>NC_136063.1:730960970-732210970 GCF_964261635.1 Lissotriton helveticus | reverse complement strand
CATCTATATTTTGTGTTTTTTTTTCTACTTTTGGTTACTTTAAAACTACATTTTTTAACTCTCTTTTCTTTTATTAACTTTTTCCCTATTCTTTCCTATTTTATTTTCCTTTAACTGTCCAGGACCATGGCAAAGGCAGCCGGCAAAAACCTGAAGGGGAAGGGTCCTGCACCCTGTAGCCGGCTCCCTTGCGGGCGGTTAAGGGGGGAGACAGTTAGTCCCAGGGAGATCTTTAGCGTGGTGGAGGTGGCCGCACTGGTTTTCTTTGTCCATCGCCACCTCCCCAAGACCGTCGCGGCAGGCCCGGTACTGGGTACGGGCTCTGGGAGAGTCGCCAGCTATGGGGGAAGGTGTGCCGGGCCATGCATCGGGAGTCTGTGGTCCGGCGCACCTACAACCAGGCGACGCACCGGTGGTCCGACATCCTGGACCGGGAACAAGACCTGCTCGGCCTGCTTGGCGTCGAGATCCCTGGGCTTGGTGAGTACTAGTAGCTATTTAATCACTACTTTGTTTTCTCCTGCTCTGTTTTATGATATTGCAAATATTAGTTTTTTTATGAAGTGCAAGAATGCTGTCGATTACATTGCAGGTAAAATATGTTTCAAAAGCTTCTGTGATTACAGGTGCTCGCCTGCTCACTGGCGGTGCTAGTATGCTTACTTGTTTTCAATTTTGTGCTCATTTGGCCTGGGTGATTATGTATGAGTGTACTTTACAGAACTGCGTAATGCTAGACACTAGAGATTACATTGCAGGTAAATTATGTTTCAAAAGCTTCTGTGATTGCAGGTGCTCGCCTGCTCACTGGCGGTGCTACTATGCTTACTTGTTTTCAATTTTGTGCTCATTTGGCCTGAGTGATTATGTATGAGTGTACTTTACAGAACTGCGTAATGCTAGACACTAGAGTCTCAAGTCCAGTTCTTCCTTTTAACTCCTGCCACTAAGAAGAGATAGTGGTGGTGGATTGATAGTTTGAGTATATTATGACTGGTTATTTAGTAGGAAACTTTTTAGTGGTCTGCAATCATGACGGACTGTGTCTGTCATTTCGCGTGCTGTGGAGTGCTGCCTGCCAGTCCTAGTAGAACCTTTTTGTAGTTGGTTTAGTGAGTTACATAACTTTCCAAGTAGACGGTCCGCGAATCCAGCAATATTAATATCCTAGTAGATCACATCAGATAAGTCAATAAATTTAGTGCAATTGTTGTCTATTTACCTGAAATAATTTGTTATTGTTTTTTTGAAATGTTTGATTTGGTTGACAACAATCATACATGTTTGTGTCTTTCTTTCATGTTGTACATCAGCTCCCCCCATGGGCAAGAGGACAGAGGAGGAGGTAGCGGCACCGGCGGAGCAGGAAGGCCAGGATAGGTCCGCCGAGGGCTCCTCTGCTGGCCCCAGTAAGTTTTCCTGTTAATATTATTAATTATACTTCCCTATCTTTTACAGCACCTATTTATTCCAAATGTTCCTCATAATTCTATTTTTTCCTAAATCATCTTTGATCTTCTTGTAGACTGTTTCTAAATTCTTATCCTGCCTCTACTATGACTCTCTGTGCTACTACTAGAATATTATTAGTCTGTCTGTGTAGCTAGCTAAGCTTGCACAGTTGGCAAAAGGTGTTAAACAAAACTCCTATTCAGCAATAGCTCTAGGCACTGAGTGCAGTCCTCTGGGTTGTCCATAATGTCTATTGAAGTCTTCTAGATGTTTATGCTTTGACAATTCCCAACAATAAAATGTCAATGGCCACCAAGAATAAGATACTAGTTTACCTTTTGATTGGATAGGAAGACATACAACTACTGTTGCAGGGACTATTCTGCACATACAGAACTATGGACAAGAAATAGGGCATTGGTGATAATAGGCACAGTCATAACAGAAGTTGAACCCCCAATCTCCTTACTGACTAGCTAGTGTGTCAGTCATTATTTAGCTCCTGAATGCAGCGATGATACCCAATGATTATACAACCCAGAACATAAGACTACGGAGTCAGAGTCCCGACCTCTCAGAGTCACGGACTCATGCTTGCAAACTGCAAACACTTTCACTCACTCACTCATGACTAAGCATGGGCGGATTTTGCGAATCCACGATTCGCGTATTTGCGTATTTACGGATCGTGGATCCGCAAAATCGGCGGATTTTGCTGATTTGCGGATTCGCGGATTTGGGGCGGGGCTTCCATGCGAGTGCACATGCCTCTTGTGTGTATAAAAGGTCAGAGACCGATCAGAGCAGCAGATGAAGATACAGAAGCTCCTGGCCACAGGAACAGCACGAGGATTGCGCTCGTGAAAGTCAAGGATGCAAAGGCCTCTGTCTAGCATCACAGCTGATTTTCGATGGTATATTTGGGAAGAAGGCACATCTGCCCAGCCTTGACAACGCTCACGATTGTTTTTGGGCTGATGAATGAGTCACTGAATTTAAGCTTCAACTAGGGCACATGCTTAATTGATATCTCTAAGTGCCTCCGGTTGCGGTTTAATTTTTGTGCCAGGACCATCGTGCCAGAATGAACCCTGCCCTTCATATTTATTCAAGAAGACACCACCGTTTTGTGCCATACCTCTACTCAACTGAGTACTTTCTACTGGATAATCAGTAAGTGCTACCTCGTTGGGTAGATGTATAGTGCTTTTACTACACTACAGCTGCCTAAAGTGCCAGAGAGTTGTCTACAGCGACCAGGTGTGTGTTACTATGCAATCGCGCCGAAGGGCGCAGGGGTCCCTTGAGTGAGCTGTCCATCATAGTGGGTAAATGGCTAGAAGACGGTGCACACCGCGAGTGTGTGGGCGGGGCCAAACGGACGGGGCTTCCATGCGAGTGCACATGCCTCTTGTGTGTATAAAAGGTCAGAGACCGATCAGAGCAGCAGTTGAAGATACAGAAGCTCCTGGGCACAGGAACAGCACGAGGATTGTGCTCGTGAAAGTCAAGGATGCAAAGGCCCCTGTCCAGCATCACAGCTGATTTTCGATGGTAGATTTGGGAAGAAGGCACATCTGCCTAGCCTTGACAACGCTCACGATTGTTTTTGGGCTGATGAATAAGTCACTGAATTTAAGCTTCAACTAGGGCACATGCTTAATTCATATCTCTAAGTGCCTCCGGTTGAGGTTTAATTTTTGTGCCAGGATCATCGTGCCAGAATGAACCCTGCCCTTCATATTTATTCAAGAAGACGCCACCGTTTTGTGCCATACCTCTAAACAACTGGAGTACTTTCTACTGGATAATCAGTAAGTGCTACCTCGTTGGGTAGATGTATAGTGCTTTTACTACACTACAGCTGCCTAAAGTGCCAGAGAGTTGTCTACAGCGACCAGGTGTGTGTTACTATGCAATCGCGCCGAAGAGCGCAGGGGTCCCTTGAGTGAGCTGTCCATCATAGTGGGTAAATGGCGGGAAGACGGTGCACACCGCGAGTGTGTGGGCGGGGCCAAACGGACGGGGCTTCCATGCGAGTGCACATGCCTCTTGTGTCTATAAAAGGTCAGAGACCGATCAGAGCAGCAGATGAAGATACAGAAGCTCCTGGGCACAGGAACAGCACGAGGATTGCGTTCGTGAAAGTCAAGGATGCAAAGGCCTCTCTATCCAGCATCACAGCTGATTTTCGACGGTAGATTTGGGAAGAAGGCACACCTTCCTGGCCTGTTGTAACTTTTTTACGATGGCGCCGGCAAGCTGCCAGCGCCATCCTAAAATAGTTACTAAATTAGCTTCAACAGGAAGCTCTAATAGATAAAATAAAGCAGGTGCTCGAGCACCTGCTTTATTTTATCTATTAGAGCTTCCTGTTGAAGCTAACTTAGTAACTATTTTAGGATGGCGCTGGCAGCTTGCCGGCTCCATCATAAAATAGTTACAACAGGCCAGCAAGACTTGAACTTTTGCCCCCGGAATCCGCCGCTCGCGGATTTGCGAATTCGCGGTAAATTCGCAGGAGTTCGTGAATCGCGAATTTACCGAACATTCGCAAAACCCGCGAGCGTAACTGATTTTCCGCCCATGCTTACTCATGACCAAAAACCACAGAGTCTATGTAAGTTTTAAAGCTTTATTAAAAGTAAAACAACTAGCTCTGTGTGTACTCTGTATATTAATTTTCAATTGTGCATCAAAACATTTATTAAAATTAACTCCATAGAAGATAAACGGCGAAGTCATCAAAACTGAACACAGTAATTGTGGGAGACCCCTCACCTGGTTGGAACTTAAAGTCTTGGTGGTGATGAGGACGACTCCGACTAACATTCATATGATCTTGCTCTTGTTCGTAGAAGGGAAACTTCTGTCTGTTATGAGAAAAATGGTGCGTGTTAAAAAGCAAGCATTCATCAGTTGTGCCAAAAAGTGTAGCATCACATGTTATGGCTAAGCATAAATAAAAAACACCATACCCTGAAGAAAGGGACATTTTTAGTTTAGACTAGAGAGTCACAAATTAATAAATTTGTTTATGTAGTACTAGTAACATATTTTTAAATTCCTAGACAAAATAGGGAGTGGTGAAAGGCGTAACACCATCGGCACAGCCCACCACCAGTGCCGGGGCCAGCGCGGAGGTGGTCACTCCAGGGGCGTAAGCGGTGCCACAGCCAGCAGGAACTGCTGTGGGGGATGCCGCGGTAGTGGCGGGCAGTGGTAAGCTATTATATTCCTTACTTATTGATATTGCAGAGTGGGCTCTCTGCAGGGGTGTATATGTTGTACAGTACAAGTACACTTTACTGTTAAGAAGACTTACAAATTTAGAACTAAGTTTTTGTCAACCAGGTAGAAGACAGTCACCCTTGACTTCGCATTAGCAATAGCATTAGCGGCAGCAGTTGACGAGTAACCAATGGCCTCTTCTAAATTTGACTTCAACTCAGCTATGAAAGTTTTATCGAGAAGCCAAGTCAGATCAGAGATGAACTTGATGGATGGAATGAACGAAAAGGGAAAGAAGGGTGTAAGGAAGGACGAGCGAGTTAAAATTAATGACTGGCAAAGAATGATACGTGTTTTTGAATGCTGCCCGAGGTGGATGGGAATCTCATGCATGGCCGGTTGAAGGCTGAAGCAAGGATGGGTGGAAGGAGAAAGAATAGAGGACTGCCTGGGTGGGTGAAATGTATGTGTGCGCAATATATCCTTTGGTTCAAATTCAAATGCAAGTCAAGCACGGATGCATGGCTGGCGGTTTACAAAATAAAATAAAAAGGTTGTTTTTCGGTGAGAACAAGTAAGGTTTGTCCAGTTGAGACATTAAGAAGAATGGTGGACATTTACTTTGAATGGATGAGTAGACGGTCACTGGATGAAGAGTGTTACTTTGAAGAGCATGTAACACCGCACGTCCGTGCCAGAGTAGCAAAGCCGAGGAAAGAAGTTGTAATTTTTCAGAATACTACAATGACTAGTAACAGTAGTTTGCAAGCACAGCATATATCCGGCGATTACGGGGACCACTCACTACCTCTGTTAATAATTATTTAACAAGTCTGTCATTCATGTGTGGCCTATCGGTGTTCACTCAATCAAAAACAAAGCACCTAAAGTCATCCCATATGTAAGCAAATATCCTGTGAAGGGATAGATGATCATATTATTTATCTTCTTCATTTTCCTTTTGTAGTAGTCAGGGGCAGGGCAGGGTGAAAGTTAAATTAATTAAGAGGTAGCCCTTGTAACAGAGTATGGCCAGTGCCACCCGTAATAGAAAAGTAAGAGCTTCACCACCTGCATGTACTGGACTGGTAACAGTAACGTAAGTCTGTGTCATCATGGCTTGCATCTGTTTTTCTCAGGTACAAGTTGACTGTGCTGGCATTATGCCGGCTTCCACAAGTTTACGTACCAATTTCGCTAAACAAGAGAGAAGAAGAAGACTGGTGTACTGTCTGAGTCTAAGATAGTGAGTCCATATAGTGCTAGTAGAATTCCTGAAACTCCCACTAATGTTAGAGCAGAGGCCGACGAAGTGGGAGGTTAGATAGATATATGCCACAAATGTTATGTACTGTGCTTGCAAGTTGCTAGTGCTACTGTGACACAACTTCTGCAGAATTATTTTGTGTTAATCTTAAAGAGCATTGGTTACAGTATGTTTTTCTTTCTTCATATAGATACTCATTCTAAACTAACAAGGAAGGAGTTGGCTATCCAGGCCCGGCAACGGAAGCTGGAGGCAATTGTCACCGAATATCGGTGGCTGGTGGCTCAGGAGGAGGAGGATGACACGCAGTCAACAACATCCATAACAGCTGCATCCTTCTCCGCTGCCCCTGGATCATACAGCCAGCGCAAAACTCCAACGGTACAGAGCCGTGGTCCGGCAGCCACCCGCCGCCGCCGAGCAGCAAAACCAACAGCTGCCCCCCACAGTACCTGCAATTGCAAGGCTCGTGTGCACCAATTGACCCTGCGAGTGTCCAACCTTGAGCAGGAGGCGGCGAGGCTGAAAGCCCTGCTAAAGGACCTCCGGAGAGAGCAGCGTAACCACCTGGCCAAAGGACACCGCCGGCGGAAGTAGAGAGACTGTCCATTGCCCCTTTTTTAAAGACTTTTGGGGGGGGTTGGGAATTGGGCGTTGGGGTTTTTGGACTTTTGGGGACTGATTTCATGGACATTGGGTGGGGGGTTGGGAGGGGGTGGGTCGGTCTTCTTATGGGATAGTTTATTTTTGTTAGGGCTCAAATAATTATTTATTTCAACTTAAACATTGCACACTTGTTTTTTTTACTGTTTTGTGGGGGAGGCAGGGGGGGTTAACTGTAGGTTTGTTTTCCTGAAACTTAACTGGCTGGTTGATTCAAATTGTCTAATCGCCCAAATTTGTACAAAAGTGCCACTGACAGAGTTAGTGAATTCAATTTTCCTACTACTTTACTAGTACTACCGTCAGTCTCTCCTCTCCTCCTACTCTATTATTCTTCCTCCCCCAAAATGCCTATCTTACCTGTGATTCGTGTTTGAGAATAGGGCTAGGCACAGGGCTGGCTGCATGGCAAATGGCGATTAAGGTTGGCTATGGAATTCTGGACGGATAAAATGTCATCGTTATGGTGGTAGTAGTAGTGGTACACACTGGCAGTAGCAGCATATGAAAAAAAGGAAATTAAACATTGAGTGGCCTGAGCGGAGCATTAGAACAGTACGATAGATAGTACAGTACACAAGAACAGTGCCATAAGTTATAGACTAAGTAATGCTAAAGTATTCAAATTATAACTACTAGTTGCGTGGAGTATGGCAACTACAAGAAATAGTACTGAAGGTGAAGGACACAGCAGCGTAAGCATTCATCACGTGTAGGAGGAGGATGTTGTTGATGATGAATCCACTCGATGGAGCATGTGAAATTCTGATTTGATTTGCAAATACTCATTGGTGTGGGTCAAGCAGAATAAGAATAAGAATATATCCTCAGATTCCTTCACCAGCCTTGAAATTGATTTCCTGTTGCTTTGACCTTATCCTCCCATGCAAGTGTGTGGAATTATTGTTGTCATTTAGTCTGTCACATCTGAATGAAAACCACACAGCCCGGGGGAAGACGGTTAGGGTTAGAAAATTGGATGGGAATGGGGGTTTTTGGGAAAGTTTTGTGGAGGGAGGAAAAAAAACACAGCATGAACAAACAACAAATGAAGAAAAACAAATCTTTGGATATGAAGATATCCAATAATCTTTTAAGGGACATAAAGGAAGTGCACTGCATGCATGAAGTTGTTTGCTAAATGGATGGTTAGGTTACTGAAAAATAGTAGTTACTACAACCTACTAACTATGAATAAACAATTTCACAGTACAGGGCTGCAGTAATTACGCAATTTCACTTGCCTATCTGCCCTCAGAGAGAATAAACACGTATTGGTACATTAAAAAATTAGTTTCAAAAATAGCAAAGAAACTTATCAAATAGCTGTAGGGATGAATTTGAAGCAGAGAGCAAACGCACAGAGTCGCACTCATAGAATTTCACAACAATAACATTATTTAAAAGATAAGGAGAAGTGAAGAGGATACTGTAACTGTATGTTGTAGTTGTCCTGTTCAATTTGGGCAGTTGCATGCATCCAGCCATTCCTCTTGTTCGCGCTACTCCTCCATTCCATCTGAAGCTCTGTCGATCAATCTTGGTGACCAGACACAATGTCCACTGCCTGCCTGGCGGATGCGGAATTGCGGATTGCTATGGTAAGCCTGAGTTAATGTTTTTCCGATCGCACAGGGTAAAAGGAAAGCCGGCCTGTAATTGTCGATGGAAAAACAGGAAGGGATATTAAAACACCACGGAGAAAAAATATAAGGTACGGTGTGTAGTTGCAAAAAAAACACTTTCACTTTCAGAGGCGACAGCATTACATACAAGCATCATTTCTAAAGTACGTACTCTGAGTCTCCTTTTCAAGGATAGTAATTAGCACATAGCAGGCCAGGGCAATGCAGACGGTCAAAGCAGGCACCACTGAGTGAACCAACCTCCATGTAGCATACCTCTTTGACACAGACAGACAAAGCAGATCTAATTTTATGCAGCAAGCCACATAGCCGCAATTTTACATGAACTGCTGTCTGGACTCTGGCATAACAACGCAACACTGGCTCGACCACTCCATACCACGACTAGACAGATATGTAGTTCTGCTGTGGTTATTGTTGACTTTACCTGCTACTCACGAAATGGCCATAGTTCTTCCGTATCCATCCCAGTGAGTGACTGGTAAAATATTTACTTTGATCATCAAGACTCATCATCATCATGTCATTGGGAAACTCAATGTTGTTCATGCAGTCACAGTCTACACACAGTGAGTCAGAGGACATTTTCCATATTAAAAAATGCAACATAGTGGCCCCTGCAGTAGAAGTACAATTTGAATTAAATAAGGTAAAAACAGAGTAGACTTGAGTTACATTTAGGGGTCGATTCCGATCCGGTAAAAAGCGCTCCGAATCGTCGTACGGAGCGTTTTTCCCCGTACGAATCGTACCTGTAAACATCCCGTACGTACGACGAAGTACGATTCGTACCAGGAGCCGTACTCCGTACGAGTCATACAAGACACCGTACGACTCTAATCTCCGTACGATTCTCCCTCGGAATCCGCTGTACGCGACATCTGTACGGTTCACGGCTGATTTTTACGACCCAGCAAGTACGATACGTGTCGGGTACGCACCGTCCGACCCTTTTTCTACGGGAGCTGAAAACAGTCGTAAAAGCAGAGTTTGTGCCGAAACAGGTACGGAACGCCCCCCGGGTGCGGTGCATACCCCCCATGATCGCAGGGGTACGCACCGTACCCCTGCGATCATGGGGTGTACGAGCCGTACCCCATGTACGATCGGTGTACGAGCCGTACCCCATGTACGATCGGTGTGCGAGCTGTATTCCCATTGTACGATCGGTGTACGGCTCGTACACCGATCGTACAATGGGGGTACGGCTCGTACACCGATAGTACAATGGGAATACAGCTCGTACACCGATCGTACATGGGGTACGGCTCGTACACCGATCGTACAATGGGGGGACGGCTCGTACACCGATCGTACAATTGGAATACAGCTCGCACACCAATCGTGCATGGGGTACGGCTCGTACACCGATCGTACAATGCGGGTACGGCTCGTACACCGATCGTACAATGGGGGTACGGCTCGTATACCCCATGATCGCAGGGGTACGGTGCGTACCCCTGCGATTATGGGGGTTACGGACCGTACGGTGTGTATGTGTTTGTGTGCTTTTCCGTACGACTCGCCCTTACCTGACGTGGACCGTACGAATCGCGTCCTCATACCCCGGTCCGGATCGTACTCGTCGGGTCGTACGGCAGGTGTACGAGTCGTACGGTATGTGTACGAGTTGTACGGTTCACGGTTTCAGCCTTGCAATACGTACGGATCGCGACGATTCGGACGGATTCACGGAATACGGATCGTACTTCACGACTCGGACGGACGGGTACGATTCGTACGGAGAGGCCTCCGGGTACAAATCGTACGGACGTTTTTTTTCCCGAATCGGAATCAACCCCTTAGTGTGTAAAAGATTAAATAATAACAGGACACATATGATTCATTTCATGCACAACAAACAAACAGCAATTGCTTTCATCAGAGCCAGACAGCCAGTGTTGTCCACTGCATGCCATCTCATTATTCATTACCTGTTCCACTTTTTGTCCGCATCTTATTCTTCAAGTGAAGGCCACAGGGCAGCCTCTCATCTCAATTTTAGAAGTAACAGTCAGCATATAGTCAGTAATTCCAGTCCCACTTCTTTTGAGGGGACTCGTCTACGAAGCGACAGTTTCTCGATTCTGCGTAATCTAGCCATCTGCTTTGAGGGAAATGCATAGAGGGAGTCTGAAGGAGGAGAATAGAGGAGCATGACTGAGTTGTGAACTCGTGAACTTCAGGAATACAGACAGGGCATCTTCAATAAGGAATTAAGACGAAGCCAGTGCTGCTGATGGATTTGTTGTAATTAGAGTTTTGTTGTGCTACAAGTTGCAAAAGAAAGAAAGACACACAGGAATAAAAGTGAATAAGGACGTAAAAAAACAAAAGTTAGTATTTCAGCCCTAGGTGTCAGGGAAGTAGAGCTCGTTCTCAAACTCTGTGACTTGAAACAGGAGTAGTTCAGCTAACAGAGAAGAACTTCCGTCACCTAAGTCGGTGTCCTCATCTTCCTGCGTGAATTCACATATTTTGTAATCTGGTGGTATGAGGTGCTGATACATCTTGATCATTGTTAACCTCTCCACATTTTTGGGCGAGATGCGGGTCCTTTGTGAAGTTACAATGGCACCATCAGCACTGAAAACACGTTCAGAAGACACGCTTGCGAGTGGGCAAGACAAATAATTTAGAGCCAGCTTGGTGATCAGTGGCCATTGACCCCTTTTCCCATACCAATACAGCAATGGGTTCTGATCAAAGAAGACCTCTGTTGGTTCATCCAGATAGGCCTGCACCGTCCACTCAAGGTCATCCAGGGGTGCCCCACTTTGCGTACCATCTGTGGCCTTTGCATCAACACTGGAACGAGCAAACCCTTGATGAGTTATCCAATACTCTTCCGACAATATTATAGCTGGGCCTGGTGCAGGTGCTGATGATGATACGGTTGCTGGTGTCGGTAACGGCTCTGAGGGAAAGTGACTGCCTTCGGCCACAGAAGTGGACCTTGACGCCGGATGGCCTGCTGATTCAGTAGTACTTGTGGCCGTTCCTTCAATTTCCTGCAGCTCTTTTTTTGAACCGAGTGGCTGACAGAGCTAGCCAATGTTTGTACTTTGAAACATCTGCTTCATTAAACCACGTACCCTCCTGAGGCGGAAGCCGGGAGCGCTTCGTTCTTTTTTAAAACTTGTGTGTCACGAATTTATCCTGTGTTTTTAATATTCACCTTGTCTCCTGGCACCTCAGGTCTCTGTTGCCCTAACCCTAAGCTCACCGCACAGCGGATTTAGCGCTGCTTGCGAACTCGAGCTCCAAAACTATTCCGACCGCCATTGCCGGCGAGGCGCGAGGCATGCCCACTCCGAGGCCACGCCCCCGCCCTAACTTGCATAAAAACACTGAATACGAGTGTTTACCTTAGAACCACGCACCCTCCTGAGGCGGAAGCCGGGAGCGCTTAGTTCTTTTTTAAAACTTGTGTGTCACGAATTTATCCTGTGTTTTTAATATTCACCTTGTCTCCTGGCACCTCAGGACTCTGTTGCCCTAACCCTAAGCTCACCGTACAGCGGATTTAGCGTTGCTTGCGGACTCGAGCTCCAAAACTATTCCGACCGCCATTGCCGGCAAGGCGCGAGGCCACGCCCACTCCGAGGCCACGCCCCCCGCCTTAACTTGCATAAAAACACTGAATACGAGTGTTTACCTTAGAACCACGCACCCTCCTGAGGCGGAAGCCGGGAGCGCTTCGTTCTTTTTTAAAACTTGTGTGTCACGAATTTATCCTGTGTTTTTAATATTCACCTTGTCTCCTGGCACCTCAGGACTCTGTTGCCCTAACCCTAAGCTCACCGCACAGCGGATTTAGCGCTGCTTGCGGACTCGAGCTCCAAAACTATTCCGACCGCCATTGCCGGCGAGGCGCGAGGCCACGCCCACTCCGAGGCCACGCCCCCGCGCTCCTTACCCTCTTGAAAACATGTGCATCCATCGTACGCGCAGCGGACGGGCGCAGCGGGCGCGCCGTTTGCGCGCCGAAGGCCCGCCTAAGGCTAGCCCGTCTTCGCCCGTCATCGCCCGTCATCGCCAAGACATCGCTCTCCCCAGTCCCCCTTTCCGGACTCCTCAGGTACCCCTTTATTACGATAGAGAACACCTCCTTGTCTTGAACCCTGGGCGGAGCTGTGCTGACCTTACAGGTACTCTTGGCCACACGCGCCTCCAATGTAAGTCCTGCCACTTTACTACCACTAGCCCCCGTCGTACTCAAGAGATACGAAACTCGCCCACACCTATCCCTCTCACGATCCTTCAACTTAATGACAGGTCTCTCACCAAACATCACCTTGAGGTTAACTCTCTCATACTTGATGAGAACCCTTACATTTTCTTCCTTTGTGAAACTTGGCTACGGGATGGCACGTCTGCCATACCCAACCTCACGCTCCCAGACGACTACCACATGTCGACTCTATATCGAGATGCGAGAGGCGGAGGAATCGCTGTAATTTATAAAAACCATTTTTCTTGCTCTTTTACCAAGGAAGATCTCTCAGGTTGTGAATGTGCTCGCTTTAAAATTACTACTAGCCCACACTTTGCTCTGTCAGGCCTTTACATCTACCGCCCACCTGGATCTGCTTCGAGATTCACTGAAGCTCTCCTTGAGACAGCAAACTCACTAGTGACCAAATCTGCTAACTTCACCATTTTAGGAGACCTCAACCTTCACTTTGATCTGTCCAGCGACTCCACTATTAAAAACCTTCTTGCAGATCTCTCTGCCTTACAACTTAACTCCCTAATTCAGTCCCCAACTCACTCAGCCGGACATAGCTTAGATCCGGTTTTTACCAACATCCAAGAGGTCAAAACAGAGATGCCTATACCAATGGGATGGACGGACCACTATCTCATTAAACTGACTGTACTAGTCAATGGTCGAGCGCATAAAACTGTACCGACTCGCCGCCTTAAAAGACCATGGCACAAACTATCCACCAGTGACCTTCACGTCACCCTTGGTGAATTCCATGTGGAGGCCAACCAGGACATTAATATGACCTATGCCGCTTTCAACGACTGGATTAACGGAGGACTAGACGCTCTCATCCCAGCTAAATGGACTAAAGGGCGCACCTCACCTTCCAATCCATGGTACAATGACACCCTTAAATCCATGCGCAAGGACTGTAAAAAAGCCGAGCGTCTCTGGAGAAGGGAATACAACAATGAGGCTAAAATCAATTATATATTAAAACAAAAATTGTACCATAAAGCCATCCGCTCTGCACGCGCAGCTTTCTACGCAGACAAAATCAATTCGAGTCCTAACCCTGCCAAAATAGTTTTCAAACTAGTTCAAGAACTTCAGAGCAGTAGGTCACCTTCCCCCAGCATTACGTCTGCACAATAATGTGAGGACCTCGCCACGTATTTTATAGAAAAAGTTCAAAATATTTACAAATCATTCTCTCAGCACACCCCCAACCCTATCAACCTCACCAATTCTACCTCCCATTCTACCCTCCTGACTCACATCCCTGATATCCCCCTTGACGACCTTGCTAAACTGTGCAGAAAAGTGAAATCAGGCTCCCCTGCAGATCCTATGAGCCCTACTCATTTCATAGACTCACTCAACGTCTTTTTGCCTTCCATAGCTGCCATACTCAATCTTTCCTTTTCCTCAGCTAGTGTCCCGACAGCCTGGAAACAAGCGTGGGTCTCACCCATTATCAAAAAAGCTACATTAGATCCATCTAAACCGGAAAATTTCCGACCCATATCTCTGCTTCCATGGTTGTCCAAACTTGCAGAGGCCCATGTAAATAGTGTCCTGTCCCAACATATGGACCAGAATAACATCCTGGACCCATCTCAAAATGGGTTCAGACCGGGCCACAGTACGGAGTCTGCCCTTCTGGCTACTTCCAAATACCTCCGGACGATCTTAGATTCCGGTCAAAGTGCTGCGCTGATTCTCCTTGATCTCAGCGCAGCCTTTGACACGGTATCCCATGACATCCTTCTCAATCGTCTGGAGGCGGTTGGAGTTTCCGGCCTTGCTCTGACATGGTTCTGCTCCTTTCTAAAGGACAGATCCTTCCGGGTGTCAGCCTCCCCATTCCTATCCAAACCCCATCCTATCACGCAGGGAGTCCCGCAGGGCTCGCCTTTGAGCCCCTCCCTCTTCAACCTTTACGTGCAGCCACTTGCAGCAGTGGCCAAAGAATGGGGCCTGACGCTGGTGTCGTACACTGACGACACCCAGCTGGCCATCACCCTCACCGAAGGCCCCTCCATCATGGCCTCCAGATTCAGGGATGGCCTTGCGGCAGTGGCCCAATGCATGACGGATAACTACTTACAGCACAACGCTGGAAAAATGGAAGTGCTGCTCCTTGGTAAAAACAACAGCCACTGGAATGAGCACTGGTGGCCTTCATCCTTAGGCCCCATCCCTCCTCCCAAGTCCCTAGTAAAAAATCTGGGAGTCTGGATGGATGCCTCACTTAGCTATCAGACGCACACCAAGAAAGTGGCTGCCACTTGTGTTGGTCTGTTGAGGAGTCTCAGCCCAATACTTGTTTTTTTCGACGCTAAAGTCCGCCAACTTATCATCCAAGCGACAATTCTTTCTCGCTTGGATTATGCCAATGTTCTCCTCCTAGGCGCCAACAAAGGAGAAATAGCACGATTGCAACGCGTGCAAAACGCTGCAGCCAGAGCTCTAGTTTGCCTCCCCCGCAGATGCTCTGTGAGAGCCACTATTTGCAAACTGCACTGGCTACCCGTTGATTCCAGAATCCACTTCAAAGCCCTTATTATGACCTTCAAAATCTTCAAACTGGGAAATCCTACTCTACTACAATCGCTCCTCACTCCTTATGTTCCACGACGCGATCTGCGTTCCTCTAGCCAGTACCTTTTGAACATTCCTCGCACAAAGCTTTGCCGCATTGGCGGACGCTCCTTTAGGGTTTTGGGAGCCAAGCTCTGGAATGCTCTCCTCTCAAAATCCGCTCCCTAGAAAGCCTTCCCACTTTCCGAAAGGCTATTAAGACTCATCTGTTCCCCTCTGTTTAAGTACATCTCTCTTCACTCCTTATGGTCCACTACGCAATCCCTTCTCCTAGCTCAGGCAGGGGTCTGTGGTTCTTCTTAGCGCCGGTACGCCTCTTCGCTGGGGCAGCTGTTTGCGCTTTACCAAAACCATAGAATAGAATAGAATAAAAGGAATGAATGTATTACTGGCCAGTGCCTTTTTGTACCGTGGATCCAGAATAGTGGCACAAATGTAATGTTGTTCACAATGTATTCCTTAAAGCCTTGCATTGTCAAGTAGTCGGGTTAATAAGCTCTCCACCAACTGATATGCGTCTTGCTTATCAGCATCATGTTGGAACGTTGAAGAACCTTTAGTTGGTGGTCTAGCATGCGCAACAAAGGGATAGCTTTGCCCAAAGTACAGTCCTTCCTGCTGACTTCACGGGTGAAGACCTCAAAAGGACGTAGCATGTTTGTCAGGCTTTTACCTAGGTCCCATTCCTCCATCTCTAGCCTCATGTCATTCATAGAAGCACCCGTGCGTTAAAGACATACTCATTGATTACCAAGAACTGCTCAAACAGACGCTCAAGCATGTAGAAGGTTGAGTTCCAACGTGTTGCCACCTCCTGGATGAGTCCTCTGACTGGCACTCTATGGACACGTTGAATGATCCTCAGCTGCTTCCGGGCCTTAAAAGAATGGCTGAAATGTGTGCAGATTGTTTGGCAGGTGGTCAGTAACTTGCTGACTGTGTTTTCTTTTTTCAAGAAATCTTGAACAACAATGTTAATACTGTGTGCCAAACACGGCACTCTGAAATAGCCACCATCAGACATGGCCATAACTATGTTACTGCCAATATCCGTGGAAACATAACCAATCATGCGCTTTCTTGGATGCATCCATTCAAAGACCTTACTGTTAAACTCCTCCAAAATGTTTACTGCAGTATGAAATTTCTCCATGGCAAACATGGCTACTGTTGCATGTTTCCGAGTAGCTTGAGAAATTGTGGCACTGTGACCACCTGCAGCTATCTTGTCTCTAACCCCCGCAAAAGAGACCCAGTGTGCAGTGATGCACATGTAATCAACGGCTTGGCAACTGGTCCACATGTCTGTTGTCAGGTGGATAGTGTGAACAGCACTCTTCTGCAAAGCTGTCCCAATAACCTCCAGCACATCTTGATGTAGTGTTGAAACCGCAACTCCGGCAAAATAGGACCGGCTAGGAACCTTCCATTTAGGGCAGACTGTTGCCACAAATTCTAGAAAACCCACCCCTTCCACGAAAGAAAAAGGGAGAAGGTCCAGTGCTAACATTTTAGCCAGCATTGCATTATAAAGACGTGCCGTTGGGTGGTTGCGTTTCAATGGCGCCTCCGACCAAAACATGCTTTTAATGGTTGTCTGGACCGTTTTCATATGTGATGAGGATCCAGACCTCTTCAACCCAGTTAGGCTCATTGATGTACTTTTTCGCATTGGTGCCTCTACCAGACTACTGTGTGTCCTTGATGTTGCTGGGGTAGAGGAGGGTGTGGGTGCTATCACTGCAGTGCTGCTGCCAGGGGTACTATGTGTTCCAGAAAAAATGTCTCTCAGGTGTTCACCTTCCCCGTGCACGATCAGCTCCTCCTCATCATCAGATGCAATATCAATGTCTACATTTGGATTTGTACTTTTGGCTTTCCGGATGTTACTTAAGTGCGCCTCCCACTGGATAATGTGGTGTTTTTTGAGATAACCTCTCTGGCCTACGGTACCATAGTTGGTACCAAGCTTACCCCGACTAACTACTTGTTTATAAATCAAAAAAATGACTAGGTGTTCCGCCTTTTTGCTAATACTAAAGAAGTCCCAAACTGGGTAGTTGAGATTTCTGGTGGTGGTGGAGGTGCTACTTTCAATGCCAGATGAAGTGAAGGATGGGCGTGGCTGAATTTGACTCTCGAGGTAATGAAGGTCGAGCTGGATGGAGGTCCTTACCGGCCCTTCTGACGAGAAAAAATGGGAGCTGTAGATCGTGTTGGTGTAGTAGTTACCTGTGTTGGTGGCAGTACCACCAGTGGTGCCACACCACACATATCCTGCACAGCAGCATTTTTGGATAGGGTAAAAATGTCTGTCTGCTGCATGACTGCTGGGGCTGGAGTGATGACTGTGATGACTGGGTCGTCATCGTAAGACTGTTCATCAGCAGCAGAATACATCACTTCTACTCCTTCTTCGTCATCACCCATAAGTGAAAGCCTTGCGGGAACCTTCCTTTTAGCTAGTTTTGTCTCAGACTGCATTGGTGGGTGCCAAACAAGATCTAGATCATCAGAGGGAAGGGGGCTTGAAGAAGAACTTGTACTAGCCCTCCTTGACCTTTTTCTTGCTGGGGATCATCAGGAGGAGTGGCTTGCTCAGATGATACCTCCGCTTGAATCTCGATTTCCTGATGTGCCCCTACTTCTGGAGGAACAAGCATTGTGGGCAGTTGTGCCTCTCCATGCGCCTCTACCAGGCCTCAAAATGGCCCCCACCCACATGGCCAGCCCCTGGAACAGGCCCCAACAACACCCAAAAAATCTAAATACACACAAAAATCACCCCAATCCAATGGCATCCATGCCCTAAATGATGTTTAAAATCAAGAGAACACACAAAAAGACTTGGCACATGCACCACTGACTGCCCCTGGGCCTACTGGCTAGTGTGGCTTCAACACGCACCCCAAAATTACAAAAAACATCCACATAGATATAATAACAGTAAGCTATTCAATTCCATGCCATAAATGATATTTAAGTTCAACAAAACTCACAGAAACAGTTGTATCGAGCACCCATGACTAACCCTGGGCCTACTAGATACTGTGGCTACCCACAATATATTTTTTGGAAAGTTGTGAAAAAGTTTATGAATTGTAGTTGCAGCAACTGCAATGCCCCAAACAAACAACACCAACTTACTTGTAAAATCTTAACTCCAAAAGTGATCCAAACAAAAAGTCCTCAAATACAAATATCCAGCAGCAGCCAAAAATTAAACCTTCCAGCTCCAGATCCAAATGAAAAGTGACCACGACATGGACAAAGCACTGGGAGGAGCCTGCTGGACAGCAACAGGAAGTTGGAGTCTCTGGGGCACTTCTTTCCTCCCAACCCCCCAAAACTGCACTCCTTGCACAGAAAAGTGCAGCCAAATGTCAATCTGAGGAGTTATTCTGATCCAAATCATCAATTTCAGGAGGTTTATGCTGCCAGCGATAGATTTCTTGTGCAGAATTGCAATTTTTGCTATTTCGGGAAAGCGAGCTGTTCAAATCTCCCGCCGGATGTCAGCTGCGCGGCGCATCTATGTGTTCTCAATTGTTTACTCTCGCGATGCGTGATCGCGGGCCCTTATGACGTATTCGCGTTCTGCAAGTCTCCCGGTGCAATATGGCGGGACGCTATGACTTACTCGCGGTTGAAAAGACCCGCGTGATCACGCCATGACGTACTCGCAGTCGAAAAGTCTTGCGCGATCACGCCATGACTTACTCGAGTTGAAAAGTTTTGCGCGATCACGCAGCAAGTTCGAAAATGGTGCAGCGCACGCAAACCGGGAGAAAAACAACTACGCAAACTCAGAATTACGGTAAGTCAATGCCACGCGTGCGAGATTGTATTTTTGAAGCGCGATAAAGCAAAAAAAGTCCGCCAACGCGCAAATTGCGAATTCTTTGACAATTTCGCGCGATTCGCAGACTGCAAAATTGCCAAACATTTTCAAATTCTGCGAGCGGAACGGATTTTCAGCCCCCATCTTCCAAAATCATTTGCTATACAAGCTTTTCATATCTTTGTGGCGATCAGTGTAGTCACTGTATTGGTCTCATCTAGTATGACGCTTCATGCCTTTGGTTTCCTGTCCCCATTACAGTAAGTGCATGTTGGCTTGTGGGGTCCTGGCTAATCCACGTGTCACTGAGGCCAACACTTTGCAAAAACTGCAATTGAAGCGTCAGAAATTGAGGGGCGTGACTGAACCGCCTGCATGATGGCCACCAGCTTCTGAAACTCCATGGAGCACTGGACGGCTTGGCTTCCGGGCATGAGCTGAGCGGGAGCAACTAAGCGGATGCAAGGTATTCAGGTATTTTTGTTTTTGGAAATGTTTGTGCCCTTTTTCTGCTTTCTTCTCCCTTCACGCTGAGCGACCACCATTTTGTTTCAAGAAAGCTCGTCCATCCTGAGATTCCCCCTCTCGGCCCTGCTTTCAAGCAATGTTTTTTTTCTTTTTCACTCAAAATAAACTAAGCATTCTCCTGACTACTACTTCAGAGATTCTGTGCCACTTTAATTTACAACGTCACTGAATACAGAGCTCTGCTATGTCTCCTCCAGTTATATGAACTGGTTCTGCTCTGCTTTTATTTATAGATCATGTTTTGAGCTTGTTGGAGGCGCCACTGGTCCCTTTTAGTAAACCTTATATTATTTTTATCAAAAACTGTTAGTAACTCCTACTATCATTGCAGTTGTAAGGACCATACAAGATGGTGGCCTTGGCCTAGACCCCGACCAGAGGCCACGGCTGAGGAATGGAGGGAATGTAGGCCTTTGAGCCTGCATTGTTCCGCCAAATGAGATGCAGTGGAGCAAGAGCAGAGTGCAGCCTGGTAGAGTAGTGAAGGATCAGACCCTTATGGCTCCCTGGTGGTCACTGTGGCTGCCCGGCAGGCAAAGATCGTTGTTTGCTGGCTGAGACTCAGCCCAAGACTGTGCTGCTGAGTGGATTGGGCACTGATGCCTTGGAGACCTGGCATCCTTCTCTGCCCATGGCCGCCCCGCTTGGGACACTAGAATGCTACACCACAGTTATTAAGTTTCTCCTACAATTAATTTAAAAATAGGTTATTCTGTAGTGTTATTCTGCAGATGGGCTTGCATCTGACCGGGAAAAATGTTGTTCCTGTATTTGCGGGCTGTGGGGGTCCCAGCCAGCCCCTTTGAACTCAAGAGGAGAGAGGTTGATGATTCCCCAGGCTACTGGCTGCCCTGTGGCAGATTTGGAGTTGGTTGGCAGCTGGGGGAGTCATCTCTTCTGCAGCCTTGCAGAGCCTGACAGTGACCCTAGACTCCTGCTTCTCCCCCACTGCTGGTGGTGCTTACTACAACACTCACCCTCGCCTCCTGATGCTTGCGGCCCTGCTTCACCTCACCTGGCTGCTGGGTCGCTTACCAGAGACTGTTGTTGAGTCTCAAGGGAGACTTCCCCTGTGCAGGACGGCCTTGCGTAGGAGCTCTTTGACCTAAACTGTGACCAAGGCACCACATCCATCCACCACTTTTGTTGCCCGGAGGAACAGGGGTCCCCCTGCCTAGTCACCTGCAGTGAGATACTTTTTTGGAGCTTCCTGACTGGAGCCACCCAAGACTATGATCTGTATTTTGGGGACAGTCATGTTGCAAGGGCATGGCCAGAAGTGGGCAAGACAGATGGATACAACTTCGTTTTGGGAACCCTGAGCCACCCTACCTGAGTTATCCTTTAATTGCACCACCTGCACACTCTGACTGCTCCTTCTGGGGAAGCGGCCACTGGGGCTGGCCTTGGATGTTCCCCGTGGTCACCGCAGACCTCCTCTGGCGAATTCCCATTGCAAGCCTCCCCTGCCGGCGGCAGCCAAATGAAAATCTATCAATTTGCCATCCCCGCTTTTGCTGCCCAAGGGCCACGGGTGCCCTCCCTTCCACTGAACCTACTCCTCGATGAACTGATCTTGGCTTATTCACAAAGCTAACCAAGACTATAGAGATGCAGTTGAAACCAAGGTGGGTGAGGTCCATATGGATGTCTCCTGATTGCGCCAGGAACTCTGTGACATTGCTAGGCATTTGACTGAAGCTGAGACCAGGGTGTCCCCACTGGAAGATGTGGTCACCCTCAGGAAACACGTATCCCAGCTGCTCACCACTACAACGTCTCTATAGGAGCATGCTGAGGATTTGGAGAACAGATCACGGAGAAACAATCTTCACTCTGTTGGTTTTCCCTAAGGTTTGTAGACACTGGGAGCAGACCACCTACTTGAAATTTGGTTGACATCCTGGCTCAGCTCTGATAAACTTTCCAAATGGTTTGTGGTAGAGGGCAAACACCGATCCTCCACAAAACGCCACCTGCCGGGACCCCTCCCCATCCACTAATTGCCTGCATCCTCAACCACTGAGACTATGACACTATCCGCTACGAAGCTAGGCTACACAAGGACCTACACTTTCAAAACACACAGATCTTGATTTTTCAAGACTACACAAGCATGATCCAACTTGGATATGTTTGTTTGAAGAGGTCAAACACGAACTCCTCAATCTCCAACTGTAATATATGTTCCTTTTCCCTGCTAGACTGAAAGTGGTGTTCAACTCTTCCACTTGCTTCTTTGACACTCTGCAACAGGTATGGGAGTGGGTAAGGCAACATCATCCACTCCACTGTACTGATGACCAGAACATTTCCTCATCCCCGTTGGGCCGTAACCTCAGTTGGACAAATGTGCTTGAAGTACTTTTCTGTACTGTTCTGTTAATATGTGCTGGGCTTTACCGTAAATTCTGTCAGGGGTTAGGATTCTTATTTTTGTGGGGGGTGACTTTGGAACCCCTCAATGGTTTTTAGTCGTATTTCAGTGTTGTCATGTTCCGGTTTGGGGCCACAATGATTCAGGATTGGAATCATAGGGTGGGGAGAAGTTGGGGTTGAGTTGTTTTATTTGTTTGCTATACTTTGTCTGCACACATGACAATTCCATTCCAAACACCTCAGTCAGCCACAATGTGACGTGGCCCTCTGAAGTCTTCTGCAGCAGTTTGTTGATACTGGACATTCTGGTATCCCTTAGTGAAACTGTGTACTTATGTGATTTCACCTTTTACTGTTGATGGATAAATCTTGGGTTGTTAATGGTCTCCTTTACTGTATTAAATGATCATCTGCCCTAAGATACATTGAACGTTTTCAGCCAAAGATGCTTATGCTTCAGGAGGCACACTTATTGGGCACACAGTTTTCCTTTTTGAGTCGATTTGGTTATGATCGGGGGTACCATGCAGGCTTCACCTGAGGTTCCCGTGGAGTGGCGATCATGCTCCATAAGGGATTTCCCTCGGTAGTCTATGCCTCCCATGTAGGCACCCATGGATGGTATCTGCGAAATGAAGATGGGTTCAGGGCAGACACTTTAATTTTCTGTCTGCCTATGTCCCCCAGCCACAACTCCAGGTGAAACTTTAGGCATTTCGAGACCTGTTACTGATGTTCCTACAAGGGGTTACCTTAATAAGGGCCACCATAACACTGTTCCAGATTCAGTTTGGGACACCTTGCCCCACCCCCCCCCAAGTGAGTCGGCGAGGCTGCTCTACACAGCTCTCTCACTGGGCAGATTCACTGAGCATCTGTGATGCCTGGAGAATATGACACCCTCACCTATGAGTGTATACCCATGCATCAGCGGTACACAAGACATTGTCACGGATTGATCAGTTCTGTCTGGCAGCAACTGACCTCCTCCACCTTACACAAGTACAATTCCTGCTCTGGGGTATATCGGACCACGTCTCTCTCCTTTTTACGTGGGTCACTCCTCACCCACGGGTGACACACCTGTGGCGGATAAATGCCTAGTACCTTGCGGATCAGCCCTGCGTGATTTTTTGGTGAGGGAGATATGATCTATGTTTGATGTTAATCATGGCACTGTGTAATATGCCAGAACATTATGGGCGGCCAGCAAACCCATGCTCCTGGGGCTAATTGATGGCCATGCACACAGCAAAGAGGCACTCAAGCTGTCACAAATGTCTGACTTGGAATCTTAGATCCTTAACTTAGAAAGACGATGGCTTCACTTTCCCGTGCCCAATTTGGATCATGAGCTTGCACTGGCAAGATCCATGTAGTGGCAGAGTTCGCTGGAAACCATTTAGTACTGGGAGCCCCAACCCATAAGATCTATCAACACAGAGACAAATTCGGTAAGCTCATCTACTGGCTGGCTTCCACAGTGGTGGCTTCTAGGATTGTGCCCTCGATTCGAGACCCAGCGAATGGTCTTCATGAGTGGACCTCGGGTGGCACAGGCTTTCCATTACTGCTGCTGCATGCTTTATGTGGCAACTCCCAGACCTCCACAAGAATTTGAACATTCAATTATCAAGGACATTCGAATGCCCTCCATCCTATTTGCTGGGCACAGGACCTGGACGAAACACTCACAGTTGAGGAAATTAGGGAGGCAATGTCTGCACTGGCCTCTGGAAAAACAGTGGGCCCAGATGGCTTCTCAGTCAAATACTTTTCACACTTTTGATCCCTTCTGCTCTTGCACCTCCTGGCCCTACACACTGAAGTGGTACATTGGGGATCTTTTCCCCCATTGATATACACCACCACCATTGTTGTGATCCCTAAAGCACGTCAACCCCTGACCGGTGCTCATCATATAGGCTCATATCACTTATTAATGCGGAAATCAAGATATTTGCAAACTTCTGGGCTACCCAGCTCACGTAGACGCTGCCCTTGCTTGTCCACCTCGATCAGTCGAGGTTAATGCCAAATAGAAGCACATGACACAGTATCTGCAGGGTTCATGTAGCCCTCTCCCAGACACATCACATTTCCCACCCCACAGCGCTGCTCCTCATAGACTTTGCAAAGGCCTTCGATTGGTCCTTTTTGGTTGCAGTGCTGCTGACGGCAGGCCTTGGGCCCTACTGTCGCAAACTTGTGGGGCACCTCTATGCTAGCCTGACTGCCCAATGGGACCCTTTCACTGCCTTTCCCTATTCTCAGGGATTTTCTGGATGTCCAATCATTGTTTGCCCCAATTTCACCATCACTGTCTCTCATTTAAATACCTGGGCATTTACATCTCCCTTCTCCTGAACTTAGAATAGAACCTTTATCTGAACCCCCCTTGCAACTAGCCTAAATAAAGATGTGCAATGGTGAGGCCACCTACCCCTGAATCTTCTGGGATGGATAGCCCTCTTTAAAACGATGGCGCTCCCTTGCTTCTTGCACCATTTTTCAAAATTCCCCCATTGAATCCCTCAAAAATGTTTTTTGAGGGATTCAATCGATGAGCGCTACCTTTATCTGGGTTGGGCCTTTATCTGGGCTGGGATGCATCGCTGTGTGCCCTTTGTTGAGGGGAAATTTAAATATCTGACCTCTATAGCTACTGCTTAGCAGTGCAACTCACAACGATTAATGATTAGTTCAATGGAAGATGGGCTGATTCTGCCTACCGAGAGGGGTTGAGCCATTTAGGCCTCAATGGGCTCTTGAGGCAGCTCTCTGGTTCTCTAATTTCCCAAATACTACCAGACTGCACTCAGGTGACCCTGTTGTGCTGGAGAGGGACGCTCCAACTCATTGGTTGGGGTCATAAGCTCACTCATATGACCCCACTGTGGCAGGGTGGGTGACTTCCCCAGGTGGCCAGCTTACAGGGATTTGGGAAATGGGTCAAGATTGGCATCACTCACCTGGGAGAAGTAAGGCAGGATAATGTCCTTCCAGGATTCATCACACAATTTCATCAGTACCTACAACTGCACCATGCCCTTTCAGTCCACATTTTGCCAGGTACGCAAATCCCTGAGTTTAATCACCTGGTGGCTAAGCTTTAATTGGGGTGCAGGCTGGGTAACACACAAGTTCAACTCAAGTGCAACGAAGATAAGTCCGAGATTTTATTCTTCGGCTCCTTCCCTGACAACTTCAAGGATCTGATTTGGCCCCCGGACCTGCCCTGTCCCAGTGCGACGGGAGGCCCAGCTAAGAACTTGGGGGTCTGGTTCAGTCAAGATTTGAAGTTTGCGGATCACATAAAAAAACTGACCGGTACCTGCTTTGGCACTCTGCGAGCCCTGAGGAAATTCTTCCCTCTTTTGCCCAGGGTAGCCAAGGAGGCTGTTCTTCGAGCCCTGATTTTATCTCGGCTCGATTATGCTAATGCCTTATTCTGTGGTCTACCCGCGTATTTGGTTCATCGGTTACAGGTGATCCAAAACGCTGCAGTACGCTTGCTCTTCTCTCTCCCTAGGAGGTCGAGTGTGCGGAGTCATCTACGAAGCCTGCACTGGCTACCTGTACCGCATCGAATCTTGTTTAAAATTCTTGTGTTGCCATTTAGAGCAGTCCATGGCCAGGGACCGTCGTATCTGCAGAAACGGTTCTCATTTTATACTCCCAACCGTGTCCTTCGATCGGCCAATCAATGCCTACTGGTCACTCCCAAATTCAAACATGCTCGGTTGGGAGGACAATCTATTTCAGTTAGGGCAGCCTCTGCTTGGAATGCTCTCCCCCTGTTCCTTAGAGCTGCGCCGACCATCACTGTTTTCAAGAAGGAACTCAAGACTCATCTGTTCAATGCCCCCCTCTAACAGCTTGTTCAGGCCCGGATCCCTCACTCTTGCTGTCCAATCACTCACCGCGCCAGGATACCCCGTGGTAATTGAGCGCGCTATAAAAGTTTTAATAAACATAAACATAAACATAAAGGAGCCATATCCAGGATTCACCACTCCCTTATCATTCATGCCCCAGATCTCTTCCCTGGGTTTCAGACGAGGTGGGATGCATGGGTAAGGAATCTTGACAATGGGGACTGGTGTGAAGACAGATGGCCCTGAGGGAAATGGTCATCTCTTCACACCTCTAAATGATTCAGTTCAATAATTTCCATATTGCTTAGCTGACTCCCTAGTACTTACACAAAGACGGTGGGCTCAACTGCATCCAGTGTGCACAATGCTACTTGGCAGAAGCTGACTTCTTCTTATGGTCTGGGCCTGTCCCAGACTGAACCCCTTTTGAGAGAGAATGAGTGAGAAGCTCCCTAAATTCTGAGGTGCCAGTTTCAACCTACCCCCGGGTGGCCCTGCTGCAGGAACGGGTGGTTTGAAAATGGAACAGTATTCATTGGGATGTGACCATGGTGGGCAAACATAACATTACGTGTAAATGGATCTCTCTGGAATCTCCGTCGCTAGTAAAATTGAGGAGGGGCAAGGACTGGTGTGCCCAGCAGACTAATTTATGAGGCATGGGGGGCCCCCGGAAGCATGACAAGTTCTGGGACAAGTGGTGGCAATACCGTGGGCTGGCTTTGGAGACTTCTTAGATCTATATTTTCACCAGATGTATATGATACGGTATCTGGACTAGTCAATTTCGTGTCACTAATGTTGTTTCAATTAAAATAAATAAAATGTATTTAGCAAAAATGAATAGAAGTCTATTATTATAAATTAAACCTGGTATGAGCTGAGAATTGCTTTCACAGCTAAGGATTTAACTGCCTTTTGGAAAGAAACAGCCCATTGTTTTATAAGGAATTTATGTCCTCCAATCTAAATGCGCTCGGAGAAAGGTAAGTGATGGCCAATGGGCGTATATATGTATGTGAGGCTATGAATTTATTGAACAATGTTTGTTTGAGACTGTGTTAGTGTATGTGCTGATGTTTGTGTGAGAGACAGAAAGAAAGAGAAAGAGAGGGATGACGGATGGAGAGATGTGTGCTCTTCCAAATGTGAGGTTATGATGGTCTGTCTGTGTGTGAGAACAATGGATATTGTGTGAGTATGTCTGTGCATGTTTGTGTCTGTGTGTGTTACTGTGTGTGTATGGCTTTGTTTACAGTCTGATGTGTGAGCGGGAAGAGTGTGAGACTAATGAAGTAGATGCATATGTCTGTGTGTTCATTGTTTGTTCTATTGTGCAGATGTTGCACACGTTTCCACTGTTTTAAAATAAATGAACAAACTAACTACAACTTCACCGATGATCACACTACCTGAGTCCAAAAATACATATAATTTGTTTGCATTTTCAATTCATTGTTCATCCAAGCACAAGCTATAAGACATTTCACTTCCACACATATTTATTAGACTTAACAGAGGATGATCACACACTCTAGTGAATAAAGAACACACCTATGTGACTCTTACGCGGCAACTTTACTAATCATACATCCTGGAGCAGCTGATCGATTGGGGCCCTTCATTTCGCCCCTCATGAACAGTGTCTGTCAGGCTGCACAAAGGTCAGCCTGACAAACACTGTTCACTTTCAGTTCCAGCAGCCGGGAGCCAGGCATGCACATTTAGCGCAGGCTCCTGGCTGCCTGAGCTGAACTTTGCTGGGCTTAGGAAGTCACAGCTCCTGTGGGCGTGATGTCCTCAGCTTAGCAAAGGTCCCTGATGCCCTCCCCTCAGTGATGAGGGGCAGCATCACTGATTGCCTCGCACCTGGGCACTTCAGTTTTAAGCCCTGAAGCGCCCAGGGTCGAGTGTCAATCAGTGACACTTCATCACAGAGTGGGGTGGGGTCAGCAGTCTCACTGACCCCATCCCACTCTCTGATGACATTGGGTCCGCTGCCTTCCCTCATTGGCTGAGGGAAGGCAGCAGTCCTAAGCCACCTGGAACCTCTGAGACAGAGCTGGCTGCCGGTAAGTGTTTGTTTGTTTTTTAAACTGTTTGGTGCCTGCGTGTGTGTTTGCATGAATGTTTGGTGGAGTATGGTGAATGGATGTGTTTGTGTGCGTGCGTGCATGTATGTATGAACGTTTGGTCAAGAGTGTTGTGAATGGGTGTGTTTGTGTCCGTGCGTGCATGTATGTATGAATATTTAGTGAATGGTGCTGTGAATGGATGTGTTTGTCTGCATGCCTGTGTGTGAATACATTGTTTTGAGTGTTAAGTATATGTTTGTGCTTGTGCGTTAGAGTGAGTCTCATCCACCCCCCTCCAAAACTTACCGGGCTGCCATGCATACATCCCTTAGCTCACAAACGATTTCCCTCTGATGTTTGCCTGGGTGGCCAGCACTATCCTTGGAAAAGGAGCAGAGCCCTGCATGCGACAGTACTCTGCCTGCCAACCATACAATTTGGGGGATGTCTGATAAGTTAACAAAATGTCTGCCCTGTATAAAAAGAGAGGTGTATGCAAGAAAAACGAATGTGAAACATAAAGCAAAGCATAAACTCACGTTATGAATATATGCAAAATGCAAAGATTTAAAAGCAAATATCAACTGACGGGGGCATTTAGGTAATTACATTATACAGGGCTGCAATTATATGATGGTGTAATGCTGCAAGAATTTCTGAGGTTGATTACCTTTTCTTCGTTTCGATAAACCGAGTTGAAGCCTAACACCTCAATACCAGAAATTCTTCAAACTTTGGGCCTCATTTACTATTTTTTTGGCATAATTTGGAGTAAGGCAGTGCCGCAAGTCTTCATGCTACGCTGCCCTGCTGCAAAAGGAAAGGGCAGTCATTCATTCATTTCTTTATTCGATCAGTTTAAAAAAGATCATAAAAGCACAGAATAAATACAAAGTAACAATCTCATTTCAATAAAATACTTCATGTCCCTTGTATAAGACTAAAAAATAAAATAAAGATAAAAAGAGGATAATATAATTTAGATACCTGTTTAACATCAACCCTATCTGAGACACTCTCTCAGATGCAGTAGTGGATAACTTTTCCATGGCCCTTAGATACAAGCCGTCCCCCTCTTCCTTTTTCGGCACAATTTGTGTAGATGGAAAAGAGGAAAGGGGAAAGGACGCCGCCTTGCCTTACTCCTCTAGCAACTCGAAAAGGGCGTGTACAGTCGCCATTTTTTGGAGTATTGGACCATTGCCTTTGCATTTGTATACATCTGTCTGATGAAATTTATTATGGCATGATCAGCACCTGTCTCCTCCAGTACCTTCCATAGCTTTTCATGGACAACACAGTCGAACGCCGCCGACAAGTCCATGAAAGCCATGTAGATTTTTCCTCCCTTCATTCTAACGTATTTTTCAATGGTCATTTCTAAATTTGAACACTGGTCCACAGTACCCCTTCCCTGCTGGAACCCATACTGGGCCTGGATTAGTATATTATTCTCCAGTGCCCAGCCCTCTAATTTGGAGAGTAAAAGCCGTCCCATCAATTTGGAGGTAGTATCTAGCAGGGAAATATATAATTTTTGGGGTCTGCCCTGTCCCCTTTTTTATATATCGGGACAATGACACCTGTGGACCATGAGGGAGGGGGGCCTATTTTTGCTATAGAGTTTAAAACATTTGTAAGCAGGGGGACCCATAAAGCTGGTATTTCTTGGAAGAAGTCGATTGGGACTTCGTCTGGGCCTGGAGCTTTACCTGGGATGCATGAGCTCAGTCCTTCCTTCACTTCATTTAGTGAGAAGGGAAGGACAGTAGAAGTACACTCTTCTATGGTTGGAGTAGGTATTCCTGAGGGAGTACTAAGGGCAAAGATGTCTCTGAAATGGGTTACCCATGCTTCCTCACCTACATTGCTATCAAGGGAGGGATGCTTAGTGTTTTTAAAATGTGGAGCATTCACTATTCTCCAGAACTCCGTGATGTTGCCTGTTCTGGCTGCCTGGTCTAGATCAGCCCAGGTTTCGTTCTTCATAGACTTTTCTCTATTCTGTCGAGCTAGCTTATTCTTGGCCCTTAATACCTTTATTTGTTCATGATGTCTGTGGCTTCTTTTTTCGGCATATTTCAGTGCCTTCCTGGCTTGGGTAGAGGACGAGTTAAACCAGCCTTCACCTGCTTCTGGATTTGACCCTCTATGGCGTGTCAGCGATATTTTTACTTTCACTAGTATGCTGCAAAAGGCTATTAACATCTCACCTTGCTCGGTATCTGGTTCTAGGCATAGTGATACCATTCTCCTTGTGCTTTGGACGATAGCTGAGGTCAGTTTAGGTTTGTCAATGTGGGCCCACTTTTGCTGTATTCCATTTCTTCTAGCTACTAAAGGGGTGCCAATATTTTGCTTACAAGGGGGATTTTCTGGGAATACATTTAATTGCAATTGGAGGATGGCGTGATCACTAAAGCTTCAGAACAAATTCTTAGATCTGGTGGCCCTTAGACTGATTGGGGTAGTGACTAACATATAATCAATAATTGAAACTACCCTATTTCTCTGAAATGTGCCCATCAGAATGCCAGTTACTGGTTCAGAATCATTGGTCATTTCCATATTTCTGGCGGATAATATCCTATTTAAGGCTTCGCCATATTCATTGTGGGTGAAGTCAAGCAAATAATTTTCCCCCGGATCCTCTGACCAACACTGGGGAGCTGTATTATATTTGCAGGGGTGTATGTTAAAGTCCCCTAGCCAAATAATATTTGGAACCTCCTTTCTGGAATTTCCTATGGTAAGATTAAGGGTCCTGTCAACCTCACCCACAATGGAGTGGATATTCCTACCAAATCTATTATTGTAGGTGTTAATCAAGATCCACTCGTGTGAGAAAGTGCCATCTTTCTGGCCTTGGTATGCCCCCACTTTTTTCTGAACTGCTGATGTGCTTTGGCTGAGTGTGCCCTGGGTCCCTGCCAATCAGGTAACCTATGCAGAAACAAAATACCCAATTGGCATCTCTGGCCACCTGTCAGGCACTAGTAAATGGTACCCTAGGTACCCAGGGCGTGGTGACCAGAGAAGACCCCTGAGGGCTGCAGCACTGATTGTGTCACCCTCAGGGGCCCTGTACCCTGGCACCCACACACTGCCTTTGCAGGCTGAGTGCCTAAGTACCGAACCAAAACAAGAGTCGACATGGCACACATCCCTGTGTGCCATGCCCACAGAACCCACTGCCCTGGCATACCTCAGTCACCCCTCTAGCTGGGTGCCCTATGCCAGAGATGAGGGCACAGGTGCATGAGCCCTGTGCCAGTACAGTACCCAGGGCCATTCCCGGGCACTGTAAGTGCAGTGATGCCATTAAGAGTATATGGTGCTGGGAGGTTGTCATTACGAACTCCACAGCACCATAATGGCTACACTGAAGACTGACAAGTTTGGTATCAAACTTCTCAGCACATTAAACCCGCACTGATGCCAGAGTGGGATTTAATGTAACATGCACGGAAGGGCATCTTAGAGATGCCCTCCAAAACCCAAAAATACAATCCACGTCTGGGCTGAGTGGCTGCAGAGGCTGCTACACAGCAGGCATGTTGCTGGACCCCTGGGTGGAGAGCCCCCGCTCTCCTGGGTCTGAAACAAAGCACATCCTGGGCATGGTGCTATGTCTCCTCCCCCAGGATGGACAGGGGGAAACTTCAAAAGCATACCGCCTCTGAGAGCTTCTCCGGACCATTTGCTGTACCCAGCAACCAGCCCCCCATCAGTCCTACCCCCATTCTGGCGGGAAGACTGGTGGGAAAAACTACGTCAGGAAGGGGGGTGTGCCAACCTATGCCAACTCCACCCCTCATGTGAAGGAAGCGAGGTGAAGCACAACCCCGGGCTCCGGCCATCTTGTAGATGGGGAGTCCTGCTCAATCCCAGCTAGGCTCCTGCCCCCCTCCCACAGGAGAGGAGTAGGCTAGGGGGTGTACTCACCCCAGGACAGGGACCCATTGGTCTCTGCCCTTGCCACACCTGTAACACCCCTACATTTAGTATTTAGGGGCTCCCTGAATCTTCCTTCCTCTGATCCCGATACCAAAAAGAAGAAAGAAGATACAGAAGAAGAAGAAGACCCGCCATGCAGCTGCTAACAACAGGACAACAACAACTGACTTGGCCCCAGCCCTACCGGCCTGTTGATCCTGGAACCTGCTCCTGCCTAAACCCGGCGACCTCCGCGGACAGCAACCTTTGGACACCCAGAGGACCTGCCTGCCTTGACTTTCTCGAAGATTGGGACTCCCTACAGCAGAGGCACTGCTGCAACCACCCACCTGGTGCCAGCCAGGAAGCTCCGGACCAGCCCACTCTGCACCAGCCGAGCCCGGGACAGACCAGCCCGAACCAAAATGACGAGGACGTCCCACCGGCGACTGGGACCCGAAGTACCAGCCGATCCCTGCAGTCTCCGAACCAGAGGCCACCCCAACCTCGACCAGCCGAGGGTAAGCTTTTCTGACACCCAAAGACACCCCTGCACCCGGCGCCATCCAGCCCCCTGTGCCTCCCTTTGGGGTACCTACCTGTGATCCAAGATCCCAACTTACCTCTCGAAGTGCTGGCCGCACCTGGAGAGTCTCCGTCCCCGAGCCTGCAGCCTTTTTCCCTTTTGCAAAATCCTCGTTGGATAACATTGAGCGCCTGACGGCTCAAAAGCACCCTGCACCCAGCAGCACGAGTGCAGCTGGCTGTGACCCCTCTGTCCTAACCTACTTCCCCTCTTGCCCTGAGCAAGTGACCAGGAGCCCTGCTCCCAGAACCGCGTGGCTTGCTAGCCAGAAGCCATTACCCGAAGGCCCCCTTTCCCTCATTGGATATCATTGGGCCTACCTACCTCTGCACCCGGCCGCCCCTGTGCCGCTGAGGGTGAAGCAACTGTACTTACCTGACCCTGGGGGACCCCTGAGTCTATGCCCAGAACCTTGACTTCATCAACCAAGTACTCACCTGGAAACCGGTAATTCACTTACCTACCATTGGATAACATTGACCCATTTTGACTCGAAAATTTTCTAAGAGTGAAGTTTTGAAAATCGAAAATATTCCTATAAAATCAGCCACTTTCTGAAACCGAAAGTACTCACCTGTGATCAGGGGAGAAGCCAGTACTGTACCTTTCAACCCAGTACTGAACCACAAAAGTAATCCCTAGCGGGTTTACAAGTAACCTGTATTTTTTCCATAGGAACCCATTGTCTGCTTTTCTATGAAATTTCTTCTAAGTGTCTACTTTTGAAAACTGCAAATATTCTTTAGGAATCGTACGAAATACTGAAACGCAATTACCTACCTGTGTTTAGTTAAGCCCCCAGTGCTTGCCCTAGGAGACTAGTGCTGGGTTACAAAAGTAACGCGAACCTACTTTACCAGCAACCTGAATTTCCTCCCCTTGAATAACATTGTCAGATTTACCTTGAAAAGTTTCTAAGTGTGAACTTTTAAAACAGTTTTATATTCATGAAAATTCATCACAGTAACTAAAATGCTTTTTGCTAATCTGGTTTCAGCTTAGGCCCCAGGACTGAATCTTAGATCTAGTCCTGGAACTACCAAAGTAATCCGTAAAGTAATCAACTGTATTTACCTATGAAAACCCATTGAGCTCAATGCTAGAGTGGGATTCAGAACTGTGTTGCTTACTGCCTTTTCTGTAACTATTGTGTGCACAAACTTTATTACTGCTTGCAAAGTATTTATATGAGAGTACTCATATCGAGAAAAGTATATTTTTTTTATAACTGTTGGTTCTAAAAATAAATCCAGATAATAGAAGTCAAGAGGGACATAAAGGACTAGGTCGCCCTCCACTCAGTCAAGCAATAATCATAAATTGACCCAGTCCTCAAGGCAAACAAAAATGTAGAACTGTAAACAGCTATAGGTTGTCAAATGATCATTCTAATTATATCTCTAATTATAGAGATTATTACTCTGTTTCAGTCCAATGCCAAAACTAAAAGATAGCCCGTCTCTGATAAACAAATAACCGAACAACACAGTACAAACATCCACTAGAAGGACAACATTAGAAAAAAGTGTGAATAGCTAGATGACACCTCACGGGCGCACCACCAATGGGACCCCTGGTTGGTACCAACCAGGGGTCCCATTGGTGGTGCGCCCTTACACTCCAAAGTGGTAGCTTGGTCGAGCAGTAAGGCAGTACCAGAGGACAGTGTAAAGCATTTGTTGTACACACTCAGTCAGCAAAGGGTTTTACACACGCAAGGAGTGAACTCCAGGTCAATTGTTTTTATATCCACAGATATAGTTGTTTTATTTTTAGAACCAATAATCATAAATTGACCCAGTCCTCAAGGCAAACAAAAATGTAGAACTGTAAACAGCTATAGGTTGTCAAATGATCATTCTAATTATATCTCTAATTATAGAGATTATTACTCTGTTTCAGTCCAATGCCAAAACTAAAAGATAGCCCGTCTCTGATAAACAAATAACCGAACAACACAGTACAAACATCCACTAGAAGGACAACATTAGAAAAAAGTGTGAATAGCTAGATGACACCTCACGGGCGCACCACCAATGGGACCCCTGGGTCCCATTGGTGGTGCGCCCGTGAGGTGTCATCTAGCTATTCACACTTTTTTCTAATGTTCTAATGTTGTCCTTCTAGTGGATGTTTGTACTGTGTTGTTCGGTTATTTGTTTATCAGAGACGGGCTATCTTTTAGTTTTGGCATTGGACTGAAACAGAGTAATAATCTCTATAATTAGAGATATAATTAGAATGATCATTTGACAACCTATAGCTGTTTACAGTTCTACATTTTTGTTTGCCTTGAGGACTGGGTCAATTTATGATTATTGGTTCTAAAAATAAAACAACTATATCTGTGGATATAAAAACAATTGACCTGGAGTTCACTCCTTGCGTGTGTAAAACCCTTTGCTGACTGAGTGTGTACAACAAATGCTTTACACTGTCCTCTGGTACTGCCTTACTGCTCGACCAAGCTACCACTTTGGAGTGTAAGGTCAGTTCTGACTTTAACTTCTGTTATACCTCTGGGGTTGGTGGACTCTTTACAGACTGTACAACTTTCTAGTCTAGTATATATAGAGCCACTTTCTCACATTGGTGGCAGCGGTGGGATACAAACTTGCATTTGTTGGACTACTTGGTTACCATCTGATCACACGACAGAACTCATAAATTGCCCTTTAGTATTCTGAATTTTTATTTTTCAAAAATACTAAAAATCTGATAGGGCCTTGCTTAAGTCCCATTAGAGTTCTGTGAAAAATAAAAGTCACTACACGCTAGGGTAGAGGGTTAGAACTATCAGGTTAGAATGTCTCAAAAGAACCCAGCTGTTAGTGAAGATAATATAAACATGGTGGAGGAACCCGACCTCACACCTTACTTGCACCTGGACTTCAAGGAATTGAGGGTCCTATGCAAAGTAAAGAAAATAACTGTAGGTCTGCATCCAACCAAACAAAAGCTCCAAGAGCTCCTGGCTGAGTATGCAAAAGACCACCCCTCTGAGCAGGGTGAAACCCAGACAGAGGAAGAAGGAGTGGATGAGGAGGATGACACGACTGCCCCCCCCCACCATTCCTAGGGAGGAGGGGGTCCCTGCACACTTGACTCCAAGAGTAGACCTCTGGGAGCCTAGGAACCACACAGGTGGACTATGTCCCAGGGAACACACTGGGAAAAGCCCTGGTGAAGAGGACAACTTCCTAGCAAAGTTGGCCAAGAGATTAGATCTAGAGACCAGACTCCTGGCTCTAGAAAAAGAAAGAAAAGAGATGGGCTTAGCCCCCATCTCTGGTGGCAGCAATACCAATAACAAGGATAGAGAGCAATCTTATGATCCTAAAATCCCCAAAGGGATTGTCCCTAAATTTGAGGAAGGTGATGACATCACCAAGTGGTTCACAGCCTTTGAAAAGGCTTGTTATTTCAGACAACTAAAGAAACCTCTCTGGGGGCACTTCTTTGGGAACTGTTTTCTGGTAACTGCAGAGACAGACTTCTGACCCTCTCTGGGCCAGATGCAGGGTCCTATGACCTCATGAAGAAAACTCTGATTGAGGGCTTTGGACTCACTACTGAGGAGTATAGAATTAGGTTCAGGGGAGCTCACAAAACAAAGACCCTATCCTGGATAGATTTTGTAGACTACTCAGTAAAGACACTGGATGGTTGGTTAACTGGACACATTGTGCATGATTTTACTGGACTTTATAATTTGTTTATGAAGGAACACATTTTGAGTAATTGCACAAATGAAACGATGCATCAGCATTTGGTAGGCCTAGGTTTAATTTCTCCCCAAAAATTGGGAAAGAAGGCAGACCACTGGGTCAAGACGAGGGTGACAAGGACAGCCACTGGGGGTGACCAAAACCTCCCCAGGGGAAAGGTGGTGAGAACCCCCAAGATAAAAAGTCTGAGTCTTCTAAAGGGCCCCAAAAACCTGTGCAGGTGGCTGGGTCCCAAACTACTCCCTATGTGCCTCAGCCCTATAGGGGAAGGAACTTTGATCCTAACAAGGCCTATTGTAACAACTGTAAGAAGTTGGGACATTTAACTATAGATAAGAACTGCCCCTACAACAAAAACCCTAAGGTAACCATTCCAGCTACTCCAGGGACAGTGAGTCTACAGATGGGATCAGAGGAGTGTCCAGAGCAAATCTGGGAGTACACTTAAGCTAGTCTAGTCTCCTTGGGGGATATGGAATTTGCCAATGCAGCTGGTTGGCCACCCAACTGTAAAAAGTATTTATAAAATATCCCTCCATTAATGGAACAAAAATAGAAGCCCTGAGGGATACAGGTGCCAGCATCACTATGGTGAAGGAAATGCTGGTTTCCCCAGAGCAATACCTGATTGGGAAAACCTACCCAGTCACCAATGCTGACAGCATTACTACCCAACGCCCCATGGCTATGGTGACATTGAATTGGGGGGAGGTCTCTGGCCCAAAACTAGTAGTGGTCTCTCCACAACTACCAGCTGACTGTCTGCTTGGAAATGTTTTGGAAACCTCAGTCTGGGCGGAGGTTGAGCAAGTAACCCATGCAGCCATGCTGGGTTTCCCTAAGCTGGTGTGTGTGCAAACCAGAGCACAGAGCAAAAAGCAGAGTGAACAAGTAGGTTTGAAGCCTGAAACTATGGCCCAACCTACCAAGAGAAAAAGCAAGAAGACTGAGGAGCCAGCTTCCACACAGCAAACCTCTCAAGACCCCTCTCCTCAGGGAGAGGACTTGGAAACCCTAGAGGGAACTGAGCCCTTGGAGCTTGAGCCTTTCCAGGCTGGACTCCTGGGCCCAGGGGGACCCACTAGGGAAGAGCTGTAACAGGGCCAGCGAGAATGCCCTACTCTTGAGAGCCTGAGGCAGCAAGCTGTTTCAGAAGCCAAGGGAGATGTCAGTGATACCCACTGAGCCTATTGGGAGGAGGGATTACTGTATGCTGAGGCAAGAGACCCTAAGCCTGGAGCTACCAGGAGGGTGGTAGTGCCACAGAAGTACAGGGAGTTCCTCCTAACTTTAGCTCATGACATCCCCCTAGCTGCACATCTGGGGAAGACCAAGACTTGGGAAAGGCTAGTCAGTCATTTCTACTGTCCCCAGATGAATCAAAAAGTAAAAGAGTTTGTGAGCTCTTGTGTTACTTGTCAGGCCAGTGGCAAGACAGGTGGCAAACCAAAGGCCCCCTGATACCACTACCAGTGGTGGGGCTACCCTTTGAAAGGGTAGGTGTGGACATTGTGGGTCCAAGGGAACCTCCCACAGCCTCAGGGAACACATTCATTCTAGTGGTAGTGGATCATGCCACTAGGTACCCTGAGGCAATTCCCCTTAGGGTAACTACAGCTCCTGCAGTTGCTAAGGCCCTCCTTGGTGTCTTCACCAGGGTAGGGTTTCCTAAGGAGGTGATTTCAGACGGAGGTACCAACTTCATGTCTGCTTACCTAAAATATATGTGGAAGGAGTGTGGGGTCCAGTGCAAGTTCACGACCCCCTACCACCCACAAACCAATGGACTGGTTGAGAGATTCAGCAAAACCTTAAAAGGTATGATCATGGGACTCCCAGAGAAACTCAAAAGGAGATGGGATGTCCTGTTGCCATACCTGATTTTCGCTTATAGGGAAGTGCCTCAGAAGGGAGTGGTGTATTCACCCTTTGAACTTCTGTTTGGCCACCCTGTGAGGGGACCACTTTGTCTTGCAAAAGAAGGTTGGGAGAGGCCCCTACAAGAGCCCAAACAAGACATTGTGGACTATGTGCTTGGCCTAAGGTCCAGAATGGCTGAGTACAAGGATAAGGCATCCAAAAATCTTGAGGCCAGCCAGGAGCTGCAGAAGCACTGGTATGACCAAAAAGCAGCCATGGTTTATATTTGTATTTGTATTTGTATTTATATAGCGCAAATCACCAACAGGTCTCTAAGCGCTTTTGGAGGCGAGGCTTAAGGCGAAATGGACGGAACAGGAAATCCCACCCCTGTTGGGAGAATTAGCTGGTGGTTAGTTGGGCAACAGGTGTGGGTGTTGGAGCCAGTGGCACCAAGGGCTCTCCAAAACAGATGGAGTGGCCCTTACCCTATCCTGGAGAAAAAGAGTGAGGTCACTTACTTAGTGGACCTGGGGACCAGCAGGACACGCAAAAGGGTTATCCATGTGAACCGCCTTAAACTCTACAATGAAAGGGCTGACCTCACCATGCTGATGGCGACTGATGAGGAACAGGAAGCAGAGAGTGAACCTCTCCCTGATCTCCTCTCTTCCAGCCCAAAAGATGGGTCAGTGGAGGGAGTGGTCTTTTCAGACACCCTCACTCCGCAACAGCAGACTGACTGCAAGCAAGTCTTGCAACAGTTTGCTAGCCTCTTTTCCTTGATCCCTGGTCTGACCAGCTGGTGTACCCATGATGTGGACACTGGTGACAGTAACCCTGTCAAAAACAAAATCTATCAACAATCAGACTAAGTCAAAGAAAGCCTCAAAGCTGAAGTCAGCAAGATGCTGGAGCTAGGGGTGATTGAACCTTCTGAGAGCCCCTGGGCTAGCCCAGTGGTTCTAGTCCCTAAACCTCATCAACAGGGTGAAAAGAGAGAGATGAGGTTCTGTGTGGACTATAGAGGGCTCAACTCTGTCACCAAGACAGATGCTCACCCCATTCCTATGGGAGACGAGCTGATAGACAAACTAGGGGCAGCCAAATTCCTAATCACCTTTGACTTAACTGCAGGGTACTGGCAAATTGGCATGGCCCCAGGAGTCAAAGAGAAAACAGCTTTCTCCACCCCTGATGGGCACTACCAGTTTACTGTGATGCTCTTTGGGTTAAAGAATGCCCCTGCCACCTTCCAAAGGTTGGTGAACCAAGTTCTGACTGGGTTGGAATCCTTCAGTGCAGCATATCTTGATGATATTGCTGTCTTTAGCTCCACCTGGAAGGATCACCTGATTCACCTTGGGAAGGTTTTACAAGCCTTGCAATCTGCAGGACTGAATATCAAGGCATCCAAATGCCAGATAGGGCAGGGCACTGTGGTGTACTTGGGCCACCTTGTTGTTGGAGGCCAGGTCCAACCCTTATAGCCCAAGATCCAGAGCATTTTGGACTGGGCAGCTCCAGCCACCCAGACCCAAGTCAGGGCATTCCTTGGCTTGACTGAGTATTACAGAAAGTTTGTGAAGGGGTATGGGACCATTGTGACCCCCCTCACAGAACTCACCTCCAATAAAATGCCCAAGAAAGTGAACTGGACTGTTAGCTGCCAAAAGGCTTGTGACACTCTGAAAGAAGCAATGTGCTCAGCACCCATTCTAAAAGCACCAGACTACTCTAAGCAGTTTATAGTGCAGACTGATGCCTCAGAGCTGGGGATAGGAGCGGTCCTCTCCTAGGTCAATGAAGAAGGCCAAGACCAGTCATGAAAACCTCTGAACCAGCGGTCAAGAGCCTAGCTATGTTACTATAATCATATTCACAACACGCATTGGGGTTGGAATAATGTGTATAGTAGGAGAAAAGGAAAATAAATTATTTTTCTTAGTGTCCCCTCACTCACCAGGGTTGCCCCACGGTGACATGCTTCATCATGGGGGCCATCCCAGTCCTCTACGGGCTGGGGCGTGCTACGACTTGCGAACTACATAGGAGCACTTAATTTTGACTAAGTGTGGTGCGAGAACTGTGATGTGATGGAGTGGGATGGAGTGGGATATGTGTAAGTGATTTAAAATACCTGTCTAGTAAGCTAAAAATGATTTATTCTTGCTCCTAGGTGGTAGAATTAAAAACAGGGTTGAATAAATAGGGTGCCTAAAGAACAATGAGTTTAGGTGTACCTATTAGTTCCTATCTGTCAACATGTTTCGAACGTCCCCCAAGCTCTTCCTCAGGACTACACAGGGACCAGCCCTGTGTTCGCCACTCCTAATAATGCCCAAATGAGCTAATAATGAAAAAATAGAAAATAAATCAATTCAGTGCTGCAAGAGAATAAAGCATGCATCCAGTACCTACGTAAGAAAATAATCATGTGGTATCTGTAAGAAAGAACACAACATTGTGGTTAAGGGATAGCAAGACCCCTCAGGGTATGTACATATATTTCACACACAACACATAAAACATATGATATATGCGCCATCTTATCCATAGTAAGCCGATGGCGTGTGTATAAACAAATGTTTGGTGAAAGAAACGTGATTAGCACCTCATGAAAAAAACATTCATACTTCAAACATATAGGACTGTTCAATTTACATACATGTTGCAGGGCTTAACTTTGCCCCATGGACTCGGAGGAATTGTATCCCATCAATCTGGTGGTTAAAAAGAAATGGGAAAAATTGGAATAATATCGAGTTAGTGGAAAAAGGCTAATTGTGGAGGCAGCGGTACCCCGGAACCTCCGGGGTCAGTAATCCCACTTATTTGATTACAGGATACTAGTGGCCGATTCACCTACTCTCTAGCCTCCAGAACGAATGTTGGAGAAACGGTGCCGGGATGTTGCTTTTGTATTTTATTTCTGCATTGTCATTGTCGTGGAGGAGACCGTATGGGTAGCTAAATGTTCGTGTCTCTTTTCGGCGGCCATCTTGGGTGTACACCGGTCACGCTGCTGTTAAACTGGCCAAATCATGGACCAAAAATAAAAATTATTATACCATCATTTATTTCTCTTAAGGCACATTACCAAGGGATAATTTAGAAAAAAAAGTTTACCCCGTGTGTTTTTGAATGTTTCGATCTGGGTGACTGGGTGCAGTGTCGGCCATTTTTGTAGTTTTTTGTGCAAAAAACCATAAGATCGAAGTTGGTTTGTTATGCTGTCTTCATAGAATTACAATATATATATATTGCTTTTTACTGTGATTTTATGATCTTTAATATGGACAAACTCATATTTGATTTGTAGCCGTCAGCGAGTTTTTACATGAGGATTATATTTACAGATATATGTGCCTGGTAGTGCTTCATTGTGTGAATTGCCCCCATGGTATATCATCATTGAGGCCATGAATATGAGAGCGCAATTTAAAAACCCAGCGTTGCTCTTTCTCAAACAATTTCTTTTCCATGTTTGTGTGATTCTGCATGGATTCTAGAACCACCCACCGCATGTCATTGGGAGTATGACCTTGTTCCAAAAAATGTGTTGTCATTTTCGTGTTGGAATGTTTACACCTGTTGTTACTTCGGTGTTCCACAATGCGTGTGGTGACCTTCCTTGTGGTCATACCAACATAGTGCAAATTGCACGTACAGGTAATCATGTAAACCACACCTGTCGTGTTGCAATTTGAAAACGATTTAAGGTCCCACGTAACTCCGTTGTTACAGAGTACTTGTTTTGTTGCTGTGGTCAAATGACAAACACTGTAATTTGTGCATGGGTAGTGACCTGATGGTAAGGGATGTAGGAGGCGTACAGATCCTACAGAACCCATCACTTCCTTTGGACGTGTGTGGTCCACAAAATCTCTGAGATTTTTACATTTTTGGTGGCTGAACAATGGCTGCGTGAAATTGAGACCACCACTATTCTGTGTTCTCCAATGTTTTTTTTACAATTTTGGCTACTTGGTCAGAGGCTACATTGTAAGTTGTTATACAGATTGGTCGCCAAGGCCAACCTGTTGCTTTTATAAGCAGGAGGCTACTCCCCAGAGAGCAGCGTTGGAGTGCCATTGAGCGGGAGGCCTTTGCTGTGGTTTGGTCCCTGAAGAAGTTGAGGCCTTACCTGTTTGGAACTCACTTCCTGGTTCAAACTGACCACAGACCTCTCCGATGGCTAATGCAGATGAAGGGGGAAAATCCAAAACTACTAAGATAGTCCATCTCCCTACAGGGAATGGACTTTGAAGTGGAACACCGACCATGGACTGCCCATGCCAATGCAGATGGACTTTCCAGGTTCTTCCACTTAGACAATGAAGACTCCCCAGGGCAAGGTTAGTCTCATCACCTTTAGTTTGAGGGGGGTTGTGTGAGAAAGTGCCATCTTTCTGGCCTTGGTATGCCCCCACTTTTTTCTGAACTGCTGATGTGCTGTGACTGAGTGTGCCCTGGGTCCCTGCCAATCAGGTACCCACGGCCTGTGTTACTTCCCTAAAAAAACTATGCAGAAACAAAATACCCAATTGGCATCTCTGGCCTCCTGTCAGCCCCTAGTAAATGGTACCCTAGGTACCCAGGGCATTATTGACTAGAGAAGACCCCTGAGGGCTGCAGCACTGATTGTGCCACCCTCAGGGGCCCTGTACCCTGGCGCCCACACACTGCCTTTGCAGGCTGAGTGCCTAAGTACTGAACCATAACAAGAGTCGACATGGCACACATCCCTGTGTGCCATGCCCACAGAACCCACTGCCCTGGCATACCTCAGTCACCCCTCTAGCTGGGTGCCCTATGCCAGAGGTGAGGGCGCAAGTGCATGAGCCCTGTGCCCCTACAGTACCCAGGGCCATTCCTGGGCACTGTAAGTGCAGTGATGCCATTAAGAGTATATGGTGCTGGGAAGTTGTCATTACGAACTCCACTGCACCATAATGGCTACACTGAAGACTGACGAGTTTGGTATCAAACTTCTCAGCACATTAAAGCCGCACTGATGCCAGTGTGGGATTTAATGTAACATGCATAAGAGGGCATCTTAGAGATGCCCTCCGAAACCCGAACCTACAATCCACATCTGGGCTGAGTGGCTGCAGAGGCTGCCACACAGCAGACATGTTGCTGGACCCCTGGGTGGAGAGCCCCCCGCTCTCCTGGGTCTGCAACAAAGCACATCCTGGGCATGGTGCTATGTCTCCTCCCCCAGGATGGACAGGGGAAGCTTCAAAGGCATACCACCTCTGAGAGCTTCTCCAGACCATTTGCTGTACCCAGCAACCAGCCCCCCACCAGTCCTACCCCCATTCTGGCTGGAAGACTGGCGGGAAAAACTATGTCAGGAAGGGGGTGTGCCAACCTATGCCAACTCCACCCCTCAGGTGAAGGAAGTGAGTTAAAGCACGACCCCGGGCTCCGGCCATCTTGTAGATGGAGAGTCCTGCCCAATCCCAGCTAGGCTCCTGCCCCCCTCCCACAGGAGAGGAGCTGGTTAGGGGGAGTACTCAGACCAGGACAGGGACCCATTGGTCCCTGCCCTTGCCCTACCTGTAACGCCCCAAATTTAGTATTTAGGGGCTCCCTCAACCTTCCTTCCTCTGATCCGATACCAAAAAGAGGAAAGAAGATAAAGAAGAAGAAGACCCGCCGCGCAGCTGCTAACAACAGGACAACAACAACTGACTTGGCCGCAGCCCTACCGGCCTGTTGCTCCTGGAACCTGCTCCTGCCTAAACCCGGCGACCTCCGTGGACAGCAACCTTGGGACACACAGAGGACCTGCCTGCCCCGACTCTCTTGAAGATTGGGACTCCCTACAGCAGAGGCTCTGCTGCAACCACCCACCTGGTGCTAGCCAGGAAGCTCCGGACCAACCCACTCTGCACCAGCCGAGCCTGGGCCGGGCCAGCCCAAACCAAAACCACGAGGACGTTCCCCCGGCGACTGGGAACTGAAGTCCAGTGCCTAAAGACCCTCCTGGAAGAACCAGCCGACGCCTGCAGACTCAGAACCAGGGGCCACCCCAACCGCAACCAGCCGAGGGTAAGCTTTTCCGACACCCAAAGACACCACTGCATCCGGCGCCATCCAGCCCCCTGTGCCTCCCTTTGGGGTACCTACCTGTGCTCCAAGATCCTAGCTTACCTCTCGAAGAGCTGGTCGCCCCTGGAGAGTCTCCGTCCCCCAGCCTGCAGCCTTTTTCCCTTTTGCAAAATCCTCATTGGATAACTTTGAGCACCGAGAAAAGTATATATTTTTTTTCATAACTGTTGGTTCTAAAAATAAAACAACTATATCTGTGGATATAAAAACAATTGACCTGGAGTTCAGTCCTTGAGTGTGTGAAACCCTTTGCTGACTGAGTGTGTACAACATATGCTTTACACTGTCCTCTGGTACTGCCTTACTGCTCGACCAAGCTACCACTTTGGCGAGTAAGGTCAGTTCTGACTTTAACCTCTGTTATACCTCTGGGGCTGGTGGACTCTATACACACTGTACTTCTTTCTAGTCCAGTATATATAGAGCCACTTTCTCACAACTTGCCTTCCTGTTTTATCTCAAATAAGAGAATGTGGAAATTTGAATTGGCATCAATAAACTTTGTTATCTTACCACTGAAATCATTTGGAATCAGAGTCAGAATTCCCCCTTTTGCCCTTCCTGAATCTGAGGGTTCAGCTGGTATTTGGAATGAGCTGTAACCATTTATAAATATTGGTTCCGTGTACCAAGTCTCTTGAAAACAGGAGACATCATTTTCCTGCCAGAGTTGAAGCCAGTCGGTGTCTCCCAGTTTAGATGATACACCAGCCACATTCCATGATGCTATTTTAAACCGATCTTTGTTGACCTGCCTCGGGGAGATAGAAGGATGGAGGTGCTTTCTAGTGGTGGGGCCTGGGGTGGCACAGGCTTCCCTATTTGCTATAATATTGGTACTTAATTTGTACAGTCAATCGCATGCCTCAATGTCTGATAGGGGGCAAATCTATTTTCCAAGTTTGTAACAGGGATCCCAGGGAGGCCCCCTTGTTCCTTCCAAGCCAGATCCTCCCTTTGATAGCAGTTCATTCTGGGTACCACCCAACATGGAGGCCTATAAAAAAGAACCTAGGGGAAGCACAATGATCTGCGATCTCTTTGGTGAACCTCCCCTTATAGACTCAAATAAATATCTGACAACACCTTCATCCTTAAAGTTAAGGGCCACACAGTCTCCTATCAGCTTTCTTAGCTGGCCCTATCCAGGGTGTCCTTCTTGCCATGATAAGTCTATTTGAAAGATTTCTGCAGAAACCCCCTGAATCTCTGAATCTCTGAGTCAGCCAATGTGCTTTGGTCATTAATTGCCCTGTAGTCTCCATTTGGCCCCCCTTTAGCTCTGGAACATCTCCCAACACTAATACTAAGGGTGCTGCTGCCAGGGGGAGATGAAGGAACTGCGATCCAGGGGACCATTGTCCGGTAGTCAGTTTTCTATCCTTTGATTACCAGGCTCACTGTCCCCCCACTCCATGGCCCCCCTTGACCCACAAGTAATGTTTCGGGATTAGTGCTCCTGTAAGGTCTTGGGTCCCTTGTCTCTTTCAGATGATGCGTCGGGGGCTGGCACAGGACTGCTGTGTTGGAGTATGTCGCCAAGTCTGTGTTCATGTTGGCAGGGTCATTAATGTAACTATGTGGTGGATTACACCTTCCAACGGGTGTAGGCCCAGGCCCAGTCCCCTCCTTTGAATTACTCGTAAATTGAATAATTCCATGCGCCTGTATATGACTTTGGGACGCTTTTTCTGGTCTTGAGTCCAGCCTTGGGAGGGTTGATTTCAATAAGTGTGTGTTGCTTATTGCCTGGGTTTCGAGATCTGCTAGCTTCTCTTCGATCCTATTTAATCCTATTTAATTTTGCTGATATAGGGTTTAACAGGGTGGCCACCAAAGACTCAAATCTCTGAAAGGGCAGTCACATTATTGTCCTTTCTGCCTGCACACAAATTGGTCACTAGCACCAACACAGTCATCCTTTCACCATGGTGCAAGTCTGTCTGTGTGGTTAGCATGATTATTTTGGGGCCGGAAGGGACACCTTCCTGCACAAAAACAATCAATTGAGGTGATTTGCTCTTTATATTGTTGCAGCAGTATGCAGCACACATGGAAAGTGGAAAATAAAGTTATTTCTCCTCGTTACGACTCCCTTGGGGGGTGCACAGTTGTGATGCATTCCCAGTTTCAAAGATCCTTGTAAATCTGGGAATGTGTCAAAACCCATGGGCATTGCGTGGGAAAAGACACAGCAACACCCATGGGATACCTCCTTGACGTAGAGTACGGCAAGGCAGCTATTCCTGCTGCCTTGCCTTACTCCATGTGTATAAGCCCATGGAAAAACATGTCAGGGTGATTTTGCGTCGCCTTATAGATATGACTGAGAGGCCTACACCTCTGGAGCATCAAAAAAAGTGACACTTTAGTAGCACAGGCCTCTGTAAATGAAGCCCTTTTTAACAGACACTGTGACAGAAATATATCATATTGTTATGATTGTAACTGTTAAGAACTACACACTGTCAAGCTAGATATGGGAATACAAAGCAAACCCCCAATCCTTTAGTCAGCCGCAGTCGGTAGTGGGATGACCTGCATGGCGGTGACGTGGGGAGGGGGAGGGGCAGGGTTGGGGGTGGTAATGTATGAATTACGGAGTTTTGTAGGTAAGTAAACATATAAATAAATAAAACACATTTTGTTGCGTTCTGCATCACCAAATGCGATGCAGTGCGCGCAACGAGATTTGTTTTATTTATTTATATGTTTACTTACCTGTAAAACTCCGTAATCCATACATTACTACCCCGCACCCTACCCCTCCCGCTCCCCACGTCACTGCCCTGCAGGTCATCCCACTACCGACTGCGGCTGACTTTAGTGATTGCAACTACCCTACAAGTAACAAGCAATCACTAGTGGGATCCTCTGTCTGCTGTGAGTGGAACTGCAGCCTTTTGACACATTTACCAGAGTAGAAATCATATGTGAGTAGGCTGTCTGTATGCACACAAACATGTGGACCTCATCTGCAGGCCCATAATACACAAGTCTATCGCTGCAAGCATTAAATCTATTGCAAAATGACTTGTCTTTCTTTTTAGCTGACTCGTTTTTAGTGTAAAGATAAAAAGTAAGCTATTCGGCATTTCCAAAGTAATGTTGATATTGGTGTTGCTGGGAACTTTGTACTGCATGAGTGACCCAGGAGCAATACCTAGTGGATTGCTGGGGCCCTGAATGGTATTTAGTGTATGCCAGAACTAAAACCACCCCACCTACATCAGAGGAAGGATACAACTCATCCAATCAGAAACTGAGAACCCGAAATGCTCCTGTTCAGAAGAAACACAAGAATAGGAAGGACATCCAGTGAATCAGAAGCAGACACCTGAGATAGAAAACAAAGCAAGCTATCTAGTTTTGATCAAGGGGCTGTCTCAAAGCCTTTATAAGGATATATTTTGCATTAGAAACCAATAGTTCCGTCAACAGCATAAAGAGCCCTTTGTAGCAGATTCCAAAATGTGCACGTGGCCGTCTTTTTTCAAGTCATTCCAAACTCCGTCCATCCAGAACATACAGGTGTTTTCTCTTTTTTATATCCTCAGTATTGTAATGTCACACCATTTTAATGTTCTCAATTACACATACAGTGAATTATTTGTGATTATGTTCACGGTTAAGTTGGAAATGTTTAGCAAATAGTTATGCAGGTCTTTAAAGAAGTAGTATAACCTTGCTGTGCTCTGTCAGTGAAAGCCCCGTATTTACGTTGGCAACGAAATTACTATGTGGTATATACCCGATAATAAACATCAAATCATACTGTTTTGGTTTTGTTATATTCATACAGTTATAAACTGTTGTTTTATACATGCAAATGTGTTTCTATTGCTGTGCTTTTGGGAAAACAAATTACTATCTTTTCACTAATGAAAAAGCTTTCACCTATGTAAAATGGCAGCAATTGTTTGTCCATCAGTTACTCATTTTCGGGCTCCCAGTACATCATCTGGTCTACTCCACAGTAGTATAACCACCACTCTATCCCCATAGATATATATTAGAGAAATATAGTGGTGGATGAATGTCTGGTAAGTTTTTTTCATTTGTGAGTAACGGAAAGCAGTGCATAAAAAATAAGTGCAAAGGGAAAAATATAAGTGTAAGATTGGATAGTGCATACAATCATTACTTTATTCTAAGGTCATGCACCTCCAATGTTAAAAACAACAATAGTGCAAAAAAGTCAGGTGGTTCAAACAAATACCTTCTGACTGGGCTATCTGGTCGACATGTTTCTGCGGGTAATGGTCATATATTATACCAACCGCTTCCTCAGGACCCATAAACTTAATTGCTACTGCATAACGTGATAATGTGTGAAAAAACAACAGGACATTTGTGAACAGAAAAAAGTGTCACCTGTACACTTCCATTTTCCTCCTGTGAAAGTCCGGTTGAAATAAAGCCAGCATGTCAACATGTAATGAAATATAAACAATAATAACACCTTCATTAGTAAGGGCTATACAAGCGATATCGCTATAATCATATCAGTACTGTATCTGGGTCAAATGACCATAGTATGAATCACATTGTATCTAAAATCAATGCCTCACCTTAAATTGTAAGGGGAATTGCCCCACCTCACCTGGCAAACAGCTCAGGAAAATGAAGCCCCGCTCTAAAAATGCAGAAAATGTATACAAAGATCAATATTAAAAAACCTGTGTCGGGTCAAGGCAGAGACAAGCCTGTGGGATGCTCAGACAGCAAGCCACTAGGCGTCAATTGTCTTATCATTCCAAAGTATTATTCCAAAATATTAGGCCACATGGTTAATTGCAATGGTGTCAGGCATCAGATGTTGAGAGTAGCCAGTAATTAAATCCTGCTATTATTTCTTAATATCTGCTCTTTGTCTGTTGAGCCATCTTAACAGATAGCTATAGCGCATCCATGCATATCTTGTGTGCATTAAGATCTGCCGTGTGCGGCCAGAAGATAGAAATATATATTTCTGAGCGCGCGCTGTGTGTCACAGGACGCGTTCAGGCGCTGAATCTCAACGCGCTCAGTAGAAACACCGCTCGTCACAGTCTATGCCTAAGTATAACATGCAGAAGCGCATACGCTCGGATTAAATAAAGAGCGTCTAATCCATACCAGTAAAGAGTTAAACATAGCCCCTCGTGCGCCCTTACCTCTCCGTCGGTACTTCAAACAGTCAGCCGGGCTGTTTGGGGAGGTGCCGACGGGGGGGAGCGAACATTTCCTTATTGGTTCTGGGCCTGCGTCGTATGTCACGTGGACGGCGCCAGAAACTACCCGAGTTGCTGGGAGATGTAGTCATTAAGCCTCACGCATGCGTGCTCTGGCGCGCAGCAGAGGAAACTACACATGCACATGGGAAATGTAGTTTTTTGTAAGACAACCACTCGCAATGTGATTATAGAACTACAAAAAGTTGGTAAATGTAGTTCAGGACCGCCGCGAATACGCGGGTCAGTGTATTTACTATATTCCCAATGTTTTAGCAGCGCGTGTGGAATATATAAGCGCTCAAGGGGATGCTGAAACTGCCCAAAACTACGCCAGAACTACCAAAGTAGCTGGAAGATGTAGTCCAGAAGCCTCACGCATGTGTGCTCTGGCGCGCAGCAGTTGAAAACTACACAAACAAAAGGGAAATGTAGTTTATTGCAAGACCACCAAACGCAATGTGATTATAGAACTACAAAAAGTCGGGAAATGTAGTTCAGGACCACCGCGAGTACGCGGGTCAGTGTATTTAATATAATCCCAAATGTTTTAGCAGCGCGTATCAAATATATAAGCGCTCAAGATGATGCTGATCGTAAAAGGAACGTCATGGAGGAATGTCATCAGCAATTCCTTAGGGGTAGACTATAGTGTCCCAAGTCTCACTACGAGCACCCTCAGGAGTCAGGTAACTGAATGACCCTGTCCCAGTGGGATGGAGTCGGTGCGCAGATGATATAGATTCATAGCTGTGGGCAACCTTATAGTTATACCTCAGGATTCCAGCAGGAGGCCAGTCAGTCAAATGCCTTCACAGTCAAACCAGTATTCATGTGGTAATGATAGGGGAGCATTCCTACAGTGTCATCCATGGGATGTCTTCATTAAGCCCGCCTTTGTCGCAGTTGAGCTTATACACCCATTTCTGCTCGATCTTGAACAAGTGTCTTGATATATCTACAATATGCATGGGAATATTGGGTTGTTCCAAAACGGTCCATTCGAAGTCCGTAGGCTTGTGCCCCACTTGGATGAAATGATTCGTCAGTCTGGTCGATTGTTTCTTACATCTTATCGTACTCTTGTGTTCAGAGATCCTTGTTCTGATCTTCCGAGTAGTCATGCCGACATATCTCAGTGAGCACGGACAAGTGATAAGGTAGATGAGATTACTACTATTGCAGTTTGTGAACCGCTTTTGTTCCCACTCACGGTTCGTTCCTATGTCAATCGTGGAAGTGTATCTAATAAGGATTTCAAAGACAACATCTTATTTTCCAAATTAGAGAAATGTAAGAAGGATCTAGAGAAGTTCTCTAAGGAGAAAGTTTATCCTTATACCAGTGCCAACTATGTTCCGACACCATTCAATCGTAATGGGAGAACAGGAGGCTCCACATATGGGACATCCTCATCTGACAATTCAACTGATTCTGACTCTTCCAATCAAAGTAACTTAGCAACAAAACCAAGAGGGAGAGGCCAGTGGAAACAAAGAGGGGGACAGAATTACAATCAGGGCCAGTTCAACCCCTGGTTACCACCTAATCCTTGGATGCAAGGGCCCCCTCAGGTCCCGCAACAGATGGGACCCTTTGGACCCGTACCATACTATCCAGGCCAGAACATGCCTTTTTTAGGGTTTGGCAGGGGGAGGTCCCGCGGACGACGCCGGACAGCACAAGGACAAGGACAAGGTCAGGTCCAATGGAATGTCCCTCAACAAGCAATGGGACTCCGGAGCGGCAAGCAGATCCCCCAGGAACAAGCGGGTCAGAGCACGGGACCAGCCTCGTAGTGAATCTCAGCTCGCGCAACCTAACCTCACTAGAAGAGAAAGTACTAAATCGAGGACTTGGCTTTGTGGGTACTAATGCAGGTGACCCCTTTTTGACTCAAATTGAGATGTCAAAATTTTTTCGGAAGGTTAGGCTACACTTCTTCTTTTCCTCTAAGGCTGAAGAAACAGAGATTGTCCCTGTAAATACGGGACTTAAAAATCCATCGACCTTTAGCCCTCAAACAGCAATGGTTCCAGCTAAAGTAGTCACCTTTGAGGAAGCCGTACAGCATGATGTACAAGAACTCTTCAAACAGCCGCACAGTCCATTTATGAATATCTCCAAACTGGAACAGCACGCCCTTAAAGACCTGGCTAATGATCGCTCAATCACGATTAAATCAGCCGATAAGGGTGGGGCCACAGTCCTCCTGGACACAACCACTTATAGGGAGGAGTGTCTACGCCAACTGGGAGACACATGTTCATACCAGCTACTGACTGAAGACCCTACACCAAGACTCAAGACAACCATTGGGCACATTGTTGAAGAGGCGCTGGCAGAAGGCTGGATAACAACCAAAGAAGCGGCCTACTTGACGATTCAACATCCGGTCAAACCGTACTTCTATATCCTGCCAAAGATACATAAGGCTAGGAGACCACCACCAGGAAGGCCCATCATTTCAGGGATTGGGTCTATATTAGAACCCTTGTCTACCTTTGTGGATGTATTTCTGAGGCCCATGGTGAAGTTGATGCCCACCTACCTTCAAGATACTAAGGACCTACTCAGACTGCTACCAGACCTCGAATTCAACAATTTGACAGATCACCTGGTATCCTTTGACGTCGAGTCACTCTATACCTCTATCCCTCAGAATGAAACACTAGAGGCGATTGAGACGCTACTGGGTGAACAAACGTGGGATTCAATGACACCCATCTCCCTGATCATGGATTTGGCTACAATAGCCATGAAGGAGAACTTTTTTGAATTTGAGGGCCAGTGCTACCTACAGACGTCCGGGACAAGTATGGGCAGCGTTTTTGCTCCGTCCCTGGCGAATCTCTATATGCATAAGTTCGAACAAGACTGTGTCTTGAACAATGAGAACCCTTTTTCAACATCAATATGTTCGTGGAAGAGATATATTGACGACATCTTGGTGATTTGGCGAGGAGATGAGTCCTCACTCCAAGCGTTTCACAGGTGGCTGAATGACCAGAACAGATATCTACGCTTCACATTGGAAAGCAGCCAACATTCATTGGCGTTTTTAGACCTTTTGATCACTGCAACACCACAGGGTTTGAAATCGGAATTATATAGAAAGCCGATGGCTCGCAATTCCTTACTGCAATACACCAGTTGCCATCCAAAATCGCTACGCGATAATCTACCTTACGGACAGTTTCTGCGAGTACAGCGGAACTGTACAACTAAAGAGGATTCCATAAAACATTCAGCTGACCTGGCGCTGAAGCTGGCTGCACGTAGTTACCCTAAGAGACTGATCAAACGCTCGATGAAGAGAGCGGCTAATAATAACAGAGAAGCACTACTCGAACCACCGGTTCCCAAGGTCAAGAACGAAAGGATGACTTTTGTAAATACTTTCAGTACAAGATCTAATGCAATCCAACGGATAGTACAAAAGCATTGGAGGATCTTGAACACTGGGAAAGACTCGTTACCTCAACCACTATTTGCTTTTAAAAGAGCAGCTAGTTTAAGAGACAAGCTGGTACACACCAGACCTCCACCTAAAGAAATCCACCAAGTTGGGACAATTTGGGATCTGCCGCCTGTGACAGGACATCACCCGTGTGGCAACTGTGCCGCGTGCCCACAGACAAGACACACTTCCACGATTGACATAGGAACGAACCGTGAGTGGGAACAAAAGCGGTTCACAAACTGCAATAGTAGTAATCTCATCTACCTTATCACTTGTCCGTGCTCACTGAGATATGTCGGCATGACTACTCGGAAGATCAGAACAAGGATCTCTGAACACAAGAGTACGATAAGATGTAAGAAACAATCGACCAGACTGACGAATCATTTCATCCAAGTGGGGCACAAGCCTACGGACTTCGAATGGACCGTTTTGGAACAACCCAATATTCCCATGCATATTGTAGATATATCAAGACACTTGTTCAAGATCGAGCAGAAATGGGTGTATAAGCTCAACTGCGACAAAGGCGGGCTTAATGAAGACATCCCATGGATGACACTGTAGGAATGCTCCCCTATCATTACCACATGAATACTGGTTTGACTGTGAAGGCATTTGACTGACTGGCCTCCTGCTGGAATCCTGAGGTATAACTATAAGGTTGCCCACAGCTATGAATCTATATCATCTGCGCACCGACTCCATCCCACTGGGACAGGGTCATTCAGTTACCTGACTCCTGAGGGTGCTCGTAGTGAGACTTGGGACACTATAGTCTACCCCTAAGGAATTGCTGATGACATTCCTCCATGACGTTCCTTTTACGATCAGCATCATCTTGAGCGCTTATATATTTGATACGCGCTGCTAAAACATTTGGGATTATATTAAATACACTGACCCGCGTACTCGCGGTGGTCCTGAACTACATTTCCCAACTTTTTGTAGTTCTATAATCACATTGCGTTTGGTGGTCTTGCAATAAACTACATTTCCCTTTTGTTTGTGTAGTTTTCAACTGCTGCGCGCCAGAGCACACATGCGTGAGGCTTCTGGACTACATCTTCCAGCTACTTTGGTAGTTCTGGCGTAGTTTTGGGCAGTTTCAGCATCCCCTTGAGCGCTTATATATTCCACACGCGCTGCTAAAACATTGGGAATATAGTAAATACACTGACCCGCGTATTCGCGGCGGTCCTGAACTACATTTACCAACTTTTTGTAGTTCTATAATCACATTGCGAGTGGTTGTCTTACAAAAAACTACATTTCCCATGTGCATGTGTAGTTTCCTCTGCTGCGCGCCAGAGCATGCATGCGTGAGGCTTAATGACTACATCTCCCAGCAACTCGGGTAGTTTCTGGCGCCGTCCACGTGACATACGACGCAGGCCCAGAACCAATAAGGAAATGTTCGCTCCCCCCCGTCGGCACCTCCCCAAACAGCCCGGCTGACTGTTTGAAGTACCGACGGAGAGGTAAGGGCGCAGGAGGGGCTATGTTTAACTCTTTACTGGAATGGATTAGACGCTCTTTATTTAATCCGAGCGTATGCGCTTCTGCATGTTATACTTAGGCATAGACTGTGACGAGCGGTGTTTCTACTGAGCGCGTTGAGATTCAGCGCCTGAACGCGTCCTGTGACACACAGCGCGCGCTCAGAAATATATATTTCTATCTTCTGGCCGCACACGGCAGATCTTAATGCACACAAGATATGCATGGATGCGCTATAGCTATCTGTTAAGATGGCTCAACAGACAAAGGGCAGATATTAAGAAATAATAGCAGGATTTAATTACTGGCTACTCTCAACATCTGATGCCTGACACCATTGCAATTAACCATGTGGCCTAATATTTTGGAATAATACTTTGGAATGATAAGACAATTGACCCCTAGTGGCTTGCTGTCTGAGCATCCCACAGGCTTGTCTCTGCCTTGACCCGACACAGGTTTTTTAATATTGATCTTTGTATACATTTTCTGCATTTTTAGAGCGGGGCTTCATTTTCCTGAGCTGTTTGCCAGGTGAGGTGAGGCAATTCCCCTTACAATTTAAGGTGAGGCATTGATTTTAGATACAATGTGATTCATACTATGGTCATTTGACCCAGATACAGTACTGATATGATTATAGCGATATCGCTTGTATAGCCCTTACTAATGAAGGTGTTATTATTGTTTATATTTCATTACATGTTGACATGCTGGCTTTATTTCAACCGGACTTTCACAGGAGGAAAATGGAAGTGTACAGGTGACACTTTTATTTGGTCACAAATGTCCTGTTGTTTTTTCACACATTATCACGTTATGCAGTAGCAATTAAGTTTATGGGTCCTGAGGAAGCGGTTGGTATAATATATGACCATTACCCGCAGAAACATGTCGACCAGATAGCCCAGTCAGAAGGTATTTGTTTGAACCACCTGACTTTTTTGCACTATTGTTGTTTTTAACATTGGAGGTGCATGACCTTAGAATAAAGTAATGATTGTATGCACTATCCAATCTTACACTTATATTTTTCCCTTTGCACTTATTTTTTATGCACTGCTTTCCGTTACTCACAAATGAAAAAAACTTACCAGACATTCATCCACCACTATATTTCTCCAATATATATCTATGGGGATAGAGTGGTGGTTATACTACTGTGGAGTAGACCAGATGATGTACTGGGAGCCCGAAAATGAGTAACTGATGGACATTTTTCACAGTGGTTGATTGTCCAGTCTGTCCTCTACGTAAACAGTAGCAGCAGACACATAGCCAGCTATGCATAGCATGTCTTGAACGTATCATTAGACCCACAGTTATTTGTTGTTTCTTAGTACTTGTGTGGGGGGTCATAACTGTGCCCGGGTCTCTAAATACTTCCCTTGAACCCTTAAATAATTGTTTGTTGATTGTAGCAATTGTTTGTGCCATTATGAAATAAAGTGCGGGCTGCAGAGACAATCTAAATGTTTTTTGTTTATTCCTATTACTTGTAATTGGTTTGCAATAATTGGCTGAAGCGTTTGGAATGTCTATTAACAATTCATTAAGGATTTCAATAGATAAATAACACTTAAGCTGTCTAATCACCTTTTGAAATGCTTCATAATAAAGATTAATGAATGCAGTTTTATACGAGGGTAATGAATACATCTTTGCCACTCATTACACATGAATAAAATATACATTGAATGCAGTATTAAAAATGCTATAAATCAAGAATCCTAATCTATATCAGGCTTCTACTCCACTGTAATGAATTTGTTCTATTTGTATTTTCCTGGGCTTATATCATTTACTTGATTAGCAGATCCTACCCTCATTCATCACTGGTTGCAATTGGATGCTTACTTCCATGAAAGCTACTGTGCAGAGCCAACATGGAAAGTAAGTCCTACCATTTCATGTAGCTGCAGAAGGCACCATTAAACTTAATTTGAAAGCTACAAGGCAAACCTTGTTTGTACTAAGTGAATGTGTGTGTTTGTTTGAGGGGTGTCTCTTTACTGTATAATAATAAATAACATCAATACACCGTAAGTTCTAATCATTTTAAGTTATTTTGTGTATGAGCTCATCATTGTATTGTTGTAGGAGGATATATAGATTTCATGGCCTGTAGATCCCATGTTTTAGAAAAGGAAAATAGGAAAACACTAAGGGGCTCATTAGGATGTCCGCCCGCCACCCTAACGGAGAACGGGACCACTCGCCATAAGGGCTGGGGTCCTGTAGGGGGAATTAGGATGTGCCCGCCACTGTGGCAGGCACGTCCTCCATGTTTTGCATTGTGGCGGGCGGTGCACTCTGCACCGCCCGCCACAATGCAAAACACTCGTGAACGCATTTGCATGTGCAAAGCGGCAGGCACCACGTGGTGCCTGCCGATTTGCATATGCACACGTGGGGGGGGGGTGCCATAGGTACACCCCCTGTCCTCCCCCTAAACCGGCATCACCTGGGGGCCCCGCAGGGGGTCCCCGCAGCAAACACCGCCTGCCTTTCCGTGGAGGCATTGCTGCCGCAGAAAGGCACATGTATGTGGCCATTGTAATATGGCTGGCGGTGTCCATTGGACACCGCCACCATATTGTTCCATTACCGCCGCGGTCGCAAGGTGACCGCAGCGGTAAAGCGGCGGACGGTCTTTCTGTCCGCCGCACTCCCCCCACCATCCCAATACGGCGGGGGGAATCAGGGCATAGGTGTCGGGCGGATTGCCTCCGCCAGGCTGGCGGTGGCTCCTGCCAGCCTGGCGGAGGCAATCCGCCCTACATCATAATGGGCCCCTAAGATCTTCATTTAGCTCTGAAACCATATGTAAGAAAGTGGGTTACTGGTTGATGAGGGTGAAACCCTACTCAAGCAGCAACCACAATCCTTGTCAGGGTGAAGTCACAAACAAACCCTAAATTATCTTGTATTCAATCCTCTGGGCAGCTTGACACAGAGCAGCCAGGCTTAACTTAGATGCAATGTGTAAAGTATTTCTGCAGTACTTCAAATAGTAATAAAGTGGAATACAACACAAGAAAAATCCCACACCAAATTAGAAAAATATGGTAATTTGTAATAAATAATTTAAGACCAAAACAACAAAATCCCATCAGCAGATCAATTTAATTGAAAATAGCACCAAAAAGCATCAAGCACCAGCTGTGGTTATCTGCTTGTAATAGACCGGGGCAAAGTCACAATTTCAGCCAGGCCACGATCAAATGCAGACCAGCTACAGCAACCCATTTAGGCCAGCTGAACAAAGTGCCTTAAACTGTGGTTGTGGAGTCCTGCATTGAGGATGCATTATGCAGCTTAGGCGATGTGAGGTCCTGGTGTGCAGATGTGTTGCACAGCTGCAGTAACGGGAAACTGCGAGGCTGCGATGCGAGGTCCTGCATCATTGTCAAGGATGCCGTCAACGAGGGGTTTGCAAAGCAAAGTCTTTAGTCGAGATGCTTCATGCACCGGCTGGTTCAGAAGAAGTTGCTTGCGATGCAGAGCCCTGTCTCATCATCAAGGATGCTGTGAATAAGAGGCTTGGAATGAGAATGTTTGTGCTGAGGATGCGTCATGCAGCTGTGGTTCCGATGAGTTGCGGAGCTGCGATGCGAAGTCCTGCATCATGGAGGTGTTGTGTATCAGTTCCAATGCTGAGTTTTGAGAGGTGATGCATTACACTGCGTAGTTTCTGCTGAGACCACAGATGGGCTGGCAAAGCACCATCAGGCGGCCCACTTCCAGGGGACCAGGACTGGCGTGGCACCACTTGGAGTCACCGGACTCACAGCTGGCAGAGTCCAGGTGCTAGGTGTAAGGTTTCTTGATCCTGTTCTGTCCTGGAGGCCAGTCAACTGGCCCATGGAGTCATTCTAGTGATCCTGGGTTCAGGATGCAGGTCTCAGGTAGCAGGATATCAAGGCAACAGGGATGCAGAGTAGCAATCCTTTTTTCAGAGCAGCACACCAGTCCCTTGAGTCTTCCACAGGTCCAGAGGTATACAGTAGCGTTGGGTCTGAGGGTCCATTACTTATACCCGGTGCACACTTTGAAGTAGTAGAGGTTTTGGGGGGTTTCCACCCCTGAGATGTGAAGGCATCACCTTCCTCCCTGCCCTGGCCCCAGCTTATTCAGGACACTTAGATTAGTAACAAACCCTTTGTGAGTGTGTTTAGGCAGGACGTTTGTGATGTACAAGTTTGGTAGGTGACAGTTCCTCCCCCTCATTAAGTCGGAGTGGCCCAACCTGCCAACACCTGTATTCCCTTTGTCTCACTTTCAGAGAGCATAACACAAGGACCAGTTGGCAGCTACATCTAGTCATGGGACCCAGGGACAGCCTGCAGTCACTAAATGTTTGGGTGAAGAAAATGTCAACTTTCCAAAACTAACATTTTCAGAACTGTGATTTAAAATCTGATTTCACAGTCAAAGAAGGCTTTAAAATACAAATCTTTAGACACCAAACACGACTGTCTACCTGCTCCTTACTCAGCAGCAGCCTGTGCAGGTAAGAGTGGTGGGGCAGTGGGGCCGGGTTGGGGGGATTCGACAGACAGCCATGAGGGAAAATTAAATAAATAATTACTTTTCCCTCGTTGTCTCCTATCGAAATCCCCCCCACTCGGCCCCACCGGCCCACTGCTCTTACCTGCATGGGCTGCGGCTCTCCCATTTGAAGGCAAGATTCACAAAGGCAAACTTAGACCAAAAGTCTAAGTTTACAACTTTCGGTATTCACAAAGGTAAGTTATGAGTAGTATCTTTACGTCCACAGTCGAGTGCAGAGAGTACACTCCAGGTGCAGAGTACAATCTCCGCTCTCAGGGCGGAGATTACGTCCTGATTGTGGAAGTAAAGATACTACTCGTAACTTAACTTTGTGAATACCGAAAGTTGTCAACTTAAAATGTTTGGTCTGAGATTTCGTTTGTGAATACCGAAAGTAGTAAACTTTGTGAATTTGGCCCTGAAAAGTATCTCTTAATAATTGTAATAAGGAAACCCAGTGATATCCTATGATAGAGGTAGGCCTCACAGTAGTGAGAAACTGACAGCACATGTAAAACTTAAAAGCACATGTCCAACTTTTGAAATACACTGCACCGTGACTTCTGGGATGTTCATGGCCTACCTTAGGAGTGACGTATATGTATTAAAAAGGAAGGTTTGGGCCTGGCAAAAGGTTTGTTTTGCAAATAAATCAAGCAAGACTTCACTTTAAAAACTGCGTGCACTACGTGTGTGCGTTCTAAAAAGCTTAATCAAATGTCAACAATATCAATAGGTGACAATCAAGCGCTTTCAAAACAAGAAACTTGAAAAGAGACAAACATTTTAAACAATGATTTTTCTTATTGTTTGAAAATCACAATATTATACAGAAAACAAAAGAAGATTAAATTATTTTCCTTTCTTTTTTGGCCTATACAAATACCAAATTATAGTACATTATCCAACATTGTAACTGACAATGCTTCGGATTCACAAACAGCTATAGGAAGCTCAATGCATTTCGGGACCCCATGTCCCTTCTTCAGAGGGAGTGCAATATTAACAAAATAATATGCACAAGAATACTCAATATATCAATACTCAATGAGTTCACTGATAATAGTGCTACCAGAACTGTGAGACCCTTTTTTCCACTACTTCAAAACATGGCTTAGTCACCATAACTTTGCTCCAGTGTACCATTGGTGTCTCACAGTTCTGGTTGCACCATTATCAGTCAACTCATTGATTATTGATATATTGAGTATTCATGTGCATATTATTTTGTTTGTATTGCAATGGCCCCTGAAGAAGGGACATGGGGTCCCGAAATGCATTGGGCTTCCTATAACTGTTTGTGAATCAGAAGCATTGTCAGTTACAATGTTGGATAATGTACTATAATTTGGTATTTGTATAGATCAAAAAAGAAAGGAAAACAATTTAATCTTTTGTTTTCTGTATAATCTTGTGATTTTCAAACAATAAGAAAAGTAATTGTTTAAAATGTATGTCTCTTTTTAAGTTTCTTGTTTTAAAAGCGCTTGATTGTCACCTATTGATATTGTTGACATTTGATTAAGCTTTTTAGAATGCACACACGTAGTGCACACAGTTTTTCAACTGAAGTGTCACTTGATTTAGTTGCATTCCTTCCATTGCGGATTGGCAGCCCGCAAATACTGCGCAGCACACCTAGAACTTTGAGTTTAGATTTCACTAACATTCCACATTTTTCTGAACCTATTGGTTAGAATAACGTTAAATTTCGGTGTGCACCGTGAATCATAATTTTTTCAAAAGGTTTATTTTGCCACGTTGAAATAGCAGTTTAAAAATGCACACACAGTCTGCAATGGCAGGTCTGAGATAATGTTTGAAGCGCTAATTAAACGGGTAGCAAAATCAGTGTTGCAGGCCCACTAGTAGCATTTCATTTACAGGTCATGGGTATCTGGTATACCACTATACAAGCAACTTATGAGTACATTAAAAATGTCAATCAGGTGTAAGCCAGTGTTATGATGTTTTAAGGAGTGAGCACATGCACTTTAGCACTGGTTAGCACTGTTAAAGTGCACAGACTCCTAAGGAAAAAAAAAACAAATTCAGCAGAGTGGGCCAAGTCCTACACCATATGATAAGTCCGGTTATAAGCCTACTCTTAGTTAGTATGCAAACAGCAAATTAATTTACAGTGGGAACAGTCTCCTCATAATTACTCTGTCACTACTGATTACACACAAGACATTTTTGTCATTTGACTATTGGTTTGACAAGTTCAACTAAGTTGAGTAACACTAGAAGATCTGTTATTTCTGTAGTGCCAAGATAGTCCTGCTGAGGTGAACGGGCACTTTACAAATACACATTATGTTATGCTGTGTTATATGTTGTGTTGTGTTATGTTATGCTGTGTTATGTTGTCCTAGAAGCATTTTCAGCCCTAGCAGCCAGACATGTCACCTCAGAGGTACTCAAGTGTTATCTGAAACAACTTGTCTGACCTGCTGCAGCAGCGAGGCTGATGACTTTAAAATTATCATTAAACTGTATTGCAATCTCAATTTTCAAAGAGCTGTTGTAAGTAAAAATGATTTCTTTTTACAAGGTAAATCAGGTATAAGTAGGACATTTCCCTCAGCAAACTGTGCCCAAATAAGGAGGTATTGAGGAACTTTGTAGCAGGAGCTCCATCACCAGATACAAGAAGATTGAGAGGAGGGCTGAAGCTGACTGTTGTTACGCTCGCAAGTAGACACAATGGGGCTTATTCAGAAAAAAAGAAGGGAATCTACACTCAGATTTCTAAGCCTATAGCAGTGGTTATGTTTAACACTTTTTGGAATTCACAAATTTAAAAAATAAATCCACATTGAAAGCTGCACCTCGTGCAGGTTTCCACGCAGTGTTGTTGAGAAATCATGACTTCCAGGTTTGCAATCCTTTTGCTGTGTATGAAGCTCTCTGTGGAAGAGAACTCTGCACGGGGAGAATAATTTCTCCCGTACAAATGCACACTCTTTTTTTTTTTTTCTCTGCGGGAAAAATATTTTACCTGCAAAGAAACTCCTTCCCCTAGAACAGCATCAAATCTGGCAATGATCTATTTCCCTTCCATTCTTGCGAAGAGTATTTACGCCAGCCCTTGGCATCAGTAAAGGTGCAATCCTTTCCAAGGTGGAAAGGTGAATGGTAATCATTTGTGGATGCCGATAAACTTAGAGGGTTGCGGGCGTTCATCAACTTCCAAGACTAACTTATGCTGTGGAATACCCAGAAATAGATTCAATCCAACCCCAAAAGTGGCATTTACTGGTGCGAAAATCTATTTAATTGTGGTGAAAATCTTTGGCCCCATAAAAGGGCTTACAACTACCTAAATAGGTCTGTCTAAGATGTTAACTACGTGGCGTAAATTGAGTAATTCTGGGCATTTCGCTTTACTCCTAATATATGAAATGCCTAACATTACGCCATAATGCCACATCATGTAATCACGCCATTCTAAGCAAACATTTGCAGCGAACGTCCCATTGCCAGTAAATATTTACAGCCAACATATTCGAACACAAAGTGAGTGCCTGTCATTCGTGGTGCTTTTTTCTGCACTACAGTAGAGTAAAATGTGTCCTCTCATCTAAATTTGAAGCAAGGAAGCAATTCCCATGCTCAAAGTTAGCGCTAAATGACAGGTTTGCATATCATATAATTACGCACAATTATCGCAGTTGTGCAAAAAGTTTATTTTCATGAAAACAAGTGACTAAACTAGTCCTAAACCGTAATTTTAAAATCTTTAAAAAAAACAAGCTAATTGTTGTTAGGCTCAAAACAGGAAATTCGGCAATAACACTAATTTGAACTCAGGGCATTTCTTCTTGTTGGTGTTTCACAGTGATATAGAAAACAAACACAGGGGCCTATTACCAACGATTAGCGATATTTATCGCTAACTAGGCTTAGCAACAATTTTTTTATCGCTAAGCATCGCCGGAAATTATCGCTGAGATAACGTGCTATTAGCAACGTTTATTTCCAAAGCGATACATTTTCCGGTGACAGCGTGAATATCGCTGAGAATACAGCGATATTCACGCATTAGCGACAAAATGCTCTTAGCCATGTTACCCACCTCCCATTGGATAACATGGCTAAGAACTGGTCAGAGCAGGCGCTAGTTTTTGGCGATAGCTGGAATATTTCCATCGCTACGCCTGCCTTGCTAATAGGCGATAGCGACGTTAGCGACTGCTTTCAGTCGCTAACAGGTTGGGTACGCCCACTTTGCATGTCATTAGCGATAAATATCGCTGACAGGCAAAGTGGGACCCAAACCGCTCACTATCGCCTAAAGCTGTCGCTAACTGCTGTTAGCGACAGCTTGCTAATAGAGCGATAGAATTATCGCCGGTTAGCGGCTGAAAACGGCCACTAAAGCGGCGATAATTGCCTATCGCCCTGCTTGGTAATATGCCCCACCTATTTTATGATTCGAACTGTCTATAGGAGTTCCCCCAGAAATGTGCTTCCCGCAGTCTAAGCAGTACGCTTAACACGGCAATCAGTAAGAGCAACAAGTGCCATTTACAGCTACTAGCTTTTCAATGTGCATGTTAAGAAAAAAAATACAGCTCATGCAAAGCTTTGAAGTTCAATAGCCGAGAAGTTGATGTCCTGAAATGTCAAGGGTCTCGGTAGTGACATCACAAACCTTTGACCTTAATGACATCTCAGGAAGGGACATCATATAAACTTTGACTTTGAATATGCCCAAGAAGTGACAGCACATGAATTTAACCATGATGATATATCAATAACTGATATCACTGAAGTTCCATATCCACTCCGTAAGTATTGCAACAGTAGGACAGAGGCACATTTGTAGTTTAGATTACCACCTATAACAGGGTGCTGACATTCTATGCCATTAATATGATATTTGCATTACATGAAAAAAATGTATACATCTAAAGAAGTTATATTGACACAACACAGCACGGAGAGCTGAAATTAATTATACCACAATCTGGCATGATTTAATAGTTACCCTAACGTATGGCAAAACAAAAAATAATAAAAAATAATGATTATAGTTTTGTCCAAATGTATTAATTGATTAGATCATATATTCAATATGAACTATTTTACTGGATTCAATTATTTCTAATTGGTAATACATTTTGATTTATGATAGTTTGGATGTCACTATCCATCGTGCAAATCAGAGAGGTGGACATTTTATGCAAATACATATTTTTTCCCATGTACAATAACGAAACATGGCAACAGATTGTTTAAGCTTGTTTTTGTTTTTGTAAATTTCAATGCTGAATTGAATTAATTTAGAAAAACGTATAGTGTAATGTCCCGGTCCCAGTGGAAACTGCAGAGAGTAGCCAGTGATCATTAAAACACTGTTTATCTTCTTATAGTGGTGGGTGGAGATGGGGAATAATACGTGCACTGAAATATAATGAGGGAGGAAAGGGAGGGACCCCAACTTCTTCTAGGACGATTTTGGGGTTCTCCTCCTAAGGAATGTTTTGAAAAAAATAATAATTATGTATTGTATTTTAAAGTACAATTTTCACATCATTAAAAAAAAAACATAGACTCTGAAGGGGCACTGTTTAAATATTCAAGTCCGTTCATTGATTGCTAAGCCAAGGACACCTGATGCTCGCCTTGAGCTGAGTCGTTTTTTAAAAGTATTTTTATGGGTGCCACCATAGGGCCAAAATTACCTACCTTGTGCCAGGTCCAGCAATTTTACCATTAGTACTGTCCTTATACCGTGGACGATCCTTATGTAAAAATAACCTCTAGCATGTTGATTAATCATTTTGCGATCATTGTCACCTAATATGTGCCACAATTTCCTTCCCTTATGCAAGAATTTCCTCCAGTGTGTGAGCACCAGATATTGGCATGGGTGACCCATGGTAGGAAAGTTTTTCTTCCAAACCAACCAGTGCACATCCTCGCCCCAATTAGAAGCTGTACAGCAATGTTGCCATGAGTTTTCTCAAAAGTGAGAACATAACTCCAATTTTTATTCCAACTCAAAAATGTATTTCACGTTTAATCAATCATTTTGAATTAATAACGGACACAACTTCACATTAAGGGAATGGTTTTAACATTATTAAGGCTGATTTTGATTTTTTGTGGTATAATATTTTGTACAATTTTAATGGGCTTTCCTTAATTTCAGTTACCCCTGAAGAAGGGCTTTCAGCTTGAAATTCATTGGGTCAATATCGTCATGATTAACCAGGATGTATTATTAATTCCATCGTGTTGCAGGATAAAGTCTGGATGGGCATGTCTGTAGCATTTGAAGCTTAGAATGAAGTTGGCTCCGTTATGAATTAGAAAAGTTTTATGAAACATGGAATAAATATGATTCAATTGGAAGAAAAATGTAAGTTATGTTTTCACTTGAGCAAACCCACGACAACATTGCTGTGCAAATTGTAACTGGAGCACCACTTTGCACTGGTTGGTATGGATTTCAACATGTGCTAATGGGACAAGAGCACACAACAAGCCTGCATGCACAGTACTTTGCTTTTGAGCATTTCTTAAAACGAGAAAAACTGTGAAAAACGTGGAGTGCATGGACTCATTGTCTTGTAATATAGAAAAGATTTTCTTCCCATAGGGCAATGCCAGAATTTTCCAATAAATGCCCCACGGCCAATACATACTTTCACAATGCCAGCCTAATCATTTAGAAATGGGTGCCTCTATAGAAAACAGGAATTTCCTTCAGTATGCCCGAATCAATGGCAGACTTGCAAGCATAACACCACATTCTCTCACAGGTATTCCTACATTCACTCATTTACACACATACCCATTCATATTGTCTCTCTCTCACTCACTCTCACTCACCCTCACTTTGCCTTATTGATACTTGCTCATACTCATTTGCACTTACTCTTTCAGATGCTATCTCACTTATTCTCAGCTTGTGTGATTCACCCTATCATTCGGTGTCGGTATATCAGTCTATCTATCTGTCTGTCTATCTATCTCTGGTACCTTAATAGGAATTTGTAAAGTGTGATTCTACCTTTCAGATCTCCAGGAGCTCTGAGAAAAACAGAAGAGAAAAAAAGGCAAGACAGAGTAACTTTATGAGAAGTATTAAGTGAACTGTAAGGTTTTCAGTTCGTTTCTAAAAGACAGGTCACTAGAGTTAGCTCACAAATTGAATTGTAGTAAATGCTAGACTGTGAATGCCAGTACAGAATCGGAACAACCACCAATTCTAATGTAAGCATCTTTTGGGATGAATACAATTAACTGATTGGGGAAATGGAGAGGTCTAGCTGGGGATTACAGAGTCAACAGGTATGAGATGAATCTTTGTACTGCCGCATACTTAGAGTAATGAGAAATACAAAGCACTTTGAATGGTATTCTGCCTTGTAGGGGTAGCCAAGACAAGGCTTTGAAAATAGGAGTTGTCCTGCAAAGCCAAGGAGCTGAAACAACAAGTATGCTGTTTGATTTTGATTGGACTGTAGGTACTGGATGAGAATGGGCATGATGCCTAAGTTTGTGCTATGGCAGTACACAAGATTAGAGTACATCAAGGTCATAGTGGTGGAATGCTGGCCATTTTCAAACAATCATGGCAGAATGTGTTGAAAAGTTTGGACCAAGAATGTACAGAAACAATTAACAGCCCCAATCTAAGTTTCCATTTTGAGAGAGAAATCAAGTTTTACCCCTATGTTTTTCACTGATGTGAAAGACTTATGGTAAGAACAATAGTTGTAGGGCCAACATGTGAAGTACCACATGCTGCAAATAAGCATCTTTTGCGTGGCATTCCATCAGATTTTGTCTTCTTTTGCTCAACCCATTTTTGCTGGTTTTATGACTCTGTCTCAAAAAACTACCCCAGTAGTACCCAAGAATTCAAGGAAGCAGAATGAAGTCAAGTCTCAAGGTCCTTCCTGGGTGTCCCCTTCACACCCACTGATATTTATAGGGGGTAAATAATTCCAAAGGGGGGAAGTGGATAATATAATAAACAACAGAAGAGTCTGCCTCGCCCCTCCTCTAGGAAGCTCTACGTTCTTGCAGTAGTATTTTCTTTCCTGAAGTACGAAAGCGTTCTGAGAAAGAGAAGTCAATCATAAACATTGAATTCTTTTTTCTAACTAATACTCAAATACTCCTGGCTGTTATATCACTATACATATCCTTAGAAAAGATGGGCTTAGCTCATCTTCTACAGTCTTTATGGCTTTTGAGAATATATTGTCTACTGTAATACCCTGTGGGACAGGTGAATATAATCTCTGGACTGGACCCATTAGGGTGAATAGGACTATGCAATACAAGATTCAGAATGCTTAGTAATATCTAGAAATACATACTGACTGTTCAATATGTAAACTAAATGAGAAATTAAATAATAACTCTAATTCACATTTGTTTCTTCTTTTTCTTAGGGTACTTGCGTGACTGAACACCAAGATGAGGATATAGCAGCGCTTCTCAGGAAAATGGCAGCACATCTCAGGAAACAGGAGGTAAGAGCAGTAAAGGTCGGTGGTGGGAGTGCTGCCGGGTGGTGACGTGGGACAGGGTTGGGGCAAGGTGGGGGGTAGTAAAATATGGAATACGGCCAAATACAGGTAAGTAAACATAAAAATAAATAAAACTAATTTCGTTGTGCGCACTGCATCGCATTTGGCGATGCAGTGTGTGCAACAAAATTCGTTTTACTTATTTCTATGTTTACTTACCTGTATTTGGCTGTATTCCGTAGTTTATTACCCCCCACCCTGCCCCTCCTCTGCCCCACGTCACCGCCCAGCAGCACTCCCACCACCGACCGCTACTGGGTAAGAGATTAAGGAGGGGGGGAAGAAAAATAACACGCTACTCAAGTTTTCTACATCCAGACGGAGGTTACTGAAGAAACGTATAATTTCTTGACAGGGAGACAAGGACTATTCCTAAGGGAGCCCTAATGCGAGACGCTACTCTAAACTTCTGACGCGCAAGCCCAACGGAAACTTGCCCTAACACTACTCTACATAAACTGGTACTGAGGAGAATATCCTAGAACACTAACTCCATGATGGATTCTGGTGAAGTGCGCAGAACAGCGGTTGCGCTCACGCTTTACACCAAGCTCTGCTCACGAGCACTATCGCTGAAGACTAGACCGACTAACTGCATAGTGATGGCTGCAACCATTTTCAGAGCTCTTCGCCTGACCAGAGACCTCCACGACGGATCGGTTTGTACAATACTGATTCTCTGAGGGGGGTCAATGGGCAGTTTTCTGTGGATCCCCCACAGTACCCCTACACAAGGGTGGTTCCCAAGGTTGAGGCTTGTGGGGGAACTGCCGTTGAAAAGCCTTAATCAACCGGGGAGCTTGGACGTTAGCCTGTGGCTCCCACAATCTCACCCCTGGTCCATATCCTTTCCAGTCTACCAAATAGAATAATTCACCTCTACTACACTTGGAATCTAGAATTCTCTAAACCTCAAATTCCTCACCCTGTTCAGTTTGCACTGGTTTAGGAGGAGTTTTCTCCTGGAAACCTGAAAAAGTTATTTTTAACAGGGAGACATGAAACTCTGGATGAATCTTTAGTTTTGGAGGAAGCTTCAGTTTGTACGCAAGAGAACTCAACTTCTTTTCAATTAAATAAGGACCAATGAAACAGGGTTGGAATTATCTACATCCTTTCAATCTCAAATTCTTTGTGCTTAACCACACCTGTCCCCTGTTTGATAATCTTCTAATCTTCTGTGCTTATCAGCATAAGCCTTATACTGACTCTAGGATTTGGCCAAATTTTGTTTTTGCTAAATCATAAATCTTCCCCAGATGATGCTCTATATCCTGAACTGCTGGGACTGATATCTCTTGGTAACTGAGTGATGCATGTGGGTGTCTACCATAGTTCAGAAAAAAAACGGAGAATGACCTGTAGAACTATTCTGAGCATTATTAACACCTTGGCTGCTGGAGCTATTCCTCTGCTGTGCTGGGCCATAATAAAAACGGGTGTGGTCTGAGGACCTGAGAGGTATATGCCATGATGAGCTGAGCTCATCATGAGCACCGAAGGGGTTAAAGGTGAACTCTGCGGCCCAAAGTAGATCTGGCCACTCTCCCTCCTGATCTAACAAGTAAAGCCTCAGATATTGTTCCAGTTCCAGTTCTCCGACTGACCAACTGTCTCGGGATGATAACTAGTGGAAAACCTAGTTTCAATATTCAATCCTTTAGTGAATTCCTTCCAAAAATAGGACAATAATTGTGACTCCCTATCAGAAATGATGACCTTAGGAATACCATGTGCCTTCCCTACATGCAGATTAAACTGTTCTGCTATCTGTTCTACTTTAGGAGTGTCTTTTAGTGCAATAAAATGGGCCATTTTAGTGAACGCATCCAACATTACCAAAATGGTTTTTAAGTCTTGACTAGAGGGCAAATCAACAATCAAATCCATAGTAACCGTATGCCATGGATGCGTTGGAATGGTTAAGACTGTAATAACCTTTGAGGGGCTTGTTGGCCAGATTTTCCCACCAGTAATGTCTTCAAATGATGTCAGTTGTTTTTCTGATTCCTTTATGACCTGCCAATGGGTTATCGTGCAAATCTCCTCCTCAACTCTACTGTGGGTAAATATAACGCACCATCATGAATTGACAATTGATCTCGAATCTCGCTCAATGGATCTTCTTTTACCCAACCTAGGATCTCTTCTGGAGACATAACCTCTTTCATCTTTTCTTCCAAGGTTTCCTTTACAATGGTTCCGATAATCTTTGAATCCGGAATGATTTCCTGATTCTCTATGAGTGCCTTTTGTCCTTCTGTGTTGATTCTGGACAGGGCTTCCGCCTTACCATTCTGGTTGCCGGGTCGATACGTTATCACGAAATCATAATCAGCAAAATAAAGTGACCAATAGAGTTGTCTGGGAGTAAGGGTCCGTGCTGATTTAAGGAATTGCAGATTTTATGATCTTTGAACACAGTCACAGTATGCCTTGCTCCCATCAAACGATGCCTCCACTCAGTAAAGGCATCCTTAATTGCTAGTAATTCCTTCTCTGAAATCGTATAATTTATTTCTGCTGGAAGCAATTTCAAGATCTGAAGGCTACTGGATGCAACTGCCCAGTGTCTTTATGGTGTTGAGATAGGACACCTCCAATGGCCTGATCTGAAGGGTCAGTTTCAACGAAGAAAGGTTCTGATGGATCTGCATGCAGTAAAATGGGAGCCGAGGTAAAATTATGTTTTAAAGATTGGAAGGCCTCTTCCTCTTCTTTTGTCCAAACAAACAGCATCCCCTTCTTCAATAAATGAGTGAAAGAAATTAAATTCAGAGAAAATACCCTAATGAATCTCTCTTCTGCCGTTTTTGGCGAAGGTACTGGAACGTCATGTCGTCAAGACCTTGAATGAGTTTGTGGAGAGAAACAGCGTCTTGGCACCGAGGCAGGCTGGTTTCCGGCCCGCTCATTCAACTGAGGCAGTAATTATATCTGTCCTGGATAATCTCCGAGAAGGAATGGATACTAGTCAGCCCCAAGCCCTGGTCCTCCTCGATCTTTCCGCCGCATTCGACACAGTGGACCATACCATCTTACTTTCACGTGTCGATGCGGCGGGAATCGGAGGGACAGCTCTGCTTTGGCTATCCTCCTTCTTGAGGGGTCGCACTCAGGCAGTTCGCCTGGGTGAGTACTCAGCTGACTCTCGGCCCACCAAGTGCGGGGTTCCTCAAGGATCCTCCTTGTCCCCTCTCCGGTTTAACCTTTACATCGCCCCTCTTATCTTTGCTTTACAGCAGCTGGAGGTCTCTGTGTACAATTACGCAGATGACCTCCAGCTCATCTTTTCTCTTTCCTCCTCCCCCGAGTCTATTTCTAAATTTCAGTCCATCATGACTTTCATCCAGGACTGGATGAATTTCAACCACCTGAGACTCAATCCCGATAAAACGGAATTGGTGTTGACAGGTGGTTGCTCCAGTCCCTGGTCTTCCTCTTTTTGGCCCCTCTCCTTAGGCCCCCCACCTACTCCTGTCCCTTCCGTCAAAACTCTTGGGTTTAAAATCAATAATCAACTTTCCCTTCATTCCCAAGTCAGTGCCGTCGTATCCTCAGCCTTCCTCTCCCTTAGGACAATACGTAAAGTTTCACGATTTTTCTCTTCATCTGCGCTCAAACTTATACTTCTGGCCATGGTAACATCTCGCCTAGATTATGGCAATGCCATTTATCACGGCATGCCGGCGTACCTTATGAGGCGTCTCCAACTGGTCCAGAATCAAGCCGCTCGGCTCGTCTTTAACTTATCAAAGTCCCACCATGTCACTCCCCTCCTCGCTTCCCTTCACTGGCTTCCTGTCCGACAGCGCACCTTATTCAAGCTTGGCTGCACCATTTTTAAAGCCCGGACCGGTACTGCCCCCTCTTTCATTAACACAGTCATCCATGACTATATTCCATCGAGAGAACTTCGTTCTTCCTCTCACCATCTTCTTGTGGTCCCCCGCTTCAAACGGAAGAAGTGGGGAGGCTCCAAATTTTCTACTACGGCCCCAGCACTTTGGAATTCTCTTCCACTCCATCTGAGAACCTGCTCCCAGTACCCCTTGTTCCGTAAAGGCCTCAAAACCTTTCTTTTTACCCAAGCCTTCCCCGCTTAAATTGTCCCCTCCCCACACTTTCCCTGCCCCCTGAGTAGCAGTAGTCATATAGCGCCAAGAAACCGCTAGGTGTATGAGCGCTCTATAAATACCTTTAAACTCAAACTCAAACTCAATGAATCACCGATAAAAATTGGCAAATCCAATAAAACTCAGGATTTCTTTCACTGAAGTAGGGGAAGACCATTCCACCACGGCCTTGACCTTCTGTTGAACCATAGTGATACCTTCTTGGGAAATTTTAAATCCCAAAAAACCACAGTCTTAATGTTGAATGCACATTTTTCCAATTTTGCATATAACAAATTCTTGTACAGGCTCTGTAACACCTTCCTCTCATGTTCACAATGCTCTTCCTCAGATGCCGAGTAAATAAGAATCTCCTCCAAGTAGACAATTGCACAATTGTCAATAAACTTACTCAACACATCATTAGTAAAATGCTGGAAGGCAGCCGGAGTGTTCGAATGGCATGTCCTGGTATTCAAAAAGGTCGAACTAAGTCCTAAAAGAGGTCTTCCCTTCATCTCCTTGGCTTATCCGAATCAGATGGTAGGCTCCCCTTAGGTCCAGTTTAGTATAAATCTTGGCACCCTTGACTTGATATAGGAGAACAGATATCAATTGTAACAGATAGCGGATCTTGATGGTAATCGATTTAGAGCCCTGTAATCTATACCCCTTTCTCATCTCTCCTTCTTCCTTCTTAGGGATGAAAAATAGAGGGGACGACACTGGAAACTGCGAGGGTCGAATGAATCCATTCTTGAGAATTTTTGGATGTACTCTTTTAGATGCTGGTCTTCTTTCACTGTCAAAGCATAAATTCGACTGCACGGAAGGTTGGCTCCAGGCTCTAACTCAATCTTACCGTTGTACGAGCGATGGGGAGGTGACTTTTCTGCCTCCACTTCATTAAAAATATCTTGGAAATCCTGGTACATAGCTGTCATTTCTTCTGGTTGGATCACACAAATTGTAGTTTCAATCTCACAAAAACTTGTAGCCATATTGGGTTTCTTAGAACTTTCATTTTTATGAATACAGTTTTCTCTGCAATATTCTGAAATCATTTTGATGGACCTCTTTTCACAATCGATTGCCGGATTATGTTCAGTTAACCAATGTAATCTTAGGATTAATTGGAACTGTGGGGTGTCAATCAGATTAAATTGCAAGGTCTCTCGATGTTCCTCTAACAGGATTACTTCTACTTTCTCATTTTGGCTCACAATGGGTCCTGAGGAGAGATTGGTCCCATCTACAGCTCTTACAGCTTCACTCTTGATCTTCCAAATTGCCTTCAAATTGATACTGGAAGTGAATTTTCGATCATAAAAAATTCCTGTTGCACCTGAATCTATCATCACCGAGATCTCTGACAGGGTGGTGTCTCGGAACCTTAATTTTACTGCTACTGCAAGCGTAAGATGTGGGGCAGCAGATTGCAGAGTGTTGGCCAATTAATGTAGTCCAGGAGTTGTCTCAAATTTAGCACTCACAATCCAACTCATCCTCCTTGTGGTGCTGCATGTTTTCCTTTAACGAATTCTTGGGTTCCTGGGATAGATCTTGACAAAATGGCCACTCACGCCACAGTAGAGATAAAGATTATTTTACCTCCTCTTTTCTTTTTCTTTTCTCGAAAGAGGTCCCTGTACCGTTCCTATCTGCATGGGTTCGACTGTTTGACTTGTTTCTGGAGGATTGTATCCTTCCACCTTTATTCGATAAAATCGAGGGACACTAGGACGAAAATCCAGCTTTTTCCTCCCCCTCTACGTTTAGCCTGCTGATAGTCTAATTCCAAGACTAAATCAATCAATGCAGAGTCCTCAGTAGGTCTATTTGGAATCTAGGATGAAGCATCCTTTTATTCATCCTTTAACCCTCTATAAAAAAGAGCTGCCCTCTTCTCTTCCGGCCATTCAGTCTCAACAATTAGTTTGTTAAATTGTGCTAGATAAGTGATTAATTCTTTATTACCCTGCTTCAATTCCAGCAGTTCGTTGTCCATGGCCTGTGAAACTCTTCTTCTATTAAAGATGCACAAAAAAACACAATCTTGAACTCTTCAAAATTATACAGAATTGATGAATCTTTAGATACTAATGGTAACGACCAGGCAGCCACATCTCCACTCAAGTATAATAGTATAAAGGCCACTCTGGACTGTGCATCTGGGAAAATTGCTGACCGACACATGAAATTAAGCAAACATTGGGTCCAGAATATCTGGGCTTTCTGTGGGTCTCCACTGAAACATTCAGGGGGAGCTAAAGGAAAGACTGGAGAAAGGGAAGGAATTACTTGAGCGAAATTCTTAGACTCATGTGTAAATGTTGCATTTGCTCCCTGAACTCCAGAAGGTAAACTAGCAAAACTTGACCCTTAAAAAAACCCATCCATTTTATTCACTAACTCTGTCGTCTTCCTTCTTGAAGCCACCAAATCTAATCTGAGACTCTTATTTTCTTCTCTAACTTCCATAAGTTCTTTTTGGATAGCGTCTAAAATATCACCGAAATTGTTTAAATCCAGCCCTTCTGCTCAGGTGAATTAGAAATACGTGGACACTTCACTCTGTAAAAAACTACTCAGTAGTACCCAAGAATTCATCGGGCTGAATGAAGCCAAGTCCCAATGCCCCTCCTGGGTGTCACCTCAACCTCCTCTGATATTTACAGGGGGTAAAGAATTCCCAAGGGGGGAAGGGGGATGTGGATAAAATAATAAACAACACAAGAGTCTGCCTTGTCCCTCCTCTAGGAAGCTCTACGTTCTCATAGAAGCATTTTCTTAACTGAAGTACGAAAGCGTTCTGAAAAAGAGAAGTCAATCATAAACATTGAATCCTTTTTTGTAATTGACTAACACTCCAGGCTATTATACCACTATAAATATCCTTAGAAAAGACGGGCTTAGCTCCTCTTCTACAGTCTTTATGGCTTTTGAGAATATACTGTCTACGATGATACCCTGTGGGACAGGTGAAAAATAATCTCTGAACTGGACCCAATAGGGTGAATAGGACTATCTAGAAATACATACTGACTGCTCAATATGTATGTAAAATAAATGAGACATGAAATATTAACTCTAATTCACATTTGTTTCTTTTTCTCTTTCTTAGGGTACTTGCGTGACTGAAGACCAAGGTGTCCAAACAGCAGCGCTTCTCAGGAAAACGGCAGAGCTTCTCAGGAAACAACAGGTAAGAAATTAAGGGAGGGGTAAGAAAACTAACACACTACTCGAGTTTTCTATATCCAGCCTGAGGTGACTGAAGAAACTGATAATTTCTTGACAGGAAGACAGTAGAATTCTCATGTTATGGTGTAAGGTTCCCTTTCACCTTGTCCCTGGTTGCTCAGCCAGTGTGAGTGTTCCGTGTAGAATGTTGGCATGATTGACATGAGTGGAATACTTGCGTGCCTGGTGTAAGTGTTGTCAGTTGGAAGATGGGCTGAGCAGCTAGCAGGCTGCTCCTGATGGGGCTTGCTGTAAATACTTCCTAAGGACTTAATAAACTACATGTATTACATCTCGGCTACGTCTACTATGTCTCCTGAACACGTGGGGCCAGCCCACTACATTTTGGCGATGATCTGGAGCGCATCTCACGTACTTGAGGTGGATTTATGCCAACTAAGGATGAGGAGTACAGTGGAACTACATGTAGGAAAGGAGCTACTAGATTTACTAGTGAAGACACTACACGAGAAACCTGCAGCAGTAAGTGTTCACAAACGATGCACAGACAGCACCAGTAGACTTCAGAGAGGAAGTGTTGCAACTAAAGAGCAAGACAAAGATACAAAGAAAACAGGAGCAGCAAGCCGCGCAGTTTCACCAGTGTCCATCACACCGGACAGCCCCAGCCCTGGCGTGCTTTGCTCTGATGCATGTACTTTCACCGGATCACTGAAATAATATCGACTACCAAAATATCGACTACCCAAAATATCGACGAGAAAATATCTAAAACCAAAATATCGAGTTTGTATGTACAAACAGGTAAGTACAAAAATATCGAGTACAAAATATCGTGTACAAAAATATAGTTGTAAAAAATATCGACTTTAATAAAAACAATGTTTAATTACATTAATATAAAAAATTAATGACTAAAATATAATTAACAATACTTAAAATAACTTTTAATAATTAAATAATTAATGAAAGTAAAAAAAATAATATTTTTTAATCATATTTCTTAAAACATATATATATAGTAACAAAATTTAATTAAATAATAGCCAATATTATTAACGTACAAATACAAAAGAGTAAAAATTACTATTCCCACTGCAAAGAGTGCAACAGTGGATATATGACGTTACAACGCAACTTTTACAACGCACTACCATTACAACGTAAGTATTGGTAAGTATATAATAATTTTTTTTAATTTAAATTATTTAAAATTATTTAAATATAATTTAATTTAATTTCATAAAATTAAATTAATGTAAATTTAATTTTACTTTATTTTTACACTGTACCCCTGTACCCCTGTACCCCAAAACTGACCCTGAACCCTAAAAAAACCCTTTACCCAAAAACCCAAAACTGACCCTGAACCCTAAAAAAACCCTTTACCCAAAAACCCAAAACTGACCCTGAACCCTAAAAATACCCCTTTACCCAAAAACTAAAAACTGACCCTGAACCCTAAAAATACCCCTTTACCCAAAAACTAAAAACTGACCCTGAACCCTTAAAATACCCCTTTACCCAAAAACTAAAAACTGACCCTGAACCCTACAAATACCCCTTTACCCAAAAACTAAAAACTGACCCTGAACCCTAAAAATACCCCTTTACCCAAAAACTAAAAACTGACCCTGAACCCTTAAAATACCCCTTTACCCAAAAACTAAAAACTGACCCTGAACCCTAAAAATACCCCGTTACCCAAAAACTAAAAACTGACCCTGAACCCTAAAAATACCCCTTTACCCAAAAACTAAAAACTGACCCTGAACCCTAAAAATACCCCTTTACCCAAAAACTAAAAACTGACCCTGAACCCTAAAAATACCCCTTTAATTTAACATAATTAGCAATTAATCAATTAAATTAAATTAATTACCAATTACATGTTAATTAATTAACAAATATTATTTAATTACCAATTAATTAAATATTACTACCAATTAATACATTTACATATTTAATAAATAATAATTAAATTATTTCCCACCCTATTCCCCTATAAACCCACAACCCGCTACAGGAAATACATTATTTTAATTTACATAATTAGCAATTAATCAATTAAATTAAATTAATTACCAATTAAATTTTAAATAATTAACATATAATATTTAATTACCAATTAATTAATTATTACTACCAATTAATAAATTTACATATTTAATTAATTATAATTAAATGACTTCCCACCCTATTCCCCTATAAACCCACAACCCGCTACAGAATAAAATTACACTATAATTTTTAAAAAATCATTAATTAAAAATAATTATAACATAAAATGACACTTTTCACACATACTATAACATAAAAACACTATAAATAATTACATATTATATAAAAAAAGATATTTTTTACTTTCGATATTATTTACAGTCCATATTACTTCACTTACCTTAAAAACGATATTTTGGCTGTCGATATTCTGTCCTGTCGATATTTTCTCCAAACGATATTTAAAACTCGATATTTTGTCCATTCGATATTGTGGAGTCGATATTATGTCTGTGCACCACTTTCACCACCTGGAAATATGTTATCAAGGTAGCCTACATCCTGCTGGAGATCTTACACTACAAGAAGTGTCTACAGTGCATCAAGAAGTAAAGTGCCTTCAGCGCAGAACCATGTGTTTTGTTCAACGACATGCTGCTTAAGTCCCTTCACTCTAATGTCCTTCAACAAACTACTGTCTCATCTATGTGTTGGTTCTGGAAGGTATTTCCTGCTCATCGTGCCTCAGTGTCGGTGCAGGACTTGTGAAACTCTACTTGTGCCATTTTTCTTTTGCTTGCTGGCGCTTCTATCGTTAGACAGTTTAACAGTACTTCAATGGCCTGTTCTCCCTGCCTGTCACAATAGAAGGCCATTTAGGTGAGAAATATGCAGTTTTTAATTTATTGTCATGTGTACATTGTCTTCCCTACAGTGAGGCTGGTAAAAAAACAGTTCTGCTGCTATTTATATATCAAATACAGCTTGCAAACCTTAACTTGTCTATGATGACACGTGGAGCAGCTGTAGAGTCTTTCATGATGTTTTCGTTGCCAGTCAGTCCTCAAGGCTGCCTTTGGATGCCTTGCAGCAGGAGCGTGCCGGGAGCCACTCAGCTTGCATTTCCTGTGCGTCACGCCATCTTGGAGTTGGAGGATGCAGGCATTCAAGTGGTCTGTTACGGTCTGTGATGTGTGTTTCCTCCTGCAATCTGCCAACCATGTTCGTCTAATAAAGTTATTCACTTGTTTGAAATCGGCTTCAGCGTCGCAGTGTAAGGATCACTTTGCCCTGCATGTTTTTTGCTGCAATGCTTTCCTAGTAAGTGCAACAGTAGTCAGGCTCTACGCTTTGTGGTGAGTTCAAGTTCTCCTTGGTTCAGACCCTGGACACTGAACTTTACTGCCAGCACGTGTTTTGAGTTCTAATTTTTATAACGTGACCTGGTGTTCTTCAGTCTTCAGTGGGCATCCTCTCTTCACCATTGCACTATTCCTTCTCAAATTTTGTGTGCCGCTCTTTTACATCGTGGTGCTCTTTTTTTATTTGGACCGCCTGTCCCACAAGATTTTGTGGAGAAGCGTGGCTCAGTGGTTAGAGGCGGCAGACCCGGAAGCTGAGATCAGCCGTGGACCAGGGTGCAATTCCCCGCCTCGGCGGGTCTCGGGCTCAAAAATTCCACGGACTCAACAATTCTCTTTCCGGTGCCTACTCGACTCACGGGGTCACACTCTGCGACTCTGGCCAATAGCTTGCTTAATCTCCACTACGGCCCCTCGCGGCGGGATGCCTGGCTTTCACCTTGTGAATACCCTGCCGGGGTATCTCACAGGGGAATACCAGGACGGGTTCCCTAAGCAAGCGCCTTGAGACCCCTGGGTGATTTGTGCACTATATAAATCGAAATACATTTACATTTACATTTACATGTGTGACAGGCTCACCATTGACATTTTTGAAATACAAGTGTGTGGTGCATGTCTACAAGATTCAACGCGAAAATGTCTTCATTCACAGGAAAAATAAACTTATGAGTTTACAGTGACTTGTTATTGCTGTATGCCCACATTGTTGTTTTGCATTTCACACATACATTTTTTATTGGCATTAGATTTCTCACATTCTTCTTTCCGACATCGTATCCCTGCATAAGGTATGGAAGTGGGTCCTAGTCACATGTCTCCTCTTTACGTTCTGGTTACAGTATTTGCTAAACCTCTGTACCCTTACATGCGGGGTGGCTTAAGGGTTTTGTTTCCTAGTTATGTTTGGCATGTGTTTAAAACCCATTTCCACGTCATTTGTTTCTCTACATTTTTGATGTTAACCCTTACGCTGTTAGGATTATGGGATGTTTTCCCCATTAATGTATTTAGGATACATTTTTACATTTCGTGCTTTGTGTCATGTTGTGTGTAAGTCGCCCAGCGCCTGATGTTTTTATGTTGTGTGTAAGTCACCCTGTGCCTCATGTTGTCAAGTTGTGTGTAAGTCGCCCTGCACTCACGTTGTCATGTTGTGTGTGATTCGCCCTGCGCCTCACGTTTGTCATCTTGCGTGTAAGTCGCCCTGCACCTCACACTGCCATGTTGTGTGTAAGTCGCCCTATGCCTCATCCAGTTCTTTTGCGTTGTCATTTTGTGTGTAAGTCACCCTGTGCTTCAAGTCAACGTATTGAGTGCGTGTGTCACACTGTGCTGCACCTGTGTTGTTTTCTTGTGCTGCACATGTCCTTAGGTGTCAGTCCTGTATGACACTAGTTGTTACACTGCTTAGGTCATGGGTCAGTTCCATCTTAGCATGTTCCCTCACATGAGGGGTGGCGTGTTGGCCACAGTCTCCTAAGTTGAGGAGTAGTTTCTTGGGTGTAGTCCACCCACACTGTTTTAGTCTTGGGTAAGTTTCCCCCTTTACTTTCAATGTGGTTGTTGCTCACTTGGTATCTGTGAGCTGTTCTAACACTACTTTCTTTTTTACTTTTTCTTCTTTTTAAAGGAGGAGGATGGTGTGAGTCTGTTTTATCCTTTAATTCTCCTTTCCTCTTTTGTTTGTCTGTTTTCCCTCTCATGATGTGGTTATATCATTAATCCCAGGGTTTATGGACTGTTTTCAACAATTGTACGTTGCTGTTTATAGTTGTTTTCAATTTAATGTGGTTCTATTTATTTTTCTATATAAGAGGGAGAGGATATATAGTATTCTCATGTTATGCTGTAATGTTCCCTTTCACCTTGTTGCTCAGCCAGTGTTAGTGTTCCATGTAGAATGTTGGCATGATTGACATGTGTGGAATGCTTGGGTGCCTGGTGTGAGTGTTGTCATTTGGAAGATGAGCTGAGCAGCTAGCAGGCTGCTCCAGGTGGGGCTTGCTGTAAATATTTCCTAAGGACTTAATAAACAACATGAATTACATCTCGGCTTACGACTTACGACGTGCAAGCACAACATAAACTTGTCCTAGCACTACTCTACACAAACTGGTACTAAGGAGAATATTGTAGAACACTAACTCCATGATGGATTCTGGTGAAGTGTGCAGAGTGGCGGTTGCGCTCGCTCTTTACACCAAGCTCTGCTCACGAGCGCTATCGCTGAAGACTAGACCGCTAACTTGCATAGTGGTGGATGTAGCCATTTTCAGAGCTCTTCGCCTGACCAGGGACCACCAAGACGGATCGGTTTGTACAATAGTGATTCTTTAATGGGAGTCAATGACCGGTTTTCTACAGATCCTGACACTCTGCACACTTTACTCTTCCTAAGCAGTGATAAAGTGCTTATGCTCTCTTCTTTAATCATTCCAGAATTGGAATACCCCATACTGGCACATTGTGTATTTACTTGTAAGTTCCTTGTATTGGATACAAAGTATCCCTACTCTTGTGACTTAATTGCTACTAGTGGGCTGCAGCACTCATTGTGTCATCCACTTGAGTAGGACTGTAAAACATGTCTTCAAGCCTTCCATTGCAGCCTGTATGGGCAGTATTAAAATGCCATTTATGCCTTTCAAAACAAATCTTTGCCAGGCCTAAACCTTCATTTTTATAATTATAAGTCACCTCGAAAGTAGGCCTAAAGCTCTCCAGGGCAGTGTACTTGGTATGTAAATTGTAGGACGTGTATATTCAATACTTTAAATGTCTTGGCAGTGAAAAACCTCAAAAGTCATTTTTCACTGTAGAATGGCTGGCCATCGCCATAGGTTGACATTGGTTTACACTGTTACATTAAAAAGTGCTATATTCAGTTTGAGAGTAGCTAGAAAAATGGTTAAAGGACTCATAGTAATGTAAAATCCAACCTAATGGTCAAGTCAGATTTGTATACTACTATTTTGGAATGTTTTAGTCTTAGAAAGTTATTTTACTTGCTAAAACCAAAGGGCTTTCATGACAGTGTGCATCTGTCACCTGCCCCCAGACGGGTCCCCTGTGGTGGGATGTATATTACTGATGGACGTTGGGAGTGGGGATGGGGGCTCCTCCCTTGATAGGATGGATTGCAGGCTGTGCCAAGCAGCTTTCTGAGCTTCAAAGGATGCATACCTTGTCACTGGCAGATGAAACTCACACCTAGGCCTACCTACCTTTTATCTTTCTAGTGAGGCTGGCACCAAACCCAATGGAGAGGAATGAGAACTGCCAAGAACTGATATAGATGGTGGACAAAGGATTGCCCTCTTCCCACATGTTGCCCCTGGCCATGAACTTGGACCCCACAGACTTCTTCTCATAACACTCCTAGACTTGTGAGGAATCAAAAGACGGAATGCCCTTCTATCTGAACAACCTGGAGGAAGACTTGAACTGGCTACCTTGAACCCAGGACGCCAGACTTCAACTGTCAGTTGACTGACCTCCTGTTTGAGCTACAGGGACACAACAATCTTCCAGAGGCCAATCTCATGATGCTGCCTAGCTGGCCAGTATTAACTGGACTTATCCTGGACCTTGTTGCTGGCCCCTTTTAGAGTAAATCCTAATTCCCAAGTGTCCCCCAGGTCCTGGATCCCTGGATGGTTTAGATTGTAGTTCTCCTTTCCCCAAACTGCAAGACCTGGCACTTAAAACTTCTGAACTGGCCACCAGTGAAGCCACAGCTATTGACGTCAAATCATATGATGGCCTCAATTTGCTGGTTTGCCCGACTGAAGGATATTTGAAGTCCAGAAAAGTTTGAAAGTCCAAACGTAGAAGCTTCACTGAAATTGTTGCCAAGCTGATCGATGTAGAAGCCTTCTTGAGCATGGACTCCAGACTTGGCCTGCCTGGAGCTTTCTCGACTTTGTCAATGACTGCCCCAGGAAGCCATTCTACAAACCACCATCCTCGAGCTCTCTTCGGATCCAACTTGCCCTAGCGACGACTCGTTGGCAACCACTTTTTATCTATAAAAGATTCTAAGTCAGAAGATAAACTTTCCCTTGGATGAACATGGTCCCAAAATTTGAACCATGCTCCACAATAATCAGCCTTAACATTTGACTTTGACCAGGTCTAGCGAGACCAGATAACCACGTTGGTGCTTTGTGCTTTTTGCTGCAATTTTTAATTCGAACTTTAAAAGTTCAAATCTTAGATCCTTCTTATTGGACTCTTGTCTTTTTGGTGTTATTTGATTTATAAAAATATAGTCTATTTTCACAAACTGATTTGCTATATTTGTTGTGTTGTGTTTTCACTTTACCCATCCACAATGTGCTAAGATGACCGATTCAATATTCTGTTGGGCTGGAAATACTTTTTGAGCATGGCCCAATGCTTCAAAACAGTTTTAGCAGCTGTGGGAAGAGGACTGAGGCAATATTTAGAGGTAATTGATCTATCAAGCCCAGGTTTCTTCAAAAATGATGTGCGGTGTCGAATTAAAAAGTCTGGGGCAAGACCTAAGAATACGGATTCATTCAATAAATCAATTAGAGGATGACCCAGACCTTCTTAGAGGTCAAGGAGTAGGCAGACAGGATTTGGATTGAGACGAGAGCTAAACAAACAATACAGCAGCGGGATGTAGGATTGCCTGTCATGAAAGGTCAAACTCTGTCCAAAATGCAGAAAAGGGTTATGTGTATTGTAACATCCTTATGAGCAAATGTATTCAAACCTTTCTCACTAAGCTTAATGATTAAAAAAATTAAAAAGTCAGTTTGCTCTTAAAAAAATAGAAGTAGGAACGGTATTATTAGAAGTACTGGCCCTGAAAGAACTATCATTATCAATATTGAAAGTATCTTTTCACTTGTTAATAGCAGTTGAGATTCTAAAAGAATCTGGCATTGCTTGGGTAGATCCTTCCAGTGAATATGTCTTGGTACAGTTACTGCTAATGATCTACAATGATAATGTTTTCTATGTCCGTCACTGTAAGGTCTTGCATAATATGCTCAAAGTTGTGATTTTTACAGTAACTGCTACACTTAAAGAGATGAATTCAAACTGTTATGAGTATGGATAGTATTGTGAAATTTTAACATGTTTTCTGTAACCAGTGAATATTGTAACATCCTCCCAAAACTTGGAGCATGTGAATGATTGCACCACACATGGAGCTTTGTTTCACACATCTTTATTCTGAAGCCGGGCGGAGCTGGCTTAGTGCCACTACACGGAGTTACACGGAGTTGGGAAAAAAATTTTGCTCCGCTCCCTGCCTCCAACCCTCCTAATAAAAAATATTTTAAAATGAATTTTAAATGAAAAAAACACACTTACCTGTACTGTGGCGTCTCCGGGCTGCCCTCCTCCTCCTCGCCATCTATCTCCTGCAAACCCCCTACATCAAACCCCCTACATCAAACCCCCTACACCTCCCCGCGGCAAGATGGCCGCAGGGAGGGAGCACTGATACCCAGGTCCCGGGATCGGGTTCACTTCAATAGTGATTGCCCAGCGGAATCCCCCGCCCGAAAAGAACTGTGCCCAGCACTGACTTCCAAAGGCCACTGACCTCGTTCCGATGCGAAGAAACCGATGAACAAGTGACGAGAAGGCGTCCTGAAACAAACTGCAGTGCCGGCTAGAATTCCTCGTCCTTCACCGTTCCGCCAGAAGAACCAGGCAACCCGACCGTAAACGCTCCAGGATCCCTCGAGAAACCACCAGATGAGACCACAGTCCGACTAAACACTCATGCCTGGGTGAGGACTGCTGGTCATACATCTAGAAGGATTCCCGTTCCGAATCTGCTCCGGAGCAGCACCTAAGGTAGGACGCCTGGCCCCAAAATGGCCACCAAGCGTGACTCCACCAACACAGACTAATGCCTACCGAGTACCAAGGCCCCCTTGAGCGCATCCGAGAAAGCCCACACCACGGACAGCTCACATAAGAACATCGGTCATCTGCATGCTCAGGTTTGAGTAGGGGCCATAGCCCCGGCCATACAACGTATCTCTCACCCTGATGACTGACCTCAAAATGGCCCCCATGCGTGACCAGCCTAACGAGAAACAGTGCCCACCGTGTTACCATGCACTGCCCCGCCTAAACAGAGGCCACTTCCCCCTCCTCAACGGCAATGAATACCTCGACACTGATGAAGGCGCCCACTAGAAACAGGAGCCTAGCTCCCCGCCACAGCATTTGGGCTCCCGATTGCCTGATCTCAAAATGGCCGACTCACGCGACCACAACACCAAGCATTAAATGCACTAAAGCCCTATCTCACCGAAACTCCGGGGCCTTTCTCCACTCAACACCATATGGATACTTTCATGCAATAACTCCTGGCATGAACAAATAAGTAAGGTGACCAGAATTTTAAAGCCAAAAACCGGGACATTTCACTAAAATAGAAGAAGGACTACAATTTCACTTCAAGCGATGAGTACGCTCCTCAGCAGTGATTTACAGAACAGGCAGTAAGAACATACATAAAATGCAATTTTTAAGCCCAGTAGCTTGCCTGTTAATTAAATTGCTCTTTTGAAACTACTGCTAACTATCCCTACTTGGCAAAACATAAAAAACACCTCCCACCGTTTTTCAGTTGACCCTCCTTAAAAACGGGGACATGAGCTAAATTTCTTCAAATTTGCAGGGACAGCTGGTTAAAAACAGGGACCGTCCTGGCAAAACGGGGACGCCCGGTCACCCTACAAATAAGGCTCTTTCACCACCAATTTCCACCTCTTGATCCGACTGGCCCCAAAATGGCCACCTCTCGTGACTTTTTCTTCGATATCTAGATCCTCCGATCACTGAAATCTGCTGCGCTCTGACCCCAAAGGCTCACCTCCTTTCAGTGATCACACACCAGCACTACCTACCAGGACTCCTCAACGGAGAGGTCCTGTCTGCTTAAAGTGGCAGCCCCATGAGTAGAAGTGACCCTCAAGATGGCCACCTCACGTGACCACAACACCTTGAATTAGAACCCGACAGGCTCTAGGTCCTCCCAACCAACACCAGAGGTACCTTACCCCCAGGAGCCGCCCTGAAATGATCCAGACCATCGATGCAGCACGATCAGACCCCAATAGGAGCGCTCCCCCTCTAGTCTCCGCCTGATCTTACAATATTGGAGTCGGATCCCTTGCTGCCCAAACCCTAATACCTTTATGGCCCACGACCTCTGCCCCCATGGAAGTTGGATCTGCTACCCAGAACTCTCAGTCCTGTAGATAGCCCCCGCCCCCTACCGAGGACACCTGGCTCCTGACTGTGCAGCCAAAACCCCCAGTTCTGACGCCTAACATCTTTAGGGCACCACAGCCCAACAGATAGCCCCTCACCCCCTACCGAGGCTGCCTGGCCCCAGGTTGGCTGCTCCTCACAACTCTAAAGCCATAGCTTACCATGTGACTAGCCCTATTAACCTAAATTTTTGAGACAAGAGCCTGATCAAACTCCGACTATATTCCAGAACAATCCCTGCTCAAACACCGATGATAATTGTTAACCCTACCCTCAACTCACTACAGGTGGGTCTGTTCTACCCATCACCCCTCCCGTCTACTCCCTTTTAGAGACTTGATCCCCTCTGCGCACTTCACCCTCACTATGGCACCCGACTCGACAACCCCCCCAAACCAATCCCTACCTGCACATCTGATATCCCACAGCCCTAACTCATTCACCATTAACTTCCCCCCACATCTCTCTGCAAAAATGAGACGTAGCTTCAAACAGAAACTAATCCGACAACACAGAGAAACCCTATTCACAGACATCTACCACTCCTCCTCTAAAGGTCTGATTAAGATGGACCTTATTTTCCACACGGAGAGGCCAGAAGACTGGATCTCCATGCTCAGAACACATCTTCACATAGCCAAAACCACATCCACACTACACAGCTGCAAACTAACAACCCTGCTCCCTAACCGCATGTCTAGAAGAGGGACCACTTCCATGACCATCTACACTAACAGCACGGTCCTCATTCAGGCAAGTAATGAGAACCTTGAACTTTCGACTCCCTCTTCCCCTGACTTCGATCTGCTTTCCCCCTCCTGCCCCGCTCCTTCTCAACCCAACTCCTGCCTACCACTATACTCAAACCCTGAAGCTTTAGACCCCCTCCTCCCCCAACGCCGATTGGCTCTCCCCCACCTACCTCGCACTGCCTCTGCCCCTCTCCCACCTTTAACATCTCAGCATCAAAAAGTAACTCAATCCACACCTCCCCTTCCCCCCACCGCACAGCTCCCACGAGTCTTCACCCAACACGAAGTCCCTACCAATCATGCGCCACAGCTCCCCAAAGATAGCACAACCTCACCCCTCTACCGGACTCACTCATCGCAACCTCTAGAAGGTGCCCAACAGACAGCGACCACTAATCTCACTATTTACCCCACAGATCTCCCCCCTGGAACTCAAAAAGAGACATCCTGTCATACACAATAAATAAGAGACAACACTGCTTCAACCCGACCTCTACCTCACAAGATGAATCCCCCCAAGTCGCCCTCAACCCCTCCCTCAACTCAATGGCGCAGCGACTTGCGTCACTTGAAGACCAAATAGACTCGATCTACCAGGGTCTAACCGAAATACTCTCCAACCTAACCAAGGCCCGCAGATACCAAGAAGCTCCCCCCTGGGTTCCCCCCACCAACCAGAAGAGCCCAGCCCGGTCCTTAGAAACCCCTGCAACATATCCTCAGAGACCCCCAAGAAGGGGTTTCAAACCCTGGCCTCAAACAGCCCTGACCTCAAGACCTAACAGAACAGAAGCAGCCATGTCCGATATGGAAGCAGCCGCTCTAGCCTCTCCCTACGATACGCCACCCTCCGACTCACCTAAATCCAAAATACAAGTGATCACAGGTTCCGACAAGACCTTCCCGTCACAAAACACCCGAGACCGCCCGTCCTGACCACCATACCTAGGGCGCCCAAGGAAAAGAACGCCAGCAACAAAAAGCCTTTCACCAATTGCCTACTCATCAACTGCAGGTCGGCCTCCTTGCATGCAACAGAACTAGCAGAGGCCATCCTCTCCCATGACATCGACATTGCCTTCCTCACAGAGACCTGGCTCAACAAGCTATCCCCTCCATGCCTAGACATGCTTTTCCCCCCGGGCTTCTTCCTCATTAATAAAGACAGAAAAGACCAGAGAGGTGGAGGGGTAGCTATCATCCATAAAGACAACATGGCCATCACGGAAATAAACTCATTTGACTACAACTCATTCGAATGCCTCTCAACCAACATCAATCAATCAATCAATCAATCAATCAAAGCATTTATATAGCGCACTACTCACCCGGAGGGTCTCAAGGTGCTAGGGGAGGGGGTCCGCTACTGCTCGAACAGCCAGGTCTTGAGCTGCTTCCTGAAGGCGAGGTGGTCCTGGGTCAGGCAGAGGTGAGTCGGGAGGGAGTTCTGGATCCGCTGGAGTCTCTTCTGGAGTTTGGCGGTGGTACCGGCGTAGAGGGAGTTGCCGTAGTCCAGATGGCTGGTGACGTGGGCCTGGGTGACCGTCTTCCTGGTCTCGGTGGGGATCCACCGGAAGATCTTATGTAGCATGCGCAGGATGTTGAAGCATGACGAGGAGACGGTGTTGATTTGTCTGGTCATGGAGAGGGAGGAGTCCAGGATGAAGCCCAGGTTGCGTGCGTGGTCTGTTGGTTTGGGAGCGCTGCCCAGGGCGGGGGGCCACCAGGAGTCGTCCCAGGCGGAGGGTGAGGATCCCAGGATGAGGACTTCCGTCTTGTCCGAGTTCAGTTTCAGGCGGCTGTTCATCATCCACTTGGCTACGTCTGTCATCCCTTCGTGTAGGTTGGCTTTGGCGGCGGCGGGGTCATCAAGACCAATGACAATGGCTCCTTACTGTGTCACCTTCTCTATCATCCTCCTGGTAAAAACTCAGAATTTGGAGAACAATTAGCCGACCTGATAGCTCAAGGTGCACTTGGCGATACCAACAATATAACTCCTGGTGACCTGAACCTACGGTGGAACGAGACCAACAACCCGCTAATCCAATCGCTATCCACTCTCCTCTGTGACAACAATCTAACCCAGTACTGCACAGAAGAGACACACTACAAAGGAGCCACCTCGATGCCATCATCGCGCAAAGAAACAAAATCACTATCAATCACATACTTCCCGTTGACTGGTCAGACCACCACATGATCCTATTCCACATAAACCAACTTACTCTCTCTCAACCCGAACTACGAGACCCCCCAAATGGCTGCGAAACCTCTCCGAGGTTCCAATGGGAGTCCTCGAACAAGAGATAAGCTCACTTCTCCCAGACAACACTAAACACCTCTCTACTAATGACCTCACTGATTGTTACAATGCCAAGCTAATATCTATCCTTGACAAAGTAGCGCCCCTAAAACTCAAAAAGAGTAGAGCCATCCCATCCAGATCATGGTTCAACTCCGAACTCAACTCCGAAAGAAGATTTCTAAGAGCCAAAGAAAGAAAGTGGAGAAATAACCCTTCTTCTATTCTTCGTGACCAACTCAAATCAGCGAGCTGGAAGTACAACAATCACATCAAAAACAAAAAATCCAGCTTTTTCCACTCAGCACTGGACAGTACCAAAAACATACCCAAGGAGCTCTATAGCATCATCAGACAACAGACCTCCAAGCCCATACCCTCCTCCGTGCAGGCGTCCAAAGAACTATGCAACAAGTTCGCCAAATTTTTCAAGGACAAGATTACAAAAATCGAACTCTCACTGGCCGACTTCAACACGCAGCACGCAAAGAGCAATGCAGCTGGGTCACCAGACCTTTCACCTGTTCTCTCTCCTGGTCCCTCCCCCAATTCCTGGCTCAGTTTCCATCCTATCCAAGAAACTGAGATAATCACGCTGATCTCCACCTCCAAACCCTCAGCCCATGTCCTTGATCCCATTCCTCCCCTACTGACCAAAAAAATGAAGCACGCTCTAGCCCCGCTCTGGAGCACGATCATAAATAGCTCCCTGAAAAGCGGAGTGGTTCCTGACTGCCTCAAAATGGGTCAAGTCACACCCCTGTTGAAAAAACCTGGACTAGATGTGACAGATCTAAACAACTATAGACCTGTGTCCAACCTCCCCTTCTCTCAAAAACACTTGAAAGATGCGTACTACATCAACTGACCCAGCACCTGGACAACATCAACCTCCTGGACCCCCACCAGTCTGGCTTCAGAAAAGGCTGCAGCACAGAAACCGCGATCCTCAATATCATCGACGATATACATGGATCACTAGACTCCGACCAATGCTGCTTCCTCATTCTCCTTGACCTCTCGGCAGCATTTGATACTGTTGATCACAAACTCCACTTAAGGACTCTCCAAGAAAGAGGCGGCATTGGCGAGGTGGTCCTCAAATGGTTCTCCTCCTTCCTCCACAACCGCACACAAAAAATAAAAATAAAAAACTTTACCTCCGACCTCCAGCAAGTCAACAGGGGAGTCCCTCAAGGCTTGGTGCTTTCACCGCAACTCTTTAATATCTACATGGAACCTCTTTCCAAACTACTCAGAAAAGCCAACATTCACTTCCATCTCTATGCAGATGATACCCAGATCTATCTGGAAACAACCTCTCTCAAAGACATACGAAGACTCAATGATGTCTTGAAAGATATCCAACGTTGGCTCACAAGCAATCACTTAAAACTTAACCCTGACAAGACAGAGACACTCCTCATCTCAAATAAGGAAGACAACCCACAAATTGCCGAGTGGTTAAAAGCCATTGATGCACTTAATGGAAATCTGATTCTAGCGGACTCTGTCAAATCCCTAGGCATTACTCTCGATCCAAAACTGAATATGACGAGACACATTAAGAATTCGGCCAAAAGCGCGTTCCTTAGCCTAAGACTACTGAACAAATTAAAACCCTACATTCCGCCCAATGACCTCAAACAGGCCACCCAATCTCTGGTTCTGTCAAGACTGGACTATGGGAACGCAGTCCTCTCAGGAATTCCAAAATCACACTTGGCTCCCATCAAAACAACGCTAAATGCGGCTGCTAGAATGATCACCGGTATCAAGAAATATGATCATATCTCCCCCGCACTCAAGGAACTGAAATGGCTCCCAGCAGAAATGCGGATTAGCTTCAGAACAGCTTGCCTCACCCATAAAGCCCTTCACACCGGCAAACCAGATTACCTGGCAAAAAAACTCATAAAAGCAGGTCAGTCCAGGAACCTAAGAAGCTCAAACTCCCTTCTACTCATCCCAGCTAAGACCAGAAAGAAAAAAAACTGCTGACCGATCTTTCACCGGAAGCGCTCCCAGAATCTGGAATTCCATCCCCCCGCATTTAAGAATCATTTCCTCTTATGTAGAATTCAAACGCCAACTCAAAGACCTGTTCCTCAACCGCTCCTTTGGAAATGGATAGTGGGGAGCAATTAACAATGATCGAGCTCCGCTCCAGCTCTAAGACTCTGAAGATCCTTGAAAATGTCATTTACTTCAATGTGTTGCTCTTTCATTATTTTTTCGCTCCTCTGTGGATATGTCTCCCCTCTATTCTTTATCTGTTGATTATCTGTGCTGTACCTACTGTAAAGCGCTCTGATACCCTGGGGTCTGGCTAGCGCTATAGAAAACTTCTTAAATAAAAAAAATAAAAAAAATAAACATCAGACGTACATCTTGCGAGAAATGCCCGAGGTTATTATTATTTTAGTTTTCCCTGTTGCCGCATCTTTGTGAGGCAGGGCGGCTCTCAGAGCAGGGGGGGGAGTAGTTTGCACTCCCTATGTGAGCATTAGTGCTTTTCTGGCCCTCTTGGGCCACCCAAAATCATGTGCACATACTGGCCCACATGCATCAATATCGGCTTTTGCGAGTTCTAAATTGCGAAAAATAACGATTCGCAATTTAGAACTCGCAAAAGCCTATGCATGAATATTTTTGCTTTTTTTTTGCAATTCGGTAAAAATAGCGATTTTTACCGATTTGCAAAAAAAATGCAAATTTTCAATTGCGAATTAACAATTCCCATTCATTCCTATGGGCCAAAATGCTCATAGGAATGAATGGGAATTGCGAATTCACAATGTGCAATTGCAATTCATCAATGCATTTCAAGGGTGGAGAGGGGGGTCAAAATGACCCCCCCCTGCAGCCATGAAATGTACTTTTCAGCATAAGTTACATACACACATGTCCTAAGGACATGTGTGTCCGTAGCTTAACAGTTTAAAAAAAGCATTTTTGTGCATTTTTAAACAATTTCGCAAATTACCACGAAGTTGAACTTCGTGGTAATTTGCACTTCCAATTTTAAAAATCGCACATTTTTCTGTAATGATGCATAGCATTTAAGAAATCGCACAGTTGCGATTTCTTATATGCTAACGCAATTTTAGAAATTGTAAAAAAGATGCGACTTCTAAAATGGCATGATGCATCCCAAACAGCACTTTTGCATTCGCAAACGGCCGATTTTAAGGAATCGCACCGTTTGCGACTACAAAAATGCTTGATGCATGTGGGCCACTGTGTTCTCCATGTAGGCTGCATTACAGTCCTGGCTGAGCGCCGTGTTGAGGCGCTCAGACCAATCACAATGGTGCATTGCAGCGTTGTGATTAGCTGCAGGGAGCCTGGGAGCTCTGGTGATTCCTGCTTCCTGCCTCCCTCTCCCAAGATGCCAGGAAGAGGACGTAGGAGAGGTGGGGGCTGGCCAGCTGGCCGGCCGGGAGGGAAGTGATTTTTTTTAACCTATTTCACCCCACCCCGCCCTTTCCCCCCACCCTCCCCACTGCTGCTAACAGATAGCAGCCGTCGCTGGTCTACAGCAAAATTTGCACTATCCATCCTGGCATATTGATAAGCAAAATACGATGATCACGCTGTAAAACAGAGTTGCTGCAAGGGATTCTTTTTTGATGTATATTATATATTTATATTTATTTACGATGAAGGAAATTTTCAAGCATGCATAAGTAAAGTCCTGTTATCACACGCATGCATCACAAGACAACCATTGCACAAACCGACAAAGAAGAGAATTATGAATACTTGGAGAATTTATCACTATATTAATGTGCGGTTCGTGAATATGTCCCTCTTTTTCTCTCCACGTTCATTCTCTCAAGCTCCTAAGGCAAAAACAATAAAAAGGCATCTGTCTCTGGTAGCCAGCCGCTGTATTATAACGTGCTTTAAAAATGCATATTGATCTGTCAACCACCAAGTGTGCCTCTGCTTAGCATTTGGATTGTTCAAAACCTAAAGAATCTCAAAGGGCAGACTTTGCTTTATGGATGTTCAAAGTGCACTGCTGAGGCACAAGTAATGGCAGACCCTTTTCTAACACTTGACTGCCACAGCTTTAGTGATGTGTCATCTTTCCGAAAGGCACTCATGTGTGACTCGCCGTTAAAAAGAGAGCGCTAGCGCCATCTAGGGGACTTTATGGCAGATCGCAACAAACATTTTTTGACATTGAAGTGTATGTAGCTTGTCATACATAATAGTGTAAAGCAAAAACAAGCAGATTATATTGTGCCAGATGTACAGCAAGCGAACGTTAAGTGTTAACAAACTAGGGTTCATTAGTTCGTTTGACTATTCTGTTGATTCTCAATGATCATAGTTGAACCGGTTGCAATGAGAAGGAAAATGTAATGCATGTAATGATTTGTGGCTTCAAGTTCACAAGCAATTTAATGTCTACTTTAAAATAATAATAATCTCACATCAACACATATTCTTGTAAACATTGAACATTTTTGATCACTGCCGTGACCACAAACCAATATTTTAATAACGAGTATTTTTACAGCGACTTTTATTTCTATTTGTTTGTGTTGTAGTGCTGAATACTGTGAAGAGAGTTGGAATTTGTGCTCATCTGTATTCAATGTGAACGTTCTCGTTTTTTAAATCAAGGAGAAATTAGATAGACTTTCCTAAAGAATGAGAACTGTATGATGGCAGATCAGCTGATCATTTGAAGAGAATGTACTGCAAAAGAATGAGGTTTTCTCAAATGGTGCATAGCTCCAAATTAGGATTGATTCCCTGAGGATCATGTATGACAAACGCTTCTCGAGCTCAAACATGTGAATAGTACTTTTGATGACCTCATCGATTCTACTTGGGTTTCTGAGAATTGTAATTTGCTTAATGCCAAAGCTGAAATCAGTCACCCAAGCCCCCATGAGGATAACATATACATTTTATGTATAGGGTGCACTTTCCCTGTTTGTGCCCTGGCGCACCTTAACACAGGTGCGTCGGGCGCAAGCAGAGAAAGTGCACCCTATTACAGAGAATGCGCTTCCCCCAGGGCAGCCGCAAACTCTTACTGCCCTGCAGGCAGCGCATTCAAGTGAAATACGGTGTAGCTTTAAAGCAGTCTCTCCCGTGTTTCACTGCGCAGGCAGCAACCTGTCTGCACTTTTAAAGGGGGATTAGAGATCCCCTTGCAGGTTGGTTAAGTGAGTGACTGCACCCACCTGCAAGGGTATTTCCTGGGGCTCCATAGGACCCCTTTTCCCCACTCCAGAGGGCTACTATCAGTACGCCTCCAGAGAACTTCTTTGCCTCTGCGCCTGAATCTATAATGCGGCACGGGCGCAGAGGTAAGGGATGCAAATGATGGAACGCCCCCTTGAGAAAGTGGTGGTGTTGTATGTGTATCAGGGCTTTCAATGTTACAGAAGAGGCTGCACAAGCATCTACATCATCTTATGTGATGACCCGGGGGCACACAAAGCGGGTGCAAAAGCCTGATGAGCCTCCAGGGCACTTAGAGTAATACGCACCCAGCAAGGGGATGTCCGGGGGATCCATAGGTCCACCCTTTCCCCCTTCCAGAGGGTTGCCACCTTTTAGGTGCTGCACTGTCAGTGCGCCTCTTTAGAGCTTCTTTGCCTCTGCTCCCACGTCTATAATGCAGCGCGGTTGCAGAGGCACAGGTATTCCCTCATTTGCATGGAACACATCCCCATTCAAATGAGGGAACTCCCTCTTGAGAAAGCTCTGGTGCTGTCTGTGCGCCAGCGCTTCCACTATTACAGCAGAGAGGCCACTTTTGTAAACGCACTTTGGGCCTCAGGGCACCTAGTGTAATTCAGCCCCTGGTCTCCATATTTCAAGCTTGGAAAAGTCTATTTTCACAATGTTTGTATCCCTTAATGAAGGATTAAGCCAAGTGGATTCCAATGTGAAGTTCTTTTGCGTACCACATTAAGTACTCCTTTTAAAGCAATATCCTTTTATACTGAGGAGCTCTGCAATGGTAGACCTTAGACACACTTTTACAGGCTGCTTCTGTGGGTGGCACAACCAGTGCTGCAAGCCCACTAGCAGCATGTGGATTTACAAGCCTGTGGCACACTCAGTGCACTGCACTAGGGTCTGACAAGTAAACCAAACAAGCCAATTATGGAATCACTAATCCATACATCAGTTTACCATAGGGAGAGCATATGCACTTCAGCACTGATCAGCAGCGGTAAAGTGCAGAGAGTCATAAAACCAACAAAAACAGGTTAGACAAAATACAGGAGGAAGGCAAAAAGTTCAGGGATGACCCTGCAAAAAGGGCAACATCCAACAAGTATTATTTACTATTCTTTACTCCAGTTTGCGCAACAGTAGGGAAGGTGTTGGAATTCATTTACAACACCTCAGTGCCCCCTACAGCAAGTTGTTGTAATGACTTGCGATGTAAATGCATTGCGTATCAACAATGCATTTGTTGTAACAACTGTGTTGTAATAGTACTGCGATGTAATGACAGCGTTGTAAACGCTGTTTCCAATGTTTCAAACGGGCGTGGATTATTGATAAAAGGTGATATGCAGGAAATGTGAGACACAAATACATTAAAATGTGAAAAGCAAAGGAGTTGGTGGGCATGTTGAACAGGAGCACTATTTCACATATCTGCATGCACAGTTTAAAGAATCAGTAACTCGAAGAATCGTGCAACTTATACAGCAGCAGTACTCCATTAGAGTGGAGGAGAGCCACCCCCACCATCACCAGCAAATAAAACGATAATAAAACAGGTTTTAAACCAGTTTTATTATTGTTTTTTTTTATACCCTGGACCCACCCCCCAGAACTCTGATGAGTCTTGGGGTGGGTCCAGGGGATAATACTACTGGTGAGGGAAAGTGGTGGGCATTCACTTCACTGTGAATGAGGTCCTTGGCCGACCTTCTCAGCTGCATTGCTGGCGCTGGAGAGAACAGGCCCAGGCTCCAAGTTTGCCTGGGAGCGCAAGTTGTCAATGCTCAGGCAATCCTAAAGCTGCTCCAATGCGAGAGCAGCTTCAGGATTGGCAGCAGGGCAGCCTGTTCCTAGGGCCAGAAGCAGGAAGAGTGTGATGCTGCATTAAGGTCAGTTTATTATGATTTTATTTGTCCCCAAATCCACCCTGCCTCTCTCTTCCCCACCTCCCTCCTCCCTCCTCTGGCCGACCCACCCCCCTCCACTTTGGCAGGGGACGGGCCGCTTTGGCCCTCATAATATGCCACCTTCAGATGCAGCATAACATCCATAACTTAAGTGACTATATTGTGCTTGTAACAATTAATAAGCAACAACGTTTTTTGGATCGTAAAGCATTTATATCCAACAGTAAGATATTTCACATTCATTCCTTTGATATTCCTCATTGCTTTGGTAGTTTATGGCCTTTAGATTTTGAAGGACTCAGAGGCTGTACATTGTGTGTACAATTATTTTCTTTTCACTTACACTGTAATGAGGATGATGTTGTAGCAAGTCACTATTATAAAACAACATCACAATAGTCAAGATATATGTCTACACCCAGCCTCACTGGCTTAAGTGCGTATTGGTGCCCTGTTTCCATCTAATGAACATTTTGCGTGAAATTCATATTTTTTTGCCTAATGTTTCCATCGTTTGAGCCCTCCTGCTAATTAAATTGATAGCTATTGTTTACAAATTAGATTTAAATTATCATTGGTTTTTGACATATTTGTTTTTTATTTAACTAAGTGTATTCAAACAGCTTAAGGGATATTGACCTCTGCAAGGACTATTTTTCTCTGTTTTTACCTTCACAGATTTTTTCAACTAAAAACCTAAACCATAATCATGACTTTAAAAACATTACTACAGGCAAATGCTCTTAGATCCCAGGAAATAGAGAAGAAAGATTCCATCCCTAGTAGAAACTGCATGATCTAAGGATAAGGTGAATTAGAGGCCCGTGGAGCAGCAACAAAAAATTATGTGAAGATGTAAGAAATTGGGTTGCTGATTGTGGTGGGTGATAACCCTTTTTGAAGCAACAACCGCAATCCTTGTCTGGGTGAACGGCAAAAGTTACTAAATTAACCTGTGCTTAACTCTCTGGCAGCTCTGCAAAAAAGTAGTCAGGTTTAACTTGGATTCACTGCATAACGTATTTATCTAGCACATAAAAAGTAATAAAGTGAAAAGACTACACAAGAAAAATCCCATACCAAATTAGACAAATAGACTGCAATTTTACTATGAAAATGATACCAAGTGACCTAAATCCAATCAGTAGAACCATAGTTCCAAACTATTTAACCTTTTGGATGCTCATGACAAGCTCAGCTCGTCATGAGCGACGGCGCTCCGGTGCTCATGACGAGCTGAGCTCGTCATGACCGCGCCCATTCCGTGGAACGCTCGCACGCTGGGCTGATTCCCCTGCTGTGCTGAACGTCCATTGGAATAGGATCGGTCATGACGAGCTCAGCTCGTCATGAGCACCGGAGCGCCGTGGCTCATGACGAGCTGACCTCGTCATGAGCATGGGGGCGCTGTACGCGCCCCCGCCCCCCAGCACAGTGGGGAAATACCGCGAGCGGCGAAGGGGTTAAAGTTTTTTGTGAAAACTCATGCCTAAATGTTTAAAGTGCAAACTGCAAGTGTCTGGTCATACAAGATTGGGGCAAAGTAAAAAATTAAGACCAACAGCCATAGAGCATGTGGTGGATACAAAAGGTGGATTGAGCTCAGTCTTGGCTTGACTTTACATAGAGATATTTTGAAGAAAAGTGTAGGAGAAGTTAAAGTTCGGTGGGGTAGGGCACCAAGCTATGTCTGTGGAGGAGTAGTCCTTGCCAGGGAGCACTGGAAAAAGTCTCAATGAAGCTGTCAACAAGGGCAGTAAAAAATCACCTGGTAGAAGAAGCCTGGTTTCCACACCGAGGATATCATAATCATCATCGATGGGGAGCCTGTCACCATCAAACCCGTTGAAGATTTCTACATTCTAACTTAAACAACAGTTTGGAAGTCAAAAATCTCCTGCGGGACAAAGCTGCAACCTGAGGTCAAAGAAGGATCCACTAGTCCAGATACTGTCGCTCAGAGTTCCAGCTGAACAGGAAGTGTTGATGCGGGGATGAACATAGTGGGAGCTCCCTTGAAGTCAGGTCGACTGGCGATACACCGAGGGCAGATTGGCAGGCAGATTGGTCCTGTGCCCCTGGCCATTTTTCTTGAAAAGGTTTCTATGTACCAACTTTAAGGGTTAGGCAGGAGCAGCTTCTCTAACATCACTTCTAAGAGTTCATGACTTGGGGGCACCTCTTGGGGATTAGGGGTCACTCCAGCAGAAGCAAGGTACTGGCTTCAAGGATTCTAGAGATGGTTGTTGCCCTGTAGCTCAAGTAGGTGGCCAGTTTATTAGACCTTGGAGTCACACCCGTAGTCCTGGGTGCTAGTAGCAAAGGCTCTAAGGAGCAAGTCAGGTCTCATGCAGCATGGCAGTTCTCAGTTAGCCAAAACCCCTTACCCACCATGGGTGGCATGCTTCATAATTGGGATTCTCCTCATCACAATGAACTCAATGATGACATTCCATGGACTTCCATCACTATTAAATGATCATGACATAGAGTTTGTCGTTTCCTCGGAACCGAGATGTCACTTACAGACATTTTTCTATCCGTCACTACTAAATGATAGTGTTATGAACCTCACAATGATCATTGATTCGCTGGGACCAAGATGTCAGCAAGAGACGTTTCCTTCCCCAGAACATTTACTGTTAAGAATATTTTATGATTGGCATTCAGAATTAGGAATATAATTACAACTTTGAGTTGTGCTAAGGAATACACATATAGGTATTATAACATCCATCCTGCAATATAGATTGGTTCATACATCATGCCATCTTTATCATATAGCAAACACAAGGAGATGATGGATGGACACTCCCCCCCAGTCACAAATCTGGGTTGCATCCATCATTGTTCTTTAGCTTACTTCGCCAACCCCAGTTCATACACAGCTATATACAAATCAGTCTTGACCCTGTGCATCATGGGAACTGTTCAGCACCAATTGCCAAGCCATGTCTTCCCTGGACCGGAAACAAGCATCCTTGGACTGGTTTGGGGCTAACATCCCTCATCAGCCAGGCTATCGTGAATCTAGTGCCAAAGTGAGCAAGGAACCCAAGTCTGGGCATGCCCTGCCAATTGAAGGCAAACAAAGGAAACACAAATAGATGATGGACAGAGCGCTGAAACTTTACAAACACTCACCCCAGTCATAGATCTGGGTTGAATCTATCATTGTTCTTTAGCTCACTTTGCCACCCCAGTTCGGACACTGCAATATGCAAATCAGTCTGTGCCTCATGGGAACAGTCTAGCCCAAATTGCCAGGCCATGCCTTCCCTGGACTGGGAAACAAGCAAGCATCCTGGGACTGGTTTCGGGCTAGCAGGCCTTATCAGCCAGGCTAGCTTGAATCCAGTGGCAAAGTGAGCAAGGGGCTCACATCTGGGCATACCCTGCCAACTTGAGGAGAACAAAGCAAACAGAAGGAGATGATGTTTAGAGCACTGAAACTTTTCACTCACCTCCAGTAACAGATCTGGGTTGAATCCATTATCGTTGTTTATCTCACTTCACCACCCCAGTGCAGACACCTCTATATGCAAATCAGTCTTGACTATATGCCTCATGAGTCCAGTCTTGCCGGAATCTCCAAGCCATGTCTTCCCTGGACCAGAAATAAGCATCCTGGGACTGGTTTCAGGCTAACAGCCCTCATCAGCCAGGCTAACTTTAATCGAGTGGCAAAGAGAGCAAGGGACCCAGGTCTGGGCATACCCTGCCCAGTTAGTGCAAACAAAGCAAACACAAGGAGATGATGGATGGAGCGATTACATTTTTACGACACTCACCCCCAGTCACAGATCTGGGTTTAATCCATCATTGGTGTTTAGCTCACTTAAAGATGATGGACGGAGCACTGAAAGTTTTCAAACACTTACCCCCCAGTCACAGATCTGGGTTGAATCCATCATCGTTCTTTAGCTCACTTCGGCACGCCAGTTCAGACACAGCTATATGCAAATCAGTCTTCACCCTGTGCCTCATGGGAATAGTCCAGCCCGAACTGCCAAGCCATGTCTTCCCTGGACCAGAAACAAGCATCCTGGGATCGGTTTCTGGATAACAGCCCTCATCAGCCAGGCTAGCTTGAATCCAGTGGCGGAGTGAGGAAGGGACCCACGTCTGGGCATACCCTGCCAACCTTCGGGCAAACACAAGGAGATGATGGACGGAGAGCTGAAACTTTCATTGTTCTTTAGCTTACTTCACCACCCAGTTCAGGCACAGCTATATGCAAATCAGTCTTGACCCTGACCCTCATGGGAACAGTCCGGCCTGCATTGCCAAGCCATGTCTTCCCTGGACCGGAAACATGCATCCTGGAACTGGTTTTGGGCTAACAGCCCTCATCAGCCTGGCTAGCTTCAGTCCAGTGGCAAAGTGAGCAAGGGACCCAGGTCTGGGCATACCCTGCCACATTAGTGCAAAGAAAGCAAACACAAGGAGATGATGGATGGAGAGATGACGTTTTTACGACACTCACCCCCAGTCACAGATCTGGGTGGAATCCATCATCGGTCTTTAGCTCACTTAACCACCCCAGCTCAGATAAGGCTATATGCAAATCAGTCTTGACCCTGTGCCTCATGGGAACAGTCCATCCCGAATTGCCAAGCCATGTCTTCCTTGGACCGGAAACAAGCATCCTCGGACAGGTTTCAGGCTAACAGCCCACATCAGCCAGGCTAGCTTGAATCCAGTCCTTGAAACCAGTCCTAGGATACTTGTTTTCAGTCCAGGGAGGACCTGGCAGTTCATACTGGACTGTTCCCTTTGGGCACAGGGTCAAGACTGATTTGCATATGCCTGGGTTCAAACTGGAATGGCATGGTGAGCAAAAAAACGATGGACTTAGGCCCAGATTTTTGTTCTGGGGTAAATGTATAACATTGTTTTACATCCTGTCCATCAATTGTTCTTTTTGCATTTGTCACCCAAGTGGGATGGGTATATGCAGGTGTGGATCCCGTGCTCGCCATGCCACTGGAGTCAAGCTATCCTGGCTGATGAGAGGTGAAACCCTGAAACCAGTCCTAGGATGCTTGTTTCCAGTGCAGGGAGGGCCTGGCCTGGCGGTTCAGGCTGGACTGTTCCCATTGGGCACAGGGTCAAGACTGATTTGCATATGGCTGGGGTCAAACTGGAATGGCATGGTGAGCAAAGAAACAATGGATTTAGGCCCAGATCTTTGTACTGGTGTGAATGTATGACATTGTTCTACATTCTACCCATCAATTTTTATTTTTGCATTCATCACCCCCGAGTGGGACAGGTATGCCCAGACGTGGGTCTGTGTTAGCCATGCCACTGGAGTCAAACTCTGCTGGCTGATGAAGGGTGAAACCCCAAAACTGGTCCTGGGATGCTTGTTTCCAGTCCAGGGAGGACTGGGCCTAGCAGCTCGGGCTGGACTGTTCCCACTGGGCACAGTCCAGCCCAGTGGGAACAGTCCAGCCCGATTGATTTGAATATGGCTGGGTTCAAACTGGAATTGCATGGTGAGGAATAAAATTATGGATTTAGGCCCAGATCTATGTACTGGGGTGAATGTATGACTTTGCTCAATAGTCTGTCCAACGATTCCAGGTACGACCTGTTCCTTTGTGTGTGTGTGCTGGAGGCAGCCCTTTGAAGTCCAAGTGGGGCAGCATACAGCTCTGCTCCAGCCTGCCTGGCAGGAGGCCCATTCTGCAAACACCTGGTGCCCTTTGTTGCTCTGTCTGGGAGGAATACACAAAGCGCAACAGCTAAGCCATTCACAGTTATATGATCCAGGCTACTGGCACCAGGCACCAAATGGTTGGGACAAGAAAATGGCAACTTTCTAAAAGTGGGTTTTTCAGAATTATGACTTAAAATCTGACTTTTCTATTAAAGAGAATATTAAATTATAATGCCTAGCTGAACAGCCACACTCACTTCCAACAACCTTCCAGATACCTCTATTCTGCTTGACCACACCAAGGAAGTCAAGTCTAACAGCAGATAACCTGCTGTTTGAGACTTAAGGGCATACATTAGAATTTGGTGGATGGCATAATCTGTCTCAAACAATATTACAGGCATAATAAGGAATAATGCACTAGTAATAAGGTAGAAGGACAATTGATAGATTTGTGATGGAGTAGCCCATCGGCCAAACTCTATAACAGACCCGTAGCAGCTAAACCTCCATAATGTGAATTTAAGTAGTCAGGTAAGAGGCTGGAAAACATGAGTCTTCAATGGCATTGGTACTTGGACAAGCTGCCTTCTGCTTAAGTAGATGAAACTACATGTAAACATGTCAAAATGGAACGACCCAAAAAATCCCCATGCCTTTAGATTGTTGGGTGCTCTACTTGTTATTAACTCTGCATGGGTTTAAAGACTGCTGCTGAATAGTCATTACCTCTTTGTGCTCTTTAAAATATCATTACAGTGGCTTCTCATGCTGCGCCTTTTAGCTTGCAACTGATCAGACTTCTTAATGGACTGCTATGCTGGCACAGAGGACATCAAACCTTCCTAAACTGTACACTTCGGCTAAGGACTGCCTAATGTGTGACATTTGTTGGCAATAGCAAACCTTGTTTCATGGATCTTGTACAGCTGAAGACCTTTATATGTGGACACCCTCAGTTGAACTGCTCTTTATATTAATTAATCATCAAATGATATTTTCAGACTGATAACAACAATTGAGGCAGTATTTGGAATTTTGCAGGTTTTGGGCTTAAACCTCTGGATAGAAAATAAGGAGTAGCATATCTTTTTCCATTCAAGGGATACTGACAGATACGTTTGCATCCAGCTAATGAATGATTAAGGGTATAATGACACACCTGGACTGGAGAAAGAAAATTCACAAGGGATTGTAAACAATTTTAGTCAGGAACCATTGCCCTTCCTAAATTCCTGTGCAACATAGACATTGCTGGATGCCAGGGACCCCTCCATTTACGCAGATGCCCCACCATCATATCAAGGGTCAGCCAATGGGTTTAAAGTGATTGAGGCGCTATTTCAGTTAGTACCTAGGGTTGTTCAGACTCTCACTGCATATCCCTCACATTCCACACAGGTTGGCTCAGAGAAGAGGACAGCATAACCTTTGGACCCTTTCATCCTTGTGGGAATGGCCAGTAAGTTTTCTTCTTTCTCTCTAACTTAGCATTTCTGAGGGGGGAGGATAAATACGATAAGCGTTCCTATCAGGGCTAGCAGGTACGGCTGACATCGTCCCTTCAGAGTTCTCAAGGATGCCCTCTTTGAGCTCAGGTATATCCCAAGGCATCACTTCGACCCTTCCCTTGAGGGAAATGAGTAGTCTTGGGGGCTATCAGCAATACAATGGGAAGATATTTTTACAACAGCCTTCGAGCAGTGGTCATTGGACCCCATTTCTTCTTCTTTACCTGACAAGGCAGAATAATTGCTATGGGACCCTGATGGGACAGAGCTAACTCCCATTAATTGTTCCCCACACAGGTCTGCACCCCAATACCTCATCGGCTGGCAACCAACTGGGAATCCTGGGAAAATTTTCCACCAGTGCAGGATGCTCCCACCCTGAATGCTATCTATCAACTTTTCCTGCAGTATATAGAGGAATATTGGAAAGACTCTTTGGGTTTGAAGTTGGCCCATATAAAGACCCAAGTTATCTAAAAACATGGATATTATTCAATCCTGCCTGTGTACGGAGGAGACGTCTCAAACTGCCCACCGCACAGCTGTTGAGGAGAATCGCTCAGTGATTGTTCAGCATGAATCCCAGTTTACCAGCCTCCCATCCAGGGTGCGCAGATATAACTTACGGGTTCTGGGAGTCCCTGAAGGCGCTGAAGAAGATGACCCCAGGGGCTTTGTGGTTCCTCTACTCCAAGAAGCCCTCCCTACATTGAATGACTGTGACGTGGATTGTATGATCCTGAGGCTGCATCACATTCCATTCAAGCATCCTAGCAAGGGGATGGCCACCCTTGGGCCACTCTTATCTATTTATGGAAGGGAAGGTGTAATGCTAGAGGCACTCCCATGTATTAAAACCATGTGATGAACTTTGACTAGCATTGATTTAATCGACTTTGGTGTTTTACTTTACCCCAGCTTTAACCTATGGTTTTTTCAGTGAATTTCAATGGTTTTTCAAACGGAATTTTCTAATTATAATGTGCCTCAATCCTATGTTTTTTTCAGTGAATTTCTAAGGATTTATAAATGCTAATTGTTATACTATAACATCCCTATTTAGTCCCCTTGAATCCTGAAGGTCCCTGGTGGCCAAGTAGCCCACCAGGTACCTCCGGTAAGTCCGGGCAGAAGTAATCAAGGCCAGCAGGGCGATGAGGCTGTACCTCGAGGGGGGAGACTCCAGTTTAAGGTCAGCAGGAGAGCTGAATAGAGGTGGGCAACGCCCATGCTGTGCAGAGTTCACAAGTGTGACAGCAAATGGAGTGGACACCGATCAAATCTCGTGCATATCCCCCATGCCCCATCGCAATCCGACTAAGCAACCAGGACAGGAAGGAGATCAAGAGGTGGTGCTCAGACAAAGGCCAAAGAGACCAGGCAGCAATTATTGCGGCCTCTGAGTAGATCACTCCGACCTTGGGCATCCACGCGCTAGTGAATCGACTGCCATACTAACTAATCAGCAAGATGGCTGACTGTTGAGGTGCTCCGGTCGGAAGCTCCCTGGCTAGGGATTGCCTTTTTGACTCTAATCCCCTAGAATTTACCCCATCCCCAAACCTTTATACACACCTGGGGTTCTATGGACTGCGGTCATTTGATTCTTCAATTCCGGCGATTGAATTCGAAACCAGCCTCAGCAACCTCAGAGGAATCCGTGAATATTCTACAGACGGCAGAGACCCAGCTATATGGCCGATGCCCAGTGAAACTACCTAGGTAGCTATAGAGGAGATTGGAATGTTGAGCACCCCCTTGGCCATCACCTACCCAGCTGGACATTGGGCAGACTTTCATTTGTCTCTCCGCGGTATCTCCATCCTTCCCTGCCTTCCGACAAATTGCTGGTTCCCAGCCGGTTTGTTTGACTTTCACTTTGTCTTCTTGGTTCCCCTGAAGTACTTGCCTCCTTGCCGGTCTTCTTTGACCCGATCTTCATTCCAACCCCATTTTACTTTTCCCATCTTCCTTTCTATACCCCATAGGATTTGTGTATATGTTAAGCTAGGCTCTAGTAACTCATGTTACTGTGTAACACTGTTTTTTTCTGATCCTGCCACCAGCCAACCAGGCCACCCTAGAAAGGAACCCTCACTGGAATACACACACAGTGATACACCTGTTTGTTTTTCTGTTTTATTCTTGTTCACTTTCTCGTTTTTCTGATTTTCATTTCTGGTTTCTCTTTCTGGTCTTCTCTTAAAGCCTAGCTTTGGACTTGCAGTTCAGGTAAGACACTTCAGTACACCTAAGCAGAGGTCCCACAATAGGACAGGGGAATCACTAGAAGTTGCTAAAGGCTTAGTTTGGGACCTAGAAGCTCAGTCACGATTGGGGCCGAGTCCTTGATCACAAGCTGTGTATACCTGATAGCTATCTGTAACACTTTACCTGCATGATTTACTGGATATGTCAACCATGTCTTTCTTGTATTGATACAAAATTCAATAAAAAGATTTTGAAACAAAAATGTTGCAACATTTCTTAATTTTGTTATGCATTTAAATATATCAAATTAATTTACTTTAATATTTAACAATAAAAACCATTATTTTTAGTTGAATAAACGTTTTTACTTTTCCCTACAAGTTACCACAGTGAGCCTCTACAGTCAAGGTAGAGATCGCCCTCTGGTAAATAATAGAGGACATAAGAAAAGGTTTTTTCAACTTTGTAATACAGTGGTAAAAATAATGCTATGTAAAGTATTGATTTAAAATAATGTTTTATATTCATTTTGAATGTAGAACCAAATAATCAAATGCTGAAGCACTATTAACTACGTTTTGAATTAAATATTTATTTAAATATACTAAAAGAAATAAAAAGCATTTTTCTAAAGTTTATATTAAAAATTAATTTAAACCCAAAGTAAAAAACTAAATTGTTTAATATGCCTTATTGATTGTTAAAATGAAATAAATGTGTTATATGATAGAAAAATAATATAATTAATATTGCAATATGTTTAGAAATGTCATAAAAATATTTTGAGTAAGAGTTAAATGTTTAATATTTTTATAGTTTCTTTTTAACATGAAATAATAGTTATTTAATAAAAATAAGTAGTAGAAGAACTCCTGAGAAACACAAAGAACACTCAGAACATTTGACAAATCCCCCAGCATTTAAAAATTACGCATATTAACCAAGATTACTTACTGCATGATAATAAACAAACAAAATAATAACAGTTTAACAATGATTAATAATTCACTAATCCTAAAACAGTGCATCATCTGAATGATGACTGTGACATTTACATTTTGCCCATTACAATGTACACAAATATACACTTTCCATGAGCAGTACAATAAATTAAATGTTCTTTGAAATATGTACTGCTGTCAAACAAAAACATCCTACAGCAAACTCATAACACTATTAAAAAAATACAATACCCAAACAATCCTTTTTGATTTTAAACAGTCTATGATTTCTACTATCCTAAGTGTTTACCCACACACAGCGGGACCTGAGTGTTTCCTAACACTACAACCAAATTATATAGCACCACCTAAAAGGTATAGTATAGAATGGAATGTGTCACAAAGAGAGATTTGGACTATGAAGTATACAAATTAATTGCCTTCACCTATATCTGTGCTGCAGAATTAACCAAGCACTTCAACATGCTACTAAATTCACATACATACCAAAAATGTAAATACATTCTCGTAATTGACTATTTCAAAAACACTTTGGTTATTGGAATGCATCTATCAGGACACAGATGACAACCCAAATTACATCCCTTGGTGTAAATGCTTACAATAGCAATATCTTTCAAAACCAAAACTTAACAATGCAATACAAGCATAGCACAAATCCTTGCAAGGAACAATTGGAAAAAGTTGCCATCTACCAATTTTTCCTCCAAGATCTTCTTCACATTGAAACAATTGCAAGAACACTACTAATAACAAAATCACCACAAAATATATCAAAGTAAAACCTTGCTTAATAAATTAAGCAACAGAAATCTCAGCAATTTTATGTGGTAAATTATGAAAACTGATTTATCACTATTAGTAAAAATAAAAAATAAATAGAAACATGGTTGCAGAATGATAAATAATGTTACTAATTATTACTTATTAAAACAATTTCTCAAACTAAAACAACTGTGCCGGCTCCACCTAACTGAACTCTGCCTGCAAGCTTTGCGGAGCAGAGCTGGGCAGTTGCCGGTGCGAGGGTCGGACCTCTGGTGGGTGTTGACTGCCGCACCGCCGCTGGAGAAGCACGTCTGCGGGAACGGGATGGCGCCTCCTGGAGTCGCTCACAAGGATAGGGGTGCAAGCATCAAAGACATTACAACTCTAAAAAAACAGGAAATGGCAAAAAACCTGGACATAGCCACTGCTTCCAGGCAGGGGGGGAGAGATACTGTGGAGATGGCTGCAGAGTGTGGTGGAAACTCTGACATGGAGGAAGCCCACTGGATGCTGGTGCAAAGAAAAAAGACCCTGACGGTCCTTGATATGTTCACTGAAAAGCCGAGCTACCAGTCTAAGTCGAACTCAGAGTGAGCGCCCTTTCAGTTAAGGAGCAAACAACTGTTCACACTGCTCCTACTCCAGCTACATCAGACATTGCTATCACTGCAACTATTGCCGCTATTACTGGTACTACAGCCACTCCCAGTACTCCCAGTACTCCCAGTGCTCCCAGTATTTCCAGCAATAATACTCTGGCTAGGACTAGTCTGGGCAAAACAATAGCCAGGACATGTAATGTGGTAGTAGGATTGGAAGCTGTAGGTGTCCAAGCCGCAGGGGGGGTGTCTCCACCAAATTTTCCAGAGCCACCCATTGAGACTCAGCCAAAGAGGCAGGTAAAGACCAGGGGGGTGGCTATATTTGCCCGCAGGGGTCTGGCAAATTTCTCGCGCTCCATCTCAGATAAGTATGGTAGACGGGCAATAACTCAGTGCTCAATGGATAATAGCTTGTTCACGGTATGCTCAGTATATGGCCCCGTGCTAGATGAGTCAGATGTGTACGACTGGCTGAGCAATGAATTGGTTGGATGGCCGTTGCCAGTTATAATGTGTGGAGACTAAAATATACATATGGGCTGCTCAATATCGAATCAGCCAGAACTGACATATCAAGGGCGTAAGCCAAAAGTCTTCAGATCTCTATGCCAATTAGAGGAGCTCTATGGGCTAGTGAATGTCTGGGCCGCAACAAGAAGTAATGAGTTTGGGTTTACATATTATTCAGCCCCACACCAATAAGACTCAAGATAGGACTATTTTTTTATTTCCCAAAGCTTGGTGCTGGGCTGTAAAATTGAAAAATTCCCTAAGGTCATGTCCGACCACAACCCATTGGTTCTGGAAGTGTGCATTAAGTGTCAAAAAATTTCTCTACCTGGCCTTTTAATAGGGCTTTGTTGAGCAATAATCTTTATATAGAACATATGGGGGTGTGGATCACCAGATTTTTGAACAAGAACCGGGGTAGTACCAGCTTACAGAATGTTTGGGATACCTTAAAAGCAGGGGTTAGGGGCGAGACCACGCAGTTTGGATGGAGGGTTCAGAAGCAAAAGAGAAGTAAGCTAAACGATCTGTACGCGGAGTTGACTAATGCGGAGCTAAATTTGGTCAAGGTTATGTCTGAGAGAGGGGATATTGATGCAGCTCAGACTAAGATTCTAATTGCCAGAGCTGCTATAGTTCAGATTTCTTCAGCTAAAACTGCAGCAAGATATCTTACCTGGCACACCAAACTTTATGAGTAATGAAAAAGTGGTACATACGTTAGCCGTGCGAATAAGGGAAAAAGAAGCACAAGCCCAGATTATGGGAGTGAACGACCCAGACATTGGCTTTGTGAACGACCCGGATGCAATTCTTGCTGCCTTTGAAAAATGTTATCAGAGGCTATATTCGGAAGATAGGAGAGATGTTCTAGGGCTACAGGATGAAATTACTGGATACCTTGATGAGGTAAACTTAGAATCTTTGACTCTGGCAGACAGGGAAATGCTGGATGCCCCGATTACTTTTGGTGAGGTCATCATTAACGCATTAGACTCTGTTCCATCCGGTAAAGCGGCTGGGTCAGATTTTCTTCCGGGAGAATTCTTAAAAAAATTTCAAACACAGTTGCCATCAACTATGCTGGAGATGTTCGGCCGGATTCAGGGGGGGTAATCTCCACCTGCTTTGTGGAGGTATGCTAAAATTGTCATATTTTTAAAGAAAGGGAAATCGGCCACATGATTTATCGACCAATCACATTGATCAATAATGATGTAAAAATCTATTTGAAGATTTTGGCAAATAGATTGGCGTCTGTAATTAAAAAAATTGTGTCTCATCAGCAACATGGTTTTGTCCCACGCCGGAAAACAATAGACCATATTTGCAGAGCAATAACCTTATTTGACTATACCAAGGTGACAGGAAACCCTATGGCCCTAATTTTATTGAACGCCGAAAAGGCATTTGATAGGGTCTCCCTGCCCTTTTTATGGGCGGCTATGAAATATTTTGGAATTGGGGAAGGTTTTATACGGGCCGTGTAAAGCATGTATAAAGAGCCAATTGCCAAGATGGTACTGATGAGAACACAGTCAGGAAAGATCAATATTGGCGCGGCACTGGACAAGGGTGTCCTTGTTTTCTCTTGCTATTTGCAATTTATATTGATCCGATAATAAGACTGATACAGGAGAGCCAGTCAATACTCCCAGTCTCTGCTTGTGGGGGAGATGTAAAAATTCTAGGGTATGCGGATGACCTAGCTATTACCACGGCGGCACCGCAGCAGGCGTTATGTCTACCCTGTGTAAAGCCACTAGAGCTATAGACAAATGCACATACAGTTTTGCCAAAATAAAGTTTAAATTCATCACTAATCCTGGTTATTAAAACATGGAAAAGGTTAAAAATAGGTCAAGAGTGTGGTGGCGAGTTTACCAGCACCTTGCGACTACGCCACATTGAGATTAAAATCAAGATATGGTAAAAACAATGGGTGGGTATCATACTTAAAAACTCTAAATGCTGCCATACAGTGCATAAACCCCAAGGGCCTCATTTATGAGGCTGTGCGTCACTTTTACGCCGCCAGTGCGTCAATTTTTGTGATGCACTAGTGGTGTAAAAAATGCACCTTGGTGCGCCATATTTACAGAGTTACGCATCTAGGAAGATGCGTCACTTTGTAATCCCCTGCGCCACATTATACCTGCACCAGGTATAATGTATGCAAAGGGGGCGTTTTATCGCAAGAAAGGGTCATGGAAGTGACGCAGTGAAATCTATAAGATTTCACTGCATCATTTCTTGGCCGCTAATGCGTCCAAATCTTACGCCTGCTTCATGGCAGGCGTAAGACTGACGCAGGCACTAACAACATAGGACTTGCCCATTTGAAAGTACACATTGCTGGAGTTGCGTCACTTTTGTGACACACTCCAGCAATGCGTCACTTTTGCGCCTACAGATATATCAGAAATACTGACGTATCTGTAACTCCTTGTGACATGATGCGTCATATTATAAATATGATGCATCAATCATGATGCAAGGAGTGCGAACTGAGAAGTGACGCATCGCTGCTTTCACGCAGCAATGCATCATTTCTCATAAATGAGGCCCCAAATTCCTTAAAAGTGGGATGAGCCAGCACTGTCTGGCTAGTTTATAGCCAGGACAGAAGAAAAGAACATAGAGCTCTGACTCGTCCACACACTTGCAGGCCAGACACACAAGGCAAGTGACTTTTAGCCATTTGTTGGTGAAAGCACGGAGCAGCAAGGTCCTTATTCTAAACTGGATATATGGTTTGCTTGTCAAAGTGGGTTGAATATCATCCAGGAAGGACTCAATCAGATACTCATCTTTAATTCTTAGAAAGTCAGCTGTCGGTTGTCTAAGGGCCGAGTCTCCCTGAATATCTGCTACTTTGAGCAACCTATAGGCTCTTGCCAATTCTGGGCATGAGTTACTGGACACGTTTCCTCAGGGTTTCTCCATAAGCTAAGTTTACCCAGCCTACAACATACTTCCTTTATATACAGAAACCATGGTATTTTACCCAGACCCGGGAGACTCAGTAACTACTTAAACTCTGACTAATAGACTGCTTGTTCCGGGGTCACTCACAGCCTATGCCAGAAAGTTAGTGGCCTAATTCCAATCTCATCCACGATTCGTCTAATTCCTAAGTCCAGGACTTGTGGGTTGAGGGGCTGCTAGGGGGAAGGCCTAACTTCTGCCTCATAAAGTTATTCTCTATTTTGGTGAGTCTGCATGAGGAACGGTGACCGAATAATTCAGCCCCATGCATTGTGGCGCCCCTAGCTTGCACTTTGTAGATCTCTGCTATAGGCCCAGGCGGTTTGTGGGAGGAGTTTCTGTACATGTTTGCAATTCCCCCTGCAGTCTGTGCTATCTTAAGGCTTGCTTAGGCCAGTTGTGGAAACTACTCAAACATTTCTGCCAGAGTGACACCTAGGTAGTCAGAGACTGACACTCTCTAAGCAAGGTACCATTTAGGGAGGGATTCGAATGGGATCTGTTAGCTGGGTTGAAGAACATAAATTTGGTCTTCTGGGTGTTGATCTTCAGCCCCTTGTTTTTGCTAAAAGTAGCGAAGCTATCAAGAACCCTCTGGATGCCCATGGGCAAATTTGATAGCAACAGTGTGTCGTCCGCGAACATCATTGCTGGCACTTTTCAACGTGCCAGCTTTGGGGCATCATTGTCCTTTACGTCATTAAGTTGTGTGACCAGAGCGTTGATAAAAAGGCAAAACAGGGTAGGGGTGAACACACACCCCTGCCTTACTCCTCTAATAACTGGGAAGAGGGAGGTTAATTCACCAAATTTCCCATACCTTACTTGGGGAAAATTGCCCTTGTGCAGTCTCATGAGCAAACTTAAGCTGTAGGGGGGATTTCCAGGTGTCTAAGTACATCCCACAGTTTATCTCTGGGGACAAGATCAAAGGCTTTCTTTATATCTACAAATATTAAATAGAGGCTGCCACCCTATATTGCCACAGTTTTCCAATGTAGTAGTTGGAGTCTAAAAATGTGATCAATGGTTAAGATGTTTTTTTCTGAAACTGGCTTGATATGGGCTCAGGATGTCATGCTCCTCCAACCCCACATGAAGGTGATCAAAGAGGATCCTTGCAAACAGATTCTGGGTAACATCAATCAAGCTGAGCGGCCTAAAGTTGGTAGGCAGAAGGGGTGATCGCTTTTTAAAAACTGGACTGATTTCTGCCCTGGCCTCAGTTTCCAGGATTGCCATACCTCTCATAATAGCATTGAATATTGCCCATAGGTAGGGTCCCCATATTTTTGGTTCAGCCCTGTGGTGTATAAAGCCTGGAAATGGGTCTTCTATACAACTGCTGCAATATTTGGCTCTAAGGCTGACTTCCCTTCACTACTACCCGTACACACTATTGACCAGAATGCCTTAATGTCCCTGTTAACTAGGGCAATTTTGAGGGCATCCCATCTTTCTAGTGCCCATCTCTCTTTGCTTGTTGGATGTTATCTCAGTAAAGCGCCTTCATTTGTTTAATTAGATACCTGTCCTCGAGTTTGATAGCGTCTAGCAGAGCTCTCTTAGCCTTTCGGCAGGTGTCATAGAAACCAGGATTGTTTGGCCCCCTTTTACACCTTAGAAGATAACCTGGGATAAAATATCTTGGTCAGGGTGGTTGTCAGTTTGGCCTGCGATGCCGCTATTCTGTCAATGTTTGTTTGGGAGAGAGTCCATTGCCGTAGCAACCTCACCTATTTCTGCTAAGGACAAAATGGTTAAAGAATATAGTTTGGCGAGCTTTTTGGGTGACTGCTCGATTGTCCCCCATCTTATTCTTCTTCTTTTGTTGGAGAGCATTAAACTACTAGCTAAGGAGATGCTGTTAGCCATGGGATTTTCAAGATCTGGCAGCTCCAACTCCATGGTCAAAGCGTTGTGATTGCTGTCCTGTCACGTCATGACAGTGAAATCAACACCCCTTTGCCATAACCTAGGGGCCGATTAGGATGGCGGTTTTTCCGCATCCTCCGGGCCGGCGGAAGTGTCCGCCGGCCTGGAGGATGCGGAAAAACCGCGGCGGAGACTCCAAAGACCCACCGCCAAATTAGGATGGCTGGTGGGTCTGATAATCTGTCCGCCGCTTTTCCGCCGCGGTCGGAAGGCGACCGCGGCGGAAAAGCACTAACATGTCTGGTGGTGTCTATCAGACACCGCCAGGCATATTAGGATGTCTGAAAATATATGCTTTTCCGCGGCGGCTTTACCGCCGTGGAAAAGCATACGGACCTTCACTTCGGGGGCCCGTTGCGGGCCCCCTGGGTGAAGGTGGGGTGGGGGGTGCACATGGGGGGTACCTATGGTACCCCCCTGCATTTGCGTGCACAATGCAGCAGGCACCGCGCGGTGCCTGCCGCTTTGTGCACGCAAATGCTGTGCATGGATTTTTTACATTGCGGCGGGTGCAGCTTGAAGCTGCACCCGCCGCAATGTTAGAGATAGAGGATGTGACCGCCACCCTGGCGGTCACATCCTAATTTGATCGGAGGGAACGCCGCAGCCCATGCGGACGTTCCCTCCTCCTCAGGGGTTGCGGACGGACTCAAGTCCGTCCGCGATCCTAATCGACCCCTAAGTCTCCACGAGAATATAGTCCAGCAGGGAGGATTGGCCTGTTCTATTAAAAGTTAACTTCCCTGGTCTGTCTGATTTGGTGCGGCCATTACACGCTCTCAGGGAGTGGGTCAGTATGACTGAGCTAATCTGGAGTGCCTGCGGGGTCTTAGCCTTAATCGGTGAGATTTGAGGGTCAGGGATTAGCCAATGCTGGTCCTGCTTGCTGGGGATTGTATCAGTAGGATCGGCAGAGGGCTTAAATTGGCAACTACAATCACCCCTGATAACCAAGCTTATATTCATGGGAACTGTAGCAATGAAGGTGTTCAACTAATCGAAGGCTGGGAATTCATGGCTGAGGCTTAAGGGACGGGAATAGTGATTAATAAAGGCTATTTTCAGGCTGGAGGAGAAAGTGAGTACAGTGCACTGGATATAGTTGTTCCACTCTACAGTTCAGGTGCATGGTGACCCAAGAACATAAGCCCCCTGATGGTCCTACGATTCCCCCCAAAATGGCGGGAACATTGAACGTTGCACACCCCATCCTTATGATGTCACCCCTTGCCCACGTATCCTGGAACATGCACACTTCATGTTTCTCCACTAAAAGCCCCCATTCTGGGCAGTGCAATATCCTTTTTAGACCGACAATGTTCCAGGATAAAACCCTCAGCTTGTTATCTAGGAACAGTTATCAAAAGGGGCTTTGAGCGTATAGGTATTAGGGAATTGGGTGTCCTCCAGCTGAGGGAGGAATTTCTGCTGCTTCCAAGAGTATACCTTCCCAAGATATACAAATGGTTAGCGAGGCAAGAGATGTGGCATGTGGAGTTTCAAGCAACTCTGCCCATGTCCCAATTACATCTTTGGCCACCAGTTGAGCTTCGGTTTGCAGGTCCAGTAAGTTTACGCCAACCCTGTAGCAAGTGTCTGACTTGGTTGGATGCTGCTATACTCCCGTAGGTCCCTTCCAAACCCCGGTCCCCTGGTTCCAGGGGCTGGGCCGACTGTCATCGCATGTGAATCCACCTCTTCTAGGGCCCCAAATCTATTCCTTACTGGTATGTTGAATAGCAAGGGTCTAGGGGGTGGGCCCACTGTTTGGTATTCTAAAGGTAATCTACCTGAAACGCTGGTGTTATGGGCCCTAGGTTCAATAAGACAGTGGGAGTAGAAATAGTCCAATGGGTTAGCCTTAAACCCTGTAGATGGTGCCTGGGGCAGGGATTCTGGCCTGCTAGGGTGTGGACAGTAAGGGGATTACTAAATTTAATAACTACTAAGGGTGGGCGCAAAATCTGTTCCGCTCACGGATTTTGCGGATTTTCGGCAATTTCGCGATCCGCGAATTGTGCGAAATTGCAGAAAAATCCGCAAATCCGCTCGCGGGCATATATTTATTTGTTTTTGCAGCATCTTCGTGGATAATGCAGGGAGGATTCGTTCTGGCACAATGCTCCTGTCACAGAAAATTAAACCTCAACAGGAAGCACTTACAGAATGATATAAATAAAGCAGGTGCCTGTGTTGAAGCTCAAATTCAGTCATGCATTATAATCAGCCCAAACAACTAGTGAGCACGGTCGAGGCTAGGCAGGTGTGCTTCCTCCCCATATCTCTACTGCCTACCATTAGATGTAATCCTTAATGGAGGTCTTTGCACCCACGAGTGTCTCTAGCGCAAACCCCGTGTACTTCCTGTGACCAGGAGGCTACTTCCTTCTCATCTCTGCTCTAAACGGTCTCTGACCCTTAAAGAGGCATGTGAACTTGCATGGAAACCCCGCCCGTTTGGCCCCGCCACACACACACTAGGGTATGCAACGTCTTCGTGCCCTTTTCTCACAATGATGGACAGCTCACTCGAGGGACCTCAGCGCCCAAACAACTAGTGAGCACGGTCGAGGCTAGGCAGGTGTGCTTCCTCCCCATAGCTACCGCCTACAATTAGATGTAATCCTTGATGGAGGTCTTTGCATCCACGAGTTTCTCTAGCGCAATCCCCGTGTACTTCCTGTGACCAGGAGGCTGTTTCCTTCTCTGCTCTGATTGGTTTCTGACCCTTAAAGGGCATGTGAACTCGCATGGAAGCCCCGCCCATTAGGCCCCGCCCCACATACACTAGGGTATACAACGTCTTCGCGCCCTTTCCTCACAATGATGGACAGCTCACTCGAGGAACCTCGGGGCCCAAACAACTACTGAGCACGGTCGAGGCTAGGCAGGTGTGCTTCCTCCCCATATCTACCGCCTACAATTAGATGTAATCCTTGATTGGGCTCTTTGCATCCACGAGTTTCTTGAGCACAATCCCCGTGTACTTCCTGTGACCAGGAGGCTGCTTCCTTCTCATCTGCTGCTCTGATCGGTCTCTGATCCTTAAAGAGGCATGTGAACTCGCATGGAAGCCCCACCCGTTTGGCCCCGCCACACACACACTAGGGTATGCAACGTCTTCCCGCCCTTTCCTCACTATGATGGACAGCTCACTCAAGGGACCTCGGCGCCTTTCGGTGCGGTGACAAAGTTACAAACACACGTGTGACAAATGGCAAAAAAATCCGAGAGTTCGCGGGAACTCGCAGATTTCTTTGCCATTTTGCGAGAATTCGCGGACAGCGAATCCGCAAAATCTGCCCATACTTAATAACTACGCGGTCCACTTGTGTTGTTTTTTGTCTCTTGCCCACACAGCCAACTCTACGAACCATTAGGATCTCCCCTGCCCTGTCATAAGGGAACTGCCTATACCTGGCCAGCCAGAAAAGGCATTTGTTCCTAAGGTCCAATTGTGTTTTCCTCTGGCTGTTGTTGATTTCTGGTACTCCTGTCAATATGATGACATATGGAAGTGAGGCTGAGGGTAGATTTATAGTGGGGCGAATCACTGCTTCAAGCCTTCTCACTGTGCCCTTCTTGAGATCCACTCCTTCTGTACTTTCCCAGGGCCCTATTAGGGTGGGGCTATTTTTGTTCGAACACAACTTATGGGGTGCTGGGCTGTTGTTCCCATTCTCGTTGTTAAAACTCCTGGGGTCAGTGACAGTTCTGGGGACTGAAAGCTGCTGGTTACGTGGCCTTTCTAAGGGGGTCAAGATGGATTTAGCCGCCTGGTTACTATGGTCATCTGCCCTACTGGAATCCTGTAGCGTGTTTGGGACTACATCACTCGGGGCACTGTGCTTATCTGGAGAGGTCGGACCTGCACTATCTGTCTGAGAGCTACAGTCTTTCCCCCTCCCTAGAGCTTGGGTATTATTGACAGTAGTGCTGGAGTGCCTATTGTGCCCCGTTAATGGCCCTTTCTCCATGCGATTGAGGAACTGAGCAAGTTCTTCCTTCACAATGACTCTCAGTTGGCTCTGTAGGTCCGCTGTCAGGTTCTGCACCCAAGATGGACAAGTAGCGTCTGTCTGAGAGTTGGTAAGGTGTCCAGCTGTTCCCTCTGTGTCTGCTAGATCGGCGACACTGGGTGTTAGCTCAATGTTTTTCTTTCTTTTGGCTCATGTCCTGTTTCCTAGTTTACACTTCCCATTCTTTGGATTACTGGTGATGGTTCCACCTTTGCGAGTTACTGCCTTTGGTGGGATGGGGATTGGAAGGACTCTATTGCCCTGGATGTGGGCACAGGGTTAACAGCTTGGGAGGTGGCTGCATCAGACACCAGACAGAATATGTCTGGGGTTAGTGACAAATGCCTCTCAGTCAGCTCTATTTCGGTAGTTACCCCCCCTATTGCCCTCTGAAACATCCTATCAATTGAGGTTGGTGGCATTGGGGAGGGAATGGTCACTTGGGGACAAGGCGGGTGTTTGGCTATGCATGTGCGCTTTCCCAACCAGGCAGAACTGAGGTGCAACCTCCCCACTAGGATCAACCAGTTAGCACTGGAGTAAAGTTAAAACAGATAAGAACTATAGAAACACGAGCTGTGAGCCAGCATACGATCAAAGAGCACAGTTAGCGAAAACAAGGGACATTATAAAAAGTTGGATGGCCACTAGTCAAGATACTGAATGGCTCAGATACTTCTCAGTGTGATATAGTCATAAATGGCTTACACAATTGTTCAAGTGGGTCAAGAGTGTACACTTTCCTGGTTCCTCTGCCAGCTCCTGCCAGTCAATCACTGTAGTCAATATACAAAACACTAATCCTTCCTGAACATCAATATACAAAACACACATCCTCACTGAGCATCCTGTTAGTGAAAAATTCTCAAAAGTCCAATGTTCAACAATTTATTCCAAATTCTTCAAAATCCCAAAATTTCCTCTGTTGGTACAGAGAACGCCGGACACCAGATACAAGAGTGGTTTATTCGGAATTGGATCACGTACTCGTGATTTAAGAAGCAAGAAGATATATGTGAGGACCAAGTATGAAGGTCTTGTGGAATTACAAAAAATGAATTGATTTGGTATCTTGGCATGATATTCAGGATACATTACAAGAGAGCAACACGACTGAGGAATGTATTGAAGGCATATGAGAGTGTTACGATTGAAAGAAAGGTGTCTTATTACGTTAGAGCGTTATACGAATGACTCAGATTATTGACTTTTCAGCCCTGATGAAGTCAATGATGCTGTATGTATGAGGATGATGAAACACGTGTTGGCTGCACTGGAATATTGTTATATATGAAGAATTACTCTTCTGGATACGGATCTGTACAAACAGAGGAACTTTTCGGATTTGGAAGAATTTGGAATAAATTGTTGAGCATTGGACTTTTGAGAAATTTTCACTAACAGGATGCTCAGGGAGGATTTGTGTTTTGTAGATTGATGTTATTGATGTACTCATATGTGTGGGTATAAGTGGGGTTGTTAGGATAAACAACCTCTCCCCCCTTTTGAGCACCACTATAAACTTGTGTGATTAGTTACTTTTACCCTATACTGAAAGTAGAGCGCCCTGTCTCTTACCTGGTTACCTATAGTGTTATTGTAAATCACTGTAGCCCCTACTGTGATTGGGCTGGTTGGTAGCAGATAGTTTGATGCAAAAGAGTACTTTTTGAGATTTATGAGTCATGGGAGACAGTTGATAAACCCAATGAATCTTACCTGCCGATCAGTGTTGAAAAATAGGCGCCAAAGGGGGTGGCCCTGGCCTGCCTCTTCCTGTCAATGGCCGGCAAGGACGGGCCCGCCCTTCGCCGCGTTCTGTGTCGCAGGGGATAAGGCAGTGCTTTTGAGTGTGGTGGAAGCGTCTCCCCCTCAGCTGCACTTGCGGTGAGACCTTGCGTTGTACCCTGAGATTTGCAGTTCCACCAGGGTGAGTGGCAGCCCAGCAGAGTAACAGAAGATGGCAGGTGGTGCACCCTGGGACTAAGATCCCACTAGGGTGTAGTTGCGTGATAGTAGATGCCCCCAACAATGGCCCTGCAGTGCTCCGTACACAAATTGTGTCCCGCTTACACAGTTATATTAGTTTTTATTTTTATTTATATTTCATAAAGTGCATGTTCTCTCTGATAGCACGTTGGAGCTAAGAATTTGAATCTGCAAGAACTGAGGCACAGACAACCATATACACGGAAGCGTGTCGATGCAATCCTTGAGTAGCGATACGCTAAGTCTGTAAAACCACGACTCCAATCATAATAGTTATACATTTATTGGAGTAGGATTGTGCTTAGGACTATTGTATCTGCCTCATCTTAATAGGAAATATATTTTCCTTACTTTTGTTTCCCATTTCCATATTTTTATATGTACTATTGCATTATTTTTACGAAATTACATTGTATACTGTGTTTTTAAATATATATCTGAATAAATTGTATAATTTCCATGTAATTATTATTTTTGTATTCTTCCTCTCTGTTCCCTTGTGAATTGAATGCTGTATATGTTAGTGTGCATGAATTAGAAATCTCATCCAAAGGGGAATTTTATTCTTGGCATTTGTCGCTTGGTACCCTACCCCTTTGGTTCTTGCGTCCCTCCCTCTTTTACTAGAGATAAGGTAACATTTTGCCAGTAGAATTCCGGTCCATAGTGCGGCTAATGTTTGCTCTTTGCCACACTACAATTGTAAATTCTGCCACATTTTGAAATCCATACCATGGTGACATAGAGGCTTCTGCGTCAACATGGCTGTATCCAGCATGGGCAGTGCCCATTGTTTCATTTGAGAAAGAAAGAGTGCTGGAGCCCGCAACCACATCAATTAATCATCAGCGGACCAAATACTAAAGGGATCATTTATGAAAAGCTGGCACCACCAGAATGTCACTTTTTTGATGCACCAGCAGCACAGGCCTCTCGATCATATCTATGAGGTAACACAAAACCACTCTGTGTGGCTTTGAATTGCCTTACAGATATGGATTAAGACAAAGCAGTGCAAGTCACTGCTATTCTACTCTGCATCTATGAGGCATTCAATGTGTTTTACAGAAGATTTTCCCATGAAGCACCCAGTCTCAAGGTGCTGGGGGAGGGGGGAGTAGCTCCGGTTGGTCGAAGAGCCACGTCTTGAGGGTCTTCCTGAAGATATGCAGGATGGGGGAGCGCCTTATTTTGATTGACAGTTCATTCCAGACCTTGGCTGCGATGTAGGAGAAGGTTCTTCTGCCTCTTCTTGCTCTACGAATGCGCAGGGGTTCAGCGAGGGCGAGGTCAGCAGATTGGAGGTTCCTCTTGGGTACGTGGAAGGAGATTCTGTTGTTGAGATATTGAGGTCCGATGTTGTGGAGGCATTTGTAGACGTGGGTGAGTATCTTGAAGGTTACTCGTTTCTCAACGGGGAGCCAGTGGAGGTCTTGTAGGTGTTGGGTGATGTGTTCGTGTCGAGGGATGCTGAGAACAAGTCTAGCTGCGGTGTTCTGTATGGTCTGGATTTTGTTGAGCAGAGAATTGTTGATCCCGGCATAAAGGGCTTTTCATTAGTCCAGTCTGCTGGTTATGAGTGCGTGGGTGACGGTCTTCCTTGATTTGAGGTGGATCCATTTGAAGGTCTTGTGGAGGATGCGGATGGTGTAATAGCAGGTGGAGGTGACGGCGTTGACCTGTCAGGTCATGGAGAGGGAGGAGTCGAGTATGATGCTGAGGTTTCAGGCATGGTCCGTGAGGGTGGGGGGGCTGCTGAGGGTGGTGGGCCACCAGGTGTTGTCCCCTGCAGAGGACGAGGACCTCAGTCTTCTCTGAGTTGAGCTTCAGGCAGCTGCTGCTCAACCAAGATGTGCTGTCTTTCATTCCCTCCTGGAATCTGTGTCTGATCGTTTCAGGGTCCTTCATGAGGGAGAGGATAAGTTGGGTGTTGTCAGCATAGGATACTATGCTGAGTCCGTGCTGTCTGACGATGGCGGCGAAGGGGGCCATGTAGATATTGAAGAGGGTGGGTACTCCGCAGGTGATTTACGTGGGTTCCGAGATGAAGGGGGCAGTCTGACTCTTTGAGTTCTGCCGGTGTGGAAGGAGCGAAGCCAGTCTAGGACAGTTCCCTGTATGCCAGCTTCAGGGAGTCTGGAAGTGAGTGTGTAGTTGGAGATGGTGTCAAATACTGCAAAGTTAAAGTAGGATCAGGGCTGCTGTGTGTCCTTGGTCGAGGAGGGTGCGGATGTCGTCTGTAGCAGCGAGTAGAGCAGTCTCGGTGCTGTGGTTGCTGAGGAATCTGGATTGGGAGGGGTCGAGGATGGAGATTTATTATTTGAGCGTTGGCTGTTTTCTCTGTGAATTTAGCTGTGAAGGGGAGGAGGGAGATGGGCCGGTAGTTCTTGAGGTCCGTGGGATCTGCTGAGGGTTTCTTGAGTAGGGGACCTAACCTCTGCGCGTTTCCAATCATCCGTGAAGATGACATTTTCAAAGGTGGTATTGACGGTTCATTGCAGTTCCAGGGCGATGGCGGCAGCAGTTCTGCATTTCATGGTCGATTCAGTGTCTTCAGTGGTGACTGAGGTCCAGTAGGAGATGGTGGGCTGGCCGGTGTTGGTGGAGGAGAGAGTAGTTTTGGAGTCAGGTGTCTGGTCGTTGAAGTTGTTGTAGAGGCCCATGAATTCCAGGCGGAAGTAGGTGCCAAGCTTGTTGCAGAGGTCCTGGGAGGAGATGATGTCTGTGGATTTGCTGGGGGTTTGGTGAATTCCTGGATGACGCTGAAGAGTTCCTTGGAGTTGCTGGAGTTTGCAAGGTTCTTGTTCTGGATGAAGGTCCTTTTGGTGGATCTGATGCACTAGTGATGTTCCGTCATGGCTTTCTTGTGGGCGGTGCGATCTTCGGAGGTTTTACTGCTTTTCTAATTCTACTTGAGACGTCTGCAGATGGGTCTGAATTCTTAGAGGTCAGCTGTGAACCAGGCAGCCTTCCTGGGACGCTGTTGATGATCCATCTGTGGAGTTCTTTGGCTGTGAGGTTGGTGCCAGTTGAGGTTTTGAGGGCATCGCAGTTGAGGGTGGAGTTGAATAGCTCCTCAGTGACTTTGGGCGGTGTCGGTTTGTTGACGAGGAATTGTTTGCATTGGTGGTATGTCCATGGTGTTTGCGTGCTGTGGCTGAAGCGGATGTTGTTTCCACTTGTGAAAATGGGGTCGAGGGTGTGTCCTGCCTTGTAGGTGGGGGCGGTGATGAGCTGTTTCAGTCCAATGTTCGCAAGGTTGTCCAGGAGGGTGGTGGAGCGGGGTAGCTGGGGTTGTCGAGGAAAGGACAGGAATGCACTGTATTTCATAAATACTGAGCATTCCTGCCCTTTCACATTGATGTAGGGCAGCGCAACAAGAAGACTAGCAGTACTGCCTATGGCAGTTCCTCATAAATGAAGGCCTAAGGCTGGTAATCTTTATTCCAGATACTCCCTTCCCCATTTTCCCACTCTTGCAGTTTCCTGCTCTTTTATCCTCTGCCTTTCATGTCTGTGAGTTTTCCCTCTCTTGCATTCTGTAAATACCTGATATAGAAAAATAAGCGCAGGTCCCCATAAATTAATGGCAGTAGCCCCCATCAGCAACCACTGGCTGAAATAAAGCAGTGGAATCAACACTTCATTGATTGTTCCTTGGTTTGCATAGCATTGATTTGATTTCTTGGAAAGAGAGGCATAGCCATACTTTCCGAATATTTGACAAAAAATTTGCTGATTGGAATCTGCAAATATTTAAGCATTTTTTTTATGAACCAAAACATTAGCCTATTCCACCATACAATGTTGTATCATAATATCACCAGACTATCATCTGACAAAAGCATTGCCTCCTAAATATCATCTGCAACAACACTGCCCCATGGTAAAAATATAAATCTACAACTAGAGGGTCAATAATTTGTAAATAATATTTTGGACATAATAATTAACCCTGACTTAGGGTGTCATTATGATATCAGGCGGTCGGACTACCGCCCACTATCCTGGCAGTCAGGATACCGCCAAAAAAGCAGGCTGCAGTCTGATTGACACGTTACCATGTGCTCCTTTTTGCAGCAGCTTATTCTGTGGCCCAGGAAAAAGGAAGCAGCACAAGCTGCCATGAAAATCATCACATATGGTGCATGGTACACAGTGCATGGAAGTGCATGGGTGGCACAACATGTGCCCCCAGGACCACTTTTTATTAACCCTCGATGGACGGGGGCCTTGTTTCCCCCCATGAAAAGGCTGTTGGAAAGGGAAATCACAATTCCGACGGCAGTGCCTGCCTTGGCTCCACCACCATTCGGGACAATGAATCTGGCCACCAACGTGTCGAGATCGCTGATCCTGGTGGAAGTGGCGGTCTTCCCCAACTGCTGTGGGTCAGAACACAGGTATTGTAATCCAGCAGTCATACCGAGGGGCTGTTGGTGGTTGGACCACCACTGATGGCCTCTTGGTAGTGGTCCACTCACCATCATAATCAGGCCCTTTATTTCTGTGCACAATGTTCTTACAAACCAACCCTTAGCATGCATTCCTATTCAAAAAATAACAAAATGTAGACATAAGTCTCTGAACACATGGAGATTTCCCTTGATGAAACAGTAAACGTTTCCATTCATAGGGGTAGCATGTTTCTTGTTCCAATTTCGATTATGATTATAATAATTGTTATTAATTGTAATATTGTTATTATTATTAGTAGTAGTAGTAGAAGAAGAGGTTGTAGTAGTGGTCACCCTATTATTATTATTATTTTTAGCTTTACACAATGCTTGGGTTTATTACAATTTAGTATTTTTCTCTGTAGCAGCTCAGAACAAGTGTAATTACACTTTGTTACGTTGTTACTTTTCGTTAGTAATGCGTTTTAATATTATAGAAAAGCCTAAACGTCTGACCCCATTAATTACACAAAATCGTAATATATGCAGCAGCCTCTATGCATTTTCTGGAGGTTAATAAACAATATGTTTAATTTCTGCACAGATGTCCTTGAAACCTAACATATAAAGGAAAATTAAATGATTATTGTCATGATTCATCCAAAAAGATAAAATATTTTTTTAAGGGCCAATAAGGAAAGAGAATATGCACATATAATTAAGCCCCACATTGAAATCATGCTCTATATTTTTTAGCTCAGGCATGTGTTATTCACTTCTATTAGTACAACCATTTGGAAAATAATTAATAGAATCACCCCTTCTTCTAAAATGGATGTGGGAATGGCTTACTGATGAAGCCTTTAATGGCCATATATTTGGGGAAGAGCCAGTAAGCATTAGCATCTCGCAGGACCTCTCAAGATATTCTTAGACAGCTGTATACTGCTCATTGAACCATCAACAAGGAAAAGGTGTAGTCCCACTAGATGGTAAGTTCATGACCTCCCCTCTTGCTATGGCCAGGTGATTCCTTCGTTGCATGCTGATAAGAGAAAGTATTATTAGGCGTACCCTGAACATCTGCTCAAGCACAGAGCAGAATGCTTATTTTTATGCACTGTTTAAAGTGTATCTTGTTAAGCAAATTTCCAATGAATGATTTTCGGAGAGCACAGATTAGAAACAAAAGAGTCTGGGGCATATTACCAACAGACATTCCGCCGCTTTTCCGGCGCAGAGCGCCCGATAAGCGGCGATCATAATTTTGCGATATTTACAATGAGCCACTAACATGCATGTTAGCAGCAGTTTTCCTAATGCCTCGCCTTGCATCTCTAATTAGATGCAAAGTAGGCGTTCCTGAGGAAAACACCATTGCAATACTCGCTGACACAGCTTCGCCAAATTAACAAGCCGGCAGCAGACCTTTGAAGTGGGGCCTGAACTCGTGCTAAGCCCCCATTATCGCCTGATTTTAACGTCTGCAAAAAAGCGGACTTAGCATTATGTCCTATGGGAGGTGGATTGTGAAGGTAAATCCACACTTCAGTATCAGCGAGCTCTGCCAATATCGCTGATCATTTATCTTCGTATTTCTCACGTTGAAGGGGTTTTTGGCCGCAATCACTGGATTTTATATCGCCAATGTGCAACGCATTGTTAATAAAGCGCTATCATGGCGATAAAATCCAGCAATAGCCGGCGATAGAAAAAACACGCTAAGCGCATTTAGCGATAATTATCGCTACATGTTGTTAATATGCCCCATTGACCCTTTTCACTGCTTCCTAGCAGTGCTATAATCTGTTAGTGATAAAGCCATGTCTACTGCATGCAATGTGAGCGTTCAATTAGGAGCAAAAATATATCTCTGTACCAAATCAAAAAAATGTTCAATAAGATACAATGGGAACTCAAAAATCTTTCAAGTCAATCGGATGTGGTAGTCTGGGCTCTAGGCACAATTCATGATTTATCAGTAATGAAGAACTACTGAATAGAAGTTTATAGTTCTGGCGGAAAACTACAGAAGACATGACCCTAGCCACTTTACCACGGTTGGGATGAGTTATTGGTTCATCTCAGTACAAAGTTTTACCTCCAGACGAGGTGTTAAAATATCTTCAGTAGTGCAACATTGGAACATGCAACAAGAGAATGCTTTGTCATGTGCAAATCAGTCTTGACACAGCTCCAGTAGGAAGAGGCCAGCCTGAACCGACAGGCGAGGTCCTCCATAAATAGAAACACAAGCAACCCATGGCCCGTTTCCTCTTTATTAGGACTCATTATTTGAATATAACATGGTATAAGTGGCAGAGCATGCACTGGACCCATGTCTGGGCACTAACATTCCACTTAGGGTGTTGCACTGAAATAAAAAGTGATGGATGTAATCCTTGAATTATTTTAGCCACTGATACTTGTGCTCATCCCAGTACATTGCTATTTTGGACACCATGCCACCTTAGTTTGGTCCAAGCCAACTGCAAACCAGGCTTTACCCTACTCCAATGGGAACAGTGCAGCCTGAGCTGCTAAGTCAAGTCCTCCCTGAACTGGAACACAAATAACCCAAAACTTGCCCTGCCCTTATTAGGGCTCATCAGTCAGATATAACTTGATTCCAATGATACAGTGATACGAAACGCCTTTCTGGGCATACCTGTACCACTCAGGGAATCACACTAAAGTATTAAAAAAAGTAATGGATGGAATGCTTGAAATATTCTCAGCCAGTGGTCATTACTCAGGCCTCATCCCAGACCATCGTTATTTTGCAAGCATTGTCACCTCAGTTTGTACCCACTCATATGCAAATCAGTCTTGACCTTGCTCCAATGAGAACAGTCTAGCCTGAAATGCCATGCCAGATCCACCCTGAACCGGGACACATGCAACCCAAGATCAGCACCTCTCTTAATAATGCTCAGTGGTCGGGTATAGCTAGGTTTCAGTGGCACAGTCTGCATGGGGCCCATGTCCATGCATACCCATCCCACTTAAGGCATCCCAATTTCTGAAGGGTATTTTGTGCCACTTTTAAAGGTAGGGTGCCCTTTTAACCTCCTGTTTTTCCCTTTATTCCTCTTATTTGAAGGTCCAGTTGCATGCACTCCCCTTGTGATACTCCTCCTATTTACTTTGTTTCTTTACAAACTCATTACTCCTCCCCCGCATTACTCTCCTTTGTCTTACACACACCCTTCTCTTCCCTTTAGCTTTATTCCTGTTTTTTACAAACACCGTACGTTCAATCTCACTTTACTCCTTTTTTGCAAGCACCTTACTTCCACTCCCATTTTACTCCTGTTTTGTTACAAAATATATGATTTCGCTCCCAATTTACTTCCTATCCCTTACTCACCTTCCTGCCTTACTCCTGATTTTACAGACTCCTTACTGCCCCTCAGGCTTTCCTCCCTTTTTTATGAACTTCCTACTCCGCTCCTGATTTACTCCCATTTTTTATGAACTTCTAAACTCCCTCCCACTTTAATCCCTCTTTTACAAATTCCATATTCCCAATTTTACTTTCATTTTCCAACTCATTCAACCCATTGGGTTTACTCCCTTTGTAATAAACCTTTATTCCCTTTCTGCTTTACTCAAAAAATGTTTTACAAAGACCTTCTTCTTTATCACATATTTCCCCCATTTCTTTTTGCATAACCGTACAATCTCCTGTTCCTCAACCATGCCTCCCCCATTCTGTGTGTCCAGTTGCTTTTCCTGTTATATCTTTTGTAATGTTGCTCTTACAAACAAACATTTACCTTTCTTCACAAAAAATGTATTTTCATAGAGAATGTATTTCTCCATGTTATCACTTTTCAAAAATGAAGTTTCATCAGTCTATTTTCGTCAGGTGGAATTTTTTCCCTTTAGAAATTTGTCAAAATGACTCATTACATTCATCACAACTATGGTTGAGATCTACAGAAGATTCCAGTTTCTTTATTACTTCTTCCAACCTCCACATCCCTAACTCTTTCACTCCTGGAATATAAGGGAGAAAAAACACTCTATTTGGTAGAAGAAATATCCAGTTGCTACTGATTTATTATGTCTCTTTGTAGATGTTAGCAGATTTCTCTATTCCAGGAACATTTGCACTCTGCAAATTCAGGAGAGTTCCCACAGGGATAAACATGGTCCACTGGAAAACCCCTGACAATCTTTGCCTTGTCAGGGGCGGTGCATTTCTTAGGGCATTGGGGCACTGCCCCTACATATTTGTGGCCCCCATCCCCAGTATTAATATGTAAAAAAGGCACAATAAATCATTTAGTTTTTTTTAGGCCGTGACACAGCAGTCAGCTGTTTCAGCTGCGTGCCATTTACATAAAGTAAACAACAACCTGAATCAAATCCTGAGGGGAGGTGGGTGGAATAGAGCTAACACATGTGCAGTTAGTTAACACAACATTACATGTGACAGACTCACACAAGTTTGCATGTCGGGCTGGCCACAGAAGGCAACAGTCCAAACCCAACATGCGCACTTGAGGCCTTTCTCGCCTGCTCAGTTGATGAGGCCAGGAACTTGCAGCTGCAACTCCCGGTCTCTTACTGAGTGCTAACTTTGCTTGCTCAAGCCGATGATGGCCCCCGGGGAAGTAGTGTCACAGACCAGTCTTCCCCGGGGGATTCGCGCAGGAAGTACTAGGCTGGAGGTCAAGGGGTGGTGTTTGGGAGGGGTATAAGGATGCGGGGGAGGAAGGTTCTTCCTCTTCCTGCATCCGGCACCATTCGGGGAGGGTAGGATTTTATAGTAGGACCACCCGCCCACCCTACAAATTGGGGGTTGGAAGTATCTGGTTGGTTGGAGCATGCCAGTTTAGGACAGGTTGTAGGTTGGTGGGGCAGTACTTTGGAGGGGTGGGGGAGTGATTGACAGGCCCACCCACCCCTTGGGAGGGAAGGGTGAATGATGGAGGTGCGGGATGCATGAGTGCGATGGTAAGTGATACAGGGGAGGATATTCTAAGATAAATGAAGAAGTGAATGGAGAACTGAAAGGGGTCATTCAGTGGAAAGTGAAGAGAGATTTGGAGCAATGTGAAAGAGATAGAGTGAATGAAACGTTAATGTTGGGGATTGTTATGATTAAATTGATGTTATTGTTTAATTATTTGGTTTGCAGCCTTGCCCTACTAAATGGCCTTCTACACTTCAATGACAGCATGGAGTGGCTATTTGCGCGATCCTGCACTGTACTCATGCAGTGTCAGAATTGGCTCAAGAGACGCGTTAGTAGCCCTTTCTGATTCTCTGGTGCATAGCACTGGGGTGCGAGGGTTTCTTTCAGGCTCACAGAGTTTGTGACCATTCACTGTATCACTTTATTATGAAGCCATGGGGTTTAGTCCTTACTCCTGTTGCCATGCTGGAGTCTGAATCTTCTTCCAGTTCCTGTGTATTTGCCTCCAGCCAGGACCACTGTCGACATTGTTTGCTAGAGTGCACTCAGGACAGACACATTGACAAGGAAGCGAAGTGTGGAGGGGTGGGGGCCTCACTGTAAGCGTGCAAGGCAGCACTGTCTGGAGCCGGCTGGCATGTTAGAAAATGAATAAAAGTACACAAATAAATCGAAAATGAAATGAAGTTAATTGGTCTATGCGGTGAGTTTTTTTTTTTTTTTACACGCTTTGCCCGGAGGTATAGTCAACATGTGTGCAACTGTTTGCCATAACTGACATTGTCTTTGTTGAGTGTGACTTTTTCAAGTGGCAATGTGGCGGTGACAGGTGCACACAATTGAAGTTAGCAATCTTAGTCAAAATAACAGCAAGTTATAGCAACATAGTTTTCAGTTTTTAAAGTATATCAGTTCCTCAGGGTTATAGCTCTGTGTGTTGAGCCCTTGAGCTGCTAGGAGGGGCTGCCCGAGATGGCATCTTCTGACAATGCATACCTCTACCTCTTTTCTCTCTCCCATGCACTTTCTGCCACCCTCTTTCTGTTCTGATTCCATGTCCTCCCAGTGACCCTGGCTCTATCTCTCACCATCTCTCCCTTTCCTTTCATGGCAAAACAAGAATGTGTTGTGTATCCCCTGGTCTTTTACACATGGGACATGGCAGCAGGGGAGGCCCACACAAGTGACCTCACCTTTCAATGTGGTGCAGCACACAGCAGGGAAAAGGCCAGGCAACGTTGCACACCATCTGTTCAGCCTGAGTGTTGAAGCATGAAATGTGTGCCAAACCCTCTCTTTGCTATTCTGCAGATGTACTGAAGCACTTTTTAAAAGCCTTGCATGCTCCACCTCTTGTTGGTTGAATGTCAACTGATTTACGAGTTCCTGTCTGCAAACGTTGTAGTGGGCAATGAATGCAATGTTGCCAGGAGGCGTTGAAATTCAGGCTAGTGTGCGTCCACCAATTGACAAAAAAACACTATGAAAGGATAATCCACACAACAGGGCTAATATCAACGTTGTCTTCCAAGGGATTGGTGACTCTCTCAGTCTTAATCAAGTCCCCTCCCAATTCTAGCATCCTGGCACCAAGAAAGGCAGCATTCATTTGTTGCAGATCCAGGTTCACCATTTATATAATACCAACACAATCTTTATGGAAATATAGTATAGGTTTTACGTTGCACATCTTCTGGGTGTTACCTATAAACATCTTTCAAGAGCGATTGGCTGAGAGTTCTGAACAGCAGTAGCAGAACGTGTTCTCCTTTCCCTGTGTTTACATAAGGTCTGCTCTTCATGGGATCACAGAATGTTGTGTCACTCAAGGAATGTGGCATCTGACCCCGAAAGGCCACACATGCTCGGCCCTTTCCAATCACAATGTATGCAATTAAAAGTGCTTTCCAGAGGTAGTAGCTTTTCTCGTTGACATGGCTGCTTTAGTTTCAGCAATCGGCTCTTTAGCCTCACAATAGAAAAGTATCATCTCAGTGTCAGATATTAAGGGATAGGTAGTGTTTAGTGCATTAACAGAGGCTGGACTGCTCCTATGGAGTAGGGTCAAGACAGGTTTGCATATGCATTAGAATTAAAATGCATGAAATGGGCATAAGACCACTTAAAGAAATGATTGCCACCTCTAATTATGTAATATTTTGCATTTCTGAATTTGTTTCAGCCTGAAGGAGTGCACATCCATTTTGGACAAAGTGGGGTTGCATGGAAACCAACCTCCAATTCTGCTTTTCAACAACCTCTGGGTTTAAGGAAAGGACACTGATACTATTTTATTTTTACAAAGTAGTTAAGGGCTATGACTATGTATGTGGTCTATACAGTGGAGGGGTCACATCATTCAGTGTCAGTTTGAGGCATAGAGCGCTGTAATGAACATTAGAAAGATTAGAATGTTGGGAGTTCCATTGAAGACAATAAAGTGTCTCAGGGCTAACAATACATGGTACACATTTTTCTCCAGCATTCCAATGTTTGTCTTTCTGTTTCTCCCTTTTAATTTAGAACATTATTCTACTCTCAGTAAATGGAATGTAATAATAGCCTTATAGCTCAGCTGCCTTGGGCTATACCATTTGTTAAAGGCCCTCTATCTTGTTATAGGTCCTTACCTATGACTTTAGCTTTATCCTGGAATAGTCTGAATCAGCCGGCTATAAGGCTATATTTTTACCCGTCATATTGTGCAAAGGGGAGCTGTTGGAGATATATTGCGATAATGCACATGCTAAACAGCATTTATACACAAATATGAGTTATTGTTTTGCACAAAACCTTACACATTTTTGTATAATTATCGACAAGTAACTTTCATATTCGTAAGACACCATGAATACAGTAGAGCAGCTACTTGCAAACCCATTAATTGGACTGAGACGTGAAGAGAAACTAATGGTTAAACAATTTAGACCTGACCGGCCAGACCTAAAACTACAACAAAGTGCCCAAGACAAAGGGGAGTCTTACAGACATACATACTCAAGCACCAAGTACACACAAGTTGATTGGCTTACAGGGTGTACTTCAACAAATTCTCTGTTCTGCTTACCATGCTTGCTGTTTGGTGGTGACATTCCTTGGACAAAAAAAGGAGTAACAAACTTGAAGCATTTGTTGGATATAATAAAGAGGCATGCACACACAAGAATCCATATGGGAAACCTGACGAGACTGGGAATGTTGGAAGACACACCAATTGAAGCCCACATAAGTGACATGTACCGCAAATCAAAAGAAAATAAAACCACAATGAAGCAGGTAATAGTAATAGACACATACTATCAAAAATAAATGATTGCATTACTTTCTGTTGTGCTTTTGAACTGGCAATGCAAGGGCATGATTAATCTGAAAGTTTCTCAAATCCTGGTATGTTCAGAGGCCTTGTGGATTTAAAAACAAGCATAGACAGTGAAATAGAAGCACACTGAGCAAGTGCTACAGTTTTTAAGGGCATCTCCAAAATGATACAAAGTGAACTCCTTGAGTGTATGCTAGAGATTATAAGAAACTATACTGCCCAACAGTAGACAAACACAGACTTTGGGGCTATTCAGGCTGATGACACCACTGATGTGGTCACTAAAACACAGTCCTTATTAATCTTTCAGTACCTTTAAAAAGACAGTAAAGTTGCAGAGATGTTCTCTGGTGTCACCCATTAAAGAGACTCTTGTGCAGAAACCATCACTTCAGCTATACTACGTGAACTTAACTTGATTTTTTCAGAGCAGCCCCAAAAACAAAAACTTATTGCATACAGCTGTGTTGGTGCTTCAGTAATGAGTAGAATCGTTGGTGCAGTACAAAAAAGAATTACAGATATGTACCCTAATGCCCATTGTGTGCACTGTTAAGCCCAAAAGATGAATCTTATTATGCAACAAGCAGTAGCAAACATCTACAAATCATACATTTTCATTTTGGATGTATGAGGCATGGCAACGTTCTTTTCCCGTTCCCCCAAAAGAACAGAAGTACTTCAGGAAATAGTGGCCAGAAGGCTTTCAAGGGGACATCCAACTCGGAACTTTCACATACATACAATCAGCCTAATAGTCCAATATAGGGTTGATCTTGAGAAATTTTTTAAAACCATAGAAGCCAATGCTGACTTTGAATCCACAAGTCAGAATGAGGCTCTTATCAACCTATTGTACAACCATTTACAAAAAAGTGAAATAGACACTGTCTTTGTGCAAAGAGCTACCAGTCAGTTTGTCACCAGCATGAACAAAGTCAGCAAATGAAATGACAATTTAGACAGCAGACTGCTAAGTGATTATAGTTTCTCAAACCACAGAAAAGACATCAGCAGTCTAGTCCAAATTGCAAAGGAGATATGTGTCACTCTAGTTTTTCTTTTTTAAAGCATTTGTTGAGTGCCACATTACTGCAAAGTAATCAGTTTTCAAAATAAATTACTACTTTCCGTGAGCAAGCACTGAATGAGACTGTGGAAGCGTATCCTATCCTCAATAAAGAGGAACTTAGAACTAAATTAACTGTACCGTATGCATAAGTGTTAGAACTGGGGGTCTCTAGTTGGCCGAGGTAGGTACCACTGTCCAAATAGGGACCCTTGCTTCTAGTCAGGGCAAGGAGATGACCCTCTGAGATAACCCCTGCTCACCCTCTAGGTAGCTTGGCACGAGCAGTCTAGGCTAACCAGAGGCAATGCGTAAAGTATTTGTACCAACACTCATAGTAACACAGTGAAAACACCACAAACTGACTCCACAACAGTTTAGAAAAATAAAGGTATTTAATCTAAACTACACAAGACCAAAACAACAAAAATCCAACATACACAGTTCAAGAATATGGTTTCAAAAAGAGTTCTTAAGGCTGCGTTAGAATTCTCTAGGTTGCGATAGAATTCTCTACAGATGCGTGAAAAGTTCACTGTTGCGTCACGCTTACTCACAGTACCTTTTAGTTGCAACAAAGTTCCAAAAGCAGAAGCTGGTGCGGTGGAAAACAAGTGATGCATTGCTCCTGAGACCCTGGGGAGGCGATGCGACAACCCCGCTGCAGCAGCGGGCGTGTTGCGACAAATCCGGTCTGTATGGGGAGGAAGGCCACATGTATGGATCCCGGTGCGTAGGTTCCGTAGGAAGTTTGTTCTCGCAAAGGCACGATGTGACGATCTTGTAGGGGCTGCGACAATCTCCGGGGCGACGATGCGCAGTCCAGCGGTGATCCTCTCTCTCGCAGCTCCTCGATGCGATGGTTCTGCGACGATGCTCGCAGCGACGTGATGCGGTCCGCAAGCAAGCGGTGCGGCGATCTCACCCAGCGACAACAGGCTCTGCGACGACACTCGCAGCGATGTTCGACATTCCCGCACCGGTCTGGTGCATCCCGCAAATGAAGGATGCGACGGCTCTGGCAGCGGTGTCAGGCGCTGCGACGATCTCGACCTTCGTAGCGGCGGGAAACTTCTCCCACTGTCGGGGATGCACTCCGCAAGCGAGCGATGCGACACTTTTCAATTGCAAAAGTCTCTCAAGCTTAGTTTCAAGCTTCCCAGCACAGGTACAACTTCCAGAGGCCCCACAACTGGATCAAGCACTCTAGGAAGGACAAAACTCTCTCAGCAGAGTTCAGAGAAGCTGGGGGTGAAGTCCTTTTGTTCCTGGGACTTCAGAACAGGGAGCCAGCTCTTCTCAGGCCCTTGGAGATTCCTTCAAGACAGGGGACACAGCACACTAGCAAAGTCCTTCCCCTCTCCTTGGCAGTAAAGCAACAGCAGGTCAGTCCAGCAGAGCAACAGCAGGACAGTCTTCCTTCTTCAGTGTCAGCTTTCTCCTTGGCAGAGTTTCCTTCTTGATTCCAGGATGATCTAATTTTCTGTTGTCAGGGGTCCTTTACTTATACCCCTAAAAGTCTTTGTTCTCTTTGTGCATGTCGGCCCTGAGCCCGGTCTGAACCAGTTCTGGTGTCTCCTGAGTACTTCGTTTTGCTGGCTTCTTCTTTCCTTTCAGAGTGAGGGGCAGGGTCGTCAGCCGCCCAGCAGGAGGTGGAGCCAGCATTGGCCCAGGTGCTAACTCCTCCCACCACTCCAGTTGCAAATGCAGTCATTCAGCCTAGGGCTGACTCAGTCAGCCTCCTGTGGCATCCCCAGCCTCTGTCACTCTCAAACCAGACAATCAATCCACAAACAGGCCAAGGCACACAGAAGGGTCAGACAAGAGAACAGCAACTTTCTAAAAGTGCTGTTCTCAAACACAGGATTTAAAAACAACCTTTCCTAAAAGATATGTTATTAAATTCTGAGTTCAGGGATACTAGATACTTATGTCCCATCTTGTTCCTATGGGAAGGAATGCTGTTAACCACTGTAGCCAGCATCCCCCATGTTAATCTATGGAGCAAGATAGCCTTACAATAGTGAAAAACGAAAATGGCTGCCATTCACTACCAGTTGCCAATGCTGCTACTCTCAATCGATAAATTATTTGTCTTACTCACACACGAATAGAACACTATGTGAGAAGTATTGGATTTTTTAATTCAATCATTTCGATTTTCATTTTATTTCAAGTTTTCATTTTTTCATTTAGTTTATGTACATTTCAATATTTCAACAGAACATTTCAAAAACACATCACATATATAAACATTTAATGGTTACTAATATACCTCCCCTTCTGTCTCATTCATACACTCTCTAATTGTCAGACCTGAATTGAGTCGATAGGCGAGACGAACTGAAGGCGCATCGTATAAGGCAGGGTTTGGCCTTGCTGCTTGGGAGCCCATACCCAGTGGTGTTTAGTCATTCACTACCAGAGCATGTCACCTGCACCAGTACATGCTCTACCTTTCACATACACTGCACCCTGCCCAGGGGGGTACCTTGGGCCTTCCATAAGGGTGACTGATGCACACAAAAAGGGAAGGGTTATGCCTGGTCAGTGGGGACACTGACCAGGAGGACATGGCAGTTTCTAAACTGCACATAGGCACTGCAGTGGCAGGCCATAGACACTATTTTAGAGCTACTCCTGTGGGTGGCACAATCAGTGCTGCAGGCCCACTAGTAGCATTTGTCATCACCAGCCCTGGCACACCCAGTGCACTCTACTTGGGACTTCATGGTGACACAAATATGCCAAACATGTATATCCAATCAGAATAACAATTTACATAGGGAGCATGTACACTCTGGCACTGATCAGCAGTGGCAGAGTGTCCAAAGCATCTAAACCAGCAAAAACGAAATCCAGCACAGCATCAAAAATACAAGAGGTAGAGGCAAAAAGATAGGGGAAAACCACGCCAAAGATGCCAGGTCTAACAATAAGTATCAGGATACCACTGGTGCCATTTCTTTGCTCGCTTTAATTCAGAAACTTAATATGGAAAAGTTGCTTACAGACAGCGGCTTTACTCAAAAATAGTTATTACCACTCCTATGACAAGAGCAGGGTAAGAACAATGTTTTTCCACTTTAAACAGAATCAAGACATTCCTGAGGAACACCATGATTGAGGACAGACTAAGGGAGATATTAACAACACAATATCAGAGCGCGGTGCTTCACCAAAATTGATAACGCCATGCTCTGACATTTTTGAAATGCAGGGATGTTCCACATTTACAAAAATACGGAGCACCCCTGTGTTTCCCCTAGCTCTGTCACTAATAAAATAGAGCTGCCTAGTGCCAGCTTAGGCACCCTGACGCCATTTTGAGCAGCAGGGGCAATTGTTTATGCAGGAAGAGCTACTTTCGTTCACATAAACAATCTTGAAGGGCAATTTGCTCTTTCTATGTGTCCTGTAGAATGCAGCACACATGGAAAGAGCAAAACACATTTAGAAATTAATAATTGCTCCACAAATCGCCAGTCTAAGACCAGGAATTATCCTGGTCATAGATTTTGGTGCTGCCCCAGCCAAGTAAATATGGGGCAGTGTCAAAAAGCAATGGGTGCTGTGGGAGAAGGTCCACTTCAAAATCCATTGCACGCCCCTTTCACACTTTGGGGTCGATTCCTATTCCGGTCGGAAATCGGCCAGACCGACTCGTAGCGGGAACGGAGTCCGTCCGACACCTACAGGCACTGTACGACCTGTGCAGTATGATGTAAAGCCTGTGACCTACAACCGAGCCGTACGGAAAACAAGCCGTATGACCGAGCCATACAGAAATCTGTAATCCATCCGGAAACTGGACACAAGCCGCCCCGAAAGACACGAACCAGGAATGAACCCGACCAATACGTACCCATGACGTCTGACACGCACAGTACGATGCAATACGTATGAAACCCATCCAATTTGCACGGAGCCCAAGCCGCACTGCTGACACGGCCAGAAAACATACCTGAAGCGAGAGAGACCACCGCGACCGGCTAGCATGCAACACAGAACAAAGTCAGCGTGAAAGACAGGGAGCAGCCCGCACAAGCCAACATGAGCGTCCAACTTGGTCAGAAGAATGTCTCCTACATGCCCACAAAAAAAATGGGAAAAACACAAAAATATGACAAATCAAGCACTGACAAAGTCAATAAATAACAAAAAAAATCACAAAGACACACCTACAACTCCACTTATAAGAAGGCCAAAATTCACTACCATGATCCTTTGCAAATACAACAGAGCAGTCAGCACAGAACTTGAGACAGCAACCACAGACACATACACAACTTACCCATCACATAACCTACATACTATCAGCACCCCTCCAAAAGCTCTCACACATACACCTACCAAAACAGACACCCACCCACCCTCACTTGCACCCACCCACACACATCACTCCTCAACACCACCCATCACCATGTCCCCTAAGAAGAATCCACAGTTCACAGACATTGAGTTAGAAATATTGGTAGATGAGATCCTCAGAGTGGAGCCACACACAGAAAACCAAGATGTGGGAGAGGATCGTGCACAAGATGAACACACAAGCACCAATGTAACGCACAAAGACTGACATCCAGAACAGGTGGTATGACATGCAGGAGGGTCAAGAAGCCCCTCCAGAAGGAACATGCCTTGAGTGACCGCCCTCCTGCCAAAGCAGTCTACTTCAGGTCCTGGGAGGAGAAGGTGTGGGAAATACTACCACCAGAGAGCGTCCATGGCCTAGCAGACATACAAGAGCCTGGTGAGTACACAACCAATATACTCAATATTGTGTCGCAATACACACATATCACTGTTAAGGTGACAATGAAACTATGCACTGATAGCAAAGGCATAGTAAACAAAAGTTAATCAGCCCAAGCAGTGTATGCTAGTCCGACAAACACAATAATGGCCACATCATAGTGATTTGTAACTGTGTCAAACTTACCAGCAAATAGAGCAAGGCATTGGCATGAATCTAAGTAAACACTGTCAGACATTCTTGCCACCACATCCACTACCTCACAGTGAAGCTGACTGACATAAAGGAATAGTGGGTATGCTGGTGAAGTGATTGTATTCAAAAGCATGATAGGGTTGTTGTCACAGATAATGCTCCCCCTCCCAACTGGACCATCAACACCTCTCTGAAGAATGCTCACCGCAGAGGGGGTGGAAACGGTCTGCCAAGAACTCTGGGACTGGGCTCTGTTGTGGGGAACACAAGGCCCTGCTGGGAACTGGCCACCACCAAACACCAGAACTCAACTGTCAGCCATCTTATCAGCACAGGCACACACCCTCACAGGGAAGCAGAGTCCAAAGGAGGGAAGTCAAGGCATGCTGGGAAGGGGGATGTAGCCCAGATCATGGTGGAAGTTGCAGACACACACAATCCTCAGCCACCTACATGGCCCAGCAAGCCCACACTGCACCATGCTTACCTCACAGGGGGTGGAAACGGACTGCCAAGACCTCTGGTACTGGGCTCTGTTGTGGGGTGCACAAGGCCCAGCTGGGAATTGGCCACCACCAAGCACCAGAACTTCACTGTCAGCCATCTTGTCAGCACAGGCACATCCCCTCACAAGGAAGCAGAGTCCAAAGAAGGTAAATGAGAGCATGCTGGGAAGGGGGTGTAGCCCAGAGCATGGTGGGAGTTGCAGTCACACACAATCCTCAGTCACCTACATGGCCCATCAAGCCCACACTGCACCATGCTCACCTCACAGGGGGTGGAAACGGACGGCCAAGAACTCTGAGACTGGGCTCTGTTGTGGGGAGCACAAGGCCCTGCTGGGAAATGGCCACTACCAAACACCAGAACTCCACTGTCATCCATCTTGTCAGCACAGGCACACAACCTCACAGGGAAGCAGAGCCAAATGTTAACACGGATTACACTCCTGTGTCAGCCACCTGATGGCCCTTGAGTAACAATGACCAAGTACATCGAAATACATACATGAGCTGGGCATGCACACACATCAACATGCACATTGAAAGGCTTCATGTTGGCAGGACAATGTGCTACAACTATATCAATCTCAGTCAGTGATGACTGAAGAGATTGTAGTGTCCAGGCATCCATCCGGACGTCCCGTTGCAAATGTCTTGTATATGAACCATTGTTACAATAATCAAGGAGGGGTGAATGGTTCACTCTTTCTGTGCAACCCGGGTCATTACGTATAGTGTAGCGTCCATTAAAAACCTCACAAACGTACACATGCGTAGTGCGGGATATCATGCTTTTCCGCATCAGTGTACCGTAGAAGCATCATCATTGGGTGTCTGTGTCCAAGTGCTATGAGTCAAAATCATTCACAACACCCAAAGGCAAAGGAAAAATGGTGAAAATTGTGATGTATGAAGTTACAAACGAAGGTGATGCGTGTGTGGATCCCGCTACTGATCCACCGCACCAAGGGTGTTCAAAGTTGGGCAACATGTTGCAGCCCCATGTGATCATAGAGACTATTTCTCCTCTGGACACTACTGGGAAAGCAGCCAGTCTACCTGCAGGTGGAGGCACATCATGTTTGCAACAATGGCGACCCAAAGAAAACACTATTACAGTACACTGAGGCGGCGAAACAAGATGCACCGCCCCATTCCTGTGTACGTATATGAGGGTATTTAGTAAGGAATGAGAATATACAAATACCAAGGTTACACTGGATGAGTGATCCTTTCCTCCCTCCTTCATTGTAAGTACTACCCATTGCAAGCTGAATGTATCAGTACCTTTTCCTCCCTCCCCGTTGCAATATACATAGGTTAACCATTGATGCCTGTAGTAGCATAACTGACAATGTCTGTCTCTTCCAAACACAGGTGGTACAGTGGAAACAGCAGCAAGGGAAGAGGAGTCCCTGTCCCAGACTCTGGTGCAGGATGAGATCTCTGGTGTGGATCTGGCTCTGTCCTCTTCGGATGACGAACAACAGCCTGGCACCTCCGGAGTGAGTTATCATGCAGCCCCAGCATCACAAACATCTGCACCCCCTGTAGCCACGCAAACAACATTGGATCAAAGACCAAGCACCCCTGCCAACACGGACTGACCTAGGACACAGAATTCAAACAGCACAGGGCCACCGGCCAACCAGGAAGCTATGGACAATGACACAAGTAGCAACACACAAGGGGGGCCAGGGTCAACTGTGCGTGCTACCAAAGGTCCTGCCCGTGTGGCTAGGGGTGGTGGGAGGGGTGTGAGGCAGAGGTCACAGCCTGCAGAGGGGCCTGGACTACATGATGACCCCCACCTGGTCTGCGTCATAGATTCGTACCAGGATAGCACCGGAGGATTCAGCCAGGTAGTGGGGATCCTTAAAGTCATGCAACAGGAGCAGGCTGGCCATCATGCACGCATGGAGGCCAAGTGGGACAAACTTACTGCGGTGCATAGCGACATATTGACTTGTCTCCGCCAGATCAGCAGAAATCTGTCCACACCTCCCTGTGTGCCCACAATATCTGTTGCTCCAACATCTGCAAATGGCACAGGGAGGGAGGATGAATCTGGTAGAGAGTCTGAGGCACCATCGACGCCTGCACCTGAGGATCCTCCGCAGAAGAAGAAGAGGGGTCGTCCAAAGAAGGACACGTGAGCCACAGTTGTCAATGCACATGCCCCAGGAACCCAGAACCTGTTTTGGATATTGGCCCTTGTGTGCAAAGTATTCACCTTGTTGCACATGACACAACACCCCAACATGAAATGGAGGTTGTTCTAATGTAGGAGATGAATGTGGACTTCACTCTGGACAGTTCATCTACCAAGACTTCAAACTCATCTGTGAACTTTGGATTACTACAGCACTATCTCCACACATGTATGTAAACACACTCACTATAACACTATACCTGCCTATGTTGTGATTAAAACTTGGTATGTGTCATGGAACTGATGAAATGCCGAAGTACACAGTGCATGCAAACTACTACAGCAAAGTCATTACCATTATGTGACTCATGTTGATGTGACATATGAGGGAGACACACCAATAGGGCACTACAACACATAGTCACCATGGTCATGTGACACATTACCTGCAAAGATGTTGGCCAGATATACAGTGGTATGCACAGACATCACACCTATCCACAGTCACTGCTAACAAGCCCACAGGTGAGGTAACCAAATGTCAGTCAGATGTGTGAAGACAGACAACACACATAAGTAAGTGAAGCACAGGTTCATTACACAGTAGAAACAAGTTTATTACACAACCGTAGCAAGGTGAATTCACATGACAGTGGGCACACAGTCACCAAGTGTCGTCAAATTGAGCTTCAGGGGTGTGTGGTACATCACATGATGGGATACTAGAAGTTCCACCCTGGCACTGGATTCGATTGTGAGAAAGTGTCAGAAGCACAACATAACAGGATGGAAATGCAGTACACATGCAGAAATCATGTCACAAGAAAACCTACACAGTAACAAGTTAGCATGTCAACACTATTGTGGACTACAGACCATCTGACAGGACACATCACTGCACGCATCCAGTCAAGTACCACACGGACAAACTCAAACAGCAACTGAGCTGCACAAACACATCACAGGCTAACTCAGGACATTGACATAACAACCCTGTGAACTCACATTCAGCTGAAGAAGTTGTTGATGAGCTGTGTGCGGACGTCACCCTCATCATCATCATCACTGGCCTCGTGGTCCAGTCCAGGATCCTCCACAGGTGGGGGATGTTGGTCATCGTCATCCTGTATGAGAGGCAACTTCTTCCGCACTGCAATGTTGTGTAGCATGCAGCAGACTATGATGATCTTGCACACCTTTTCAGGCTCATATGGTAGGGCCTCTCCGATCTTGTCCAGACCGGAGGGGCGGAAGCAGCTTTTGCAGGAGACCAAACGTACGCTCAATCACTCGCCTGGTTCTACCATGTGCCTCATTGTAGCACATCTCGGCTGCTGTCACAGTGGTCCTGAGGGGTGTCAGCAACCACGGCATGTTGGGGTAACCAGAGTCACCTGCATACAAAGAATTGCACATTAGTTGAGTATTGTAAGGGGGTGGGAGACAACATTGCAAAACCCACACAATGGAAAACAGTACACACCAACAAGCCAGGCACGCTGGTTTGACATCTGTGACATCATCAACAGTATGTGACAGGTCATACACATCTCCAAACTGCTACTGTGTCCATGACTCATGCCCATAAGTGCACACTTGCACATAACATTGGCGAGGTGCACAACCTAAAAAGTATTCTGTCCCCATGAACCCGTGCCCAGCCGGTGAGTGGCTGCAGCAAAGTGCCACACAAAAAACAATGTTGCCCCCCATACACACACAGGTGATGCAGCCTTACATGCCATGGGATATAGTTTGGGACACAGGCCTGCCAAGTGTCACGTATCAGGCTTGTTTAACAGTCCAATCATGTTACAATCACGTTAGAAGGGCACTAGGTTAGTGCTCTTCTATTTCTGGTGCTTTGCAGCAAATCATAGATCATCTTACAGTTTCTTGTAGCTCAAATGGGCGTAATGTATTTTTATTGACATGTTTTCCTAGTCTTCATTGCTTGGTTTTGATTGTGAGAAAGTGTCACTCATAGTCATTCAAATGTCACGCATAATTACACTGAATTTCAGAAAATGTCACATATAGCAATCTGCAACCTTGGTAGCTATGGGGACATGCTGTGGTGTTCAAGATGTGGCCATGGCAATGAAATCTGTGTGGAATCCGTCTGCAAGTCACACCAATGTGAACCGATGCGGGTGACTTGTATGCAGACGCACCGTACATGCATGTACTGAGTAGTGCGCACACCTTGTCCATTGACTGCACGATGCGTATGCATTACAGTCACCCAGGTCGGTTCACATTGAAGACAATGGGCTATGCGTGCGAACGGCTTGATTCATGCATGTACGATGCGTATGCAATGTGACCCAATGCGGGTGACTTCTACAGAGATGCAGCGTGCAGTTCTGGACCAAGCCGTGCGCACGGCTTGGCCATTGACTGCAATCTGAACCGACGTGGGTGACTTGTAAGCAGACGTGTCGTACAGGCATTAACCGAGACGTGCGCATGCATAGCCCATTGAATATTATTGAGACGATGCCTATGGTTTAAAAAAATACGCGTCGTAAAGTCAGTTTACCAAGCCATGCGCACTCATTGCCAATGGGCTGTCATGGAGACAGACGCAAATCAAAAAATCTTTGAATTGTGCCCTGGAAATATAGTTGGATGCCTATAACAATGTTGTAATCCTAGGGTGTCCTGAAGGTGAAAGTTTTGAACGATGCAGAAGACGTGTAGGAGTCTTACATTTCCATGGATTGGACAGATTCCTAGAATGCAACCGTGTCGGGCCTATCAGTAAGGGGCAATGTCACAGAATCTGCCTCTGCAGCACTGATTTAAGGCTGGCAGGCCCCAGGAAGATCACTTGCCTGCACTACATGCTACAGGACCACATATCTGATTCCACTGCTGCTGTCTATGCTTCCTCTGGGTCCTGCAATGGCACGTACTCTGGAGAGGGCCGCAGCATTCACAGAGGAGGAGAACCAGGCCCTGCTGGACATGGTCCTCCCAGAGTACAGCACGCTGTCTAGCAAACCAGGGGAGCAGGTGAGTGTGCAGTCCACTGCCTACCATTTTCTGCAAATTGTGTGACTAGCAGTAATAGCAGTGTGCACAGCAGTGGCAGGCATATGCACTGAGTACTTTCAGCAAGCAATTTATGTGGGTACATGTGATGAACAGGTGTCCTGCTGCAGTAGTGCAGTAGTGCTAGCCTTTAATTCCTAGGCAATGTCACCATGTCAGACCTGCAGCACAAATGCACATTTAGATGGGTGCACTACCTGTGTACCTCTTTTAGCTTTGTGATGACTACAAGTATTTTCAACTGTATGCAGCACAATTATGTGGCATTTGTTTAAATGTCCACTTCACTTTGTCATCCTCACAGGTTGATGCCCACCAGAAGAAAGAGATCTTGCTGACCATCACCCGGGCAGTAGGATCAGTGGGGGTCTACAAGCACCGGACACGCAACTGCCAGAAGAGGTGGCAGGACCTACGTGACTGGACCCGGAGGATTGAAAGGGTCCAGCTGAAGCTGTCACCTCCTCGCCGTAGGGGCGGATACCGGACCCTGACCCCCCACATGCTCCCGATCCTGGCGGTGGTCAGCCCGGACATGGATGGGCAACTGAAGGCAAGGAGGTGGTAAGTCCATGCCCAATCTGTGAACTATGTCTGACATGCTATTTGCAGTCTTTTGGCCTGGTCATGCTTCCACATTATGTTGGTCTTGTAGTCCTGGACTCATGTCCCTCAATCGTGTGAGTCACACTCCTCATCTGATCCACATTTGTGGCCCCTACAGTCTGTGACTTTCTTCACTTGGGCACTGTGTCTCCACGGCATTGGGAGACTCTGTACTCACACTCCCCTGTATCAACCTATTGATTGTGCTTTGTGAAATGTGCCATCAGGTGTCTGACACAATGTCATTGTGGTGTGGCTTCCTTTTTGTGAAAAATGGTGTGTCGATGATTTTTGTGTCAACAGGACATCTGAGATGTGACTATGGGACAATACATGTGCAACATTTAGGGGTGTGGTCACTGGACTGTGCACAATGCTGTATGCAACAGTGACTTTCATGCAGTTGTGTGTCACTTGCAGCACACTGTGGGATGCTCATGTTCAGGTAGTTGTGTTTGCAGTCACTCATATGTCTGATTTTAGTGATGTGGGTTCATCCTAGTCCAAGAACAGTGTTTGGCAGGGAACGGACAAGTGCACTTGTCAGCTGCAGACTTTGCTATGGGCATGACCTATGATTGTGACACAGTGCAGACTGATGTTGTCCGGATGCATTGCCCCATGATATGTGGCAGTGAAGACTGACTTAACATGCATGACTATGCCAGGGCATTGACTTGCTAAGAGGGATCCTGCATTGGAGTCAAAGGTGCTCCATGCACCCATTGTGTCATTGACATTCAGGACGTGAGGACGTCATTGCGTGTGGTGCTGCTAGGCATCACAACATTGTGAAATGTGACTCTGGCCATCCTTTCAGCCTGACACCTGTACTGAGTGAGTGGCATGTGATGTGTGTGTATATTAATGAATTTCAACATGGTCATTTGCATGTCCAACAACTGTGTAGGTGGTGCATGTGTGCACTTTGGGGTATTATCAGCCAGCATGCAACAGACATATGGGTACGATTGTATGACTTAACAACTACTGCCTAAACCACAACTTCTGGAACAACGAAGGCTAAACCACGACCATTACGAAAAAATTAGATTTAATGACACTTTTTCAATTTATGCCATTTTTTTTTCTAAAATACTAGTTAAGATCTGTTTACAAAAACGAGCACACTGATCATATTCTGTTCGTAAATCGATAGCATTCACAATTGAGAAAATCACAGAAACACTGCCATCTCCTGACATAAACCGGTAAATTAAATGTAAACCAATTTCTTCAACAACCTTAGCTGTATTTGAAACTTACAGCTAGATTCATCATAGTCCCGTTTTGCGAGTCCTTAATAGCGATTATTAAGGAATCGCTATTAAGGACTTGCAAAACGGGATTCATGTAGGAATGGCACAAAATATTGCGATTCCTACATCATCCTTATTTGCGATTAGCAATTTGCCGCAGAGCCAGCCTGGGCCAGCAAACGAGGAGACAGAGGGACCCAGTGGCACGGAGGGTGAGGGGAGCCACACCGAGGAGTCCTCAGCACCATCCACCTGAGGACCACAGCAGCTCAGAGGATGACTCCCTTGTGGGGGCGGGTGTCAGCAGCCAGCAAACCACAGATAGTGAGGGTGTTCCTGACACCACCACCACCACCCACCCCTCGGCTCCCATCCCGGAGGTCTGTGGCAGCTCCCATGTTCAGGAACATGTCTCCTTCATGCCAGACACCGCATCCCCTGCCCCTGTGTCCCCTGCTGCCCTGAGTGTAAAGTCTGTGGACTTGCTTAAACAGATCCATGTCGGCAGATATTAATGCGGAGTGTCCTCCATGCACACACCAGTCTGTTGACACAACTGGTGTCGTTCATGGAGGGAATTTCATTGGGCATGTCTGCCCTACAGATGACCTATCAGTCCATGGCCTCCTCCCTGACGGCAGCAGTATCCCTCCTCCTACAGTCCCTCACCCCTTCAGCCTCTGCCCCATCAACAATTCCTAGCACCCTACCTATCCCCAGCAACACACACCAGCACAGTCACCCAAACACACAGACACAGACAGCACACAATCACCCAAACCAAAGTCAAGACGTCCACGCAAGCAACGTCAGGGGACTGATACCACACGCACAGGGGATGGGTTGCAGATCCAGACTACAGGGGGAAGAGGAAGTCCCCACACACAGAGAGGAGTTCCCCTCACACCCGGACACCCTCCCCCAGGCGTAGGCAGACTGAGGCCCCCACCCGCAAATCACCCCATACCCGGAAGAGCAAGACCCCACCCCCACCCCACAGCACCACTGCACAGTCTGCTTCCTCCATCCTCCAGGTCAGCACACCACAGGTTCCACCGCCACTCCCTGTCCCAGGTTCCCCCACCCACCGATACATCATCCCCAAAATGCTCAGGGCCTCCCCAATTCCCACTTGCTCTTTCACTGACACCACCACCAGTCTGTCTGTTTGTGCCACTGGTATGGGGACTGTGCCCCCCCAGCTGTCCTGCCAACCTCAACTGAACCCCTTACCGCTCCCATGAAGTTAGGCACTGCAGTGGAGTTCATGACCACCAAGTCTGACATGGGCACTGCAGTGGGGACCGTGTCCACTACACCTGACCTGCCCATTGGAGTGGTTTCGGCACCCACCACATCCGACTTGTGCCCCACAGTTGTGACAGCACTCACCATGTCATTCATTTCCACTGCAGTTGCCAGTGACTCTCCTGCACCCACCACCCCTTCACTGCCTCCTACTGCTGAACCCTGATCCTGTCCCTGCGGTGCCTGGCCTGCCCCCATGTATTCCCCTGAGAGCGGATTTCCCCAGCCCTTAGCAGTGCAGGCAAGCAACAGGTGACAAGTGTAACTCACACCCTAGTTGGGCTTTGGATTTTGAGTGGACATTGCACTTAATATTTTTTTGACTTTCCCTTTCAGCTTTGACTTTGCTGAATTACGCATTTTTTGTTATCCTTGTGCATTTGATTTAGCTGTACATTATGATGATGATGATGTTTACCCTGACCTTGCTGTGATGATGCAGGATTGTCAATGTTGGATACTGAGATGTTGATGTGATGTACTGCATGTGGTCCATGAGATATGTATCCTGTTCAGGTTGGTATCCATGTCATCCTTTGCAGCTAACTGGGTGTGTCATGATGAACTAATTTAGCGCAGGGATGTTGACTTTTCTTTTGCATGGCCACATCTGTGGCTGGCACCCATGCACATATGATGTGCTTCACATTCTGCAATTTGTCACTTTCCCTGACTGTTGGCCCATCTCCACTGTACATGCAGGTCTGGGCATCATTGGTGTGGAGTCAACTGTGTCCTCTGTGCAACTTGCTAGACATATGTATTGTGTTTTTGCAGGTGACTTAAGGGACACTACCATACCCAGGCGGATGTGACACTGCCTACATTGGCTGGTAAATGATGGTTTACTGACCAGTGTTGTACTGATGTGACTGTGACCTGCCGGAAATATGTTTGGTACAGATGTGCTTCCACAGGAGTTGAGTCCCATCAAGTTAGGGTGTTGTTCTGTGACATTGCCTGGGCCCATGGTGTGTGTTGTGTGGGCATATGTGTGTGTGTTCCCATCCCTTTTTCTACACAGGCTGTGTTCCATTCATATGTTGGTGTTGGGGATGCTTGCAGAGTTGTCCTGTGTTCAACACACAATTTTGTCTGGGGCTCCCAGATTTGTTGGTGCACGACACACTACTGTTCATGTGTGTGTCATCATTGGGATTTGTTAGTTCTTAGTGGTGATGTTGTGATCAAACACAGATGTTACACAGTCAGGGCTCCCATGGGCACTTGTTTGTTTGCAAAATCATGTAGATGTCCATAGGTGGCAACCTTCAGTGATTCAGACATGTGTGTATGTGTGTGTGTGACTGCTCTCACCGGTCAGGTTCAGGGGTGCAATGTTGGCAGGTTTCAGCATGTGTGCCTTGTGGTTCTCCTTGACTTATGCATTGACCTAGGACTGTGTCAGGGATTCCTAAGGTTAATGGAGGGCTGACATCATGGCTATGTATTGCATAATGTGCAGTGTGTCTGTCATTCACCGTGGTTGTAGACTGTCCTTGTGTGATGAGTCTCTGCACCTTAGATCCTCACAACATTACTGTTTTATCACAGGTGCCAGTGCAATGTTACCAGTCCAAGTGGGCTTCAGTGATACACATCAGTGCAGTTCGGGGTGTGTGGTGTTGAGGGTGGACAGATGTGAATGGTTCCATGTGTGGGCCTCCACATCCCTTTTGTCCCTGGTTGACGAGCCTTGCTGAGTGATTGGCATATGTGTAGGTGTGATGTACGTTTATGTCACAGGACACCTGTTTGTGTTTCCCAGTTTGCACAACATGTCTCTTTTGCATCACAGTGGTCCTTACATGCAGGCTTGTGTTACCCCAATAACGTAAACGTAATACGTAAAGATCTGACACTTATTGCGTCTTCTTCGCTATGTCTCCCTGAGGTTGAGAATCTTGTCATCAACCTAGCAACGGAAGCTGGTGCCTTGACCCTTATCGTCTTATATCGCCCCCCCATCTCTATGCCCCTGTTCCCCGCTGCCCTTAGTGAACAGCTCACCGCCCTGATGACCTCTTCTGCCCGCATCGCCATGTTTGGTGATTTCAATTACTGGTTTAACCATACCGATGCCGGCCCCCACGCCACTGAACTGTTTGAGGCACTCATCAGTTTAAACCTGTCCCAGCATGTCACCACCCCTACTCACATCGGGGGCCACATTCTGGATCATATCTGGACGCAGGGGGTATCGCTCTCCTGTCCGAGTATCTCCCCCTGCGTCTGGTCTGACCACTCGCTGATTGAGTCCACTATTTCTGTAAAGGGCCTGGTTAAGCCACCTCCTCTGGAGGGTGGGATCGCCCGGAAATGGAACGTGCTTGATTCCTCTGCCTTTCTCTCCTTTCTTGCGGAGACTCAGCCCCTACCCAGTAATGCTCCTGGCGTCAATATACTGGACGCCAATATCGCCCATTGGCTTACTACTGCCAGCGACCAATTCGCCCCCCTGTCCCGTTTCCCTCGCTCACGCCATAGCAAATCCCACAAATGGTTCAACTCAACACTAAAATCACAACACCTCGAGCTACGCCAATTGGAGCGCAGGTGGAGGCGCAATTATTTTAGTGCAGACAGGGAGGCGTACGTGCTCGCACGCAAAGCATATAAAAAAGCCATCATCTCAACTAAGTCTGCTTTTTTTTCTGAGAGAATATCAACAGCCCCCAATAAATCTAAAGAGATTTTCAAGGTTCTCGGTGAATTAACATCGGACACCAGGACACTCCCGAATTTGCCTCCTTCCGCAGAGTCATGCAATACCTTGAACACCTTCTTTATTGACAAGATCTCGGCAATTAAAAAGTCTATCCCTCTTTCCCCTCTCTCAGCTATCGCTGTAGTCCCTCCCATCAACACCTCCACTCTGACCTGTTTTCCCACACTCGATCCCGACTCTTTAGCCAAGTTGGCTACTCGGGTGAAATCTGGCTCCCCTAAGGATTGTTGCCCCCCTTCTGTGTTTTGTGACATTTGTCATGCTCTACCGCACTGTATTCTACCCCTACTCAACACCTCCCTTAATTCTGGCACAGTCCCTAGTTCTTTCAAGGAGGCCGTACTGGTGCCCTTGTTAAAAAAATCTGGCGCGGACCCAGCGGTCCTCGCCAACTACCGGCCCATCTCTCTCTTGCCTTACCTGTCTAAAATCTTGGAGGCACATGTGACTACTTGCCTCTCGCAATTCATCGAGGAGTCCAACTTCCTGGAAATGAACCAGGCCGGTTTCAGACCAGCCCATTCTACCGAGGCTGTGATCCTCGCCGTGTTGGACAACCTCAGATGTAATGCTGACAGAGGACGCCCCCAGGCATTGGTCCTATTGGATTTGTCGGCGGCATTCGACACGGTGGATCATAACATCTTACTCCACCGTGTCGAGTCCGCCGGAGTCCGCAGGCTCGCCCTGTCCTGGGTTAAATCCTTCTTAGAGGGTAGATTTCAAGCAGTTAGTTTGGGTCCCTTCAGCGCCACCAGTGCACCATCACCCTGTGGTGTTCCCCAGGGCACTTCTCTGTCCCCCCTCCTTTTTAATTTGTATCTTCAGCCTCTTATTCACTCCCTGGGTAGTTGGGACGTCACCGTATTTAATTACGCTGACGATTTACAAATTATTTTTCCCCTCTCCTCCCCTGACGCCGTCACCAACTTTAAGGCGGTCATGATTCACATCCAGCATTGGATGAATCAAAATCAATTAAAGCTCAATCCTGGGAAAACTGAGCTCCTCCTCTGTGGAAAATTAAATTTTGCCATGTTATATGTGCCTACGTGTTCCCCATGTTATGTCATATGTGCATGATCGATATGCATGTATTCCCCTCTGATCGATTAAAGACGCAATTACAGTTGTGTCCATCTCTAGTATGCCAGTTTCCAGTTTTCGTGAATACAACGAATATCAGGCCTATGTAAAGCTACGTTGCCACGTTTTACAGTGTGCACGTTAATTCATTGAATTATCCCCGTTTCTAGGCCTCAAAAGGGCCCGGACTCAGATTCAGCTCCTGTTTCCTGAACCCTCTCCGAGGAGCGATACAGCCCCCACCTGTATCCCTGACCCTTAGCTTACTTTTATGCCTCGCAGTGCCCGGCTCGGCCTGGCTCTGCCTCCCAGTCTGCCAAGAGTATGTTATGATTCTAGTTATCAGTTCAGCCCTCCTTCTCTGCATTCCTAAGTTACTGAATCGCATCAATAGTTTCCGTCATGGTCTAGCCTTTATGTCTCCATGTAAGAGAAATACTGTATTAATATTCATAGAATATTCCTCGCACACGCACTACATGTAGAATAATGCATGCACCAGTCTTAATGTCTGTTAGCCTTTACCCTGATAACTTTTTTATTCTATCAACATGTACTCTAAACACCAGATACTAGATATGCCTGGGTACATGTCGCTCTGACACTCCAGACTTTAGTCTCCTCTTCTAGCGCAGAAGTCATAGCCCCCCCAGTTCTCCCTAGTAACACGTCATTGCCAGTTTGCGCGCACCACTAGGTTAGAGGTCCTAGCTGCTCAGGTAGCCCCCTCCATGTTTCCGCCCCGTTTATGACATATTCTGTTACGTTTACATCACATGTCTATGTGTACGCCCTGTACACGCCTTCTTGTTACCTCAGTTTTGCCCTTATCTTTCGCGACTGCTACAAACTCCGCCTACTGCTACGCCTGCTGTATTGAATGCAATGTATTTTGTTTAACTATATATACTAATGTACTGTTATTAGAAGAGACCCCCTATTCCCATTCCCAGATGCGCATCATTCCCAGATCCTGCCCGGCAGCTGTCGGGCCTTGTCATGCCCTGTCGGGCCCTGCCATCCCATTCCCATGCAGGCTGTCCTGTTCCTGTCCCTTTATGCCTGATTAAAGCCTGTACACTCTAGCTACCTCGTATCTTGACTCTTATTTATTGAGCTATCTGTTTGTATGAGTATCCTGAAAAATAGAACCGGTAATTAATTATTTATTTATCACATAATGGCGCCCGAATAGCGACTTGCCCTTTCCCCACGCGCCGGAGAAGCCACGCAGGCCCCCTGATCCTCTGCAGCCGTGACGGAACCATACCGTGCACGTGCAGATATTTCTGCTTCAAGTATCCCTCAGGCCCACGGAGGAGACGGAGGTTGCGGTCCAGCGTCCAGACGAGGCGGTGGAGGAACGCGGCGAGTCCCGACCAGAGCCCAAGCCGAGAGTCCAAGGTCCGAGGTATCCGGAGGCCCACCTGTAACTGAAGTCCGAAGTTCGTCCGTCCGTCGTCGTAGCAGTCCAGTCCAGTCCGAGGCCTTCCGTTCTTGCTGCCCGGTGAGTACCGTTGCTGGGGTAGTATCTAGACAGGGTCAATTCATTTGTCTCTGGTCCGTGGGTTTGGGTACACAGATCCAACACGAAGTGTCCACTTAGGTGGATGCGGGTCCTGACGTGTCTCTTTATGGGACCGGTAAGTTTCGTACTGTTTTAGCAGTGCATCTAGTCATTCTAGTAAGTTCTGTTCTCGAGAAATTCATGTATTCTGTTTTCAGTATTTCAGGTAATATTCTGTCCGAACTGTTGTTTTAAATGTTATTCCATGTGTTTTAAATGTCGTGGTATGAATGATTCGTTTTTCAGTTATTATTGTGTTTATCGTGTATTGTATTGTGTCTAGACTCCAGTCTAAGTTATGCCTCTGTTCACGAAGTTACGTCAGTTAAAAACTAGAAAAGGTCTGCTCGAGGAAGCAGTTCCTGTCCCGCCTAGGGACAGTCCAGGTCATTTTATGTATCAAAAGCATGGCATAAGTGCCATATTATATCTAGACTTATGGGTGGAGTACACCAAGCAATTAGAGGAAAAGTATAGATGGCCCGTATCAGGTACGTGGGATGCCGAGTGCATCATGCGAGTAGAAGAAGCATTATGGAAAAAGAAAGCCAGACAGTCCCAGAAAGATGCCATCGAGTTATGGCGCAAAGAATCTCATAAAAGAACCGAAAAAGAAATCCGAAAGTCTGAATTAAGTAGAGAATCCTCAGAGAGAGCCCAAGAAAGGGAATTAATCGAAGTAGGTGAACGAGTTAAAGCCGAACAGTCAGACAGACAGAGAAATGCCCTCATTAAGGGTATGTATCCTCTTCTTGCCGAGGGCTTGCCAAAAGCAACCCCGGAAGCACCATGTAATTTTCCGCCGCCATTAGTTCCGATTAAGCTACGTCACAAACCGACCGCAGCTGATATTTTTCTCTCATCTTATTTGGACGACACAGTCCCAGAATATGCAAATCCTGCTCCGCCAGCTCCAGTAAACAATGTAATTCCTGTTCCTCCAGCCACCAGGGCACCTGTTACAGCGCCTGTTACGGTACCCCCGGTTCAGCCCATAGTACAAGTACCCGCTACATCGGTCACTCTGCCAGCACGAAGAGTATCAGTCGACGATTCCAGTTTAGGGGCCGCGGGAGGAGGTCCTCCTGGTACCCCGCCGCCACACAAACGTATAACGTTAGTTGAGTTACATGAACGTGCGTTACAGCGTACGCCCAAACATCAGTCCGTTGCAGATATCAAGCGAGCTCTTACCGAATGCCGTTATGATCCAGTCCCAGGCGATGATAATATGGTTATATATTCATTGCGTGTAGGACGGGTGACCGAGTATTTGGACACCCTACCGAATATGAAAGAAGATCTAGACAGAATATATCGTTTCATCCGTACAGGGGATGATCCAGAAAGTATTGGCGAAATCATGTCTCTAAGGAAAGCCGAGACCCAGCTTATGCTATTAAAGTTTCTAATCAATTGTTTAATAAGGGAACAAGATTATCCAGATAAAGATCCGATCGAAATGAAAGTTCTGACAAAGTGGAGTGATCATATAGCCGAGGGTAGACACAAGACACTCAGTAGTATAGACAGTATGTACAAGAAAATTCGTAAGGAAATAATAAGGTTACACGAGAAACGTAAAGCAGCACAAGTAAGTGAGAAAGAAGATAACACTGATACTGAAGAGGTAGAAGACGAGAATACCGCCAGAATAGCGTATGTAGGTAAATCTAGATTTCCAGACCGACATTCACGTCTAGAACACAAGAAAGTTTTTCATCTTCCAGCACCAGAACAAGATTCTCTAGAGCAAGTATTTCAAGCTACCGATCACATTCTGAAATCACGAATCGGTTATAGTGAACTTAGTATCATGCATGAACAAGAACTAGCCCGATCAGCAGTCCGATGGATTACTGATTCTACCACTTTTCCAGATGAAATAGTGGCACAAATGTTTCTGAAGCTGCCCCCAGCCGAGCAGCGACTGGTGGGTATGTATACGATCCAGCACCTCATTACACTGTATGAGGGACAACATTCTGATCCAGGTCCGTTACATGATGTTCTGAACGAGTTACTCCAGTATAGATGGAAAGGTTTAGGTACCGATTTAATTAGTGTCATTCTAGAACAGCGCCACAAATATAGAACGTTCCTGAACCCGCATTTTGTTCACGTCTCACCTCCAGAAAGTAAACCATTTTACATAGATAGACAGCATCCGTTACGAGAAGTACACCCAGTTAGGACAGCGGGTGGTGAAATGCAACGAGTATTTGTTTACACCCCTGTCACGAAGATGGAACTCTTAGAGATGAAGAAACTAATTCCCTGTCACGACAAAGATCCAGCAGGGTTCCATCGAGAATTAAAAGACATGCTCCGTATGGGAGAATACACGTATCCAGATATTATTAAAATGTTAAAGGTCCTGTTGCCCGCAGGGGTATATGAAAAACTCAAGGAAAAGGAATGGGAGGTGGGAGAGAAAAAGATAGATTGGACAGCTCTAGAAGCTGAAGATAAAATACGAGTACCAGGTACCGGTCTTGGGGAGAAATGTAAAGAATTGCCCGAGTTATTGATACAAGTTTTGCCAAGGTTATTAGCCACGAAAAAGGAAGATTGGGATGCAATCTCAGCATGCAAACAGAAACAGGATGAAGATACTAGTGATTTTTATTCTAGATTTGAAAAATGTTTTATTATTAACAGTGGTTTGAAGACAGGTAGCGAGTCATACCCTCATCTTTTTGTTTCTAAACTAGTCGAGAATTCAAGCCCACAAGTTAAAAATCGAGTATTGAAAGTCGAAAGTACTTGGCAAGCTAGTACCCCGTCACAGATGTTACAGATGCTCCAGTATCACCAGAATAGAATCAGGGAAGAGCAGGAACACGAAAGGAGACGTATGAAAGATACGAAAATGAAAGTACTAGTTGCACAATCTGTTCCACAAGACAGTCAGAAGAGGGGTCCGAATCAAGCCAGTCATCCTGCAGCTCCCGTTAAAGGGACATGCAATTATTGTAAACAGCCAGGTCATTTTATAAACGAGTGTGCAGTTCTGAAACACAACATAGCAACTGGTAAGACTAAAGAAAGACCACGTCCGCCTAGACAAGAACAAGTTTCACAGACTTCTCAGTCACCACAGAATGCACAACAGACAGTTCCAGCACCGCAGCCTATTGCTGCAACACAGCATGTTACACAGCAGATGTACCAGTATGCCCAGACAGAGTATCCAGAGTATCAACCGTATTCATGAAACAGCCTAGAGAGGGAGGTAGGCTTGCCTCTCATCGAGATACCTGTAGATCAAGAGGGTCCCTATGTACACAGTCAAGTATTAGGGAAAGACAGAAAGTTTTTGATTGATACAGGGGCAAGTAGGACTACTATCAGTCATGACGAGGTTCCAGGGGCTCCGCTCTCAGGCTCTAAAAATGTTTCCCTTGGATTTTCAGGAAAGCCTATTGTTAACGAGATTTCAAAGCCAGTTACTCTAGAAGTTGGTCCATTGTCCCGAACTACTGATTTGTTACTTACGAAGTCATGTCCAGAAAATTTGTTAGGCATTAAAACATTGAAAGAATTAGGTGCAGTTATTTGCTGCTCTCCAGAAGGAATACGATTGTTTTTACGTGACTTTAAAGGTCACTATGTATTACGTGATTTTGATCCAAGATTGTCCAATATTCCACAGCATTTATGGGCGCAAGGTCCAACTGATGTAGGTTTTATGCGAATCACACCCCATCGTGTGACCCTCAAGCAAGGTATAGTCTTGCCCCGAATCAGACAGTACAGATTGCCACCTGAGGCTGTAACAGCCTTATCCAAAATTATTGATGAGCTAATTGCTCAAGGAGTGGTCGTAGAAACTGACTCCAATGTATGTAATTCTCCTATCATTCCAGTCATGAAACGTACTGATCCAAATGCACCTCCAGTATATCGATTAGTGATTGACCTTCGAGAACTTAATAAATGTATCATACCCCAGTATCCAGTAGTCCCAGATATTTCATCTCTATTGACAGCTATTGATTCTGAAGCTACATTTTTCACTGTCATAGACCTCAAGAATGCATTTTTCAGTGTCCCGATTCATCCAGACAGCCAATACCTTTTCGGTTTTTGTTTAAATGGAAGGAGCTATAAATTCACACGAGCTCCTCAAGGTTTCACAGAAAGTCCTAGTATTTACAGTCAAGCACTTAAAAGACAACTAGACAATATTCACATGCCAACTGACACTGCCCTGCTCCAGTATGTAGATGATCTACTGATCACAGCCCGTTCTGAACGTGACTGCGAGCGTGCGTCACTTACAGTTCTGTATTTCCTAGCCGAGATGGGGCACAAGGTGTCCCCTTCGAAGCTCCAGTTCTGTGTCCAGCAAGTGATCTACTTAGGCCACTTACTGTCCAAGTGGGGTAGGCAGTTGACACCAGACCGTATCCAGTTAATAGCGAGTCTTCCACAGCCCAAGACACAGAAGGAGGTACGTGCTTTTATTGGCCTTACTTCTTACTGCAGACAATGGATTCCTCAGTATGCATTTCTAGCAAAGCCGCTGATACAGTTAACGACACAGGAGGCAGCCGTATCGACTGTTCTCCCTTGGACATCTGAGCATACACTTAGTTTTAATGAGTTAAAGAAAGCCTTATGCCAAGCACCTGTTCTAGCAACACCGAACTACAGTAAGCCTTTTACACTTTTTGTCACAGAACGTGATGGTACTGCATTATCTGTTCTCACACAAGATCAAGCAGGACAGTACAAGCCCTGTGCTTATTTTTCGAGCACATTAGATCCAGTAGCCCAGGCTTTGCCTGCGTGTCTCAAGTCAGTTGCAGCCACAGCTCTAGCAATCAGACAAAGTGATTCCATAGTATTAGGACACTCCCTGACAGTACAAGTTCCACACTCCGTGGAAGTTCTTTTAAACCGAACACAGACTCAGCACTTGACCATTGCACGTTTAACAGGTTATGAACTGACACTGTTCCAGCCACACATAGAAATCAGACGCTGCAACGTTCTAAATCCTGCTACACTGTTACCGTCAGTTACTCCAAATCCTGCCACACATGACTGTGTGGAAGTCATTAACACTATGACCAAGCCAAGAAAAGACCTGACAGACATTGCATTACCTAATCCCGACCTGACACTTTATGTGGATGGTTCATGTATGAGAACTAGTACAGGAGAACTAGTAGCCGCGTATGCAGTGACTACTGAAACCGAAGTTATTGAAACACACCGTATTGACACCCTGTCTGCTCAAGCAGCAGAGCTAGTTGCTCTGACCCAAGCCTGCATACGTGCCAAGAACCTGAAAGTAAACATATATACAGATTCACATTACGCATTCGGAGTTGTACACGACTTCGGAGTGCTCTGGCAGGAGAGAGGTTTCATGACTCCTCATGGAACCAAGATTCAGCATGGTCTCCTCATTCAAGCTCTGTTAGATGCAATACATTTACCGACAGCTATCGCTATCATGAAGTGCAAGGCACATACGAAAGTTACTGACATCATTTACCAAGGTAACGATCTAGCAGATCGAACAGCCAAGCTTACAGCTCAGACACCAGACATTCCAGTTAACAAGACACAGACATCCACTCCAGAACAGACTACATGTATGACAGTTAAGGACCCTACACAAGATGTCATAGACATACAGTTACATGCTACTCCTGAAGAAATCAAGAAATGGTCCGAACAAGGAGGGGTCCAGACAGATCAGGGATGGTTGACGAAGGGAAAAGCCACATGGTTTCTCCCCGACTCTATGGGTCAAGTCATTATCAATACCGTACATAGTCCAGCACACCTAGGAGAAAAAGCCATGTTAGACAGTATTCAGAACCTTTGGTTTAACAAGCACTTACGCGCTGCAGCCAAGCAGAAAGTCCGTACTTGTATGATATGTTGTCAATTCAATCCAGGTAAAAGTGTCCCGGTGGAACAAGGTGGATTCCAACCCCCTGACCACCCTTTCGAAGTCCTCCAGATGGATTATATTCAGATGGAGCGATGTCGAGGTTTCAAGTATGTCCTCGTAGTTGTATGCGCTTTGTCCAGGTGGACAGAAGCATATCCAGTTCCAGATTATACAGCAGCGACCACTGCCAAGCAGTTGGTTCGTGAATTCTTCCCCCGTTATGGACTCCCTAGGGTCGTGTATTCTGATAACGGCCAGCCATTCTCATCCGAGTTAATGAAACATGTTTCCCTTTTGTTAGGGTACCAGTGGAAGTTCCATTGTGAGCGCCATCCTGAAGCAGCCGGTCTCGTAGAGAGACATAATCAAACCCTGAAAATCCGTATTGCCAAGATATGTCAAGAGAAAGGTGTAGACTGGCTAGTTGCCCTGCCAGTTGCTTTATTCTTTATGCGCATGGTCGCACATTCCAGATCAGGTCTGTCCCCTTATGAGGTCGTATTCGGCCGCCCCCCAAATATGTGGGGTACACCTAGACCCCGCAGTATTACAGATGTTTCCAGTAATATGTTGACAGATTACCTAGCTTCCTTGATGTCTGCCCTACACTCTTGTCGTTCACAGGTTGCCGCCGCATTTCCAGACAATACTGAAGTAAAACCGCATGAGGTCATTCCAGGCGACCTCGTTCTTGTAAGGAACTTTGATCGTTCAAGTCCGCTGGAGCCTCGTTGGAAGGAGCCACGACTTGTCCTCCTGACCACCCGCACGGCCGTGAAGTTGGAAGGCCGCAAGGGTTGGGTCCATCTGTCTCATGTAAAGAAATTCCATGGAGTCCGATCCAAGACATTTTTAAAGGACACTTCTAAGGACTGTTCCATTTCTAAAGACTGCCTGAAACCAGACATTGTTTTAAATCCTGAACTGAAAGTTCCTCTGTTCGAGAAAACTCCGCAGCAGGAGTATAAATTAAAGCTCCGGTCTATTAAAATAAGTCAGCCAGTTTAATTGTCTAAGTCCCCCTCGGGTGAAACGGTTAGACAGGTATCTGACATGTATGAGATAGACCCCCATAGTGAGAGAGTTAGTCAAAACTCTATCCGATGTATCGTTTTTCTAAGTTTCTTATTGTTTCTAAGTTTGATGGGTACCTGCACAAGTTATGCATTGCATTTATGTTTCCCAATTCCTCATGTAAATAAGTTTTCTAATGCTACAGTAGAGCACACATTTAGTGATCTGCCTCCTCACGAGTTATCCTATCGTCTTGCTATGAGAAATAACACATTCATTAGAATGTTACATTATTCACACCAGACCAGCAATGCTACTAATTGTTGGGTGTGTGGTCGACTCCCCCCTTTCCAGACACCGAAGGGAGTTCTGCCACTCTTTCCTTATCCGTTTTCACATAATGGTTCGTGTGGAGCATGGTCCATGTTAACGTCATCCTCAAATGATATGTCCCTTCTGAATAGAACATGTTTTCCAGACAAGAAAGGTCTTCCCCATAGAACAGGGTTAGATCTAGAAAATGAAGTTTATAATTTAGGTAATTATTCTTCGAATTTTATGATCCTGAATGTTCAGTCTGATACTACTCCAGACTTGCCTGCTATTTCAGTACTACCAGTCAAAGGCGAATTATGTGTCCGAAAGAATGGTTCCGCACATGTAGGACATAGTGATTGTACTACTACTGTCGAGTATAGTGACAGTGGGAAATCTATTTTCAAAGCTTCACGTCATTCTTATTTTGTTTGTGGTCAGACCGCATATGTTCGTCTGCCCCTCGATTGGGATGGAACATGTTACATTGCCTTCCTACTGCCACCAGTTTTTTTAGCCCCATCTGATTATCACAGAAACACACATCTAGTACACGTCAGACATAGACGGGAGATTGAGTCCCCAATTGTCGATCAAACTGAAACTGCTCTAGAACAATATACAGATTTCAATAGAGGTTTCTTTTTCTTTATAGGCCCTATCCAGAATAGTAAGTTAATCCGTAGATTAACCAGAACCCTTGAAGCAGTAGTGAATGAGACTACTTCTGCTCTAGGTAACTTAACCGAAGAGCAATCTGCTATGAGATTTGTCGTGCTCCAAAATCGTCTCGTTCTTGACGTCATACTGGCCGATAGAGGAGGAGCATGTAGAGTCATCGGATCTAGTTGCTGCATTTTCATTCCTAATAACGCGCCGTCTGTTTATTCAGCTATAACCAGACTTCATAAAATTGCCCATCAGTTACACCAGAATCCAGGCACCTGGACATGGTCCGGTTGGCTCTGGGATATCATATCTGCTTGGGGATGGAAAGTATTGTCATTCCTAGGTATTGCAGTAATGATCATATTCAGTTGCTGCCTCTGTATACAATGTGGCCCTGCGATTTGCGGCATGTGCGCTACCTCTTGTATTCCTAGTCCTAAGTCCCGTTCCAAGACAATTCGAGACGAGCAAATGATGCTATATGAAATGATAGATGGTATCATGAATATAGATGTTTCCTGATGGAAACGTAGGGCACAAGGAGGGAATGTGGAAAAGTAAATTTTGCCATGTTATATGTGCCTACGTGTTCCCCATGTTATGTCATATGTGCATGATCGATATGCATGTATTCCCCTCTGATCGATTAAAGACCCAATTACAGTTGTGTCCATCTCTAGTATGCCAGTTTCCAGTTTTCGTGAATACAACGAATATCAGGCCTATGTAAAACTACGTTGCCACGTTTTACAGTGTGCACGTTAATTCATTGAATTATCCCCGTTTCTAGGCCTCAAAAGGGCCCGGACTCAGATTCAGCTCCTGTTTCCTGAACCCTCTCCGAGGAGCGATACAGCCCCCACCTGTATCCCTGACCCTTAGCTTACTTTCATGCCTCGCAGTGCCCGGCTCGGCCTGGCTCTGCCTCCCAGTCTGCCAAGAGTATGTTATGATTCTAGTTATCAGTTCAGCCCTCCTTCTCTGCATTCCTAAGTTACTGAATCGCATCAATAGTTTCCGTCATGGTCTAGCCTTTATGTCTCCATGTAAGAGAAATACTGTATTAATATTCATAGAATATTCCTCGCACACGCACTACATGTAGAATAATGCATGCACCAGTCTTAATGTCTGTTAGCCTTTACCCTGATAACTTTTGTATTCTATCAACATGTACTCTAAACACCAGATACTAGATATGCCTGGGTACATGTCGCTCTGACACTCCAGACTTTAGTCTCCTCTTCTAGCGCAGAAGTCATAGCCCCCCCAGTTCTCCCTAGTAACACGTCATTGCCAGTTTGCGCGCACCACTAGGTTAGAGGTCCTAGCTGCTCAGGTAGCCCCCTCCATGTTTCCGCCCCGTTTATGACATATTCTGTTATGTTTACATCACATGTCTATGTGTACGCCCTGTACACGCCTTCTTGTTACCTCAGTTTTGCCCTTATCTTTCGCGACTGCTACAAACTCCGCCTACTGCTACGCCTACTGTATTGAATGCAATGTATTTTGTTTAACTATATATACTAATGTACTGTTATTAGAAGAGACCCCCTATTCCCATTCCCAGATGCGCATCATTCCCAGATCCTGCCCGGCAGCTGTCGGGCCTTGTCATGCCCTGTCGGGCCCTGCCATCCCATTCCCATGCAGGCTGTCCTGTTCCTGTCCTTTTATGCCTGATTAAAGCCTGTACACTCTAGCTACCTCGTATCTTGACTCTTATTTATTGAGCTATCTGTTTGTATGAGTATCCCGAAAAATAGAACCGGTAATTAATTATTTATTTACCACATAATGGCGCCCGAATAGGGACTTGCCCTTTCCCCACGCGCCGGAGAAGCCACGCAGGCCCCCTGATCCTCTGCAGCCGTGACGGAACCATACCGTGCACGTGCAGATATTTCTGCTTCAAGTATCCCTCAGGCCCACGGAGGAGACGGAGGTTGCGGTCCAGCGTCCAGACGAGGCGGTGGAGGAACGCGGCGAGTCCCGACCAGAGCCCAAGCCGAGAGTCCAAGGTCCGAGGTATCCGGAGGCCCACCTGTAACTGAAGTCCGAAGTTCGTCCGTCCGTCGTCGTAGCAGTCCAGTCCAGTCCGAGGCCTTCCGTTCTTGCTGCCCGGTGAGTACCGTTGCTGGGGTAGTATCTAGACAGGGTCAATTCATTTGTCTCTGGTCCGTGGGTTACCTCAGTTTTGCCCTTATCTTTCCCGACTGCTACAAACTCCGCCTACTGCTACGCCTACTGTATTGAATGCAATGTATTTTGTTTAACTATATATACTAATGTACTGTTATTAGAAGAGACCCCCTATTCCCATTCCCAGATGCGCATCATTCCCAGATCCTGCCCGGCAGCTGTCGGGCCTTGTCATGCCCTGTCGGGCCCTGCCATCCCATTCCCATGCAGGCTGTCCTGTTCCTGTCCTTTTATGCCTGATTAAAGCCTGTACACTCTAGCTACCTCGTATCTTGACTCTTATTTATTGAGCTATCTGTTTGTATGAGTATCCCGAAAAATAGAACCGGTAATTAATTATTTATTTACCACACCTCCCTGGGAGAAGCGCTTCCCACTGGGGCCCCCAGTATTGGCCATCCGAGCTTGGTCCGTCTCCTTCTCCTGCTGGCTGTGTAAAGAGCCTCGGTGTCATTATTGACTCTGAGCTCACTCTTAAGGCCCAGGTGAGCGCCGTAACATCTTCCTGTATGTTTCAGCTACACAGGATACGGAAAGCTGCCCACCTCTTGACCCCTGAAGCTTTGCTACAAGTTCTAATAGCATTGGTGATGTCCCGCCTGGATTTCTCCAATTCCTTGTATCTTGGCCTCTCCAAATCCCTGCTGTCTAGGTTACAGATCATTCAAAACCAGGCTGCCAGACTGGCATTTAAAATCCCCAGATGGCAATCGGCCAAACCTTTACTACATCAACTACATTGGCTTCCAGTTAGTGAAAGAATAGCCTTCAAGGTTGGCTGCCTGGTCTTTAAAGCCTTGACTGGTCCCTCCCCTGCTTTCTTGAAGTCCCTGGTTACCCCCTACTGCCCTTCCCGTACCCTGAAGTCCACTCACCTTCAGCTTCTAGTCACTACCCGGTTTAAACTTATCAAATTAGGCGTCCGCAGCTTCTCTCATCTAGCTCCCAAATTATGGAATTCTTTTCCACTTTCACTCAAGACTTCATATTCCCTCTTATTATTTAGGAAATCTTTAAAAACTCTGCTCTTCTCACACTCCCAATAAATTCTCTCCTGTACAGTCTCAGTGTCCTATCAGCGCCAGGAAACTCATGGTGACAGTGCGCTCAACAAATGCCCATTAACATAACATAAATTTTCCCTGGGGGTGGTGCTGTTTGTGGGTCTGTCTCATACTGTTTCAGTTGATGTTCATTCCAGCTTGTGTCACATGTGTCTGTTGGTATCCCTCTCATCTCACAATGCCTGATTGCCCACCGTGGGGTGCAAAACTGATGGCTTACTTTTGTGTGACACTATGTACACATCAGTGTCATTGTGGTACAGCCACCCTCATGTGTTGTGTAGTTGCCTGGGGATACTGAGACACCCACACACACATGCTGTGTGAGATGTACAGTATGAGGTTGATTGTTGGTGTATGTGCATCTGCACCTGTGCATTTGAATTGGTGGGCCATTGTCTATATGTTGTTTAGTTTATTTACCCTGCTGTCCCTATGATATATATATCACCATTCTGCACATTGTTCCTGGGTGTCCTGTACCATTGGTGCCATGGAATGGTATTTTATATACTGACAACTACAGTCGGCACAGGATGTATTGCTTTGTGTGTCTATTTTCGAGATGTGTGTATGCATTATGATGGTCACTTCTGCTTTTGGGTCATTGTACACTGTGTGCAATGTCAGCCCCCATGGGTGATGTTTGTCTGCACATGGCCGAGTGTATGTTGTGTTTTCACAGCACCGTTCGCCTCACCAAATCTCTGTGGGAATGTGACACAACCACTACTTTGCCACAAAACGTGTGTCATGTTCTGCGGCCATGAATCATACATACTGTTTGCCATTTGCTGCTATTTCCATGATGACACTTACCTTGAGGTCACTGTGAAGATGGGGGATTTAGACCCTTTGCCACAATGCTCAACTTTTGCTGCAGTTTGTGTCCACTCATTTTACATTGTATCTACACACTGTTGGGGCTTTTGAACACATTGGTGGCACAGTACTATTGTGAAGCTTGACTTGCGTAGCCCACACTCTGGTGTTGGTCACACATGTGATGGTAGTTACATTGTGTGTCCTTACTGAAATTCACTGTTGGGGGTATTTGTCAAACACTACACACAGTTGTCATGATGTTGTGGGGAATGTATTTGGCTGACATACCTGAGGTTGATGTTTGATGGATGTGTGGCGCATCACCCATCCTACGGGTGGGGTGTTAATATTGTTAGACACACAGACCCCTATGGGTGGGGTGGCAGTAGTGATACACAACATGGCACATATGGGTGGGGTGGCAGGGGTGGTGGGCAACATGCCCCTGTGGGTGGGGTGGCAGTAGTAATACACAACATGGCACATATGGGTGAGGTGGCAGGGGTGGTGGGCAACATGTTCCTATGGGCGGGGTGGCAGTAGTGATACACAACATGGCACATATGGGTGGGGTGGCAGTAGTGATACACAACATGGCACATATGGGTGGGGTGGCAGTAGTGATACATAACATGATACATATGGGAGGTGGCAGTGGTGGTAGGCAACATGCCCCTATGGGTGAGGTGGCAGTAGTAACACACAACATGGCATATATGGGTGAGGTAGTACTAGTGATACACAACATGACACATATGGGTGGGGTGGCAGTGGTGGTTGGCAACATGCCCATATGGGTGGGGTGGCAGTAGTGATACACAACATGGCACATATGGGTGGGGTGGCAGTAGTGATACACAGCATGGCACATATGGGTGGGGTGGCACTAGTGATACACAACATGACACATATGGGTGGGGTGGCTGTGGTGGTGGGCAACAAACCCCTGTGGGTGGGGTGGTAGTAGTGATACACAACATGGCACATATGGGTGGGGTGGCAGTGGTAGTGGGCAACATGGCCCTATGGGTGGGGTGGCAGTAGTGATACACAACATGGCACATATGGGTAGGGTGGCAGTAGTGATACACAACACGGCACATATGTGTGGGGTGGCAGTGGTAGTGGGCAACATGCCCCTATGGGTGGGGTGGAAGTCGTAATACACAACATGGCACATATTGGTGGGGTAGTAGTACTGATACACAACATGGCACATATGGGTGGGGTGGCAGTGGTGGTGGGCAACATGCCCCTATGGGTGGTATGGCAGTAGTGATACACAACATGGCACACATGGGTGGGGTGGCAGTAGTGATACACAACATGGCACATATAGGTGGGGTGGCAGTGGTGGTTGGCAACATGCCCCTGTGTGTGGGGTCGCAGTAGTGATACCCAACATGGCACATATGGGTGGGGTGGCAGTGGTGGTGGGTAACATGTCCCTGTGTGTGGGGTGGCAGCAGTGATACACAACATGGCACACATGGGTGGGGTGGCAGTAGTGATACACAACATGGCACATATAGGTGGGCTTGCAGTGGTAGTGGGCAACATGCCCCTTTGTGTGGGGTGGCAGTAGTGATACACAACATGACACATATGGGTGGGGTGACAGTGGTGGTGGGCAACTTGCCCCTATGGGTGGTGAGGCAGTAGTGATGCACACATGGCACATATGGGTGGGGTGGTAGTGGTGGTGGGCAACATGCCCCTGTGGGTGGGCGGGCAGTAGTGGTACACAACATGGCACATATGGGTGGGGTGGCAGTGGTGGTGGGCAACATGCCCCTATGGGTGGGGTGGCAGTGGTGGTGGGTAACATGCCCCTATGGGTGGGGTGCCAGTAGTGATACACTGCATGCCACATTTGAGTGGGGTGGCAGTGGTGGTGGGCAACATGCCCCTATGGGTGGAGTGGCAGTAGTGGTGACCATGGGTTCCCTATAGAGGCCTGTTGCTGGTGGACAGGGTCTGGACCCGCTGGATGTGTGTGATATTTGGCGGGTACATGTCGTTTGTTTGTATGGTGGGTGTCCGACTTACCGTCTGTGCCATCTGCGTATTTTCCTGTTCCGTTCATATATGTACAGGACTGGTATGACCTGCGTGATTGGATTCATGTTGCTCCGTCTTGAACTGTTGCTAGCTGCTCCGTTCCAATCCGTGGATTGTGTTCTGGTGCAATTTGTAGCTGGTATGCAGCTCTTCTGGGTGCTGTGGCGTGCTGTACGTGGCGAACCATCCGGAACGTAGTAACTACGCATCGTACTTGACCGGCCAGAAGTAGCAGTGTTTATGGGTCCATGCGATGCAAATTATGTGTTTCTGGGTCAGGCTCGGATGGAAAATGTGGATGGACTCACACACTCACCACAGTGCACTCAGCCACAACTTTTACGTCCCACTACTTTTAAATGTCACCAGCGGTCACTGGTCCCTGTAGCATGAAAATGTTAATCTGTGTAAGCCTAAGCATCTTTTTAGAGCTAGTGATTCAATACAGAGATGCAGGCAAACGTTGTGTCCGTTCAGTCCTCTGTCAGGCAGGTTGGAAGTCAATCTTCTTTTCTTTATCTGTACAAGTCAGTTTTCTATCTAAGAGTATCTGAAATAGTTAAACATTTGATTTTGATACCCACTGTGCAAGTCAATAAAGTTTCCAGAGGTTGCCTTTATGACATTTACAACAGTATGACTTTGTTCCTACTTCGGAATGGTGTTATACTGAAATAGGTCCTTACTATCACAATCACAAAAAATTGTTGCACCTGGTTTCCTTATGTTCTACCCAACCCCACCCGAAGCCAGTGCAATTCTGACTCCTAAATTAATAAGAAAATCTCCACCCAGCTAAATCTGAGCATCTCATATTGTGAAAAGCTTCAATATGGTTGTGAGGTTCTACCTATAAATAGAGACCAAATATTTTGATTTGGTAGGAAAAGGTGTTGAGTATGAAAAAGACCCTACCTTCAACACATTGTTTTAACCTTTTGTTTTGATGACTCTTGGGTGAAGTTAAACGGCTGAGGAGTATGCAATATGTCTAAAGTCTAATAACTCAATCCAATATATATATCTCTAAGAAAATGTGCTCTAGTATGAACTTAAATTATCCATATAATTGCAGCCAGATTTCTCCACTGACTACCTATTAAAGACCACCTCTGATGCCCATCAAGCAGTCCAAGGCATAGACCTTTATATCTCAGAAACAAGCTCAGAGATATGCTCCCACGTGTACCTTGTTCTGAAGTAAACAGCAACTGCTAAAGGCCCTTGGTTCCAGAGAGGTAAGGAAAGAGTTAGATAAGTCTTACTTGTTGCCTAAATATTAGGGCTGGGCGGAGTTTGTGGCCCAAAAACTCTGCCGTGTTATGTGGAGTTCCGGAAGTGGTGGAGTGCGTTGGGTTGTGCTGTTTGCACTGATACTTAGAGCTGGGTTTTTGTCCCACACTGGAAAATCAGCACAAATGGCACCATGCAAAGCTTCTTTCTGCCACTTAAGTAGATTTTCTACTCAAGCAGCAGCTTCCTCAATGCAACTGGAAGGTTTCTCAACGAGAGTGATGGCGGCCATCTCCTATCACCCGCATTGAGAAATCTCGCAGGGAGATGCTGTGACGTAAGATTTTCCTTGCTTGCGCTCACCAACTCAACGCTATGTGGCGAGTGGATTGGGAAAAACTCTGCAAACTCTGTGAGCAGAGCGGAATTTCACACCCAGGCATACTAAATATGTGGAATAGAATACTTTTCAGCTTTTGGTAATGCTCTCATGTGCTGCAATTTGGAGGTAAAATGGAACACTTGGTTTTTGAATTACATCTTTTATCATTTGTACCACTAATTTATTGTGCTTGTTTTCCATATCAATACATGCTATGGATGTGTATCACATCTGATAAAAGTCACAATAAATAAATAAAATGCATTTCAAATGTATTTACTTAAGTTTGATTTAAATTTCATAATGAGATAAAACAATCTAAAGTCCCTTGCATATTACATGCAATTAGCGAGTCTATTAAACACTTTTAAAATTGTATAAATCCTATATATACACTAGGATGACTGTCTAATATGTATGTCCTTCACTTCCTGTCCTCACAATAGTTATAAGAAATATCATTTGTAAATATCTTTGTCAAGGGATTACTGAAGCTGGACACATAAACAATATTCTCTCCGAGACCTCAATCTCCACTGGAATGATCCCAATGATGCAGTTGTCAATAGTCTCAAAAACTTCCTCGCCGACCTCGACCTCACCCAAATTTGCAACAGCTCTACACATGATAAAAGGTCTATCCTTGATTTAGTAATCTCTAAAGTTGATTCCATCCAGCTAGACACGATCCTTCCATGTGATTGGTCTGATCATCATGTTATCACCTTTTTCATCAATGAAACAGTGAAACTTAACTTGGGTCAACCCACAAGCCCTCAAGTATGGAAAACGTTGACCCTAACACAATCACAACTTCCAGCTACAACTTACTTCTTCCCCGAAGAGATATCCGATGTTCATGATCTCACCAACCACTACTTCAATTCCATGAACATGATACTAAATGAGGTAGCCCCCCTTCAATTAAAGAGAGTCTCCACAAAATATTCCAAGCCATGGTACGATGGAAGACTCAACGAGGAAAGACGATCCCTAAGAATATCTGAACGCAGATGCAGATCAGCACCATCCGCCAATCACCTCAAGATACTAAGAAAGAAAAGAAATGCATACTACAGAAGGATCAAGCGCTCTAAAGCAGACTTATTTAGCCACCTATTAGACCAGGCAAAAAAACGTCCCCGAAAACTTTTTGAGTTAATCAAAACTCAATCTAAGGATGCACCTCATTCTCCCCAAGATACATTATTCCCACGACCTAACGGTGAAGAATTTGCTACCTTCTTCACTCAGAAGACCGATACCATAAAGAAGGACCTTCTCAATGATCTGATCACACACTATGTCGCACATGCAAACCCCTCACTTTCCCTTCTAAATTCCACACATCGAATATCATCAAAGTTTGACCTAAAAAATTACGCATCTTGGTCATCAGTCAATTTCTACAATGAAGAATCCATTCTCAAAATGCTTACTGCCTTAAATCCTACCAATCACTTCACTGACTCTCTGGCAGCAAACTTTGTAAAATAATTCACCCCGCTGTTACTGCCTCTCTGGACCAAGATCATAAATAACTCTTTACGCCAAGGTTGCATCCCTGACACCCTCAAAGCCGGGTAGGTAACCCCCATTATAATTGAAACTACGGCTGACACTGCTGACTTAAACAATTACCTTCCTATATCCAACATCCCTACCTTGGCCAAACTCTTAGAAAAATATGTACACCTCCAGCTGCTAAGACATATCGAACAGTTTAACCTACTCAACAAATACCAATCAGGTTTCCGTGCAGGTCACAGCACTGAATTGACAATGACCCATATAATTGACGATGCCCTACAAATCCTAGATCAAAATGGAGCCTGCTTACTCATCTTGCTAGACCTTTCCTCTGCCTTTGATACTGTCGAACATGGTAACCTGATTGACCTTCTGAAACACAGAATGGGATTAGCTGGATCAGTTCTAAGTTGGTTTACTTCGTTCCTCCAAAACAGATCAAAATGATTCAAGGTCAAGCCCTCCTTGTCCAAACCCACCCCAGTCACTTAAGGAGTCCCACAAGGATCGGCATTATCTCCGACACTGTTCAGTCTTTTCATGTGCAATATCACATGTACGCTGACGACACACAACTATACGTTAAGATCCTAGAAGACATGAAATCGCTTAACACTACTCTCAGGAAAACTCAGACATGGCTGGCAGAAAATCATCTAAAACTGAATGCCCTCAAAACCAAATTCCTCCTCATCGCTCTCCCGCCCAATTACCCATAATGCAAGACTGGATCAAACAACTTACTGCACTCTACTGCCAACCTCTCATCGTGATTCAGTAAAATCGTTGGAAATATCACTGGACAGAAACCTCAAAATGCAAAAACAGATCAGCAATGCAACAAAGGGAGCAAACTTTCAGATAAATACTTTGGGAAAACTTAAACCTTTCCTGCAGGATAAGGACTTCAAGCTGGCAGTACAAGCTCTAGTCATCCTAAGAGTGGATTACGGAAGTGTCTCTCTCTGCGGCCTGCCCAGAGCTGCAACGGCCCCTCTAAGATCCTCAATCAACACCACAGCAAGACTTATCACTGGCTCCAAAAGAAACTCCCAAATATTCCCTGGCCTAAAATCCCTTAATTGGCTAGCTTTTGAAGCCAGAATTAATTTGAAAATAGCTCGTATGACACATAAAGCCATTCATCACAATACACCCAGCTATTTGGCACAGAAACTGGTGCCCTCTTGTGGTGTCAGATCCTCAAGAAGTGCTAACAATCTTCTACTGAAACCGCAAAGATTCAACAAGAAGAAAACATATAACCGAACCTTTTCAGGGATGGCACCAAGGATTTGGAATGCTCTCCCCCCAGAAACCAGACTTAAACCCTCTACTGCATGTTTAAAAAAAGAAGTGAAGTCGCTTCTTCTGCCTAAATTCACTTGAGCGGGGACTACTGTTATTTTCCGACCCAACATGTCCTCTACTTTGAACTTTAAAATGTCCACTGCCCAGCCAGGTATTGTAGATGTTGTATCTATACTATGCATGATATACAGTGAACGTTTTGTTATGTATCATCTACCTTGTATCAGCAATAGGATGATTATTCTATCATTGTCTATCAGCGAACTTTATGCTATTTACTTGTTTCTATGTAACAAAGACACTTAGCCTGTAAAGCACTCTGATACCCGCAAGGGTCTGGTTGGCGCTGTATAAAACTCTCACGATAAAAATAAATAAATAAATAAAATCTGTGTATCATTTTGGTCCCCAGAATTGCAAAACAGACAGAAATTGTCTTCTCACCACATCCCACTGAGGAAGTACATAATTGCACCCCAGAAAAGAAGAACATATATCTCAGATTTAAAACAAGCCTATGCATCATCTTATCTTTAAAGAAAAACAGGAGGAGATGTATGATCTTTAATTCCACATTCATGCATAGGATTACCTCATGTACATTTGAATTTTAGATCAAAGATGAAAAAGAGTATGACAAATAGTAAAATAGTATTCGGCCCAATGTAGGAATCAATTTGTTGGAGTAGTAGGTTAATCTCATCAATAATGCATAGTCTACTTTTACATCTCTTTGGAGTTCTTCCCTTACTTCCACAAACAAAGAAATGGGCTCTGCTCTGTAAATCATTTGCTCCCAACTCAATATGCCTCTTAAGTTTTATATTCACTATAAATTAGCCCCAATTAAAGATGATAACAGGTACAGATAGGCTTTTCTTTATGTTCAATAGTTATATTATAACATTTGCTCTTACCAAACTTTAAAAGGAAATTACTGAGTAAAGCACCCACATTTCTCCAGTGCCCTAAAAACCATGACAAGATCTGCTGACTGTGAAAGACGTTTGTTGGTTCATTGTTTGGGATGTAAAGAGAGTTTCACATGTTGTGCTAATACTACTCCCAGGTATTTATAAGGGCGCACTTTCTCCAACTCCTCAACATTAAGATGGCACCAAAAATTACTTGTCTCCTGATGATCATTACAAATCATAACCTTGCGTTTCTCTATATTTTCCTTCCAAAAGTGGGAACCAACATAGATCGGATGTGTTACATGGCCCCATTGAAGGCAGTTAGGGATTAGATCTAAAGTATTCCATCATCTTCATAGAACAGACTGTTAGGCTTTATTTTCCTAATATCAGTGGAAATGTATGGATAAAATCAAGTACCTTTCAAAAATCATGAATATAATGAGAAAACACTTTAACAATCAAAATAACATAATGTCCTTTAGTACAATCATCGTATGAAGAGTGTGCAAGGCTTTCAGCAATGCCCTGTAAGATTATTGAGGCATCCTGTTTATGCCATGGGACTGTTCTATATACCAAGTAAACGTTTTTAAAAAGTAAATAAATACAGAATGGCATGGCTTCCCTTTGCACAATAAGTATTTGCCCAAGATTAATTGCAAAAGCAATATTAATTAGTCCTGGGTGCTCTGGATGAAAACCATATAGCTCTAATTAAAAAAAAATGTGTTCTTCAACCCATTTCTGAACGTGGTCCAATTGCATTGAAAAGCGGAATTTTTCCACAATTTTAAGAACAAGGGGAACATTCTTCATATAATTAAGAAGAAGAATTCCACCCTAATTAATATTTGATATTGTCCTATTAGTACAGAACGTTTTGAACAGAGGCCCTAAAATGATCCACATAAATAAGGGTTTGGCTTTAGTATAGCAATAGGTAATCAATTTGGACTTTGGGCCTTGGCTTCCCTAGCCTGTCTGTTAATTTTTGTTATCATTACGGGAGGATTAAAGTGTACTGGAGGTAGAGTTGCTATGAGGTATACTTGTTATTACCACCTCTGACAAAGGCTTCAGGCCATATGCAGAGCAGAGCATTTGAACATAATTAAGCCTAACCTCATCAGTAATAGAGAATGTGGTTTCCAGGACTTTCACACCTGCCATTCTGGATGGTCTCCATTACTCCACAGCAGTGTTGGCTTGCAGAGGGAGTGCTGTGGGGGAGGAAAGGTGGGGCGGGAGGGGAGGGTGAGGGGGTAGGCGGTAGGGGATCCGGACATTCGACATCCAGGAGTAAAGTAAATAAATAAATAAATAAAAATGTACCTTGCGCTCACTGCATCGCCAACTCAGCAATGCAGCAAGCGCAAGGTAAATAGTTTTATTTATTCATTTATCCTGGTCGTCGTATGTCTGACTCCACTACGCCCCCACCCTGCCCCTGCCCTTCCCCCGCCCCACTGTCCCGCAGCACTCCATCTGCGAGCCACCACTGCTCCACAGTGTTATTTGTAGATATGGGTTAAGTCAAAGAAATCCAGACCTCTGCTTCGTGAATCTCTTTGTGCTCTTGTCACAGGCTTTGGACATTCTTCCTAAGGCACAATAATTCCTTAGTACAGCCTTATGATGAATTTAATATTGATACTGGAAGAATTAACACATTTACATTTCTACAGTGAGTTACTTCTTCAATTGTCAGAAAGACTGAGGGGCTTATTTACAAGCACCTTCTGCTGCCGGTACATCACTTTTTACCTTATTAAAAGTGATGCACTGGTGGCACAAGGGGCTTGTAAATTATCCCCTGAATTTCTAAAAAGAGTCTGTACCATATCTTATAGGCTCACACAGTTAGTTCTTTATAGAGTTTTGTTTTGCTTCGTTATTCTAAATTCAGAATTCATTGTTTACAGTGTTTAAGTAAATTTCATTTAAGGAGTAGGAAGTCATCTTCCAATACTTCTAAAAGTTAAGCATGCCTTTAATACATCCTTGAGAATAAAAATCACAATGTGAGTGACACTAACTGAACATACAATCAAATTATGGTCACCTAGGAATGTAGGCTATACTTTCATATTCAATATTAATGAAAGTATACCATAGGAGAAAATCACATAATTTATTACTCAACCACCTTTAGTACTTTTATATGTAATAGAAGAGGGGCATTTTGAGCCATCATTACTACACATGACTCGTCCATTTAAAATTACAACCCAGGCTAAGTTAGTGCAGCTAAGATCATTTTGCCTGTCTATGTTAGTTACAAGGAGGGGCACTGATATGCACAGTCCTCTATTCTGTTCTTTCCCCCCCCCGTATTTTATAGAAAGAAGTGGAGTCCTTAAAGCTGAAATTCCCTATTATCACAGGAAAACCTTTTTTCTACAAATTATCACTAATGCCAGCTCAAATTTCTACTAAATATCACTAATAGCTCAAATTTCCTTTAACATTGGTGAAAGTGTTGGACTTTGGAGGAATTAGATTTACTACACCGACAAAAACATAATCAACAGTAGAAAAATGTTAGACCCAGGCACGGCAAGATATACCAGTCACATTCAAACCTAAGCAAACGTATGAATTTTGAAGAGGCAAACTTACTAGTCACAATCCAATATGACCAGGAAAAAAAACGTTTAGACCTGTTGAAAAACAGAAAAGCACAATTATATTTCCAAACCAAATGATCACAAATTGCATATAATTAAAGTAAAAAGAGATCTTAAAATAAAAATGAAAAAGTACACTCATTACATAGCACAAAGCAGTACATACTTAAAATAAACACTTATCAATATAAATAACATTTTAAATGTAACATCAAAATATGAAAATTAATAATAAAGAGACATTTAAAACTGTTCTTAAAATTTTAAATAAGTAGACAAAAAATAATAATGAGCATGATAAATAAAAATGACACTTGTTTAAAAAAGTGTTTCTATAATTTAAAAATTAAGAAAGGAAACTCAAATGTAAAATGGCAACCTGGTTTATTTAAACACCTAATTTACAGATAAATCTATTTACAATTAATAAAAGTATAATTAAAAATGCTTCACCCTTTTTCACAACAAACTAAATAACAAACCAGAAATAAACAAAGAAAACATAATTAATATAATTTATACAACACAGACAAAATATAAACAAACACAGTACAAACACACATTAACCAGTTTGCTGCCGCTGTCGGCCAACGGCCGTCGCAAGAACTACCTGGGTAGTGCTGAACACGTCCATTGGCCGACGCCGCCCCACTAGCTTAATAGAACGTTCCGCACTGTCGCGGAACGTTCAAAGCAGCAAACGGGTTATAATATACAATTCACAATTTTACAGCACAACCAGATATTCATAAAGTGATCCCCAACAAATAATGTATTATTTTGCATAGTTAATAAACTGAAAAGTAGTTAAATATGTAATTGAAAACATGACAAATATATAGCTTCCTCAATTGTCCTCCCCTGAACATTGATCAACCAACTAAAAAAACAAAATAACTTTAAAAGAAACTTTAAAATGTCATGATATTTAACACATACATACATATTAAACTAAGAATATAAATGGATACAATATATTACATTTAATACATTAATATATGCACACACATTTTACAAATCAATTATTTAAATTATTAATCCAATGTAACAATTAAAAATGAATACCCTGACGCTTTATGGTCGGCAGCGGCTGCCCCATGTCCTGCTGTTGATGACTTCGGAACTGGATCCCCCGGCCCGGCCACCTTTCTCTGGCAGACGCTGGCATTGTGCCTCACACGTGGAGGTCCATTGACACTGATGGCGCACCCGTAACATGGCTATGAAAAGCTAAGCTGGCGTCACGGCAAAGGGAGCTTGGAAGCTGCCGCCTAGAACCGTGGGAGTTCTGCAGTGCGAGAAATAAGCTGAAGGAGATTAAGGAGGAGGAGAGAGGAAAGGGAAAGGAGGAGAGAGAAAGAAAAATATTTGCGAGTGGCAGCTTCTGTTGAGGTTTTGTCTTCATTCCTGCCTGTGTCTCTTCTGTTCGGAGGATCGATCAGCTCTCATTCAGGCAGTGGAGCATGGCAGCGGGCTTAGTCTTCTTTGCTGCCTGCTGAGGGTTCCTGTGACTATCTGGATTGAAAAAGAGGAGCTCCTGAACTGGTGTTGGAAAAAGGGGCAGTAAGGTGACCCGTAAGGTAGGCTCTTTGCACTGCTTCTTGATTACCAGAGGGCCTTGTTTGTAGCTGGCGCTCTTGGGGATCTATATTTAGTCATTATATTCAGTGACAAGACATTATTTTTCTATTCACCAACATTTTATGCGCCCTACTGTTATGCGACAACTTCGCACTAAAATTGCTTTGCCAATTCCTCTTGTCCCCCATAAACAATGCAAGTAAGCCTCTCCAAGTAGAGTTGCCGGCTGGCGAGATAAACAGATGGAGACTTCAGCAGGCGCTTTCTGTTTTTTCTTTCAATCCTGGCCATTCACTGGAAGAGGTGGTCAAGGGGACAGTTGGTCGTTCACTCTCGCACAAGCTGAGCGTGGCAGAGGCCCAACCAGAGAAAGCACGTACCTTCTTTCAATTTCTATTTGCTCAGAGAATATAAATCCTTCTCCAGCTTTAGCTCTACTGATGACAAATGTGGCACTTGATAAAAATGAAGAGACTCTGCCTCCTCAAAAAACGTTTCCTCTATTTCCACATTTTGGGCTTAATCCTGCCATGCTGAGGCCAGAACAGGGTTATTGTCAGGCAAAATAACAATAGCTGGGCCAACATCGTCAACATCTGAAGGGGAAGTCACTGGAAACGAGCAATAGAAACTAGACTTTACTGCTCCAACTGTTCCTGGAATATTAAATGAACCTTCCTCTGGGCTCTCCTCAGGTCATAGCTCTAATTCCAGTTCGCAAGTGATCACTACTTCTGAACTTAATGTTCCTTCGCAAGTATGCTGTCTTAAAAATACCTGTGCGTCACATGAGCTCCTGCCAGAGTCTGTTTAAAAGGTGCGCGATATAATTTTGATGGGGATTCGTGGCCTAAAAGGCCAGCAAGCCTTGGATATGGTGTTAATAAATCAAAGGCTTACTAAGATGGAGGAGACCCTATTGGTACTTCCAAAACAGCTACAGTTAGCAGAATAAAGAATCTCAAACTTTGAAGACAAACTAGTGCTTCTGCAATCTCGTACTGCAACTGAATTTGCAAAAATGGCAGAATTGGAGATAAATATAGAATCACTGTAGAATCATGTAAGACGTACCAATCTTCGATTTATGGGAATTCTGGAAGGGTGTGAATCCCAGGGTCAAATGCAGTCAGTTCCTCAGCTTATCGTTATGTTGATCAAAGATCACATTTTATCATGTGCTCCTGAGGATTTGACAATTATACAGGCACATAGAGTTCCTTTTCACAAGATACCTGGGGCTAAATATCCACAAACTATTCTGGTCAACTTTTAGGACTTCGGGATTCCGGTTCTTGCAAGAAAACGTTTGCAGTCCTGCAAACTTCTCCTTGAAGATTTTTGCTGATCTTTTTGTAACTTCAGCTAGGCGGAGAAAGGTGTTTCAACAATTAGTCTTCAAATTTAGATTAATTGGTGCACAAGCCTTCCTTGGTTCAATCCACAAAACTTAAGGTTCTTTGGAAAGGACAATTCAAGATCTTTAATATTCTTTCTGAAGCCCAGGACTTACTAAAACAATTAGAAACTAAAGAAGTATTTAGGATTTCATTAACCTTTTTTCTCTTATTTTTTCTTTTCTCTTTTCTTTTTCCTGTGCGGGGGTTGCTCCCTTGGCACCTTTCAGGAGTGCTGGCGGTGGATTGGGTGGTGGTGGTGGGGAGCCGATTCTGACAGGCCAGGATGTAAATTCCATGGCATATTTCAAATAGGGATTCCATGTGGCGTGTTGCTAACAGGACTCCTGCCACGTGGTTGGATTGGGTGGGTGGGGTGTTCCAGGTGGGTTGGGGTAGGAGAAAAAAACAAGTGGATCAAAATCTTTTTCTTTTCTACTTATGTGTGTTTTTTTATTTCGGTTTCGATATTTAAGTTCATACATCTGTGCGATGAAAGCTGTTCTTTCTTTAACAAACGGATAGCATCAAAATAATTTTGTGTCACACGAATGGATTGTTGAATTAAAGAAAAGCAACTGCAATGTTGACTTATTTGCTTTCTTTTTCCCTACAGGTGCTGTTCCTTCACGAACTCATTTTAGGTCTAACACATCTAAATTGATTCTTCCTAAGGGGTATCAAGCTTATTTTGCTTCTGCAAACATGTCAGTTCATGTGGTTGCTATTATATTTTCTAATAAGTGGAACTGCCAAGTACTGAAAGTTAACCATGATGTTCAATGCCTATAGATCTATTTAAAATGTGCAGTGTTCAATCTCTTGAATTATTACGGTCCTATATTCGATGGCACTTCGGCTTTGCCCCAATTATATGACTTATTGGTTGTTTCTGAGGGTTCCATATTTTTGGGGGGTATTTTAACTTTATTCAGGATATTCGTTTAGATACTTCAAGTCCAGCTAAGAAGCAAATAAATTCTAAATCAACTAAGTTGATCAACACAATGAAACAAGATTTTGCCTTGCAGGATCCTTGGCATCAAAGTCATCCTGGGCCTACCTGTTACTCTTCTAGGTATTGGACCGCCTCTCGCATAGATTTTTTTCTGATTAACAATCTGTTATCCAGAGGGAAGTCTGATATTTATTCTAACTCCTTTTCTGATCATTCAGTCATTTCCATTAGAATTCAGATGAATGAAACACGGTCCAGAAATAGCAAGGGGTGGTATTTTGATGAATCTCTTCTGGAAGATGAGGAGTGGATTGCTGCAATGCAGCTTTTTATTAAGTATTTCTTTTGAAGCCAAAGAGAATTCTGTTCATGTGTTTTCTGCGTTGGAGTCTTTTAAAGCAGCCTTCAGAGGCCAGGTAACAGCATATACATCCGTGGTGAAAAAGCTAGTATCTCAAAAGATACTTTTTTTGCAGATAGAGGTCGAAAAAGTTAAACTAACTTAAAGACAGTTAGGTTTGAATCTCCAAAAGTGGTTTTCCTTTAAGACATAGCAGCAGCTACGGATAAACTGAGTCACATTTTTTATCTACAGGCAAGTAACGGGAGTAAGGCCTATAAACAGAAACCATATGAGCAGAGCCAACATATAGGACGCCATTTGGCCTGGACTACAAAAATCCAGAATAGTCAAAATACAGTCACTCAGATCAGAGTTCCGGTTATGACTACAGTTGTGGATTCAAAAGTAAAAATTGCTGGGGATTTTCTGTGACATTTCAAAACTATTAATGAGGAGACGCAGGAAATTACTCTAGCTTCACTTGTAAATAATTTTGAATCTCTAGAAGTGCCCTCTATCACAAAGAGCATGAGTGACTCCCTTGATAACCTATCTCACAAATCAAAGTCAGTAATGTATTAAAAACTATAGCTAATGCAAAAGCGCAGGTAATGATGGTATTCCTGTTGAAGTTTTTAAGACCTTTGAGCCCTAGCTTCTGCCCTTTCTTGCTAAATATTCTAACGGTGAACTTATATCTAAAAACTTCAAAGAAGCAGTGGTGGTTTCTTTTCTTAAGAAAGACAAGGATCCTACTGTTACTGGCACATATCGACCCATAAATCTTTTAAACATACATTATAAAATATTCATGAAAATCTGGGCATCAAGGTTGGATCTGGTTGCACAGCACGTGACCCATCAGGATCAGACAGGTTTTATACCTCATGGATCTATGGCCTCTAAAACATACTTTTTGACACAAGCAATTGATTACCTGTCTGTCAACAGGGTCATTTATACCAACGTCCACACAGACGAGCCGCGAGATCCGTACTCTGGATCCGGGACGCCACCGGAACTTTGAGTATACAACGTAGAACAACCTATTCTTCACCCAGGCCACTACATTGGCCGGGCGGAATTACAACCAGCTGGAAGGCCAGATGATATAAATTCCAGTTATACAGCCCTGACGAAGTCGCGGGTGACCTACCCTGGTATGCGACGAAACACGTGTTGGCAACAACAACTGGATTAAAGAAAAAAGAATAAGAAGAAAGATTACTGCTGTCTTTTGTACCTATATGTTATAAACAGAATGAAAGAGGCTTATGTGTGCTAGGATATTGGTATAAACTTATAGGATTTCTTGCGGAGATATGACTATTGGGGTTGTGGATGATAAACCCCTCCCTAAGCACCATAACACATTGATATTGCAGTACAGAATCACCGGGAATACAGGGAAGCGCCACTACCACTAGACCATATCTATCATCCCTAGAATTAACAGTCAACAGGGTCATGGCAGCAATCTTAATGCTTCATGCAGAAAAATAATTTGACCGTATTGACTGGCAGGCTTTGTCTTCTATATTATCATAGTTCGGTCTCTCTGAGCAGGTAGTTAAAATGTTATAAGAGCTGTATACATGCTCAGAGGCTAGAATTCTTATAAATAAAGAAACGGCAGGTGTGGTTAAGATCCGGCGTGGTACTGGACAGGGAAGCCCGCTGTCCCCTCTTTTATTTTCACTTTTTATAGAACCTCTGGCAATAAAAAATTCACAATCATCTTCAGATAGTGCCTCCATTAGCAGCCATGCAAAGATTACAGTATTTGAAGATCACATAATTCTTTATTTATCAGCAGAGCCATCTAATATCCTCAATGCATTTAATGAAATATCTGCTTTTACACAAATAGGTGGGTAATAGTTGAATCAAGCAAAGACTGAGGTGCTCTTGTTTACTGCTCCTTTTGTATTGTTGCCTTTTCTTCCTCAACAGACTATTTCCAAACTTATTAGATGTTTAGGCTTATTCGTGACTAAACATTATGATCAACTTTTCATTCTAATTTATGGAAGTACACTGAAAAAAGATGAGAGGTTATTACACATGTGGTATCTTCTTCCTTTAACTTTATTAGTTCGTGTATATCTGGTTAAAATGTCAATTTTAACAATGTTTCTTTTTTTCTTTATACACCTACCGATTAAAATTCCTAAATCATATTTTATCAAGCTGCATAAATTAATTCATAATTTTATTTGGGTGGCAAATAAGCTGCCTAGAACTTTGTTAGCAATTTTACAATTAGATACAACTCAGGGGGGGCTTACCCTCCCTAATTTCAAGGTGTATTACCAGGCAGCATTAATTTACTTTTTGGTTCAGCTCCCAATGATAGCATCTGAATTTAAAAATATTATGCGAAATACTATGTTGGCTGAGAGCGCAATTCAACTACCCCCGTTTCTTCGTTCCCCAAAATGGCCCAAAAAATTGAGATATAAGTTAATAATAATCTCATTTAGCTTGTCGCGTACAAGTATTTTTCAAATTACACAAAATTCCTAGAAATCACTTATATTAAAAAAAACAGTGAATGCCAGGCTTTTGGCATGCAGCTTTCTCGGGATCCCTGCAATTATGGAAGGAGCTGGTTTTAAATGCTTAGGGAATTTTTTTGGTATATCATACATGATTACCAGCGAGCTGTTGTCCCTGCAGCTGGGCCCTAGGTTTTTTGCTCTTTCCTTTAGCTTTAATCATATATAGAGCTTTTAAAAACAAACTATGCGGTAATAAATAATGTGGCTTCAAGGATCTTAAGCCAACTATATGTTCAGGGCCGAAGTGGAGCCAGTAATTGGTATTCCCGTTTAGCGCAGCTGGGGGAACAGAAAGTGATTGATAACTTTTTTCCTAAACTATTAAAAGAAACTGGGTGCGGTGTCAGCAATAAAGAATGGCAGTCTTTATGCGAAGTAGGCTATCGAGCGTTGTGAGTCACCAGTTATAAAAGAATGGCCTTTTGTTCAAGATGGCTAACCTACTATATGCCGAAAAGACTGAATAAGATGTCCCCGACTTCCTTAGAGTTTTGTTTCAGATTCGGAGGCCTAGAGAAAGCGTCTTGGAACCACATATTTTTATTGTTCTAATTTACATCAATTCTGGTCTGATGTATTTCAAAGGAATAATCAATCCTTACCACTAGCAGTTCATATTATTCCTTCTCTTAAATGAGTTCTATTTGGGTGTTCAATAGAGGTCCAGCACATGTCAAAGTATCAGCAATATTTTTTCTCTATAGCTATAGCAGTGGCTAGGTCCCTAACTCTTCAGAATTGGAAGTCTGATAATTCACCTACGATCCAGCACTGGCAAGAGAAGATGGCCAAGACATACATGTGGGAGGAAGCATATGCCAAAGGTACAGGGTCTCTTCGTAGATTTGATGCGACATGGTCAGGGTTTTCTAACAATGTATTTTAAATGTTTGACGACACTCAAATCCCCAAAGGTTCTTAATGTTATTCTATCACATAAGCTGTATTTCGTGTTGAGGGGAACTCATCTTTTGCTTACTAATATGCACTTTATCGCTTTGATTTGAATCTCATGTACAGTAAGATGCTGCTATCAATATAATCAACAATGGTTGCTACTCTTTTTCATATTTTGGCAATATTGGCACTCTTTCCTCGATCCTACTTTATCTTCATCGCACTGACACTTTATTGATATATTCAGGAATGAATTGTTCTATTGAATATGAGATGTTCTATGTAATTGTGTTGTTTTTTTTTTTTTTGTAAACCACTCAATAAATAAAATATTCTAAAATATATATATTTTAAAAATCTTTACTTTCTAATCCCTTCCAAAGCCAACAATCTGCAAACAAATAATAAATATTTAATTATTTATCTTTATTGACAAACCCAACAAACTGGTAAAAATATTGACAAAAAAATAACGATACAATATTAACACGAAAACTAATACATATCAAAACAAATATTCACAATGATATTGACTATAACTATTATGATCTTTTTAACAAAGTGTTAAAAAAATATTCTTCCCTGTGTGATTATGCTCCATGCTATTATAGTCTTCACAAATGTTGCTTAGGAGATTGGTGTACTCCGATATTTTTGCAATGATATTCAGGCCGAATAAAAAAAAAATACTAAGAATGTACAGTCATTTGGTTTGTAGCGCCTAAAGTATGCATAATATCTACAACAGACACGATGCAAAGTCTTCATGGTTCTGCATGGGAGAGCCTGAAGAGTGAAGGTTGGTACTTTCACAAGCATTTTCAAAGGAAATGTGAATGCATGAACACGCAAATCGAGGTATGTACTAAGAGTAAATAAAAAAAATGCCTGTGAGTTACAGGGGATAGACGTTTTCCAAGTGATAACTTTAAAAATATAAGCAGGCATACTACTCGATCGACACAGTTTCACAGTATCCTCTAGATGGAAACTATGTGACGAATGCCTTGCATATAAAAGGCTTATTTATGAGTTACCAGTGTAAACTAATACTTGAGCGAGAACATTTCAGGAGTGTTTACATGGAGGAAACACTGCAAATTACGGTAAGGGAAATAGAAATAGCATTGTGTAACTGAAAACGTTCTCATCCTTGAACATGACAAAACATAATTTGCTTTTGACTGCCATTGGGGAATTCTAACTTTGGATATTGTACATTTTGCATCCTTTTACTGTATTTAGGCCCCGGACTGATGTACCCAAGATACAGTAATCAGAACTCCTTTTGTCATACAAAATAAATTCGCTGTGATGTAAATTGGTTTAGATTACACTGCCTCTGTGTCTTTCTTGAGCCTATGCTAGCTATAATGCTGACAGAGCCCCTTAACAAATACCGTTTAAAAATGCTTTTCATTTTAGTTTAGTTACAATTTACAGTGGGTAACAGGTTTACACGTCAAATCTAAGGAACATCAAAAGGAACAAGAAATGGATGAGTCTGCATAGAGTGTACCAACTTCTCGAGAGTAACGTTTTTACAAATTCATTTTTCGGGTTTCTGAATTGCTGATTTCACTCAAACTGAAATGAAGAATTGTAACAACTATGCGTAAAAAGAAAGATTCTGCTAAAAAAATGCGCAATTCAATGAATCTACACAAAATGACTGTAATATTAAAGTAATCCTAGATTGGGGAACCTATTAAAACATATGTGGGGATCATGAGTTGCCGCAGTTAGTTAAGTATTCAAATTGCTAGTGGACTTGGTCACCAAATTCTGCTGAATACCTTAAAAATAATCATGTTCCTTATGGTGCCAGCACAATTGAGGCACTGTGATTGGATATTTGTATTCTAATGCAGAATTTAAATGTGCTTTTAATTAACTCCATGCTGTTTGTGTTTGTATACTCATCTAAAATACATGAAAAACCTCCAGGGGAGCCTCTTCTGGAAAGTGCTGATTGCATGTACAAATTGTGCACTAACTATGTGGTATGGCAAATACCTTTCATTCTCAGGAAATATGGTTCTGCTTGATTGTAATTGAATACTGGTTAAATATGTACAAAGCACAACTTCAATTTCCTTTATATACGGAGGTTAATGTCAAACTATTAACTACAGTATCGATTAGTTGCTAATTGTGCTTTTATTACTATTATTTTTTAATCGAGCCGTATGAACTGCAGAGAGGAGGAAGACATATTGCGGTTTACAGAAACAGGGTATAGGGATTTTAACAGCTGAGCATGTAAGGAGACCAGTTTATTGTGAATAATTGACGGTTTCATGGGTGAAAATCGAAAAGGAGATTGTACATGTACAGGCGGTGTAATTGTGTCTGATTGAAGCAATGCACAGAATAAGTATAACATTCGTAATGTATGTAAAGCAAATTAGAAGGCTATAGGGAGTAATGTAAATGCTGCACGTGACCCTACCGTTCTATAGACAACAAGAGCTGACATTCGAAATTGTGATGCCGTTTCTCAAACATCAAAGTTGATTTTGCCAATTACAATCAACTCAGTACATATCATATGGCCCCCTAGAGAGCTCCTCTCAATGTGGGATGGCTCATTCTAAGCCACAGGAGAAGGAAAAGAAAGAAGCAGACAGAGCCAGGGGACAGCTATCCACGGAACAGGAATTGCAATGACACAGGGCCTTGGAGTGAGAGGGGCCTACTGCACCGGCATTGTAACTGTTTATATTAGCAAAGCCAGCTTATTGGGGCATGGGTGTCGCTTTCCCAAAAGGACAGGGGTGGCAGGAGTGACAGGGCATGTCTTTTGACCTCAATTATATTACTGGATGTGAGATGATGCGACTTTTCAACCTGAATGAATCCCAGGAAGTGAAGTCACATGACCTTGATCAAGGTGTCCTCCCAATAACTGTTATGTATGAATTTCCACTCTAAAAGCAGGCCATCTGAAACCGTGTTTGAATTCAGATTTCAAATGAATGACTGAGTTGGGACCTAAGAGAAGTGTGTCCTGACTTAAATAGGAGTATTCACCGCGCACCTTAGGAATCCCTCCTTTCATAAGTGCATGCATCAGAGAGATAATCTATTGATCACCCTCTTCTGGGATGGAAAAGGAGGACCCCAGCACTGCACACTTTGGGAGAACTACCAGTCCTGCAATGCAGCTCATGAGATCTCCAGTTCAGATGCATTCAGTGGAACAAGGGGGCATATTATCAAGGGATTTATCTCTGCTTTTTTGGCTTTAAAAGCCAAGAAAGCGGAGATAAAATTGTCTCCCTATTACCTAGCTGTCGCTAACACCAGTTAGCGACAGCTAGTAGGAGATAGCGACCATCTTGGGCCCCGCTTTGCATGTCAGAGAAATGTATCACTAATGACATGCAAAGTGGGCGTGCCAAGATGTTAGCGACTGGAAACAGTCGCTAACATCGCTATCTCCTATTACCAACTTTTGGAGATATTCGCGCTAAGCGCGAATATCTCCAAAAGCTAACACCCTCCCTGAGCAGTTCTTAGCCATGTTATCCAATGGGAGGTGGATAACATGGCTAAGAGCATTCGCTCGGTAATGCATGAATATCGCTGACTTTACAGCGATATTCATGCATTTCGGCCGATTTTTATCGTTTCAGAGATAAACCTTGCTAATAGCAAGGTTTATCTGCGATAAAAATCGTCGCAGCTCGGCGATACATTTTTATCGCTAACCAAGCAATAGCGATAATTATCGCTATTGCTTGGTAATATGCCCCAAGGTGCTTTGCAGGGTGTATCTGTTGATGCTATGGTAAATAAATTAGCATATCGCTATTAGTCAGGGAGTTCTCATGGACCTAGGAAACTGAGTGGCTACTGGCAATCCTTGTAACAAGAATCACCTTTCGTCCACGGAATGTCAGGAACCAGAAACTAGAGGGATGGAGCCTTATACTAAGTGAAATGGTAGAGATGCTAAACAAACAAAGGTGACAGGCGTCAAACCCAAACGCTAGCACTATGTCACTAAAATAGTGTTACATAAACATCAGAAAGAAACGTTCTAATATTAATAATATGAAAAGTATTTCCAGCGTACCTCAAGATATAAGTATAAAGTTCTTCAATCCAACAGGTCCAAAGTTGTTATCCAAAGCAAAACAATGAAAGTCAAATGGATAAAGGTCCAAAAGTACGAGAAACACTAGATGAGTTTTAGAATCAATCATGTTTATTATGCGGGATAAGCACTGCACACAGCCCAGCTGCCTACATCTATTAGCCGGCAGGGCATAACCACAAAGCATCAACACGGCGTCTGAGCCTACATCCCGGAGGTCGACTCCGCAAAGTGATATAAGTCAAAACTGTTGCCCCGCCTATGCAATGGCTACCGCTTTTCAAACGGAACATATGAAACAACAAAGAATACCCATCTCCCCTCCCAACCTCCCCGACTCTCCACACATACACACATGCACACACCCAAGCCCAAGCCCAACCCCCTCCCCAATCGACCCTCCTCCGCGTCAGCCTAGCGCCAGGTTATCACTGAGGTGACCACGGCTCGAAAGGAAAGGTCAAAAGCCTGGGGCAGCTCCGACCGGTGCTAAGGGGATGAGTTGTAGATTCTGTAGGTATTTCTAGCAGGTTACTTCTCTCAGGTTTATAGACAAAAAGTGTAGGAACGGGCCCCACAGCTTAGCATACTCCGTGCCTTTCCCGTCTATTCCCATCGAGAGCCTCTCCATCGCTAAAATAAGCCATAACCTTTGAAGCCAGTCTCTAGGATCAGGCACCACCTGCGAGCCCCAGTTAGCCAGCAATACTTGCCTCGCAGCCAAAAGCGCCAGCGCAATCTGCTTACCCCTCAGCGAGCGCAGTGGAAAGTACTTGGGATGCGGAAGCCCCAACAAGGTGTGCTCCGGCAAACGGGGGAATGTAATCTGAAATGCTTCATGTATCTCATCTAAGATCATAGGCCAATACCTCCCCAACTTTGGGCAATGCCACAGCAAGTGTGCCAAGGTCCCTGTTAGTCCACAACCCTTCCAGCAGAGACCAGATTTAGTGGCATCCCAGGCTCAGACGCACGCTGGGGTATAATACCAATAGGCCGCTACTTTATACGCCGATTCGGCCCCTGCGGTATTGGAGGCCGTGTGCTGCGCGCGGTAATACACATGTTCCTACTCTTTTTGTGAGAGCGGTCGTCCCAGCTCTGTCTCCCATCGGACCTGTGCAGGGGTGCGCTGCTTCTTGGGGTGGCATAGAATCATAGCGTATAACTCGATATGAGCTGCCGGTCGTCTTTCTTACAGACCAGCCATTTTTCGAACTTGGTCATCTGCCGCGACATATCAGCCATGTTGGCGGGATGAGTAACCCAGTGGGCCACCTGCGTGTAGGCGAAGGCATCTGCCACAGGCAGGTGGAAGAACTCCTGTCGCAGCAGGGAGAACGGTATTAGCCCATCCAGATCGAAGAGGCAACCCACTCTCTTACAGCCTTTCTCCCGCCATCGATGGAAGACTGGAGATGGGCAGCCCAGGGGAAAGTCTGGGTTATCGACAATGGGTGTCATCGGTGAGGGGAATGTAGTCCATCTCTTACGGGACGCCAGCTGATCCCATGCCTTGAGGGTCGGTGCCGTCACCGTAGATAAATAAAGCCCCCACGCTCTATGCCGCGAGGCAGCCAAAGCTCCTGCCAGATGTTGCAGCCCACCACCGTTTGGTCCATGAAGTTCCAGTGCTTACTGGACATGGGCCTGTTCCATTCCACAATGTATCTCAGGACCGATGCCTGAAAATAGGCAGAGAGAAGGGGAAAACCCAGTCCTCCTTCCGCCCTCGGGGCAGTAGCCACAGCCAATGCCAGTCGCGTTTTTTTATTGTCCCACAGGAATTTGATAAGGGATCCCTGCAGCCTCCGGAGGACGCCTGATGGTGGGACCAAAGGCAGCATTTGAAACAAGTACAGTATACGGGGAAGAACAGTCATCTTCAGGGCTGCCAATCTCCCAAACCTCGACAAATTGAGGCGGAACCAGTCAGCGAGGGCCTTACCGACCTGCTCCACCAAGATCTTATAGTTAAGGGACACCGTTTTATTGATGGACGGTGCCAAGCGGATCCCAAGATACTGAATGTCGGTGTGTACCCAGTGGAATTCAAAGTCCTGCTTCAAATCCATGACCTCCTCCTCCGGAACAGACAGGTTGAGGATATGTGACTTCGTGTAATTGACCTTAAATCCCGCCACTGCCTGGAACTCCGCTATTTCTCGGGTGATGCTCCGCAGGGAAGAGTGCGGGTGTGTGAGCGAGAGGATGACATTGTCCGCGTACAGACTGATCTTATGCGTGTCCGCCCTGAACTTGATCCCCGAGATGTTGACATTGGACCTGACCCGTTGAGCAAAGGGCTCCATATAGAGCGCGAAGAGTAACGGGGACAGGGGGCAGCCCTGCCACGTTCCTCTTGCTATTGGGAAGAGAGCTGACTTACATCCATTGGCGCGCACCGCCGCCTTGCGGGCCACATATAGGCACCGAATACACTGGATGTAATTATGCCCCAGTCCGAACTTCCGCAATACGGCAAACATATAGTCCTAATCTACACCGTCAAAGGCCTTCTCAACGTCAATACAGAGCAGGAAGGCCTGCGACCGCGAGCGATGGACCAAATCCATGAGGTGGAGCAATCATTTGGTATTATCTCCTCCCTGCCGCGTAGGGATGAAGCCCACCTGGTCGGGCTCAAAAAGTCCGTCCATTAAGGGGCTGAGTCGAGCGGCCAGCACCCCCGCGAACAACTTGGCATCGATGTTGAGGAGCGAAATTGGTCTATATGAACCGCACTCCTTAGGCTCCTTCCCAGGCTTAAGAATAACCGTGATGGCCGCTTCAGACATAGATGGTGCCACAACCCCAGTCTCTAAAAAAGAATTGAAAAGGCGAGTCAGGAGTGGGGCCAACTCCCTGAAGAAAGTTTTATAAAAAATTGCAGAGAAGCCATCTGGGCCCGGCGATTTGGCCACCTTCAACCGTGAAATAGCCAAGATGACTTCTTCGATGCGAATAGGCATGTCGAGAGCCTCCGCGGAGCTTTGTACGAGGGGTGTAACATCGCAGGACTCTAGATACTCTGTCATCCCGGTGGAAGGCGAACCCTCTTTGCTGTATAGGTCCTGATAGAACCGCCGGAAGGTGTCAACAATAGCGGAGTCTGTAGTGTGTTCCGCCGCGTCGCAGTCCCGAATCACCTGTACGGCTTGCTTATGAGAGCGCGCCCATAGCCTGTGAGCCAGCATCCGACCCGCCTTGTCCCCACAGAGGTAGAATTTGTGCCGCAGGCACAAAAGAGCATGCATTGCTCTGTCCGTGTCTAGATGTTTCAGCATGCGCCTTTTTGTCTCCAGCTCTCGCCAGACCCTCGGTGCCCCAGTCCGCTTGTGGATCACCTCAAGACTACTAATGTCGCTTTCTAATTCTGTTCGTTTTTCCCTTTGCAGGTGAGAGCACGTCGCCGCCAGAGCAATAAATTCACCTCGCACTACCAACTTTAGAGCCTCCCATACCGCTACTAGTGAAGTACCCACCACCTCGTTCTCGGCCAAATAATGGACTATCGCCTCCCTGACCTTCGCGATCACCAGTTTGGAGTGCTTGAGGGAGTCTCTAAGGCGCCATCCCGCCGATGGTGGTCGGGCTCCAGCCGAAGTAAAGACCACCGAGATTAGTGCATGGTCCGATAAGGAACGAGGCATAATATCCGACTCTACTAAGTGAGGCAAGATGGAGGTGGAGGCCAAAAAGTGATCTAAGTGAGCATAGGTCTTGTGAGCCGCCGAGTAGTAGGTGTAATCGCGCTGCTGGGGATGATGAACGCGCCATACATCATGCAGACCCCCATCAACCAGCCACTGCTTCCCTCCCTGGGACAAAGCTCCTGTGTGGTACACCCGCTGGCTCGTCCTATCCATTTCAGCATCCATCACAATGTTTAAGTCACCTCTTACCAGCACCTGGGCATCCGGCGTGGCTAAAACCTGCGCAAGCGCCGACTGCATAAAGGGTTGCTGGCTAGCATTCAGCGCATAAATGGTTCCTACTGTTAACTGCGTGTCCCCCCATTGTACACGCACAGCTAGAAGTCTACCTTTAATGTTCGCCACCTGGCCTATAATTTTGCACTGCGCCCACACTCTAAAGAGGATAGCCACCTCATGTTTCTTGGTAGACCCTGAGGACCAAAGCTGTAGTGGGAAGCGTTTATCTGACATGTGTCGAGTATCCTTGGAAAGGAGATGAGTCTCCTGTAACAGGCAAATAGCTCTTCCTGAGCTCTCTAGGAGGGACAAGATGGCGGCCCGCTTTACCGGGCTGTTTAGGCCACGTACATTCAGACTCCCTATTTTCAGTTCCCTACGCTGCATGTGGGTAGATAGAGGAAGCTCGCTGAGCACCTTCTCTCGCTATGTGTCCCAGAAGCCTCCCCGTCCCGCCACCCCTTCTCCCAGCTGATGCGGAGACCCCCCAACCCCCATTCCCCAAGACCCCATCCCTCCGCCCCCCTCCTTATTCACACAACACTCATCCAGTCCAATTTCAACAAACGAAAACACAGAAAGAAATGAACGACAGTTCGTCAAACAGGCCCCAAGAGCTGGGGAACGTGGCACCAACCATCTAAGGAACCAGTTCCTGAAGCAGAACTCATCTCTCGTCAAGGACATAAGAAGAGCTACCGCAACCTCTCAGGGACAGTTCCCTCCGGCGCCTTCAGCTATCTCCAGAAGTGCCAGCCAGAGATTACCCCAATCAGGAGCCCCCCGGCGTCTCCGTCACCCTTGCCACCGAAGCAACCGCTGCCCCCCTCTCAAGGCGGCTTGTAGACAAATCAGGTTTTGCTGTAGGTGCTATCTTGCCAACCCTCTGCCACTCGGATGAGCGCCTTCGTCGTCTGGCGGGAGACTCCGTGCCGCTCGGTGTGGGAGTGGACCCCTCTAGCCCCAAGAGGTTGAGGGCCGACGTTAGGGAGCGAGTCTGAACCAGCTTTCCGTTGAACCTGAAGATCAGCCTAAATGGATGCCCCCAGGAGTAGGGAATGCCTTGCTCTTTCAGATGAGTGGTGACAGGTTTGAACTCTCTGCGCATGGTTTGCATGAATGCAGCCAGGTCCTGGAAAAGCAGCGGTCGATGCTCCCGAAACTGTAGGGGATTAAGGTCACGAGGCTTCTGTAGAATCCACTCCTTTAGCTGGAAATCGTGGACACACACTAATGTATCCGGAGGGGGGCCTTCGGCCCCCTCGGCAGGCCCACTCGGTGTACACTGTCCAGTTGGATATCCAGCAGGTCTTCTTCATCCAGCACCTGCTTAAAGAGGGCTCCCACATACTCCCGCAAATCGGGCCCCTCACCTTTCCAAGGCACCGCTCGAATCCGAATGTTATTCCTGTGTGATCTGTTCTCGAGGTCCTCAGAATGTACCTGGAGGTCCAGATTCTGTTCAGTCAGCCTGAGCACATCCTGCTGAAGGTGATGGATGTCGCCCGCTGTCTCCAAGTCGTGTTCCTCCAGCGTAGCCACCCTCTCTCCGATCGCATCCACATCACGCCGCATTTCACGCAAGTCAGAGGCCAACTGGGAGCGTAACTCTGAAATATCTTCTTTAATAGCCGTGAACAACTCCACCATGAAGGCCTTGGTAGCCGGTGCGTCACCATCCGCAGGCTGTGGCGACTTCTCTGCAGTTTTCGGGGTTGCTTGCCCCGCCAGCGACGCAGGCGCGTCCTTCGGGGGTTTATCTTTCCTGTTCCAGTTCGTCATCATCCTGCATCAGCCGTGGGCAATGACACCTCTGTTGGGCTTATGCGGGCACAAGGCCTAATCAAAGCAAGCTAATCTGCACTGATGCTTCCTGTAACCGTCCGTTGACAAGCCCCCGCAGGTAATGTCGAGTGGGGCGAAGGAGCTTAAGGGCTGCGGTGCTCCACCTGAACGTGGTCGAGGACAGGCGCTCAGACGGGGGGAGGGGGGTGGATCACTGGCACAAGCGCCCCCCAATAACCACCCCGTACCTTTATCTCAGGCTCAAGTGCAGGGCCCAGTGCAGTTAGTTCAGGGGGAGGGCCGGACAGCACCCCCCTACCGTGGGTGGAGGGCCCAAACTTCAACGGCGCTAGTCCAACTTCGGGCCCCGTAGGCCGCCACTCCTGCCCCCAAGCCACTCCCGCCCCGTCCCTCGAGGTACAGACCGAGTCACCAAGCCCGTCTGTAGACCGCCTCCTCTCTCCTCACCACTGTGCCCTCTGGTACTGCTGCCCGCCGAAACGCGGGACGTAAACTCTCTCGCTCACTGCAGTGCCAGATGGGTGGGCCTCACCAGCACCTCCACGCCCCAGTGGCCTTCTTGCCCGCCGATTCTCGGGCCGAAATCAGGTACCCCCTGGGCCCGGGTTCAGAGAGCCTTATACTGCAGCCGAGATCTGAGGGGAGAACGCTCTCCACGCCGCGACCGGGTGTTCTGGCAGTAACCTCAAGGGCCCCCACACCACAGCTCGCACAAAGGCCCGGACTAGGCCGCGGTCGCACCGCCCGGGGGGAGGGGCAGAGTTTCTCTGAGGGCTCCCAGCGTCGAAGTCGCTCCCCACAGGCACAAAGGGGGGGGGGGGTCTCACACCCACTGACCTCTACTTAAAGGGCCGGCTGAGGTCCCGCTTTGCCCGCCGAACTACGGGCCGACACACGGTCCGGTGGGCTGCAGCTACGTTCCCGCCTCCAACGGCCTCCGTCCAAAGGCGCCTGATCCGCCCAGCCACTTCTGCCCCCGCGGTGATGTCTCGGCAGTGGCGAGCCCTCTGCCGGTGGAACTCAGCCCCACGCTTTACCACCTCTGCATTCCAACGCCAACACCAGGTATAAGGAGCTCGGGGCACGCCACTCTCCGTGAACGAATCTCCATAACCGCGGCCAGCCAGCTCCGGAGGCTCATGGGCCGCGACTCGGCAGGACGGCGATCGCCCTCAGCTCAAAGCAAGAGAGAGGCACCGTCGGGATCAGATCACCCAGGGGACCCCCGGGCGCACCTTTATCAGCTTGGCCGGAACCAGGTAGGCGAAAAACAAAGCTTTAAAGCAGGCGGCACCAGAGGGACTGTAATTCACGTCCTACTCCACCGCCATCTTGGCCACGCCACTAGATGAGTTTTAAACGTCCTAAAAACTTTTATTATTTCTTTTGATATTCAATATCAGTGAAATCCAAGAATAAAAACAGCTGACACCTGTTTCGAATTATATGATGACTTTTTCAAGGCTCAGGAAATCTTGAGCAAATACGCCTGTTTACAAAATGCAGCAAGCAATCTGAGCGTCAATCAGTCGTTTCCTCCTCGGAGCACCAAGGAGCATTTTTGGAAGACCCCAAAACTTTTTTTAGCCACTAATGTTCAAGACGCAAATTAAAAAGTTAAGCTTCAACAAGTAACAATTGATAACATTATGTCGCAAAGTGACGAAGGCCGTGATAAGCTTGCGATATGTAGAGGCAATATTAACGGCAGCAACTTCAAAGTGAGCGTTAATACACCATTTGACTTTCATTGTTTTGCTTTGCATAACTCCTTTGGACCTGTTGGATTGACTGACCTTATACGTATATCTCATGGTGCTCTGGAAATGCTTTTCGTAAATGGTAGAGACTCCGGAACACAACGACTGTGTGTGTGTGTGTCACAGTACTATGTGCCATATTAATAAGGGGAGTGGTGTTGCACTTGCACCAAGCAATGTGGTGCAAGTGCCATGCAAGTCCAAAATGTGATTTATGAAGCCATGCAAAGCCACCCTGCTTAGTTGTGAGTGGCTTCATTGATCTGGAGTAACGCAATGCAGTGCAGATCGCTGTGTTGCATTACTCTGCGATTGTAAGGTGTTCCATGAGTGTTGCATGGGTATTCCCATGAAACTCTCATAGTGTTTGACCAATTCCCAGATTTACCAAAAGTGGTAGTCCTGGGAATGTGCCAAGAGGATGCACCTACCCAGCGGAGGTGCAACGAGTAGAGATAACTTTATTTCTCCTCATTACTTACTTTTCTATGTGTTCTGCATTCTGCAGCACACACAGGAAAAGGAATAAGCCTATAAAGATTGTTTTTGTGCAGGAAGGTGCTCCTTCCTGCACAAAAACAATCCTGCATGCAACACAGGCACCCTTGCACCATGATGCAAGGTTGTCTGTGTCGCGGCTAGGCAGCTAAAATGGCGCCAGAGCAGGGACAAAGGCAGAAATGCACTGTATTCTTTTAAATAAAGTGCACTACTGCCCTTTCCCTTTATGCAGCGCAGCAAGGTAACGTTGTGCTGCATTGCATTACTTTTCCGTAAATATGGCCCTATGTATCATGAAATCCCATAGCTGAGGAAGATGGTGTCCTGAATCTACACAGTATAAGTGATAAAGAAGTGGTTGATAGGACAGTCCACTGTGTCCCAAGGGCATCAATCCAAAGATGTACGTCAGGTGGTCTAAAGTGACTGCCTATCTGGAAGACTTTTGAATTTATGCTGCAGACTGGAAACAGTTAGGTAATCCTACTTCAATGGATTCACAGAGGAGGGGCATCATTTGAGGCAGTGACAGAGCTGAGGAACAGCTCCCACTGATCCAATGATTGTGTGTCTTGTGGCTGCAGGTGAAGGAGGTGGAATGGAAATTGAAATTAAATTGAAATTAAAATATTTATAAAGCGCACATACACCACGCGGTTTCTTGGCGCTAGGGACACAAACCAAGAGGGAGTGAAGAGCCGGATGACTAACGTGGGAAAGCTTGAACAAACAAGAATGTTTTCAAAGATTTGCGAAATTCTAAATAATGGGGAGAAAACCTGAGGGAGAGGGGAAGGGTGTTCCAAAAGGTGGGCGCAAGCGTAGAAAATTTTGCGCCACCTAACCTCTTCTTCTTAAAACGAGGGACCGCCAGAAGAGATTGTGAAGAGGAGCGCAGCTCTCTGCTAGGGCAATATGCCTTGATCTCGGAAGAAATAAAGTGAGGGGCTGTCCCTGCCCTAGCCTGGAAGGTGATACAGCCCATCTTAAACAAGGCACGTTCTCGGATGGGCAACCAGTGCAGAGCTTTGAGCAGCGGGGTGACATGATGGGACTTGGACAGATTGTACACAAGTCGGGCTGCCTGATTCTGCACCAGTTGGAGTCTCCGAAGATTGTAAACGGGGACGCCGTTATACAAGATGTTGCCATAGTCTAAACGGGAGATCACCCTCGCAGACAAAATGAGTTTGAGGGCACAAAAAGGGAAAAAACAGGACACCTTATGAATAGTGCGAAGAGTGAGAAAGCAAGAAGAAACAACTGAACTGATCTGGGAGTGCAGGGTAAGGTGCGCATTGAGTTTAATCCCTAAGGTTTTGACCGAGAAAGAGGGGGTGGGAGGGGGGCCCAGGGAAGAAGGCCAAAAAAGAGGAGTCCAGGGACTGGAGGAACCTCCCGTCAAAACCAACTCGGTTTTGTCGGGGTTAAGCTTCAGATGGTTGAAGCTCATCCAGTCCCTGATGAAGAGCATGATAGAGTGAAAGTTGTGAATAGACACAGGGGAGGAGGATAAATTAAAAACCAGTCGAAGATCATCAGCATAGTTGTAGATGGTAACATCCATCTGCTGAAGTGCAAAAACAAGAGGGGAAATGTACAAATTAAACAACAAAGGAGACAAAGAGGAACCTTGTGGCACTCCGCAATGGACCGATTGAGGGGAAGCAGAGAAATTGGCCAGATGGACGGCCTGAGTGCGATCCCTCAGAAAGGATGCTTGGGACCAGCATCATCATTACCGGCTGTAAGAGCTAACACCTGGATGGTAGGAACTCAATCAGGCTGGGTCCAGGTGCAGGTTCAAGTTGGTTGGACCCTTTTCTGGTCTCTAGGCTCTGATCAGGAGGCCAGCCAACCAACCCTGGGTGTCACTCTGATAGTCCTGGGTTCAAGAGATAGAACAGGGCTCAAAAAGCAGGGCAGGCCTCCAAGGCTTCAGAGCAAGCTTCAGGCTGCAGAGAAGCCCTTCTAGGTGCAACAAAGAAGTCTTCTGAAGAACACAGCAGGCCAAAGCAGAAGGCAGTTCTTGCATAGGTCTAGATGCAAACTCAAGAGTAGGTCTGAGAATCGTATTTGTATACCTGGTTCTTTCTTTAATGTCTGAGAAGTTTTTAGAGAATTTCCTTTGAAATGCTTGGAGTTTGTTTTCCCTGTCTTCTCTGCCTTGGCTCCAGCAAGACTTCTTGAACAATGAGGTAGTGTGAAGTCCTTTGTGTGAAGGCCGGTGGTACTCAGCCCCACGCTTTACCACCTCTGCATTCCGACGCCAACACCAGGTATAAGGAGCTCGGGGCACGCCACTCTCCGTGAACGAATGTCCACAACCGCGGCCAGCCAGCTCCGGAGGCTCATGGGCCGCGACTCGGCAGGACGGTGATCACCCTCAGCTCAAAGCAAGAGAGAGGCACCGTCGGGATCAGATCACCCAGGGGACCCCCGGGCGCACCTTTATCAGCTTGGCCGGAACCAGGTAGGCGAAAAACAAAGCTTTAAAGCAGGCGGCACCAGAGGGACTGTAATTCACGTCCTACTCCGCCGCCATCTTGGCCACGCCACTAGATGAGTATTAAACGTCCTAAAAACTTTTATTATTTCTTTTGATATTCAATATCAGTGAAATCCAAGAATAAAAACAGCTGACACCTGTTTCGAATTATTTGACGACTTTTTCAAGGCTCAGGAAATCTTGAGCAAATACGCCTGTTTACAAAATGCAGCAAGCAATCTGAGCGTCAATCAGTCACTCCCTCCTCGGAGCACCAAGGAGCATTTTTGGAAGACCCCAAAACTTTTTTTAGCCACTAATGTTCAAGACGCAAATTAAAAAGTTAAGCTTCAACAAGTAACAATTGATAACAATATGTCGCAAAGTGACGAAGGCCGTGATAAGCTTGCGATATGTAGAGGCAATATTAACGGCAGCAACTTCAAAGTGAGCGTTAATACACCATTTGACTTTCATTGTTTTGCTTTGCATAACTCCTTTGGACCTGTTGGATTGACTGACCTTATACGTATATCTCATGGTGCTCTGGAAATGCTTTTAGTAAATGGTAGAGACTCCGGATCACAACGACTGTGTGCGTGTGTGTCACAGTACTATGTGCCATATTAATAAGGGGAGTGGTGTTGCACTTGCACCAAGCAATGTGGTGCAAGTGCCATGCAAGTCCAAAATGTGATTTATGAAGCCATGCAAAGCCACCCTGCTTAGTCGTGAGTGGCTTCATTGATCTGGAGTAACGCAATGCAGTGCAGATCGCTGTGTTGCATTACTCTGCGATTGTAAGGTGTTCCATGAGTGTTGCATGGGTATTCCCATGAAACACTCATAGTGTTTGACCAATTCCCAGATTTACCAAAAGTGGTAGTCCTGGGAATGTGCCAAGAGGATGCACCTACCCAGCGGAGGTGCAACGAGTAGAGATAACTTTATTTCTCCTCATTACTTACTTTTCTATGTGTTCTGCATTCTGCAGCACACACAGGAAGAGGAATAAGCCTATAAAGATTGTTTTTGTGCAGGAAGGTGCTCCTTCCTGCACAAAAACAATCCTGCATGCAACACAGGCACCCTTGCACCATGATGCAAGGTTGTCTGTGTCGCGGCTAGGCAGCTAAAATGGCGCCAGAGCAGGGACAAAGGCAGAAATGCACTGTATTTTTTTAAATAAAGTGCACTACTGCCCTTTCCCTTTATGCAGCGCAGCAAGGTAACGTTGTGCTGCATTGCATTACTTTTCCGTAAATATGGCCCTATGTATCATGAAATCCCATAGCTGAGGAAGATGGTGTCCTGAATCTACACAGTATAAGTGATAAAGAAGTGGTTGATAGGACAGTCCACTGTGTCCCAAGGGCATCAATCCAAAGATGTACGTCAGGTGGTCTAAAGTGACTGCCTATCTGGAAGACTTTTGAATTTATGCTGCAGACTGGAAACAGTTAGGTAATCCTACTTCAATGGATTCACAGAGGAGGGGCATCATTTGAGGCAGTGACAGAGCTGAGGAACAGCTCCCACTGATCCAATGATTGTGTGTCTTGTGGCTGCAGGTGAAGGAGGTGGAATGGAAATTGAAATTAAATTGAAATTAAAATATTTATAAAGCGCACATACACCACGCGGTTTCTTGGCGCTAGGGACACAAACCAAGAGGGAGTGAAGAGCCGGATGACTAACGTGGTAAAGCTTGAACAAACAAGAATGTTTTCAAAGATTTGCGAAATTCTGAATAATGGGGAGAAAACCTGAGGGAGAGGGGAAGGGTGTTCCAAAAGGTGGGCGCAAGCGTAGAAAATTTTGCGCCACCTAACCTCTTCTTCTTAAAACGAGGGACCGCCAGAAGAGATTGTGAAGAGGAGCGCAGCTCTCTGCTAGGGCAATATGCCTTGATCTCGGAAGAAATAAAGTGAGGGGCTGTCCCTGCCCTAGCCTGGAAGGTGATACAGCCCATCTTAAACAAGGCACGTTCTCGGATGGGCAACCAGTGCAGAGCTTTGAGCAGCGGGGTGACATGATGGGACTTGGACAGATTGTACACAAATCGGGCTGCCTGATTCTGCACCAGTTGGAGTCTCCGAAGATTGTAAACGGGGACGCCGTTCTACAAGACGTTGCCATAGTCTAAACGGGAGATCACCATCGCAGACAAAATGAGTTTGAGGGCACAAAAAGAGAAAAAACAGGACACCTTACGAATAGTGCGAAGAGTGAGAAAGCAAGAAGAAACAACTGAACTGATCTGGGAGTGCAGGGTAAGGTGCGCATTGAGTTTAATCCCTAAGGTTTTGACCGAGAAAGAGGGGGTGGGAGGGGGGCCCAGGGAAGAATGCCAAAAAAGAGTAGTCCAGGGACTGGAGGAACCTCCCGTCAAAACCAACTCGGTTTTGTCGGGGTTAAGCTTCAGATGGTTGAAGCTCATCCAGTCCCTGATGAAGAGCATGATAGAGTGAAAGTTGTGAATAGACACAGGGGAGGAGGATAAATTAAAAACCAGTCGAAGATCATCAGCATAGTTGTAGATGGTAACATCCATCTGCTGAAGTTCAAAAATAAGAGGGGAAATGTACAAATTAAACAACAAAGGAGACAAAGAGGAACCTTGTGGCACTCCGCAATGGACCGATTGAGGGGAAGCAGAGAAATTGGCCAGATGGACGGCCTGAGTGCGATCCCTCAGAAAGGATGCTTGGGACCAGCATCATCATTACCGGCTGTGAGAGCTAACACCTGGATGGTAGGAACTCAATCAGGCTGGGTCCAGGTGCAGGTTCAAGTTGGTTGGACCCTTTTCTGGTCTCTAGGCTCTGATCAGGAGGCCAGCCAACCAACCCTGGGTGTCACTCTGATAGTCCTGGGTTCAAGAGATAGAACAGGGCTCAAATAGCAGGGCAGGCCTCCGAGGCTTCAGAGCAAGCTTCAGGCTGCAGAGAAGCCCTTCTAGGTGCAACAAAGAAGTCTTCTGAAGAACACAGCAGGCCAAAGCAGAAGGCAGTTCTTGCATAGGTCTAGATGCAAACTCAAGAGTAGGTCTGAGAATCGCATTTGTATACCTGGTTCCTTCTTTAATGTCTGAGAAGTTTTTAGAGAATTTCCTTTGAAATGCTTGGAGTTTGTTTTCCCTGTCTTCTCTGCCTTGGCTCCAGCAAGACTTCTTGAACAATGAGGTAGTGTGAAGTCCTTTGTGTGAAGGCCGGTGGTACTCAGCCCCACGCTTTACCACCTCTGCATTCCGACGCCAACACCAGGTATAAGGAGCTCGGGGCACGCCACTCTCCGTGAACGAATCTCCATAACCGCGGCCAGCCAGCTCCGGAGGCTCATGGGCCGCGACTCGGCAGGACGGCGATCGCCCTCAGCTCAAAGCAAGAGAGAGGCACCGTCGGGATCAGATCACCCAGGGGACCCCCGGGCGCACCTTTATCAGCTTGGCCGGCACCAGGTAGGCGAAAAACAAAGCTTTAAAGCAGGCGGCACCAGAGGGACTGTAATTCACGTCCTACTCCGCCGCCATCTTGGCCACGCCACTAGATGAGTATTAAACGTCCTAAAAACTTTTATTATTTCTTTTGATATTCAATATCAGTGAAATCCAAGAATAAAAACAGCTGACACCTGTTTCGAATTATTTGACGACTTTTTCAAGGCTCAGGAAATCTTGAGCAAATACGCCTGTTTACAAAATGCAGCAAGCAATCTGAGCGTCAATCAGTCACTTCCTCCTCGGAGCACCAAGGAGCATTTTTGGAAGACCCCAAAACTTTTTTTAGCCACTAATGTTCAAGACGCAAATTAAAAAGTTAAGCTTCAACAAGTAACAATTGATAACATTATGTCGCAAAGTGACGAAGGCCGTGATAAGCTTGCGATATGTAGAGGCAATATTAACGGCAGCAACTTCAAAGTGAGCGTTAATACACCATTTGACTTTCATTGTTTTGCTTTGCATAACTCCTTTGGACCTGTTGGATTGACTGACCTTATACGTATATCTCATGGTGCTCTGGAAATGCTTTTAGTAAATGGTAGAGACTCCGGATCACAACGACTGTGTGTGTGTGTGTCACAGTACTATGTGCCATATTAATAAGGGGAGTGGTGTTGCACTTGCACCAAGCAATGTGGTGCAAGTGCCATGCAAGTCCAAAATGTGATTTATGAAGCCATGCAAAGCCACCCTGCTTAGTCGTGAGTGGCTTCATTGATCTGGAGTAACGCAATGCAGTGCAGATCGCTGTGTTGCATTACTCTGCGATTGTAAGGTGTTCCATGAGTGTTGCATGGGTATTCCCATGAAACTCTCATAGTGTTTGACCAATTCCCAGATTTACCAAAAGTGGTAGTCCTGGGAATGTGCCAAGAGGATGCACCTACCCAGCGGAGGTGCAACGAGTAGAGATAACTTTATTTCTCCTCATTACTTACTTTTCTATGTGTTCTGCATTCTGCAGCACACACAGGAAGAGGAATAAGCCTATAAAGATTGTTTTTGTGCAGGAAGGTGCTCCTTCCTGCACAAAAACAATCCTGCATGCAACACAGGCACCCTTGCACCATGATGCAAGGTTGTCTGTGTCGCTGCTAGGCAGCTAAAATGGCGCCAGAGCAGGGACAAAGGCAGAAATGCACTGTATTCTTTTAAATAAAGTGCACTACTGCCCTTTCCCTTTATGCAGCGCAGCAAGGTAACGTTGTGCTGCATTGCATTACTTTTCCGTAAATATGGCCCTATGTATCATGAAATCCCATAGCTGAGGAAGATGGTGTCCTGAATCTACACAGTATAAGTGATAAAGAAGTGCTTGATAGGACAGTCCACTGTGTCCCAAGGGCATCAATCCAAAGATGTACGTCAGGTGGTCTAAAGTGACTGCCGATCTGGAAGACTTTTGAATTCATGCTGCAGACTGGAAACAGTTAGGTAATCCTACTTCAATGGATTCACAGAGGAGGGGCATCGTTTGAGGCAGTGACAGAGCTGAGGAACAGCTCCCACTGATCCAATGATTGTGTGTCTTGTGGCTGCAGGTGAAGGAGGTGGAATGGAAATTGAAATGAAATTGAAATTAAAATATTTATAAAGCGCACATACACCACGCGGTTTCTTGGCGCTAGGGACACAAACCAAGAGGGAGTGAAGAGCCGGATGACTAACGTGGGAAAGCTTGAACAAACAAGAATGTTTTCAAAGATTTGCGAAATTCTGAATAATGGGGAGAAAACCTGAGGGAGAGGGGAAGGGTGTTCCAAAAGGTGGGCGCAAGCGTAGAAAATGTTGCGGCCACCTAACCTCTTCTTCTTAAAACGAGGGACCGCCAGAAGAGATTGTGAAGAGGAGCGCAGCTCTCTGCTAGGGCAATATGCCTTGATCTCGGAAGAAATAAAGTGAGGGGCTGTCCCTGCCCTAGCCTGGAAGGTGATACAGCCCATCTTAAACAAGGCACGTTCTCGGATGGGCAACCAGTGCAGAGCTTTGAGCAGCGGGGTGACATGATGGGACTTGGACAGATTGTACACAAGTCGGGCTGCCTGATTCTGCACCAGTTGGAGTCTCCGAAGATTGTAAACGGGGACGCCGTTATACAAGACGTTGCCATAGTCTAAACGGGAGATCACCATCGCAGACAAAATGAGTTTGAGGGCACAAAAAGAGAAAAAACAGGACACCTTACGAATAGTGCGAAGAGTGAGAAAGCAAGAAGAAACAACTGAACTGATCTGGGAGTGCAGGGTAAGGTGCGCATTGAGTTTAATCCCTAAGGTTTTGACCGAGAAAGAGGGGGTGGGAGGGGGACCCAGGGAAGAAGGCCAAAAAAGAGGAGTCCAGGGACTGGAGGAGCCTCCCGTCAAAACCAACTCGGTTTTGTCGGGGTTAAGCTTCAGATGGTTGAAGCTCATCCAGTCCCTGATGAAGAGCATGATAGAGTGAAAGTTGTGAATAGACACAGGGGAGGAGGATAAATTAAAAACCAGTCGAAGATCATCAGCATAGTTGTAGATGGTAACATCCATCTGCTGAAGTGCAAAAATAAGAGGGGAAATGTACAAATTAAACAACAAAGGAGACAAAGAGGAACCTTGGGGCACTCGCAATGGACCGATTGAGGGGAAGCAGAGAAATTGGCCAGATGGACGGCCTGAGTGCGATCCCTCAGAAAGGATGCTTGGGACCAGCATCATCATTACCGGCTGTGAGAGCTAACACCTGGATGGTAGGAACTCAATCAGGCTGGGTCCAGGTGCAGGTTCAAGTTGGTTGGACCCTTTTCTGGTCTCTAGGCTCTGATCAGGAGGCCAGCCAACCAACCCTGGGTGTCACTCTGATAGTCCTGGGTTCAAGAGATGGAACAGGGCTCAAATAGCAGGGCAGGCCTCCGAGGCTTCAGAGCAAGCTTCAGGCTGCAGAGAAGCCCTTCTAGGTGCAACAAAGAAGTCTTCTGAAGAACACAGCAGGCCAAAGCAGAAGGCAGTTCTTGCATAGGTCTAGATGCAAACTCAAGAGTAGGTCTGAGAATCGTATTTGTATACATGGTTCCTTCTTTAATGTCTGAGAAGTTTTTAGAGAATTTCCTTTGAAATGCTTGGAGTTTGTTTTCCCTGTCTTCTCTGCCTTGGCTCCAGCAAGACTTCTTGAACAATGAGGTAGTGTGAAGTCCTTTGTGTGAAGGCAGGGCACAGATCATTAATGCACCAATCCTGCCAGCGGATGGCCCCTCAAGGCACCCCTACCTGAGGGGTAATGTGTATGTAATAAAAGGGATGTTTAAGGCGTGGCAAGGTTTTATTTTTCCAAGTTAATTGGCTGTTTAAAACTACATTTAGACTGCAATGGCAGACCTGTGACATGTTTTAAGGGGCTACCTAAGTGGGTGGCACAATAAGTCGTGCAGGCCCACTAGTAGCATTTAATTTACAAGCCCTGGGTGTACGGTATACCACTTTACTAGGGACATATAAGTAAATCAAATATGCCAATCAGGTGTAAGCCAATTTTGCCATGGTGTAGGGAGTGAGCACCAGCACTTTAGTACTGGTAGCAGTAGTAAAGTGCACAGAATCCTAAGGCCAGCAAAAACAAATTCAGAAATATAAAATAGGAGAGGAGACCCTGCAGAGAGGACCACGTTCAAAACAAACCATCCCAATTTGTTCTAAATCCACATTTTGGCTGATAAAGGAATAGCAGTGCTTCACGGAGTAGTGAAAATCTGCTCTGATCCAGGGCTGGTGTCTGTCTGACAACCAGTCTCCCAAAGGTGTGAAGACATCACCTGATGCCTGTGCAACTTGCTAGAGAGCTGTGGGTCTTCCTAGTGTCTAGGAACCTCCCTCACTAAAGTATTAAAGAGATTGATTGGCCCTGTAGGAAGAGGGGCTATACAAGAGGAGAAGCCCAGCTGTGTTTACAGTATGCAGTGCATAAAGAAAACCCAACTTATGAAGGGAGTCTATCGAGCACCAGCCCAAGTTATTAGGGGTCACCAGTCTACTTGTGTTTTTCATGCAGCAAACTGGGTGAAACATCAATAAGATATATGTATCACAAAATATCAGCAACAGTATGTCGTCCAGCATCCCTGCAGCATAACCAAAGGAACTTGTTCTGTTGCTGCATGGCATACTATGCAATCTGCAACTTGCATGGATCAACAGCACTGACACAAAGGAGGTCCTGCTAAGTGGCCTGGAGTGTGTCACTGCTGAAGGTCAGTGATTGGTGCCAAACCCTGCTGTGCTAATCATTGCAAGCGACAACATTTGAGAGGTAGGGCCAACTCCTACAATTCTGCATTTACTAGCAAAGACGTTAACACTCACTTTGGGGGCACTTACGAGCTGTGTTTAATGCTGGGGGGACCTCAAGCTTCCTTGTGGAAATTCAGGTCAGCATTCTAGTTTTCGCACGCTGACACGCTGACACAGCTTTCATACATTCTGCAGGAAGTATTACATACATAAAGGATACATTTTGTATACCTCTTAACACTTTCAAACAAGTAAATGTATTCAGAGATTTAGTAAAACTTTAAAAAGCATGATGGGTACTTTAGAACAACTCTTGAGTAGGAAGTAGGTGATCTTCTTGACATGCCCTTACTTACATAGTTGTAAGTGTCACAGAAGTCCAATGGTTTAGTTGATTGTACCTTCTCTCTGATACACCTTTCTGTGGTCCAGCGTAGGGGAGGACTTTCAAATATTGTTTGGTTGATAATATGCTAGCTCTCAGTAAGAAGACTGCTAATGTACAAAGTGAAGACTAAAGAACCTTAATATACACCAAAAGCTTGTGAATATAATTTATTAACATAAAGCAATTCTGACCTGCTACCAGGAAGGAGAGGAATTCCAGGTTATAAACTGATCAATAAAGTCTACTATTCAGTTTTTCTGGGATGGGTTGTGGACAAGCTGAAACAGTATCCCCAAATGGTGGCCAAAAAACCTGTACTACAGCACTCCCAGCCACCAGGTCACCAGAACCTAAAATGGTGGCTGGGCAAGCGCTACCCCTCACTACGTAGCCTTGGGCTACTTTTCAAAATTGGCTGCCTTTTGGCTACTCCCAAGGCAGCCCAAAGCCACAAAATGGCTGCTCCCTTCTAACCCCCTCCCCTCCTAATCGTCAGGGGGGCAGCCCTCGCGGTGCTCAGCTGCCCCCCAAACCCTCCTTGGGCGGGAAGAGGGGGCAAGCCACACCGACAACCATTTGTGTGTGTAAACGGCTGCTTTATAGAAACAGGTGCACATCACAATTTATTTAAACTGGCACTTTGCCTTAAAAAATTAAAACCTCTCTAAACATCGATTTACCTGACCCCTTGACATTTCCTCCACCCACTCCTACGATCCCCACATGATAAAAACCCCCACCCTGCAACACACAATGCATAACTTCCAATACATTACATAATACACAATCTCATTACATAACATTAGAACTCCTATCCTCCCAAGACCTACAATCCTATCTGCCTTCCTGCAACTGTAACTAACGAACCTCTAATGTAAATTTCCAACCTGCTTAACCTTTCCCCGCTCCTGTTCACCAACTCACCAAACGTAATGATCAACTACCAAACTCCGTGGTCTCCCGCTCATCAATGTAATCATTTACAGAGCCACATTCGGGCCACAACAAATGTTGAATGAGGCGAAACTGCCCCTCATCTTTTTTGGCACTACACCAATAGGGGACACAATCAAATCCACCAAAGGCTAGTCTTCAAAGGGTCCAACCATGTGGCCCTCACTGACGTACTTATCCAATTTGCCCTGCACCACCTCTGGGTGCTCCTTGGCAGACCGCAAATTGTCAGCCCACCTCCGAACTCGTGACCCCTCGTAGCACAGGCAAAACCCCTCCAGAAACCCCATCCGCAAATGATCAGCAGCCCCTTTATCCGGATAGTCCTGCAGAGCTGCTACCAAATGATCCACCCTGACCGGAGTACGAGCCCTTTGGCCCAGGCCCTCTGGCCCCTCTACCACCCCCAGATTGCTGTTGGATCCCAGATCGAACACCCCTGCCTGACCCTGCTGCCCCTCCTGCTGCTGCCCCATGGCTCCCCAACACCTGACCAGGGGATGTCCATATTTCCCGCAACCCGAACATTCATGTTGAAACCGGCAATGTTCCCTAGCGCAGGCCCCTTTATTGTAATCCCAGCATGTTCCTGGGGAACCCGACTGAGCATTGGTGTCTGCCCCCACCCCTCTCTGAAAGGGCTGGTAGATAATAGGCAGCCAGCTCGCAGTAAAGATTGTCTTTCCTGACCCAGCCAGCCCCATCGTGTCTGCCACAAATCGGAGTCCAGCTCCCCATTTCACTTTGGGATCCCATGCCATGCGAGCCCGGAAACCCTCATCATACTGGGCCCACATGTAGCCTCCCCCCGTAATCTGGGCCTTCCTAATGACGTCCATATATTTAAACATGGACACCGACCGCTCAGGGAACCTCTCGCAGTACACGCTGGTGAATATTAAAAAGGCCGGCATCCAATTTTCAAAGGTCAGAGGCACCTTCGGCCTCTTCTGGAGTTCATACTCCTCCACCTCGGAACCCTCCTTCTTCCTCACTTCCTGGTGTAGGAGTTCTAATATCTCCACATACTCCCCCTTCCAGACGCGCTCCTTAGTAGACAGCATCAAATGCGCCCCCAAAGACTTTGGGACCCCCATATACGGCAGCCGCTTGATTTTCAAATCCTTACTCTCCGGTTTTACCGCAACCACCCACCCCCACTCTGCCCAGACCCCTCCCCTACCCTGCCCTCCCTCCGCTCCCCCTGTGCCCCAGCTGCTTCTTCCTGCCCAAGGACCCCCTCCCAAGTCCCCCGTCCACCTGTGCCCATGTGAGATCACCCCTCCCCCTCCCCCCACTGCTCTCCCGGGGGCCACCTGTCTCCCCTGTGTGCAGCCTCTGCCAGACAAGGACCGAGGTGGGGAGGGTCTCTCCCCCCACACACCACCACCCTTGCTACCTTCCTCCCTACACAGACAGGGGTCCCGCCCGCCCCTTTGCGGCAGTTCCGGAGCTCATGGAACGGCCAGAAACAACAAGCTCCCGGGGCAGGGAGGCGTTCCCCGCGCCTCCCCCATACTGCTGCCTCTCATCCCCGCCCAGGCCCTCCGCTGCTCCAATAGGGGCCCGCATGTCCTCTGCCGGCGCACCGCACCCTGCCTCCCGCCCTCCCATGACTTCCCCGATGGACCGGGCGGTCAGAAATTGACTTCCATGCCGCAAATTTCATCCGCTCCTGGCCCGCCCCCCTCACTCGAGCCTCCCACAACCAGGGCCGCGCCCCTGGCATCCGCGTGGCCCTGACGGCTCACCTGAACCTTTGCCATCTTGCGTGGCGGCGAACAGGCTAAAACGGCCGTCACCACGCCCGTGGACGCACGCCTCAAGGGGCCCGATCCACCCTGGGGGCCAACCAAGAGATTCACCTGACCTGCCTCAATGAGCAGGCTTTTGGCTTCAAGCACTCTAATATCCTCTCTGGCCATGACAAACAAAGCTCACCAAACAGCCACAAACACTTGCCAAATAACCTGAACTACAGCGCTCCCAGCCACCAGGTCACCAGAACCTAAAATGGTGGCTGGGAAGCACTACCCCTAACTACATAGCCTTGGGCTTCTTTTCAAAACTGGGCTGCCTTTGGACTACTCCAAGGCAGCCCAAAGCCACAAAATGGCTGCTCCCTTTTCACCCCTCCCCCTCACAATCTGCCCGGGGGCAGACCTTGCGGTGCTCGGCTGCCCCCAAACTCCCCTTGTGGAGAGTAAAGAGAATTGCCGGCTTTCCCATTTCCGACTGTGGTGGGGGCGGGACAAAGCGGATTAGCTCTCGGGCTCCCGCCTACTATTTAAATCCTGGCATTTCTGTCGCACAGCGGACGTGCGCAGCGGGCACACCACTAGAGCGTCTAAAGCAAGCCTGTCTGCGCCTTTCCGCGCCTGCTCTGCGACCAGAGCCAGCCAAGCTGCTGCTGGTCCTGATACTCAAACTATCTGGTCCAAATCACAAATTCTTGAAATTGGAGATAAGTATTGAAGTTGCAGTGCCCCGACCTTAGGCAACTTTACTGGGCCTTTCTTGCATTTCAAATGTGCTAATGGTCCTTTTACCTTTAGGCCTGAGCCCGTATCTCCTCCCAGTCACCACCCAGTGTGCCTTGGATCTGTAAAGGAACAAACCATCAAAGTTTGCCTACTGAATTGTAGATCATTACCCCATCATTCACAAGACATTTGGCTCTCCCTTGAGACTCATGCATGGGATATAATGTTTCTTACTGAAATATGGGTCAGAGATATTTCTACCCCCAAACTCAATCTGGGCTTACCCCCTGAATATTGTTTTGTGGGTGTAAATAGAGCTAACAACAAGCATAGGGGTGGGATTGCAGTGATCCTACGTTCAGGCTGGAATATCTCTTCCAGGAAAATCCTTAAGATCGGCCCCTTATAAGCGATGTACCTCAGCATCCCTACTGCCCCAAACACAGTTATAGCTGGAATCCTGGTCTACAGACGTCCTAGCTCCCCACCTCAACATCTCACAGACTTTTATAATATTGTTGCTGATTTGTCACTCAAACATTCTTATTTTATTGTCCTCGTTGACTTCAGTTTACATGTGGATGTCTCACGGTGCACAAATGACAGCCAGCTCTTAGAAACTTTGGGAGGCCTCAATCTTACCCAGAGGGTTAGTGGACCTACCCACCACACTGGCCGTACGCTTGATCATCTGTTTACTAATAACCCCAATTTGTCCATGGCACCATCTCTTCCGCTTACATGGTCAGACCATTTTTTAATCACGTTTAGTGTGACTATTCTTTCTCAATGCACAAAGTCCCAACTGCATGTGGATGGGGGATTTAGATTCAGATGTTTCCAATTTCAATAACTGGCTCTCCTCGGCCCTCGATATGGTGGCCCCTGTTCAACCTACTGCCTCCGCTAGGCAAAAACTAACTGTGGGCGTAGTTCGCGTAACAGTGCTACGTATAGCTACGCATAGCTACGCGAAGTGCACTTTGCACTATGCACGATACGCGTAGCTACGCGAACTGCGTAGTGTGGTAGGGAAAATGCTGTTCGCACTGATTGCACAGTGCTGGATACTTGTCCGTACTGTGCAGTCATTGCAAATGATATTTTGCACAGTGCAAGCGGTCGTTTTCTGCCGCTCGAGTAGATTTGTACTCGAGCTGCAGCTTTCTCACCGCGGACTGGTAGTTCCTCATCGCGAGCGGTCGTGAGCATACGCGACCACTCGCAACGAGAAACCTGACCTCCCCGCGTTGAGAATCTCGCCGGGAGGTTTATTTTCCACGCTCGCGATCGGCAACTTGATGTTGCTGATCGTGAACGAGGAAAAAGTCTCGCAGGGATGTTGACTTTGCTCGCTAGTGGTCGCCAACTTGACGTTGAGGACCGCGAGCAAGCAAAAAATGCCCACTACACGCTTTTGCACTGTGCTACATGCAATTTGCGTTGCGCGTAGTAGCGCAAACTACCCATTAGAATGTTCATCTACGTCAAAGGATGCGGCTCCCGCCGCCATGTCTAGACCATCAAGGTCCGGAACAAACATCTTGATGTCAAAGAGCATTTCGTATGTGGTCCACCCACCCAGAGACCTTCTAGGGAGATTATTTAGTGCACGGTGTATGCTATTGAGATGGGTTAGCATAGTCCTATGCCCAGGCCTAGCAAAAACCTTCGACCCCTTGGTTTACTCCCGTTCTGTGCGCTGAAAAACGTTGAAGCAAGAAACTGGAATGGAGCTGGAGAAGGTTCTATGACATGAAGGCCAAGTCAACTTACAGAGCGGCAATTAAAAACTTCCATAAACTAAAACGCTCAGAAATTAGAGTATTTTGTCACAAAGGTGAACTCCGCTAGTAACTCTTCTAAAACCACCAGGATTTCATAATGGGAAGAATAGAAATCTTTAGATATAAATTAGCATCTGGCCAATCAAAACGGGAAACATCCTTAACCCTGATGTTTGTATAACGACTTAACTTAACCACGAAGAGTTAACAACGAAGAGGGCTAATCCACGATCGACTGAACAACGAAGGTCGGAACAATGAAGGACGGAACAACGACTTTACCGGAGTTGCACGTCACTTCTCGCCGTCTTCCCCTCATGCTCACTGCTATTGGGCTACGTTCGATTGATTCGACACTCTTCTCTGCCCAATCAAAATTCAACGTTTGTTGCCTGCGGTAGTTTTGGAAAAGAATGTGGACATTGGCATCTTGAAATACTAAATGTCAGCATTAACGTTTCATCTGCACCCTGGTTTACGATAAAAAAAGTGTTTTGGGATATAGACTGGTTTTCTTCTGCTCGGATGAACGACCTTGGAAAAGCGTCTCTGGAATTCACTTCCATTCTAAGGTAGGTTATTTCATCGAATATTTGTAATTGAAATGATAAAAAAATTATTTTGTTGGTGTTTTGTTTTTCAAAAGGGTGCTTATACATTTGTATTTATTTTGATGTTTAAACACGTGTTAAATGTTAATAGCAGCAGAAAAAAGTCATGCGTGCAAAGCCAATCAGTCAAGAAGCTTACTGGGAAAATTCATCAAAGTAAAACAGAACAAAAAGAAATACATGATAAATAAAACGAAACTCTACAATGTTTAGGGTTTAGGTAGATGATAATTGTTGGACCCGGCCTCGTGGCGTGGTCCTACCCCTCCCGCATGGCGGGCCCGGGATGACAAAGGCCTCCGTCGACCCGCCGTCGACCCCCCTGAACACGAACCATCGACGAGAGCAGCCCCCCTGGCAACCCACAGCTCTCCCCGGACCCTGCTCGCCAACACTGCCGGTCTGGCGACAATGCCAGGCCACCATTTCCGGCCCGACTCCATCTTGGGCCCATCACCTCCCGAGCACGTGGCCACAGCCATCCCTGGCCCCGGCCCCAGCTAAGCCCCGACATCGAGGCACCAAGATCCTCCCAGGTGGTAGAGTGGCCACTTGGCGGATCCCGGAGGAGGGGAGTTTCGATGGGCCTCCAGCCATCCCCAGACGCCTGGTGTCGATCGCTCTCCAGCCTCCCTGGGCCCTGGCTCCACCCCCCTGCTGGGTGTCTGGACACCTTCATCCCGGCCCCTCGGACCCCCAGGCGCGAGGGTCCGGACATCAAAGGACTCCAGTCCTATATCTGGGCCAGCCCTGGATTAGGACTCCAGTTGTATCTTGGAGTCGAAGCCCTGCTGACCTTGTCGCGGCTGATCCTGATCCGAACTCGTGCACCTGAACCATCTTCGAGGCCCTGCTGTCGCGGCCTGACCCCTTGAACTATCCACGCACTAGTTGGTGCCAAGACTGTCCCGCTACCCCATTATTCCCGAAACCACGACTTTATGGATCCCCCGATCCCTACCCGCTAACCTGCTAAGAACGTGCCTTCATTTCTTATATAAAGATACTTGTGAATACTCCGTCGTGTGGTGTCCGTCTGTAGTAGTGTGATTGCTCAGCTGGTACGATTGTAGGAGAAGAGCCTCGCCAAGGAGGCCTCCCTACGGCGCTCGGCCTATTCCATAGAGAGAGGTGAGTCTCGGGGCGGGCAGTCAGACATCTTCTGTCTCCCCTGGGATCGCCTTTCCAACAATAATGTTCATGAATTACTGGTATCAAGTAATTACAAGTCTACTTTCATAGTTTGCGCATGTGCAGAGGTGCTCGTTATTTTTTAGAAGACTAAAAAGAAAAACACACCATTTCATTTTTATATGATCGTATTGAGCACGAAGAAAGACAAAGAATAAACTAGTCGCGGCCTGACCAAGCTGAACCACCTTCGAGGCCCTGCTGACGCTGTCGCGGCCTGACCGAGCTGAATCACCTTCGAGGCCCTGCTGACGCTGTCACGGCCTGACCGAGCTGAACCATCTTCGAGGCCCTGCTGACGCTGTCGTGGCCTGACCAAGCTGAACCACCTTCGAGGCCCTGCTGACGCTGTCGCGGCCTGACCGAGCTGAACCATCTTCGAGGCCCTGCTGACGCTGTCGCGGCCTGACCGAGCTGAACCATCTTTGAGGCCCTGCTGACGCTGTCGCGGCCTGACCAAGCTGAAACACCTTCGAGGCCCTGCTGACGCTGTCGCGGCCTGACCAAGCTGACCCACCTTCGAGGCCCTGCTGACGCTGTCGCGGCCTGACCAAGCTAAACCACCTTCGAGGCCCTGCTGACGCTGTCACGGCCTGACCTCTTGAACTATCCACGCACTAGTTGGTGCCAAGACTGTCCCGCTACCCCATTATTCCCGAAACCACGACTTTATGAATCCCCCGATCCCTACCTGCTAACCTGCTAAGAACGTGCCTTCATTTCTTATATAAAGATACTTGTGAATACTCCGTCGTGTGGTGTCCGTCTGTAGTAGTGTGATTGCTCAGCTGGTACGATTGTAGGAGAAGAGCCTCGCCAAGGAGGCCTCCCTACGGCGCTCGGCCTATTCCATAGAGAGAGGTGAGTCTTGGGGCGGGCAGTCAGACATCTTCTGTCTCCCCTGGGATCGCCTTTCCAACATTGGTGGCAAGCGACGGGATCCGAGCCCGCGCAAATCGTACAGTGAGTAATTCGCCACTACTAACAGAGACCCACAACCACGATGACTACTAAGGAAACCGGAACGACCACAGAATTCCAGAAGGAACGATTAGAGGAGTACACCCATAAAGAACTCAAACAATTCTGCAAAGCCCTGGGTATCGCTACCACCGGACTAAGCACAAAAGACGATTTCAAAGACGCGCTGCAAACGTGGGTTGAGACCGGAGCGACCCCACCCCAGGCTAACGATGACATTATCCTAAAAGTACCCCTGAGTACGGTCATAGCCCCAGTGGAAGAAAGAACCGCCAACAGAGAACCGGGCCTCTCCCACGAAGACGCCCGGGAGCGAGAGAGGAGTCGGCTCCATGAACTAGAGCTCGCCCGACTCCGGCTGGATGGAGAACTTCAATGAGCAGAAAAGAAAATGGCCATTGAGCAACTACGATTAGAAGGAGATCTGGAAGAGAGGCGGAGACAAAGGGAATTGGAAGAAAAAAAGCTCACGTACGAACTCGAGCGTGGCCTCAAAGAACTAGAGATCAAGTCCAAGACCGAAGAGGCTGGTGCTGCGATAACCCGGGACCCTCCACCTCCTGCCGACCCGAAGGTCCACATTCCCAAAGATATCGTCAAGGAATACTACAAGAATGACGATATCCAGCAATGGTTCAAGGCGTATGAAGTTGCCATGACCGCGCACCGCATCCCGTGAAAAGATTGGGGTGCCGGCTTATGGGGGAGATTTGTCAGCGAAGGGAGGGACACCCTGCTCGAGCTGGCCGAGGAAGTGATGTCCTCTTATGACCACATGAAGGACGCCCTGCTCACCCGGTATGGCCTCACCCCCGAGATGTACCGACAGAGGTTCAGAGACTGCAAAAAGATCCCCGGTACCACGTGGGTGGAATACGTAAACTTTTATAGCCGGGCCCTGGAAGGATGGATAAAGGGCAGCAAAGTGTCCTCCTACGAGCAGCTGTTCGACCTCATCGTTTGGGAGCACCCCTCCTACAACTGCTTTGTCGAGCTCAGACAGCATCTCCTCGACAGCAAGCTGACCGAGCCCCGAAAACTCGCCGTCGAGGCTGATCGATGGGTGAGCACCCAGGTCCCCCGGACCCCGATAGGAGAAACGGGATGGAACGGCCAGGGGCACCCCCGCCAGCGTGGCGGCGGAGGAGGCCAGAACAGGAGCCGAGACTTCCCGGCGGCACCGGGCCAGAGCCCGCCTCGGGGGTCCCCCCAGAATAAACATTCGCCAACCCTGACCAGAAGAGGACCCCCTCCAGCACGCCCGAACATTACTTGCCACAGATGCCAGCGGCCCGGTCACTATGCCAGTGACCCCCTCTGTCCCATGAACCAGCGCCCCGGCACCACCGGGCCTCCGACCCGCCAGTTCGCTGCTGCAGCCCTGGGGGAAGGGGGAGAAGAAGGCGAAGAGGTCTAGGACGAAGATCAGACCGAGTATGAACCGGCCGCCATGGCCCTAGCCTGCCTGGGCGAAAGAGGCATGGTCCCCCAAGCCCCTCTACCGAGCAACACTCAAAAATACCGTCAGTGGGTCCACATCAATGGACGATGGACCGAAGCCCTCCGAGACAAGGGAGCCAGTGTGACGACCGTCCGCTGCCACTTGGTGACCCCCGAACAGATCATACCCAACGTGCGATGCCCCGTGAGGGCCGCCGACAACTCGGAGACTCTGTGTCAGATGGCCCGAATCCCCTTCGAGTGGGGGGGGGGGTGTCGGGCACCCTCAAGGTGACCGTCCGGGACGACGCCCCCGTGGACTGCCTCCTCGGAAACGACCTCGAGAGCTCTTCCTGGGCCCAAGTCGAGCGGAGAGAACATCTAGGAATGATGGGACTACCAGAGTGGGTCTGCGCTACGACCCGATCTATGACTGCCCGGGCCCCGGCGGCACCCGAGGCCACCCCGACTGAAGAGCCGGAGTGGCCCACGCCTCCACCTCCCGCAGTCAATGAAGAATCCGAGCCCGAGCCATCAGAGCATGACCGAGAAAGCAGCGCCGAACTCAGCGACATACCCGAACTAGCCCAATGGCGCCAGGAGGGTGGTCCCACCCGAGAACAATTCCGGCAGGAACAGAAGGCCTGCCTCTCCCTCGAGGGGACCCGACAGCAAGCCACAGCCCAAGCTGCCGGGGACACCTCGGGGTCCCACTGGATATACTGGGACCACGGCCTCCTATACAGTGAACAGAAAATTGCCGAGCTGGGGGCCAGCCGAGTGTTGGTCGTCCCCCTACGATTCAGAGACTTTCTCTTGAACCTGGCACACGATGTGCCCCTCGCCGGGCACCTGGGGCAGGACAAAACTTACAGCCGCCTGGTGACCCATTTCTACTGTCCGAAGATGCGCAACGATGTGCATAACCACTGCCGCACCTGCCCGACATGCCAAGCCAGCGGAAAGAGCGGGGGGAAGGGGAAGGCCCCGCTCCAACCCTTTCCAGTGGTGACCACTCCCTTCGAGCGAGTGGGGATCGACATCATGGGGCCCCTGGACCCCCGAACCTCTCAAGGGCATCGCTTCATCCTCGTCCTGGTGGACCATGCCACCCGCTATCCCGAAGCCATCCCCCTACGAACCATAACGGCTCCCGTGGTGGGCCGAGCACTGATGGGGATCTTCTCCAGAGTGGGGTTCCCCCGAGAAGTCGTGAGCGATCGGGGCACAAACTTTATATCGAAGTATATGCGGTCCCTGTGGCAACAGTGCAGGGTCACATATAAGTTCACCACCCCGTATCACCCCCAAGGGAATGGACTTGTGGAGCGGTTTAACCGAACACTCAAGGGGATGATCCAGGGCCTAGAAGAACCCCTCCGCCGCAAATGGGACGTCCTGCTGCCCTGCCTCCTGTTCGCCTATCGGGAGGTACCACAGAAATCCCTGGGGTTCAGCCCCTTCGAACTCTTGTACGGGCACCCTGTCCGAGGTCCCCTCAGGCTGGTCAAAGAGGGCTGGGAAACTACCGTCCAAGACGCCCCGCCGGATGTCTACCGGCACCTCCTGACCCTCCGAAGCCAGACTCGGAAGTTCCGGGCCCTTCCCGAGGCCAACCTTGAGGCCAGTCAGGAAGACATGAAACGCTGGTATGACCAGAACGCTTCATCCATCGAGTTCGAGCCCGGCCAGCAGGTCTGGGTCATGTCCCCGGTCGAACCTTGTGCCCTCCAGGACAAATGGTCGGGCCCCTTCAAAGTGATCGAGCGCAAGAGCCCCGTCACCTATCTCGTGGGCATGGAGTGCCCCCGAAACCCCCTCCGGGTTCTGCACACCAACCGGTTCAAACCTCATTTTGCCCGCACAGAACTGAGCCTGCTGCTATCTACTGATGATGGGGCCGAAGACGACTCCGAGCCCCTGCCCGACCTCCTAAGGTGCGCTGAGAAAGACGGCTCCGTCGAGGGAATCTCTCTCTCCTCCGACCTGACCCCCGCACAGCGCCGAGACTGCCAAGAGCTGTTGGAGCAATTTACGGACCTGTTCTCCCTCACCCCCGGGGTGACCCAGTGGTGTGTCCACGATGTCGACACCGGGGACAGCCAGCCAGTGCGACACCGGGCCTACCGAGTTCCTGACCGAGTTCGGGCCTGCATCCAGACAGAAGTTACCAAAATGCTGGCCATGGGGGTGGTCGAACCCTCCGACAGTCCCTGGGCCAGCCCAGTTGTCCTGGTCCCCAAAGCCGCCGCACCTGGCACCCCTCCAGAACTCAGGTTTTGTGTCGACTACCGGGGACTAAATGCTGTTACCAGAACCGACGCACATCCCATCCCCCGGGCCGATGAATTAATCGACCGCCTGGGAGCCGCCAAGTACCTCAGTACTTTCGACCTCACAGCAGGGTACTGGCAGATCGGCCTCACCCCTGGCGCCCAGGAGCGATCGGCCTTCTCCACACCCGATGGCCACTTCCAATTCAAGGTGATGCCCTTCGGCATGAAAAACGCCCCAGCAACTTTCCAGAGACTGGTGAACAAAGTGCTGGCGGGGCTAGAAGAATTCAGCGCCGCCTATCTAGACGACATTGCAGTGTACAGCCTCCACTGGGCCGAGCACCTGAAGCACCTCTGGGAGGTCCTGACGGCCCTCCGACGGGCCGGACTAACAATAAAGGCCAGCAAGTGCCAAATAGGTCAAGGGTCCGTGACCTACCTGGGACACCAAGTGGGGGGCGGCCACGTGGCTCCCCTCCAACCCAAGATTGACGCCATCGTGGCCTGGGAGCCCCCAGTCAACCAGACAGCCGTCCGAGCCTTCCTGGGGCTCACTGGATATTATCTGCGCTTCATAAAGAACTATGGGAGCATTGTGGGTCCCCTCACTGAACTGACCTCGAAGAACCGGCCACAGAAAGTACCATGGACACCCGCGTGTCAGGTGGCCTTCGAGACTTTGAAAACAGCCATGTGCACCGCCCCTGTGCTCCAAGCCCCTGACTACAGCCGGGAGTTCATAGTCCAGACAGACGCCTCGGAGCACGGCATTGGGGCGGTCCTATCTCAGAATGACCCCGAGGGGATTGACCATCCTGTGGCCTTCATCAGCCGGCGGCTGCTGGCCCGAGAGCAGCGATTGAGCACCATTGAGAGAGAGGCCTTCGCCGTCGTGTGGGCCCTCAAGAAACCCAGGCCCTACCTCTTCGGCACCCACTTCCGGGTCCAGACTGACCACCGGCCCCTGCGGTGGCTGATGCAGATGCGTGGCAAAAACCCAAAGCTGCTGCGATGATCCATCTCCCTCCAAGGGATGGATTTCACTGTGGAGCATCGCCCTGGCAACGACCACGCCAACGCTGACGGCCTGTCCCGCTTCTTCCGCCTCGACGAGGAGAATACCCAGGAAGATGGGTGACTCTCCCCGCCTTCAGCTGGAGGGGACGTGTGTTGGACCCGGCCTCGTGGCGTGGTCCTACCCATCCCGCATGGCGGGCCCGGGACGACATCGGCCTCCGTCGACCCGCCGTCGACCCCCCTGAACACGAACCATCGATGAGAGCAGCCCCCCTGGCAACCCACAGCTCTCCCCGGACCCTGCTCGCCAACACTGCCGGTCTGGCGACCATGCCAGGCCACCATTTCCGGCCCGACTCCATCTTGGGCCCATCACGTCCCGAGCACGTGGCCACAGCCATCCCTGGCCCCGGCCCCAGCTAAGCCCCGACATCGAGGCACCAAGATCCTCCCAGGTAGTAGAGTGGCCACTTGGCGGATCCCGGAGGAGGGGAGTTTCGATGGGCCTCCAGCCATCCCCAGACGCCTGGTGTCGATCGCTCTCCAGCCTCCCTGGGCCCTGGCTCCACCCCCCTGCTGGGTGTCTGGACACCTTCATCCCGGCCCCTCGGACCCCCAGGCGCGAGGGTCCGGACATCAAAGGACTCCAGTCCTATATCTGGGCCAGCCCTGGATTAGGACTCCAGTTGTATCTTGGAGTCGAAGCCCTGCTGACCTTGTCGCGGCTGATCCTGATCCGAACTCGTGCACCTGAACCATCTTCGAGACCCTGCTGACGCGGCCTGACCAAGCTGAACCACCTTCGAGGCCCTGCTGACGCTGTCGCGGCCTGACCGAGCTGAACCACCTTCGAGGCCCTGCTGACGCTGTCGCGGCCTGACCAAGCTGAACCACCTTCGAGGCCCTGCTGACGCTGTCGCGGCCTGACCAAGCTGACCCACCTTCGAGGCCCTGCTGACGCTGTCGCGGCCTGACCAAGCTAAACCACCTTCGAGGCCCTGCTGACGCTGTCGCGGCCTGACCCCTTGAACTATCCACGCACTAGTTGGTGCCAAGACTGTCCCGCTACCCCATTATTCCCGAAACCACGACTTTATGGATCCCCCGATCCCTACCTGCTAACCTGCTAAGAACGTGCCTTCATTTCTTATATAAAGATACTTGTGAATACTCCGTCTTGTGGTGTCCGTCTGTAGTAGTGTGATTGCTCAGCTGGTACGATTGTAGAAGAGCCTCGCCAAGGAGGCCTCCCTACGGCGCTCGGCCTATTCCATAGAGAGAGGTGAGTCTCGGGGCGGGCAGTCAGACATCTTCTGTCTCCCCTGGGATCGCCTTTCCAACAATAATGTTCATGAATTACTGGTATCAAGTAATTACAAGTCTACTTTCATAGTTTGCGCATGTGCAGAGGTGCTCGTTATTTTTTAGAAGACTAAAAAGAAAAACACACCATTTCATTTTTATATGATCGTATTGAGCACGAAGAAAGACAAAGAATAAACTAGTTGATTTTATAGAAAATAGAAACAGAAATTAGTAATTGGCCATATAAAGGATTTTCGTTGTTCAGGAAGTCATAAAAAAATAAGTAGGGGCTCAGAATAGGTCCTTGTTAAACTTTCGTTGTTCAGGAATTCGTGGTTCAGGCAGTAGTTGTTTAGTCATACAACCAATCAAAACACCTGTATATACGTGTATATATGAAATTGTTTTCACTGTATATATTTTTCACCACCTTAACACCATACACAAATGTCACTCAATTGCACTTTAACATTGATCCTAACAGTCTACCTATGTAATGTATGTATCCTTGAATATAGTAATTCTGATATAAATACATAATACCATTTAATTCTTTGATCTCACATCCTATTCATTAAGTGCTAGGTTTTAGAGCTGTGTTTGTTAGAGAGCTTACTTCTCTGATTGCATTAAGAGCATCGCTAAATTGCTTTTGTCCTACCCGACAGAACTATTCTTTGTTTAACCAGTAGTATCAATGACAACCAATAGTCTCACAGTAATGCCTATAATACCTATCTTGGTTGTGAACAGTTCTATTTTCTTGTGTTAGAAATTAAGGATAATTAGAAAATAAAGGAAATATAGATAATACAATAGTAAATTATTGTCAAAAGTCTGTAAATCTGAATCCCAAACTGACAAACAGTAACTGAGAAGAATAAGGGATGTCAGGAAAATTCACATCTGAAGCACTCGCAGGTAAAGAGCCAGAATATGCAGAATTGTTGTTAGGTGGAGGAAGGAGGTAAAGCTGGAGCAACTGTGAGGATTGAAACAAACATCAAGTTAACACTGTGTTGAGGTGGGAAAATAGTCGCCTCTGTGTCTTTAAACTACTTAAGATATTCCTTCACAGATTACTAGGAAATTCTAGCCTCAGCTGCCTGGAATTTAACAATGTAGACTATATGCACTGAAAAGAGTTTGACCCATTTTCCCAAACACCAATTTGCCTGTACATACCAAGATCATTTATAAGTCATGGTGGTTCCTGAGGCCCAGGATTTATTTATGCACTCTGAAGCTCCCGGTGAAATTAAAGAGAAAAACTAAGAGATCCTTCTGTTTTCCAAGCAGAAGGAGTGAGGGAGTTGTCTAACACTAGGTTGCACGGAAGAACTGGCAGGTCCAAACTGAGGTTGGGAAAAGATGGTAGGAGGACTGGGTAGTTGATTGCTAATGCCAGATAATAGGGAACAAAAGTTGTGATTGTCAGAATGGGACTACTATTACTAGGGTTTCCCGTAAACCATCTGAAATGAGCCAGGGCCCTGTTGATCACCAAAAAAGGTGTAAAAAACGTAGATGATTGAGGGTGCCAGTCCTATAATAAATCGTCCGTGGCTGAAGCTAGGGGATCTGTTTGCCAGCTGAAGAACTGGAGAATTTGAGGATTCAGTTTGGTGGGGAAACCATCTATCTGGGAGTCTCCCTATTTGTGAAGCAAAGACTACGAACACTGAAGTATGAAGTTTCCAATCACTTGAGTTGCGAAGATAATGGGAATACCAGTCTGCAATGATATTGAGGTCTCCTGGCAAGTATTCTGCACAGACCAAAATTTTGTTCAGAAGGCAAAATGCAAAACCTCTTTGCCAGTCCTGCTAGCAGTTTGGATCTGGTGCCACTGAGATGATTGATGTACCGCTCTCTGGTAATGTTGTCCATCTGAAGGAGAATGGAACATGGTGCACTGTTTTGTGCCAGACGTTTGATTGAAAAGGGGCATGCCAACATCTCTAAACAGTTTATATGCAATGTGGACCTCTTGTGAGACCATGTACCCCTCGTTAAGATTGGGCCACACCAGATTCTAGCACATGAGTGGGGGCTGACGCCAATATGGTGCTGCCATCCCAGGCATCTAAATGGTCTATCAACTTTTGAAGCTCTAGCTGAAATTCTGCATCTCTACTGATGGAGTTGGAGTAAACAAGACCTCTACATAAATGATGAGTCTATGGAGGAAAACAGAAGACCCTCAATCCTCACAAACACTTGGGGGAACTAAAAGAGCTCTGAAGAGTCTGTAGAAAGTCTGATTTGTTGGCTTTGACTTTTGTCGGTGGAGAATGAATGGTTGCACTGGATGAGTTTATCAGAAGGCCCAAGAATTCAATCTGATTTCAAGGATTTAGAACTGATTTTTCTGTGTTGATGGGAAAACCCAAATCTGAAAGACGGGAAACCCTGAATTGCACCTGTGATTGGAAAGGATGTACGTTTTGGCCTAGTAAAAGAATATCGTCTAGATAAATGATAAGCCTGATACCTTTGGATATGAGATCTGCAACAACAGGTGTCATTAATTTTGTGAAGCACCACAGTGCCAAAAAGAGTCCAAAGGGAAGAGAAGAAAAACAATATGTTTGTCCCTGCCATTGAAACTGAAGAAATTTGTCGTGACGGTGATGAATGGGAATTGTAAGATATGCATCTTGCAGATCTAACCTCACCATTCAATCGGGTGGAGCAATGAATCTTTGAGGTGTATTATTGTTTCCATCTTGAAATGATGGTAAACTACAAACTGGTTGAAATGTCTGAAACTGATAACTAATCTCATCTTTTTGTTTTTCTTTTGTGCCAAGAAAAGGAAGCTGAAGAAACCTGAGGGATTTTTGCAAAAGCAACTCTATTTCCAGAGAAATTAGATTGGACATTCTGGAGGAGAATCTTGAAGGAGGAGGAAACACAGTTTGAAAGGCGTTCTGTAAAGCTTTATAGCATAACCTTTAATTGTGCTTAAGACCCCGGTATCTGATGTGAGAAGACCTCCTACAGGAATATAGCCAGAGAGGAAACTCATCTGATTGTATGTGAGAACTGTAGTTATTTTGTCCACAGCTTAGAAACCTTCTCCCTCTCTGGGAGTAGAACTGAGGCTTGTATTCCTGGTAATTTGAGTAGTAGTTTGCATTGTAGGAGCCTCTGGAACCCTGGTTATGATAGTTACGACCGGTAAAGTGACTTCTGCCTCTGCCTGCCCTTGTGAAAACATGCTGGGAAAAACACATTTTTGAGTGGTTGTGGGGCCTTATCGATAGATGCAAATATGGTTACATATTTACTGAATACCTTATAAAGGAGTCTTCAGAAAGCAGTCCTTCCACCTTGATTCCAGGGTCCAAGGTAGAAAGATTTGCCAACTTGAGATCTAAGTTCAACAAAAGGCCTTTCCTCCGTTCATGAGTGGCTGCCACAGCCTGTTCCTCAAAAGAATGGATAAACTCATTCAACACTTCCCCACCTACCTCATTGTCATTTAACAAAGGGGAGCTGTCTATTGCCATGGTGACAACCTATTAACACAATGCATGCAGCAAAACAGCAGAAAAAAATGCAGAAAATTGGTTAATTTCTTTAGAGGAAGGACGCAGAGCTCTAATTCCTCCCACAGGGTATGAGCACACTGTGTAGCCTTCCGAGGTAAAGAAGAGAAGGGCAGGAACAAAGACAACACCCCCTAGGAGTATTTTAAGCTCTTATTCAGCAGCACAGATGTAGACTCCAGAGATGACCCGTCCAATGAGAAGGGATCCTGAAAATGCCAGAAAATGATAGCTAAAAACAAGTACAAACCATGACCGCAGCAAGTGTGAAGAGAACTGCACCACCAATGGCGAACTCGGCCAGGGACATGCAGCGTGGAACGTGGAACGTGGGAAGTGGGCGCTCTAGGGAACAACAAATCCCGGCGCTACAGTACAAACGCTGTATAAAGTCCAGTAATAACTACAGAAGTATACAGTTACTATAAATAATACCAGTATGCAAGTATAACAGTAAATGGAAAGATAATAAAATGTTCAATACGTATCTTCACTACCAGCTCAAGAAAAGAGAACTGTTTGCAGTCAAGATAGGTGTTATAGCCATTACTGTGATACTATTAGTTGTCATTCATACTACGCTTGTCTCCCACTGGCTAGTTGTTCCTAAGCCTTATGGGATTTGTAGTTTTTTACTAGTGTCTTGACTGATGCTATAAACATAAATGCAACATTAGAAAAGCATAAAAAAATTAAATTGGTAATAAATTACAGATTTTGATTCCATTAGACCTTTGTTGGCTACTTTTTACATTGAGCCCTACATTGACAGTTGGTTTGATCTTAAATGAAAGACCACTTTCATACTTCTACTTCCCGTAGGAAATACCATCAAATCATTATGTTACAGAATTCCAGACTTGTTTTGATTTGACAACCTAATTACAGGCCACTGTCAATCATTTAAATTTAGAGTTTGATGATATCCCTATAAAGGAGGTAGGTGAATGCGCAAACATCATGGTTATGAACAAAGTTTTGTATGACTCAGAAATTAGGAGAAATAACACGGAGGACTTCATTATGATGGCGGTTGGTGGCTCCACCTGCAATCCTATGATGTGAGCGCTTTGTAGGAAGTTGGAAACATGCCTTTTACTAATGCAGCTTGGGCCACGGCACAGCACAAGCCGCATTAGTAAAAGGCATATTTTTAAACATCTATGCATCTCGTGCAAAGATGTTTGGGGGACAACACTTGTACACCCCCTGGCCGCATAGCGAAGGCCCACCTATTTCCTTGGACTCCTTTCTAGCTTTACTTATCAAAATCAAGTCAGACTCCCCTGCCGATTGTGCCCCTGCCCGCGTGCTGAGAACTCTCTTTACCTCTTGCCCTACTATTCCTCTTTCCTTTCTTAATGGTCCCCTCTTCATTTAAATCTGCGATTGTTTTTCCCATCCTCAAAAAACCTGGTCTTGATCCCTCCCTCCCTTCTAATTTCAGACCTATTTCTCTCCTTCCCTATCTTGCCAAAATTCTCTAAAGTTATGCCACCTCCTGTCTTTCCTCTTACATTGAGCAGAACCATCTCCTCGCTTCCCATCAAGCAGGCTTCCGTACGGGCCACTCGACCGAGTCAGTGGTGCTTGCGGTTCTTGATGAGTTGAAAGCCAAGGCCGACACCAACTCCCCTCAAGCTTTGGTTCTCCTGGACTTATCCGCTGAGTTTGACACGGTCGATCATACCATCCTTCTTGACCGTGTCAGCGCAGCAGGTATTCGGGGCCCTGCTCTCTCCTGGATCACGTCCTTTCTTTCAGGACGCTCACAAGCTGTTCACCTCTCCGGTTTCTCTGCCTCCCCCCTCCCGGTGTCATGTGGGGTTCCCCAAGGTTCCTCTCTCTCCCCTCTTCTTTTCAATCTTTATATTCGCCCCCTTATTGTTTCTCTTCTCGATCTGGGGGTCTCTGTGTGCAACTACGCAGATGACCTCCAGCTCGTCTTTGATCTTTCTTCCTCTCACTCCTTATCTTTTTTTCGCTCCACTCTGGTTTTTATTTCCGGGTGGATGAGCGCCAATCACCTCAAGCTCAATCCTGACAAGACTGAGCTTGTCTTGACTGGTGGCTCATCCAGCCCCATGTCCTCTGCTTTCTGGCCCCCTATTTTTGGTCCCCCTCCAACCCCTGTTCCTTCCGTCAAAACGCTGGGCATTAAGGTCAGTCATGACCTGTCAATGCATGGCCAGGTCAGTTCTGTAGTGTCTTCTTGCTTTCTTTCCCTCCGTCTGATTCGTAAAATCTTCCGTTTCTTTTCTCTTGATTCCCTCAAAATTATCATTTCGGCCCTCATTACTTCCCGCCTTGATTATGGAAACAGCTTGTTCGTGGGTATCCCTGCCTACGAAACCCGTCGTCTTCAAGCAATCCAAAATCAGGCTGCCCGACTTATTTTTCATTTTCCCAAAACTCATCATATTACTCCTGTCCTCAAATCTCTCCACTGGCTCCCCGTTTTACAGAGATCCCTGTTTAAACTAGGGTGCCTAGTCTTCCGGGCTGTTGATCGCTTTGCTCCGGCGTTCATTAATTCTTTGATCTCCACTCACACCCCTGCCCGCACCTTCCGCTCATCTACCTCTGCCCTCCTCACTGTTCCCCACTTTCGTAAATCCCGCACTGGTGGAACCAGATTCTCTGTCCTTGCCCCCCGGTTTTGGAATTCCCTCCCTCTTTCCATGCGCTCTATTCCCATTTTTTCACACTTCCGCAAAGCGCTGAAAACCTTCTTGTTTGCCCAGGCCTACCCCTGCTAACTTCCTCGGCCCTGTCTGTTCTGTCCAGTAGAGCTCTCAGCGCCAGGAAGCCGTTTGGCCACCGTGCGCTCTATAAATACTTTATTTCATTTCATTTCATTTCATGGGAGCCCTGCTAGGGGCCCCCAAAACCCCTTTCCAACAGCCTTTCCATGGCAGCGGGACCACCATCAAAAGGCTGTCAGAAATTAACATTGTAGGTTTTTTTTTCTTCTGGAATTTGTAGAGCACGTGGCTACTCAAAAGAGTGTCCTGGCGCTAAGGAAAGACCAAGAAAACAAGGAGTTTACCCTGGATTTCTGTTACTGAACAGCCACTGCTGTTCTTCACTCACTGCTGATTCTGATACACACATTCTTTCAGAGTCAAAGATATTCCCACTACTTATTATCAATCTCTGTTCAAACTGAAAAGTAGTGCTAATACATGTTTATTTTTCATTTGCATGAAAAGTGACAAGTTTTTTTCCAGCTAATACAATTGACATTATAAAAAAACACTAATGCATTAAAAAACAGTACTTCATTACAAAATAAATTTTATGTAAAAAATAGATACATTTCTTTAAAAACACAAGATCACAAAAATTTATAGCATTTCATTTTCTGAACATCCCAAGACCCAAAGGCCAACCACCAACCCGATTTTAACCTAAAGTGGTGACCAGAATATTGATCCCAAGCTGATATATATTATCCGGTAGTTTCGGCAAACAGTTTATCTTTGTTTTTGTCCTGAAAACAACCCTTCAGCAGTGGATTATTTACATATGCGTCGACGCGTTTCGGCGGTGTTACTAATTATTATCCAACCACCTTCTTCAGGACTAGCAATATATACTGGGTCTAATTTCCAATATTCCAATTCATTTAATCATTAAAAAACAATACTTTAGGTCTCTGCTCGTGCAATTTTTATGTTTTTGTTCCTCTGCAATTTTTATATGTGGGGATACCCCGTTCTCGATTCACAATGGAATCTGATAGTCATCCGGGGTCTCAGCGTGTTCGGTAAAACACGCTGAGACCCCGGATGACTATCAGATTCCATTGTGAATCGAGAACGGGGTATCCCCACATATAAAAATTGCAAATCAAAGGCAACGATAACTGAGGGACGTTTGGTGTACCAACTACAAGATAATAAAAGGAATACACAAACAAGTGGTTATTAAGGGAGCAATCCATGAACAAATGGTGTTCACCGAACTGACACAAGTAACGGTATGAGGAGGAGAAATTAAACCTCACAATAAAGTTCCAATTAATGACAAGAACTCCTCACATCACAGAGGAACAAAAAGGTAAAAAATTGCACGAGCAGAGACCTAAAGTATTGTTTTTTAATGATTACATGAATTGGAATGCAGCAATTTCAGCTGTGTTGAGTTACTTTGGATTTACAAAGCCACTAAGGACCACTCAAGGTGGCCTTGTGTGGCTTAATAAATCTGACTTAGATGTTGTGCCGGCCTTGCACCCTCTTGCATGCCTTACCCAATTCTGAAGGTGAACACAGAACTCCAGCATGAGGGATATGGAAACCTCTTGACTCAACTAGGAATTCTTTGGAAACATGTTTCTGTCTGGTATATGTTATTCTTAGTCTTGTTTCGGATTTTCTTTGTTCACAGACTTTTGAGACAGGAGTGCAGGGAAGAGAGGACATGCTCACTGCAGGGATATCCCACTACTAAAACAACATATATGCCACATAAAGACTTACAAACACCAAAAAGGGCACAACAGATAATTAGCAGGTGTGCTCAATTGCACGATGGGAATGCAAATCTGTGGGAGACCACCATGGGTATTAGAATAATAATGATTTTTACCCACCCCTTTAAATGTTCTCCTCCATGAATGATCTCCTTAAAACTTGGCATATCAACAGAAAACTAAACATGCTAAAGTATTCATGTGGATGGATGGGTTCTGAGAACTCTTGGATATGGTATATGCTGAAAAGAAATAAAAAATTATTTAAGTAAGTAAGTAAGTAAATTCTTTATTGCTTGGTTAATAAAAATCTTTGCAATTGGTCTAAAAGTACTTGGTTGAGCACTTTGCAAAGCGCATAAAAAGTAAAAGATAAAAGTAAGACATTTCATTACAGTCACATTAGTGTAAAAGCATTTCAGAATTGGCAATGTTAATAAATATGAAAAAATAAACATGTGCAAAAATTAATCTTGTGCTATCCTTAAGTAAGGAAAAGTTAAAAACCCAGGGATACCTGTGAGGCACTGTCAGTGTATGATTTTTTGTAATTGCAATAACAGGAAAGAAAAAAACTCTGTCAAACATTCGCAAGTGAAAGTTCTTTACATGTAAGAGTTTTTCGCAGATCGTAGTTTTTCCAGTTCATGGGCTAACGGCTGGATTTAGCGCGATGTATACTGATTTCATAAAGCGAACCAGTCTGCAGGCTAGTTGAATGTCCTCCCCGTTAAAGCATGCCAGCAATGCCTGTCGGCGAGTTCGCAGACGTTTTTGGTTCCACAGCTGTGTTAGATGTCTCCTTCGTTCAATATCTAGGGCTTTGCAGCTGCATAGCAAATGCAAAACGTCCTCCTTTGTATCTTCGCAGAGTCTGTACTTTGTGCTGGATTCCGAGCGTCTCCACGGGGGAAGATTTTCTTTTGATTGTATTGCCCCCATCCTCAACTGCAAAAAGGATTCCTTCGCTGCCCTTGAGAAGCCAGTGCCTAGGTAGACCTGTGGTTGGGGCCTGGTGTAGCTCTGGATCACGAACCACCCGTGAGTCCTCCCAGTTAGTGCTGCTTTATCTTCTTCCAGGGATTGAATCTTCACAGTTTTGTTGATGAGCCGTTTAAAGCATTTGTGTGTGCAGCTTGCTTCCCAAAGGTCTTTTAGCGCAAGGGTGCTTATGGCTGCCTGGAGATAGGCCATTGCAGGGCTGTCTGTGTTTCTTTCCAGCTCTTTCCATAAGTAAGTATTCAGGGTGCCCATCTCAGCACTCTTTACTTTGTGCCAGCCTTTTACATAAGCACCCTTATGTGCTATTTGTTGTTTCTGTAGACTGAACTCAAGCCTTAGTTGAGCTGGGGAAGTGTACGGTGGGAGACTGAAGAGGATTTGCATCGATTTTGCTACTACTTTGTCTAATGTAGGCCCGTCTCTCCCTCTCATACATTCGCTACCGTAGGTTATCGATGGCAGTAGTCTTGCTTGTAGAACGTCTAGCAGAGGGATTAGGTTTGGTCCAGCTATTTTGTTCTTAATGCTCTTTAGTGTAATGGTCAGTGATATCCCTCTGTTCTTAATTGCCTTTTTTTGTTGTTTGAGGGAGCCTTTCGAGTCGAAAATTATGCCCAAATATTTATATTCTTTGACTGTTTCCATCTTCTGATCTCGCAGAAACCACTGTGGGTGGTGCTTTTTACATTTTTGATTTAATATCATCACCTTTGATTTCTCTAAGTTTATACTTAATCCGTTCTTATCTGAGAAATTGCTTGCTGTGTTAATGAGGTGTTGAAGGCCAACAGGGGTTTGGCTTATTAATATCAAATCGTCCGCGTACAGTAGGTTCGACAAAGTGAAGCCCCCTAGCTTTGGGGCGTGATGACTGCATTTATCAAGGTCATCGGAGAGATCGGACATGAAGAGGTTGAACAGGGTCGGTGCGAGGACACACCCCTGCTTCAGACCTTTTGTGTTGTTATTTTTCTTGATAGACAATTACCTGCCCCCAGTTTTATTTGAATCCAGGTTTCTGTGTGCAATAAGATCAATAGGTTCAGCAGTTTGGGGTCAGCGTCCCAGCTTGAGAGCTTGGCCCAGATTGTCCTCTGTCTATGCAGTCAAATGCAGCTGAATAGTCAATGAAGCACACATATAGCGCTTTTTTGTGTTTGATTGTATAATCTATTAACAGGGAGAGGGCCAGAATGTTTGTTGTAGTCCCTATGTTTTTTTGGAAGCCGGTCTGATTAATGGGGATTAAGTTTTTCTTTGAAGCCCAAGCTGTTAGCTCTTCTAGAAGGAGCACCGAAAAATATTTGGCATCTATGTCAATAAGGGCAATGAGTCGATAATTCTTTGCTTCATTCCTGGTGCCTTTTTTATAGATCGAGGAGATGATTGATCCCATCCAGGAGCTCGGGATTTGCTCTGCCACCTAAATTTTCTCGAAGAGTGGGAGCATTTGCTCGGCCCAGTAATTTGGTTCTTGCTTGTAGAGGGCAGGTGGGATTCCGTTTGGCCCTGAGGCTCCTTCTTTCCGGCCTTTCGCGATTCTTCCCTTAATCTGTGTTAATGAGCCTGGGAAGTTGGTCTCCTCGGCTGGTGGCTTTTGGCCCTTCATGTTCTCCTCCCGGACTTCTAGGTCTTGTATTACTTTGTCGGTTTCGTTGTTGAAGTGGTTGGTTAGATGTTTTACCCAGCTCTCCTCCGTTATGTGGGAATTTATTCCAGGGGCTTTGGGATTCTCAATTTTATTAACAGTGTTCCAGAATCTCGTGCTGTTGTTACTTCTAGCGTCTTAAAGCAGTTTCGCGCATGTTTTTTTCTGTGGAGTCCTGTTTTATTCGCCACAGGATCTTATTCTTGTTGATCTTTAATGTCCTCAATTCGGTCAATAGGTTTTTGTCGCTCCCGTTTTTCCGCAGACCGCGGAGTGTTCTATTGATTGCAGTTTTTATTTGCGTTAATTTGCTAGTTCGGGGTGTCTGAGGGTGAGTTTTTCGGTTACTTGTCCGCCAGGCATGTTGTTCTTTTTGCCTCATTGGTGCATAGATTTCTTGTGAAAAATTGCACTTTGAGTTAGCTGGGCCAAAAGATTTCAGAAAGATTCCCCAGGCGGTTATGTTGTTGTCATAAAATGGCTTGACACTTTCCCAGCAGATCTTGGCATCTTTGGAGAGTTTTTCTGGGTCGCTTGTTTTGCATTTGATTCTTTTACATTTTGACGTGATCGTTAAATTTTGCATATCGGTTGGAATGTTAATGCTGTCCCCTGTGCCATCAGTGTCAATTCTTGTGGGAGATGATCGCTGCAGTTGGATGTACCAATTTTAAAGTTGTTTACTAATGAGAAAAGCGAATAAGATAAAAAGGTGTAGTCTATCGCTGTGCTAGAGTTGAAGTTGTGAAATGTTGCAGCTTGGGGTCGGTCCCTCAGAGATCGACCGTTTATCGAAATGAGGCCAGATTTGTTAGGTCATTTAATAGATTTTTGGATAAAATTGTTTGTTTTCCCTGTGGGCATTCTTCCAATATAGGGATCCCCTTTCATGTAGTTGGTCTTCTATTGGGTGGTTGTATCCTTTGCTCTTTGAGAGGAACATGTTAAAATCGCCTGTAAAGTTCGGGGTTTCATCTTCTGTTATAAGTTTCGTCAATTCTGACACCAAGGACTTTGCACTGTTTTTTTTGCCTTTCGGGTGCAGGTAAGTATTGACCAGGATCAACTGTTGTTTATTTTTCCCCGCGATTGAAAATTCCAGCTGTACTGCATTTATTCTATTGTCTATTCCCGATGTGTTTATGCTCAGCAGTTCTTTTGCTGTGTTTATTGTTTTTATCGAGGTGTATGTGGTTAATCCTCCTTTCTGGTGACCAAACTTTGAGATTCTGTTGGCTGGGAGATGGTATGTTTTATAGCCGTGGAGGTGAAACGGCTCTGCCAACCACGTTTCTTGTAGTAAAATTAGATCGAACTGCTGTAAGTATAACAATCGGTCTTTATTTGTGGTATTTGGACCAAGTCCGTTTATATTCCAAGAACACAGTTTTAGTGATGACTTTATTTGTGACACTTTCTTGAATCATTTTTTGGACTGTCATGGACCGATATGTCTGGAGTTTATCGTTTTTGCAACCCAATCCCAGTCTTGTCTTTGGTCCGGTTCGCCTTTGTTTCTGCACCACGGGAGATCTCGGTCTTATTGTTCGGCTGAGCTTCCTCTGGCTCCTCTTAATATAGATTTTTTGGGAACGCCAGGGTAATCATTTTCCTTTGTTTGGTCAATGTATTCCTGAAAGTTGCGGAGTAAAGGTTCGGGGTAGCTGGGATTATGATATGGTTTTATTCGAATCCCCCATGCCTCGAGTTGCTTTTCCTCCTTTAGGATTTTTTCCGCCAGATCTCTGGTAATCCAGGTAGTTTTAGTAATTTCCTGTTCCGACAGGTGCTTGTGACTGATGAATTCTACGGCCTCCAGATCTTGGGTGTTTACTCTCCCTAGGTTTAAGATTGAGTTTAGTAGATGAAGAATGTTGCTTCTATTTAGAATGTCCTCTTGGTCCTTAGATTAGTACTCTGGGATAAATAGTATTGAATTATAGTCAGCGAGATTGGTGTTATCCAGAGGTTGTTCAGGATTTATTTCGAGTTCTGCTCTGTGGGGCATTCTGGGCGCTTGGGGGGCTTGCCCTGTCCGATTCAGTGATTCCATATTGAGAGTTGGATTGTGGTTAGCGTAATTGGTGTTGTCCAGTGATTGTTCGGATTTTGTTTCCTGTTCTGTTCTTTGAGGTGTTCCGGTGGTTTGTGGGGCAAGCCCTCTCCGGTTCAATGATTCAATGTTGAGCTTTACCTCGGGTTCTTTTTTCCTAGTTGTAGGGGCCGTATTGGTGGCGTGTTCCCGGGCGTCTGAGCCCCCTATTTTTTGTGAGGCCGTATTTCCAGCTGTGTTTGTTCCCACTTTTTGCACTCCTAAGGAGTTTCTTGCACTCTTATTTATTGTCTCTGCACATTATTGCTTGTCCTCTTCCGCCTCTGATCTTTTAGTCTTGTTGGCTTGTAAGGTTTGGACTGTGGGGACATTATTTCTGGACCCGTTAGTCCTTGATCCATAAATGGACTCGAATTGAGATTTAAGTTTGGTTCGTCGGTAGTGCTTCCTTTGACCGTCTCGGGTTCTGCCACCGTCTTGTTCGCCTGTTGGAAGAAGGATTTTATGGTGGATGTTTGTTTCTCCCTTTTCTCTTCAATTTCTGTCGTTGTTTTGAAGTTTGCATTCTGCCTAGCCATTGATCTCCTTCTTCTGGGATAGTTGGCAGCTTTGTGGAGTTAGTCAGCTGCTGTTGTTCCTGTTGGGGTGAGTGTAAGGAACCCACTTGCTCTGGTCTCGAACTTTGGGTCCTTTGTGGTTTTGTCCATCCTAAACGCCCTCTTGGGCTGTGCTCAATTCGTGCCTATCATTCGAGTTGGTTTTTATGCTGTTTGATTCCTTGGTTGTTTCGCTGTGGTTTGATTCCTCAGTGTTTTGCTTGGGGCGTGTTCCACGTTTTTTCTTTGTTCACTTCCGTTTCCCTTTGCTGCTCCTTCCCTTTGAGAGTGGTTTACATTCTTTATGTCTGTTAGAAGATAGCTCATTACGGCCGGAAGGATGGCTAGTTTGTCGATAATTGCGTAACAGGTGCAGCTTCAGGGGTTAATCGTAGTTTCTGATTGGGCTCTTTTAATCATCGGCTCATTCAGATCTAGTAGCTTGTTGTCGATGTTGATGACATGTGTGGTTAGGCGAGTTAGAACGATTAGTTGGATATCCATCTTGTCCGAATGGTATTCCATTGCTTTTGTCGAAAGATTCATGGCGTTTAGAAGGGACGCCCATAATCCACTCTCCTCTACAGTAAGAGCCTTTGGTGCTTTGTGTATCTTGTTTTCTGTGTCCTGCGGTGATGTGTCACACTTTCCCTGGGAATAGGTATTGACCATGTTTTCCCATTCTTCCATTGTCAGGAAGGACAAATTAATTCCGGCTGTACCCGATGACTGATCCTGCCGGTTGTTGGTGTTCTTGTTTTCTGGGGATGATGTTTTAGCTTGGTCCCAATTGCCATTTATTTTGATTGTTGAGGATTTATCTGTTGATTTGTCTGCTGGTGAGTGTTGAGATCTTCTGTCTCCTTCTCTTTCTTGTTCGAAAATGTTGTTGCGTCCCACCTGTGCTCCTATGGGGTGATGAGGAGGTGGAAAGAGAACAAAGCCATTAGCGGCTGCTGTTACTGGATTTCTTATTGAATTTGTATTTGGCCGAAGATGCCTGGGTTGAATTATGATGGTTGGTTCCAGTGCCACTCTTGGGGTTTCCGGGGATCTTAAGTGGTGCTTGTTTATGAGGTTTTGCATGATCTAGTTGTTGCACTTCTCTTCGAATTTTTCATCTTTCACATCAGCCCCTGGTTGGTTAACGTGATCTCTGATTACTTCTGTGTTGAGTTCGGGCATTGACTTCGGAGAGTGTTTTATTGTTGTATCATTCAGGGTGCTCCCCGTCCCTGAATCAAGTGTTTCTGGACCTTTTATGATAATTTTTCCGGGCACAGGGGGGAGGGAAGGCCCTTCTGTGTGGGGCTGGTGTGATTCAACACTGCCCCAGCATCTTTTATGAAGGAAAATCTGGAGTAAATTTTTGGTTGGAAGAGAGTTTTTTTAATTTGGTCTGGTTTGACACAGGTCCCTCTGCTTCTAATTCCCTATCCAAATCCAGGTTAACTAAGATTTCATCCTCCATATTACTCAGTGCGTCTGTTCTTATTGATTTTTCATGGGTGTTGGGAGGCACCTTGAGGATCTTATTTTTCTTTTTTTGATTGCTAATCACTGTAGTAACAGTCCGTCTTTCTTTGCCAGATCTCATGTCTAATTCGTTGCCTGTGGTGTCTGACAATCGGTCTGTCTGTCTGTGTCCGGAGCACGTTGTTGCTCCTGATATTCCTATTGTTCCTAAGAGATGTCGTAAAGCTCCTGCTTCTACGCCTCTTGGTTGATTTTCCGGTTTACCGATAGATTTACCGACTGGCGTTCTGAGCTTAATGCGCTGCACTGCTTGGTGGCTTTCAGGTGAAACCAGGTGGTTCCTGGTGCCAGGTGCCAGATAGCTTTTATTGGTTATTTGTTTTTGCCAGCCTTTTCCTATTATTTTTTCACTTTATCTCCTTTATCACCTTATTTGTTGAGTTATTTAGTTGTTTCTGGATTTATTAATTTTCCGGGCCACCTCCACTCCCAGGATTAACCTTGTGTCCTGTCGTGTCCTGTTGTGGCCTGCCGCGTGCCACTTGTGCCACTTGTCCCGCCCTGTCTCGCCCGCTGTGATTTACTCTGCGCAGCACCCCCGGCACCCCCGGCACCCCCAAGCCGCTGGACCGGCCGAACAACAGCCTGAGATGGCCCAGTAGAGCAGCCTGCGCGGGCCAATGCAGGGCGATGAAGGCGCAGGTAGAAGGCTGGTAATGGTGTCTAATGGTGGGTAAGGACTGATGGCTGCAGGCCTGCCGGTGGGGGACAGACCGAGGGACAGATGGATTAGTCTCTCCCTTTTTTTTTTTTTAACTGAGGCAGACACTTGTGACACAGCTGCAGTCTGCTGTAGTCAGCTGCAATCAATCAATCCAAACACAGCTGCGTGGGAGCCGAAATGTGTACAGTCAGTGCTTCTGCTGTAAAAAGTTCTTTTTTTTTCTGAGCGGGTGATAGCGGGTAATAGCAACTCAGTTAATGCTCCCGCTATTGATTTTCAGGGAAACTGATGACCCACGGGGGGGTCGGGAGAGTCGGGGGGGGACCGGTTGTGGTGAACGACCCCCTGACACCGTTACAGCATTAAAGCGTGGCTGCCGTTACAGCTGCGGCTCACCTCTCCTCTGCTCCACCTCAGTATTAATGCTTTAATGCCTCCGCCCCCGCCTCTGCTTGTGCCACCGCCTCCGCTAGTGTTGGTACCGGCGTCTCTCTTCCTTGTTCGAGGCTCCACGGCTCCGAGGCTTCGAGGCTCCGCGGTGGGGGGAGACGGGGCTTGTCTCCCGCCCGGTAATATCCTCCGCGCTTGCCTCCCCTTCACCGCCGTCCTTCACTGCCGAGCAAGCCTTCTGCCTCGCCTGCTTGGCGTTCGCGGTTGCGGCTACTGCGGCAGTCAGCCAAAGGTGGGAGGGAAGCCGCTCACCCCCTGCTCTCGCTCGATTCTCTCGATTCTCTCGACTCTCCTCGACTCTCCTGCTGGAAAGCAAATGTATAGCAATGTGGAGTGCAGCTGGTACTTGAAAAACCAGCAGGTGCTCTTTGGGAGTGAGGGGACGTGCAATTTTCTACTAATCTGCCCAACAAAAAATTATTTGAAAAAGCCAATGGTTAAAGTGAAGTTATTGTTAGCTTTTCTTAAACTATCGTAACAAGTGTTTACAAAACCTCTGAAATTCACTGAAAATTAACACAGATAAAGTGTAGGTATGGTTACAAAATAAAAGCTAAAACACCCTCAAATTTGTCAGTTATTGTTAGGTAAACTAACAGTAACTTGCACCCCCATCATGCACTGCTTATCACCTCATCTATAACATCACTCAAAACTTTGTCAGGAGCCGCTCATCAACCAGAACCCCCGACTCTATCCGTTACACAATGCAATCACATAGCTAACTTTTTTAATGAGAAACTAACTAAGATTTATTCCCATTTTAGCTAAAATGATGAGGCCACAGTTTCTGAAGCTACCACATCTCTCCTTAGTGAGAAAGTGGAAAGGGTAAATCCCCCGGAGAATGTACTAACTAGTTGGCAATCTATGGACAATGCGACTTTTGTAGAAATACTCAACAGCATCAGGTCAGGCTCACCTCAGGACCCAATCCCTGCGTCCATTTTAAAGCAGCTGGATTCTTCTATTCTGGGTGTAATCAGATCTTTACTCAACGCTTCGTTAGAGGAAGCTGTGGTACCTGATGACTGGAAGCGTGCAATGGTAGTCCCTTTGCTGAAAAAGGCCGATGGCGACCCAGAGATTTTTTCTAATTTTCGCCCAATATCATTACTACCAATCTTCTCGAACATTTTGGAAAAGCACGTAAATAAACAACTATCTGACTTTGTTAATGATAACAATCTGTTGCATTACTCACAGTCAAGGTTTAGAAAGAGCCACTCCACAGAGTCGACCCTATTAGGGGTCACTGAAGCCATCCGAAAGGAACTAGATGGAGGGGGCACGGCGGCACTCATTCTTTTAGATTTGAGTGCCGCTTTTGATACCATCTCCCACAATACCCTGATTCAGACGTTGGAGGACATAGGAGTAAGAGGGAAAGCACTAAGATGGCTGGAACAATTCCTTTTACACCGGACCTTTCAGGTCTTTTCCAAAAATAACTCCTCTGACATTCTGAACTCTCTTTACGGGGTACCTCAGGGCTCTATTTTGAGTCCACTATTATTTAATATTTATGTTACCCCACTAGCCAAAATTGCTGAAGAAATGGGTCTTACTATTTATTCCTATGCGGACGATACGCAAGTAGTGTTCTCCTTAGCAACAACAGACAAGTCTAATATCTCTCCTCTCCACTCTGGACTCCTGAGAATGGCCGATTGGCTTCACTCTAAAAAATGTAAACTGAACAAGGAAAAACAGAGTTACTTATTTTTGGTGATCATAAGGATCTTTGGGGCCCCGCTCATTGGCCAGTTGAAATGGGCCCGACCCCGGTTGCGGTACAATCTGCTCCCAACCTTGGAAGAATAATTGACGATAAGCTGTCTATGCGTGCACATACCGCGAAAACGGCCTCAACTTGCTTTGCAATCTTTAAATGGTTAAGGAAAATATTGTGGCAACTCCCGGAAGGGGCACAGAGGACAGTATTACAGGCCTTAATAGGCTCTCGATTAGATTATGGTAACATCCTTTATTTAGGATCTAATAAAGATACTATTAACCGTCTTCAAGTTATACAAAACGCCGCAGCTAGGTTGCTCCTTCATCTCCCAGGGCGCACAAGCATATCAGAACATCTGAAGAAATTGCATTGGCTGAAAATAGCCAATAGAGTGAAATTCAAAGCACTCTGCTATATGTTTAGGATTCATGTGAAGGAGGCACCTACCTATTTGTGTAGCTTGGCCCAGAAATACTTGCCCTCTCGCGCTCTTAGGTCCATGTCACAAGCAAAATTTGTTGTCCCCAGTTTTAAGCGAGTACGCTTGGGTGGACGCTCTTTCACCCATTTGGCCCCAGTCCTGTGGAATTCTCTTCCACTCAAACTGCGTCTGGAACCAAACTACCTCCAATGCCGGAGGGGAATCAAAGCTTGGCTTTTTAATCAGTAGCATCCACAATATTCCAATTTTCCTAGTTCAGTCAAATAGATCCAAGGCGCCGGGAAACCCTCAGGGTAGCTGTTGCGCTATATAAATGTAATAAATAAATAAGTAATAAATAAATAAATGTTAAATGATGACATCACTATTGAAATCTCTATATGTATATTTTGAGAACATTGCCCTTTTATCGTGGGTATCCCCATTTTTTGTTGAATTTTATAGCTGTTTTTTAGACACTGCACAATGAGACACTGTTCTCCAATGCCTAATGTATGTGCTTCAACCCCTAAAAGATATGTAAGGTCATAATCAGTAGGCCCATTTAGGTAAGAGTGGTAAGAGTGGTGGGGCAGGGTGGGAGGTGATTCGATAGATGATGGTGAGGGAAAATTAGATAAATTATTATTGTTCCCTCGTTGTCGTCTGTTGAACCTCCCCCACCCCAACCATCTCACCTACACGGGTCACTCCTGGTCATGATATATAATGTAGAAACTGAACCCATAGCATGGAAAGTTAAATGGCACATGTGGATTGCAGCATTAGTATGCCATTTATTAGTATGATAAAAAGAAAACATGGCTTCAGGCCTAACATTGTAGTCTGACTCCTGCAGTTTAAATCTGAATCCCAACCAGGAGAAAAACCTTCCATTTACATATTAATAAGACACCCCTATGAAGGCAGTGTAGCCTATAAGGTAGGATGTGTGGTATTTCAAAGTGAGACATGTAGAAGTCTAAAGTCACCATATTCCTGAGGTGACAAGTCACCTAAACCGACTTTCATGTACATTTTCTGTCTTTCCTGTGAGAAATCTGGAATACAAATGAAAATACTAATTCTGCAATCTCAGGTGTGGAATGTCCTGATGCAACACGCTTCTGCTGAAGCTCAGACGATGATGCTTTCGGCTCCTGGTTCTGGCTCCCAGCTCCTAGCTCCTGGCTCCCCTGTTCGCAGCCCAAGCCCTGGCTTCCTGACATCCTTTGACCAGCTGGAGAGGAGCGGTGATGCAGTGCAGTTGAGCATGCGGGGTCCGCGTAGTTTCGAAGCCATTTGTTTGCATATCATTGTGTTGTGGCCTGTTAACATTTCTCCTGCCTCTGCCCTTGCAATTGTCTGGCCGCAGCCGCCTATTTCAACCTACTCTTCTCAATGTAGCCACCCCAATAGTAGGGGGTTAAAGGCCTGGGCTTGCTCTTTCACACACATGTGGTACTACACATAATCTGTATGCACTGCACTGAGGTTCAGTGAATGACATTCCCCCGCTTGCAACAGCTGCAGAAAGTAGAGCACTCGGTTGGGGCCTCAAAGCACTGGGTCTCAGGCACGACCTCACACAGCTCAGAAGCAGCCGGCGTTAGGCTGGAGCAGCTTGCACGTGGTGAGGTGGTCAGCACCAACCCCCTCTCACACAGGCTGCACATTACTACCCCAGTGGCTACCTCAGATTGGCCAAGCCTGTTCCTTAAATGCCCAGCAATCCAGAACACCAGCAGACTTCATTTTTCAAGTAACGCTCAGCAATTTATAACAAGCAGCAAACAGGAGTGACCCTATAACTCTTGGTTTTGAGCGTACGCTTCGAAGCATCTGGCGTTTATCATCTGCCCTCACCCAACAAAGGCATCCTAACACTCTAAAACAGCATGCTCATGCCTCTCCTCTACACTTTATTGGAGGTCATTACTCAGGGAAGGTGAGCAAGTGCTAGTGGGGGTGTTCCCAGCCCTGAAATTCTGCTGGTTAAAGGAAGAACATTGAGGTCAGGAAGGACAAGGAAAGAGTCGCTAACCACCCTAAAGAGCAAGAAGAAAAAGTCCGGCTGTCTGGAGAACCCCCTCATGAATTGGGGAATCACCTCTTTAGCCCTGTAGCTCAGTCAACATGGCTTTTACCCTGTACTCCTGCTTCGGCACCTGCACCAGGTCCCAACCTAATGAACTCTTGGTACCCTGAGCCAATCACTGTCACTGATCATCTCCCACTTGTTCCACCTTGCTCCACAGGAAGGGTAGGCCACCCTGGCACTCGTGAGATAATGGTCTTGGGCATCTTGAAAAATCCATCCAAATCTGGGGATTTATTAACCTCTACAGGAAGCAAAGGTGAGCCCTTGACACACATTAGTTCAGCGCCGATGAAAGCTGGAAACCTTGCAGTTTACAATTCAGGCCACTGTCCATTGGGTCCTGTCAACATGGCCTAATCTAGATTGCAACACAGACACCAGCAGTAAAGTGGTAGAAGTTCAGTCTGCAGGGTCTAATCCTCTCAGGTGGTTGCACCCACTCACAAACCCATATTAGCTACCACATGAAGTGACTACTCTTCAGAGCCTGCCCTCCCTCCTAGCAAGTTTGCACACAATGTAGCCCCTTCGCCGCTGGGCTAATTTCCCTGCGGTGCTGGGGGTCCGCACGTGGCCCCGCGGTGCTTGTGACGAGCTTGGCTCATCACGCAGCACGGTGGCACTGTGCTCATGACTAACTGAGCTCGTCATGACCACGTCCGTTGCAATGGATCGCCCATCACAGCAGGGAAATTATCCCCGCGTGGGCGTTCCGCGGGTGTGAGCACAGCGCCACTGTGCCTCATGATGAGTTCATTATATCATCTAGATGCACATGGTCCTCAAACCATAACCTATCACTATCCATCAGTCGGCACCTGGCAGGAACAAAGCCTGGAGGAAAGTGCAGATTGCCCCTTCAGCCCGTCAGCGGACCAATGGATCGGGTTACAGCCGCAAACATAGTATTACTTTCACCTACTAAACCATCTAACTCAGACTGCTCTGTAAACCCAGTGCACAGACCTGGCAGCATGACATTAAATGACAAATCCCTCCTGGAGCTGTCACTTTACTTCAAGGAGGCTCCTCCCAGCCATGACCCACCAGGCAAAGCTGGCCCAGACATGTCCATGGCTTTCCTTTGCACAACCTGAAAAATCCCTACCACACGTGGTGTAAAGGAGGGGTGTGTGTTAGGCGCCCTTCTTCTTCAATCTGTTCATCGCCAATCTGTCTAAATCTCTTGACTCCATCAACAAACATCTACCAAAGTTTGGTGGTGAACAGATCAGCAAACTGTCGTGCTGAGGGCCTCACTCCAGCTACACAAGAGTAGGATTACATCATACAGCGCTTGCTATGTAGTGAGGTTCCTATATTCCCAATAGGCTCTGCGCATTGGAATAACATAAACGATAGTTTAGACGTAGGACTGAGGTCGACTAGGTCCCTCCTGAATATGTTAGACTTAATTATGAATGCCAGCTAGCTCAGAGGTCACTAGAAACTTTCTCGAGTGAATAGAAAGGAGTTAACTTTCCTGAATAGACAAGAAGGGATTTGTTTCTGACAACCGCATAAACATGACAACTTTGCTCCCTCCAGAACAAGGAGTATATCTCCAGAGTCGTGTGAAAACAATAGACAGCTATTTCACTCAGTCAATCGTGCATGCTTAGTTTCACCAGAGTGCAGAGAAATAGAGAGACGGGCGTTTTCAATAAAAGTTGTTATTTATTGAGCAGTCCTCTTTCTCGTGCAAGAGAAGTGAATTGCCACAATTGCAATACTTGTCATAAAGTAAAGTGCGTACAGTAAACGGAGTATTATGAAATAATACTGTAAAAGCCTTGATATGGTTTCTGAGCCATATGATACTTAGAACGGATAAAATACATAAAATACATAAAATACATACAACGATAAAAGGTTGACTAAACGTACTCAACTGGTGTTTCTAAAATACTCCTACCCCGGTGTACCTGACCTAAGCCTAATACGTGGGAAGGAGTAAGTAAGTTAAGATAGTTTTGCCAAGAATCTGCATCAAGAATTCTCTTAAGGATCTAATCAGCTCCGTACCTTGTTTATAGAATGAAGGAGGTCTTGTATCTCTTTCTCAGGACTCGATCTCCCAGTAACCTGCAAGGGTGACTGGAAACACCGGAGCTGGATTTCTCGGCAGGAGAAAAGACAGCATCTCTCTCAGTGCGTCAAATGGGAGGGTCGGCTTCCTTCAGCACTCGCATCAGCTGGGCGTGGGCAAGTAGATAGCCGCTCTGCTCCAAACCACCGTGTGTTTGCTTAAGGCAAATGCTGGTATATTTATACCTGAAAGGTGCCGTGTTTGACGTAAAGTTCTTTCTGGACTCCAGGAGTTCTTGCACAAATCAAAACAAAAGCAGGGGGAATTCCCGGGCTGCTGGAGGCTTGGTTTGTTTAAAGAACGCGTTGTACTTTCTAGGAGTCTATGGGAGTAGCCTTGCCGTATTTGGATTCCATTGGCTATGACTAAATATGGATATGATTCTTATGCCTTTATAAGGATATTATTTGTTATAACCACATAAGGGCATGAATCGGGAATATTTAAATAGGGTCCTACATACGTTTACAACAGCTAAACCTGCTGCACTCCTACACAATAACTAATAACCTGCAGGTTATTAGTGATTGTGTCAACATAAAGAAAACCAAAGTTGTAACATTTGGAAGGAAATCGTACCAGGGCAGCTGGTTCTACAATGAAAGCAAGATCATGAAAGTCCAATCATATCAGTTTCTGGAGGTCTTTATTGATGCAAGAGGTTCATTTGCGAGGCAACAGAAGGAAGTTGAAGCAAAGGCCTTAGCTCTCCAGGTGACTCTATCCAAACGATCAAACTAGCTTTTGGGGCCAAGCCTTTACCCCTCCTGGAAGTTATGAGGGATAACATTACTTCATCATTGTGCCTTGGCAGTATAATATTACTGGGTAAAGACTGTATCCTGCTTAACAAACTTGTTACCAGGATCTACAAACATGTCCTTTTCATCTTCGGCCGCCCAGATCAGACTGGAATTGGACCTTCCTGAACAGCAGGCAGTCAGCGCGAGTGCCTACCTCAACCTGTGCTATAAACTCCGGATTGCCAGGTGTGGCTGCTCAGGGTGGCTACTATGGCTGAAATTTATACCGGCAGCCCAAGGCAATCGCACCACAAGTTCCTTGAGGATTGCCAGCGATCCCTGGACATCAGAGAACTTTAGGCCACCAACCTGAGTCAACCTGCCGCTAAATTAGGTATTAAACAATGTGTACATCTTTGGTCATACCACTCTGACTGGGCCATTTTAGCCAAGCATAGCCATGCCTTGGCATTTATCAATACCTACCAGCCGGCATCCCCCTCATCCTGCCTTGCTTGTACCTACTGCAACCTTTATAGGGGATGATTTATGGCTCTCAGGCCTGGAGAGTGGCTGTTCTTGAAACATCCCACCAATAGGCATCGGCCCTCGGAAGGAATAAATTGCAGCGGCTGTGGCCAGTATGAGGAATCGCACAAACATGTTGTCAGCCTTTGCCCAAACATGCTGGATGAGCACAAAACTAGACTGAGGTGAGAGCGGAACAATCTGGGTGTACGCTCATGTCGGCAGGCTATGATTGCCTCCCTCAATCCATACAATACTTTTCTAAACATCCTGCTGATCAAATTTGTCTCTTTTGCCATTACAAGGCTCAGCCACCCAACAGCCTTGCTGGGGGGCTTGATTCCTACATCCGGCAATCTCTCAGCAGACTTGGCTCAATCAGGAGGACCTCTTGGCATGTAGAGTCACCTACATGTTCCTTCCTGATTGGAGTTCTTGTGTGATTTTTAACATGAATTTTGAACTGCAGCTATATTTCAGCTCTTTGTGTACCCACTAATATGGGATTATGACCCCTTTGCTATGAACCTTGAGATTGCGTTTTTTGACTTACTGTTTTTATCTGGTCTATGCTTTACTAACACAAGGCTCTGACCCTTTTGTCCATGAATGTTGTAAGACTGCATTTCTCATTCAAAGAAATGTTGCCACTCACTGGACTATGTGTTTTCCCCAATACGTGTAAATGATTCCTGTGTTATGTAAATTTGTGAGATTGCACCTTTCCCTGCTACCATCTGGTTTTGCACTAGCACTTTGATGCGGACTCAGATGTCTTCTTGCTCCTGCACGTTTTAATCTGATGATCGTTTTATTCACTTGCAAAGTCATTACATTACCATGGAAGTGTTTTGTGTCACTGGGTTGTTTTGTTATTCCAGCTGACCAACTCAGTTTGATTGTGATAACTTGCTATCATCTGGTCTTTGCACTAGCACTTTGATTCATAATTGCAATTTGATAGAGTTGTAAAAACGTTTGACAAAAGCAGGACTTTTTTTGCACGTTTAACTTGGTATACATAGACTCATGCCCACATTCCAGTCTATTTTCATGAGTTTGAAGATCACATGGGCCTACTCCTCCATCAAATCTTTTTTTTTTATATATATGCTGTGGCTTACTGTCACACTGTAACTTGTGTGTGCTTTGTTATACGATTTGGAACTTTTTTATCATGTATATGTTTTTGTAAAAATTATAATGGTTTTAACTAACCACACACAAATAAGAAACTTCCAATCTCGGGTTTGGGACCAGTTAGAGAAATTATTCAATTACTATGTTTAATACGTATTAAAAATTCAATTTAATGGTTAAGTTTGATATTAAAATAACATTTATGAAAGATAACTTTCAGAAAATTATCTTTTCCCTGCCTGAAGCTCCTGGGGGCTAATTTGCATTAGCCTGATAGCTGCAGTTTGTCAATGCTTAATAGTAATGAGGTGTTAACTGCTTCCAGAGGAGAACAATGACTGGTGAAAAGATTAGTTGGAATTGGGGCAGGTGATCCGTCTCAGCTCAGGAAGAGCAGATTTGAAGGTTCCAAGAAATTAAATAACTTGAAAAAGTCCAATGTGAATCCTGTGTAGCTCAGGGGGCAGCGGAGGCAAGGGTTCATTTCCCCTGAATGGTACACAAGCTCCCTCCAAGAGCAGTAGACCTGTGTAAAAAAGAAAAATGGTATGCTATAAAATTGACTAGTGTTACCTCCAGGAACTTTTTCCCTATTAGATAGGGAGTGTCCAGGAGTCACCCACACCCATTGGCTACTGTACTGTTCAGAAATGGATCTTGCCACCAGCTTCTCAGAACACTTTCAGGAAAAGGGGAAGACCAGAAATAGCACTGAACCTGCTATTGTAGACTTGTGAGGACATCTGAATGGCTGTATCTGCCCTCACTTTTACCTAGGAAAAAGCAGTGGACACAAGATAGAAGAGTCAGTCAGCTGACCTCCTATGTGAGCACAGGGACACAACAAGTTGCAGGAAGCCTTTTCTCCTGGAGAGTCCAGTTACCAGTTTCAATTGGAAGAGCACTGGACCCTAGTGGTGGCCTCTGTTAGAGTGAGTCCTGACCCCTAAGAGCTCTCCCTAAGTGCTATTCCTGAGGTTCTAGGAGCCTTCGTGGGGTCCAGAAGGAAAGAAAACATGTGTACTTCCAGAACTCCGCTTTGAGCTTTTTGCCACCTTAAAATCCAGCTCAGCAGACACATGTAGCAAGCCTCTCTGATTTTGATGTGAGCTTCCCAGGTACAGCCTGCTACCTTGCCGCGCGGAAGGAATCCAGATTTTCATTGTGTTATATTTTTTTTTTTACTTTTTAACTGCTTTGGAACTTCTTACATTTTTCCCTGTGCCATTTGTAGCCAGGAACCAATAGCCTAAGAGTAACTAGGGTAACTGGATTATCCCCATCTACCTCATCACTTACCTTCCCACAGATCTCGGAGCGGAGTAGCGAGAGGACATGCTGGTATGCCTGTGATGGAGCTAGCTTAGACATCACACTAACCTCCCCGCACATCGCTCTCTACAAAAGCTGGGGACTGACCTGCTGCCACTGTTCACCACCAGCATGATGGCCAAGATGGTCGAGCCTAGGGATCCTGTCTGAGTGAAGAGGACAGTGCTCAACATGGTCCAGGACATTTTAACCTCGGCCCCAGTAAACAGGAGTGCGAAGTCGCAGGGCAGCACATGGACACCAAAGTGTTGCCGCGAAGGGCGGAGGATGGAGTAGCTAGGCCCCCGTCGCCCCCACTCTGAGGCACCCATTGGCATCCTGCAGTCCGACCTCACCCGATCCTCCCGCCGTGATGGGCAACCCCTGTGACCCCTAGGACGAGAACCCCGGCAGGTCCAACAGGCAGGCCCTGGGAGGCCCCCCCTTCGCCGAGGCTGGATCCCCCATGGTTTGATATATTGAGCCCATGGTGACCGCAGGAAGAGGTGGTGAGGCTCTCCATGTCGAGCAGATTAGCAGAGTATTCCCAGTGGCTCCATGGAGGTATGACCTAAGGGATTCTGCTGCTGGGACGGACGCGGGAGAGGAGCAGCGGAGCATGCAAGCCTGGAAGAACTCAGGGAGGTCCTGTTAACCGGCGCACCTCGATTCAGAAAAGGGGGTGGTGATGAACAGAGTGTCTGAATTAAGCAGACCACTCTTACCCAGTCCAAAGATCAGGGCTTGATCCATCACCGTTATTTAGCTCACTGCCCCATCCCAGCTCAGAACCTGTCTATATGCAAATAAGTCTGTCCCTGGCATTTCAGCCTCGTCGGCCCGGCTTGCTTGAATCCTGATGGAGCAGTGAGCAAGGGACTCATGTCTGAGTATACCCTGCCACACCTATAGTGGCCAAAAACGATTCAGAAAAGGGGGTGGTGATGAACAGAGTGTCTGAATTAAGCAGACCACTCTTACCCAGTCAAAAGATCAGGGCTTGATCCATCACCGTTATTTAGCTCACTGCCCCATCCCAGCTCAGAACCTGGCTATATGCAAATTAGTCTGTCCCTGGCCCAGTGCATCATGGGAACAGGGCAGACCAAACTACCAAGCCAATTCTTCACCAGAAAGGATACAAGCTACCGGGGACCGGTTTCTGGCATTTCAGCCTCGTCGGCCCGGCTTGCTTGAATCCTGATGGAGCAGTGAGCAAGGGACTCATGTCTGAGTATACCCTGCCACACCTATAGTGGCCAAAAACGATTCAGAAAAGGGGGTGGTGATGAACAGAGTGTCTGAATTAAGCAGACCACTCTTACCCAGTCCAAAGATCAGGGCTTGATCCATCACCGTTATTTAGCTCACTGCCCCATCCCAGCTCAGAACCTGGCTATATGCAAATAAGTCTGTCCCTGGCCCAGTGCATCATGGGAACAGGGCAGACCAAACTACCAAGCCAATTCTTCACCAGAAAGGATACAAGCTACCGGGGACCGGTTTCTGGCATTTCAGCCTCGTCGGCCCGGCTTGCTTGAATCCTGATGGAGCAGTGAGCAAGGGACTCATGTCTGAGTATACCCTGCCACACCTATAGTGGCCAAAAACTATTCAGAAAAGGGGGTGGTGATGAACAGAGAGTCTGAATTAAGCAGACCACTCTTACCCAGTCCAAAGATCAGGGCTTGATCCATCACCGTTATTTAGCTCACCTTAGCTGCAGATCCCCGCTGAGTCAAGGCCGAGGCGGATAGCCGGTGGATTAAAGTAGCGCACAAAGAGTAAGGCGGAAAGACTGTCGGGTCGCGGCTGCAGCAGACCCCCGTTGGCCACACAGCGAGAACACAAGCAAGCCGCCTTATGTACTTTCACGCGTTACGTGTCCCCGCCCTTTCAAGATCTGCACTTAGCATCGGGTATTGCATCTCTCTCTAAGAGAATTGTTCTGTTCACTCAGCACTCTCAACTCCATGGCAACACGGGCCAGATGCAACAAAGGGACCCCGCTTTAACGAGTTGTTCTACCTGTTGCTATCATAATCTATTGGCTCTTCCTGCTAGTATCATAAACTACCCTACCCTCATTTGCAGTGTAAAACTAACCACGCTGGTTTCAACAAACTTCAATCATATTACTGCTACTCCGCATTAAATTGCACTTTTAATATTTTTTAAAGGGATTTGCTTTGGGTTATTTTTCTTCGTTCCCAAAATGGCCGAGCCATAAAAAAACCAAGACAAGAGATCTCCCCCAGCCACTGGTCAATCCCAACTATGTGTTACAACATCTCCACTGTTTACAAGTCATCACAACGGAAATAGGACTATTCCTCCACAACTTCCCTTTAACCAGTGAAACAGGACTTCATCATATAGTCCACAGTTTGTTACTAGTGGAAGTGACAGAGACATATGACCACAGGATCTATACCACAGTTAAGGAACACTAACAAAGGACTATATATCTAGTCATCCCAAAGAACACAAACAAAGGACTATACAGCTAGCCATCCCAATGAGCCATCTTAGGCTGCCTCTTCCATGGAGGTCTAAACCTCTTTCCCTGCATCGGTCTGACATATCGCCTTTTGTCAGGATGTCCTCTCACTCACCCTTCTATATACTACATATATATTCTCCACTTTAGTCTTTTTACAAGGCTTGTCCCCATCCCTTCTTTCATCCCTCTAGATACTCCATTTATACTTTGTAATATATTCTCTCACTAAGCCTCGTCCCCCCCAGCGCTACCCTCCCACCCTAAACACTCCCCGTCACCTCTACTCACCAGGATATTTCTCCCCTTCTGTACAGGTTTCTCTTACCACCTCCTCACCTGTTCTCCTCACCCACCCTACCCTACACCCCCTCTCTCCTCGCCACATCTCACATACCCCTAAAGAGCATCTTAACACCCTAAACACTCTGCGTCACGCCACGCAACATCACTAGGCTCTTACCCACCCTGTGACCCATCCCTTCCTATTTCTACAGGTTTCTCTAACCACCCCCTCACCTGTTATCAACACCCAACCTACCCTACAACCCCTCTTTCCTCGCCACTTCCCACCCTGCACCCCATTTCCCCGTTCCACTTTGTGCTGGGCATAACATGGAGCTCTCAGACACTCACACCTACCACATCATTTACTCCCCACCCTCTCAAAAAAATCGACCAAACGATTCAAACACAATTTCATAAAACTTCACCCGGAAATACGCTGACCCTTACTTCTCACCGCACAACGGGATTACTACCATGGATATAATTTTCCACACAAAATGAAGAGCCCAATGGAGGAAAGCTTTCTTAGATGCACTTTCCATTTCCTCCACGAGGAAAAGCGCACATGTGTTTATTATTTGTATTTCCCCTTGGCAGCTCTTCCAAGCCACTGCAACTATCACCATTTACAATAACGGTATTATCCTCATTCAAGTCACGGACCGCAGTCTAAATCTCCTAGACAACATCTTCCCCATCATTAAAATACGAGTGTTCAATCCCCAATCCGCTACCCAACCGACTCTCATCTCCAGCACACTAGATGCCACATCTCCCACCCCATCTGATAACCCTGCACACCCACCACCCCAGCCTCTACCCATACCAGACTCATACGTTACCTCCACCCACTCTACCCCTTCCACCAACCCACCTCACTTCACACCTCCAAACGCACATCTCCCACCGGCCAGCTCATTGGATACAGCATACGCACCCCCTGGGGATTTGCAACCCCATCAGACCACTATCTCAGCCCCGCACTTCACTCCTCCTAACGGGTGCCCCTCCGCCGGTCAGCGCATCGGATTCTACATACACCCACCCTTTTCGATATGGAATCCCCTCAGACCACGATCTTACCCCCCTCCCTAACCACACCCCCTCTAGAAGCATCTCTCCCACTACCTCAGCCTTGCCCCATAATGCTACGCCTTACGCTTCCTCACCCCAACTCACCCACTTCCCCCCTAGTCATCTGCTGGCACATTAAAGGCCACGCTCAGTACTCACCCCTCTCCCAAATCCCCCTCCCACAGTCACACCTCAGACAACCAACCCTACAACTCAGTTATCTACCCCCACAACACTACCATCCACTCCCATAACAGCCCCTCCAACACTACCCCTTTGTGCATCTCATCACACTCCCACACAGACCACTAAGCAACCACCAAAGTGTCTAGCTCATCCATCCACACCCATAACTCATCCACCCACTATGACCACACTCCATTCAACACTACGCCTACCTACACTTGACCATTCACTCAACCCTATCACTACACAGCCTGCCACATGCATAACACAGTCACCAACCTCATATATAATCACACCAGACCCTAGACTGGATGAGATTATGGTTGCACTGCACAAAATCAAAACGGAACTCCAATCCTTTAAGGAGTTGCTCTCGAATCAATCCAGGCACATTACTCTTCCAAGATCTCTGATTGCTAGAGAACACCATACCCATCCTACCCTAATATCGAAATCTACCCTACTCAGCTGTAAAACAGTCCCCCTTCGTAACACAGTACCACTCCCAACGCGTTGCACCAACCCGCTCTCCAAGAGCGATCTCCTCTCTCTACTTCACTCGTATGAACCCAAACTCTTGTACACCTTAATTCCTACTCAGATGCCCATTCCTACCATCCCTCCAAACCCTTACAGGTCCTCTGTTCAAAACAAGAGAGTTATCATCGATAATAACCTTAGAATAGTCCCTATCATCCAAGATCCCACCTCCGCCCTCACCACTCCCCGTCTGAAAGGCATTCTCCTAAATTGTAGATCTGCCTCTAGACACGCAGCAGACATAGCTGATCTCATCATCTCACAGGAGCTAGACTTGATTATATTAACCGAAACTGGCTAACAGAATCCTCCACTCCACCCCTCAACATTGTAGTCCCCCCCAGTTATGACATCAAGAGATTAGACAGAATCGGCAAGATAGATGGTGGTATCGCCTGCATACATCGGAGCAACATTACTGTAAACAGAGCCATATCCCCTGTTTTCACATCATGCGAATACTTATGCCTCCACCTAAGCAGTAATGGCAAAACAATATGCTCGCTACACATCATCTACTATCCACCTGGAGACAACCTCATCTTCACTGAACACCACATGAATATCATCTCCTCGAACACCCAATACCAATACTTCAATCTACATTGTTACGACCACAATGACGCAGTGGTTAATAGTCTCAAACACTTCCCTGTCGACGTAACCCTTACCCAAATGTGTAACAGCCCTACACATAAAAAAGGCTCAATCCTGGATTTAATAATCTCAAAAAGTGACACCATTCAGTGGGTCTCGATCCAAACCTGTGACTGGTCAGACCATTATATTATCAACTTCTTCATCAAGGAAACTCTGAAATTAAACTCGGTTCAATCCACAAAACCAAAGATTTAGAAAAGAGACCTAAAAAAACTCAACCCCAGCACTTTACCCTCTGCCTGCTCCAACCGTCTTCTGCCCCCTGCAGGCTCCTCCGACATACATGATCTCACCAACCACTACTTCAACTCTATGACCTCGCTAATTAATGAGGTAGCCCCCTACAACTAAAGAGAGTCTCCACTAAAGATTCTAAGCCCTGGTACAATGGTCTTCTTAATGAGGATAGACGGTCTCTCAGATCTCACGGACGCATTTGGAGATCAATCCCATCTTCGTATCACCTCAAATCACTAAGGAAAAAGAGAAATACGTACTAGAGAAAGATCAATCGCACGAAAGCTAACTTCTTTAGCCACCAACCAGACCAAGCAAGAAATCGGCCTAAAAAACTCTTTGAGCTCATCAAAACACAATCTAAGGTCGTTCCACAATGATTTCAAGACTTAGTCAGCCTGCAACCCAACTGTGAAGAATTCTCTGACTTCTTCAGTCAGAAAATGGACAACATCAAGAAGGAGCTCCTAAATGACCTAGTACTACACTTCAGACCGCTGGTGAACACCTCACTTCCACCCCCTTCAGCACGACACCAAATCACCTCAAAGCTTCATTTAAAAAACAACACAGCCTGGTCATCCTTTGATACATATTCGGAAGAAGCTTTAGGCAAAATTCTTTCTACCCTAAAGACAGCCAATCACTATACTGACCCTCTCCCTGCAAACTCTGTTAAAGACTTGACCCTCTGGACCAAAATTATTAACAGTTCTGTCCAACAAGGCTGCATCCCGGATACCCTCAAAATCGGACAGGTCTCTCCCATACTAAAGAAACCCACAGCCAACCCTTCTGACCTGAACAACTTTCGTCCTATCTCCAATATTCCTACCTTGGCCAAACTACTGGAAAAATGCTCTCCTCACCAACTCACTAAACACATTGATCACTTTGACCTGCTTAACAAACACCAATCAGGCTTCAGTGCAGGTCATAGCACCAAATCAGCCATGACACACATTATTGATGGTGCTCTACAAATCCTGGATCAGAACGGAGCATGTCTTCACATCCTGCTAGACCTATCATCAGCCTTTGATACGGTTAAACATGAGAATCTGATAGATACTTTAAAACATAGAATGGGGCTATCTGGATCAGTGCTAAACTGGTTCACTTCCTTCCTCCATAACCGAACGCAAAAATACAAGGTCAACAGCACTCTGTCCAATCCAGTACCAGTCATGTTGGGGGTCCCACAAGGCTCCTCACTTTCTCTGACATTGTTTAACCTCTTCCTGGAACCCCTCACTGAATTGATTCATGCGTCTAACATACAATTTCAACGCTCAGGAACACCCAGATTCGGTTGTCAGAAAACCATCTCGAATTGAACGCTCAAAATACTGAATTCCTCCTTATAGCCCCACCCGCCAAAGTCCCCATGATGCAAGACCTGATTAAACATATTACTGCATTCAACGTTCAACCTAACATTGTAGACTCAGCTAAATCCCTGGGAATAACTCTGGACAGCAACCTAACTATGCAGAAACACATTAGTAATGCCACAAAGGGAGCAAACTTCCAGCTAAACACGCTGAGGAAGCTGAAACCATTTTTGCCAGCAAACAATTTCAAGTTGGCAGTTCAAGCGCTAATTATCACGAGGGTGGAGTACGAAGTGTTTCTTTGTGTGGCCTCCCTAAAGCGACGACAGCACCCCTAAGAGCCTCAATAAATGCAGCAGGGAGACTCATCACTGGTTCAAAGAGAAGCTCACATATTTCCCCAGACTTAAAAGCCTTGAACTGGCTACAGTTTGAAGCCAGAATTCACCTAAAAATAGCATGCATGACACATAAGGCCTAAAAGCACCCAGCTACTTCGCTCAGAAGTTGACGATCTTGGGTGGGACAAGAGCCTTAAGAAATGCTGAAAACCTGCTATTGAAACCCCAAAGATTTAACAGGAAGCAAACATATAAACAAACCTTCTCTGGGATGGCACCCAGGATTTGGAACTCACTTTCCCCAGAAACCAGACTAAATGCCTCTACCGTTTCATTCAAAAAGGAAGTGAAAGCGTTCCTCATGGCGAAACTCACCTAATCATAGGCCAAGGTATCGCAGGAACCAAGCACCCCCTTACCATTAACACCTACATGACAAGGGGCCTCCCAGACTTTCTAGGTATGCACGCTGATTGCGACCTAATTCAACGGTTTTATGTAGTTCCTGTACCCTAATGCCTCACGTTGCACTATGTGTTTTGTATTCTTGATGTGCTTATGTCATGTCATGTCAAAAGTTTTTATATAGCGCAACTTATCTCCGTTAGGCGCTTGCAGCAAAAAAACGGTTGGCAACGTATGAAGCTTCATTGGAAGTGCCGGAGGTTATTTTTGAAAAAGCCAAGTTTTGAGAGTTTTACAGAATTGTTTGTTTTCAGTGATGGGTAGAAGGTGGGGGGGCAGTTTGTTCCAAAAAAAGGGGCAAGGTAGGAAAAGGAGCGATGGCCGTAACGGGAAGTCCGGACACATGGTTGAATCAGAAATGATTTGTTACTGGACCTTAAGGGTCTTTTAGGAACATACCAATTAAGTTTCTTTAGAAGGTATTTAGGACCGGTGTTATACAAAGTATTGTGTGTCATACTCAAAATCTTAAAATGGCTTCTCTGACGAACGGGGAGCCAGAGGAGTTTTTTTAGGCAGGGGGCAGAGGCTGTTCTGGGAGGAAGATTCAGGACCAATCTGGCTGCAGTGTTCTGGAGGGTCTGCAACTTTGAAAGCAGGTCCTCGTTGAGTGTAGCATACAGGGCATTGCCATAGTCAAGATGGCTAATGATCAGGCCCTGTACCAGAGGTTTCCTGGCTTCAGTGGGAATCCACTTGAAGATCTTCCTGAAACTGCGCATGATTCCATAATAGATGCCTGTGACCTTGTTGACATGGTTTTTCATGGACAGGGCACAGTCTATTTTTATTCCCAGCTTACATACTGCTGATTTTGGGGAAGGACATACTCCCAATTCCGGAGGCCACCAATCTTGTGACCAAAATTTCTCTGCATTGCCGAACAAGATGAATTCAGTTTTACCGGCATTCAATTGTAGATTGTTTACAGTTATTCATTTGTATACTCAGCCTGATTGAATGTAAAGCGCTCTGATATACGCAAGGATCTTATTTGCGTTATATAAGACCTTCAAAATAAATAAAAAAATAAATAAATGTGCAAACGTATTGGTACAAAATATATCTGTCATTCAAAAATATTTAAAATAATAACGTGCAAGTGCAAAGTGAAACAGTAGAATATTATTTTCATGAGTGAGAAACAAGTTGAGTAAGTGGTAGTTACAAATGTTAGGGTGCAACTAAAATGTTCAGTATCCACTTTGCAAGTCACTTTCCAAGAGGAGATGTCAGTTGATTGTGTCCAAGTGGCAGTTAACTGGTCATTGCCTTTTTCAGGGCCTTCACTACTTCTTGGAGGCATTTTACAGTCTGGGACATTATTCTCTAGTCTGCTGAGTTAGGGCAGCCCAAGTGGCTTGTCTGCAGGAGCGCACCCCTATCTGGTTCTGAAAAAGGGTGAAGCCATTGTCGACGTATGCCTAAGGTGGAGCTGCAGAGGCAGATAGTGTGCAGCAGGTCTTCAATCACGAGGACACAGAGTCGGCATGTCGTTTCTCCTCCTACCCTCACCCAAGGCCTGTTATGCATGTGAGGTGGCAAGGTGCCAAGGTATTTACTTTTTATCCTGCAGTTCACCCAAATATTGCTGCAGGTTCAGGGTCTGGCAATTGTTTAGTATAGGCCAGACATGGGAGCTCTATTCTAGGGTTGCCCTGTCTTCTAATGAGTACGTTATTTTGATAGTTTTATTAATAGCTCTAATAAAAGTGTTGTGGCTCTCTGCTGATGGCTGTTCTGCCAATCCTAACAAGACTACTGTTGCATCAAGGTAGTTTCATGCTGGTGAGCGTGATGTTTTAGAGATTTCCTCCCATATATGATGGTTGATTGTGTTTTCCTCAGTGGTTTTAGGCTTGTGGCAGAGGACGGCAAATGTTGCATGCCTAGCATGAGACTGTTTTGTTAGCTCAAAGTACAGCCTAATCTGGGCTGGTGATGTGTGACAGGGTAGCTGAAAGATTTGACTGTATATTCATACTATTGTAGTGTCCAGAGTTGCTGTATCTCTACCCCGAAGAGCCTCGCAGCCTTAGACCGGAGTTGTGACCACGTTTGCCCTACCAATTTCTAATACTGGGCTGAGCAAGTCCCCCTTCAGGTTCTTGAACATGACTGAGTGCCCTGTCACCAAGTCTATCCCTTTCCTTTTCATTTCCTCATTATGTGGTTTAAATGAGCCGATGCTGTTGAATATGTGTAACCTTTTGCTTATTCAATGTTATGCACATTGATGCACCAACTTGCCTTTCTTTTTAAGGGTGCTCCCAGCGAGGTTCATGATTTTGGGGTTTTTGGGGTTTATTTTAAGCCCATTCGCTGAAGTATGCTTGGATCGCTCCCAGAAGGCGCTGCATGCTGACCTTTGTCCAGCTAAGTAGCACCAGGATGTTGGAATACAGAAGGTTTGACAGTTGTGTCGACCCTAATTTAGGGGCGTGGGAGATTATAGAGGACAGAGCTGGGGGGAGGTCTGCCTTAAATATATTAAATAAAGTTGATGGGAAAACACACTCCTGTTTGAGACCACTTGTTGTTGGAATGGCCCTTGATAGATTGTCTCCTCTCTCCAGCTTAATTCTAACCCAAGTATTGGAATATAGGTTTTCAATTGCTTTCAAAAGAAGTGAGGAGATACACCAGTTATTTCGTTTTTCCCTGAGCCTTTTGTGATTAACACAGTCAAAGATGGCTTTATAATTGATAAAACAGAGGTAGAGACGAGTTTTGACATTTTGGAGGAGTTGAAGATGAGTGAGATAGCCATCATGTTTGTCGTGTTCCGGTTTAGGTTGTGTAGTCTGCTTGGTTTGGAGGAATAATGGAATTAGAGTTGGCCCAATCACTGAGATGTTCAAGTAGGACCCCAGCATAGTATTTCACCTCATTATCAATGAGGCCTATTAACCTATAATTCCTTGGCTCAAGTTTGCTACCTCCTTTAAAGATGGGAGACATTATGGAGCCTCTCCATGAGGCTCGGATTGTTGCTCCCGTTAAAACATGATTAAAAACTGCCACCATTGCTTCAGGCCATTTCGTCAGGTCTGAATTATAGACAGCCTAAGAAATACCATTTGGGCCTGGTGCTCTTGTAATATGCCCCTTTGCTATCTGCTGGAGTATCTTGTTGGCAGCAATGATGGACATGCTTCGTGTAACCAATGTTGCCTCCACTAGGTCATCCCATTTGAGTGGTCAACCCTCGAGTTTTGCAGGGTTGTGTTTTTGCCAATTGTAATTTGAAGTGGGCATAAAGGTAAACAGCCAAGGCTTCTTCGGAGATGCTGGATTCTGACCTACAGTGGGCACTATTTTTTAGGGCATTCGCCGTTTTCCAGAACATGTTGTGGTGCTTAAGGTCCCAGATGAGTTTAGCCCAGAAGGTCTCTGTATTTTGCCTTTTATTGATCCATATAGGTTGCTTGAATTCCTGTTTGCTGGCGCTCGATTTGGCTGTGCACGTTTCATTAAGTAGAAACTGCTGGACTTTTCGGAGCACATTGTTGACTTTCCACTTTTATTGTTTTAGTACGCCAGCGCTATGTAGTTTTTGGCTGTTCAGTGGAATGGGTTTGGGGTGAAACCTAACTGAGTTTACTTTTGTGGCAAACTGTTTCATAAAAGTTTCGAAGAATGCCTGCCGTTGTTCTCTAAGCATTTGAGTAGTTCAGAATTTAGCTGGTGATGTTCAGCTTCTTGTGCCAAATACCCTATAGCTTCACAGGGCCATTTAACTATTTTAGGTCAGTTGAGTAAATTTATCCTACAGGTTCTGCTGTGCGTTTGTTCTCAGTCAGATCGCAGGCAAGTTCCAGCTCCTGGGAAAGAGGATCAATTTCAGATCTTAGTTCCATTCTAAAGGAGAAGACCGAGTTTTGCAGGGGATGCGTACCAGTGTATAGTCTATTGGTTAATTTATTTTTGTTGAATAAAATGAGAATGCTTGGGGGATATCCCAGTTGAAGCAGCCATTTGGAACTCGCAATCGAAGATGCTTTAGTCTGCCAAGTAAAATTTGGCCCATTGGGTCCCTCCTTCCTAGTTTTATTTGAGTTTGTTTGGGGATATCCCACTGGAAGTCCTGGGCCTTTATGACTTCATTTCTTGTAGATTAGATCAGCAGTTTCATGTTGAATTCTCCTGTCACATTTAGCGGTGAACTTGGGTATGATCTCCCTGCTTCCAATTGAATTTTTCAAAAACTCCCCACGGTCCTTGTACGTAGTGGTGCATAGATGTTTATTAGTGATACTGCTTGTTCCTTTCCTCTCTTTTCAAGTGTTAGCTGCAATATTTTGTAATTTTCAGAATCTGATGTTAGTTCCTTCTTCCTCACTTTAATAGCTGTGAACAGGTATATCGCTGGACTGCTTTTGCATCAGCCAAAATTTGAATCCTTAACGGTCTTGTCCAGGGTATGGGAGAAGCCCAGGACTGAGGCTGGCTCTGGGAACCAGATTTCCTTCAGGGCTATAACTTTAAAAGTTTGGAAGTATCTAAGCATTTCTGGATCTGCTAGCCTGTCCCTCAGCCCATGGATGTTCTATGAGCAAAGGTTTCGTTTGGGTGTCCTCTGTTTCGATTCTTTCTCATTGGTGTCAGTTCACTTCAAAGGTAGCTGTTGGTTAATTGTCAGGTTATCCACCCCCATTCGTTCCTAAAGGTCTCCCTTCCACGTTGAATTATTTTGTAACACTCCTTAGCACACGTATATCACAGTACTGTTGTATGTAGGTGTTGCCACCCTTTGAAACAATCACAATACGTAGTTGTTATTAATACGTTAATTTGTATTTATTCTTGATCACTGGAAGTTCTCCTCACAGCCGACACGTGTTTCGTCGTGACTGGGAGTGTAACCCACGACTTTTTCAAGGCTATTTCCAGATCTGTTCTCTGTGGTTAATATGCGGTGATAATTCCAACCCGCAAGGGGTGTCTACGGGGGTCTTCTGTTGTTTCGTATCCAGTTTATGATGTCTACAGTGGCATCACACCACAGATTGTTTTGGCCGGCTTTCGCCCGTATCATCCAATTCGTAAAGGCTCCCCGTTGACAATCAGCGTGTACGCCTTTACGAATTGGATGATACGGGCGAAAGCCGGCCAAAACAATCTGTGGTGTGATGCCACTGTAGACATCATAAACTGGATACGAAACAACAGAAGACCCCCGTAGAACCCCCTTGCGGGTTGGAATTATCACCGCATATTAACCACAGAGAACAGATCTGGAAATAGCCTTGAAAAAGTCGTGGGTTACACTCCCAGTCACGACGAAACACGTGTCGGCTGTGAGGAGAACTTCCAGTGATCAAGAATAAATACAAATTAATGTATTAATAACAACTACGTATTGTGATTGTTTCAAAGGGTGGCAACACCTACATACAACAGTACTGTGATATACGTGTGCTAAGGAGTGTTACAATTTGGTTGTGGCGTATGCTCATGTTTGGAAGGATTAAGTGGTTCCTTCTACCTTATAGCACCGTAAGAAATAACGTTTAGACTTGAATATTTGTGAGACTCTCTAAGTGGTGCCGAGTAACCTATACCAAACCACTGCTTGTGCTTCACGTTGAATTATTGTCTGGATCTCTTGGTTCTTTGTCATTTTTTGCTTTCAATGGTGAGGCCCCTATTGCATCGTTCCTGAAGACAGATTGGGGCATGAGTGGAAGTGTTGTGTTCTCTGTCTGGGTATCTTTGGGCCTCCTCAGAGGGTGTAGATACCCTAGTTCCAGAAAGGTTTCCACATGGATCCCCCAGTCCATAATTTGTTTGCTCTCATTTGGGACTTTCTGAGATGATTTTAGTGGATCTCCAAATGACCCTAATTGAGTCACAGTGGTGCCCTACTGCTGGACTGATGAACTGGATAGACTAAATTTTGGCTGAGGGGACCCCTGCTATTGTGGGAACCTGCCTAGGCAAACTGGGTATATTCTCTTGATTAAAAATATTCCTTAGGACACTCTGTCCCAGTTTAGTTTCTTCTTTCACTTTTTCTTTTATGCAGACTTGACTCTGGGGAATTCTCCTTATTTCTTCAACTAGGTCGGTCTGGAGTTCCCAGTTATTGACTTGGAGTGCCATTGGACTCGTTGGCCTGAGAGGGGTCTGATTGGAGATTTGTCCTTTCGTTTGGATGGCTATGGGCTGTGTGAGTGGGACTGGAGGAACTGGGTTCGAGTCTCATTAACGACGCCAAACATCCTGTGATTCTGGGCAAATCACTTACAGGCAGATGCATCAAAGAAAATACCAGGAGCAAACCGGCAGATTCTCAGAATCTGGCCGTTTGCTCCCGGTATTTTTGCATTTGGGATGCATCATCCCAAATGCAGAAATCGCAATTTAAGGAATCTCTAAATAGCGATTCCTTAAATTGCTCTTGCATTTAAGGAATCCCAAAATGAGATTCCTTAAATGCAATGCATGAAACCCAAAAAAATAGCGAATTCGCTAATAGGGTGAGCAAATTACCATGAAGTTGAACTTCGTGGTAATTTGCTAAAACTTTGAAAAATGCACTTTAGTGCATTTTTCAAAGTTACATGTTGCGCACACACATGCCCTTAGGGCATGTGTGTGTGTAACATTTGTGCACAGGTCCATTTCAGGGGTGCAACAGGGTGTCCTTTGGACACCCTGGCACCCTTGAAATAGCGGAACATTATTAAATCGGTTTTGTATAGCGCCAGGTTACCCTGGAGCATCCCTGCGCTTTTGCCAACTACCGACATCAGAGATAGCAGAAAACGAAGAAAAATTAACAGAAGAGGAGGGTCTTAAGTTGTTTTCGAAAGCGCAGGAGACATGGTTCCGCGCGAAGACCTAGAGGAAGGGCGTTCCAAAGAATGGAAACATTGACAGAAAATCTCCTACCTCCCGGTCGGGCCTTTTTTACCCTGGGGACGACCGTCAGATGTTGCTGGTCTGAACGTAACGTTCTGCTCGCTTTGTACGGGATCACCATCTTCTGAAGGACGGGGGGGCCTTTGCCTTGCAAGATTTTGTGTGCGAGGCATAGGGATTTAAATTTCACTCTTTCCCGTATTGGCAGCCAGTGTAGTGCCCTCAGTGCTGGTTTAGCAGAGCGGGACATGGGGATGTTGTAGAGCGTTCGTGCTGCCGCATTTTGAACTTGTTGGAGTCTGTTCAAAGTGCTCTCGGGGGCCCCAAGGTAGATCGCGTTGTTAAAGTCCAACCTGGACATAATTAGACCCTGGACCAAGAGCTTTCTCGATAGAAAAGGGATGAGGGGCAGTATCTTACGTACTGATCTAAGGAGACCAAAACAGACACCCGCTAATTTGGATGCCTGGGCTCTGAGGGAGAGATCTCGTTCCATCCAGATGCCCAGGCTCTTGATCTCATCCTTAGGTTCAGGGAGACACCCTAAACAACTAGGCCAGGCTAAGCTGGAAAGGGAGGGGTTTTTAGGTCCCATCACCATGTTCTCCGTTTTGGACCCGTTCAGTTTGAGTGCTGAGTCCCCCATCCAGGAGTGGACCTGTGAGAGGCAGGCTTGGAGTATCTGGGAATTCTCCAAGGATTGGGAGAGGGCGAACACCAGTTGGGTGTCGTCGGCATAGCTCACAATCTTGATGTTGAATGGAGCCACCACCTCCTCCAAGGGAGCCATATACACGTTGAATAGTGTAGGACTCAGGGAGGAGCCCTGAGGCACACCGCAATGGAGGTGGGTGGATGCCGATCGTGCGCTCCCTTCCCATACCTGAAAAGATCTTTCGCTAAGAAATGACCTAAGCCAGTTTAGCGCTGTTCCTCTCACTCCGGCATCTGATAGTCTCTGGAGTAACACTTGGTGGTTCACAGTGTCGAATGCTGCACTCAGGTCCAGGAGGATCACTGCCACTGATCCCCCCGAGTCTAGAATGCAGCGTGCCTCCTCCATGACTGCCAACAAGGCGGTGTCAGTGCCTTGGCCCGGACGAAAGCCAGTTTGGGAGCTTTTTAGCACTCCATTGGTCTCGACAAAATTGGATAACCTAGAGTTAACCAATTTTTCTGAGATTTTACTCAGCCCTGGAAGGAGCGAAATGGGCCTATAATTGGCCATGTCTAAAGGGTCCAGAGAGGGTTTTTTCAGAAGGGCTTTCACTATTGCACTCTTCCAATTAGGTGGGACAATGCCAGTGCTTAATGAGGCATTGATGACTTTGGTGATGGGTTCCACAATGGAGGGGGCCACCTGTTTGAGAATTCTAATGGGGGCAACATCCCGGGGGGAGCCACTCTTAATAGACCATAGGGCTTTGAGGACTTCGTCCCTGGTGACTGGCCCAAAGGATTCCAACGTTGTCTGGGGACATCCCTCCTCCTCCCAACGCCCGGGTCCAATCTTGGGCGGGGGAAGTGAAATAAGAATTTTTTCAATCTTCGTATGAAAGTATTCCGCCAGATTCTTACATTTGGCCTCCAAGTTCTCCGTAGGGGCAGATGGTGTTGGAACTTTCAGGAGTTCTTTGACCACCAGGAAGGTTTCTCTTGAGGAGTTAGAGGCATTGTTAATTCTCTCCTCGAAAAACTGAGTTTTAGCCAACCGGATGGCGTTTTTATACCTCCTCATTGCCGTTCGATATTCCGTTTTACTGGCTTCCTCCCAGTCCTTCCTCCAGGAGCGCTCCAATTTTTTGCACGCCCTCCGCATGGCCCTTAGCTCAGATGTATACCATGGAGCGGTGTGAAGTCTTTTCTCCCTTATGCCTGCTGATCTTATAGGAAGGACAGCGTCTAAAGTGTTCGAGATCCAACATTAGCGATTCGGTAATAGCTAATCGCTAATAAGGAATGGCTTTCCCCTTCATTCCTATGGGCCTAGCCCATAGGAATGAAGGGGAAAGCCATTCCTTATTAGCGATTAGCTATTACCGAATCGCTAATAAGGAATCTGTAGGAATCGCTAATAACATTGCGATTCCTACATGCATCCCGTTTTGCGAGTCTTTAATAGCGATTCCTTGAAATTCGCTATTAAAGACTCGCAAAACATAACTTTGATGCATCTGCCAGATAATCTCCCCGTGCCTACCAAAAAATTAATGTGTGTCCTCTTGTAACGTAACTGGTGCTATGTAAAGCGCTCTGATGCCCGATTCAGTTCGGGTCTGGTTCGCGCTATATAAAACTGTGCAAAAAAAAAAAAAACTGGCAACCCCATAACTGGTGTAATAGTTGAATAGATGGCAGTATTTGCGACTTTCAGAAGTTAAAACTTGGTGGTGATTTTCAGCTGGCTGTCGGAGCCCAGTTTCACAGACATTTACAAGTGGTGGTGCGTAGACATGAAGTTTCTTTAAATTGCTTCTGTACTGTGGTGAATTTTTTGATCTCCCTGACCTCATGGTCTGCTGTGGTAGTTGTAATTAATGGTGGCACAGTTGACAGGGTTGGTCAATACTTTGACAAAGAACAAGAGAGAGTCCCGAGAAAAATATAGGCAGGTTACCGGGGAGAAACACAAACCTAAATGACCCTAAAAAGGGAAAACACCTGCCTCTGATTTCCATGAAGTGGAAATATCTCACTGTAGACAAGAGATCTAATCTCAGACAACTGATCGACTTCTGAATTAGAGAATAGATTTCCACAATTCTTTGTCAGATTTGTTTTTAATATGTATTCAAGTAGAGTATCCACATCTTGTATACATATAATGTGACCACTTATAAAATGATACAAAAATATATTATAATAAATACAAGTCTTTCTTTCTTCTATCACCCCTCATCCATTCATTTAAATTCAATCTCACTTATGCCACTCTCTCACATACAACAACCAAAATAGTTCCACTAACATATGCAGAATATGAATGAACTGACATTTGAAGATGCACACAGGAATGAAAATCGAAATCATATGTATCTCTATCCATAGAAAAAGTCTCTTACACAATAGGGACAAATTTCAATGAATCTTTTGGTTTATGGCATAAGTCAGATCTAACAAATTTTCAATGTTGTACATTAATTCATTGCAAAAAACAGTAACACCAATATATTCCAGAAAAAGAATCTTAATATTCCTGTTACCCGTGTTTTGGTGAAGGCCAAGATATAGCCAAACTTCCCTCAGGGCACTCAAATAGACAATTTCCTAACTTGATGTGGAGTATGGAAATAGAGGGGTAAAAAACGAATGCATTGGAAGATTCCAACAAGAATCATATTCACTCATATAGGGAATATCAGAAGGGAATGCACAGATCTAGTAGTTAAGTTCCTACTCGAAGTAGCAGTCTTAGGCTGTCCTCAAAAGAGGATATTTTGTCATTTTCCAATAGCATACATTGCCATTGATGTAACATGACTAAATTCACAACATGTCTCAAAAACCCAAAAAGACACAACGGCTGCAGGGATGACTATATAAGAAGCATTAAAGCTCCCTGTTAGGACAATAGAGGCTGTCAGGGAACTAATGTATCCCTCAGTGCATGAGGCTGTACAGACGCCAGAGTTCAGGGCAACGAAGTAATGGTGTATTGATCCTAAAAAGACATCTGATAAAGATATGTGGCAACCCATCGTCTAATTCAGAAGCTCGATCCATTGTCTGAGATTAGATCTCTCGTCTATCCCGAGATATTTCCACTTCATGCTATCAGAGGCACGGGTTTTCCCTTTAAGGGTCATTTAGGTGTATACTCTAGCCTGTGAGCCATCGTCATGTTACACAGGCCGCGGCTCTTCGTTGAGGCTGTGTGGTGGGTTTTTGTCACTGGTAGTCCCTTGTTTTATGTGTTTGGGCGCTTCCAGGTTCCTTAAAACCTGTGGTAGTTTTGCTGACTTGGCGGGGGGGGGCACCAGCCTGCTTTAGGGATTCCGTCCCCCTCTGTGTGAGTGGAGAAGTGAGGGAAGAGGGACAGAGAGGGGATAACACAGTGTGCAAGCCGCACCAGCAACAATGCTGGCTGCCTCCACTCACCGTAGTCCTCAAGTCCTACATGCAGCTGGCTCTCCTTTCTTTGCCTTGTTGCCACTAGCCACTGGGGCTGTGGCCAGGAGGTAGGTGGGAGTTGGCCGGTGGTAACTCTGACCTTCCCAGTGGCTGGCGTTTTCACCATCTCTCCTGCTTTCCTTTTCGCCCATTCACTTCCCTCTCTTCACCTCAAGATGATTTGCAGTGTTAGACAATGTTGCGGCGTTGGAGTGGGAATAGTCGTGCCACATCACATCAGGTAGCAAGGAGTTCTCCTGTAGCATTTGAGAGCAGCAACAACAGCACCGGCCATACGCCCTCGCAAAAAGAAAGGTCCCGCATGTATGGCGGGGCACCAGCACCCCTCCCCCCTTGTGTCGTCAGTCTTAAGGGGCGCGCACCGCCACGTCACGATGACGAGGGAGGCGCGCATCCCCCCAGATTGCCGTAGGGCACGCAGTTGACCCGGAAGCGATTAGTTCGCTTACGGGTCAAAGGGGGAGCTGGGGGCCAGGCTAGTTAGAACTGGTCTGACTGCCTATGGGGTTTAAAAGGCGGAGGAGCGCGGGGAGCGATCTCTTGTTCCCGCGCTCCTCGCGCCTGCACCTTGCCCCAGCCTTTTAGGTGGCTGTAATCTTTTTCCCTCTGCTTTCTCTTCCAGCCCGAGAGCCCCACGTGGGCGGAGATCGGACACGGTCCACGTTGGAGTATGTTTGTCCCCTGTTGCAGAGCCGGAGGAGAGTTGGCGCATCAGAAGATATCGGGAGTGTGGCGGGAGAGTAGGGCGTCTTCTCCCCTTAGCGGCAGCTTCGCGCCACTACAAGCTCGAGTCCACAGTAACGTTGCCGCTGTAGAGCGCAGTGGGCGCTTTCTAGTACGCGGTAAGGCAGCGTGGGGGGTGACACACACAGGGCCCGGGCCGAGCGAGGCACTTGGGGGCGATTCCACTCACATAGGAATTTTACCGGGAGCGGCCGGCATCATTTGGGAAGCGAAGCAGGGTCTGCCCTGGTTAGTACTTGGATGGGGGATCACATGTGAAACGCTCGCTTGAAAAAACGACACAGGGTCGGGCTTGGTTAATGCTTGGATGGGAGACCGCACCTGAAATATCAAACGCTGTAGAAGTTTAAATAATCGTAGGGCATACACGCAAAGGGCACATTTTGCAATAGGGCAGAAGGGGGGCTACACAGGTGCAGCAAGGCTGTTTTCACTTGGCTGTGGGCAATTTTTGTAGGAGAAGTGTGGCAAACAGACGATTTTCACATGTTTTTAAAGATATTTGATTTAAAGAGTCCTGAACATTCTTGTGCTCTTTTAACGCTGGTGTGTTTTCACTGTTGCTCATGTAAAGGGCTGTGTGTGGGGATTGTCTTTATCGTTTCTAGACATAGACAATGAGTCTCAGTGTAATAAGAGATTTCAAGTACAATTTAACTATATAATTACTGCGCAGGTGTCCGCTGTTCTTACTGCTCATGTTAAGGGCTCTGATAAACTCCCAGGTTTAAATAAGTTTGTGCTTGGTTGCCCAGAATATATGCTAATATCTTTTCTCTTTACAGAGCACAGTAAGGGGGGCATCTGTTTGCTGGGACGACAGGGAGTAAGCGGTGGACAAAGCTAACAAAGGACACAGGCAGGCCTGCATTTCACTGCTTCTGGAGGGCCGCCGGGCTAGAGTACGCTCGCCCAACACCCAGGCTAGCGTGTGTGTCGCCGTCACAGTTGCGTGGTGCTTACGGCTAGTCTGTGTGCCTCCAACTTCATCAGGTGAAAGAAGTGTGGGGTTGGTGCGGACAGTGCTGGCGCAGGCCAGGGCGTAGTATACTTGGCTGTGTAATTGAAAGGGGGATGGCTAGTCAACGTGGCGCAAAGCGGTCCCGCGTGGAACACATGCTGGAAGGTGATGATGCGTTGTGTGGCAACCTTCAATAGGAGATGGGGAAGGGTGGACCAGCTGGGGAAAAGCGGAGCGGAGCTCAAACAACGGATGGATGTGCAGTCTGGGCGGCAGGCAGACCTAAGCGAACGATAGTGCCCCCGAAACCTAGGGGGAAATTGGACCCACTCCGAAGCGGGCTAGAACATGGAAGGGAAAAGGTCACACCACAAAGCCTCTTGGGGAGGGACCTTCAGGAGGGGCCCTCAGGGAGCATAGTGCCATCAATGTCCCCCGTGCCTATTCCTCAGATTCTGTCAACCCCGGCACCAGTTGTACCAGTGCCTACACCAGGTCCAGTACTTCCACCAGTCCCGGTCGTGATCCCTAGTGCCCATGCCCAGCCCCACCCCCTCACCGGGGATTCCTGTCCCAGTCATACCGACCCCTACCTCAGTCCCGCCATCAGTGGTGGATAGTCAGGTCCCGCCAGAATTAGCGGCTCAGATAGCGGCAGTTCTCCCGTGGCTGGGAAAAGGGGGGATGTTATCATCTGCGGTGAGCACCAAAGAAATAGGGGAGGATCCGTTAGCGGAAGCACATAAGATGGTGGCAAAGATTATGGCTACCACAAATGGAGTGGGGCTGAATACTCCTAACGCACCCCAAGCGGCAAAACCAGAGGTCAACACCGGAAATGAGAAGATTGTAGAGAAAGCGGGTGCCGGGGGAAGTGGTAAGGAAATGCCATTACCGTTGCTAGGCCCTGGTACGTTACCTTCTAGAAGAGAGGCAGGCATTACTTATGAACTGTTTGTCCGCCTGGCTGCTTGTACCTAATACGAAGGACTGGTTCCTAGCGCTAAATAATTGTTAGGTATCTGATTAAACTGTTGTTGGTGTTTTTTCTAAAATTAACAGTATTGATTGTGTATATTTTGAACACTTGTATATTCATTACACACTTTATTTGTTTGTATGTATTTTTCACTGTTCGATGACTGTTTGTTTGATGACATATACAAATTAAATGAAAAAATGTTTTTCTAAAAATAGACAAAAATACTAAAATAAAATAGTTGATCCCCCAGAACTGACAGGCTGGGTGGTATCCAAAATTCATAAAATAAATCTTTCTGGCTATTTGCTTTGGTGAATACATTTGAGTGGTCCAAGCCAGTCTAGATACAGGACCCAAACCTTTTCCTTCGCCCACCTTCTAGAAGGAAGCATTTAGCAAGGCATGTGTCACGAGAAGTGAAGGAATTAATTTGGGCTGGTGCATATGTCAATATGTTTTCTTTGCTGTTGATAACAGGGAAATGGAATATGCTAGGAAGCAAAAAGATTGGATGTCGCCTTGTGAATGGTGGGTGGAAATGGGGAGATTCAGAGTGGAGGAAACTATGACCAATTGGATCAGGGCCTTCTCTGTATTTATGGCTATTATAGCTGAGCGCTCCCCTAACTTGCAGGCTGAAATGGTGTGCTATTAGAGCAGTGTGACAATGTTGTATGATAATTATGGGGGCGCGGCTTGGAAGGATTATGACATGAATTTTAGGAAAGCTAAAGAATTTGACTCATCACTTACCTGGGACCAGGTTGACTCGATGTCATGGTTTAATCACTTTACTGCAAGCCGACAGAGTACTTCAAGCCAGGGCTGGAACAAAGGTTACACCCCAAAATCTTCGCAGCCCTTTCGTCCAGTGCGGTCTGGGGGCTCGGCCCCTGGGGCAGGGAACAGCAGGGGGCAAAAAGGGGTCTGCTGGGTTTTTAATAAGAGATCATGCACCAGGCCATAGGGCACGTGTAAATTTAGACATGCATGCGCCATTTGTAATCACCCTTCCCATCCAGAAACATCATGCCGCAAAAGAGGTAACGCATCCTCTGGAGATAAAGGGGAAAAAACCAGGACTGATGAGAATATACGGCTAATGTCACGTTCACCCATTGATGTGCAAGCTATGATCCCTTGGCTAAACAAAGACCCAGAACACACAATTGCTACGATGTTACAGGAAGGCTTTTTGTACAGTTTTAGGATCCCAGCAGAGGATTACAAAGGGACTCCTGAGTGAAGAAATCAGCAGTAAGTCAGAACCAATCCAGGGGTGGCAGCGGCCAAGATTAGTAAGGAATTGCGGTTGGGCAGAATAGCAGGTCCATTTGATCACATCCCTATCCAGAGTTTTGTTTGCTCACCCCTGGGTGTTGTTCCAAAGAAGGAGGAGGGCGAGTTCAGGTTGATTCATAATTTGTCAGCACCTAGGGGTGCATCACTGAATGACGCCATCAATGAGGAAATCCGTAGCATGAGGTATGCCTCCTTTGACCAAGCAGTGGATATGTTAAGGGCTCTGGGACCAGGGGCCTTGCTGACAAAGTCAGATATTGAATCCGCATTCCGGCTGCTGCCAGTTCATCCTTTGGATCATCATTTGCTAGGTTTTTCATTTCAGGGGAAATTCTATATGGATATGTGTATGCCCATGGGTTGTTCTGTCTCCTGCACCTATTTTGAAAAATTCAGTTCCTTTTTGGAGTGGGTCTTTAGACGGGTCACCAGCATGTCATGCATCATCTGGATGACTTTTTTTCTCGGGTCGGTGGATTCTCGGGAGTGTGCGTGGGCATTGCAGCAATTTTGCATGCTCATGGGGGCTTTCGGGGCCCCGCTGGCAGCGGGAGAGACGGTGGGTCCAGAAACAACAATAGAGTTCTTGGGCATCGAATTAGACGCCGTGGAGGGTTGTTTTAGGTTACCTACAGATCAGGAAATTTAGAGCACCATTACAACAGTGTTTAGGAAAAGACAAAGTGACACTTCATCAACTTCAACAAACGGTGAGGCAGTTGAACTTCGCATTGAGGGTCATTACCATGGCACGACCATTTTCCCGCTCAATCTCACAGACCATGACTGGCCTGCGGGAAAAGCACCACCACGCGCGTCTACCGGCAGAGGTCCGCCAAGACATGCGCATTTGGATCTCATTTCTGGAGGGTTTCAACGGCAGGGTAGTGTGGCCCGGTCCTCCCACCACGTCTGCTGAGTTAGGTTTATGGACTGACGCTGCAGGCAGTGTGGGATTTGGGGCCATACTTGGAAACAAGTGGGTGGCACACCAGTGGCCGGCATGGTGGGAGGAGAGTGGTCCAACAGCTAATATAGGTTTCCTGGAGCTATTCGTTGTTGTATGACTTTATTCGATATACAATATCATAAAAGTATATACAATCAGTTAAAAGACCAACCAATATAAAAAGAAGAAATGATATCGTTTTGTCATACAAACAGTACGGAGAATACTAGGCGTACTTGTAGCAAGATATACAAAATATAAAACATTCCTTAAAAGAGACTGTACAGAGTTAAAAACACTTATAAAAGTAATGGGAGCCGCAGCAATGGAGGGTAACATTACTAAAGATCCGAGGTCTGTGCTTTGTTCTCCCCGAGGAGCTTTGTTCTTGTCAGCCAGGCACATCCCAAGTACTTGGCTGTCCCACAGATTACACTAGGGATGGAGGTCTCTGATGTTAAAATGCGCTGTGCCTCCCTACAGTTCTTAAATCCCAGGTTGGAACACACGGGTTTCAACCATTTTTTTCTCGCCTGTCACGCTGGGAAGGCAAAAAGAAAATGGGGGATGGATTCCGTAGGAGAAGCACAACCCGGGCACCTATTATCATTCTCCTTCGTGTGCCTCCACCTTACTCGAAAATCATTCAATGGGAGAGTACCAAACCTAAGCTTCAGATAGAGTACCCTATCTCTCGGAGACTCGATAAAGTCAAGAAAGGGTTCCAGTTTTGGAGCAAACTTAAGATCTAGGAACTTCTCCGTCAAAGTACTGTGTTTCTGATTTCTTGTGGCTTCAATGGAAACCCACTCCCAATAGGCCTTCTTAACTGCTTGTTTTGGGCTGTGGGTTCTGGCTCTCCCAAGCCTCAGCCAATCCAATTTCCCCCACCATCTGTTTCAATTTCGATAACCAAGTTATCTTATGGCCTGTGTCTAGTCGGATTAGTTCAGTCAGGGCAGAGGCGTAGTTACACAGTTCCGGGGTCCTTCTGAGACGTACCCAGAATAGTAGGGACGCAACCTAGCTAGTTCATTTATTGTAATCATAACAGAGCGGGACTAGCGGGGTTGATGGAGGGAGCGAGACCAGGTCTCTGAAGAACTTATTCTCTGATCTCACTAAGTCCGTGATGTTCTCGAATCCCCACAGTTCTGTCCCATATAAAGATGAGGGAAAGGCCTTTCCCTCATAGACTATAATGGCAGGAGCCACTGGTCGGCTGTGGGAAAGACGCTGATGTCTTGCAATGGCCCCAGACACGCGTTTGTGATTAAGGAACATTTTTGACAGATGGGAGGTCCACTTCATCAGGTTGTTGACCCTACACCCAGATAGTCGAAAGCTTTGACTAATTCTAAAGGAGAGTCATTCAACTTGATGGTGTTTCTAAATCTTTTCGATGGCGCCAGTGCCATTAGCTTGGTTTTAGTTGTATTTATACACAAGCCTCTGGAGTTACAGAACTGGCTAAAATGATCTAGTAGTTTTTGTAACCCCATCGGGCTTTTAGAGATCAAGAGGGTATCATCTGCAAAAAGCCACGTGGGCGATTTTTCCCCTGCCAGGCTTGGGGCATCGGCTGGGTCCTCCCTCAGATGGTCTATCACCCCATTAACAAAGAGAGAGAACAAAGTCGGGGCCATAACGCAACCCTGGCGAACCCCTCTCTCAACCGCTATCCTCTCAGTCAATTGGCCCTGGCAGCCCCACCTAAATCTAGCATAATTCCCCTCATGGAGACGTTCGATGAGATCCAAAATCAGAGGGGGAGTGCCTAGGTCAGACAAGACCTGCCAGAGCCTGGCACGAGGGACCAGGTCGAAGGCCGTTCTTGAATCAATAAACGCCAAATAAAGGCTGCCTTTCTCAATTGTTACAGACTTCCAGTAGATAGCAAAAAATCTGAAGACCTGGTCCATCGTGCCAATCCCCTGTCTAAACCCTGCCTGGAAGTGTCACAAGACATCGTCCTCATCTATCCATGATCTCAATCTCGTAAGGAGAACCCTGCCAACCACTTTCTGCACTACATCGATTAAACTAATCGGTCTGTAGTTGGCAGGATCCTCCCTATCTCCCTTTTTGTAAATGGTCACTACTTCAGCGCCCTTCCAGGAGTCCGGAACTGGGTGACCATTCGCAATGAGATTCAAAACCCGGAGGATGAAAAGGGCCCAAAGATTTTTATTGCGGAGTAATAAATCTCCTGGAAGGCCGTCAGGACCAGCTGCCTTGCTTGGCGCAATGCTTGCAATAGCCGATAATACCTCCTTGAGCCCAAAAGATTCCCCCTGGTTAGGGGTCTCAGAGGTGGCTGACGAGTCCCCTGCTCTAGGGGTGTGTTCCCTATCCCACCAGAATACAAGCCATGAAAATGATCAAACAATTGACGACCTGTTATATGGTTGGGCATCGGATCAGCTCCCTTCCTCGTGCTAATGTTAATAAGCTCCCAGAATGTGGTTGAGTCTTTCAAATGGGCAGCAGATATGAGCTCCTGCCAGGGCGATTCTTCCCAGCAGGCGCTTCGCTTGGTCTATGGTCCTATAGTAGATCTTTCTCGCTGAGATTATTTTAGTCTGGTCTTTTGCTCTAAGGGCTAATGATAGGTCCTGTCTCCTTTCCCTACATAGGGCAGAGTACCACAGATTCGCTACTTGTCGGGGGTGAGCTTTACGGCCACCATTGTCTTTTATACAAAAGAACTCCCCTATCTTTTCCGCGGTCTCCTGATATATCCTAGTGAACCTAGAGTCCTGTATGGCATTGGGGAAGTACTGAATAGGGGATCGAGCTCTAGAATACTCTACTCCATAAGATCCCTGATGTTTTTCAGTGTCTGATCCTGTTTTGCAACAATGTGCCATCTAAGGTGGCGGTTGCAATTTGAGGGCAATAACTCCCTTGTCGACAGCATCGGGGTGCTACCCATCTCGATGGATGTGGTGGCTGGCGCTCATGTAAATTGCATAGACAAAGGGTTGTGATCGCTATCAGACCTTGGGATGACCTCCATATCAATGAGATCAGCCCACAAACCCACATCTAACAATATATAATCAATACGGGGGGGAACTAATCCTGTTAAAAGTGTGTGCTCCCATAAGGTCGGAGCGAGCCCTACCATTGACTGCTCTTAGATTGTGCTCCAAAGTCAGAGTATTGATTTGTATGGCTCTTTGTGACCATCGCTTTATTGGAGCTAGGTTGAGTGGCGGAATGGCCCACTTAATGTCCTCGTTTCTAGTGCTCAGGATATCTTCACCGCTTAGGGGTTCAAAGGTGCAGTTAAAAACGACTGCAACAATGATCCCTGAGTCGGTGGTGATAGCCAACAGCTCTGTATCCAAAACTGTTAGAGTGGAAGTCGCTTGAGCACCTAGAGACCCTCTGGCATAGGTATTACAAATCTCCAAGTGGGCAGCATTTTTAACCCCTCCAATGGTTAAATGCAAGATGTCCTGGGATGGGCTGTTATGTTTAGATACCAACCAATTCAACCCGATGTTAACCCAGATAAGAAGCCCCCCGAGGGGCGTCCGAAACTCGAGCTGATCGCGGGGATATGGTATGTAGTAAACCCCGGCATGTGGAGGGGGACCAGGATCCATGTCTCCTGGAACAAGCAGATGTCGTATTTGCCAATAAATTCATTCCATTCTGGAAGGGCTAGTTTTTTTTGAAGGCCCGCTCTGTTCCAGGATATCAACTGAATTACCCCCGGAGTTTTAATACTGCGATTGGCTTCTCTCGCCACGCCTCTCCCCGGTGAGCCAGAATGATCAATTATGGTCTCCCCGTTGATCATACAAGCTTCACCTTCTAGGTTTATCGGACCATGACCCACAACTTCACCTCCTGATGGATATATCTTGGGTACCGGGCGGAAGATATCTAGCCGTTCCCTCTCTAGTCAGTCGACCTGGCACAGCCCGGAGCCCCCGCCTCCCGGGCCATTGACCAAAGTGGGAACCGACGAATCTGGATAGATAAATGCTGAGAGGGAGATGCTCTAAACTCAAGGGTCAGTAAGTTCTCTGCTATGATGGAATCAAAGAACTCAATCTCCACGCAGTCGGTCTTGGAGTCAGCCCTTGTAATCCGCCTCACTTTAGCCATATCCTCTCGTATGATGAATCTACATCCCCTTGTGTGCCTCAACCAGTGTATTGTTTTGTCATGGATAGACTCATTACTTTCATAGCCCCCTACTATAGCCAGTTTTGGGACATGTGTCATGTAGATTGTAGGCCTGATGTTGGGGCGATGTGGTAAATTGCCTTGTGCACCTGTGTAAGTGGGTAGACTATTCATAGCTGGATTGGGGTGAGCCGGGGAATGATTGCCCACCATGGATGGAGCCTGTCCCGTGGAACGCCCTTTGGGTATACTGGGTCTCACAGAGTCAGCAATTGACCTAGCAATGGGGGGTGTTCTATTTATCCCCACACAGCCCTTTGTACCATGGACCAATAAAGGAGGAGGGTTTGAGGGAACATCTCTGGGTTGATCAAATCCGGCCTTATTGGCTGTTATAGTTGGCCCCCGTGAAAGAGATGGAACGGGGGCAGCTGGCATGGCCACTCGATCTGCCAGTAGGCCCTCCACCTTAGCTCCTAAGGAACCCACTATCTTTTCCAACTCTTGGATCCTCTCTAATAGCTGAATCTTGGAGACCCCACACAGGTTACAGCTAACATGGTTCTCAGTGGTTGCCTTGTCCTGATGACCCCCCAATGGAAATGGGATAGCATCTGCAGATTCTGGGTTGAGAGGAGCAAACCTGTTCGAGCAGGGTACCAAGGGGGACAAAACCTGATCCCGTTCTGACCCCTCAGAGGATTCTGCATCTAGTACTGCATTAATGATGAAGTTTGGGTCAGATCCTGATTTGGATAGGGCACGGGAACATTGCTTTCCGGAATTTTGTTTTGAGAACATGGAGGAAATTAATTTTACTTGCGACAGGAATAAAGCCTCATCAACCTCGCGCGCGACATTACTCGCGATATCGGTGCTGCTGCGGCCTAACACCTCTTCACAATCATTAACTACTTCTTCTATCCTTGATAGCACACAGTTCATCGCAGCATGGGGCGCTTTTTTGGCTTTTTTGGCTTTTTTCCCTTTTTTTTTTGTAGCTACCCCCCCGCCCTCCATGACCTTCCTTTTTCCCATAGCAAGAAGATAACAAAAAGAAGGATTGGGTGATCGTAAACAAAAGCCAAAGCCCGGCCTCCTCTGGCCTCTGACGGCCACAGACGGCCTGCCCCTTGCCTGTTCTTAGCCCGGCGCACGTCCGCGCGCGTCCCGCGGGGCGGGAAGAGCCTTCTAAATTAATACCCCACCGGTGTCATGGGGGAGGGGCTGCTGGTGTGACCGGTTGCCTCGGGTTTTTCTGGGCTGTGTAGTCCCTGGCCCCGCTACCCTTCCGCCACAAGTCACGAACCACAAGCGCCAGGTGTTGTGAAGCGTCTCCTGGAGCTATTCCCAAACTGGGTTGCATTGACAGTCTGGCCTCAACATTTATGTAATCAATCTGTAATCTTCTGGTCAGATAACATGACAGTGGTGGAATGTATCAATCAGCAGGCAGCCCGGTGTAAGATGATACTCCACTTACTAAAAGAGATAGTGCTGGTGTGCATGAAATTGAACGTACAGTTTAGGGCCAAACATGTTCCAGGGGTATCAAATAATGCAGCTGATGCACTCTCTCGCTCCAAGATGCAGGTTTTCAGGGACCATCTACCATCCGTAGAGGCGATGCCAACCCACTTCCCGGAAACACTCTGGCAGATTGGTGCCCCCAGGTACAGAACCTCGTGGCAGCAAGCCTAGCACCCAGGACAAGAACAGCTTATGAAGGGGCATTTCTGTCTGACTGCGCCTTTTTGGGGCAGGGTTGGGAGGAGAGATGGAATGATTCAGTGAACTTCATCCAATACTTGGACGCACTGCATAGGGAGGGGCGCTCTGCGGCGACAGGAAACCAACACGTGGCAGCTGTTTCTTTCTTTGCACAGATCAAAAATGCCAAGGACCCCACGAATAGCTTCCTGGTGAGGAAGGCTTTGAAGGGGTGGCGGCGCCTCCAGGGAACTGCTCCTGACACTAGACAACCAATAGGTTTAGAGCGGCAGGCATCGCTTTTAAATGCTCTGGGTGGCGTTTACAGTTCACCAGGGGAAGTGCTATTGTTTAGAGCTGCCTTTGCACTGGCCTTCTATGGGGCATTCAGGATAGGGGAGCTGGTGGCTAGCAATATGTCCTAGGTGGACTACAATTAGGTCATGCTCAGATATTAGGAGATGCGCTGTTAATTACTATTAAGAAATCAAAAACTGATCTGGAAGCGCGTGGTGAGGGGCTGGTGCTTCATCGGGCAAGAGTGAACCCATGTTGCCCAGTGATGCACGTAGAGGCCTTCCTCCAACAGACGGTAGGCGCAGTGGGGGGACGCTGTTAATGCATGCGGATGGTACCCCACTTACCAAGTTCCAATTGAAAATGGTGTTGGCTTTGACAATTGACAGAGCTGGTTTAAATCCAAAACACTTTGGGACACATTTGTTCCGAATAGGTGCTGCCACAGAGGCGACGGCGAGGGGGCTGCAGAATAGCAGTGTGAAAAGGATTGGGAGAAGGTCTTCTAGTTCTTACAAGCGTTATGTGCAGCTGCACATGTTGTAAGGGTGGCAGAACAATTGGACTGATGCCTGTCTTGCTTGTTTGCTTATATTTCAGTTTCTTGAACCTGTCACTCAGGGCGGAAACTGCCACCAACTATTCTATATCCGGTATCTTCACCACATGTAAGACGTGTTAAATCTGTTTTCATGGCAGGTAGTTACAGACAAAGGCGGAGCAAGGAGGTTTCAAGGTGTCCTTCCATGGGAGAGGGGGGCTCTATCTCAGTTAATTTAGGGGGTTTGTTACAGAGCTGCTGAACAGACACACCCCGCCGCCCACGGTAGTTATCTTGCATTTGGGCGGAAATGATATTGTAAAATTGGGTAGAAGGGTCCTGATGGAGGAGATAATCTCTGAGGTAAGTTGGTTGGCCAGGACATGCCAGGGCTGCACCATAGTTTGGTCCCAAATGATACCTAGATCCAATTGGAGGGGGGGGGGGAGTCGGTCAAAGCGTTGAATCACTCGGGAAAGAGGACCAACAATAATGTAGAGAGGCTATTTAGGTCACCTCAGCTGCAAAACATAGCACATGGGTGTGTCAGGGGGGAACGGTGCTTCTTAAAAGACGGGGTTCACCTGACTGATGTGGGGAATTACTTATTTTTGGAGAACATCTTGGCTTGGGATTTAGGTCTGAGCATGACCTTTCAGTGTAGGAGGTTAGGGGGGGGCAGATAGTCGGGCAACTACGCTGGCCTGTGGCGGTAAGGTCATGATTGGTGAGCAGTCAATTTAAGGGGGAAACATCCTTTATGACGCAACTTTTACCACACAGTGCCTTTAAAACGCAGGTTTTTCAACAAAAGTCATTACAACGAATTGCGCTGGGGGGCGCTCTAGCATAGGTAATAGTTTAATTTACTATCCAACACCTTCCCTACTATCCACGGGGACTGGAGTTGGAATAGTAAATTAAAGTATTCACTATCCAGCAACCCCCAACGCAAGTCGTTGTAACGACTTGCGTTGAAAAACCTGGGTTGTAAAAGGCATGCGTAGTAAACGCATGCGTTGTAACAACGTACATCCATTTAAGGTCCTTAAGGGGCGGCACCATTCATGAATGGGGTCGTCCAGGGGGAGGGACAAGGGCCCCCAGGAACGGTCCAAGACCTCCAGGGGCGGTACATCCGGATGGATAGCTGGGTGCGGGAGAGGAGGGAGTCACGCTTTCTTTAGGCTGGTTGGCCATCCCTTGTCCCTTTTTAATAAAGGTGTGGAAACACGGGGCAGGGGAGGGGGTTGGGCGGTAGTCCCTAACCATAAAGAAAAGCGGGGGCCGCATCAGCCCCCCGCATGTATGGTGGGGCACCGGCCCCCCTCCCCCTTGTGTCATCAGTCTTGAGGGGCGCACACCGCCGCGTCACGATGACACGGAAGGCGCACCTACCCCCTGATTGGCGTAGGGCACCCAGTTGACCTGGGGGTCAGGCCAGTTAGAACTGGTCTGACCGCCCTAGGGGTTTAAAAGGCGGAGGAGCACGGGGAGCGGTCTCTTGTTCCCGCGCTCCTCGAGCCTGCACCTTGCCCCCCAGCCTTTTAGGAGGCTGTCATCTTTTTCCCCACCCACCATCCCCTGAAGCAGATAGTCAACAGTGTGTGATAATGTTGTTTGCATGTTGTTTGCATAATTTTGGTCTTCTTTCCCAAGCTAACTCGTTCTGGTGAGTTTTATCCTTAGGAATCTTTTCCCGTTTACAGGTCAGCAATCGTCGTATTTATTGATATTCTAGGTCAGGTGGTAATGTCATGATTGGTGAGCAGTCAATTTAAGGTCCTTAGAGGGCGGCGCCATTCATGAATGGGGTCGCCCAGGGGAGGGACAAGGGGTCTCTCAAGGAACTCCAGGGGTGATACAGCCGGATGGATAGCTGGGTGCGGGAAAGGAGGGAGTCATGCTTTCTTTAGGCTGGTTGGCCACCCCGCACGTGCACCATGATGTCAGAAAATGGTGCAGAGTGCAAGGGCCCCACTTTTGTTAATATAATGGAGTCCAGGGAGCGTACGGGGGTAACCGGAGGGGGGGAAATTCCCTCTCAGTAAACGGGCCCTCTGCGCATGCGCACTCATACGTGAGGGCGTGGCTGTGTTGATAAGGATCTGACACCGGTTAGTGACCTTGCTGTAGGCCCAAATAGGATATGCAGAAGTTAATAACGTATGATTATGATTCAATGTTTTAGTTAAGATAGGAATACGCAGTATTAGAACTATGTTAAGGTTAGCCTTTGACACCTGCCTACATGAATTGTAATCTAATGTCACTTAAGTTTTCTGCATAAATAATTGTGTAAAAATTGTTTATTTCATTTTTTTTATTTTGTTTCATGTTTTAATAAATACGGCTGGGGGTTGTATGACCCCCCGCCTTCCAAAGAAAAACTACTCATGTCCCTTGTTAATAAAGGTGTGGAAACACGGGGCAGGGGAGAAGGTTGGATGGTAGTCCCTGACCATAGTCACACAGCTGTGGAGCCCACACGCAGCTCCAGCATCAGTCCTGGCACGCCAGCACGGACCGGCACAGACCATGACACTGGCATGGGCGAGTCTTCATGGAGTACTGCTGGCTCGATTAGTAATGAGCTCGGCACTTCAGCAGCAGCAACTCAGCAGGTGGGTGGGCCCATCTTCTCTCATTTTAGCATATGTGTGCGTGTCTCCAAGTTCACTCGTCACAGGTTTAAATTATTTAAACTTTTGACTAGATCTAACATGATAGTGGCCTTAGTACTGTGGTGGACTATCATCGACCTTAATTAATATTTCACTTTTGACCTATAAGTTAAAATATTTGCCTGTTATGTTGCATGTTTACCCCGTGGTTTCGTAACCTGATTATCACGGCCATCCATGTAATATTTTCTGTGGTTAACTGAAGAGACCATAAGGGAAAAATCCCAACTTCACAATGACATGGAAAAATGAAAAAGGTTTTAGAACAATATGCATTTCTGTCAATAACTCTGACACTTTCTTATTGTCTGGTTACCTATTTCGGAAAAAAGCATCTGTTGAGCTGAAACGTTTTTGTTCACTACAACTCCTGTGACCTTTCTAAGAATGGCACTTTTCATTTATCTAAAACGAATGGGGCACATACTGACACGGATATAGTCTTAAAATGCGCTGACACTGAAGGAGCCTCCTACCAACATATGTGGTCGATTTTCCACTCTGCATTCTCCTTCGGACCCAGCAAAGGACACCGGGCTAAAGTTACAAAGCACATTTATTTCACCCGGATTAGCATGGTACAGTCTGAGCTCTGAGAGACTTCCTCAGTTTTAGATGAGCATCCCCTTACAGTGCCTACTGAAAGAAAAATCTATGTCCCCTTGAAGAAATGAACTGTCACGACAGTGCAACAAAATTAAGAGCTGTTTAGCACAACAATAAAATCAAGGAATACAAAAAAACGTATCTCTCAGAAAAAAGTGTAATGCATTTTAAAAATAACTTAGGGCCATATGTATCAAGCCGTTTGCGAATCGCAAAGGCCGAAATTCACAGAATTTCGGCCTTTGCGATTCGCAAACGGCCTTTTTGCATGTTTTGGTATGTATGTAATATTCGGGAATATAAGGAATAGCAAATATTTGCGATTCCTTATTTTGCCATAGCATTTAAGGAATCGCAATTTAGCGATTCCTTAAATGCTATGTATGTACCATTTTTGGGTTGCGAATTATGGCTAAGAATTTGCAAATTACCACCAACTTGTAGTTGATGGTAACTTGCGAATTCTTCAAAAAATGCACAATTTGGCATTTTTGAATGTGGCATGTGATGCACACACATGCCCATAGGGCATGTATGTGCGCCATATGCACACACGCATGTACATTTCAGGGGTGCAGCAGGGTGTCTTTGAGACACCCCTGCACCCGTGAAATAATTCTCAAATTGCGATTAGCAAATTGCGAATTCGCAATTTGAGAATTATTTCGCAATCATTCCTATGGGCCTCCTGGCCCATAGGAATGCATTGGAAATTATTCCTTAATTGCGAATTCGCAAAATGCGAATTCGCAAATAAGGAAGATTAAGGAATCACTAAAATATAGCGATTTTCTTCATACATACCATTTTGCAATTCCTAAATAGCGATTCCTTAAAAATCGCTATTTAGGAATCACAAAATAGTTTGTTGATACATATGGCCCTTAATGTGAAAATGTATATTAAAATACTATTCGAACATCATTAAAATGTGATCGCGACACCTACAGAAAACCTATGCTAAATTATTTTTTTAACATTGTTCAAACACAATACACTCCATCATAAACACATTATAAACCATATTAATGTAGTGCAGTTAATAACATTAAAGAAGGGAAACATATATATGTATATATATCTATTACTTAGTAGCAGTAGTCGCTCTACAGTTATAGTTAGCGTGACTGGATATGGATTTTTGGGATTTTTTTCCCTTAACAAGTTTCCACCCATTGGAATTATGCCCATTAAACTTTGCAGACTAACTGCCCCTGTTTCATTCTTGGAATCCTGAAACTTTTTTAACGTTTCATTAAGAGGGTGTGAAGGAAAAAGGGGGGTTCCAAAACGTGTGTGAAATTCCATGCATTTTACATAGACTTTCATATTTCGCGTAGCTCAAAAAACATATGTCGTATTTTTATGAAATTTGGAAGGATTATATATTATGGTACACATATGATTCTTTGTAGTACTGCAAGAGAGTAGGTTAGGACAGCGGTACTCCTGAGGTATATAGCATTGACAAGTCATTAGCTGATTGGCCTACATACTGCCTATACAAAAGTTAACGGCATCCATGCTGTTTTCAGTTCTAATTTCTCTGTGTTCTACGTTAAGCCGCCATCACTTCATGAGACCACATTTGTTCTCATCCTTAAGTGTCTTTTATAGGGCATTGATAAATGTGGCATGAAATATATGGGAGTAAAGAGCAACTATTTTCAGAGTAACGAAAATCTGAAACTCTCGCTCAAATGGCACTTTTCTACTTTAAATAATTGTAAATGTAGGAAGGAGAGGCCACCTCTAGTGAGATTAGAACATTCTCACTGTATTTTGGGATGCAATAAAAGAGCAATTTCTGATGTAATCAATCATAATAAGGGTCTTTGTTGTCTTTATGCAGGTTTGGCTGACAACACAAGGCCTGTAGATGAAAATATAAGTTCTTAAATTAATTAATTCTTTTTCCTTCAGCCACTGTCTATATTACCCTTTTAATGTTTCTCAGATTTACATTTCTAAAATAGTTAAAGGGATTGGTACTGCACAGTCTCTAAGGCTATTTTACACCCAGATTCCTGCACATTGTCTGGTCATCCATACAAATATCTACATTGCCTGCTTTTACTAAATATTCTATCTAGGTTTTGTCGTGCAAGAATTTCAGAACATTCCCTGGGAATAGTGGCCCAAAGAGGGATTTTGGTCCAATTCTGCATATGTTACTTACGGACGCCTGTATACTCAGCTGCCCTTGCAGCAGGATCAGGGGGCCTGGACTTGCCGCCCCAGCCAGCACTGCGCACAGCGTCACAGCAGCGCCAGGAGGCTGTGCTTAAATCGGGCAGCGGGCTCCCGCAGCTCAGGACGCCAGTATACTCACCGGCACTTGCAGCAGGGTCAGGGGGCCTGGTCTCGCCGACCCAGCCAACACTGTGCATAGCATCACAGCAACGCCAGGAGGTGTGTGCCTAAATCGGGCCCATCACTGACTGGAGGTGCCTGGACTGGGCTACATCCCTAACATCTGCTGTTGGACATTTATACCCACCTGCGATTTTACACGACCCCCAATGTAAGTACTGACCAGTTCATAATTAACTGTTTGGAGACTGAGCAGGGGAGTCTTGGGGGTGTTGTGTAGTGGCAGCAAGGCTTTCCAATTGCCCTGTGCTCGTAGTTTGTGGTTGGGGTGTGTTTCGGACAACCCCGTGTATAAGCACATTATGGGGAAAAGGAAGTGTGCCTCTACAAGTTCATCGCCTGATCCCATCAAGGACACTATTGACAATTTTCTAATTAAGGCAGTGGGAGCTATCTCTAAAGAAATTGACAAAGGCAAGCGGAGGCTCTCACGGGGCAGGGCCGGAATAGCGGCATTGTTACCGGACGGGAATGTGGCACTGATAGAGGGAAATCCTGCCGAAAATGGAGCAGGAGCTATTTTGTATCAACGGCTGGGGGAGGAAGCAGAAGAGAGAGGGGGCCCAAACCAGAGCACCAGTACAAGTCTAAACAGCACTGCAGCTGGCCAGACTACACGGAGTAGGGCCATGTTGCCTTACAAAAGATGTGTGGATCAGAATGGCCCACTAGCCCCAAAGAGACAGCGTAAGGAACAGAGGAAAATAGCTCCCAAACAGCTACGAGAAACACCATAGGCCCAGATTTTAGGGGTGCCAAGGATCTTGATAAGGATGCTGAAGATTCATGGGGATCCCTTAAGGAAAAAATGGTGGCATTGGTGTATGGTCTCCTAAAGCAATTTATAAACGAGCTATCAAAAAACGATGACATTAAGGCTTCACTCTCGAACAATGAAAAAAGCGTTGCCCTCGGATAACCAACCCATGCAGTTTGCTGCACCAAAGCCTAATGTCCGACAAAACCTAACTTCTAATGCTACCCCACTCGTAGAGACATGCACCGAGTCCCAGAACGCCTCAGTGACTATGGGTACAACAGGATGTGGGGAACTGGGAGGAAAGGCTACAGGCATGACTAGGCCCGGTCAGCTGACCAACTCAAACAGGGATTGGAACGAAAGAGGCTCGGCGGGTCTTAACATCATGGTCTGCAGGCCAGTGGTGTCACCCATTCTGTCTATAACACCCACAATTTTCCAGTCATAGATCTCCCTACAGCAAGCTGTCCTTACACAGTGGTTCTAGTGGCGGTACCAGGACGAGATAGCACACATGATGAGTCTAGTGTCCAGTTGATAAACAAGCTAACCCACTGGTTAGGTAAACATGCTGGGTTTGTGGTGGTGAGCCTCAGCAAGGCCTACCAGTGCAAGGGGTTCGCCCTTCTCTTCACAAGTCCTCAGACCAATAGGATAGAAGTTGGCACAGAAACTGGAATAGAAAATACAAAGTTTATTAACCTCATGAGGTGGAACTACATTCACATAACACTCTTCGGCAATGTATGAAGTAGCACACTGAATGGAAGTAGCTTGGTCCTTTTATACCCACATTTTATACCCACACATGGGCTGAAAAGAAGGCGGTACAAGTACATGAAGTAGGTTTTAGGCACATTTAAGGTCATACAGAAATTGCACAGTCAACAAGTGGGAGGAGCTAACAATTGCTAATTCTGGTGAACACATCCTGACATTTACAGACTAACAGCAGCTGCATGGACATCTGCAAACTCAACTGAGCATGTGCAAAGCGGAAGAGGCTAAATATAACCTGTCTCTAGGCAGATTTCAAGAGCAGACAACAGCAAGGTAGGACAGAGCACATGGCACGCACGTGGTAGCATATGGCTAACAAAATGGCTGTCAGAAATAAGAAATGGATTCTACAAAATGGACAAGATAGCCTCTAAATACAGGATGGCTTCTGCTAATGCTAACCCAATCGCTGCCAGATTGCAACAGGTTTAACACCTTGGACCAAATACACATCCTGATGGCTAGAAGGATGACGTGGATTGGCAGGTCTAAGAACATTTTCCCTGGGGATAGCATGATTGTCACACTTAGGTATCCGGCACTGGCCCAGAAGATTTTGTTTTCATCCTCATGATCACTTAATATAGATTCTGGGATTAAACCAGTACCACTGTTTTTTTTTTACAGACCCCCTTCTGAACTCTTGTCTCCCCAATGCGCGGCAATACAGGATGCGGGCCTTAGTGGGGGTGGAGGTCTCTTGAATTCAAGAAATCCATTTGCAGCACTGAGGGATTTGAATGACATAGATTGACTCTCAGAGGGGGCGAGTGTAGTAAGAATGGATGGCAAGCGGGTGGGAGAAACTGAGAAACAAAGTGGGAGAGCAGATATTAACAATGGGACAAGCTGTGAAACCCACAATGAGCATAGGTATCAAAGGGAAAGGAGGTCCCCCAGTGCAGGTGAGGCTATTACTGACCCTCCCGGACCTCAGGTGAGGCGAATAATGGGTGATTTAAAATTGATTTTGTGAAACATGGCATGTTTGACAAGTACGTTTTGGGATGAGGAATGGCTCCGTTATATCAGACATTTTCATATAATCGCCATCCAGGAAACTTGGGAGCCAGCAAACACCTTCTTCTTAGAAGGGAAAAAAGCGTTCTTCTATGCAGCACAAATGTCTAGTGCAGGGAGAGCAAGGGGTGGCCTAATTATGTTTGTAGATTTAAGGGTCCAGGGGAGGTGAAAGCCCAAGCTATGGGAGTCGGATGTAGTGCAGGGCCTAATATTACTAAGCAAAATGTATCGTTTGACATTCATTCATTTTTATAACGCACAGTCAAACTCGCAGGGATCAAACTGCCTGGATGAATTAAGTACTCGCCGGGAGAAATTGCAATTTGAAGGCCAAGTCCAGTCACATTTAATATTAGCTGGATATTTTAACTGTCACCTGTGTTCCAATCTGAGGGTGACTGATTGTGATTGTCAGGCCTGTACAAAGGGGCCACAGATGGAACACAACCACTTAGGACGGGAGTTGAGTGTGCTCTTAAACACCTTTGGCCTAACCCACACAATGGATCTGCCTATCACCCAGATATAACTGTAACCCCCACTTATAAGGTAGAGGATGTGCGTCATTTATTTATTTGATCTTTCTCTGTCATATAGTTAGGAGGTTTATTACCAGTTTTAATATTTGTCACAGTATATTCACTGATCATAACCCTGTAATCATATCACTGGTGGCCCCCCGATATCGCCCGGTATCGCATAGTCTGACGAGGGGACATATCTCTGCAACTGATCAAGGTGGGCGGTTGCGCTGGGCACAGGTTGATACTGCAGCTTTTAATAATTCCCTTTTTAACAGAGGCAAGCAAGAGATACAGAATTGTTTAGACCCAGAAATACAGGGCTGTGAACTAGTTCAGACTTTTACAGACATTGACCAACTAGTGAATAGCCTATTAAAATCAACTGTACACTCTAGCTCTAGGAACATGCCAAGATTGTTTGATGGGCATTGTTAGCAGGCCCTCAGAGCTCTAAAGAGGGCCCTTAAACAATCACCCAGAGACAGGGGATGGATTACGACCTGCTGCAAAATGTATTAACAAGCCGTTAGGACACTGAAGCGCCAACTCCAATTGAAGGCATGGGAGGATTTAGAAGAGGCTGTTGAGCTAAAGGGCTCTACTCGTTTTTGGAAGGTTATCAACAGCCCATGTTTTAAAGATTCTAATAGCCCGACCCTGGCCCATAACATTTTACCTGAGCCGTGGCAGGCTCATTTTGAGGGACAGGATAATCAGCACATAAGAGTGGATGAGCAACATACATTGACCATTGTCCAGAGCATGGACACTATCTCTTTTACTCTAGAAGAGAAGAGGTGAGACTCTGAATAGATTGTCTCGCGTGGATTAAAGCCCCAGGACATGACAGGATTCCACCTAACCGATTCCGAAGTAACCCAGAGGTATGGGCGCCAATTCCAGTGAGGGTATTAAATGCTGCAGTTGCAACAGAAATGTCTTCTTCATGGTCCACAGCAACCATTGTCTGGATATTCAAGAAAGGAGATAGGGACAGTCCACACTGCTATCACCCAATACCGCTTATTGATGTGACAGCAGAGGTCCTGGGCCGAGTGGTACTGAACAGGTTGGCAGAATGGGCTGAGACCCAAGGAATAATAATGGATGTGCAAAATGGGATCCATGCGGGCAATTCTATGGTAGACCAATGTTTAAATCTCTATCTTGTTACTGCAAAGTACACAATAGTCAAACCAGAGGCACTCTATTTAGCCTTTATGGACCTTATTGCAGCTTTTGACCGTGTAAATTGTAGTAAACTCTGGAACCTCATGGGATCATTTGGGGTGGATCCGGCCTTAATTAACACCCTAATGGCATTACATTTAAACACTTCTGCTGCAGTAAGATACACGCAAGAGGGGAAAACCACAGAATATTTTAAGTGTCTGTGTGGGGTCAGACAAGGATGTATTTTAGTCCCCTTTTTATTCACTTTATAAATTAACAGCCTGGACTCAGCACTAACCGCACTAGAAGCAAATACCCCAAAAGTAGGCGCAAGATCAGTCCCTGTTCTACTTTATGCAGACAATGCGGTCCTCCTTGCTTGCAAACCAAAGGTCTTGCATGGTTTTATTAGATGGGCTCGTAGGGTTTATGAATGAGTTGGATTTGTCACCTAATTCAACAAAAACAAAATCTTACATAATGGAATTATGGAAGAAGAGCAGGAAGCCAAATACCCATAGAGTAGGCACACATACTCTTGGGAAAGTACCAGTTTTCTCATATCTAGGTATCATGTTCGTTGAAAAATTTAGTTTTACACAGTTATTAGAGGGTACGTGTCTCGGTTTGACATAGTCCACTAGAGCGATTACAAGCTTTGCTCACAGATTAGGCAAATGGTTTCCAGGGACAATTTTGAAATTGTATAACTCCTTTTGTAATTCTAAAGTTTTATATGGAAGTGAGGTCTGGGGATTTATGAGGACAAAGAAATTACAAAGGGAAGAAAACAGCTATTTTAGGCTTTTGCTGAAAGTCCCCCAAAGTACCCCTGTATTTATTGTCCATGAGGAGTTGGGGTCCAAATAAATTTCTGACCTGGTGGCGGTGAAACCCCTTTTGTGTTGGGTGAACATATGCTCCAAAGAGGAGACAGGTTTTAATAGGCAAGTAATTAAGGAATATTCCTCCCTGGACCATGCGCTAAAATTCCTGTGGCTAAAATACGTAAAGGACACCTTTACCATGCTCGGTAGGACAGATTTGTTCTCTCATCCAGATAAGGTGTGCGCACAGGATAAGCGCCTATCAAAGATCTATTTTTTAAATAGGTTGTGGCCCAAAGGGAGGAAAACAAATTGAAAAAACCACGGTTAGAAATGATATCCTAGTTATGTCAACACAAAGTATAGAACCATACTTAACCCTCATAGCTAGCGCACATGATTGATATTTAATTACACGGTTTAGACTGTATTTATTCAACATTTACTGGCTGTTCCTGCTGGGTATATGGCACGTCATGAACAAAAGGGGCCCTGTGGTTGCGACACTAGGTCTCCACAGGATACCCTACATTTTGTTCTTTTGTGTCTGCACCACTCATTTCCAAGAAATGTGTTCCTCAAAGGGCTTTTAAGGAAACTCATATTCAAGCAGGCCCGGGTGGCCCTGCTGTTTTTAAAACTGTCCCCAGATGTTATTCTGTGTCTCGAACTTTTTAAGCTCTGCTTTAAAGTTAAGAAAAACCAGGGGAACATAAAAGCAGAATATCTTTATCTAACTGTGTTTCAATTATGATAGTTTGTAGAGACTTTTAATGCTTTTTAACCCGTTTGCTGCTTCGAACGTTCAGCACCAGTGCTGAACGTTCGAAGAAACGGGTGCGGCCTCATCGGCCGTTGGACATGCACAGCACGAGGGAGGTAGCTTGCGTGACGTCCAACGGCCGACGGCAGCAGCGAAGGGGTTAACAACGCTTGAGTATTGCCTTTACTGTAATACCTTTTCTCAAGAGTTTTTTTACCCTTATGAACACTTCTTTTATATTGACGTGCTGATGAAATTGTATCTTTTATGGTAATATTTTCTCATATGCCGAACAAAGATTATTGTTACTATTACTATTATTATTATTATTATTATTATTATTAATATTATTATTATTATTATTATTATTATTATTATTATTATTATTATTAATATTATTATTATTATTATTACTATTATTATTTGTATTATATATTTTACTTTCTTACTGAAAGATGTTCAAGTTAAAGTAGAACTTTCAATGTCACCTTCATAGACAGCACATTTACATCCATGTAGAGTGCAAAAACACCTGACTTTTTCAAAGGTGAAAAAGACAATATTTATTAAAGAATTGTGAATATAGCTTGCTGAAAGAATGAAGGGACTGATTCACTCTGTTATTTATACATGCCCGCAATACTGCTGGCATATTGTTATATATCGTGCAGTGTAGTCCCCTACTGTAACTTCTAGAGCATCCATTCTTTCTTCCTTTATGATCCCCCAATTGAAAAAACAAAGAAGATATTGATGGGTTGTATTGTACAAGTGTAAAATTCTAGTGGAAAGCTTGGGCTAGCTGCCAGCCAGTTCCAGAACGGTTTATGGTTATGGAATTGAAAGGGCTTCCCAGTGCTACAGAGAAAAGACAATTGTAGAGGAAGGATCTTTAAGGAAATGGCCACGTCTTAAGTATTTTTCTGAAGATTCTTTCATATTTGATCAGCCTCAATTCCTTGGTCATGAAATTGCAGAGTTTTAGGGCAAGGTATGAAAATGATCTCCCTTCCCTCTGGATTTCTTTATCCTTAAGGTTTTCATGAGGTAGTCTGATAAGGACCTGAGAGATCTATTAGGGACATAGGGTGAAGCAGGGTCCAGTTTTACCATATAATACATTCGCTATTTCTGTCCTACATCTGAAACATGAGAGTCTTAACTGACCCTGCCAGTCAAATGTGTAGGAGTTTGCTAATTTACCCATATTGTCTTAAACAATTCACTGAAATTGGTAGGCCCTATGCCAGGGCCGGCTCTAGGCTCACAGAGGCCCTGAGCAGGGAGTGTAGGTAGGGGGCCCGAGGCCGCCAAATCCCTGCCAGGGGCCACCACGCAAATATGTATCTAAGGATATATATTGGCGTGGCGGCCCCTGGGGTTTGGCAGCCCTATGCAGGTGCACAGCTTGCACATGCCTTAGGCCGGCCCTGCCTATGCCTCCCTAACAAGAGTACAGACATCTCTCTTGCCAAGGCCAAGAATCCCAGCCACAGTTTTTTTGATAATCAAGGTCACCAAGCACCCACTGCCCGCCACTGTCTTCAATGTGCACATCTTTCCTGTAGCAAAAACAAGAAACATCCGTTAGAGGAACACAATGGGGTAAGAATAGAGTGGGGGGCTAGCTGGAACATTGCATTTCTTCACATGTGATGTTTTTCCGCTAGCTTTAGAAATTAAGAGAGCAACATGACCAAATAAATGAACTATAACCTTTTGTAATCTTCTGCTTTCTTATAAATTTCTGAGAAGTGGTGCAAATTGTTTTCGATAAATGTTCAAATTTTGTTATGATTTACGATCAAACATCTGTCATTATCAGGACTTGCAGTCAGACGTTCCTCATTAAAATAATATAAAATAACTGCCCCCAGTCCATTCAACGGACCACCTCGCACACAGGGCAGGACTGGGAACGAAAACCGGCCCTGGCAAAGTGCTCGGCCGCCACTCCCCCCCATCCGGGGGGGGGGGGGGTGGGCATTGGGGGTGCGGCCGAGGTCTTTGCCGGGCCGGTTTTCGGCCGATTTTGTTACAGGGCCGATTTTGCACTTGTGTGATTCCCCTTAAACATCTTATCTAGCATTTTTGGCTGAGGTTGTAATGCTTATTGTATTTTGAAATTCATTTTCACATGCTCTCTCTTTCCTTTGCATTGCCCGTGATTTTAAAACTTACTAGATTGCATTATTTTGCTCTTCATCTAAAATGAGTCTGGACACTTCTTACTTACTAGATTGCTCAGAGTTGTTTCTGACTAAAGATGTGTCTCTTTGACATTTATTGTTTAAAGTTGCTTTTTAAATAAATGGGGCCACTCTTGAATCACTTTCTGCATTTCACACTAGTGTCTTATTATTTTAAGATAGCACATTTGTGTGGTGACATCTGGGGTAGATATTACCCACCAACAGCTGGCGTACCACGAAGGGACGTGCAAAGAATTTCCAGCCTGCAAGGAGCGGGAACCTTTCCCTGTGGCAGCGGCTGGAGATTGCCCCTCGGTGTCTCTTCCTGACTGATCAGCCACACACACGAGTAAGTCTAAGAGCTTTAGTATTTTTCTCTTTTCCTTGTCCCGGTGTGATGTCTGACTGTGGTCAGTTGAGGACCTGTAGGTTTGATACTACCCAAGCCACAGTTCCATTGTGACTGGGGTCTTGCCACAACAAACAACCCCTTTTTTAATGTGACACAAGTATGCAGGCACTCAGTCAGGAGTTATTGTTAGATTTTGACTATTGTGGTTTTTGGTTTTCATGTGCACGGTTTTCATATTGTGTATTTCTCTTCATATCGCCTGTGTAACAAGATAGGGATCACTTGTCTCATTGATCTGTCGGTGGGACATGTCATGCAAGTAACAGGGAAAATTCAGATCTTTCATGCATCCAGAGACATTCCAGTGTATCTTCTTTGATAACTGATGTAAAACGTCATGTGCCTATTTTAAATTAGTATAGATAGGAGAGGGGAATAGCTCCTTGCGTCTCCCAGTTCTTGCGGGTTCTGAAAGGGTCAGAACTCCTACAAGTATTTGTCAGCCCATGTCTGGTGGCTGCCAAGGGAGTTCATAGTGATAGGAAGGTATTAGAAATCTCCAGCCTCTGCAATGTACATCAGTTCACGTCTGGTGCCTGGCAAGGAAGTTTATTTAGTGCCAGACAGCATTAGAAAATATCCAGCTTCTAAAGAGCTAAAACAGTTAACAGCTGATAGACAAAATAAATAGCTTTATAATATCCTCGCATTTAGCAAAAAGTATTTCTAACTGTGTAGCAAAATAAAGTGGAAGTGCTTCACTTTCAAAAGAAAACAAAAATAAATGCTCCTTTTTAGTAATATATCATACATTGTAAAAATGTGGTCTCTCTTTCTGTTTTCTGGCAAGCAAAAGTGCACAGTTTTGCCTTTTGATTAATTGTTAAGGAATAGTATACTCTTTTAATTGCTGCATGGTTGCATGGCTAGCTCGTGCTTTTTCTGTCCCCACATCTTCCACTGACTCTGTTGTGGTTTTCCTTTTCTAAGAGTGGTGCCTGGTGCATTGATTCAAATTGTGCTTCCTTTGTTTAGCGAGAAAAAATCTAGGTGTACAACTGTATATTTGAATGTCATGTGCATATTGACCTACTCCATTCTGCTAACTATACTTGTCCCCTATTTATTCCCTGTTAGTGCAAGCACACAATCCCATCCCCTGTCTCCTGTCCATGTCATGTTGGTAGATTATAAACATTTAAAAATACATTGTTGCATTTAGCTTGAAAACACCAGCTTAGAATTCCTGTTAATAAAACTATAGCAGGCACATGCATCAAAGGATTTTGCGATCACAAACGGTGCGATTCACAAAAATCAGCCGTTTGCGATCGCAAAATCTGCTTTTGGAATGCATGAAGGTTCAAGGCACTCGCAATTTAAGAATTCGCAAATATTTGCGAATTGTCAAATTGCGATTGCATTTAAGGAATCGCATTTTGTGATTCCTTAAATGCAATGCATGAATCTTGAAAAAATTGCGATTTCGCTATTAAGGGGAGCAAATTACCATGAGGTTGAACATCATGGTAATTTGCAAAAACTTTGAAAAATGCACTTTTGTGCATTTTTCAAAGTTTCATGTTGTGCACACACATGCCCAAAGGGCATGTGTGTGCGCAACATATGTGCACAGATTGAATTCAGGGGTGCAACAGGGTGTCCTTTGGACACCCCTGCACCCTTGAAATCGCATTCTCAATTTGCGATTCGCTAACTGAGAATGTCTTCCCATTCATTCCTATGGGCCTCTAGGCCCATAGGAATGACTGGGGAGGTATTCCTTAATTGCGACTCGCAATTTGCGAGTCGCAATTAAGGAATATTAAGAAATCACAATTTTTTTAGCGATTTCTTGATGCATTGCATTTTGCAATTCCTTAATTGCGATTCCTTATTTTTCGCAATTAAGGAGTCGCAAAATGCAATATTGAAGCATGTGCCTGTTAGGAACTATTAAAATTGGCTCATGAGTGGGAGGAGGTATTCAGCAGAGAACAATGAAACAGAAGCGACGGGTTAGCGCTCAATTTACATTTCTGGTGAGCACTAGGAAGGTTCACATATGTAGTTAATAATAACAGCAATGAAATAACAAAAGTGATCCTCCACTCACTCCAAAACAGACCGGTTGCTGAATTTAACAGTCAAACAGACACAGTAACTCCGAAAACTGAGTACCAAAATGACCTTTTGTCAATAGCTTGGGACATACTGGGAGTAAATCTAAATGCAAAAACAGAAGTAAGGGTGTCTGTGCTGACCTTGATAGAACTACCACCACCCAGTAGTGCGCATACATATTCCAGGACTAGCCCAGCTTTTCCAGACAGAACACACCCGGATCCGGTCTGGCCAAATTTCTCACAGGGCTCCTCCACTGTTAAAAGCTTGCGATACATACCCTTTTTGTATTCACCTATCTCTCCAATAGTGATTCACGATTGTTGGGACTCCTCAACTGGATCCAAATATTCTGTGGTATCCATAGAAGGAGCCCACCATTCAAATATTACCCCCCCAGCCACACCAACATCCTCCACATATAACACTGATGATACAATACAACAAACTGACTCTTGCCAGTCTCAAGGGATCAACCACAAGAAGAGGAGCACGCACCTGGTCCAGAACTAGACTGCACCTCTCCAGAAAACCCCAGGGAATGAGCGCAGCATCAGTGGAATCCATAGTACCACAGATTGTCATGTATGTCACTAACGCCCACGTCATTGGTCTCTCGGAAGGCCACACTTCCTCATTTATTCCGGCAACGCCCTTAACTAGCGGTGTCCTCTTGACCGTGCTCCAGGTTTTAGGCATCAATATCACACAAGAGCAACAGGTGAGGCTGACAATAGTCCCCACCTACCTCTGCCAGTTACATCCAATAACAGCTCTATAAATAAACATTAGTATGGTTATTTGACTATGACATGTACTCAAGAACTTCACGGGGCAAGCGCAGCACATAATTAAACACTGCAGGGAACTACGTAAGCACGCCAAAAATTTAACACACCCCATGCCACCTGAAGGCAGCTTTGAACGTGCTACACTAGACAATGCCACCACTTTCCTAGAGGTCAAGTACTCAGGCAGCAAGCTTCAGAAGCGCAAAGACACCCAAGCATTGTGGTGCATCTTTAAAGAAAACATTGAGCCCATACCATACGGCTCCACTGGCATATCATGTAAGTGGCATGTACCTCAATCTCATCATGGCCCTAGACTGGGCCCCAACTTCAAATGACATGTCAGCCAGTGGCTTCTCTCAAATACCAGATGACACTCTTCCACTACCTCCCCCAATAAACACTGACACAATGGACGAATTCCAGGGGCTTCAATGACTTAGTGCCCACAGGCCAGCGGTAGAAGCTGTGGTGCAACGGCTACTAGGTCAAATAGACACAAAATTCACACTGAAGCTCCCACCAGTACAAAATACTGTAGCACAATAGCAAGATGATGATTAAGAGGACAAAAACACCTCCTGCATATCGCATTCGACATCTCAGAGCGTACACTCTGACTCCAGCATTTCCTTCACTGGCGAACAGCAACACTTTCCAAGTCTGCACTGCAACTCCCATGAGCGGTTGCCGTCAAGTAGTGCCATGTCCCAGCATAAGGATAGGACACCTATCCTGGACCTTCCGAGTCTGCATCGGCAGTTCAGGGTTGGTGAGCAAGAACACCCTGAGACATTTGCCCATTCAGACTTAAGCAAATGGAGGAGCAGACCTGAATTAAGTCAAAGCATGGATAGCATAACACCCAATGACTGTCAGACAGACCTACTACACATAATACAGTTACCCAGCCCCAAGAGCAAATTTGCAACTGTCTGGTGCCTGTCAATGAAAGTAGAGCAAATGTATGAGCAAATTACTGAAATGCGTGATAACGTAGGCATGGTTACACAACGAAATGATGCACGAACAGACACCCCATCACACCAAACACTGCAGACACACACTCCTGGGGAAAGATAGGGTGCTGCGATACCACAAAACAATGAGGCCACTGTCTTGGGTATGACCCAGACAGCCGCAACACCTAGTCATGATAACTCACCTGCCCAAAGGCAGCAAGCACCTCTGGAGGCATTACCACCAGCCATAACATACACTTTTGGCTCGCCACCTAGGTCCACGCTTACAAGAGTGATTGCTTTTTGTGAGTGTGTTAGGATGATTCATGTGGTGGCAGGCAGAGAGGCTGAGTGTACATTGTTTAACTATAACTACTATGGTTGATTGTGCTTGCGATTATGTTTTACAATGTTGGTGGCTTAATGACAGGTGATCATTTTTTTTCCTGAAGATGATATTTTTCCTTCCCCTTTGACACTTAGCGAGATTTATTTGCTGGGTCCACACTGCTTTGTTTTCTGCTTCTCACTCCTCAAAGACCCAGCCAAAACCAGTAACAGTAGATAACAAACACAAATCTATTCTAATCCAAAAATGACCAATGTTTCACTTGTTGTTCATCAACAGCATTGCACTGCATCGAATTTGAGTTGGGACTCAGTCGGTACAGAGTTGAACACGTTAGTTATTCCGAATCAGGAGGATAATGGAAGGACTTAAGGCATGACTACTTAAACAACTGCCACCAGAAGAAGGAATTTATCATTTTGTCAATAAAGAACACTTGTTGATGAGTCTAAGAGGCCTACTCAACTCAGTGGAGTGGTGGTGAGAGAGTTGATTTTACTTGATTTCGGAAATGCAATGTTGCTGAGTGTGTTTGTTGGCTCGCTAAAATTTGAAACTATGTGGTGGTTGGATGAGGGACCTGTTGTAGTAGATAACTAGAGACAGACATGTGGTGATCATCGCATTATGCACGTGCTAGACTACATATTATTATTGTGATGATGATCATGACAGTTGTGAGTTTGATCAGCAGGATACATGCAGCTACTTGTCCATGATTGTTGGTTGTTGTAATTGCTCTCACCTAATTGATCGCTCGTCAGTCATAAAATGAAGGAATGCAAAAAGGACTATTCTTCTCTCTTGCTCTGCCTGTTAGTCTTCTTGGTCCACTACTTATGAAGTTTGACTTCTTTCCTTTTCCTTGAATCTACAATTCCATTTTTGTTTTACAATTTGCATGCCTTCTATTCTCATGCACAAAAAGGCAAAATCACCATAACACTCACTCTTACCTTACCGGACCGTATCAGCCAGGCAGGCACCCAAGATTGACGGACAATCCAAAAATAATGCAGATGCACCTCTCATTTTGGCAATACAGTGTCATTGTTCATTAAATAATTGTTTTTTAGAACTGTGTGTTGTTTGCCTCACTCCTTCATAATTTATATTTATTATTTTTCAACCTAGGTGACAGAACATTTTGATTTATAATAGTATAACTGGTGTCTCTTTGGGGCGGATGGACTGTTTGGGTCGCACTATATTTTAGTTAACTGTGTCATAATCATTCCTTTGCTTACTTTTCCTCTCACAAGAGATGATGATAGTTGGCTGCTCATTGCCCAGATGTATATTGTCCTAGTGTAGTGTTTGCCTTTGTCAGGCCTCTTCCCTAAATCCCCTTTCCCATCGAGTCATCAAATTTCTAACCCTCTTTCCCCGGGCTGTGTGTTTTATTGAACCGTGACTTTATAATTCACAGCATTAATTGATCACACACTTGGTGGGTAGGTGTGGGGAAAGCAACACCCACTCAGTGCAGGATCTTCAGTTCTACTTTTAATTCCCTACACGGGCCCCATTTACCCACCCACACATAAAAAGGATTGATATTTTAGATATAGAAGAACATCATTCATCAGCATCATCATTCAGGCATTGTGTTGGTTAAACGCTTAACCTTCCTTCCTTTCACAATTCGAGTATTTGCTACGTTTGTTTTAATTAAAATATCAGGTCAACATTGCTCTGAATAATTTAGTACTGCATGTTATATTTTCACTATCATGTATTCTTTGTTGTGTACTGCGCAGTAGTCTGGTCTCAATTGTTTTTAAATCTTTGATACACTAATATATATAATCCAGTAACATTTATTTAAATGTAGTTGCCTGTAATTAATAATCCTTCTGATTAATCCTACAGTTGGAGTTGACCTAGGTGTGAGTGGGAACTCGCTTCTCCTTCACTGTTAGTGCACTAACCACTACCACCACCATGGCACCTTGGGAAAACATTCAGCCCTTCGCTTCATCAATTCAGGTAAGAGAACTATGGAGTGGTATTTTTGTAGGCAATATTGGTCAATATAGCTGCAGACTTAAGAGACTTGGAAAGTAGTAGTAGGACAAGGGTACATATAATTAACTGCTTCTGAAGCTAATAAGGAGCAGTGCAAAGAAAAAAAACCTGAAAAAAGATTTGAACTATAAATAATGATATTTATTACCCTTACAACAATATTATATAAACCCACCCCTTCAACCCTAAACTGGCCCACGCCCCTCCCCAAACAATTGTCCCCATCCCCCACCAATGTCCAAAATGTCTAAAACGTAAAACTAAAGTCCAAACTGTCCTGGTCCCAACTCCCATCCCACCCACAACAAGTCCCACCCACCAAAACAAAGGTTAAAAAAGGGGTAGAAGAGGGCACTAACTGCAGGCTAGGATCTTTTTAAGGTGCCTCCCCATTTTAATTTCCCTAGCTCCTATGCGGTCCAGCCTGAGCATAATGCTGTGGAAGTTGCAGTCAGAAATTATGGAATGCCGGTGGGTGGCTGCCTGCGTACTGTGGTGCAGGTGTTGAGAGACTGGAGACGCTGGTGGCTGGCTGGGGCCCTGGGCAGGAGCCTCTTCCTCCTCCTCATGGGCCACCAGCAATTGATATGCATTATGGATCACCTCTAGCTTCCTCTGCTGCTGCAGCCGGGATGCTACAGCCTGCTGAACTGGATGGCCACTGACAGCAGGAGTAGCTAGAAAAAAAAGATACATTATAAACAAGCATATGTGCAAAACACTTACAAATTATGTAGTGGGTGGCACAGTATTAATACATGTATAGGGCCATTCGATTCTATGAGATTAGAGTCACCGCCATTACCCACACATGCCTGACATAAAACTAAACGCAAATGGCAAATGCACTAATCCAGTTTCTTTTTAAGGATTTCCTAGATAAAGATAACTAAACTGGCACTTTGAATGGAAAAATAAAAATCAATTACCTCTAAATAATGATTAAGGCATTATGCATTATGGAGTACAAGTATTCCCTCTCTTGCTGTGCTAAATGAATGGAGGCATGCTACCACTGCTGGCAACCTAATTGTACTCATTACTAGTTATACTTTGCTACTCTCTGCAGTATGCATCTGGGGCAGCTGTAATAGACTATTATCTTATTCCAATGGCCCTGCTCTTCTCCAAAATGCCTTTCAATCTTAAGCTCACTGCAAAACAGATGAATATTGATAAATATCACATATCAATCAAGCAGATAGCCTGTCTGCCATAAGTAGACGCTTAGAAAAGCGACACACTACAGTATAGGGAAAGGATTAAGGAAAGGGATATAGATTGCATGTGACATATCAGTCATAGACTACCCCATCCGCAAAAGTCAAAGCAGTTACTTAGTCCCACTTTACTCCCTAGCCTCAGCCTCCACCACACCTTATAATTTATTTTTCCCAAAAATACATTTGCTTGGCAGTAAGGAAAGGCAATTTAAATTACTCTACTGCAGGGTGAGTAAGAGGGATTAGGTCGGGTGAGTAGATGTTTTACGGATCATCATCATTTGCCTTCCCTTTGGCTACTGAGTCACTTTGGTTGAAAACAATGTTGAAAGGAAATAATTTGAACAAGCGTAAATCCGTTATGGAAGCCATGATGAAATATATCACTTGGATAGACAAATGTGGCATATGTAAAGCATGGGTTTTTAAAATTTTGGGGAATGGTGGGACAGAACTTGGGAAAGAATGATGGAGTAAAGTTCTAGGCAGTGATTGAATGGGAACTGGAAGGAAAGGGAAACACACCTTCTTTTCACATTGCCATGCATTGAAAATATTGTAAATGCCACATTAACTCAATCAGATGTAATTTGCACAGCCAACACTGCAGTGACAATGTGAACATTGCAGAAGTTAGGTCATCATTGGTGGCACTGCAAAATTCAATGGGTAGGGAGGGAAGTGATGATTGATGATGGGTAGGATACAAATATCTGCCTTGCTTAAAAAAGACTGCAAGTAGACAGAAATACCACCCCAACCTTTTGAATCTAAGCTTTATTAAAACCATTCTAAGCAAGTGAAGCAGGTGAGCACGCCCCTATCCAGAAGAGCTCCCTTGTTTCTTCATCCAAGCACTTATCCAATTATCATTTAATTGTTTTAGTATTCCTCACCCTTGGCTTGGATATACACCATTTAAGCTTCATATACATTTGCTCATCCAGTCTTTCACCATTGACAATCATCCACCCACATATATCCATACATCCAAATCTTGCATTCAATGCACCTTTCACCAACCTCCATTTGCCTACCCACGCATCCTTTCACCCATTCACCCATTCACCCATCCTGATTTAACCCACCCAAGCATTCCTTTCACCCAGGCAGGCATCCTTTCACCTATACCATTTTCCTACCCAGCAAGGCAGGCATCCTTTCACAGCATATATGCTTTCTTACATCCTTCAACCACCCATGCATTGTATCACCCACCTTTATACATTCTATCACCCACATATTCACCCGTGCATCATTTCATTCATATTTTATTCCACCCCCCTTTGTCCTTCCATCCCTTACCTTTTCTTTCAACCTATTGTTGTTAAACGTCATTATCATCCTTTGTTTGCTGAGTTCCAGATAGAAGAGGTCATTAATTACTAATTTCCCGCTTTATCTGCTAAAGCGGAGTGTTCACGAGTCAACACCTTGCAGTGAGTATGTATTACACATTTTCAATCAGTAAGCAATGTGCCTTACCACCGCCCTCCGCTGCCACCACTGGGACCCCCCCTTCATCTGCTGCTGACGTATCCGCTCGACTGTTGCCCTCGCTGCCGGCACTGGTGTTCTGCGCAGCTTGAAAAAAGAGTGCACATTTAAATTTAGATGCCATATATGCATCACCCATCTTTTTTTTGTTTTTTAGCAACATGCAATCACAATCAATCACTACAGTTTGGTTACAGTATCTTCGATGAAATTCAAGATATCACCTTCGGCATTTTGCTGGTTGGCAATGTTTGAAAAGCCAGGTTGTCAAGCCAGTCAAAAAAAAATTCTAAGGGGCGGGCTATGATGTTGATGTCTATGATGAATTTGAGTCAATGAAGCGCAATGAAGGGATGGAATAATTGATCAGTGAAGGACTTATGGTCTTGGTTGGCAAATGCAATTTGGCCGTCCTCATACTTCAAGCCATGCTGCACTGTCATCAACTTCTGGTATACTATGATGATAATACATACACAACATTGGGGGTTCACCATGACCATGGCCACTCTCTCGCTTTACTGTTTGAGCAGAGCAAGAAAAAGAAAACTTTCTCAACAAACATGCAGACAATATTTTACTTGGGCGCAAAATCTTCACAGTACAGTAGTAGTACCGGACCGAAAATGGGCTCCAAGAGTCTTACAGTACCACCAGTCATCAAGATATATAAGACAAGAGGGAATGCTTACTGACAAAGCAGATGAAAGGAGGCTACATAACAGACAGACAAGTACAGATAGTTTGATGTCAAGTACAGTAAGTTGAAATATTGACATAAGTAAATAGGAGAATGCAGGTATAAGAAGAATTTAGGGAACACACAAATAGAATGCAACTGATGCTATGTAAAGCACTCTGATACCCGATTCGGGTCAAGGCCGCGCTATATAAAAGTATGTAAAATTAAAAAAGAAACACAATTAAAAGAAACAAATTTCAACCCGGATACTAATGTAAGAAATAAACAAAATAAGATTAGTGGTGCAGTGATTAATAATCTCCACAAAAATATTTTTACAGGGAAAGTTAAACACAGTAATATTGAACTTTTCTAAAACAGATTTCCTATAGTACTACTAGTATCATGGAACCATTCCTAATTTCCTAAACCTAACTGTTGTAATGAAGAAACTTACTCAGACAGGGTAAGTAAGAACGTCTTTATTCTGTCATCCACTCTCCGAACTGACATGCTCCCCAACATTCTAAAGTGAACTCTCACGGAACATTCCAAGGGGAAGAAGGGAGGAGGGGGTGAAGGTTTGTACCAAAGGAAGGAGAAAGGAAGATTACAACACATCTCCCTTCGCAGGGGAAGGATACAATGGAACCAGGCGGATGCTAAGAGGGATGAAAACATTGCTGCTCAGGACGATAAAAATACTATAGGTTACATCTATGAAAAGGCTAGATAATTAATTTGGCAATCGGATCTCTTCCCCTGAAGGAAGCAAAAGGAGTTACTCCTGTTACCAAGACGGAAAAGGTGTGATATGCCCAAATGCCTTCTCTTAACATTTTGTCCACATCCATAATATTGGCAAAAGCTAGTTGAGTGAGATTTCTTATCAGGATTACAGATTTATTCATGAGGTCAATTTTCCCTTGACCTTGCAAAGTGGTTTCCACATGCTTGATGCCCAGATCGTTTAGGAATGCCATAATTTCAATAGAAGAGAACCTAATATTATTGTTGGTGACTATGCAAGCTGGCACACCTTCACATGCGAATGAATCTCTTAAGAAATCGATGAGGGACTTGGTCGAAACCCCTGGAACAAACTTGTATTTGATCCAGTGAGAAGTGTAGTCCACAAGTATGATCAGAAATCTCTTCAGAACTCCAAATTGTTCCATGGGGCCTATTATTTCTAATCCTAACTTAGTCCAAGATGTTTTAGGAACTGCAGAAGGATTTCTCCCCAGAGCATTGGTTTTCTCTCCAGGCCCCATTGTAACACTATCGAATGCAGAAACAGAGCTTTGGTTCTTAATTATATTCACTTCCGTGGGAAGTACACCGCAGGCATTACTGTCGACTTGGTAGCCTCTACCGGAAAACCCACGCCAAGAGACTGTTATTGCAGGAACTTCGAAGAACCAAGACCCTTGGAGAACAGGTCAGCAAAGAAAGCTTTCCACAAGCTGACAACCAGCATATAAAATGCTTGACCTCAGCTCCTGTCATTAACACCACTGGACTCACGAGGGCACTAGATTATCAATTTAATAAAGCAGAGACTCTGATTTATTTATTTGACAGTCTCACATACGCATAGCCTCCCAGAAGTCACATAGCTAGTTAAATGTAAAGATGTTAAATGTAAGATAATGGTACACCAGTCACGATTCCCTTTATCAGTATCACACACGTGTGGCCCCCAGAAGACACAGAACAGATGAACTGCAGGATATTAGCACTTCAGTCACGATTCGCCTGCAGGGTTGAGGAACAGAGAGACTTGAGTGCCGGAGATTCACAGCAGTGTGCCGGCAAATGGATTTAACCACCCCTGCCGGTGGTGCACAGTGAAGATGTTACACTGTGGTGTGCGAGTCACCACAAGACAAAATAATGATGCTAATATAGAAAGATCTTACTTGAAGTTGGAAATGCCCCAAAGTGCTAAAGGAAACTCCGACCATGCCATAGGGGGATCACCGCTCGAAAAGCCCTGGAGCCAAGCAGTCGCTAAATGCACTCTTACACGTTGGAGATCGGATGGGCTTTATCACAGGCAGCTCTAAGGTGGCTGAGGTGCCGGAATTTGACGCGCGGCGCTCTGAGAGGGATGCTGAGAGGCAGGGACGACCAAAGGGGTGCTCCAAAAGAGAGGCGCTGACGTTGCCAGATGACAGTGGAGGCACTTGAGGAGAAATCAGAGGGGTCCTACAATGAGGTTACCAGACAATGCCCTCTCTTAAGAAGGAAGGCTCACAGGATATGGCGATTTTGAGAGGCAGCACTTGGGACAGAAGGTTGAGGAGAAGTACTCCCCTGTCGATGGGAAGGAGGTTACCATGAAAAAGGAGCCACAGCATGCGCAGAATCTTCTCAGTAGAGCCCAGCATGGGCTGGAAGGCTTGAAGAGTATGCTGACACCGCAACACAAACTTAAGGAGAGTAAGCAACGATGTTAGATGTCAAGTCAGCTGGAGTGGAGCAAAGTTGACAGGCTCAGCAGCGCTGGACTCGACAATCTTGGAAGTGAAAGCCGTCTGACGAGGAATAACCATGCAGGCACACAGGAAGGAGAGAGTAAAGAAAGGGGAGATGACAGATGTGGCCCCCTTCACCAATTCGTCGCAAGTGTTGTAATGAAGAAACTTACTCAGGCAGGGTAAGTAAGAACGTCTTTATTCTGTCATCCTCTCTCCGAACTGACATGCTCCCCAACATTCTAAAGTGAACTCGCACAGAACATTCCAAGGGGAAGAAGGGAGGAGGGGGGAAAGGTTTGTACCAAAGGAAGTAGAAAGGAAGATTACAACACTGACCCTATTCCAAAGTTTCCTAAACTACATTTTGGAACTACTTATAAATGAATGATCTTTGCTTCGTATCTCATTCTCTCAGCTTCAACCCCATTTGACTGGCCAAGCCAGTCTGCATTTTTTGTCAATGCTTAGATGCATACATACTACACATCACTGGGAAATTCTCGGGTTTGGGATTGTATGAGCTACCAATAAATAAAGGCACAGGAAACTTAAGTGAGAGAACGCGCTAACTCACTAATACTAACAACTACCACTATCTAAGTGACAGAACCGAGGAGTCTCTGCATGACTTCTTAAATATACAGCCCAGGCGAGAGCCAACGATGAGGATTAGGTTGCTCCACTTAGCACCTGTCTAGTCTGTGATCACATAATATTTGTAACATAAACTTAACTTACCTAAGTGTGACCAGCATACTTGCTATATGGGGAAAAATTATTAAGCGCCAAGATGCTTTCGGGCTTTAGTTGCGCTCTGCAAGTTTTAGTTACATTACTTTACATTAACATAGTTTGAAGAACACAACAAAGAAATACATATTACTCACCGAGCCCAGCAACCTCAACACCCAGGAGGTCGAGCAGGTTATGGCCCTATCTAGGATGTCAGTCCACCAGTGCGGGAGTTGTTGGGTGCGTTGGACCCCAGAGCAGCAGTGCAGAGCTCTCCCAGCGCTGCCTGCTTTCCTGGAGGGTGTACCCGCTGCTAGGCCTGCCACTTGCTGCCAGGGTGAAGGGGAGGTGGTGCTGCACATTATAAACCATGGACAGCCACACCTCCACCTCTGAGTATATCGAGTGCGGCTGCTCCCCTTTACGGCATGGCTGACCGAAAGGTAGGTGGCAAATAAAAAAGAACAAAAGTCAAGCAAAAACACAAAATAAATGAGAAAAAAATTTAAATAAAAAACACAAAGACACAGCATATAAAAATAAATAACAAAGAGGGGTAGATAAGTTTCAGGGGGGTCGGCTTAAATAGGTCAAGAGGGATTCAAAAAGCAGGCCCAGCATCATAAACAGAGCAAACATCAAGATGGCTGCACCCAGGCAAACCGGGTGGTGCTGTTCACGTGTGATTTCTGGCGCAAGGACGCATTTCAAATTGCATATATCACACAAACGGGTACGGTGAGCAACTTGATGTAGCCCTGCGTAGTACTTTTGATGCTTCGCAGAGTTCCGCCTAGAGAGATTACGCAAACTCCACCCTTGCACACTCAAAATAAAGCGTTAAGCCAAGGACCTAACGCTTGCACAGGGTTCTGCGCTAGAAAAAATATTATGTTACAGCCCCAGGTGTTCTATACATCGCAGTATTTTTTCATTTCATTGCATGAAGATAAAATATATATATATATATATATATATATATATATATATATATATATATATATATATATATATATATATATTTATATATATATGAGATGTAGCACTTAATTAAAATAGTCAATAGCTAACACTGGACACTGTTCTGGGTATGGAATTGATTGAAGTCCACATTGTAGGAGAAATAAGCCAGTTGCGAAATGATAGAAATTGAAATAGAAAATGCCAAGGTTTCAAAGACTGTTTTTGATTGCTTGCAATGGAAAGCACCTACCGTAGCTTTTGTTTAATTAGCCCTAAAGTCTCTTATCTGACAGAACCAGAAGACATTTCAAAACAATAGTGACATAGCTGAAGCTTCTTATCAGTCAGGAAAGGACATTCAAGAGCAGTTACGAATAGAGGCCTGGGTTTCCGTCTCTTGCAGGCTCTTTGTGCTGCTCTGATTCAGATAGGTTGTTATAAGGCACATCTTATGGAAGTTTGAATACAAAGGAGCTGTGAAACAACAGGACTCAGGTAAGGCCTCTAACAATAGCAATGCTCCAAGGGCAAAGAAAGGGTAAGACGGGATACCCTTTCCCACTTCTGCAACTGCAAGAGGTCTAGTAGAGATCAATGCAAAAATGCAAACAATGAGAATTCAAACAATTCTTTCGGTGTGCAGTGCATAGACTGTGGCATATGTGCAAATGACTGAGGAAACAGTTTCAGGTGAAGAAGGTACATGCATGAATATTGTGAATACATTTGCTGCAGAGCTACAACTGTCTCAACAAAAATCTATTTATATCAAGTGGAAGAGGACTTAAAATGGCTGTGATTCATCTCTGTACCAGGAGTTTAGGAGTGTGGGCATTTCTGATAAAGTAGTATGAGACAAACAGAAAGGGTCTGCAAGGTGTTTACTTGAACCGCTCATTAAAATGATGCTGGGATGCCATCTGCTGTGTATATCGTGCCAGCTAGACCCCGGTGCCTGAAGGAAAGTTGTCGAACACCTATGCTCCTTTTTGGAGGCTCCTTTCATTAACAGTGGAATGGAGAAAACACATCTGCTGGTTAATCTGTCACGTATCAAGAGGTTTTATTGGCAAACGACTCGATTTCAACAACAACAAAAAAACATTTAGGAAGCTCAGAAACTGAAGGAATAGTGTGAATTTACAAATCCAAGTCAGATTTATTTTCCCTGCTGGTACAGCTTCAGAGTAGCCTTCTAGATCTCAGAAAAACACGTGCAATGTGCGTTCTCTCATGCAACCACTCTGCATGAAGCCTTTATCAAAGAGAAACAGAAAGCCGGCCAACGTGCTGTCAGACAGAGAGGCCTTGCCAAAACACATACTTAAGATAGCATGGCATGCTGTGTTAGCACATTACCATTTCATGAGTGGTTTATTTTTGTTCTCGATTTTTTTGTATTTTCTCTTGCTTGTGTTGTAGATTTTGAGAACCAGACCAAGATGTTTACATAATTCATTCACACATATGCATATTGCACATATGTGTGTGTGTGTGTATATATATATATATATATATATATATATATATATATACACACACAACCCTTTCACACAAAGTGATGTGTGTAAAGTGGCTTTTTTACAAGGCAGCGTTGAGCCACAAAAAGTGGCTTAACACCCCTTTGTAAATATGGAGAACAGCATATTACCTACTGGTAGGTATACAGTTAGAACCTAGAGGCATATTACCAACAAGTAGCGATAATTATCGCTAAATAGGCTTAGCGACGATTTTTTTTTATCGCTGCCTATTGCTGGATATGTCAGCGGAGAAAACATGCTATTAGCAACGTTTTTTTTCTCCATTGTGCTAAAATATCCAGCGATAGCGGGGAAATGCGTGAATATCGCTGAGAATACAGCGATATTCACGCATTAGCGACGAAATGCTCTTAGCCATGTTATCCACCTCCAATTGGATAACATGGCTAAGAACTGGTCTGAGCAGGCGTTGGTTTTTGGCGATAGCGGAAATATTTCCATCGCTACGCTTGCCTTGCTAATAGGCGATAGCGACGTTAGCGACTGCTTTCAGTCGCTAACAGGTTGGGTACTCCCACTTTGCATGTCATTAGCGATAAATATCGCTAACATGCAAAGCGGGCCCCAAACCGCTCGCTATTGCCTATAAGCTGTCGCTAACATCAGTTAGCGACAGCTTGCCAACAGAGCGATAGAATTATCGCCGCTTAGCGGCCGAAAACGGCCACTAAACCGGCGATAATTGCCTATCACCACCCTTGGTAATATGCCCCTAAGTTCCCATAGGAAAAGCGTTTTTTGATTTGCTAATAACTTTAGCGTTGTTTGATGAATCTTCGTGAAATTCTCCCAAAAAAAGGTCTCTCCAGGTCAGCTCCTATCCTGAAAGTTTGAGGGTGATTCATCAAGCGGGGGCTGAGAAAAAAGGGGGGTCCCAAGAAGTATTTTCTCCATGTTAATTTCGTTAGGAATCTTTATTACAGGCTACAGCCCGAACTGCTGAACGGAATTACACCAAATATGGCAAAATGGTAGTGCTTGGTTCAGAAAGCGCCCTTTTTTCTAAATGGTGTAAATCCGTTCAGTAGTTGCTGAGAAACTCAAAAAATAAAAGTCTCAAAATCAATTTCTTAAAGGAAACTTTAGCCAAGACTACAGCCCGAACTGCCGAATGCAATCACACCAAATTTGGCAAAAAGGTAGTGCTTGGTTCAGAAAGCAACCTTTTGTTTAAATGGTGTAAATCCGTTGAGTAGTTGCTGAGAAATTCAAAAAATAAAAGTTTCAATATCTGGGGCAGCGGTGAGTTCACGAACCCTCCCGACACAAGCTTCACTGTGATTGGCTGCCAACACTCCAAACCAGGAAGTGTTGGCAACCATCTTGTGACTCTGTAGAACCGAGTCACAAGAAAACAATAGATAAAAGATTAAAAAAGAAGAAAAGGGGTTAGGATAGAAACACCCTAACCCCCTAGGCCTACTCAGGGGGTCCCACAAGGACCCCGAGGCCCCAAAAAAAAATGTTAAATGTCTGAATGCGCGCTGGGTGCGCGAATCCAGATGAAATTTTTTTTTAAATGAAGCGGGGGCTCCCCACTTCATTTAAATGAGCCAAAGGGGGGCCAGGTCCTGGGGGCAATCCTATAATTATCTTGCAGGGGCCTGCGGGGCCCCCGCAACCCCAGGGACCGCCACCTTCCTGGGATTATGTAAATTAGGTGTGGGAGGGCACACAGCCCTTTCGCAGCCCCGGGACCGCCACCACCCCGGGGGTTGTTTTGTAATTAGTGAGGGGCCTCCCATGCCCTCTTAAGCAATGGGGTTTGTCACCCTCCAGGGCTTTAATTAAATATTTAGGGGGGTCACACGGGCACCCTGAAGCCCCAGGGATCACCACCTCCCCTGGGCTTTGAAAATAGAGGGAGGGGGCCTTCCTGTAGCCCTTGACGGCCCTGGAGACCACCACCCCATAGGGCCGGCTCCTGCAAAACCTGGGAAACCCACCCCCCAGGACATTGCTGTTTGCTATGACAGGGCGGGAGCATGGGTTCGTCCCTGTCATAGCAAACCCTGCTTTGCTTAATTGAAGCGAGAGCAGGAAAACCTGCTCTCACTTTCACTTTCATGAAGCAAAGCAATATTGCTTTTGGGGAAGGGGAGCTGCATGTTAGCCCCCTAGTGTGAATGCGCTGGGTGTGCAGCTCTCAGCGCAGCCCCTAGTGTGAACATACTGGGTGAGCGGCTCTTAGCATGGCACCCGAGTACTTCACAGGTCTTTAAAAGACCATTTACCTGTTAATGAGGCTTTGTTGTGTTATTACCCCTTCTTAGAGCCCCTGCATCTCCACTCTGCCCATGACTGGAAGAATTAGCCCCCCCACCCAAACTTTTTATGAGCCTCCCCTGAAATTTGGCTCTGCCCACTCAGCTTACGCTTACAGAATTCAGTAGATTCTATCCGAGGTATGTCAATGATCCAGCTGTGGGGCTGGGAATATCTTGCAGACAGGCTGCGCCTTTTATAACTGGTGCTTCACGGAGCCAGCAGCTTGCTTTAGGGGATCCAGTGGAAGGTACTCCGGGGATCCAACAGTCAGAATTCCTTGATCCAGAGATCAACAGCCTGGGAGGGTGTCCACTGAATGGGGGCGCAGTATACCACAATGAGAATTCCAAGCTCTTGGACTCGGTTTTTCAGGCATCTGTGCGGTATTCCCGCTAGCCAGTGGCCCAGATTTTAGTGAGTGGAAACTATAGGGTACTGGACCAAAGGCTGTGGGGATCCAGTAGGAAAGAAGACAGCAGCCTCAGGAGCCGGCGTGGTGCCTATTCACGCTCCTTGCGTAGCGTCGGCTCTCCCGTGGCTTGGTTTGCAATCCTGACGCTCCAGGGTTGCCTCTGGTTGACAGCTAATTATAGCCAAGCTCATGCTCGGGGTTAGTCTCCGCCAACATATGTACTTATCCAATTGCTCCACCAATCACCAAGGACTTATACATTCACCATTCCCTCTCCTTGCAGTACTCTAATCATCCAGTGTTTACCCATGTAACCGTAAATATCTTAAAAGCGATGCATTACAAAATACAATTCCAAGGCTTATAATGATAATCAGTTATAATTCATAAAACATTCAGATAAAAAATACAATAAATAGGTAAAATAAGATTAAATTGAAAAGGAAAGCCTTTTTGCTCGGATCATTCAAGCCCATTTTAAAAATTTGGAGACAGCACAGACAATGGGAGGGGATGTATCGGTCAATAAAATGCGGAGGGCCACCAGATGCTGTCTTGTGCCAAGGAGCCTGCATAGAGGTAGTAACCAGCGTTTCCTTGGGGCACGGTAGTCAGGACATTCGAAAAAGAAGTGTGCCACCGTCTCAACCCGTGTCAGACACACCGCGCAGAATGCTGAGGGCTGGGAGGTTGAAGATCTCTACCTGGACACCAAATCGGCCAAAGGTAAGGTGCCCACTCTGAGTTTGAAATAAAGAGCCCTGTCCAGGGGAATGGAGATTAAGTCCAAGTAGGGCTCATAGGCAACTACGTCTTTAATTCTCAGAAATGCTGCGGTCGAGTTGCAGTGACGAGGATTGCGAATGAGTTTGGTGGCTACCCAGTCCCAATATATCTTCTTCAGGGTGGCTTTCGGAGGGGCGGTTCGAGTAGCCCTGCAATCTTCCAAACCCAGCTCCACCAGAAGGCTCTTAATGTCCCTTAGCCATTTGATTCTGTGCCATCCCTCCATTGCAATTACCTCAGACAGACCGACTGCGTAGGAGGCTAGCTCCGGGACCCTCCACAGACGGGCCCACAAAAGCAGAGGCCGCAGTCGCGCCTGGTCCATGATTGATTTGCAACCCAAGTCAAGAAGGACTGGGACTGAGGGTGTGCTTGAAGGGAGTGCCAAGAGCTCTTTCAGAAATTTATTTTCTGCTTTGTCTAATACCTCCAGGTTTGTGGAACCCCACAGCTCTCCCCATACAAAGCAGCAGCACCCCTCTGGCTTTGTAAATATCTATAGCTGGGGAGATACAATGTTTGGGGGAAGAGCGATGTTCCCTGAGAATGGCACCAGTCACCCTTTTGTGATTAAGCAACATCTTGTGGATGTGTGGGGTCCAACTCATGGAGTTGCTGAGGCGAATCCCCAAGTAGTCAAACTCAAGGACCCTCTCCAGCGGAACGGTGTTTAAAATCGGAGGTGGCCCTAGCTTTTTGGGCGGGTTCATAGTCAGGAATTTGGTCTTATCCACGTTAATTATAAGGCCCCTTAGGGAACAGAACTCCTGGAAGCGGGTGAGGAGCTTTTGGAGGCCTTGCGGTGTTTTAGCAATGAGCAAGGTGTCGTCAGCAAAGAGCAGGGTGGGGATCCGGGTGCCCAACAGGGACGGAGCATCTGCAGGTTCCTTGAGCAGATGCTCAACCACACCATTCACATATAATGAAAATAGTGTGGGAGCCAGCACACAACCCTGGCGGACACCCCTTTGCACTGGGATTCTGTTGGTTTTCTCCCCATTCTTACCCCACCGCACCTGTGCATAGTTATCTGAGTGGAGTTTAATAAGAAGCGACAGGATGTAGGCGGGTAATCCCAGCCCCTGCAAAACCCTCCATAGTTCCTCCCTTGGTACTAGGTCAAAGGCAGTCTTCAGGTCAATGAAGGCCAAATAAAGACTGCCCTTGCCCAGCACCACCACCTTCCAGTACAGGAGGGTCAACCTGAATGCTTGTTCTATCGTCCCCGTGCCTGAGCGAAAACCCACCTGAAAGTCTGACAATATCTTGTGCTCCTCAGCCCACTGAAGGACCCTCCCCAAAATCGCCTTCCCTGCCACCTTTTGGGAAGAGTCAATTAGGCTGATTGGCCTGTAGTTGGCGGGGTTGTCCCGACACCCCTTTTTGAAAATCGGGACAACCTCCGCCCCCTTCCAGGAATCAGGTACCAGTGCACCCCTCATGATTGCGTTTAGTAACGTGGCGACCAATTTACCCCATGCCTTTGGATTGGCACGCAGCAAATCACCGGGTATCCCGTCCGGCCCCGCAGCCTTTAGGGGGACCAGGGACTTAATTACAGCCTCCACCTCCCTCTCAGTGAAGTCATCCATGTCGCTGACCACTGTGTCGTTCTCCAAGGAAAAGGAATCGCTAAGAGTCCCTTCAGGATGAGAATACAGGGCCTCAAAGTGAGTGTACCAGAGCTGGGCGGGGATGTTACAAGTGACCAGCGACCCGTCTGGCCTATTCTTGTTCCTAATCAAACTCCAGAAGCCCCTTGCATCCTTCCCCTTAATTGCAGCCAAAAGATCTTCCCAGAACTTCTCCTCCCACTCCTTTTTCGCCGCCTTTATGGTCAGAGAGTAGTCCTTCCTGGCTATTCTAACAGCTATTGGGGACTTAGATTTAACAGCCTCTATCAGGGCCTTTTTCTGGGACCTGCATTTAGTTGTATACCAACCCTGTTTTGTCCAGAGATCTTTCCTGTTGGACATACCCCGGGCGCCACTGGGCAAAACGAAGAGTTTGCCCAGTGCCCCAATTAGGGCACCAAAAACCTGCGTGACCTCCTTAGGTACGCTAGGCAATAGACTCAAATTGCTCTGAGCCTCAGCCAGCAGGGCCCCTATGGTAGAAAGTTTCTCGCTGGACAGGGCGATCCTGGGCCATTTTAACCGCCTCCCACAGTTAGATACATTAAACCTCTGGGTATTAGGTGCCAACAAGGGTTGTTGAGACCTGACCTTGTCCCTTAACCACCCTGGAGACAGACCGAGAGACAGGAGATTATGATCGCTATCAATACTCTCAATGATCTTCATGTCGCTCAGGGTGCTCCATAGACATACATCGAGGAGAATATAATCTATTCTCGATGTATGATTGGGCCTATTGTATGTATGTGCACCCTGCAGGTCAGATTTGGACCTCCCATTTACCGCCCTCAGATCAAATTCCAGATTTAGTGCATTAATCTGTATTGCCAATTGCGTCCACTTCTCGATGGGGGGCAGTGCCAGGGCCGGAATTCCCCTTCTCGCATCCTCCTCCTCCATGCCTAATGTATCATCGAGGCCTAGGGGCTCGAACGTACAGTTTAAGTCACCCGCCACCATAGTGCTCGAGTTCCTTGGCCGTTGTCTTAGCAGATCTTCCAGAAGTGCAATGGTGGCCGATTGTACTCCCCCCCTAGTACCTCTAGCATAGACATTGAAGAAGTCTAAGAGAAGGCGACCCCGAGAATCCTTCAACATAATGTTGAGGATGTCAGGAGAATTTGTGGGATGTTCCTCCACCCTGCAATCCAGGGAGACTGCAACCCAAATGAGGAGGCCCCCCGAGGGGCGCCCCCTCCCTGCCTGAGACATGACAGCGGGAACAAAGTGCGACGAATAGCCCACCTTGTGACAGGGCTCCATGGCCCATGTCTCCTGGAATATACAAATGGAGTATCCCTCCACAAGGGCACTCCACTCGGGCAACTCCAGCTTCCTATCAATTACCGCGATGTTCCAGCTGAAAATCCTAAGAACTGGATCCGTCACAGCTGTAACAACGCCGGAGATGAGGTCATTCTCTCCCACCACAGATTCCTGGAGCACTTGTGTACTAACCCATTCTTGATCATCTCGAGCCTGGCTTCTCTCATGCATGGGAGTGGGGATTTTGCTGCACGTGAGGGGTGTAACTGAGGCAACAGGCAACCCACTCAAGTCAGAATCGCCAGCAAGATTGCCAACTCCGGGGGCCTCCCCAGGATTAGGTTCGATTCAGTATCCCGGAGGTCTCCACCCAGTTGGTGGCCAGACTGCCTGAGGATAGAATAGTGGTTTGGAAGGGAGATCAAAGAAGTTGGTGCCGTTACTCTGCCCTGAGCCGAAATCACGACCAACCGAAGTTGGGGCTAATCTTGGATAGAAAAAAGTTAGGTCCACTAAACCAATTCCCTGTCCTCCAGAATTAGGTTTGGAGTCACAAATAGATTGTGCTACTCTGCTGTCCCTAAAGTTGACCACCACGCAGTCTCCTTCCACTAGCTTGTGTCCATAACCCACCCAATTCACCCTTCTGGCTCCTATAATGTGGCCATCAAGGTCCCTCCCAAGGGGTCTATTGGACTCGAGCCAGTGCATAGTTTTATTTAATAATGCCTGTAACCATAGAATGGCCCAAACAAAGTTACATAACCGAGGTCTCCCCAGTGGTGCACAGTCAAAATATCGACTACAAAATATCGACTGGACACAAGCTCAGTGGAGAAGTGTGGCTCAGGGGTTAGAGGCAGCAGACCCGGAAGCTGAGATCGGTCTTGGACCAGGGTTCAATTCCCCGCCTCGGCGGGGTCTTGGGCTAAAAATTCCACGGACTCGATAATTCTCGCCCCGGTGCCTCCTCGACTCACGGGTTCACACTCTGCGACTCTGGGCAATAGCTTGCTTAATCTCCACAACGGCCCCTCGCGGCGGGATGCCTGACTTTCACCTTGTGGATACCCTGCTATCTCACAGGGGAATACCAGGAAGGGTTCCCTAAGCAAGCGCCGGGAAACCCACTGCGGGTAGCTGTGCGCTATATAAGCTCATTTACATTTACACAATATCGAGTTTTAAATATCGAATGGACAAAATATTGACAGGACAGAATATAGACATCAAAAATATCGTTATTAAGGTAAGTAATGTAATATCGATTGTTAAAAATATAGACATTTAAAATATCGAAGTATATAATATAGTTTAATAAAATTATCGATTTTTTGATAATATTGATTTTTTATAGTGATATTTATGTTATTATGTGTGTTAAAAATGTGTATTTATGTTATAAATAATTTTAATTAATGAAAATGTTATTTGTTATTTTTTGCGTAATTTAATTCTGTAGCAGGTTGTGGGTTTATAGGGGAATAGGGTGGGAAGTAATTGAATTATAATTAATTAAATATGTACATTAATTTATTGTTATTCATATTTAATGATTTGTTAATACATTTATATTTGGTAATTAATTAACTTTTAATTTGCAATTAATTTTAATTAATTGATTAATTGCTAATTATGTTAATTTTACAAATTTATTTTCTGCAGCGGTTTGTGGGTTTATAGGGGAATAGGGTGGGAAGTAATTTAATTATAATTAATTAAATATGTAAATTTATTTATTGTTATTCATTTTTAATTATTTGTTAATGAATTTATATTTGGTAATTAATTAACTTTTAATTTGCAATTAATTTTAAATAATTGATTAATTGCTAATTATGTTAATTTTACAAATTGAATTTCTGTAGCGGGTTGTGGGTTTATAGGGGAATAGGGTGGGAAGTAATTTAATTTTAATTAATAAAATATGTAAATTTATTTATTGCTATTCATTTTTAATTATTTGTTAATTAATTTATATTTGATAATTAATTAACTTTTAATTGGTAATTAATTTTAGTTAATTGTTTAATTGCTAATTATGTTAATTTTACACATTTATTTTCTGTAGCGGGTTGTGGGTTTATAGGGGAATTGGGTGGCAAGTAAATTATTTATCATTAATTAAATATGCTAACATATTTATTGGTATTGTTTTAGAATTAATTGTTACTTAATTTTTTATGGTTAAATAATTAAATTAGAATTGCTAATTAATTTATTTATTTGAATATTTGCTAATTATGTACATTTAATAACAATTTTTAATTGTATTTAATTAGAATTTATTGTAAATTAATTTTTAAATGTGAAATTATTAATTGTTAATTTGTAATTAATTTGTATTAATAGTTAAATAATTGTAATAATTAAATTGAATTAGTAATTTTAATTGATTAATTATTATATTATATTGAATTCGTACTTACTTTTAAATATTTTTTGATAGATATTAATATATATTTATTGAAATAATATATGAAGTTTAAATTTCCCTACTGTTGCACCTACTGGAGTGGGAATAGTAATTTAAACCCCTACGCTATCCAACGCTTTCCCTACTGTTGCACCCACTGGAGTGGGAATAGTAAATGTTATCTCTACGCTATCCAACGCTTTCCCTACTGTTGCACACTTTGGAGTGGGAATAGTAATTTTTACCCCTACGCTATCCAACGCTTTCCCTACTGTTGCACCCACTGGAGTGGGAATAGTAATTTTAACCCCTACGCTATCCAACGCTTTCCCTACTATTGCACCCACTGGAGTGGGAATAGTAATTTTTACCTCTACGCTATCCAGCGCCTTCTCTACTGTTGCACTCTTTGGAGTGGGAATAGTAATTTAAACCCCTACGCTATCCAACGCTTTCCTTACTGTTGCACCCACTGGAGTGGGAATAGTAAATTTTTACCCCTACGCTATCCAACGCTTTCCCTACTGTTGCACTCTTTGGAGTGGGAATAGTAATTTTTACCCCTACGCTATCCAACGCTTTCCCTACTGTTGCACTCTTTGGAGTGGGAATAGTATTTTTTACCCCTACGCTATCCAACGCTTTACCTACTGTTGCACCCACTGGAGTGGGAATAGTATTTTTTACCCCTACGCTATCCAACACTTTCCTTACTGTTGCACTCACTGGAGTGGGAATAGTAATTTAAACCCCTACGCTATCCAACGCGTTCCCTACTGTTGCACTCTTTGGAGTGGGAATAGTAATCTTTACCCCTACGCTATCCAATGCTTTCCCTACTGTTGCACCCACTGGAGTGGGAATAGTATTTTTTACCCCTACGCTATCCAACACTTTCCTTACTGTTGCACCCACTGGAGTGGGACTAGTAATTTTTACCCCTACGCTATCCAACACTTTCCCTACTGTTGCACCGATTGGAGTGGGAATAGTAATTTTTACCTCTACGCTATCCATCGCTTTCTCTACTGTTGCACTCTTTGGAGTGGGAATAGTAATTTAAACCCCTACGCTATCCAACGCTTTCCCTACTGTTGCACCCACTGGAGTGGGAATAGTAATTTTTACCTCTACGCTATCCAACGCTTTCTCTACTTTTGCACTCTTTGGAGTGGGAATAGTAATTTAAACCCCTACGCTATCCAACGCTTTCCCCACTGTTGCACTCTTTGGAGTGGGAATAGTAATTATTACCCCTACGCTATCCAACGCTTTCCCTACTGTTGCACCCACTGAAGTGGGAATAGTATTTTTTACCCCTACGCTATCCAACACTTTCCTTACTGATGCACCCACTGGAGTGGGAATAGTAATTTTTACCCCTACGCTATCCAACACTTTCCCTACTGTTGCGCTCACTGGAGTGGGAATAGTAATTTTAACCCCTACGCTATCCAACGCTTTCCCTACTGTTGCACCCACTGGAGTAGGAATAGTAATTTTTAACCCTACGCTATCCAACGCTTTCCTCACTATTGCACCCACTGGAGTGGGAATAGTAATTTTTACCCCTACGCTATCCAACGCTTTCCCTACAGTTGCACTCTGTGGATTGGGAATAGTATTTTTTAGACTTATGCTATCGTACTGTAATATTATTGGATATTATTTAATTATATTATGTTAATATATATATATGTTTTAACAAATATGATTGTAAACATTTTTTTTTAACTTTCAATAATTATTTAATTATTATAAGTTAATTTAAGTATTTTTAAGTATATTTTAGTAATTATTTTTTAATTTTAATTTAATTTAACGCTGTTTTTAATAAAGTCAATATTTTTTAAAACTATATTTTTGTAAACGATATTTTGTACTCAATATTTTTGTACTTACCTGTTTGCAGATACAAACTTGATATTTTGCCTGTAGATATTTTTTCCTCGATATTTTTGCAAGTCAATATTCTGGCAATCGATATTTTTTCAGTGATCCCTCCCCACTGCCAGAGGTAACATGGTTGCATGCACAATCAACAGCACAATGGTATGTGGTAGGGCCCAGGGCCATCATGCATACATAATGAACACACGACACAGTTAGATAGATAGGGGAACTGGCTACGGGCACGTGCACTCGGCCCCTTTTTATTACCAGGGTCACATGTCCATGACGTCTGTGCTGGATGCATGTGGGGTGAGTGTAAGCCAGCCCCCAGGGAATGGTTGGTGCTGGAAACAACTATACCAGTGATCATCGGATCAAACAGAGAGATTCCATCATAAATTATCCGTGACTTGTGGTGCACTAAGTAGGGGCACCAGATCTGAAATAATACACACAAGATTCAATCGTAAAGGGTCCATGACTTGTGGTGCGCTGAGGTAGGGGCAGCAGATCTGAAATCATACACAAAAGATTCTATCATAAAGGGTCCATGAGTTGTGGCGCAGTGAGGTAGGGGCACCAGAGATGAGCTTGCTCATGTGAAGAAATTGTTAATGTCCCTTCGGAATATTCCTGCTGCCTGAGGTGACATTGTTGCACCTGGTGTCTACAGCACAAATCGGAAAGGGTCCATGAGTTGTTATGTACAGAATTAGTGGCACCTGAAGAGCTCAGTGTGTGCGCAGCCAGCGATGATGGTGTGTCCCTGCAAGACAGAATATTAATATATTAAAAAATATATATATTAAAAAATAATAATATATTAAAAAATAAATAATAATAATAAAAATAAAAAAAAATAATTGGATACATGTGAGACCTGCTAACCGCAGTGTAGGCTGGAGGCAGCGGTCAGCAAGGGTCCACAATCATGTGGTGTTGACTTGTGGTGCACTGAGTCCGTGGCAACAGTGGTGCTCAGCGTGTGTGCAGCCAGCGATGATAAGTGGGTTGCGCGGGCCGCACTGGGAGCAATGTCTTTTGCCTAATGAATTCTGCCTCAATAGGGCCATGTGGTCGTGACTTGTGGTGCACTGAGTTAGTGGCACCTGAAGCACTCAGCGTGTGCACAGTCAACGATGGTGCGTGGTCCAGGAGGGATGCACTGGTAGTAATGTCTGTTGCCTACTGGACTGCATCATCTGCAATCACAACTGGATCTGAATTGTGAGTCCTGCTGTCCGCAGTGTAGGCCAGAGGCAGTGGTCAGCAAGGGCCCACAGCCACGTGGCATTGAGTTGAGCTGCACTGTTAGTGGCACCAGAAGCATTCAGCGTGTGCGCAGCCTGTGATGATGCGTGGTCCGGGCGGGCCACACTGGTAGCGATGTCTGTTGCCTACTAGACTGCGTCGTCTGTAATTGTGACTCGATCTGCATTGTGAGCCCTGCTGTCCGCAGTGTACATTGAAGGCAGTAGTCTGTACAGACATAACTCTGCAGTGCTGTGCTGCTGGGGTCGCAGAGGGCGGCCTGTGTAGAGGAGGCCAGTGGTCACAGCAGCGGCCTCGTGGCAGAGTGAGGGCCGCCGCTCCGGTAGACATGTTGGCCTTCCCAGAAGTGAACCACGCCCAGAGCCCTGGCCTATTTATTCACACTCCTACACTGGAGTGGCATATGTTGGACCAGCCCACTCCTCTTCCGCTTCCAGGGGCGATGACACATCTACATGATTGAGATCTTCCCCACTGCCTGTATATGTCCACATGGAGAGGTCTGTGCCCTGCATAGTGAGGTCTGTCTAGCACATCACCGCCACACTTGGCATTGTATGAATTCTTATTCATGGGTAACTTGCCTCCTTCACACATACTCGGTTCCCACCTATCCCAACATTCAGCTATTGTGTGGCTGAGGGGCCATGCAGTTTTCAGAAGGTCTGCTGTCCTGTTCTGCACTGCTTTGGCGGTAATAGGAAGAGAGTGGCCCGGGGGAGGTCCTGGGGGTGGTGGCTGTGGGTGTTGTGGCCTTTTTGGATGTCGGAGCTGCATGATCAGTAGCTCTATGACATGTGTTGGTATTCAGGGCTGGGCTCCCTTTCATACTGTAGGTAGTCGTCCTGCATTAAAGAGTAAAAGTCAGATGTTAAATTCTTACGGATAACGCGGCTTATCGCCAGTTTTGGAACGCATCGCAGATTTGGCTGGTCGTTGAAAATATCGGGAAGTGGTGTCTTCGTGTTTTTTTTGCACGGAAACTCAGCATATCATTAGCGTTAGTTGTCTCTCTCATTCGTGGCGATGTCTTTGCTGAAACTATTGTTGGAAAACTGGCGATATCGGCAGTTTGCACCAGGTTGAGAATGAGTTGATAATTCTTTCGCCACTTTTGGTACACTAAAGTGCCGAAAACTCTGTGATAAGTCCTTGAGAATATGCCCCATCGTTTTTTTAATTTTTTCATCCGGATTGGCGTACCCAGACGCTTTTGAAAAAAAAAGAATATATCTTTTTTGGCCCTGGGATTTTTTGTGGGATCCCCTGAGCAGGCCTAGGGAGTCAGGGTGTTTGTACCCTGCCCACTTTTCTTGTTTTTTTTATTTTTTTCTTGTGATTTGCATGTAGCTACAACAAAGTCCTGATAAACACAAGGGCTCATTTTAGAGTCACCCTATAACCCAATAGTGCGGACTTATCGCTGAGTTACTGGCACTTCAGTGCAGCAAAAAGTGGCGAAAGAATTATCACCCCATTCTCAATTTAGTGCACACTGCCACATTGCCCACAGGTTGACGGTACCAACACAGTGGACAATCAACACCTTTTCACAGACAAAGCTGCTGGCTGTGCTGCACCTGTTGGCCTCTGGTACCTTCCAACTAACAACTGCCAGAGTCGGAGGAGTCTCACAGCCAGCCCTATTAAACATCCTCACACGTCTTGGATGCATGTCCACAAAAGCAACATAGGGCCCCTGTATCCGGCCCACCCGCTCATCCCAATTCGTAGTATTCCTGCACAACCAACCCCAAACCCAGTCATTGCTTGACGCCTCTCTGCTCCAGATCCAAGATTTTAGTCACTAAACAGTACTTTATTAGAAAAACATCAATTAACAACACAAAAACATCAAACAACGAGTGACATTCCCAATGGGGAACATCATCAAGGCAACTTGTGGATCGAAATAACTTTACATAATCCTGGAAATGCCAATTCTCTGTATGTAGAAACCTGTTGGATAAATGAAGACAACGGTCAAGCATTAGTATGATAACAAACGTAATATGGTACAATGTATTGCACTTGGACAAACCGGAATGCTCACAGGTATGATCAATCCTGCACAAAATGACCGTAACCGAAGTTTGTGTGGTCGTAACCTTCGTAGGAAAGATGAGGAATGTTAGAACCACACAAACTTCTATTACGGTCTCATTATGCAGGATTTATCATACCTGTAAGCATCACGGTTTGTTTCAGCTTGATACACCTGCATGTTCACTTCACCCACACTGTGCAGGAACAGCTGGAGACCAAGCAAGGTAACCACACCATAGCAGGCTTCCTGCACTTGTTGAGGGCAATTGACTGCACACATGTACTACTTGTGACCCCTGCCAACACTACACACAATCACTGCAACAGAAACCACACGCATTCCAACAATGTGCAGGCAAAACTGGACCACTGGGGCCTGTAAACTAATATCATCGCAAACTTCTCAGGCACTGTGCATGATTCCTACATCTTTCGCAAGCATCCCAGCCGGGGTCCCCAGACCAGTCTGCCGCCCAGCGATGACTGCCTGACCCGGTGCACTCAGACCTCAATGCTCACCTGCCGCCACCGGTGTGTCTCCAAGAGTGCCCACCACCTGCCAGAGCAAACTCCTCAGCCGTCGCTGGATTCTGCAGCACAGGCCTCCAGCGCATCCTGCTGCACTGCGCCGAAAAGTCATGTCTTTACAGCCAGCTGACTTGGGCGTACGCGTGGTCCAGCGAGCTCACAATTTAAATCAGGTCTTGATTGCCAGGATGACATATCGAGACCTACGCATCAACGCAGGCTGCAGACCCACTCAGCTGTGGTGGCAATAACTCGGTGCAGCTCAAGTCATCGCCACGTGACGGGATGCCCGAATCAGCCAAAATGCCTCGGCTGCCACCAACTCTGTGCACCTCAAGTCATCACCATGCTGTGGGAGGCCCGTGTCGACCAAAGTGCCTAGGCTGCCACCAACTCTGTGCACCTCAAGTCATGGGCCCTTTATGATTGGATATCGTGGTGCAGACGTCATCATGTCACCTCCAGCTGTGGGGAATGTGGTGTGGTAGGTCCCTAGGACCCTCATGCATGAACAATAACTACATGGACACACCCAGATAGAGAGTGGAAATGGCGACGAGCACGTGCACCCTGCCCCTTTTATTGGCAGGGTCACATGTCCTCTGACGCCTGTGGTGGATGGGTGTGGTGTGGGTCTAAACCAGCCCTGAGGGAGTGGCTGTGGCATGCTGAGAACTAGACCTGTGATCAGCAGATCACCACAGGGAAGACCTGGGATGTGTAGCATTGTAGTTCCCATACAATGCAAAAACCTCTTATCTGGCCTATCTAATTTGTATAATGGTGTTACTCCAAAGTAGACATTACCCCAAGAGAGACCAAATCTCAACACAGAAAATCAATTCTTTCCAGTTTTATTTATTTATCAAAAAATATTTTTTTTGTAATTTTCTGCATTATCATATCTTTTCTTTGTATATAAATATAGATAATTAGTTTTTTATAATTATATACATTTTCAAATGTAAGACAAAAATTATCACATTTCATTTAGAAAGAAACCTAAATTGAAACCACTATGTTTCAATACAATTTTATAGTATCCCCCAAAGAGAAAAAGATGTTCACACCATCATCCTATCATTCTCACCTAGCATTCTTCTCACACAAACCATCAATCATACCACACTGAAAGAATCATAATAAAAACACATCTGAACATGAATCCTGCACGATAGACTTTTCTATCACATTTATCAAAATCATGGTTTAGGTGTTTCTACTTCCATCACATTTAATTTCCGAATAAATCTTCTCTTGTTTTAGTTCTTGGGTAGGACTCCCAGATTTTTAATGACTGGCCTACGCACGTTTCGGTGACAAAAGATGCTCAATATCACCTTCTTCAAGGCCACATGAACAAGATCTTTTTCTTCTGTATAGTGGACTGGGGGTCTATATGCATATATGGACACAGATATTTCCGATTTCAATCGCCGTTAAAAACGTCCAGAACGTAATCCTCAGTGGAGGGATTTCCTGAAAGGATGTATCCCTAATATTTTTCATATAGGAGGGATATTTTTCTTTTGATCAAAAACAAAATGATCTAGCCATTTCCATCATATAAAGTCTTTAAGCAAGAAATGCCAGATCCACCTAATTTATGAAAGGTATTTTATTCCCCTCATGTCTGTTTATCGTTCCGGCCAACTCTGATAGAAGATATGGGTACCTATGTTTGATCTTTCAAATGAGCACAACACGTCTCATTTCATTTGTATCATTTGGCCTTCTGCAAATTCGGAATTCGAATTCCGAATTTAGGCCTAATTCCCCTCCAGAAACTGCCCAAAATGCAAAGTGGACAGATCACATTTTTCCACTGAAAAAATGACCCTTTTTTAACAATGTGCCAAGCTGTGGATTTTGGACAATAGCTCTACCAGCACCTTAGGAACCTTAGCAAACCTATACATTTTTGAAAACTAGACATCCATGGAATACAGGATGGGGTGACTTGTGTGGCTCTCACCTGGTTCTGTTATCCAGAAACCTTTGCACAGCCCAAACTTTGTAAAAAACAAACACATTTTCCTCACTTTCTGTAATGCAAAGTTCTGTAATTTGAAGGGAGCCACAAACTTCCACCCAGCCATCATTTCTCGAAGTCTCCCATTAAAAATGGTAACTCACTTGTGTGGGTAGGTCTAGTACCCACGACAGGAAATGGCCCAAAATGCAGTGTGGACACATCACATTTTTCCAATGAAAACTGACCCTTTTTCGCAATATGCCTAGCTGTGGATGTTGGACCCTAGCACTGCCTGCACCTTAGGTCACCTAGCAAACCTACACATTTTTGTAAACTAGACATTCAAGGGAATGAAGAATGGTGTGATTTGTGTGGCTCTCACCAGATTCTGTTACCCAGAATTCCTTGCAAACCTCAAACTTCAAAAAACAGCATTTTCCTCACTCTTTTATGATGGAAAGTTCTGGAATATAAGGAGAGCCACAAACTTCCACCAACCCAGCATTCCCCCAAGTCTCCTGATAAAAATGATACCTCACTAGTGTGGGTAGGCCTAGCATCCGTGACTTCAAAATTATTGATTACAAAAATAATTGTTTTGCGAGGGAGTCACCTGCGTATTTGATCCCAGGCTTGGCGGCCATCTAGCGAAACCTACCAATCCCAGAGATTTTCGAAAACTAGACACCCCGTGAGACCACGGAGGTGTGACTTGTGTGGATCGCCCATCCGTTATCCTTCCCAGAATCTCCTGCAAACTTCAAATTTAGCTGAAAAAATCAAATTTCCCTTACATTTCTGAGTGGGATCACCGCGCCAGCACAAATATCATACCACCCAGCGTTCCCCTTGATCCCCAATAAAAATGATACCTTTCCAATGGTACCTCCCCCATGTTTTTCGGTGTTCGGGGGCTGAGATACCCAATCGAGCACCGAAACAGTGAATCTGAAACTCAGTTTCAATTTCAATATAATGATGTCAGCCCGCCATGCGCACATCGTCATTACATTGAAAAAAGAAATGCCTCGGGAGGTTGGGGAAGCTCTTACCCACCTCACGAGGTAAAAAAAAAAGGAAATCCCTCTGCTGTTACAGCAGAAGGATTCAGTGTGCTTTTGCACACTGGTGCTCTGGTGCTCATGACGGAACCATTCCATCATGAGCACCAAAAGGGTTAATACATGTGCTGTGCATTGGATGTCCCTGTTTGGCCTATTTAGCTTACATTTAAGTCCATTGCCAATGGTGCCTCAAATGCACCCGTGGCTTAGTGTGAAAATGGGTATTCAGTTCCTAGTGAAGTGTGTTTGTCTACTTAGGTCTGTTTTTTTGGTTCCACAGAGCACGTTGGGACTGTGACTCTGCAGGAACAAATGCTCCCATACACCTTATTAGGTGTCATGCATCATCATCAGGCTTTTGCTCCACATCAGGCTGGTAATGCAATGCCCGATGGGCACCCTCAATGGGGGCTCTTTACCAGAGATCTTTTTGTCCACCGGTTTGTGAAGTGTGGGTGTGAGGGTCTAAGAATGTAGATTGGTGTTTAAATGTAGGAAGCGTTAGCTTAAAAATAGGGCAAGGGGTATGTCTCAGGAAAACCTTTAATGAACAAGTCCTCCTGCCATTATTAAAATACGAGATGCTATCTACTATAAGCTATTACCTAAAACAGCTGTAGGTTAACATATTTCACGCTTTAATTTAGTCATATTAATGATCTAGTAGCTATTTTTCAGGACCAGTGTTACCTAATCTACTTTGTAACTGGAGTTTCAATATAAAGGTTAATGGATCTACTACTAATCACATATACCTCCTTAGGCATTAGTTTAGGAATTTATTTTGATGATGACCCTAATCGGGTAATGTTCAAGACTCCTCGAGTGGTGCACAATAGCACAGTGTATACTTGAGTTTTTAAGGAGCTACAGCACTCTGGACAACCTCCCCTCGCCAGTCAACTCAGAAGTCGTTGTTCATGACTCCAGGCGTCTTGAACATTACCCGATTAGGGTCATCACGAAAATAAGTTACTAAACTATTGCATAAAGAGGCATTTTTTCCTGCAGATTCACGCTCCAAGCGTACTCTGGGGAACCAAAAAAATGACCTGGGTTGACGAACACACTTCACTAGAAACTGCATACCCCTTTTTATCTTATCTATTTACCTGGAGCTCATATGCGGGACCATGATGCTCTCCAAGTCCCTCCCTTTTGATATATTTGAAATGTTAAATGCCATATGTGGGCTGCATTGTGTACTTACAACAGCACAATGTTCAACAAACATATATGTCTGCTATTGGAATAAAAAGCTAAAAGTTGAATATCTACAGTTATGAGTATATCTTCTTAAAACATCAGCTGTTTTATTTTGAACTGAAACTGTTGCTATTTGGTCAGTTTTATGTAGTGTCTTCAGTAAGAATTGAATTTTACAGCTGCTAGAATGGCTATGCTGCAGTTATCTTGGACATCTCCCTATAAAAAAAGAATCTGTACCGTGACTCACTGCTTAATAGTATGTTGCTGAGTGCGATCAGGCTGATCAAGCTGATAGCTTTTCAGGATGACTTTTTGTATAGAGCAGGATCTGTAAGCTGCTGCTCCTCATGTCCTCAGAGCACGACAAAGAGATCTTGAGATTGAAAGAAACACACATATCCATAGCTAATGGAACTTTAGAGTGAGTGAGGGTGCTTTTTTCTGATGTATTTTACATGGTGTCAACAAATGTGTGGAAAATTAGAGGTAAGAGGGCAAAAGCGCAACTATAGGACCATCTTACTGTTGCTACATCTAGGGGTCGATTCCGATTCGGGAAAAAAAACGTCCGTACGATTTGTATCCGGAGCCCTGTACGTACGAATCGTACCCGTCCGTCCGAGTCACGAAGTACGATCCGTATTCCGTGAATCCATCCGAATCGCCGCGATCCGTACGTATTGCAAGGCTGAAACCGTGAACCGTACGACTCGTACACATGCCGTACGACCCGACGAGTACGATCCGGACCGGAGTATGAGGACGCTATTCGTACGGTCCACGTCAGGTAAGGGCGAGTCGTACGGAAAAGCACATACACATTGTACGGTCCGTACCCCCCATAATCGCAGGGGTACGCACCATACCCCTGTGATCATGGGGTGTATGAGCCGTACCCCCATTGTACGATCGGTGTACGAGCCGTACCCCCCTTGTACGATCGGTGTATGAGCCATACCCCATATACGATCGGTGTACGAGCTGTACCCCCATTGTACGATCGGTGTACGAGCCGTACCCCTATTGTACGATCGGTGTACGAGCCGTACCCCATGTACGATCGGTGTACGAGCCGTACCCCCATTGTACGATCGGTGTACGAGCCAGACCCCCATTGTATGATCGGTGTACGAGTTGTACACCCATCGTACAATGGGGGTACGGCTCGTACACTGATCGTAAAATGGGGGTACGGCTCGTACACGGATCGTACAATGGGGGTACGGCTCATACACTGATCGTACAATGGGGGTATGGCTCGTACACCAATTATACAATGGGGGTACGGCTCGTACACCGATCGTACAATGGGGGTATGGCTCGTACGTCCCATGATCGCAGGGGTACGGTGCGTACCCCTGCGATCATGGGGGTACGCACAGCACCCGGGGGCCCGTTCCGTACCTGTTTCAGCGCGAACTCTGCTTTTACGGCTGTTTTCAGCCCCCGTAGAAAAAGGGTCGTACGGTGCGTACCCGACACGTATCGTACTTGCTGGGTCGTAAAAACCAGCCGCGAACCGGACAGATGTCGCGTACAGCGGGTTCCGAGGGAGAATCGTACGGCGATTAGAGTTGTACGGTGTCTTGTATGACTCGTACGGAGTACGGCTCCTGGTACGAATCGTACTTCGTCGTACGTGCGGGACGTTTACAGGTACGATTCGTACGGGGAAAAAACGCTCCGTACGATGATTCGGAGTGCTTTTTACCGGATCGGAATCGACCCCCTGGTGTTAAACGAAACTCAGAGGTAATGCAGAATTTGATTTTCAAACTGACAACACTTGAAAACAGTTGAATAGTGAATATGAGATTAATATAATTAACATATCCTGATAGTCTGCTTGTTTTTTGTTCCTTGTATGATGAAGTAAGAACTAGTGGCAAATCCTTCTCTAAGGCTGCTTCAGAGAGAGATTTATTTTTTGAAAAGGTACATTGAGTAACCCTTTGAAGGTGATGTAGGGAGTGTCAGTTAAGCTGGATAATAATCAATAGGACTATTTCCTTTTCCAGTTTCCTTTCCAGGCATTAACTTCCTGATAACCCTGTTACTAGAATGGTGAAACTCAGGGATTTGTTGCTTGTAGGAGGTGGCCACAAGAGCATTATGTCACTTTTGAAGGATGTCGCTGGCTGGCTTAATAGCCAGGAGCACTGCTATGCTTGGCCGCAGTTTAAATGCACTTCAGTCACACATGATTTATCCTGCTCAGAGCTTTTTGCCGCACTAAAAACTAGTTTAACTGGACCTCTGGGCAAAGATATCTGTCATTCTGTATCCCTGCTGAGGTGCAGCTTGCAATTGTACCCCGCTGGAAGATTTTGACTTTCAAAAATTCCAAAAAACGTCCAAAATTAGACCTTGAACCAAATCTATCTGACCTGTGAAGTGAACTTGGCAGCTGCGAAATCCAGGATTGTCCTGCTCTGGGCTTTTGGTACCAAACCAACAAATTCAGCTGAAGCTGAATGAAGAGATATCTGACGTTGCAGGACCCTTACTAGCCACATCTTTGGATCTTGCCCCAATGGACTTCCATTTCAGAGAATATGTCCAGAGGTAAAACTTTGGTACAATCCTTTTTGCATATACAACCTACGCTCCATGGTAGTGAAATTGAATTCATACCTAGTACCTGATCGGACAGGAATAGTGACTTTAGAGAGGTGCTTTACCTTTTCGTGGCATTTTCTGATTAAAACTTTAAAAATTATTATTTCTGGTTCTTCTTAATCCAATTTAATAATTTTGCTATCTTTGTGTGCATCGTATTTTATCTATTTTTCAAAAATTGTTAGGTAATTTATTGTGTTGTCATATTCTCTATACAATTATTTGTACATTTCGAATTTAACACTTAGGGCCAGATGTAGGTAATTCTATTTTACTGACTAATAAATAACGAATTTTACCGATTCGGTATTTATGAATCGGTAAAATAGAAGGTGGGAGATGTAGGTAAAATCGGTATTTGAAATACCGATTCTGTAAAAATCGGTATTTACGGATTCTGTAATTACAGAATCGTTATTTCCCATTGATTCCTATGGGCTTTGAAGCCCATAGGAATCAATGGGAAATACCAATTGTGTAATTACAGAATCGGCAAATACCGAATCCTGCAAGGGTGCAGGGGGTGTCACTTTGACACCCTCTAGCACCCCAAATACAGGCATGTGTGCCATGTGGCGCACAGACATGCCCTAAGGGCACGTCTGTCTGTCACATGGCATAGGTGTGCATGCACACATGTGCATGCACACCTGGAGTCGGTATTTTACCACCCAATTGGATTGGGTGGTAAAATACCGAATCTGTAAGGCCTTTGGGCCTCAGAAGAGTCCCACCTACATCTGGCAGTTACAGAATCGGTAAAAATACCAATTCTGTATCAGTAAATTTACTGAATCGGTAAAATTGGCCCCCTACATCACAAATACCCATTTACTGGTCGGTAACGGCCGAAATCGGCCGTTACCGGTCGGTAAATGGCCTCCTACATCTGGCCCTAAAACTCTGAGGATTGTCTACGCTCTGTTTTGACCAAACTGGAGGGGATTTATTAAGTTGGTGTTGGTGCTCTCTCCTAAATTGATAATTCCTTCCTGACATAGGAGCATTGTGCCAGTTTATGCCCGACACACCAAATAATTGTGTGTGCCACCAGGGTCACACACCAGTGTGCCTAATATGTAATTGGTCACCAGTTCAGGCTGGATTCACCCTTTTTGGGGTGTAGGGCAATACTAATTATTGGTTGGCAAATATCTGCAGGGGAAAATAGGTGAAGGAAAGCAGATTGCACTTAAAGCAATAATCACAAATGAAATATGTAAAATGTTGACTCTTGTAGCTAAATTTCATGAATGATTTTCTTCATAAATAATATAGGTATATGAGATCCTTATAGTTCGACATCAAGGGGTCAATTCATAAAAGCATTAGTTAGGACGTGAAGCAGTACTGAAGAAGTTCTCTTATATGTACGCATACATGTCTTTGAGAACTAGCCCAAAATGTCCAACCTCCCCAGTGGTAAAAGTGCAAAGAGGGGACCAGTTCCTTTCAATTGTACTAACTGTATAAGCACTATCTCTCTATTATTCTCATTTTAGATGTTTTGAGACCAATTCATTATGACAAGTAAGAGTATGTAAAAGAGTACTATAAGAGAACTACTTTACATCATCCAAAATGTCCTTGTGAATAGGCCCCAACTTGCATATAGTTTGCCTGAAACATGCCATTCCCAGTCTCTGTAAGATACATAGCAGTTACACATCTTTTTATTCAGTACCCTTATAACAGTGCTTAGCATGGGAAAATAGTCAAAATAATGTGCACACGATAGGCATTGCTTTAAAAGTATTTAACAGTGTTAGTTAAACAAACACTAAACAAATTCTCTGCAGTCAGCTGGCAGGTTTAAGGACATTTGATGCCTGTCACATGTATGTAGAATACTACAGAAAAGTAATGTGTAAATGAAATGCTAATAGGTACTTCCATGCCTTCCTAAATTTAGACTCCTCTGCTAGTGCGCCATATTTTTATATTGTCATGGAGTTTCTGTCAGCACTCTCCAAAAGTAGGAAAAAAAAACTATGATTCCATGTCTTGTATGCTTGCGGTAAACAACAGTTACAGTCAAAGCTGAGAGCTCTGATATTTCCCACTATTTAAGACTGCAGGTACTTGGTCCGCGATGGACAGATAGCCTCTTAAGCACCTAGAACTTCTTTGTTAGATGTGGAGGAGCAGGGAAGATTTAGCGCAATGATGGGGGTATCGCTTGAGTTCATGCTCACCACAATGCAATTCCTATAGTTTTAAACCAAAGTTGGAGTGGTGCACTACTCAAGTGATATTCTCAGTAAATCATGTCGACTTGTTTAGTTGAATCAATAAATCCTTTATTTTCAATGTCATCGGTGGGGAGAGATGATCCTTAAAGTCTGACCTGAACAGGACTGACCGTGGCATTCTGCACCACAGAACGATTGTTCCTGGCCCTTATCAAGGAGGCCCGTCCTATCACATTATTCTGTGCATGCAAGACTTCTGCAACTGACTCAACGAGCATAGTAGAGCAAGCTCACATTTAACTTATGAAAACACATGGGGATTTAAGAATCATCTCTCCCCACCGATTACACACCCTTCATCGCCCTGAAGGAGTTCTTTGTCTAATGAACGAAACGCGTTGGCTGGAACTCTTTATTGTCGGATGACATTGAAAATAAAGGATTTATTGATACAACGAAACAAGTCAACATGATTTATGGAGAATATCACTTGAGTAGTGCACCACTCCAACTTTGGTTTAGTTCTCCCGTCTGCCTGGCAGCTGGCACCCAATGATGGCAGGTGCAGGAGTTGTATGTGCACACTGACTTGAACTACCTTTGGATAAATTTACAAGGGGAATACAGCAGGAAAGTGCAGTTACTCTGGTCCGCCGTTGTTCGCCTTCTTCCAATTCCTATAGTGTTATTGGAACAATTTTTAAAGTAACATTAAAGTGAGGGTGCTGTCGTCAATGATACATCACAGAAATCACAGGAGTTGTAAAAAAGCCAAGCCCCAACCCAAAAAAACAAATCTAGTAAATACGCCACACCCATTCAGCAGTACAGTGGTAAGGGTGTAGTATCTGTCCGGAGGTGCATTTTGGAGCACACTGTCAAGACTATATTACTAAAGCATGGTGTGGTAGCGCATTTTCATTTACAGATAGTACATTTGCCATTGAAATGACTAGTAAGTGTTCACAGACATACAGTTTTACTGATAAAACTATATGGTGTACAAACGACACTGTGTGGAATATAGGTTTCAGTGAATATTTATCATTTGTGCATTACCAAGTAAAGTGTCTTGATTACACCCCATTTTAGACTTGAAAATATGTCTCATTTGTGCTTTCCTTTCTGCTGATATATGATTGTAATGATTGTACAGTTCATAAACAGGTATTTAAATGTTGTTTTGTATTAGAAAAAAGGACATTCTAATGCCTTTCCATTCACACTTTCTATACCTTAGCAAGGTTGTCACATAGTTCACTTTCCAAAAACCTCTCATTCTACAGACAGAAAGAAAGTAAATACCAATATCCATTTTAAAGAATAAGCAGCAATTAGTTACACGTTGCACGTTTTTATTGATTGATTTAGACCTTGACTGAGGTCAACAATTAGAATAAATACAATGAATACATTGTTGTGAAACTTAATAACAGTAAGAGCAGATTATTTCTAAAACAATGATAAAAACATTTTAAAATGTATACAAGTTATGACAAACAAATGTATTTGGGGTAAGTTGATGAAACCAATCAAAGCATTAACAGTAAATAGATTATATCTAAAACATATGGGTTTTAAGAAACGAAGTCGAGCTTCTACTAAATCTTTATTGGACAAAGATTTAACACACTGGCTACATCTTGCTCCCACCTCTACAAAGCTTGCACAATCATGTGTTGTCACTCATTTTATCCCAATATTTAGTGTACGCATCTAAAGGCAGTATCCCTAAACAAAGCATGATACAGCATTGTACAATGTGTTCTAGTATAAATCTCAAATATTGTTGATAGGTTTTATTCTCAAGAAAAGCAGTATAGGATCTGAAGTGGGATAACTGAGAACAGTGTGCGGAGTCTAGGTGAAAGCTAAGGTCAGTGTCATATTTTTTTTAAATAACTTAAGATGTGCTTGTGACCAAGAAAAAGGTGCTATATTGCAATTGAAGTGTCAGTCAGGGTTGGTAAAGCATAGCTACTCATCCACAAGGGAATGAAGGTGCTAAGGGGTTTTGGGGTTACGTTGAGTGCTGGGGTCATCAGAAGAGCCAGGTCTTGAGGTACTTCCTGAACTGGATCAGTGAAGGGGCTTGCCGGAGGTGGAGGTGGAGGTCATTCCTGTCCTTGGCTGTGAGGTAGGAGAAGGACTTTCCCCCTTTTCAGGTATTATAGATGCGTGGGATGGTGGCGAGAGAGAGGTCAGATGACCTGAGGTGTCTTTTGGGTGTGTGGATGGAGAGGCAATTGTTTAGGTATGTGGAGGGCCTTGTACGCATGAGTGAGGAGCTTGAAGGTTATTCTTCTTTCGATGAGGAGCCAGTTGAGGTCGCGGAGGTGTTGGGTGATGGGGTAGTGACAGGGGACATCTCTGATCAGTCTATCTGTGGTGTTCAGGACGGTCTGGAGTTTGCAAAGTAGATTTTTTTTTAATTATTATTTTTATTGAAGAACAGCATATGGCAATCCAGCAGGAATGTATACATTGGCAATGATGATAAAACGAAGATACAATGTGGGTATCAAATACGGGATCACTTAAGCAAGCAATATAATAATCACATTTTCCCCGTTCTCAGACCCAGTGCACAGATATCTTCTCTCGGTTACGGGGACAAACAAATTCCTCCCCTATAATTGTTCCATTTATCCCAAATCTGTGTCCATTTTGTGGGGCACCCCCTAGCTTTATATATGGTCATTTCTGTAACCATGCACCAATCCATATCTTTACTCCAATCAGCTAGACACAATGGGTCGCCCCCTTTCCATTTATGCACTATGTTGTGCTTAGCTACCATCAGTCCAAGAGTCACCCATATTTGCTCCTTAGAACCCAAGTCTGTCAAGCCCCAGAAATTCAAAATACATTGCTTGTTGTTGCAGTCAATCTTTTGTCTCAACACTTCCTCCTTGCGGCACGTGACTGCAGACCAATATCTTTGGATAGTCATACACTCCCAGAGCATGTGGATGAAAGAGCCCTCTTGTCCACATTTCCTGGGGCACCTTCCCTCGATTAAATAGCCAATTCACACCAACAACGGGCCGGCTAGGTAGGACCTATGCAATACATTTAATTGCACTAATCGGAACTTTGAAGAAATAGCCACTTCTTTAGGAGAGGCCACCGCCGCGGTCCATTTTTCGTCGTCAAGCCCTGCTACCTCGTAGTCCCATTTTGCTCGAAGCCGAAGCAGCAGGTCTGCCATGTTATTGACTATTTTTTTTTATAAATAGGGGATATGGCCTTCTCCAGCAGGTCACCATCTAAGACCCTATCCTCTAGCAAGGAGGATTCAGGCAGTGATTTCCCGCTGGACAGCATGGCTAGCAAAGCGTGTCTGATTTGCAAGTATCTGACATACTCGCCAGTTCATATTTCACCTGTAGCTGGGCAAAGGGAACGATGTCCCTCACCTTCCACAAGTCTTCCACTCTTGAGATACCTATCATGTCCCACCGGTCAAAGCCCTTTATTCGAATCAACTTGCCCAGCTGTTCGGAGTACCAGAGTGGTGTGGCATGCGTGATCTTGTCCTCCTAACTCAGACTCTTCCTGGCCATCCTCCACACCTGTACCACGTGTTCCGTGGGTCCTGTCAGTTTCGGTTTTACCAAGTGTGGATATATTGCCCCTTCAAAACTACCCCCGTAGAAGCCACCTGTCCATCTGGAATGCGGGGTCTCCCTGTGGTTTATATTTGCACTGGTTGATTGCTGCTAGGTGGATGCCCAATAGTACTTTTTGATGTTTGGGAGGCCAATTTTCCCATCAAACCATCCTAGTGTGCGCTTGTGAGTGGCGATTTGAGGCGGATTGCCCTCCCATAGTAGGTCATGAACAGTACTGTTAATTTCAATAAAGTATGCTGACTCGACCTGGTGAGGAGCATTCTGCAAAGCATGCAAGGAACTTAGGGAGGGACATCATTTTAAATAGGGCTGTGCATCCCAGAAGGGACAGAGGGAGCGATTTCCTATGCTGGACATCACTCGTGAGCCATTGCATAGGAGACTGGAGGTTGCCCTCTTAAAAATGAGATGGATCCTTAGAGACACAAAGCCCAAATATTTAAAGTCGTATATCGCTTCTGCAATCTGGAATCCCCGGGGAAGCGAGGGCATCGTTCGATGAAGGACATAGGGGACTGACTTGGCCTAATTTGTTTTGTAGCCAGCGAATCTGCCAAACAGCAAGAAAATATGCAAAATCCTGTTCAGGTAGGCCACGGGTGACGCTAAGCTGAGTAAAATACTGTCAGCAAATAATGAAATGCGATCCTCCCAGCCCAGTGTCCAGTTAAAGCCTCTGACAATGGGATCTCTCCAAACCCACTTCACCAGTGGCTCAAGGGTCAGAGCAAAAAGCAGCGGGACAGTGGACAGCCCTGTCTGGTGCCTCTTCTGCGTGCAACAATGCAAGATTTTCTATTGTTGACTACTTTTTGGGCCAGCAGTTGCTTATAGAGGAGTCGAACCCAACTAATATATCCCTGGCACAGTCCTAGCGTACTAAGTACTGCAAACAGATAGGGCCATTCAATAGTATCAAATGCCATTGCTGCATCAAGAGATACCACCACTGCATCTTCACTGGTCAACTTGGCTCAGCTTTGTACTCCGTGAAGTCTGCGCTGGTTAAAGGAGGTATTTCTGGCCGGCATAAATCCCGACTGATCCGGGTGGACTAATTTTGTGATGACCCTATGTAAGTGAGAGGCCAGGACTTATGCCAATATACTGTCTTCCCTGTTGAGCAATGATATCGGTCTATAGGAGGAACACCTATTTTTCAGTTTGCCATCTTTGTGGATAACCACAATCGTTGCCAGCCTCTGGCATGTGGGAAACGATCCCACTACCCTATTCCCATGAAACATTTTAGTGAGATAGGGAGCAGTCTTACTCGACGTGAGTTTAAACAATTCAATGGGTAAATCATGGGGGCCCTTGCCTTGCCCCTGTGCAAGTCGTGGATTACCTTTTCTATTTCCGTACTAGTTATCTACTGATCAAGATCAGAGCGTTCCTCATCGGTGAGTACCCGGAGCGAGATATCTCTCAGGAAGGAGGATGCCTCTTCCTCAGTGTGAGGAGCCTGAGACATATAGTCAGTTTGATAGTACTGGCCGAAGGCTTCCGCAATATCTTGCGGAGCAGTGAGTCGATTCCCTGTTTCCATCTCTATCTCCACCACAACATGGCTTTCTTGGTCCCTTCGGTCCAGCCAGGCCAGTAATTTGCTGGCCTTGTCGCGACATTGTAAATTCTACTAAGTGTGGCTCTGTGTTGTGTCTTGACTGTATCAGTATCTAAATCAGTGTATTCCTTAATTTTTATGTGCAGAGCCTGTTTTACTTCTTCTGAGTCACTCATGCGCCCGAAGCTGCCCCTCCATCTGTAATATCTCTCCTTTCATGCAGAACATGCCTGCTTGTTTCTCCCTCCTAGACCTCGCAATTTGAGCCAGTGCCACTCTCCAAATCACCACTTTGTAGGCCTCCCACAGTGTCACAGCCAATTCCACGACTCCCCATTTTTCCCTTATTGGGGGGACCTTAAGGTAACACAGATTAAATGGGTCTGTTCTGCCCGTCGTGGGCACCCCCACCTCTAGTCGACCCAGAATGGGTTAATGATCTTTTATAACACTGGCTAAGTGATGTACTTCCTTCATACTATCCACCTGGTGCTCCAGAGTTAATATGTAGTCAATACTTGACATGCTATGGTGGGCCCCAGAATAGAAAGTGTATTGCTGTTCCAGTGGATGAAGCTTCCACCAAGCGCCCACCAGGCCCATTGCTCCCAAGAAGCTATGAATCTGCATCCGAGGGCGGGGAAGGACCTTCTGGGGGCAGCGGTCTAGAGAGTCAGAAACAATGGAGTTAAAGCCACCTCCGATCATTAATCTGCCCTCTGGCAACTCCAAAAGGAGACTTCCGAGGTCTTTAAATGCTTGGACGTGCAGACCTGATGGCTGACAGACAGAGGTCAATCGTCATGGGGAAGGATTTCCGAATCATTATTCCCTCTCCTCTAGACCCTGTTCCACCTGCGGAATGCTCCATCAGCTTAAACCCCACCTCAACATTGCTTTACAGGCATTTCTTAATATGTGTGTTTCCTGCAATAGAACCACATCTGGGGGATGTCTCTTTATAAATTGGAGCACCACTCCCCTCTTGATTTTGTCCCCCAAACCGTTCACATTCCAAGACAGCAATTTCAGCCCTTTCTTAACTGTAGTCCCCATCATTACCTTGGGTGCATGTCTACGGTCGCGATGAGAATCCCCCAACGGTGCCACTGTTCTGTGAGGGGCCAGCTACATAACCTGCCCCGTTATACATTAGGGCGTCATCGCTAAGCATGTCAAGTAATTTGTCACTAGTATCTACCACCTTGTTATTCCTGTCTGAAATGTGTCAGAACTGACTTAAACTTCCCTGCCCCCCATCCTGGCACAAGAATGTGGCATTCTCTTGTAAGCACTCTACTTATATCCTGAAACAGAGATTCTAGGTGTACAGGATCCAAGCCCTTCAAACATAAACAACATTACCCCCCTCCCTCCCTCCCTCCCTGCATGATGGTCCCGGTACATCCCGCCACTTCAAACTTGAAGAGTGTGCTATCGCCCACCTCTAAAACTGTAAGGTGCGTGTGTCCAACCTGACACCCGTTCGAGACTTTAAAGGCAAGAGTTGGAACTATTATTCAATAGGCCCATGATTACATCATTATATAACAATAGGCAGTCAATTTGCAAGTTTGTTTTCTAGCTGCTGGTGCGTTAATTAAAAGATTCCAGCCATTACTCAACCCTGAAGAAGAGTGGCTATGAGGCCGTCCCATTTAATACAGCTTATACAGACCAGTTCTCATTAGTCTCCTGTCCCTGCTTCATGTTCACCCAGAGGGGATCTAGCTTCTGGATCTCTGTGTGCTTTCTCTTGTCCGTTGCGTTGACCTCGGTTACCCCTCCGTCCTGCCAGCCCTCTAGCCAGTCCCAAGCCTCCTCAGGAGTGGCGAAGAACTAAACCTTCCCTTTTGACTCCACTCTCAATGTGGCTGGAAAAAGCATTGCATACTTAACGTTCTTGTCTGGTAGCACCTTCTTTACTTCAAGAAAGCTGCGTCTTTGTCGCTGCACCCTGAGAGTGAAGTCTGGAAAGAAAGTCACTCTACTGTTCTGGAATTGGATTGGGGTTGCTGCCTGAGCCGTCTGCAGGATGATATCTCTGTCTCTATAGTTAAATATTTTTGCAACTATAGGTCTTGGCAGGGCCCCAGGCTCGGTCTGTCCCTCGGCATCCTGTGTGCTCTCTCGACCGTGGAAAATGTTGACAGCCTAGTTGGTTTCAGATAAGTAGTAACCAGGTCTTCGACAAACAAGTCCGCAGAGGGATCCTCTGCACGTTCCGGGATCCCCAAAATGCAAACATTATTGTGCCTTGAGCGTCCCTCATACTCGTCTGACTGCACCTCCAACCTCACGCTCAGGGTCTGGAGGTCATCCACCCTCTGCTGAAGGGCAGGTGTATCAGGAGCAAGGGAAGATGTGCTTGTTTCAACATCTTTGATGACACAGAGTCAATCCTGGACTCCAACGACGTCCTAACCGTTGTTATGGCTGTAAGAATATCTTGCAGTGTAGGTTCTTTTGCCCCCTCTGCTGTCTGCTGCTTTTCAGATGAAACTTCCCCTCACTTGTGGGTGGGGCCAAGGCCATTGTCCAAGGCAAATGTTTCTAGTTTAGCCTACATGGAGGCCTTGGAGTTGAGATCCCTGGCCATAACCTGTCCCGCAAGCCCAAATGGAAGTAGGGGAAATCAATCAAGTGAGACCCTCTCGGCACAGGTGAGGATATTGCTGCTTCGCCAGTATTATGATAGGTTTATTCATACCTGGGGCGTACAGGCTGAGATCCTTCACCTAGCTCTCAGGCGCTTAACCCGGCCGAGGTATCTAAGTGGGGTTACTTGAGCTCTCCTAAGTCTTTGGCGAGTGTCCCAGCTGCAGGCCGATTAGTCCAGTGTCTCTCCCACCGTTCACCGCTGCACCAGGGTCCACCAGTCTGAGACACCCTCGCGTTACGATCAGTAAGGGCATGCAACCACTTTCACTTTTAGCAGCGGTGGTGGGGAGGCCAGGCGACAGGAGACTTTCCTTTCCATTACTGTCCCCATGAGTCACCGGTGTCCTTTGCCGCTTATAAATCAAAACCTCTCCCCTTAGCACTATATTTCGGCGGGATCAGGGATGGAAGAGTCAAGTCTGTAATGGGCGCCTCTCGTATCTCCTGAGATGGTCTTCAATGCAGCAGTGAGGATCGTGCCACCTCCGCTGCTTGGGAACTCAATGGGGGGCTTCGGTCTCCCTCTGTTTCTTGAACTGCCGGCCCTAATTTTTTTCCATTTTTAATCTTTTTCTGATCAGCTTAATTCTCTTCTATGTTTTTTCTGTGAAGCAGATATTTATTTCTCCCTGGAGTCTGAGATGCTCACAATTGCTGTCCAATTAGCTTATTTAAACATCCTGAGATGCCACCTTTAGAATTATTCCATTTTCTTGGTGGTCTTTGTTTATTATCAAGGGTGACTGGCTTCTGGAGTACTTGGACCACTGCAGAGAGAATTTGTTCAAAGTTTGAGACTGGAATGATTTCTTTATTATATTGAAACAACTGCTGAGAGATGATCATAGTATTCAGTTGATTCATACTGTGGGTATTCCATATGATTCTACCCAGTTTCTGGGCTAGAAGAGTATCTCCATTCATACATGATAAGGACCAGGAAGAAGGAGAACAGAGATGTAATTTGTTTTTTAGGTTCAATATTGAATGATCAATGCTTCGAGTTAACTGAGTACTTAATGCTGAGATTTCAGAAATAAATCCTAGCTACAGAAAACATAGTCCAACATTGATGCAAAATGGCTCACATTCTTGTATAGGTTGGTGGAATGTCACCTTCTATTCTGTCGTTCAGGATTGCTCTGTTAATTCTGTTAACAATTTCTAATACCATTTTCCCTCGATTGTTGCCTTTTATGGACTCAGAGAAGAGTGGGATTGGAAGAGACCATATTTCTTTTAGATCTTTACTCTGAAAGCTATTATCATGGTGTTAGAAATTTTCACATTGTAGTCCCCCATGAGAAGAACTTTCAGATTGCTACCTGAGTCTAGAGTTGATTCAACTAGCTCAAAGATTTTTACCAATAGTGTATTGAATTTGAGTTCAGGAGGAACGTAAATGTTAAACAGGAATAATGTATATGTGGAAGAGGGATTTTCCTTTGGGATTTTTAGCTTGAAACACAGGACTTTTTTACAAGGTAAGTGGATTATTTCAAACTCCTACTTGATTTTCTCTGATAAAAGAATTGCTAGTCTGCCCTTTGTATGGCCATATCTTACCCTTGTTGCTGGAATTTCAAAAACAAAATAATCCTTTTGATCAAATTTATTTGGGGCCCAGGTCTCTTGAAGGCAGGCAATTGCAGGAGAAGTATCTTATAGGTGAAATCATTCTAAAGGTTCCAACCCTGCCATATTCGAGAAACGATATCGACAATCTTGCAAAAAAGGGGGTTTGGATCCTCTTCCCTGTCTATCGGCATTTAGAGGGCCAGTGATCCAGGCACAAGAGTTACTTTTAGGTGTTTTTATGGAGTTAGTGAGGGTATGGAGGCAGATCTGCCTCTCTCCATCTTCAAGAAAAATAGTTTGTTTGCTAACAGATGCAGGGGATGGGTCATCTTTCTGATGATTAATTTATGTGACTATCCCCTAGTTAAATCCGTGGATCTTACAGAGACTGCTAAGGTTGTTTTGAAGTTGACTCCACTTATGTCAAATCCATTTTGTATGCAGCATTTCAACTTCTTATAACTCTATAGATGGGATCACATTAGAGCAGAATTCCACTCTTGCTCTAGCCTTATCGAGCTTATCTGGGAAAGATAGTTGTTTTATTTCTAGAGATGTAAGTGATTGAAGGTAATTAAGATTATGTAGAAGGTTTAGGATCCTTTGGCGATTGCTTGCTTGCAGGACAGGTCGCTCTCCACCTGCCGCACAGCTCCACCTGTGTGCCGGTGCCTTCCCTCCTTGCTGCTACTGCTGAGCGCGAGTTTGCGCCTGCTGTGCCCCCTGCACATTGCGATTTTTTCTTGTGATCCCATGCTCATTTTGTAAGTAGTGTTCTAAATTGATTGTACTTGTTTTGCCCTCTCTTCCCTCGTTTCCCACTCATCACCCCCCCACCCCCTTTTTTCTTCTGTACCCCAGGTCGATTCCCACCGCTGCTCCCCTGCAGCCCACCCCCCTGCCTTCCATTCGCCGCCCCGCTCCAACTCCGAGCTGCTCCTCCCTCCCTCCCCACCTTAAATGGTGGCTGCTGTGTGGCCGCGCGCAGCGGGCATGCTGCTAACTTGCTGCGGGTGGCGCACCGGAGGAGCGCCAAAGGCAAGCCTGTCTGAGCCCATCCGCGCCTGGACTGCGCCCAGCGCCAGAATCCCTTGACCCCACAATCGCCACCACACCAGACTCCACTATGACGCCAGCACCCTCCACGCACTCAACGCCGGCTGAGACCACAGCTGCTTCAAGTCGCCCCAAAACACACCTACAGAACCTTCTCCTGCCACACATGCAGCTTCACCTGCAACAGAGCCAACAAACTCCCTGGGACTGGACCCAACCACCTTCATTGCATACTCCTCAACACCCGCCCTGCACGCAAGCCTGCTGCCGAGCTCTGGGACTTGCTCGACACTGCCACCCCAGACGTTGCCTTCCTGACCGAGACCTGGTGGAACGACTCCTCGGCGCTCGACATCGCCATAGCCATTCCGGACAGCTACAAAATAACCCGCAGGGATTGCACCAATGGAATCGGAGGAGGAATAGCTGTCGTCCACAAATCCACCCTCAAGGTCTCCACCCACGCAGACGACAACCTCCACACCGCTGAACACCTGCACTTCTGAATCCACACTGACCCCAACACCACCCTCAGAGGAACACTCATCTACAGACCACCCGGACCCCGGGCATAGTTCAGCGACTCCATCGCCAACCTCGCCAGCACCCATGCGCTCGTCTCCATGGACAACATCCTCCTCGGGACCTGAACTTCCACCTCGAGAACAACAATGACGCCAACGCCGCCACCCTGATCGAAAACCTCGGCCTTAGACAACTCATCACCGCAACCACCCACGCCGCCGGCCACACACTTGACCCCATCTTCTCCACAAGTGCCCACGTCGGCCTCAACCACACCACCGAACTCCACTGAACCGCCCACCGCTGCATCCATTTCACCTTCAAGAAAACAACCACCACCGCACCCAACAGCTGCCCCGCCGCTGCTGGAGCAAAATCACCAAGTAACAGCTGACCACCACCCTCGCCCAATACCCACCCACCGACCCCACCGACCCAGACACCACTGCCCCCAACCTCCGACAGTGGATCGACAAATGTGCTACCACCCTCGCCCCACTCAAAAAACCCTCCAACAGCCACGCCAGCAAGAAAGCCACCTGGTTCACCAACAAACTCCAGTCCTCCAAACGAGCATGCCGGAAACTGCAGAAGAAATGGCTACACGAACGCACACCGGACAGCCACACAGCCCTCAAAGGCGCCACCCGCAGACCTCACCACCTCATCAGAGTAGCCAAGAGATCCTCCTTCAAAAACTGCCTGGACAACAACGCACACGACAGCACAGAACTCTTCAGCATCGTGAAAGAACTCTCCAACCGCAGCGCTAAAGCCGACGACATTCCACCCTCGCAAGAACTGTGCGACTCACTGGCCATCTTCTTCCACCGCAAGATCGCCAACATCCATGACAGCCTCAACAGCATGACCGCCCCTACAACACAAGACTCCACCCCGCATGCGAACACCACCCGCACCAACCGCCTGACCTCCTGATCCAACGCCAAAGACGACGAGACTTGCATGGTCATGAACTCCATCCACTCAGGATCTCCATCAGACCCGTGCCCTCACCACGTCTTCAACAAAGCAGAGGCAGCCATCTCACCCAAACTACAGAAGGTCATCAACATCTCCTTCGAAAGAGCAACATTCCCGGAAAGCTGGAAGCACGCCAAAATCAACGCTCTCATCAAGAAGCCCAAGGCAGACCCCAAGGACCTCAAGAACTTCCCGCCCATCTCCCTGGTCATTGAGGAAATCGTCAACATGCAACTGACCCACCACCTTGAAGACAACAACATCCTAGACCCATCCCACTCCGGATTCAGACGAAAACACAGCACCGAGACAGCCCTCGTCGCCGCCACAGACAACATCAGGCGCCAACTAGACAGCGGCAAAACATCAGCCCTCATCCTCCTGGACCTGTCAGCCGCCTTGGAAATGGTCTGCCACCAAACTCTAAAGACACGCCTCCAAGACGCCGGAATCCAAGAGAAGGCCCTCAACTTGACCACATCCTTTTTCTCCGGCAGAACTTAGAGCGTCCACCTCCCACCCTTCCGATGCAAAGCCACCAACATCATCTGCGGTGTCCCCCAGGGCTCATCCCTCAGCCAACACTGTTTAACATCTACATGGCCCCCCTCGCACAAGTGGCCCGCCAACACGACCTCCACATCATCTCCTAAGCAGCGACACCCAGCTCATACTCTCCCTCACCAAGGACTCGTACACTGTCAAAACCAACCTCCATAAGGGAATGAGGGCCGTCGCATACTGGATGAGGAGCAGCCGGCTGAAACCCGGACAAGACAGAGGTCCTCATCCTCAGAACCACCTCCTCAGCCTGGGACGACTCCTGGTGGCCAACTACACAGGGAACAGCACCAACACCCACCGACCACACACGCAACCTAGGATTCATCCTCGACTCCTCCCTTTCCATGTGGAAGGACCACCAGAAGGACGGTGACACAGGCCCTCATCAGCAGCAGGCTGGAGTACTGCAATGCACTCTACGCAGGAATCCCAGCCAAAACACCTGCGTCGACTACAACACATCCAGAACGCCTCAGCCTGACTGATCCTCAACATCCCCCGTCACAGCCACATCACCCCCTACCTGAGAGACCTAAACTGGCTCCCCGTCGACAAGAGGATCACCTTCAAGCTCCTCACCCACGCACACAAAGTTCTCCACAATGCCAGACCAGCCTACTTGAACAGCAGACTCAGCTTCTACACCCCCACCCGCCAGCTCCGCTCCACCAGCCTTGCCTTCGCCGCAGTCCCCCGCATCCAGGGAACAACCTCTGGAGGCAGATCCTTCTCCTACCTCGACGCCGACTCCTGGAACACCCTCCAAACCCACCTACAGCAGACCCACGACCTACTTACCTTCAGAAGACTGCTCAAGACCTGGCTCTTCGAGCAGTAGTGGCACACCCCCTCCCCTCAGTGCCTTGAGACCCTCACGGGTAGGTAGTGTGCTCTACAAGTATTCTGATTGATTGATTAAATTGATTGATTGATTGAAAGGATTGTTACCTGTAGCGAAGAGATCAGATAGCTATAAAACATAGAATGAATTCTGTTGATGCCTGTCTACTGTGTTTGGTTAGGTAGTGTTCGATACCGGAGTAAATTGTGTGGCTGAGTGGAAGACCTGTAGAGGGGTGTGACTAATTAAAATTTCAGCTTGAGGATTCACATGCAAGTTTTCCTACCTGGCCGATATGGGAAATATACCCTTATCATGTGCTAGATCAGAATTTTATGGTTTTCCCGATGCCAGCCTTTTTTCCTCTTCTTGTGGATAAGCTGAAAGAGAGATGTGTTGGGGAAACACTATGTTTGGAAATCTTTGATTCTTTTTGTTTCTTTTCTTTGTTGGTGATTTTAATTGCACTTTCTTTTTTGCATTAGGAGTTCTTTAAATACTTAGTTTTATTTGTTGATTTGATACCCAAATTATTTAGGGCCTAAGTAGGAGTCTGGCGGCCAAAGGACCACCAGACTCATGGTGGCACAGCGGTGGAGGTCTTGCGACTGCCACATTACAACCCTTGTGGTCGTGCCACCTTGTGACCGATGACTCCGCCAGGGAATGGCAAGAGGTTGCTTGGTGGTCAAGAGGTATCCTAATGCATATTACAACTTGCATCTCCGCCACTGATTTTATGGAGGTCTTTCCTCCATGAAAACAGTGGCGGAGATGAAAGAAAGGGGGCCCTTGAGGGCTCCCTTGTGCCTCACGGCTTGTGGATGCACAAAGGGGGCACAACATGTGCTCCTCTGTGAGCATGCACAAACGTTTCAGCACAGCATGCACTTTCGAGTCTGTGCCTTGCTGGAACTTCCTTTGACTTACCTATTCCAGTGCCTATTTTATAGGCACCTCTCCGGGAATAGCAAAGGAATTGCCCACCAACGAAAAAAAGTCATTATTCTCACATTCATTAGGCGGTGCGCCACTGTACCGCTAAACTCGTAATCGGGCCCTTAGTGTTACAGTAGAAGCCATAAGTTGTTCAGATTGATCTCTTCGAATTAATACTTGATAACTGGGAAGGGAACATTTGATTCGCTGTCTCCTGAGGAGTCCTCAACGAGTTTTAAAAGAAAACAGATGGTATCAGCTTTTCTTTTTGTCTTTTCTGCTTCTCTTTTATTCTAACTACAATTTTGATTGGCCCTTGCCTTTTTTGTTTCTGTGATTGGGTGTTCTGCTCTGATAAAGTGATGACTTGTAATTGATCAGTTTCCTTTCTGCTTTGTTCTTCTTTTCCAGTCAATAGACATGAAATAGTTTGCTTATTACCCTGATCGGCCAGATGTTGTAAAATAAGGGTTTGCATTTCCAAACAGTGATCTGAGTTTAAAGCAGATCTATACTACTATTATAAAGAGAGAACTTGGAACCTTTGAGGCGGGTAAACTCGGAACCACAGCGCCAATCAACACACCCAATACATCATTTGAAACGTCAGGGTAAGCAGAAGGACATAGGCTATATACCATAAAAAAAATACCTTAGAAGGGCAAAGTACGTTCTTTCACAAAGTAGTCCCTTGGAAGTAGCGCCATGTCTGAGGTGGGCGTGTGCATTTTATGCATGCTGACATCACAATCACGGGTCCGCCATTTTAGTAAAGTAGTAAAGTGGTTTGCGAGGAGCCAAGAGCGGACACGAGCGTGGCTAGAAGCGGGCAGGACAGGAGCGCCGAACCGACAGCCTCCGGAGTCCGACATGCCAACAGCAGACAGGAGCGTGGGCAGAAGCGGCAGACAGGAGCGTGGGCAGAAGCAGCGAGGACAGGAGCGTGGCCAGAAGCGGGCAGGACAGGAGCGTGGCCAGAAGCGGGCAGGACAGGAGCGTGGCCAGAAGCGGCGGACAGGAGCGTGGCCAGAAGCGGCGGACAGGAGCGTGGCCAGAAGCGGGCAGGACAGGAGCGCCGAACCGACAGCCTCTGGAGTCCGACATGCCAAGAGCGGACAGGAGCGTGGGCAGAAGCGGCCAGGAGCAAGGAAACAACAGCCTGCGCACGTGATGCTGGTGAGTACGCTCTGCTGCTCCCGCTGCTGGCCGCTCTCCTGAGCGTCTCCTGCAGCGGTGCTGCCCCCAGCCCCATTCTGCCCCGGACAACGTCGGGCCGGGTGGCTAGTTTTGCTAATAAAGTGAGTATTGACTCTAACACCCTCTTTAGTGTGAGGAGTGATTCTTGCTTGTTTGTGGAATGAGGGGATAAAAATAATGGAAAATCTTGGGAATGTGATAAGATTTATTTTGAGCCTTGTGGATTGCTTGGTGTATTATTAAATAATTTAATGGACCCCTTTGGAACTTTAAGTACTGTTAAGTTAGACAGCTGGCTCAAAATTATATCAGGGAGTGTAAAATCCGTACTAGAAATATTGGTTGTGGGTGGCTGTGGGAATAACTTTTGCTGATCCATTATTACAAAGTAATTTGAAGGATTGTACTTTTCCCTAGCTTGTTTTGTAATTTTTTCGGGGTGGTAACTTGGGTTTTTATTGCAGATGATGTATGGGATTGGAAAAACTCAGGGCCATATTATCAAGAAAGGGCGATCCATTATTGCCGCTTTTATTGGCAGGAAACTACCGCTAAAGCGGCGATAATGGGCTTGATAATATGCCCTTGTGAATTCCCATAGAAGCCCAGGTTAACACCAGAACCTGGGCTTCTATGGGAATTCACAAGGGAATATTATCAAGCCCATTATCGCCGCTTTAGCGGCAGTTTCCTGCCGATAAAAGCAGCGATAATGTATCGCCCTTTCTTGATAATATGGCCCTCAGTTATTAGAGATATCTCTTGGATGGTGCCTATTTGCACAGATCTAATTTTGTTCTTTTGTAAAGATTGAGCAGTGCCGAATCTCTTCTTATAAATGGTACAATTTCTCAGGTTTATGAAAGCCATTGCAACCATTCTAGTAAGGAGACTTTGAGATATTATTATAAGACTTGTAACTGGTATTAATATTTAAGGAATCCTTCTCCTAACAAAGAAGAGTTTGTCTGCGTGGGCTCAAGCTGCACCGGTCTGATGTCTGCCACCTCCAAGTAGTTCACAAGACACAGTCTTATAGTTAATTCAGGATTTTCGGGCCTTCAATGTAGCTCTTGAATGATCCTGAAGTCTTCCACTTCCTCCTCCAGCTCCCCGCATAAGAACCATGCTTATATGGCCACTGTGATTGTAAAAAGACTGGAGGGAAACTTATTCACAAATGCCTACTAGGTGAACAGATTGACACCGCAATTTACCGATGTGCAGGGGTACGACTCACCTCGCCATCGCTGTGATGTTATATAGGCTCGAGGAAATTCCAAGAACCGGTGACCACATCCGCCAGTAGGTTTCTAGCGGCTGCGGTCCTAGGGGCAGATTTATGAGGCCCTTGCGCATCTTTGCCCCGCAATTGTGTCACGTAATGTGACGCAACGGCGGCGCAAACAATGCGCCCTATTTACAACGTGACGCATCTAGGAGATCCGTCATGTTGGAAACCCCTGCGCCATAAGGAGGCGTTCCTGCGCAGGGGGGGCGTTCCTGCGCAGGAACGCCTCCTAAAAGTGGCTGAGTGAAATCTATGAGATTTCACTCAGTCACTTTCTACGTCAATTCCTTACGCCTGCTTGAAGCAGGCGTAAGGGTGACGCACCATGCATTGAAGAGGTGGCCCCTGTGCATTGCAGGAGTCATGTCGCACTTGCGACATGACTCCTGCAATGCGCCGCCCGTACGCCGAGAGATCCGTCATGCATCTTCACTGCCTTGCACCATGGTGCGCCGCATTGTAAATGCGGCGCACCATGGGTGGCGGAGCAGTGGCGCACTGTGGCGCACATTAACTTGCGCATCCCTGGGGATGCACCAGTTAACATAAATCTGCCCCAAAGTTTTGTACACTGCAGATGGGCGTTGACTCAAGGCAAATGCAAAGTCACGAGCAGGGCTTACTGACGCACCCTGGCACCCCACACCCGGTACTAACCAGACCGCTCCCACAGGGATCTCAGGGCTCAGGCAGCTGTAGCGCACGTGCCGACTTGCCAACTTGCCGCTAGCCTCAAGGTTGGAGGGGGTGCAGCAGCTAATGGGGCCATATCAGCCCGGTGTTGTACTCTGGACAAAAACTGCTCTGCAGTCCGAGTACCACTTTCACCCTCCTTCACTCTCTTGCTTGTCACGTCCGGGTTCAAGAGTTAACATCGGGAAAATGCCTATGTAACTTGTAACTTGTGCAGAATTAGCCAGAAGTATTAGCCTGACATTTGCCCCCTGTCTTTGAAAGCATTATACATGAGACAAGATAAAAAGAAAAGTTAAAGCCATCTTTATGCTCAGTCACTATCTTAATGGCAGCTATGTTACCTGGGGGTGCTCAAGCACTCTTCCCCTGCAAACTCACTTCCAGTGCCCATGAATTTCTACAGTTGCAATTAAAGTATGATTGTCCACCGAAAGCTGTGAGCACATAATTCATCATCACAAACTCTGGAAATAAATTTACATTATAAATGAGAGCCAAATAACAAAAAGTGCAAAAAATACATACAGAGAAAGAATGGCAATGAAATTCAATACAAAGATAAAAACTAGTCAAAATCACAAATTGAGCACAAACTTTAGCTGATATAGAATTATTTTTCGGCTTGCTGGTGCCGGTAGACATAGGACACAGGTTCATACGCAGGATAATGCGCTGGAGTTGGGAGGCACGTGGGATGAGATCAGGGCATGGGATATGGAGCGCAGACCTGGTGACAAGCCAGAGGCGGAGCTGTTAGCCTTACCGGGTCGTATTATAACTAACATGCACTCCCTTATTCCTCCGAAGAAAGTAGATTGAGATAAGTTGACAGTGTCGTCAGAAGAAGGATGAAAGTATGTCAGATTTCTTTACTAGATTCCAAAGGTTTTTTTTTTGCTTTAGCGGCCAGGATTTGTCACAGAAGGGTGGTGTTAGATTGTTTGTGAAAAGATTTATTATTAACCTGCTCCCCGAGATTGCAACTAGGGTGCAGGCATGGAAGAGTACCTGGTCTATGTCTTCCCCATCAGTGATTTTGAACATGGCACATTACTATGAGCACAGAGAGAATGAAGACAAGGAGAAAGTAGAGAAGAAGGCGAAGGATTTGCAGACGCAAGTGTTGTTGCAGCAAGTATCGAGGGGCAGAGGGAGAGGTTCTGGGTCGGCCCAGTGGCTGCTGAGGTCTAATAGAGGTGGCGCTTCAAGTGCGCACCTTGGAAGTAACCAATGTGCATATTGTAAAAAAGAGGGACATGAGCGAAATGAGTGTCTGGAGCTGTCCCAAAGGAGTGATGCTCCGAGGGGTAGTGGGTATGGCAGACATGGACGAAGGGGAGGAGGCCAAGGAACATGCAGGCAGGGGACACAGCTTCAGAGACAGAACTAGAATTATTTGATGACCCGACAGTACTGTCAGGAGGATTGCGACATGGACAAGGTGACTGGATTGTACCATAGCTAGGACATCCAAGGACAGGGTGAGGGACCAGTCGCAGCAGCGCGGACCTTATGTTACAGCTGACTTACAGGGCACCACAGAGAAATTCTTAGTTGACACAGGGGCTATGAATAGCTCTGATTCTTGCTCACTGGTCCTGGGGGCAGCTCCGTCTGGCCAATCAAAAGTATTGGTGGGTTTTTCAGGCGTACTGGTTTTTAGCCCCATTTCACAACCCCTGGCTTTGACAATTGGCCCCTTTATGGTTGATTCACCCTTCTTATTAACATCTAATTGTTGGGAAAACCTGCTAGAGTTGGATTTGTTGAAAAAATTACATGCCACCATATCTTGTTCCCCGGATGGTGTCTATATGACTATAGGACCTCAGGTGACTGGTGTCAAGCAATGTGTCACCAAGGATGCCCTGCTCCCCACTGAATTCAAGGATGTTTCCCCTACCTTACCCTACTTTGTGGGCTAAAGGCGACACGGATGTGGGATTACTCAGTTCAGTTCAGTTTATTTATTTATGGTTACGGAACTCACATGAGATCCACATAAAAGACATAATAAACATTCAGAAATATCATGGATAAAAATAAAGAAATACATAATAAGACATGAATACCGTCAGATCTACAGAGTAACTCAAGGTCTCTAAATTTGCCACCTAATACAGATTCAGAAAACATTTTAAAAAATTGTACAATTTAAAACAAAACATTTCATTAGGGGGATTATTCATAGCAAAAATAAAATCAGAGGCAGACAAGATATTCAATTGGAGACAGATAGGTCTTAGCCATTTACGCCTGAACGACATTAGAGCTGGGCAAGCAAAAATAACATGCAGTAGGTCTTGATCTTTCATGTGACAGAGGTCGCAAACGGCTGATGAGCCGTACCATCTGGATAAGAGCAATTTCAAAGGAAGTAAATCCTGTCTTACTAAAAACATTAAACGCCTGACACCATGAGGGATGTTCCAATTAACATAGGGTTGTGCTTTCCTCACCAAGCAGGAGTCAATAGCTAAAGTAATGCCCTTTTTCAGAGTACGGAGCTCTCTATCCAGTCTGAACCCTAGTTCCCAAGAAGTAGATTTCAAAAGGGTTTTTAACTGATAAGGTGATAAAGAGAATAAAACAGCTTTATCTAATTGCAATTGATTCACTGCGTATCTAAAAAATTTTAAGATTAAAGAATAATCATTAAGATTTCCCAGCAACTCATTTTTTATTAAATATCTTAACGTGCCTGGCTCACTCATTGCTAGGTTAAAAACCCAGCGCACATTCCCCGCTAGACCTTGAACCCAGCTGCTACGTAAGCTAAATTCCTGTCTAAGAGCAGCAGTTGAACTAGCTGTGTTGACAGATAAAAGGCTACGTAAAATTTTTCCTTCGGTGGAGTTAAAAAAACTCCAACTTTTTATATCAATTAACTCTATTCCATAGAGTAAGGAAGCTGGGATTTTTGCTCGATATACATCCAGCAAAATCGAAAAATGCCTTCTGCCTGTGGCCTTATATAAGGACACCAAGCTCTTGCCCTGAACAATAGCTTTCCGGATGTTATTAGCTATATGAGCTTTTTCACTTAGATTACTCATGACAATTTTGCCAAGAAAGGTATAGGATTGCACAATTTCCAATTTTTGGCCCCCCACTGTGGGATTACTCCAAATACCCCCAGATTCAATTCAGATTAAGGACAAGGCCAAATTGCCATATATTCCCCAGTATAACATTTTCCAAGCAGGCGAATGGGCTTTACTGCAAATAATACATGATTTGATTAAGTCTGGGGTGGTGAAAGAGACAGTGTCTAATGTGTGTACCAGCCCTATTCTTCCCAGTCTCCAGAAAGGTTTATCATGTATTAGCGCGCCTTGGGGAGGCAGTCCTCTCAGCGTCCATCTTAGGGTGCAGGTCTGACCAGGGCTCTCTCTGCAGAGAACTAGTAATAAAGTATGTGTATATTCTCTACAGTCTGACTGACTCTTCATTTGGGGAGGCATAACAGGTGGTTGTGAAAATAATCTACAGGGCCCTTAGAGGGCCACATCCTTCAGGACATGGTATGGATGAGCTTTCATGTGTCTTCAAACATCATGTAGGAAGTTACCTGCTCCTTTGGTGAGCCATAAAGCTGGCAATACAGGAGAAGGACCTCTAAAACCAGTGTTTCCATTCATCTTGTAGGAAGGCAGGGGCTCTGTCACCTGCTTGGCCTTTCATGGTTGCTTCCAGAGGTAGCACACAGCAGATGATGCAGAGGAAGGGGCAGATTTATGATAACTGGCGCATCCCCAGGGATGCGCCAGTTATCTTGCGCGCTGCTCCGCCACCCATGGTGCGCCGCATTTACAATGCGGCGCACCATGGGGCAAAAACGGCACAGATGCGTGACGCATCTGTGCCGTTAAGGTGGCGCATTGCTGGAGTTGCGTCGCAAGCGCGGCGCAGCTCCAGCAATGCTCGGGGGTGCCCCATCTTTGCAATGCTGCGTCAAGACCTATGCCTGCTTCAAGCAGGCGCAGGGTTTTGACGCAGCATTGGCCTGAAAGTGACTGAGTGAAATCTTATAGATTTCACTCAGCCACTTTTGCTAGGCGCACCTGCCCCGGAACACCCACCCTGCGCCGGAACGCCCACAAGCGGCGCAGGGCTTTACAACGTGACGCATCTGCCTAGATGCGTCACGTTGTAAATCGGTCGTAGGGATGCGCCACGTTTACGCCGCCTTGCGTGACGCAACAGCGGCGTAAACGTGGCGCAAGGGCCTCATAAATCTGCCCCGAAGTGTTTATTTCAGCAGTGTCAGTAGGCAAACAAGTTCTTTTTGTGAGCTGGTCAAAATGGCTCCAGCTCATGATGTAGACTCAATTTGTTAGTGCCTATTGTGTGGGATATTGTCAGATGTTATCCCCTCCTTACATGTTGTGAGAGTCGGCAAGTGATTATGTGCCCAGTATAATTTAAACATGTTTTATTTGCTCTGTGTCTGACATCATGTCAGCCTATGATGTGAACTATGGAATAAAGATGTTGTAAGACCAGACACTTGTATATATGTGTTGTTGTGCCATTGTAGTGATTTTTTACCGCAAATATATTCCAGAAGACCCTAATTTTGGCATTGCAAAGTTCACATGGTAGTGCATTCACAATGTAATATGTAAGAAATACAACAAGAGATAATAGTTTGGTGACGTGTGTTTTTATTTGAGTGAACAAGCCCAAGTAATAAAATAAGAAGGCAGACAGAATCCCATGGCTGGCATACGTTAGAGCAGCGTGTGTCAGACTGGGTCGTCCGGAATTATATACAGCCCCGGAGGGAATTAAGAAAGAGGATGTGGACTGGATCAAACATAATTTTAGGATTATGTTGGAGGCAGATAGGGAGGAGGAGGAGCTTAGAAAACTGGGTGCAAGAAGCATTTATCTCTTACAGACTTCCCCCTCAATTGAACCTTATCTGCAGATTGTCACCAAGCCTTTTCATTGCTTTTTGATGACAAGATCGAGGTTCAATTTAATACATCTCACTTTAGGATGTTTTCCGCAATGGGGTAAACCTGAAGAATCTGCACCATGCTCCTGCGACAATTTTTCCACACAAGATACTCTCCACCTAATTATGTTTTGTGAAAGGTTTTCTAAGGCGCGTAAAAAATTTGAATTTCCCATCCTACGAGAGGCGGGCTTTCTGCAAGTAAGACCAGCACTCTTACACCTGCAACTACTGAGTAGCGTGCGCACTATTTTTAGTGTAGCAAGCTTCTTGGTGGTAGCAGCTAGGATTAATAAAAAAAGTAGTAACATCTGTACGCTCCGAGCACAGTAGGAGGAGAAGGGGGTACCTTTGTCTTAAATCATAGTAACATAAAAGATGCATTTTAGATTTTTTTTAAACCTGTAGATTTTACAGTGGTGCTAGAAGTCTGATGTGGACATTGTTTTATCAGCTATTTTGCACAAATTATGAACTGTAAATATTGTATATATATATATATGAATGCCTGCAAATGCTTGCACAATTATTATCTGTAAATATTTTATTCTATTTTTCGCATCTTGGATGTATGTATTGCGGCTTCTTTTATGATTTTTATTAATCAAAATAAAGATTTTGACTGACTGACTGAAAATAAAAAACCTAATAGCGCCAACAAAAATGTGAAGTCTTCAGTCATGGTGGATGAAACCATTGTAGTAGATTACATTTGTCTTGGAGTCCAACGTCCAACATACTCCGCCCATCAGATATGCAAAAGTGGGCAGGATAAATCAACAAAGTGAATGTGTAGCGCACACACAGAACAACATGCTCCCTCCCACTGGGTCATGGTTTCTCTGTGACTGGGGTGTAGCTAGTCAGATCAGACACCAGATCTGGGGGGAAAATGATGGTAGTCGTTGTGCTAGGTGCACAGGTGTGGTCAGTGGTGTTGTCGTACCTGTGGTGGAAGGTGTGATTGTGGGCACAGTGAGCCTTACTGTTGGTGTCTTCCCAAGCTGATCAGATATGCCAGGGCAGAGATCCATGTTCACCTCTTCAGGAATATTGACATCACTGAAGGGGTCTTGCTGGTGAGGAGAGGTACTCTGGGTTCTAACCACTGTTCCTGGGCAGTGGTGGATTGACCTGTTGAGAAATGGAGAACATTATTAATGGTGGAAGTGAGGGATCTACATCCACATGATCTGTGTCAAAGTTAATGGGTACCTAGAATAGAACAAAATATTTAGTGATCAGTAATGTAAGCTATTAGCATGGATTTGATGTTGGCTACTAGACATTTGTAGACATTCAATGGAAGTATTAGATTTCATCAGCTCATTAGATGTGAATGTATGTGGCATTTTGGATTTAGGGATATGCCAACTTCAAATCTCAGCTACCAACAAAGTGTTGTCATACAATGTGTTTCTTGTCAAATCCAAGCACTAGATGTGTCTACTTCAGGCGAACACCCAGCTTTTTGTATATGTAGCATTGTTTATCGTGTAAGGGGTGCAGAGTCAAGGGGTTACCTGGCAGTGCTCATGAGCTGGGTTTCCTTCATTGCTGTCATATATATTAGGGGTACACCATTATTTTTGTGTTTCTCATGCCATCAATAGTTTCAGTTTATGGGTCCAGGATACCATCAAGTAAAATATTCAGACGTGTATTGGAGTGGAGCATTTACTGTATATTGGACATTTCATCACTAGTGTAGATCAGTGGTAAAATGGATGACAAGTGAGGAGGGGCAAAAGCAGTCCAGTATTTTGTTACAGTTCGGGTGACAAGGTCTCTTGGTAATAGTGGTATTATCTCAATCTCTACTTACCTATAATGGCATTAGAAGAAAGATACATGAACATGGTGAAAGTGACAGATAGAAAGAGAGACTTCTTAAAGGATGTATGGAAGAAGGAAGAAAACAAATTTAGAAAGAAGATGGTTTACCCTTAACTCAGACTAGACAGCCGACACAAAGGAAAGATTTGCACTTGCAAAATGGGAACATCAAAAAGGACAAGACATGTAGGGATCAGTAATTGTGAACACATGTTCGAGTTAATGGGGGATCTAGGAAAATATTACAGGGAGATGAAAATGCAATTCCAGGCGTTTAATACATTTGTGGATAAAACGCTTGTTTCATATTGGTAGCAAATTGAGAAGAAACTTTCAATTTAGTATTACTAATTTTAAAGATGTACAATGTTACAAGCTTAGATGTGTTAACTCTAACACCAGCACACAGACAACAATGTAGCACAGGTAAACGAACTTGATTGGTGGGAGATATATTTGCATCAGTGATACCACCTGATCACGAATGATGAAAAGATTAGAAAGTTAGCAACAGTTGTAAACAAAATGGTAACTAGTACATCTGGAGCTTTACTTGCAATAAATACCAAACTAATTGATATAAGGTCCATAGGTTTGCAGGACCGTCTTGCTTCAGACATACTACTTGCAGGGAAGGGAGGAGTCTGCCACATGCTGAAATTTACCCACTGCTGTGCATACATACCTGACAAAAGCAAACAAATTAAAAGTTATGCAAAGAACATTTCTGGTTTTAAAACCAAATTACACAAATTGGAAATACTAAGTTTGTATGAAACTTTTGGAAAAGGATTGAGCACTGAAGTTTTTTTTTTTCAATAGTAGGGAAAGGTATACTAAAAGCGATATTAATGCCAATAGTAACAGTGGGGCTTTGTCAAATATTTCGTTATGCACTATTGCTGAGTTGTAAATATTTCTTGTGCAAACATTAGGAATATTTACAGTAGCAATCAATCAAACAATCATAACATTTGTAAAGCACACTACTTACCCATGAGGGTCTCAAGGTGCTGGGGGGTGGGGGATGCTGCTACCGCTCGAAGAGCCAGGTCTTGAGGAGTCTTCTGAAGCACAGCAGGTCTTGGGTCTGCCGTAGGTAGATGGGGAGGGTGTTGCAGGTCTTGGTGGTGCAGTGGGAGAACAATCTGCCGCCGGAGGTTGCTCTTCGGGTGCGGGGGACTGTGGCCAGGGCGAGGTCGGCGGAGTGGAGCTGGCGGGTGGGGGAGTAGAAGTATATGTACTAGAGGGACATGGGATTATGTGGCATCATGAAAGATAACTATATGAAGTAAATACAATTTAGGGGTTAAAAAGAAAATCACAAGACACATCTGAGGACAAGAGTGCTTGAATTGAATTTGCTTGTGAAACAAAATTGTGCAATGATTTAAAATCATCAGAAGTGAGGGATTGTTAGAAGAAAATCTTAAAATTAAAAATAAACTTGCATAAGAATTTAAAATTACATTTTGGAATGCTTTCAAAACTCTGCTAAAAAAGGGCATACATAAATCACACGTAAGAAAAATGTGTTTGCTTTAAACTTGTAGGAAAACTATTGCGAAGTGGAAAATGCATTAGGCTATCATTTTCAGTGTGCTACTGTAACTAGTCACAACCCGTTTTCTTTTGACTCTTGCTCACAGCTAAAAAGATGTTTGTTTAGAATATTTTGCCTATCACCAGCATCCTACTAAAGAATGTGCTGGCTTTAAGATTATGTTCTTTTGTTTCCACACACTACATTAGCTCACCCTGCTTTACCCATTAATTTATTGTGGATTTATAATGTAGACTGTTGAAATAAGAGAACAAATTAGATATATAATGTGCATGCTTATCCAGGGCATTTTCAGTGGATTTGTTCCATTACATTTTAACTAGCCCTTTGTCTTCATAACAGGTAATTAAAAGCAGCTAATAGTTTAGGTATGAAAGTTCTCATGAGAACTTTACCCCATGTATTCAAACATTGAAACAGTAGTCAACTAGTTACCATGGGAATCATTAGGAGAAGCAACGGATCTCAACCAGACCATCGAATGAGTGGTTTCCATTATCTGATGATAACGTACATCTACTAATTGTTCATTACATTATTGTGCAGTTCATATTATAATTGTTTGTTCCTAGCTAGGTAGAAGAAGAAGACCTTTTACCTTGCACGACGCTTGATGCTTCATGTGTTCTGCCCTCGTTACTAAACGCTACTGCTGACATTGACTTTACCCTCTTTTACCCTGTCTCTTTTTTATCAATGCTACTGCTGAAATCATTCCTCTATCACTAATTTATTTTAACGGTTGCTACTGCAGCTGTGGGGAACTCGGCTGAATTTCCAGAACTACCTTTAGAGGGAATTTTGAGACTTATCTATGCTCTGAAAATCTTCTTCTTGTCATTAATCAACATTTTTTCTCTCGATATTTCTGTATTTCAACTAATCTGAATGCGCGCGCTGCTCCGCCACCCATGGTGCGCCGCATTTACAATGCGGCGCACCATGGGGCAAAAACGGCACAGATGCGTGACGAATCTGTGCCGTTAAGGTGGCGCATTGCTGGAGTTGCGTCGCAAGCGCGGCGCAGCTCCAGCAATGCTCGGGGGTGCCCCATCTTTGCAATGCTGCGTCAAGACCTATGCCTGCTTCAAGCAGGCGCAGGGTTTTGACGCAGCATTGCCCTGAAAGTGACTGAGTGAAATCTTATAGATTTCACTCAGCCACTTTTGCGAGGCGCACCTGCCCCGGAACGCCCACCCTGCGCCGGAACGCCCACAAGCCGTGCAGGGCTTTACAACGTGACGCATCTGCCTAGATGCGTCACGTTGTAAATCGGTCGTAGGGATGCGCCACGTTTACGCCGCCTTGCGTGACGCAACAGCGGCGTAAACGTGGCGCAAGGGCCTCATAAATCTGCCCCGAAGTGTTTATTTCAGCAGTGTCAGTAGGCAAACAAGTTCTTTTTGTGAGCTGGTCAAAATGGCTCCAGGTCATGATGTAGACTCAATTTGTTAGTGCCTATTGTGTGGGATATTGTCAGATGTTATCCCCTCCTTACATGTTGTGAGAGTCGGCAAGTGATTATGTGCCCAGTATAATTTAAACATATTTTATTTGCTCTGTGTCTGACATCATGTCAGCCTATGATGTGAACTATGGAATAAAGATGTTGTAAGACCAGACACTTGTATATATGTGTTGTTGTGCCATTGTAGTGATTTTTTACCGCAAATATATTCCAGAAGACCCTAATTTTGGCATTGCAAAGTTCACATGGTAGTGCATTCACAATGTAATATGTAAGAAATACAACAAGAGATAATAGTTTGGTGACGTGTGTTTTTATTTGAGTGAACAAGCCCAAGTAATAAAATAAGAAGGCAGATAGAATCCCATGGCTGGCATACGTTAGAGCGGAGTGTGTCAGACTGGGTCGTCCGGAATTATATACAGCCCCGGAGGGAATTAAGAAAGAGGATGTGGACTGGATCAAAAATAATTTTAGGATTATGTTGGAGGCAGATAGGGAGGAGGAGGAGCTTAGAAAACTGGGTGCAAGAAGCATTTATCTCTTACAGACTTCCCCCTCAATTGAACCTTATCTGAAGATTGTCACCAAGCCTTTTCATTGCTTTTTGATGACAAGATCGAGGTTCAATTTAATACATCTCACTTTAGGATGTTTTCCGCAATGGGGTATACCTGAAGAATCTGCACCATGCTCCTGTGACAATTTTTCCACACAAGATACTCTCCACCTAATTATGTTTTGTGAAAGGTTTTCTAAGGCGCGTAAAAAATTTGAATATCCCATCCTACGAGAGGCGGGCTTTCTGCAAGTAAGACCAGCACTCTTACACCTGCAACTACTGAGTAGCGTGCGCACTATTTTTAGTGTAGCAAGCTTCTTGGTGGTAGCAGCTAGGATTAATAAAAAAAGTAGTAACATCTGTACGCTCCGAGCACAGTAGGAGGAGAAGGGGGTACCTTTGTCTTAAATCATAGTAACATAAAAGATGCATTTTAGATTTTTTAAAAACCTGTAGATTTTACAGTGGTGCTAGAAGTCTGATGTGGACATTGTTTTATCAGCTATTTTGCACAAATTATGAACTGTAAATATTGTATATATATATATGAATGCCTGCAAATGCTTGCACAATTATTATATGTAAATATTTTATTCTATTTTTCGCATCTTCGATGTATGTATTGCTGCTTCTTTTATGATTTTTATTAATCAAAATAAAGATTTTGACTGACTGACTGAAAATAAAAAACCTAATAGCGCCAACAAAAATGTGAAGTCTTCAGTCATGGTGGATGAAACCATTGTAGTAGATTACATTTGTCTTGGAGTCCAACGTCCAACATACTCCGCCCATCAGATATGCAAAAGTGGGCAGGATAAATCAACAAAGTGAATGTGTAGCGCACACACAGAACAACATTAGGGGTGAGGTTTCTTACTGGTGGTGATCTTGCCATCCTGAGCTCCTGGCTGTTTTCATGGATGTCCCCTTGTTCGGACAGAGGTGGGATCTAGAGCTGATGAGACAGGGGTACTTGCAGGCATATCATCCTCTGTCAGGGCCTCCCTTCTTGTGGCATCGGCAGATGTTGATGTAAAAGCACTGCAGAGGGTGGGTTTATGTTGCTCAGCACCCCAACTAGGGAGGCCACCTCGGTGCAGAGGCCGGCTACCTCTGTGTGGACGCTGACCACCTCCATGTGGATGCCGGCCTCCACAGTATGGATATCAGCAACCTCCTTGTATGTGTTCCGCTGCAGCTCCTTTATTTCCTGGATTTCTATCAAATTCTGGACCATCACACTTTGGGAGTCCTGGAAGGCTCCCATGACTTGGCTGATGGCAGCCTGTGTGTCTTTGTCCTCAGCGGGCTCACTCTGGGGCCCACATATACCCTTCTGCTGATGCCTGCCCCCCAGCCCAGTGCCCTTGGCACAGACTGCACCCTCCCACTGGGTCATGGTTTCTCTGTGACTGGGGTGTAGCTAGTCAGATCAGACACCAGATCTGGGGGGAAAATGATGGTAGTCGTTGTGCTAGGTGCACAGGTGTGGTCAGTGGTGTTGTCGTACCTGTGGTGGAAGGTGTGATTGTGGGCACAGTGAGCCTTACTGTTGGTGTCTTCCCAAGCTGATCAGATATGCCAGGGCAGAGATCCATGTTCACCTCTTCAGGAATATTGACATCACTGAAGGGGTCTTGCTGGTGAGGAGAGGTACTCTGGGTTCTAACCACTGTTCCTGGGCAGTGGTGGATTGACCTGTTGAGAAATGGAGAACATTATTAATGGTGGAAGTGAGGGATCTACATCCACATGATCTGTGTCAAAGTTAATGGGTACCTAGAATAGAACAAAATATTTAGTGATTAGTAATGTAAGCTATTAGCATGGATTTGATGTTGGCTACTAGACATTTGTAGACATTCAATGGAAGTATTAGATTTCATCAGCTCATTAGATGTGAATGTATGTGGCATTTTGGATTTAGGGATATGCCAACTTCAAATCTCAGCTACCAACAAAGTGTTGTCATACCATGTGTTTCTTGTCAAATCCAAGCACTAGATGTGTCTACTTCAGGCGAACACCCAGCTTTTTGTATATGTAGCATTGTTTATCGTGTAAGGGGTGCAGAGTCAAGGGGTTACCTGGCAGTGCTCATGAGCTGGGTTTCCTTCATTGCTGTCATATATATTAGGGGTACACCATTATTTTGGTGTTTCTCATGCCATCAATAGTTTCAGTTTATGGGTGCAGGATACCATCAAGTAAAATATTCAGACGTGTATTGGAGTGGAGCATTTACTGTATATTGGACATTTCATCACTAGTGTAGATCAGTGGTAAAATGGATGACAAGTGAGGAGGGGCAAAAGCAGTCCAGTATTTTGTTACAGTTCGGGTGACAAGGTCTCTTGGTAATAGTGGTATTATCTCAATCTCTACTTACCTATAATGGCATTAGAAGAAAGATACATGAACATGGTGAAAGTGACAGATAGAAAGAGAGACTTCTTAAAGGATGTATGGAAGAAGGAAGAAAACAAATTTAGAAAGAAGATGGGTTACCCTTAACTTAGACTAGACAGCCGACACAAAGGAAAGATTTGCACTTACAAAATGGGAACATCAAAAAGGACAAGGCATGTAGGGATCAGTAATTGTGAACACATGTTCGAGTTAATGGGGGATCTAGGAAAATATTACAGGGAGATGAAAATGCAATTCCAGGCGTTTATTACATTTGTGGATAAAACGCTTGTTTCATATTGGTAGCAAATTGGGAAGAAACTTGCAATTTAGTATTACTAATTTTAAAGATGTACAATGTTACAAGCTTAGATGTGTTAACTCTAACACCAGCACACAGACAACAATGTAGCACAGGTAAACAAACTTGATTGGTGGGAGATATATTTGCATCAGTGATACCACCTGATCACGAATGATGAAAAGATTAGAAAGTTAGCAACAGTTGTAAACAAAATGGTAACTAGTACATCTGGAGCTTTACTTGCAATAAATACCAAACTAATTGATATAAGGTCCATAGGTTTGCAGGACCGTCTTGCTTCAGACATACTACTTGCAGGGAAGGGAGGAGTCTGCCACATGGTGAAATTAACCCACTGCTGTGCATACATACCTGACAAAAGCAAACAAATTAAAAGTTATGCAAAGAACATTTCTGGTTTTGAAACCAAATTACACAAATTGGAAATACTAAGTTTGTATGAAACTTTTGGAAAAGGATTGAGCACTGAAGTTTTTTTTTCAATAGTAGGGAAAGGTATACTAAAAGCGATATTAATGCCAATAGTAACAGTGGGGCTTTGTCAAATATTTCGTTATGCACTATTGCTGAGTTGTAAATATTTCTTGTGCAAACATTAGGAATATTTACAGTAGCAATCAATCAAACAATCATAACATTTGTAAAGCACACTACTTACCCATGAGGGTCTCAAGGTGCTGGGGTGTGGGGGATGCTGCTACCGCTTGAAGAGCCAGGTCTTGAGGAGTCTTCTGAAGCACAGCAGGTCTTGGGTCTGCCGTAGGTAGATGGGGAGGGTGTTGCAGGTCTTGGTGGTGCAGTGGGAGAACAATCTGCCGCCGGAGGTTGCTCTTCGGGTGCGGGGGACTGTGGCCAGGGCGAGGTCGGCGGAGTGGAGCTGGCGGGTGGGGGAGTAGAAGTATATGTACTAGAGGGACATGGGATTATGTGGCATCATGAAAGATAACTATATGAAGTAAATACAATTTAGGGGGTAAAAAGAAAATCACAAGACATATCTGAGGACAAGAGTGCTTGAATTGAATTTGCTTGTGAAACAAAATTGTGCAATGATTTAAAATCATCAGAAGTGAGGGATTGTTAGAAGAAAATCTTAAAATTAAAAATAAACTTGCATAAGAATTTAAAATTACATTTTGGAATGCTTTCAAAACTCTGCTAAAAAAGGGCATACATAAATCACACGTAAGAAAAATGTGTTTGCTTTAAACTTGTAGGAAAACTATTGCGAAGTGGAAAATGCATTAGGCTATCATTTTCAGTGTGCTACTGTAACTAGTCACAACCCGTTTTCTTTTGACTCTTGCTCACAGCTAAAAAGATGTTTGTTTAGAATATTTTGCCTATCACCAGCATCCTACTAAAGAATGTGCTGGCTTTAAGATTATGTTCTTTTGTTTCCACACACTACATTAGCTCACCCTGCTTTACCCATTAATTTATTGTGGATTTATAATGTAGACTGTTGAAATAAGAGAACAAATTAGATATATAATGTGCATGCTTATCCAGGGCATTTTCAGTGGATATGTTCCATTACATTTTGACTAGCCCTTTGTCTTCAAAACAGGTAATTAAAAGCAGCTAATAGTTTAGGTATGAAAGTTCTCATGAGAACTTTACCCCATGTATTCAAACATTGAAACAGTAGTCAACTAGTTACCATGGGAATCATTAGGAGAAGCAACGGATCTCAACCAGACCATCGAATGAGTGGTTTCCATTATCTGATGATAACGTACATCTACTAATTGTTCATTACATTATTGTGCAGTTCATATTATAATTGTTTGTTCCTAGCTAGGTAGAAGAAGACCTTTTACCTTGCACGACGCTTGATGCTTCATGTGTTCTGCCCTCGTTACTAAACGCTACTGCTGACATTGACTTTACCCTCTTTTACCCTGTCTCTTTTTTATCAATGCTACTGCTGAAATCATTCCTCTATCACTAATTTATTTTAACTGTTGCTACTGCAGCTGTGGGGAACTCGGCTGAATTTCCAGAACTACCTTTAGAGGGAATTTTGAGACTTATCTATGCTCTGAAAATCTTCTTCTTGTCATTAATCAACATTTTTTCTCTCGATATTTCTGTATTTCAACTAATCTGAATAAAAATGATGAAACCATACTAACGCATTAAGATAAATACAGGTTTTAGAAAGTCCTTCAACTTCTCTTCATTGAATAAAAATTACCTGACAGTGGATGATATACAGGACCGGTACCTCAGTTTTAGCTCCATTTGAAAAGGGTGGCAAAGATCTGTTGACTTGAAGAAGCGCTACAAGATTTCGAGGGTCCAAACTGTAGGTTTGGAGTGATTGATTTAAGACCTTATTTTACCAATTCTTGGGTGCTAACACTTACAGCACAAACACTCATATACACCATCATCAGCTCACGCCACAGAACATATAACCCACATCTAGCAGACCTTTGCCCTTGGAATATGGCATTGTTACTGATACTGGATTTAGTATCAATATCTACAAACTCATGTTGAACACATTTTTACCAACATGTTCTCCCAACTGTTCGTTCAAAACCCTGTTCTGAACAGACTGAATGAACTATACATAGCTAAAAAAATATCTTAAAGGATATAGAGTCCAATAGATTTCCCCTATGATGCCTCAGAATTAATGATCAAGAGATTCCCTGAAGGCTCTTCCTTGACCCAAATTGGTTCATTACATCGGAATATTTGGAATATAATTGTAAAGATAACTGAGGGCACCCAGCCATAGCTACATTTAAATGGACCTTTCTTGCATAAAAGCACTTTCTCAAACCGTTCTATACAGCTAACTGTATATGATGAGATTGAAAAATGTATCACAACAAAAAATCCTGTTCTGCTATGATGGTTTACACAATAATCCAGCACTCGATTTTCCTGAGTGTCACAACAGTATAGACATTGCAGTAGCTGTTGTCATTCATCCCCAAACGCTGCAATTTACCATTGTGCATCTTCTGTAGAAATTATTTCACTTGACAGGTCAACAGTCATTAGATTCAGATTTTTCAAAAGGGTCGTTGTAGAGGGTGGTGATCTCGGCTGGAAAATCTTGCTGCGATCAGAGATTTGGAACTGACCACTTTCCTTACCCTACTGCCTTGATACCTTGGTGTTCCAGCGAGGAATAAAGTTGTAATAAAATTCATAGCCTCGATAACCTTGAGATTAAACAGCAGTATGGAGGCAATAATAGCACATAGATAGAGACGTGTTCATGTCTTTAGTACAATATCTTTCCCTGTCCATCTATTCAAGGTCCTCCATGGGTTTATTTGCAAATATACACCAAATTGTGACAATGGAAGTTTCTCTCATCCTTGGGCCTCCATCCAAGGTACATATGTTGTACCTCTGTTTACTTATTGGTGTATCTAATGCTCATTAGTACATTTAATGCTGCATATGTATTCATTCAAAGTCCGTTCTTGATATGCATCTACCTCACTTAAGCTCCACGAGCAGAATTCTTCAGATGTATCTCATATTGAAAGAGGTGCTAGTAATCTGCACAGAGAGCAAACGACAAATGCAAACCCTGTTAAAGTTCGATAAATAGGATTGAAATCCTTGGACTATCTGCACCAGTGACTTATAATCAAAACGAATAATTGTGCACATGTAGCAGTAGACTGAGAAACACGTACTGGCATTTATTTCAAGACTTCTTTTTGCTCATAGCTGGACTACTGCGTTCCCAGGCAACCCAAATAAAGTTGTAGAGAAAGACCAGATTGGGCGCGGCAGTTGATTGGCCCATATCATCTGGAACAACACTATGGCCACATTAGCAATGGATTCAAAAGCATGCTCACTACAGATCTCTCAGTTTGTAATTTCTATGTAAGTACTGAATTGCTGCTCTTTAGACTAACCATTTTGAACTAGTGAGCAGGAGAAACTTGATAGTTCTCTTCGCACCATAACCAGTGGCCCAAGGCCTGCTCTCTGGATCAACATGAATGCCCAAGTACTTTAGACTGCAAGAAGGATGAGCACTCCTATGAACCTTTCCCACTACATGACTAGTTTGCTGGGATAAAGTGGTGGATCATGAGGAAAAGGGGCAAGACCTTCCCAGAATTTATAAAAGGTGGGAAGGGAAAAACCCCTATGGACTCATGCCGAGCCTGTTAGGTTCGAGGAGAAGGGCTTTCACAACTCACCCCTTTTGGGACATTTGAGATCAGGTGCAGGCTATTTAATATGGTGTAGTTGGGGCAAGGTCTAGATTTGTCCAATATAGTTTATTAGCAAAGTAGTGTGGTAGCCATCAAAATGGCGACCTTGTGAAGGACTGCATACCGTCAAAAAAGTCTCAGTACGTAGTTCATACTAGTCTAATTTGTGTGCACTGGGCTTTGAATTGGCCCTCTTCAACCATTCACCTTTGCAGACTAGCTTCTCTTATCGATTGGCCTGAGACTTTGCCAGTCACGTCCTACTCAGACCAATTGAGCATTAATCATTCACTTAATGCTATTGGCTGTTTGTGTGTATTTTATCCTTCTGCTTCCAGTGGAGGGCTTTGCCAAGCAGGAGGGGCTATTTTACTTTTCAAAAGTATATTACATTGCTTTGAAAAATTGAATTTTCTTATGTCAGATACACATTCGTTACCCAAATCAATATATTTGTATCATGTGGTTAGTTCAGGAGGGGTGTACACTGCTTTTGCCAACCCTTTAGTTTGAACCTGTCTTGATTGCTTTATTAACTTTTTTGACATATAGGGCACCTAACCTCAAGAGGTGTGTCCTATCTTACACAACATGGGTCAGGGCTCCTGATAATATAAAAAGAAACAGCAGCATCACCCCAATCTCTTTCCCTGTGTCACCCCACTGCTGTATCTGCTCCTGTTTGCACTATCCAACCTTACTCCTTATTCCATCTGCCAAAACAACCATCTTGTTCCACCACACCCTCTTTCCTGTTTTACTGTGTATCACTTTTTATTCTTCTGACCTGCCCCTCCTTCTAGGCTGCTGGTCGTCAATGCTACCGAAACAAGGCTTGTCTGACATCATGGTTTCTTTGCCTTCATTGCAGTCCTATTTTTGTTCCTATGTCAAATGAAGGTCGTCAGACAAGGGTTTCTTCAATATGGGCCTTCATTGCTTTCAACAGGAAGGCGCTAATGAAGTGTTTCCGAGTGTGGACATTGTAAACCGAGACTTACTGGGGCATACTCTCAAGGCAATATCGCCGCTTTATCGGCACTTTTCTGCTGCTAAAGCAGCAATATTTTCCCCCCCCTATTCACAAGCTGTTGCTAACAGCCGTTAGCAACAGCTTCTTTGCGAAAACGTCAATTTAAAAGATTGCGACTTCTGTTAGCGATAATTATTGCTAATGACATGCAAGGGAGGTGTTCCCGTGCAAATTCTGCCATTAACCCAACATCCCCATATTCACAAGGGGATTCCTTAAGTCCAGAGGACCATAAAAAATGGCTCTAACTGCAACTAGAGGCAGTTTTTTAAGACCAGAAAATATCTGGTCTTAAAATGGAGATAACCATTAGGGCCTCATTTTAGCAGGGTTTGTTGCTGGACTGTGCTGCAAGCAATGTTGCTCCGCTGCCGGGCTACAAAATTACAGGGCAGGACTGTGCACCATCAATAAGATAGTGATCATTCCTGGGCCTCACTCATGAAAAGTGTTGCAGCGCTGCAACAAGATAGCGTTGCAACACTTTTCACCACCCCCTTCTTGCGACACCACAAATGCGCTGTATTCAATGGACAGCCCTCTATGATGCAAGTAATGACAGATACGTCTGAAATCCTGACGTTTCTGTCTGCTCTAAAGTCACACATTGCTGCGGTCGTGTCACAACCATGATGCAACTCCAGCAATGCATGGTGCCAGCCTATCCCTGTGTGACTGCGTCACCCTTATGCTTGCCATCAGGCAGGTGTAATGTACTGATGCAGTGCCGTCCATGGGGGGTGCCCGGGTGTCGGCGCAGTTGTATATCCATTGTTTGGGACCTGTGGTGCCATCGTCTGTAAGCGTAGGCATAGTGGTGGTGCTGAGGGAGTTGACAAGACATACTTCGGTGGACTTGATCCCGCTGCGATGTGTGCGATGATGGTTGGTCCAGGAGAATCTGATGGTGGGGCTGTAGTTGAAGTTCTTGCTGGCGAAGGTGATGTGCTAGACCGTGTGTCCTGCTATGTGGCTTGTTGCGGTGGCTTGCTGCTTGCGTCTGATGTAGGGAACCTTCCCTATGAGGGGGTGGTGTCCTGGTCACTGGGGTTGTCCAGGTGGAATTTGAGTTCACCGGTGGATGGGAGACCCCACGGGCGTGCAATGAGGTTTACAATGGTATTGGAGAATTGGTGGCCAAGTCCTGGGGGGCCTGCACATGACGGTACAACAGAGAATGTGCTTGGGCTTGGTCCGAATCTGGGATTTGAGGTGGTCCATGGTCACCCTTGGGTCATTAGAGTGTGTGGTCAGTCGGAGTGTGCTTCTGTAGATTATGGCAATGCCTCCTCCTTGACGGTTGGGGTGCTCCTTGTGGGTTAAACTGCAGCTGTCTGTGATGGCGATGTCTGCTCCAGAGCAGATGTTGGTCCTGGCAGGCAAGGTGGCGTCCAGGGTTGATGGCGAGGAGGGTGCTGGCATCATAGCAATGGAGTGTCCAAGAGGAATGCTCCTTGGCGCTGAGCATGGTCCAGGGGCAGATGGACGCAAATGGCATAGCCGATGGGTTGCCTTTGGCATGGGAGACAACCATTAAAATGCAGGTAGTACATTGTTAACAAAGCAACTCAGACAACACAGGTGCCGGAGGAGAGGCTAGCAGTGTGCTCACATTGTGGTTTTCCTGTTAAAGGGCTCCCGTGAGCCCCTAAGCTGACGAGCTTTTGGAGATGCACCTGCACGCCTAAGGGGAATCGAGGCCTGTGACGGTTGTTTGGCGGCCTTCTCAACCACCCCAGAACTTTTCTCTACTGATGAGGGATACTATCCCGAAACACGAGCCATGTCTCGTGTGTAGAGATGCTGGAAATATTAAGTACTTACTTGCACCAACTTTGGTGAATCACACACAAACTTTTTCAGAAACTCTTCAAGTTATACGCACTGCATATACCACAATGCAGAGGGGCGATCCGGAGGAGAGGCTAGCAGTGTGCTCCCATCGTGGTTTTCCTGTTAAAGGGCTCCTGTGAGCCCCTAAGCTGACGAGCTTTTGGAGATGCACCTGCGCGCCTAAGAGGCATCGAGGCCTGTGACGGTTGTTTGGCGGCCTTCTCAACCACCCCAGAATTTTCTCTACTGATGAGGGACATTTTCCCGAAACAGAAGCCATGTCTTGTGTCTAGAGATGCTGGAAATATTAAGTACTTACTTGCACCAACTTTGGTGAATCACACACAAAAATTTTCTGAAACTCTTCAAGTTATACGCACTGCATATACCACAATGCAGAGGGGAGATCCGCAGGAGAGGCTAGTAGTGTGCTCCCATCGTGGTTTTCCTGTTAAAGGGCTGCCGTGAGCCCCTAAGCTGACGAGCTTTTGGAGATGCACCTGTGCGGCTAAGAGGCATCGAGGTCAGTGACGGTTGTTTGGCGGCCTTCTCAACCACCCCAGAACTTTTCTCTACTGAAGAGGGATACTATCCCGAAACACAAGCCATGTCTCGTGTCTAGAGTTGCTGGAAATATTAAGTACTTACTTGCACCAACTTTGGCAAATCACACACAAACTTTTTCTGAAACTCTTCAAGTTATACGCACTGCATATACCACAATGCAGAGGGGCGATCCAGAGGAGAGGCTAGCAGTGTGCTCCCATCGTGGTTTTCCTGTTAAAAGGCTCCCGTGAGCCCCTAAGCTGATGAGCTTTTGGAGATGCACCTGCGCGCCTAGGAGGCATCGAGGCCCGTGACGGTTGTTTGGCGGCCTTCTCAACCACCCCAGAACATTTCTCTACTGATGAGGGATACTATCCCGAAACACGAGCCATGTCTCGTGTCTAGAGATGCTGGAAATATTAAGTACTTACTTGCACCAACTTTGGTGAATAACACACAATCAATCAATCAATCAATGCATTTATATAGCGCACTACTCACCCGGAGGGTCTCAAGGCGCTTGGGGAGGGGGGTCCGCTACTGCTCGAACAGCCAGGTCTTGAGCTGCTTCCTGAAGGCGAGGTGGTCTTGGGTCAGGCGGAGGTGAGTCGGGAGGGAGTTCCAGGTCTTGGCGGCCAGGTAGGAGAAGGACCTTCCTCCTGTGGTGGCTCTTCGGATGCAGGGGACGGCGGCGAGGGCGTGGCTGGTCGATCGAAGCTGGCGTGCGGGAGTGTAGAAGTTGAGGCGGCTGTTGAGATATCTCGGGCCTTGGTTGTGTAGGGCTTTGTGTGCGTGGGTGAGGAGACGGAAGGTGATTCTCTTGTTGACCGGGAGCCAGTGCAGGTCTCTCAGGTGTCCGGAAATGTGACTGTGTCGGGGGATGTCAAGGATGAGTCTTGCTGAGGCGTTCTGGATCCGCTGGAGTCTCTTCTGGAGTTTGGCAGTGGTTCCGGCGTAGAGGGAGTTGCCGTAGTCCAGCCGGCTGGTGACGAGGGCCTGGGTGACCGTCTTCCTGGTCTCGGTGGGGATCCACCGGAAGATCTTACGTAGCATGCGCAGGATGTTGAAGCACGACGAGGAGACGGCGTTGACTTGTCTGGTCATGGAGAGGAAGGAGTCCAGGATGAAGCCCAGGTTGCGTGCGTGGTCTGTGGGTTTGGGTGCGCTGCCCAGGGCGGTGGGCCACCAGGAGTCGTCCCATGCGGAGGGAGAAGAGCCCAGGATGAGGACTTCCGTCTTGTCTGAGTTCAGTTTCAGGCGGCTGTTCTTCATCCATTCGGCTACTTCTGTCATCCCTTCGTGTAGGTTGGCTCTGGCGGTGGTGGGGTCGTTGGTGAGAGAGAGGATCAGCTGGGTGTCATCGGCGTAAGAGATGATGTTGAGTTTGTGTTGGCGTGCGATGGCCGCAAGGGGGCTCATGTAGACGTTGGAGAGGGTGGGGCTGAGAGATGATCCTTGTGGTACGCCGCAGATGACTTCGGTGGCCTTGGATCTGAACGGGGGAGGCGGACTCTCTGTGTCTTTCCGGCGAGGAAGGAGATGATCCATTCTAGTGCCTTTTCTTGGATTCCGACGTTGCTGAGGCGCTGCACTAGGGTGCGGTGGCAGACAGTGTCGAATGTCGCGGAGAGGTCCAGGAGGATGGGGGCCGCAGTTTCCCCGTTGTCGAGCAGGGCTCGGATGTCATCGGTGGCTGCGATGAGGGCGGTCTCGGTGCTGTGGTTGGCCCGGAAGCCAGACTGCGAGAGGTCGAGGGATCCGTTTGTCTCGAGGAAGGTGGCCAGCTGCTTGTTGACGGTCTTCTCGATGACTTTGGCCGTAAACGGGAGGAGCGAGATGGGGCGGTAGTTTTTGAGTTCGGTGGGGTCCGCTGATGGTTTCTTCAGTAGAGCGCTGAGTTCGGCGTGCTTCCAGCTCTCCGGGAAGGTAGCGGTGTTGAAGGAGGTGTTGATGATGTCCCGCAGGTTGGGTGCGATGACAGCGTCGGCCTTGTTGAAGACGTGGTGAGGGCAGGGGTCGGTTGGGGATCCGGAGTGGATGGAGTTCATCGTGCGTCGGGTTTCTTCGGTGTTGATCGGGGTCCAGGCGCGGAGGGTGGTGGTGGGGGGTGCCGGTGCGGTCGTGGGGTGCGTTGGCTGTGTGATGAAGCTGTTGTGTATGTCTGCAATCTTGTTGTGGAAGTAGGAGGCGAGGGAGTTGCAGAGGTCTTGTGATGGGGTGATGTCGTTGTTTCCGGCGTTGGGGTTGGAGAGCTCTTTGACGATGTTGAAGAGTTCCTTGCTGTTGTGTGCGTTGTTGTCCAGTCGTTCCTTAAATGCGGTTTTCTTGGTGGTGTGGATCAGTTGGTGGTGTTTTCGAGTGGCGAGCTTGAGGGTGCAAAACAACAATGGGAGAGGTAGGGAGATTCAAGGACACTCTCTCAGTCCCCGGTTAGATACATATAAACAACAACAGAGAGGTCAGATCAATCTCAAAAAAGCCACAGAGACGGAGTGAGATAAGAATCACACACCCACTTTGGGTGGGAAGGAAAGCCCTCACACACCGACCTAGTCAGTGTCATGCTTCATCATCGGGCCCCACCAAAGAGGCCGAGTGCCTCTTCGGTGTGCTGCGACGCCAGAAAGACTGCGGAGCTGGTTGTGTGAGAAGGGCATGCTGTGAGGTAAAATTAAAAGTGCCTAAAAAGGGTATCAATAAAAAAATTTAATGAGTGATCCCTAAGGCACAGGTGAAGAGTATTATGTGTCTGAATTTAGCTGCCAAGGTTTTAGGATTGGTTAAATTCAGAAATACTTAAGTCAGTCAACATGTTTCTGCCATATGGGTGGTTTCAATTTACCAAGGCATTCATCAGGACTAAACCCCGGCGGTATGGACTCTCTAATCGTCCACCCTAACCTGGGGACGTGAAAGTGAAAATATAAAAAAGGGTGAAAAAGTGCTAAAAATAGAAGAGTGGGTCGCTCATTACAAAAAATGCTCCAAATTGTGGAGTATCCCAGCACTTTAAAACAGGGCGCTACTTGCACCATGGGTCTCGGGAGGGGGGTTGGAGCGTGCCTGACCCATCGCCCTCAACGCTCTCAGCCCGCTATGAACCTGGGTATCGCCTCAATACCGGACCCCGACGATGACGGGGTCCGGTATTGAGGCGATACCCAGGTTCATAGCGGGCTGCAAGCGTTGAGGGCGATGTGCCAGGCACGCTCCATTGCCGCTGTCCCGCCGGGTGATCTTGTATCCGTCCGGGATGGCGATGGCGATGTCGGGTGCTGAGGAGGCGTTCATCCATGTTTCCGTGAGGAAGGCGACGTCAGGTGAATTTGTGTCGAGCAGGTTCCAGAGCTCTACGGCGTGTCTGTGGACGGAGCGGGTGTTGAGCAGGATACACTTCAGGTGGTTGCTGCTGGTGCTCGGCTTGGTGGGTGCTGGTGCAGAGCAGGTCCGGATGCAGGTGAACTTGCAGGAGTGGCAGCTGAAGGGTCCGTGGGTGCGTCTCGGGGTGGCTCGGTAGCATCCAGGGCTCCGGCCGGCGTTGAGTGCGTTGGGTTCGATGGCGTTGTAAGTCCGGCAGGTGGGCTGGTGTCTGTGGGGGCCAGGGGTTCTGGCGCTGGGCGTGGGCCAGGCACGGACGGGCGCGGACGGGCTTACCTTTGGCGCGCCCGCTGCGCGTCAATGCTGCGCGTTTGCCACTCTGCCATATGAGGAGAGTGGGGGGGCGGAGCGAGGGAGGAGCAGCTGGGAGGCGGGAGCGGGGCGGCGAATGGGAAGGGAGTGAGAGGGAAGGGGGTGGGGCTGCAGGGGGGCAGCGGCAGGGAGCGTGCGGGAAACGGGACCGGGGCTGGGCACACCAGAGGGGGAACAAAAACTTAAATCAGAGGGCAGGGGCAGAACAAGCGGACAGCAGAGAAAAATACAATACAATGATACTTAGAACAGGGAACAACGCAGTGACAAAGCGATATAAATTACAACAGGGAACAACGCAGAGACAAAGCGATATAAATTACAACAGGAGCACAGCTGCGGGCAGCAGCGGCACTCGGCGGGATTGGGGGCAGCCTGGGCTCACTCGCAGAGAGTGTGCGCGGTGCGTGGGGTGACCGGCCTAGAGGGTCAGAGGTCACTGCCCACCACTGCGTGCACTCTGCAATATATCGTCCAGTGGGAGGGAGGAGCAGCTTGGAGGCGGGAGCGGGGCGGCGAATGGGAAGGGAGTGAGAGGGAAGGGGGAGGGGCCGCAGGGGGGCAGCGGCGGGGAGCGGGCGGGAAATGCGACCGGGGCTGAGCACACCAGAGGGGGAACAAATACAAAAATCAGAGGGCAGGGGCACAACAAGCGGACAGCAGAGAAAAATACAATACAATGATACTTAGAACAGGGAACAACGCAGTGACAAAACGATAGAAATTACAGCGGGGAGCGGCGCAGAGACAAAGCGATATAAATTACAACAGGGAACAATGCAGAGACAAAGCGATATAAATTACAACAGGGAACAACGCAGAGACAAAGCGATATAAATTACAACAGGAGCACAGCTGCGGGCAGCGGCGGCACTCGGCGGGATCGGGGGCAGCCTGGGCTCACTCGCAGAGAGTGTGCGCGGTGCGTGGGGTGACCGGCCCAGAGGGTCACACAAACTTTTTCCGAAACTCTTCAAGTTATACGCACTGCATATACCACAATGCAGAGGGGCGATCCGGAGGAGAGGCTAGCAGTGTGCTCCCATCGTGGTTTTCCTGTTAAAGGGCTCCCGTGAGCCCCTAAGCTGACGAGCTTTTGGAGATGCACCTGCGCACCTAAGAGGCATCGAGGCCTGTGACGGTTGTTTGGCGGCCTTCTCAACCACCCCAGGACTTTTCTCTACTGATGAGGGATACTAACCCGAAACACGAGCCATGTCTCGTGTCTAGAGATGCTGGAAATATTAAGTACTTACTTGCACCAACTTTGGTGAATCACACACGAAAATTTTCCGAAACTCTTCAAGTTATACGCACTGCATATACCACAATACAGAGGGGCGATCCAGAGGAGAGGCTAGCAGTGTGCTCCCATTGTGGTTTTCCTGTTAAAGGGCTCCCTTGAGTCCCTAAGCTGACGAGCTTTTGGAGATGCACCTGCGTGCCTAAGAGGCATCGAGGCCTGTGACGGTTGTTTGGCGGCCTTCTCAACCACCCCAGAACTTTTCTCTACTGATGAGGGATACTATCCGGAAACACAAGCCATGTCTTGTGTCTAGAGATGCTGAAAATATTAAGTACTTACTTGCACCAACTTTGGCAAATCACACACAAACTTTTTCTGAAACTTTTCAAGTTATACACACTGCATATACCACAATGCAGAGGGGCGATCCAGAGGAGAGGCTAGCAGTGTGCTCCCATCTTAGTTTTCCTGTTAAAAGGCTCCCGTGAGCCCCTAAGCTGACGAGCTTTTGGAGATGCACCTGCGCGCCTAGGAGGCATCGAGGCCCGTGACGGTTGTTTGGCGGCCTTCTCAACCACCCCAGAAATTTTCTCTACTGATGAGGGATACTATCCCGAAACAGGAGCCATGTCTCGTGTCTATAGATGCTGGAAATATTAAGTACTTACTTGCACCAACTTTGGTGAATAACACACAAACTTTTTCCGAAACTCTTCAAGTTATACGCACTGCATATACCACAATGCAGAGGGGCGATCCGGAGGAGAGGCTAGCAGTGTGCTTCCCTCATGGTTTCCTGTTAAAGGGCTCCCGTGAGCCCCTAAGCTGACAAGCTTTTGGAGATGCACCTGCGCGCCTAGGAGGCATCGAGGCCCGTGACGGTGGTTTGGCGGCCTTCTCAACCACCCCAGAAATGTTCTCTACTGATGAGGGATACTATCCCGAAACAGGAGCCATGTCTCGTGTCTAGAGATGCTGGAAATATTAAGTACTTACCTGCACCAACTTTGGTGAATAACACACAAACTTTTTCCGAAACTCTTCAAGTTATACGCACTGCATATACCACAATGCAGAGGGGCGATCCGGAGGAGAGGCTAGCAGTGTGCTTCCCTCATGGTTTTCCTGTTAAAGGGCTCCCGTGAGCCCCTAAGCTGACGGGCTTTTGGAGATGCACTTGCGCGCCTAAGAGGCATCGAGGCCTGTGAGTGTTGTTTGGCGGCCTTCTCAACCACCCCAGAACTTTTCTCTACTGATGAGGGATACTAACCCTAAACACGAGCCATGTCTCGTGTCTAGAGATGCTGGAAATATTAAGTACTTACTTGCACCAACTTTGGTGAATAACACACACACTTTTTCCGAAACTCTTCAAGTTATACGCACTGCATATACCACAAGGCAGAGGGGTGATCCGGAGGAGAGGCTAGCAGTGTGCTCCCATCGTGGTTTTCCTGTTAAAGGGCTCCCGTGAGCCCCTAAGCTACGAGCTTTTGGAGATGCACCTGCGCGCCTAAGAGGCATCGTGGCCTGTGACGGTTGTTTGGCGACCTTCTCAACCACCCCAGGACTTTTCTCTACTGATGAGGGATACTATCCCGAAACACGAGCCATGTTTTGTGTCTAGAGATGGTGCAAATATTAAGTACTTACTTGCACCAACTTTGGTGAATCACACACAAACTTTTTCCGAAACTCTTCAAGTTATACGCACTGCATATACCACAATGCAGAGGGGCGATCCGGAGGAGAGGCTAGCAGTGTGCTCCCATCGTGGTTTTCCTGTTAATGGGCTCCCGTGAGCCCCTAAGCTGACGAGCTTTTGGAGATGCATCTGCATGCCTAAGAGGCATCGAGGCCTGTGACGGTTGTTTGGCGGCCTTCTCAACCACCACAGAACTTTTCTCTACTGATGAGGGATACTATCCTGAAACACGAGCCATGTCTCGTGTCTAGAGATGCTGGAAATATTAAGCACTTACTTGCACCAACTTTGGTGAATCACACACAAACTTTTTCCGAAACTCTTCAAGTTATACACACTGCATATACCACAATGCAGAGGAGCGATCCGGAGGAGAGGCTAGCAGTGTGCTCCCATCGTGGTTTTCACTAATGGGGTAAGTTAAAGTTTTTCAGGTGGGTATGTTTTTCAGATGTAAAATATGCCAATTGGGGTGTGTTTTAGGATAAATTAAGAAAATTGGGGTGTGTTTTGGGGTAAATTATAAAAATTGGGTGCATTTTTTGGGGTAAAATATGTAAATTGGGGTGTGTTTTGGAATAAATTATGAAAATTGGGGTGTGTTTTGGGGGCTCAACCGGTATTCCTGTAATGGACGTGGGGTGAAAAGGTTAGTTTTGGGTTGCACCCACTAAAGTGGGAATAGTGATATTTATGTCTCCACTATGCAACACCTACTCTACTGTTCCAATGTGCCTAGTATTAGAATGTATTGGAATTTAATGCGATGATATGGCATGCGTCGCTAATACGTATGTGCCTTTGGCACATGAATGGTACGCCCGGTGTGCATGGGCGCCCAGCGGACGCCATTGAGAAGTGCTGGGGGGGCAGCTGGACAGCTGTGAGGTGGTAAACTCTGGAAAGAACACTGGATGGGGTGTGGAGAGGGGGATGTGTGAGTGAGTGGGTGTTGCAAACATTTTAATGAGGGAAGTCTTACCTTGAAGCCGGGTCCCGTGTCCTCGTAGTTCCTGCTCTCCTGTGTCTGCTTCCAGTAAGAGGAAGTTGGCAGCCAGGCTCACTCCCCTGAGTCAATCGCAACACTGCAATGCGGCGGTGGGATTGGTAATTGGCAACTGAACAAGTCATGCAGCCAGGGTGGGTATGTTCTCCATGCAGGCTGTATTGCAGCCTGCATTGTGAACAGGGAAGTGCGCATGACGGCTTTTGGGCAGCCTGAGTGGGCCGACCAAACAGTCATTGCACGCTTGAGTGGGCATGCCAATCCGCCCATGCCCTGCTCCATGTTTGGAGTAGTCCTACCCACCCTCCCACCCCCTGAGGATACATGGCATGATTACATCAGTTAGTTATCATTATGTGATGATTGTTCCTCTTCTAAACCACTTGAGGCATTGGGGCAATGCTCTTCCGCCATAGCGGAAAAGCCGACACTAGGAGTGAGTCAACTATATGTGTTAGGCCCGAGCGACTTGCCCCTCGGACCTCCTGCGCTACGTGTCCTAACTTCTCCTTACCTGGACATTGACACCATGGCATAATTCACTGAAAACTCTCCAAATCTGTGACTCAGCCAGGTGTGATTTCACCATGCTGGGTACCGCAGTTGCCACCTAGTATGCTGGTGGACCTCCAGATGCAGTTAATGCAACAGAACCCCCTTAGCCATGATGTTACAGCGCTCATGCAACACAAGTTCGGCATAGCACAGGGGCCTCAGACTCCACAGCGTACGCCAGCCCAACATCATCCGGCCTGTGATGTAGGGAGACGACACACATCGTTGGTAATCCCCTCCATGCATCCCAGTGTAGTGGTGGATTGTATTATGCGATGCGGACCTCTCTAAGTTGGTGGGCAGGATCACCAATTCCATTAACAGCTCCAAGGGTTGTAAGGCGGTCTCCTCACACAGGTCAGCAACATGTCTCCATGCGACCTGCTAGACTTCACCATGTAGGGGCGATCGTTGCACCTCAATGTCTACTGCCGCGGCTCATCAACTCCACAGCTCCTACGCATTCCATTCCAGGTTTGAGGCACAGGTCCAGCAAGGCATCCAGGCTCTAGATGCAGGTCCAGCGAGGCAACCAGGCTCAAGACACAGGTCCATCGATGCATCGAGGCTCAAGACGCAGGTCCAGCAAGGCATCCAGGCTCAAGACGAAGGTCCAGCGAGGCATCCAGGCTCATGACACAGGTCCAGCATGGCATCCAGGCTCTCATCCTGGTCATCCTGGTCATCCTTTGAGGGGGTTGTTGATGTGTGCTGCACTTGGCCCTGGCTGCTCAATTCTGCTTTTCCCTTTTTTGGGGGGCATATTTTCTATTGTTGGTAGACTGATAGGCTATTTTTTCAAATAGAGACAAAAAAAGCTAATGTTAGGCTGACTAACCTGAGTTTTTTTTATCGCTAATGGACATAATGTTAGTTTTTGCCCGCTAACACTGGAATTCCTATCACGTTAATGTTAGCGGCAGTTTTCACTGCTGATCCCTGTAGCTATCGCCATGTAGCGACGGGTGAATACGTCGCTAACAAGGCAATAGTTTCCAGCAGTACGCGGAGTTAAGAAAATTATAGCTAACCGAGGTCAGTGATAATTTTTGCTAATTCTTGAAAATATCCCCCACTGTTTCTGCCAAACTTCGGGGCATATTATTAAGAACCGCATTAAAAGTATTGCTTGTTTAGCGGCAGAAAACTACCGCTAAAGCTGCGATAATGGGCTTGATAATATGCCCTGGAGAATTCCAATAGAAGCCCATGTTCACACCAGAACATGGACTTCTATTGGAATTCTCAAGGGCATATCATCAAGCCCATTATCTCTGCTTTAACAGCAGTTTTCTGCCGCTAAACCAGTGATAATTTTTAACGTCAATATTGATAATATGCCCCCTCGTGTTTTGTTCCTGATAATGTCCCAATGTTTAGCGCTATTTCTGCCAATATTTCCCGTTGAACTTTCGTGACTTTGGTGACGTTATACAAGAATGTGAACGTGTTTAGGAATTTAGACAGACAGTAGTCACACGACAAGTACATATAATATAAATGATGATTTACCTTACGTTGCAGAATAAGAACCATCCCAGCATTCTTAATAAGAAGATCGTCTGCACGTTAACTTCAATATTTCTTATTCTGACTCGAATGACCTAGAGATGACTTGTAGAAGTGCCCACCCATCTTTTCTTTTTACAATTCTATGAGACAGAAAAGAACAACATGGGAAAAAGGCTATGTAGAATGCGGATCTGGGCCTAGTGAAATCCGACTGCAAACTGTGATTTTTATCTGCTTCTATCGCTTTTGGCAGCTATATATCTAGTCATCTCTGTTTCTTTAAAGCATATCCATTTGCAGAATACATATGTGCTGCAATGAGCTACAATTGGCTTTTCATGGTTCATTGATGTCTCGGAAATTGTGATTCCTAAGTGCTGACATCTGCTTAATTGTCTCATTTAAATATTAATGAGCCAAAACAGCCCCACTGTGTAGCAACACTGCAGAACCTTCGCTGTGTTTCTCCCAACCGTAGCTCGCGTTCTACAAGTACCTGAACCCTCCTCACGCGCTGCCCATTTCTCTTTTTTTTTTACGTATATCTATGTGGCAGGTGTTACGCTTTACAGCAACCTACTTAAAATGAGAGATAATCCTCTTAAACTCAAATAGTTTATATGTGTTTAATAAAAGCAGAAGATGTATGTGTGATCTAAAATTATACATTTACGTTATGCTCACTAAACGTCTTGCAGCATTAATTTACAACAGGGGCAGATTGAAGCCCCAATGCTGCCCTAGCAAAAACAGGGTAAACCAGCCTCGCTCCCTCCAACTCCTGCTAAAAGTTTCTCTTTTCATCCAGCCATTCTCTCTCTCTCTCTCTCTCTCTCTCTCTCTCTCTCTCTCTCGTGCGGTTTCTCTTTAGTTTCATGCCTGGTGGAAAAAAAGGGCTGCCCACTCCTTAGCTACCATTACATTTGCAAAGTTACCGTTATTGTTTGCCCAGTAGAACAGAATTTTAGGATATTTCTGCCAATAATATTCCTCTTATGAGTGCAGAGAATTCATGACTAGAGTGTTTTTCCCTCTGCCTTAAGTAAAGGGTTGGTGGTGTGAACTATGTACTGTCACGTTTGAGGAAAGAGATGGTCTATATGAATGGTCTACGCCTGCACTTTCCTCTCATCTGGGCGGCCTTAGGGACATATCAGCAACAAGATGCAATAATCATCGCTAAGCACGGTTATTGCGTTTTAACTTAAAGCCGGCTATCGCTGGATTTTATCGCAGAGATTGCGCGCTATCAGCAACACTTAGCTCAAATGCGATAGGAAATCCAGCGATAGCGGCAAAAGTGTGCGATTATCGCTGGAAACCCAACGATAACAGCACAGCATAGTCAAATTATTGTTGATAGGGCAGGGCGAACTCATCCCTACAATCCACCTCCCATTGGATATAATGGGTAAGTCAGATTGAAAGCAGGCGTAAACAAAGCAGCGATAAGCGTGGTTAGAGCTAATATTATCGTCTCTACTCTGGTTTGCGGCAAGATTGCTGATACGAGTAAGTTGTGTTAGCGACATGTCTCACGTTATTTTAGTGAGGAACGCCTACTATGCATCTCATTAGCATTGGAATGCTGGGCGTTAAGGAAACAGGCACTGAGGCATGGATTCACGCGATAGCGTGACCTTGCTGATCATGTAATCAAATTATCGCAGCTGTTCGCCGGAAAACGGACGCTAAAGCGGTGATAATTTTATTGCGCTGCCTTGATAATATGCCCCCAAGTGATGTGCTGAGGATTCTGGGCACTAGAAATATTGCCTGGTTCAGACTTGTGAAATAAACCCTTGCAAAACTTGAGCTTTGTGATCTTTGGGAAGTATGTGAGATCCTTCCAGCCCTTAATAAATGCATGATTAAAGAGAGTTATCACAAATACAAGTTGGGTCACATACTGTCAGATTCTACCATTGACATTATGATGGAACAATTCCTTCAAGGTAAAGTATTTTATAGTCTGGAAGAATTCCTTGATGGAATCAAGCCCGCATTTGCTCACAAGCTGTATTTGCAGCTAAGGTATGGAACACTACCAATCACCTCATACACCAGCAAATGGTCGCAGAAACGTGGCCTAGTAGGATGTTCTTGCACCACATGGTGTGGCTGACAAGGAATCCCTAGAGCATGTTTTTTTCTTCTGCCCCACATATCTTTTACCCAGGAAAAAGTGGCTTATTCTGATATGACAGGGACTGGGCACTAGATCTCATAAAGATGCTCTTCATATATTGGGGTCCAATGTGAGTTAAATAATCGTTTTTGCTGTATCCCATTTTTTAATGTCAATGTGGAGACCAAGGCTGTGGGTAATACAGGACAGTATAATCCCAGTTCCCCATGTATATGAAATTTTGATCTTATGCTGAACACGTGTTGGTCAACAAAAAACATTATTAAGATTATGCATTTATCATGTGTGGTAAATGCATACTACTTGTAAAAGCATGTGTGGAAAAGCGATATGCGTGCTAATGGGTTTGTGGTGACGATCACGGGTGCTTATGAACCGGGTCTGGGCGTGGTGGAGTCTAGGGTACCAGGCGGAGGGGCACGCAGCTGCACTCATACAATATAGAAGTAATATAGGATTTTTAAAACTTAAAAAGAAAATTATTCCATAATTATCCTAGACTAAGTCTTCTGTTAGTATGTTCATTAAATACATGAATATATGTTTTTAAAAAATTAAAAACATTTGCGTCTTTTTTGTACGGGGCGCCGTACATGACATCACACGGAAGCTTTGATGCGACGTGTAACGTCACAGGGTATTCGTATCGTATGCTGAGAATGATTAGCAGTACAAACTATGGTGTGATCACTCTCTCACTGTCAAATCAGAGCACCGGGCGCGCTATGAGAATGGTTAGAAGTGGTCACTCATTGGAGATCCAATTCAGGAGTGTGGCTTATCCACAGTACCATAATGTTATTCTTTAACCTGGTTTAGTTTGAGGTTTGAATGAAATACTATGCTATAGGCAGATATGGATGTTTAGGGAGCGGTTATCTGCATGAAGCTTGGTTATTACCATTTACATATAGGTGTCTGAGGGAGGGAAAAGAAGTCTATGTGAATGGCGAGGATTGCACAATAGTACCAGATCACTCCTTAATTTGTAGACACATACAATTGCATTGTTCTTGTATACAAGATGCACCTAATTTGGACTGAGTTTTGAAAGGTAGTCCGACACTTTGAAATAATGGAGATTGTTGTGTAATGTTAGCAGGCATCGCTTACCATGATTACGGTAACAGTTGTGTTAACTCCTCTGCATGGGAAGCTGGATGTTTCCATCTGGCTGTCGATTTTGACCTTGAAAGCAGAGTCAACCAAATGAGTCGTATAAGAGTGCTATTGTCTCAAAAAGAGGTCGCTCTTATATCTGGTACAGAAACATTTGTCCTTCATGTAGCCAACACCCGTAGAGAAGTGCATGATTTATTAAATACAGACGTGCTCTTGAATTTTGGGGAGTTAATTTAGAGTATCTTTAATGTGTCCTTGACTACGGGGTTACCTTACTTTTTTAAAGTTAGAAGCAGTGGCCTTGTGACTTCTGTAGAAAGTATATTTGGTGTCTTTTGAGGATTTTTTAATTAGATTTTTTCCAGCATCTTTGGTGGATTGCGCTTAATACTTGCATTAGTTGCCGGTGTGCTTTTATTAATTTGTTTACATAAATATGGATGCACATCCTGCAGCAGACGATAATATGTCCCGGCTGTTGCTGCTTCGCAACCGAATGATTAGTTATTACGGAGCGCTGCCTTTGTCAACGTTGAGTGCAGTTTATGGATTATCGTTTCGATTCTCCTTTTTCACATGCGTTCAGCATGTCTTCCATTGCCTGAGCTGCGATTTTGACTGGGCCCAGGATTTGTGTCTCTGCAGTACGGTGTCTCCCTACGCGGATTATGACCAGCTGATGAGCCCCTTACTGGTTCATGACGTGCTGTGTTCTGGCGGCGGGATTATGGCCTTAGCAGCGACACATGTCTGTTTATTCCCACTATTGAATTGGATGGCTGAAATGTTTTCAGATGAGAACAATGACTTCTTGTTGGAGGCTGTTGCTACATACTGTGCTTACACGCTGTTGGATCAAGACTCTTTGATTTTTCTACGTCTTCTTTATTATTTAGTTACTGCTTTCTATCAAAGAGTGAATAACTTTTTTGGGAAATGTGAACTTGACTCTGCTTTTTAGGCTTGGACTCTGCGTACCTAATTCGCCCACGTTTATATCACATGCTTTGATCAAGAAAGGGTGCAGTGGGGTTGAGCGTTGCACTCACACCCTGTTAAGTTAGCATGGGTTTATTAGAAGCTTACACGCTATTTTTGCTTTCCTGCTCTGGTTTGCACACGACACGTACTTGTGATATTGTTTAGAGAAGGCTGAGTATTTTGATTTATATGAGAATAATTTGGTATGCTCAATTTGTGAACTGCCTCGCTAGTTTTGTGTGTATTGTGAGAGCATGGAACATCAAGGTTATCTTGAATACTGTGTCTGTTATTCAGAATGATCCTCGCACGTTCGAGCCATAATACATTTGGAGCTGTGGCCACCTCTGATACTTGCGCATTTCATAATCCATTGTGGAGGCAAAGTTACACACAGTTGGAGAACATTTGTATCTTGACAGTTTGTGGAGCACTGAATGTGATCCACTACTGCTAAGTACCAGAGGTATGGGTCTGCCCATGTAATCCTATGAGACTTTCTGTAGTTATAAGCTAATCTGCTTGGGAGGGAGGGTAAAATGTAGGTATATTTTACATTTGTTTACCTTTAGCATTATAGGATGCTTTTTCCGTTTGCATTTCGTAGAATAGTAACAATGCTGACAACATTTTTTCTGATAATATGTTTGGTTGTATTTTCTAAGGTACTGTGGATGAGATTATGGCATTAGAAATAAACATTTCAAAGTTGCACGTGTCTTTATTTACATCTTGTTTTGGACTGGTGTAAGACTATATTGATAGAGTGTTTTTGTTATCCACTTTACTTCATGTAATCTATGTTGCATGTTCTGGGTTGACTAGTCATTGGTGTTTTTGCTCTAGGGTGAAGAATCAATGAGTCGCTGATTGCTAGTTTGGTAGGGGGTTTGTGTAGTAAGGTGGGTTTTGGTACACCGTAATTCACTGAGGTCCTAAGTCTTTATGCACAGTTCTGTGTATGAGCACAATTCCTGGAACAGTAGTTACAACAAAAAGGCTCGATAAAGGGCTTACACTTTGAATATGAATATAAAATAGAAGAATAGTTGATAATCACAGCTAAGGAATGCAGCAATCAGATGTGTGTATGTGTGGATGATGTGTAGATTGAGTGGAAGATGAAAAACGTGAAAAATAAGAAAGGTTGGAGAGACGCAAACTACCCACTGCATTGTCAGTGAAGTGGATCTTTGGAGTTCCAGGTCATTACACAGATAGGGTGTTGGATTCCGCAGTGGGAGCAAGAGAAACTAATATACCAACTAAGGAAGAAAGCTAGTGCATAAAGTACACACAGTTGGGCAGATTTACAAGGTCGTGGGAAAAATGATGCAAAAGTGGCGCAATGGGCTTGTAAACCTGCCGCAGTGTGTGGTAGAAAAGACGCAAGAAAGGACAGAAGTGTGCAAATTACTCACTGCTATTCACGGGTAGTAGTTACCAAGAAGGCTGAAAAAAGGGCCTGCACTTTGAATTTGAATTAAAGAAGAATAATTGATAAGCTTAGGCAAGAATGGTAGCAAGTAGGTATGTGTATTTGTGGTTGTTGTGTTGATTGAATGGAAGATGACTAAGGTGAAAAATTAGAGAGGTTGCAGAGATGCAAACTTTCCATTTCTTTGTAAAGGAAGTCGGTGTTTAGTTTTCCAGTGCATATATATATTCACTGAAAAAAACATAGGTTTCAGGCACGTTATAGTTAGGAATTAGCATTTAAAAAACCTTAGAAATTCACTGAAAAAACCATAGGTTTCAGCCACGTTGTAGTTAGGAATTAGCATTTAAAAAACCTTAGAAATTCACAGAAAAAACCATAGGTTTCACCCATGTTATAGTTAGCTGGACATTTCTCTCATACAAAACCATTGAAATTCCCCCGTTATAGTAAGTTGAGCTAACTATAACTCGCGCGCCCGCAATGCACTGCTAATGACGTCACGTATTACATCACTCATCACATGGTCAGTGGCATCACTGATGACATCACTGATGACATCTCAAATGACATCACTGATGACTGTGTTTTTTTCAGTGAATTTCTAAGGTTTTTTAAATGCTAATTCCTAACTATAACGTGGCTGAAACCTATGGAAAGTTATTGTGTAACTATGCATATTATTTTATATTGTTTTTATGGCATCTTTTTTTGCTGGATAAAGGTATTCAAATAAGCAAACCAACTACCCCTTTTAGTGCTTGACTCTCAGGGTAGCGAGGCAGAATGTTCTGAGTCTTAATCAGCAAGGTGCTGTGGCAAGAGTCTCAGAACTTAGCAACCCAAAATGCTTAATAAAACAATGTCCTGACAGTACTTGTCTTTTAAAATATAAAAGTACTTTAATATCTACACAGCTGGCTGCAAGAAATGTCATTATGGACAGTGCGGTTATTGTACAATAGGGGGGCCATTCCAATTGGGGTCGAAAATCACTCTGACCGAGCCGGATCCGGGGTGTTTTCCAACCGATCCGGACTCCTGCAGTCCGACTGAACAAGTACGATGCGGCCGTATGCTGTCGGACTCGGTTCGGTCGGACTCCCGTAGAAGTCAATGGGAGACGGTCGTACGGCGCGTACATGGGCTCCCATTGACTGAATGGGTACGTTGCTGACAAGTGCGCCCCCTACAGTGGGTATGCACCGGTGCCATCCGCACCGTACATGCCTCTGTTGGTCTCCCCTGTGTCCGAGCCGTAAGGCTGCGGGTAACAGGGGGTCCGATGCGGACCCCCAAAGTCCATCTCCGGGAGCTATTGCTAGCCAGAAGCTCTGACTTGATCAGGCTGTCCGAATCGAGCATCGTACTAGCTCGGTCATAAAACATCTCCATTGCGCACCACGGTTAGCTTACGGCCAAGTCGTATGGAGCGGTTTGGACCCAGAAACGATTCGGACAGAGATTTCGTGCTTGTTCGCATCGTACTTCGCCGTCCGGACCCCTGTACGAACCGGACTAAAATTCAGCCTCCGAATCGGGTCAGCTAATGCCAAACCCGATTCGGTGCCCTTCTGACCGAGATCGGAATTGGCCCCTGAATGTTAAGGTTTGAAATTGAAAGATGGAATGACAGTTATGAGAGAAGGAAAGATCTAGGAACTACCTTAGCGATGGGAAGGCTGTATTAGTCTAGATATCCTAAATAAAGGATTTAAGTACTTACTGTGTAGTGTGACCACTTCATGCTTTTTGTGATGAGTTCCCGACCAGACAGCCAGCAGGTGGTGAGCCCATATGTGCGGACTGCAACCTACCCCCTGGCATCTGCTGAAGGCGGTGCATAATGTTTTTGTGACTTACAGTGATACCTGCCATGCGAATGGAGCTGTGGTTGGTTGCCGTAAGACAAATGAATTTAGTTTTTTTCAATCTGTGCCACCGACTAAAGGTACATTTGCCATTCACCAGGTGCGAGACCACAGTGCTAGCTTGAGGAGCAGTGAATATTTCTCACACAAAATTTCCAGGAGAAATACAACATCATTGGTAGAAAGTGCTTCGGACAATCCAATATTAGAATCAAAGTAGTTACCTCAATTGTTGGTGTGAGTTCTCCACTCTGTTAATTTTGTGTGTTACTATACAACACAATAGAGGGATTAGGTTTGCCTGGGTGGGCCATCCCCTGGCAGGATGGGGGATCAGAGCTGGTCACAGCCCCACTTGCCCCTGAAAAGGCTGTGCTCTGCCTTCACTCAAAGGACTTCACTGCAACTTTGTCCAGCAGCTCCCCAGCGACGACCCTTCCTTCTCGAACACCGCCTGCAGCCTTGCCCCACTAAATTCACCTATTCAGGAAAACTTTCTTCACATTTATTCTGTGTCCCAAGGTAAGTGCCAACTAACCCAATCCATTTTTTGTAACCAACACGCTCTCCTATGTGGTCACCATATTTTCAACTTTAACCTTGTTGGTGCTTTGAGATTTTTGGTTCTAGTCTTCAAAAACTCATAACTCTGGTTCTACTGATTGGATTTTTGTCATTTTCATGTCAAATAATTTATTAAAAAAATGTTACTCTAGTCTCCTAGTTGGTGTGGGTTTCTCTTGTGTTTCCCCTTTATTGCTGTTTGTGTGCTTCCAGAGGGTTAGGGACAGACTAATGAATGGACTTTTTCACCCTAACAGGGATTGTGGCAGTTGCTTGAACAGGGTTAACACCCCATTCAGTGAACAACTGAGTTTCTCACAGGCATCCATTATAGACTATGTAAACGTGAAATAAGACTGGTGGACAAAGTAATAAATGCAATTGAACTATTGACCACATAATCTGGTACTTCATCCCATGCCTCCTTTAGAAAGGAAGTGTTGGCTATCTAGGTGAGCTAATCACTACCCATGAGAACGTTAAAGATTTAGATGGACCCAGAAGGTCATTATGTATTTGCTAAAGTGAAGATACAAGATTTCACAATATGAGTGAGGTCAATGTATGCTCTTACTAGGAATAAAGAAGACTTCTTTTCTAATTTGTCTAAAACGTGTCTTGTCATAGGGAAAGCAAATGATTGGAACATGGCTCTTGATCTATTTTTGGATAAATCAGGAAGGCCTGATTTGAGACCCTTCAAATAAGTACCTCTTCTAAAAGAGTGTCACTGAACATGTCTTTTTCAACTTGTGAAATTTGATTCACCTAGTTGTGGGAGACTACACATTCACATCTTGTGTTCATAGGTGTGCTCCCGCATAAACTGTTTTCTGTTATCAGGACAGATATGCACAGGGTCCTTGACATCACAATCATTCTGAGCAGTGTGTTGGATTATGACTCATTTAGTGTGTACATGGATGTTGGTCTCTTTCACCCCCTGGGGGATAATGTACATTAATATAGGATGTCCAAAGATTGAAAATGCATTTGCTCCCTCCTCGTAATATATCTAAATGATCATAAGGTCTCTGTAAACTCAGCTCAATTCTTGTGGATGATAAGCTAGTCTTTCTGAAGGTGGATATGATGAGGGACTCCTCCATTATCAAGAGCAAAGTGAAAGAATCCCAAATATGATTAGAAAATGATGTTTCCAGTCTTTTTGTGAATCACGTTATCAATTTTAAAATCCGTACTAAAGGTAAAATACATTATAAACTTCTGAAGAAGATTACTCTCTGGCACACATTAGTCAAAAACAATACAAATAGAGGGAGAAAGAGAGCCAGTTAGTTGCCTTACTTTTTAAGGAATATAGGGCCAGATGTAGGTGGCCAATTACCGGTCGGTAACGGCCGAATTCGGCCGTTACCGACCGGTATTTGGCTACCGAGATGTAGGGGGACTGTAACGCTGCAAATCGGTAATTTTACCGGTCGGTAAATATACCGGTCGGTAAATTTACCGACCGGTATATTTACCGACCGGTAAAATTGATATGTAGGTGGGACTCTTCTGAGTCCCACAAGGCCTACAAAATCGGTATTTTACCATCAAATTGTATTTGATGTTAAAATACCGATTCAAGTGTGCATGCACATGTGTGCATGCACACCTGTGCCATATGACAGGCAGACCTGCCCTTAGGGCAGGTATGCCTGCCATATGGCCCCCGAAACTTTTTTGGGGGTGCCAGAGGGTGTCAAAGTGACACCCCCTGCACCCTTGTCAAAATCGGTATTTACCGATCGGTAAATACCGACCGGTAATGCCCCATTCATTCCTATGGGCTTCATACAGATATTTACCGATCGGTAAATTGGAACATCTGGATGTTCCTACATACCCCCCCTTCTTATTTACCGATTCTTATTTACCGAATCGGTAAAATTTGGTAAATAAGAATCGGTAAATAAGTTTTACCTACATCTGGGCCATAGTGGCATATTTACAACGACTTAACGCCGCAGTAGTGTCAATTGTTTGACGTTATGGTGGCTTTTCTTAATCACCTTATTTACAAGTTGCTGCTAATTACATTCAGCAACATTTTTCACACGTTAACATGAAATTTTCACATTGTCACTTCTGTTAGCAAGACTTACCAAAAATGAGATTGAAGGTAGGCGTTCCCATGTAAAAACTCCAGCAAAACACACAACACAATATTTACTAAGTTTTCCTTTTATGTCTCAAAACCCCAAAAAGTGCCTCTAAGTCCATATAGAGGCAGCTTTTTAAGGGAAGAAAATGCCTGGTCTTAAAATTCCTGCAAATACTTGTGGCCACATATAAGATGTTTTGGTGCTGGACAGCACTGCAAGGAATATTGCTGCGCTGCGCCAAAACAAAAGGCCAGGAATGTGCTCTATCAATATGATATTGCGCATTCATGGGCCTCATTCAAGAAAAGTGTTATATCTCTACACTAAAAAACCGATGCAATGCTTTTCACTGTGCCCTCCTTGTGACACTATGGATGTGACGTATTCACTGTACGGCGCTCGGTGTTGCAATCAATGAGAGATACGCCTGGAATCCTGACATATCTGTTGGTGGTAAAGTCAAGCGTTTCTGACGTTGTGTCGCAAGCATGATGCAACTTCAGCAATGCAAAGGGCAGACTTATCCCTATGGCACTGCATCACCCTTACGCTTGCCATGAGGAAGGGGTTATGTTTTGACGCAGTGATGTCCTAGAAGTATCGCAGTGAAATCAGAATAGATTTCACAGCGCCACTCCTACAAGGCTTTGTTGCTGTGAAAGCCCACCCTACATACATCATACCTGACGCTGGTATAATGTGACCCAGGACTTTACAAGGTCACACATATGCCTAGATGCGTCACTTTGTAAATACGGTGCAGCGTGGTGCACAAATTATGCTGCAAGTACGTCAATAAAATGGTGCACAGGTGGCAATTAAACAGCCGCTGGGGGTGCATGAATAAACCTACCTGTCTTTGCCCTCTACTTGGTGCACAATGGCTGCTATGCGCCAATGCAGGCACCCTTGTGCCATGGTGCAAGGGTAACTGTTGCAGAGTTGATTGATGTTCGGAAGGAAGGAAGGGACACCTACCTGCACAAAATGTATTAATCAAGACAATTTCCTCTTTCTATGTGTGCTGCAGAATGCTGCACACATTGAAAAAGGGAAAAAGAGGAGAAATGTATATATGTATCCGCAATGCACCTCCCAAATGCCACCCTTGGATTGGTGTTAGATTGTGATGCATTCTGAGGTTAATGGATTCTCGTAAACCTGGGAATGCTTCAGATTCCATGAGTTTGGTGTAGGAACGCCCACAGCAACACCCATGGAATGCACCCTTCATGCTGCTTAATGCGTTAAAGGAGCACATATTTACAAGGCCCTGAAAAAGGCCTTGTAAAGATGATGTGGTATGTTGCACCACTGTAACCTCAAACAACTGACGTTGCTGCGGTGCAAGAGTGCCGTTAGAGCCGGGGCCTTTGGATAATAGAAGAGCTCCCACAATTCATCCTTTGCAAGGACAGCAATGCCATGGCCCTCCTGCGATTGCAACTAGGCACACCAAGAAGACCACGACCGCTACCCCTGCCATGCATCACTCACCTGAACAACTGCTCTGTTCCCGTTAGATGATGTTGGACCTGGTCCCCTCTAAGTGCTGATCTTGGTAGACCAGAACTTCAGCAAAAGAAAGCTGGAAACAGGGAACCGCAGAAAGCCAGAGAGCTGTCTGGAGCCATGGAAGAAGGAGAGAATCACAACCAGTCAACCTTAAATTAGGTCATCTGCCATATGAGGAGTCACATCTGGGGGCCTCACGGACTCTGCACCTGATGGCCACATCACAGTGGAGCCTGTGTCTCTGGGGTTGCCTTCAGGGGAAGTGTTGGGATCCTTTCTCTGAGTGCAATTGCGCATCGTTCTCAGGACCAAGTGAGCGACTGAAGGGACCAGAGTCAACAAGGATGGACAAGCAAATGATCAAGCTGTTGTGGTCTTCTGCTAATTGTTCCTGACAGATTTCAGATCTAGTAGTTTTCCAACACAAGGACATTTCCTACAGGGGGACCATTTTATGTTTGTTACAGATGAATCATGTCATTGGGATGGAGGAAAGTTTGATAACAGAGGAAGGCAAGAGGAGCATTATCAAGGTAACTCTGCCTGGAAATTGCATTACTATCTATTTTAATTTAAGAAGCCCAGGGCATAAAACCCATTCCTCAAGAACATATGGGGGAGGGTCCACAACACTGAGAAAGCTAAATCAAACTAAATACTAGAAAAGATGAGGTGTGCTTTTACGAAGAGGCATAAAGTGAGCACACTCCGAGGTAACAAGTTAGGGGTCCAACAAGCACACAGCTATGTCATGGTGGTCATGTAATCAGGGATTATAGGGGAGTAGTTCAGTTCAGTTCAGAGGACTTTATTTCCATCACTATAGATAAAAAAAGTACAACATACAACAAAGCACTTATAGACACAAATAAAAACATAAACATTTAAAATGCACATTCACAGTCCATTACAATAGCAGCACAATGAAACAGTAAATATGTTACATTTTTAAAAGGACCAGAAATTCATCTTAAAAATACTTTAAAAACAGCAATAAAAATCAGGTAATATCTGTGATAGTATTCAAAGGCACTGTCCACACAGCATAGGTTGAGTTACACAATACAGTTTAACGAGGCCCTTCAATGAGGTGCAGCCTAAAGACTATCAAGGGAACACTTGACACATCTGATCCACATTGCCATTACAAGCTGTACAGAATACAGTAATACGAGACGAGTATGACTGCAGTATTATGTACGCCTCCTTCTGCTCTCTGACTCCCACGTTTCTACAGAGTGGGGCAATCCATTTAACTCACGAATAACTATACAAGGGGCAGAAAAAGAAAACATGCTTGATTGACTCTAGTCCCCCTTGGCATCAGGTGCAATTTTTATCCACCCTGTCTCCTACTTCACAGGGTTTTACAGGTGGGCAGCCATACCAAAACTGTAGTTATAGTTTCCTTGCTAAAGGAGGTACAATTTCAAGTATTGTATCCTCAAATTACCGTGTCAGTTTAAAATCGATAGAAGCAGCCGAAAGTGATCCTTTACACATCATTATGAGTTCAGTCTCAGCAAAACCCCAGTAAACCGCTTTGAGGCTAGTTTTGTTAATCAGACACAAGGTTTTTTGCTCATCACAATATGCACCTAGACTTAACCTCTGTAACAGGTTCTTAAGGGTATGCAGCCACAGGATCTTTCTCACACATGTTGGTGTCATTAATTCCTATTTTTGGTGTGTCACACCCATCCTTGCTCAAGAATTTTATAATATCATTTATGTACAGGGTAAATAAGATGGGCGCTAATACGCACCCCTGTCTTACTCCTTTGTCAATATGGATAGCCTCTGTTGAGGATGTGTTCTCCCCCCACCTTACTTGAGCCAAGGAGTTTAGCATTTTTAAAATATTCAGAAGGGGAGCCGGAACTCTAATTCCTTCTAGAGTTTCCCATAGTTATGCTCAGGGTGACTCAAAGAACAACAAAGGCAACATACAAGTTGCCGTTGTTGATAATCACTTCCCTCCAATAGATACAAGTGAAACAGAAGATTTGATCAATAGTGCTCAATTGTGGTCTGAAACCTGCCTGCCACACTGAAATGATTTTCCCCTCACAAATCCAATCCTGGAGCTGGACAAGCACCTGTTTGCAAAATATTTTCTGCAGGAAGTCTATGAGGTTGATAAGCCTGTAGTTCACTCGGAATATACGGTCCCCCTTATTAAAGATTGTAACTATTTCTGCTAGCTTCCATGAATGTGGGATTCCCATGCCCAGAAGGATACTATTAGAGAGCAGATTAATATATGGACCCCCAATTTCTGGGTTTTCTCTGTATAGGTCATTGGGTATCCTATCAGGCCCTGGGGATGTCCAGGAGTGCAGGAATTCATTGCCTTTACAATCTCACTAAGCAAGAATTGCAAATTATTGGGCACCATTAGGGTACCACTAGCCGATAAGATACTGCTGTCATTCGCCATCCTATGCTTGTTTGAATACAGTTGACTGAAATGTGTTACCCACTCTTATGGTAGGATACAGAACTTGAGCATTGGTTTATTCCTGAGGCCACAGTTGCAGTTTTCAAAATGTCTTTGGTGTTCTTATTAACCAGGGCCCCATGCAGGTTCAACCATAACAAATCTTTCCACTCCCTCTTTGCATTTATAATCACTTTCCTGTGGTGAACTCTAGATTTGGCAATCTCTGCTTGCGATGTAGTTTTAATGGATGCAAAGAGCTCACCTTTAGCCACTCTACAAGCAATATTGTTTCCAAGACTCGGGAATTGGGGGTAGTTTCTCTTTTGTTCTTGAGTTACCCAACACATCCATTATTTTCCCCCCTAGCACATAATGAGTTTTTGCCATTGTTTTATTTCTCAAATCACTAGAAAGTGTAGACAAATGTTCGTAGTCTGTAATAACAATTCCCTTTCTGATTTCGAGGGCTGCAGGGTTTTTGACTACCAATTCCCACCTGATGGATCTGAGAATATTGGTGGGCTGAAGTTCCCCAATATCACAATTACTCCAGCTCTCATGGTGGAAAGTTGTTTGTATTTTATTTATTTATTTTATTTTTATTTAAAAAGTTATGTATAGCGTGAACATGACCTCGAAAGGTGTCAGAGCCCTTCACATCATGGAAGGGAAGAACATAGTATGAGGGGAGATTACAAGGGGTTACAGAAAATAACAACATCGAATGAGAACAATGTATCATATGTTTTATTTATTTTATTTATTTATATATCAGATTTAGCGACGGGGCGTCCCAGCGCAGACCACAGACTCCAAGACAAGAACCAGATGAGAAAGAGCTTAAGCCGGAAAAAGCCAGGTCTTTATGGCCTTCCGGAACGCAAGATGATTCTGGATCACTCTGATGGACACAGGAAGTGAGTTCCAAAGTTGCGCGGCCAGGCTGCGAAAGGAACGGCCACCCGCTCTGGCTTTCCAGACACGCGGGGTGCACACCAGAGCTAAGGCGGCGGATCTTAAAGGACGTCGTGGCACATAGAACTCTAGCAGCCCCGCCAGTCCCACCGGTGCCTGAGGTGATAAGATCTTATGCGCCAAACAAAGCGCGTTGAATTGAATGCGCTTTTCTACCGGCAACCAGTGAAGTTTCTGAAGTACAGGGGAAACCGAGCTAGTATGCGGAAGGGCCATCAGCAAGCGGGCAGCTGCATTATGAGCCCTTTGAAGACGCTTGACGCTAGCCTTGTTCGCGCCCAAGTATAGGCAGTTCCTGTAATCCAGTCTAGACAAAATTGTTGACTGAAGGATGATTTGGCGAACTTTAGGAGGAAAGTAGCCCAACAATGGCTTCAGGCCCCTAAGAAGCCCATAACAAGCCCCAGCCGCTGCTTTGGATTGGATGTCAAATGTTAGGCCATTGTCAAACCAAATGCCTAGGTTTTTCACTGTCTCCTTGGGCGAGGGGTCAGGTTTCAGGCGTTCTGGCCAATACTTCTCGGACCACAACCCCTGGTCTTTCCCAAACAGCAAGATCTCGGATTTGCTGGCATTAAGCTGTAAGCAGTTCATCGCCATCCAGTCCGCAATCGCAGCGAGGTCCTCTTTGAACTTGATCAAGTTGGTATATTTTTTTTTGGTGAAAATGCGATTACTAGCTGCGTGTCATCAGCGTATGATGCCAGTATCAGACCCCTTCCCTTCGCGAACACAGCCAGAGGCTGGACGTAAATGTTAAACAATAGGAGGCTTAACACTGAACCCTGCGGTACACCCTGACGCAAGGCGAGCTCTTGAGAATGGAAAGGAGGGACGAGAACTTGGAAGGACCTTCCCACCAGAAAAGACCGGAGCCACTCCAGAGCCATGTCCCTGATGCCTATTTCCTGAAGGCGGTTTAAGTTTGCCCGAATGGCTTCCGTGACTATCAGAAGAGTAGACTCAGTGCTATGGTGGGCATGGAAGCCATGTTGGGATGGGTCAAAGATGGCATTCTGCTCCGAAAACTTGGATAGAATGGAATTCACATGCGATTCTGCCAACTTTGCCAAGAACGGCAATTGGGAAACCGGGCGGTAGTTAGCTGGCTCTGCAGGGTCCAACAAGGGATTTTTGAGCAGAGGAATAACCTTGGCATGTTTCCAGGCCCTCGGTACAGACGCTGAGGCCAAAGATAGATTGACCAGGTTGAAGTTCAGCGGAAAAAGAAGAGAGTGGAGCTGACAAAAGTGAGCAGGCGTCAGTGGATCCTGACTTGCTGAACATGACTTGATCTTTGTGCAGTGTGCCTCAAACTCCATCTGAGATAGCGGAGGAAAAGATGACAGGGTGTTAACCCCCATGGAACAAAAAATCCCCGGGTCCCCCACTACTGGGGTCGAAATAGGGGTGGGTAAACCCTGATAAATCTTATCGACTTTATTCACAAAGTACAAGGCCAAGTCGGTACACTGCTGATCTGAGGAGATCGAAGAAGTCCCAGTGGTGCCTCCACTCTTCATGCTCTTAAGCACAGAAAAGATTGTCTTGGCAGGGTTAGTACTGGCCAGAAATTTATTGGCCACAAACTCGTCTCAAGCTTGCTGAATAAGCTTGTGGTACTGCTTAATTGCAGCACGATATTCCTTTTTGCCGCCTGGTCATAGGAGCACCTCCAGGCACGTTCCAACTGCTTGCAGCCCTTTTTGGCTGTGACTAATGAGTCACTGAACCAAGGGTTCGATGGCCTGCAGAATTACCTTCCCAGCTTTACCGGAATACAAATATCCAGGCCCCACTCATTAAAGCAGGAATTCGCTGTTTCCCAATCCGGCGGCAACTGGGGCCTATGGCTAGACAGCCAGTTAGAAAGACAGCCAGAGTCGAGCTTGTGCCAAGGGCGCTTTAGGACAGGAGTTGGGCAGATCAAGTTGCCTTTTTAATACATAGTGTCAGACTGAGTACGTTGTGGTCACTATCTGCTCGATCAATCACTTCCATGTCCTCGATGGTGTGCCAAAGGTCAACTTGTACCATAAAGTAGTCCATTATATTGCAATGGCCTGATATATTAAAAGTGATTTTGCCCTTGCGATCAGAAGGACATCTAACATTAGTGGCTCTAATGTCAGGATTGAGTATTAAGGCCAGCAACTGGCCTGCTTTTGGGGACCATCTTACTTTAGGTATTTCTTAATGGGGTATCTCACAAGTTAATTCATATAGGGCAGCAGCTATTGGTTCGAAAGTTGAGTTAAGATCTCCTGCCACCAAGGTAAGGTCTTTTCCCCTATGTTTCAGAAGCAGTTGCTCCAGTTGGTAAATGGTGGTAGTTTCTTCATTTCTACCTTCTACTCTATTGTATATGTTGTATATTTTTAGAGATAGGCCAGAAGGAAACAGAATCTTATTGCAAAGATGTCTTTCGAATCACAGGACAGGATTCTAATACTACATCGAAACATAGTTTTAATCCAAATGCCCAATTCCCCTGAAGGCCTTCCCTTTGTAGTCTTCGTTGCTTCAACACAAAAAGATGTAAACCCATTTCTACAAAAAGGTGTAAGGCACCATGGGCCAGACCTACTACCCGTTTGCGCATGCAACATACAATAGGGCCATGTACGAACCCCAATCAGCAAGTTGCAATTTTTTTGCGACTCGCTAATATATGTATTCACTAAGATACACTTAATATGTCAGTTAACCAATCCATTTTTTTAAAAAAAACATCCATTTAAACACCTATTTACCCATTTATTCTTCCATCGACCTTTAGATATACATATATAAAACATAATTATTTTTCAGAAAGACACACATTCACTGGAAGGTGTCATCAGTGATATCATCAGTGATGTCATTTGAGATGCCATCAGTGATGTCATGAGTGATGTCACTGACCATGTCATGAGTGATGTAATATGTGACGTCATCAGCAGTGCATAGCGGGCGCGCGAGTTATAGTTACCTCAACTAACTATAACGGGGGAATTTCAAAGGTTTTGTATGAGTGAAATGTCCAGCTAACTATAACATGTGTGAAACCTATGGTTTTTTCAGTGAATTTGCAAGGTTTTTTAAATGCTAATTCCTAATTATACGTGTGTGAAACCTATGGTTTTTTCAGTGAATTTCTAAAGTTTTTTCAATGCTAATTCCTAACTATAACGTGTGTCAAATCTGTTTTTTTCAGTCATTTTACAAAGTTTTTTAAATGCTAATTCCTAACTATAACGTGTGTGAAACCTATGTTTTTTTTTCAGTGAATTTCTAAGGTTTTTCAATGCTAATTCCTAACTATAACGTGTGTGAAACCTATGGTTTTTTAAGTGAATTTCAAAGGTTTTTAAAATGCTAATTTCTGTATCAATTTTGAAATATTTTATATATTTATTTTTCCACAAACTGCCTTTGTATATTGTAATACATTGACTGTATCCTGTAATATGCAACGGTACAGCTAGTTTTTAAGATTTGGATTAAGTTAAACAGTATAGTCTACATCTTCAATCAACATATAAACAGTCAAATTTTGCCCTCGGGGTCCTTCAGGGACCGCCTGAGAAGGCCTAGGGGTAAGGGAGTCTCTACCCTGCCCCCTTTTCACGTTCTCCACTTTTGTTTTTGAGTCACTTCTGCCTCGAGGGTGCGTGCAACTTGTGCGCACCTCGCGATTTTAAAAAAAAATGGGTTTTTTGCCCTTCGCGGTCCTTTAGGGACCCCATGAGAAGGCCTAGGGGGTCCGGGAGTCTCTACCCTGCCCCCTTTTCACGTTCTCCACTTTTGTTTTTGAGTCACTTCTGCCTCGAGGGTGCGTGCAACCATTCATGTATTTGGACGTTTTTTAAGTATCCAGAGGGGCAGAAGAAAGTTAATGCCCCCAAAGTTACCTGCACAATATGTGGAAGTGTACTTTCAAGAGGGGATCCAAAAAGGCATTACTCTTTTAGTATACATACCATGATTAGGCACGTAAAAAATGTGCTTTCAAGAGGCGATCCAAAAAAGCAATGCTTTTTAGTATACATACCATGATTAGGCACGTAAAAAATGTGCATCCGGTTAACTTTGCAAGAGCATCTACTCGAGCCCTTGCAGCCAACTCTCCAGCTGCTGTCCCCAGCACTTCTTCTGCAGGACAATCTCCTTCATCCACTGCTTTGGGTATCCCGCCACTTTTCAGTAATGTACATATACGTTGCAACTTCTGCAATGAGATTCTCTGTTATGGAGAGCAGAGTGTTAATTTGATTGAGTTGAAGATTAGGCAGCACACATGCCGCCACACTTAATTTTTTTCATTTATTATTTTTGTTCCTGTTGAACAGTTTTTCGTTACCTGTTTAATTTTTTGTTTAAAAAAAATCCCCAAAAATATAAAATTGTTAAAAAAATACAAAAAAATACAAAACAAAAGACAAAAAAACCCAGTTCTTTTCAGAACTAACTTCACTTCTCCAAGAAGAGCTATATTTCTAATATACTGTGTCATGATTTTTTTTATTGAATGTGTGTATATAAATGAATGACTGAAATGACTGAGTGAAGGAGAGGAAGGGACTGAGGGTATGAGTGAGGACAAGGTAGTATGGTGAGTGAGGAAAGGGGAGTCAAAAAGTGCATGAAACAAGGGGACTAAGGGTAGGGGAGTGAGGTAAGGGGAGTGAAAGAGTAAGGGAAGGGCAGTAAGGAAAGGAAAGTGAGGGAGGAGAAATGAGAAAAGGGGAGCAGGGGACGGAGACAGGGAAGGGGATTAAGAGACGGAGAGGGGGAAGTAGAGCAAGGTAAAGGGAGTGAAGGTAAGAGAAGTGGAGTGACGGTGAGGGAAGGGGTATGAGGATGAGAAAAGGGGGGTAAGGGAAAGTGAGAGAATGGGACTGAGGGAGAGAGAAGTGGAGTGAGGGGATGGAGGGAGTTAGAAAAGGGGAGAGAGAGAAGGGGAGTAAGGAATGTAGTGAGAGAAGGAGAGCGAGGGGGAGTGAGGAAAAGGGAACGGGAAAGTGAAAGGGTGAGAAATACAGACAGTAGGAAGTGGAGTGGGGGAAGGGGAGTGACGGTGAATGAAGGGCAGTGACAGTTAGGGAAGGGGTATGAGGGTGAGGGAAGGGGAATGAGGGAGAAGGAAGAAAATTAAGAGAGAGGGAAAGTGAGAGAGAGAGAGAAGAGGAGTGATAGAAAGAGAGGAAAGAAGATTAAGGGTAAAGGAGAGAGAGGGAGAGAGAGGGAGAGCAAGGAACTGAGAAGGAGTGAGGCAGTTAGAGTGAGTGAGACAGAGGGAGACAGGGAGAGAAACATGGATGAAAAAAAGTGAGGGAGGGAGTGAACGAAGGGGAGTAATTGAGGGAGTGAGGAAAAAGAAGTGAAGGAAGGGGAGTGAGGGAAGGGGAGTGAGAGAAGCAGAGCGAGGGGGAGTGAGGAAAAGGGAGCGGGAAAGTGAAGGGGTGAGAAATACAGAGAGGATGAATTACAGAGGGGGAAAGGGAGTGACGGTGAGTGAAGGGCAGTGACAGTTAGGAAAGGAGTATGAGGGGGGAGGGAAGATGAATGAGGAAGAAGGAAGAAAATTAAGAGAGAGGGAAAGTGAGAGAGGAAGAGAGGAGGAGTGAAATAAAGAGAGAGGAAAGGAGTTTAAGGGTAACGGATACAGAGGGACAGAATGAGAGAGAGGGAGAGCAAGGAACTGAGAAGGAGTGAGGCAGTTAGAGTGAGTGACAGAGGGAGACAGGGAGAGAAAAATGGATGAAAAAAAAGTGAGAGAGGAATAAACGAAGGGGAGTAAGTGAGATGGAGTGAGGGAGTGAGGAAAGAGGAGTGAAGGAATGGGAGTGAGGGAAGGTGAGTGAGGGAAAAGTACTGAGGGTGAGTGAAAGGCAGTAACAGTGAGAGAAGGGGTATGAGGGTGATGAAAGGGGAATGAGAGAGAAGGAAGGAGATTAAGAGAGAGGAAAGGGGACTGAGGGATAAAGTAGGAGTGAAGGAAACAGAAAGAGAAAGACAGGAAGGGTGAGAGAGAGAGAGAGAGAGAGAGAGAGAGTGAGTGAGAGAGAGAGAAAGAGAGGGAGAGAGAGTGACTGAGAGGAAGTGAGGCGGTTAGACTGAGTGAGACAGGCGAAGAGGGGGAGAGAGAAATGGAGTGAAGGGGAGTGGGGGACTAAACAAATGGCAGTTACCAAGAGTGAATGAGGAAAGGGAAGTAAGAAAAGAGGACTGACGGATGGAGTGAGGGAAAGAGAGTGAGGGGGAGTGAGGGAATGGGAGCAGGTGAAAGGGAATGGGAGTTATGCACAGAGAGAAGAATATGAATTAGGAGAAGAGGAGTGAGATTGAGTGAAGGGCAGTGACAGTGAGGGAAAAAGAAGCATATTACGATAGAGCAAAAAGTAGTGAGTGAGAGAGAAGAATTTATGGAAAGAGAGAGGAAAGAAAAGGAAGATTGGTGGAGAGAGAGGGAGACAGTGAGAGAGAGAAAGAGAAGGAGAGTGAGGGACTGTGATAGAGTGAGACCGTTATAGTGACTGAGACAGAGGAAGAGACTTAGAGACGGATGGAGGAAAGGGGAGTTAGGGAGGGAATAAAGGAAGGGGAGTGAGCAAAAGGAAGTGAGGGAATAAGAGAAGGGGAGTGACTGAAAATGAGTGAGGGATGGTGTGAAGGAAAGAGAGTGAGGGGAGAGAGAAAAGAGTGAGGGATAGAGCAAAAGAAGGGTAGTGATAGAGGAAAAAAGAAAAGAGAAGTGAGAGTCACAGAGAGGAAATAGGGAGCAGGAGAAGGTAAGCGAGAGTGAGGGAAGGGTACTGATGGTGAGAGAAGGAGTGTAAAGGTGAATTAAGGGGAGTAAAGAGAGTGAGTGAAGGAGAGTAACATGAGCAAAGGAAGTGGAGTAAGAGAAAAAGTGAAGAAAGTGAAAAAGGGAAAGAGAAGTAAGAGAGTGATGAGAAAGTATTTTGTGTTTGTCATACTCACCTTATAAGTAATGAAAAGTTAATAATATATTTTTAATAAATATAATATCTGTGGAAGAGAAGAAAAAATTGAGTTATAGTATATATTTCACAATACAAAATAATTTGTACAATATATTATGTATTTTATTTTGCTGTTCTCAGAATGTATTGACTTTCACTGAAAACAGTGAGTTCAATAGTACTCATCATATAACAGCGGGCAAAAAAAAAGACAATCAATAAGATTGTCTTTAAAAAACCCATTCAACATTTTCATTATGAATGTAACAATTAGATAAAACATATCTTAGATGTCTTTTTCAAACAGCAACTTTTTACGTAAGTAAGGGATATCACCAACAATCACAAAGTAACAAAACTTTATTAATTCTTTTCTATACACTCTAAATATGTACAAACATATGCTAACAACATTTACCCGAAATAGTCATTTTTTGTTTCAAACACCATTCCTCAATGCCAAATAGTATGTGTGAAATCCTTAGTTTGGAAGATACTCAATAATACTCTTAAGCGTCCGTTTCCCAACCTTCTGAATCAAAAGCATCAACATCTTTTGTACCATCTAACAATGGTTATACCTCCATCCGATGCTATTTATCATGTACATAGAACCTTAAACAACTAGAATGCTATCAGAACCTCAACATCATCTGGTATGCCGATCACACTCTGCTCATCCTTTATCTTACCAAGGAGCTGTATACCATTAAAAGAAACCTCTACAAGGGAATATAAAATGTCACCAACATCTCCAACAACTACAACAAATCTAAAACACCGCTGCATCACTGATGATCAACATCTCCTGTGATAGCCACATCACCCACTATCTGATACACTTACACTACCTTTACATCAACTACAAGAATTTTTTGTACCTCATCACCCTCACTCACAAAGTACTTTTCAACACCAGACTACCCTTTCCTAACAGCAGAAATTTGCCGAGGCCAATTATTTTCCCTAAAATTTGGGTTGTAAAAACACTAGGTAAGAATTTGGTAAGTCATAAGGCAAACGTTGTTTAAAAATCAATTTAGTATCATTACAATGAGTCCAGCCTTTTGTACATTTTAAATACGCTGTGTAATGTCCTGATGTTGTAGAAGGACCATCATGAAAAATAATTGCTACAGTTACAAAAGTTTTTCCTGATATTGATAGTTGAGAAGCCACAATTTTTTTTATTAATGTTGTCAGTTTTCTTCCATCAGGTCTGCATCGTTGTAGCATTAAAATTACATACTGTCCATATATTTGTATAAATAATGTTGATAACATTTGTGAGTTACATTGGGTACAGACCATGTTTTGATTTGCTTCTCTAACTAGATTATTAAAAGACACTGATTTGCAGTCTGGTAAAGTTAAATATATAAATCTTTCAGTGTCTATTTCAGTACTACTTGAAAATGAACAATTGTCACAGTCATGTTGCCATTTATAAGAAAGGCCAAAAAGATTTTCAATATCTATACCTTCATCTTGCAATACAACAAGCATATACATTAGAAATTCCTGACAATCTTGCTGAATATTCTGTGAAAATTGATTTAAACCAGAACATGTCTAAAACATTTCGAATATCAGAAACCCTTTCTATTTTAGTTTTATCACTGCTACATTTCTCAAACACAGAATTCAACAAACAACAAAATCTTTTGTCCCGATTTTCAACAATTTCTTGTAGTAAAGTTTCAAGAAAAAACCCAACATTAACCACTACATTAGCATAGCAGTTGAAACCGGAACTGTTTTCAAACTGAAAACCAACAACCTCTTCAATACAATCCTTTTTCTTTTTGCTTACTATCACTGGTTCATCTAGTTTTTTTCTTTTCTCTGCAACCTCGCTACAATTTTTCTCATATCTTATTTTTCGGCTTACCACATGCTTTTCAAGTACTGGATATTGAGGTAAATTGGGAGTATGTTCTCTTCCTAACCTATTATACTCTTTTACACAATGTACATCTGCACTAATATTTGTGTCATCAAAATCAATCAAGTATAATCCAGATAAAGTTCTGACTCGAGATAAAGCAACATATGCCATACCCTCTTTAAACACAGTACTTCCAATATTCACCAAAGCACTATCTACACTTAAACCTTGAGATTTATGAAGGATGTATGACGTTACAACGCATACATTTACAACGCCTACCTTTACATCGCAAGTTTTACAACGCATACCATTACAACGCATAATGCTTTTGGGCGCTGGATAGTGAATAGTTTAATTTACTATTCCAACTCCAGTCCCCGTGGATAGTAGGGAAGGTGTTGGATAGTACATTAAACCTATTCTCTATCCTAGAGCGCCCCCTAGCGCTATGCGTTGTAATGGTTTGCGTTGTAAAAGTTGCGTTGTAATGGTAGTTCGTTGTAAAAGTTTCGTTGTAAAGGCTGTATACCTTTATGAATAGTCACTGCATATGCCAAACAAATAGGAAACTGTTTTCGGCGGACATATAAATCTTTTAAAAACAAATATTGAGCTGAACAATGACTCAATTGTTGTACTTCTTCAATTTCATCAAATTTGATTTTCAACAATTCAATGTTATCTCTATTTGGGTAATTCACAAAATCAACAACATTACGCATTGCTCCATTTACTAAACCTCTTTCCACATGTAAATTACATCGTAAAATGATCTGACAATTTATAAATGCATATAGATTCTTTTCTAAACCAGCAGTTTTAGATATTGATTTTTCTAAATAATCCAATTTTGACTTCAACTTTTCTGACAAAATAATAGTAGCTCCTTCATGCTCTATTCTATTAATAGTTTCCAGTTTTATAATTTCTTGATTTTCTGACTTTAGCATTTTTTCATTGAATATTGAACATTCTTGCAGAGTTGGCATTAAGCATATCACTGATTTCTTTTCTGCAATTTTTCTATATATATTCTTTGGGAGAATATTTTCGTTTGGAAACGAATTTGTAAGTAATCGTGCCTGTAAAGCTTCTTTGCCGTGTTCACTTACTTTTCCAATTCTTATATCTTCAAGAATACTTTTATAATCAGCGTCCTTTGCCTGTTGCATATTTGTAATGAGTTCAGAATATTCGAAATATGACCAAATATTAACATTTCCAATGCTTCCCAGGCACTTTCTGGTGTCTTCATGTGTAACTGTTTTAAAAACTGGCTTTCTTTTCAGAGGAGTTAGATGTAGTAGATCTCCAAAAACTATGACGTGTTTGCCTCCAAATAACACATCATACTCTGTTTTAAGGATTTGTTGCATTCCTAAATGCACAAAGGCAAGCATTAAATTTGATACCATGCTTACCTCATCAATAATGAGAAGTTTCATTTTTTTCAAGACTCTAGAAACTTCACAACAAGCTTCTCCAGATAGCTTGTGGTATTCTAATTTATTTTCATGCTCTACTGGCAGCATCAATAAACGATGTAGAGTAATCCCTTTAATGTTATGTGCTGCCAACCCAGTTGGAAAAAACAACAAGTGATGGACTGAATGTGGATCAATGTCACACACTCCCCCAGTCAAAAGATCTGGGCCCAAATCCATCGTTTTTTTGCACTCCACACCACCCTGGGTCAGATAATGGCTTTATGCAAATCAGCTCTGACCCTGTTGCCCCATGGGAACAGTCCAGTCCGAACTACAACAGCCATATCTTTCCCAGACCGGAATCAAGCATCCGAGGACCGGACCGGTTTCGAGGTAACACCTCTCTTCAGCCCGGCTAGCTTGACTCCAAGTGGTGTGGAGTGCCTGGGACCCACGTCTGGGCATCCCCAGCGCACTTAGGGCGGCAATTGCAAAAAACAACAAGTGATGGACTGAATGTGGATCAATGTCACACACTCCCCCAGTCAAAAGATCTGGGCCCAAATCCATCGTTTTTTTGCACTCCACACCACCCTGGGTCAGATAATGGCTTTATGCAAATCAGCTCTGACCCTGTTGCCCCATGGGAACAGTCCAGTCCGAACTACAACAGCCATATCTTTCCCAGACCGGAATCAAGCATCCGAGGACCGGACCGGTTTCGAGGTAACACCTCTCTTCAGCCCGGCTAGCTTGACTCCAAGTGGTGTGGAGTGCCTGGGACCCACGTCTGGGCATCCCCAGCGCACTTAGGGCGGCAATTGCAAAAAACAACAAGTGATGGACTGAATGTGGATCAATGTCACACACTCCCCCAGTCAAAAGATCTGGGCCCAAATCCATCGTTTGTTTGCACTCCACACCACCCTGGGTCAGATAATGGCTTTATGCAAATCAGCTCTGACCCTGTTGCCCCATGGGAACAGTCCAGTCCGAACTACAACAGCCATATCTTTCCCAGACCGGAATCAAGCATCCGAGGACCGGACCGGTTTCGAGGTAACACCTCTCTTCAGCCCGGCTAGCTTGACTCCAAGTGGTGTGGAGTGCCTGGGACCCACGTCTGGGCATCCCCAGCGCACTTAGGGCGGCAATTGCAAAAAACAACAAGTGATGGACTGAATGTGGATCAATGTCACACACTCCCCCAGTCAAAAGATCTGGGCCCAAATCCATCGTTTTTTTGCACTCCACACCACCCTGGGTCAGATAATGGCTTTATGCAAATCAGCTCTGACCCTGTTGCCCCATGGGAACAGTCCAGTCCGAACTACAACAGCCATATCTTTCCCAGACCGGAATCAAGCATCCGAGGACCGGACCGGTTTCGAGGTAACACCTCTCTTCAGCCCGGCTAGCTTGACTCCAAGTGGTGTGGAGTGCCTGGGACCCACGTCTGGGCATCCCCAGCGCACTTAGGGCGGCAATTGCAAAAAACAACAAGTGATGGACTGAATGTGGATCAATGTCACACACTCCCCCAGTCAAAAGATCTGGGCCCAAATCCATCGTTTTTTTGCACTCCACACCACCCTGGGTCAGATAATGGCTTTATGCAAATCAGCTCTGACCCTGTTGCCCCATGGGAACAGTCCAGTCCGAACTACAACAGCCATATCTTTCCCAGACCGGAATCAAGCATCCGAGGACTGGACCGGTTTCGAGGTAACACCTCTCTTCAGCCCGGCTAGCTTGACTCCAAGTGGTGTGGAGTGCCTGGGACCCACGTCTGGGCATCCCCAGCGCACTTAGGGCGGCAATTGCAAAAAACAACAAGTGATGGACTGAATGTGGATCAATGTCACACACTCCCCCAGTCAAAAGATCTGGGCCCAAATCCATCGTTTTTTTGCACTCCACACCACCCTGGGTCAGATAATGGCTTTATGCAAATCAGCTCTGACCCTGTTGCCCCATGGGAACAGTCCAGTCCGAACTACAACAGCCATATCTTTCCCAGACCGGAATCAAGCATCCGAGGACCGGACCGGTTTCGAGGTAACACCTCTCTTCAGCCCGGCTAGCTTGACTCCAAGTGGTGTGGAGTGCCTGGGACCCACGTCTGGGCATCCCCAGCGCACTTAGGGCGGCAATTGCAAAAAACAACAAGTGATGGACTGAATGTGGATCAATGTCACACACTCCCCCAGTCAAAAGATCTGGGCCCAAATCCATCGTTTTTTTGCACTCCACACCACCCTGGGTCAGATAATGGCTTTATGCAAATCAGCTCTGACCCTGTTGCCCCATGGGAACAGTCCAGTCCGAACTACAACAGCCATATCTTTCCCAGACCGGAATCAAGCATCCGAGGACCGGACCGGTTTCGAGGTAACACCTCTCTTCAGCCCGGCTAGCTTGACTCCAAGTGGTGTGGAGTGCCTGGGACCCACGTCTGGGCATCCCCAGCGCACTTAGGGCGGCAATTGCAAAAAACAACAAGTGATGGACTGAATGTGGATCAATGTCACACACTCCCCCAGTCAAAAGATCTGGGCCCAAATCCATCGTTTTTTTGCACTCCACACCACCCTGGGTCAGATAATGGCTTTATGCAAATCAGCTCTGACCCTGTTGCCCCATGGGAACAGTCCAGTCCGAACTACAACAGCCATATCTTTCCCAGACCGGAATCAAGCATCCGAGGACCGGACCGGTTTCAAGGTAACACCTCTCTTCAGCCCGGCTAGCTTGACTCCAAGTGGTGTGGAGTGCCTGGGACCCACGTCTGGGCATCCCCAGCGCACTTAGGGCGGCAATTGCAAAAAACAACAAGTGATGGACTGAATGTGGATCAATGTCACACACTCCCCCAGTCAAAAGATCTGGGCCCAAATCCATCGTTTTTTTGCACTCCACACCACCCTGGGTCAGATAATGGCTTTATGCAAATCAGCTCTGACCCTGTTGCCCCATGGGAACAGTCCAGTCCGAACTACAACAGCCATATCTTTCCCAGACCGGAATCAAGCATCCGAGGACCGGACCGGTCGGAGCAGTAACAACACAAGAGAGTGACGACTCAGTTCTTTTCTGTAGATAAGATGCAATTAGAAAACTTTTTTCAGTTCCTGCTTCTCCCCTCACGTATAGTCGGACAGGTTTAAATGACGTACATGAGCACTCTTTTTTCTCGTGATATAAACCATGCTCAATCTGTTCTGTTACTTGATCGTATATTTGTTTTTGCTCAACATTTAGTTGTTTTTCCAATTCTTCTAAGTTTATTACATCCTCTTGAGCTTGTTGCATTGCTATTTCCACCTCATCCATGGCAGTTGCTGCTTCATTTTGAATAATTGGTTCTCCTAGTGGATCCTGACTCAACGAAGGAGAACTTTGACTGTCTTGAGAACTGTCTCTAGCAATCTCTGCTGCAATTGTAGCTTCTTGCTGTATTTCGTCGTTCAACATTTTCAGATAATTAGTAAAAGCAGGACATTCTATGGTATTTTTAGTTGCGTTGAATTAATCTTCATAACTGTCAAAATCTCCAAGTAGTTCCAGTTCTGTTCGCCATGACTTAAAGAGTTGCAAAAGAGCTAAGTAGTAAAATTCCCTTTTGTCAGGAGTTTCGCAACTCAGCTTTCGGTGATTAATCAAATGTCCTTTTCTTTGTTTCACTAAACATCCTTCAGATCCAATCACAGCATATACTCCTTTATTGATATCTTCTGTAATATTCCTCTTAAAAGTATAGCTTTGCAGTACTTCATAGAGACAAACGTTCTCAAGATGATTACTTCTATTTGGATAGTATGTATCCAACATATTTGTCTTCAAAATATCTGTACTGTCTAGTTCCCTCTCTGCTAAATACTCAATTTCTTGTACAGATTTCAAAACTCAGTTTCGTGTTCTTGCAAGACCTAAACTCACCCAAATGATTGTTCTAGATTTGGAGTTTAGGCTTGCAGATGATAAACGATCTGAACATTCATATGCTCCGAATTCTCGATGAGACAACATCTTGAAACTGTAGCTGTACAATTTCTTACTTAGGCTCTTTTCATGAGAAATTTCTTCCCACATTTCCTTTAGTTTTGTATTTTCAGATTTAGTAATGTAAGACGTTACATATCGAGCCACAGCAATGGAGTTGTCTGCAACATATTGAATATCCATGTTAGCATTCCACATGGACAAAATGACTGGGTTATAGTCATTTATGTATTTTGACTCTTCATTTCTTCTTAAGCTGTAGGTATTTTTCAGTGATTTTCTTGTGACAGTATGTCGCAAAGATGACATAAAATTGTTCACTCTTCCTTTTGATAATACTGGACATGGAAATGCAAATCAACATTTTGTGTAGAACTTATCCTTAGATTTGTACTTTCGACGACAGTATTTTCCACAACGATGGGTTTGAAACCGTAAGACTTGATGTCTTAAATTCTTTTCTACTGTACTTTTGGGTACAGCACATGTAGACTATTTTTCAATAAAACTCATCACTGTGTCATCTGTATCTGTTCCAAATTTGGGTTCATCTTTGATCCATAGCAGCATATGTATATGAGGAGCACCTCTTGCTTGATACTCCTTTCTCCAAAAGAAATCCAGAACCTCTCCAAGAGGAGGATTTTTTTTGTTTGTGATAAAAGACATCATAGCTTCAAATCTATGATTGAAATACCTGCATACATTAACTGGATCCAAAAAGCAGAGTTCTCCAGGTGTCTTGTATTCTATATTTTCTATGTTAGCATTTGCCTCTCGAAGAAATTCAAGTAAATCTTCCCAAGCATACTCTGCACAGCTTAGAGTAAGGAACCATGTAGGAGTTCCTAAGTTTCTTAGCATATATTTCAATTCCCCATGACGATGGTACCAATACTCATTAGTACCACGCTGACATGCCATGAGTTTAATTAGCTAAGATTCCAAAACAGTATCTTTCGATTGAACTTTATCCATAAAGTCCTTTGCCGAAACATTTTGAAAATGTACTCCACTTTTTAGTATGTGGTTCACTGCATAGGAAAGTCCAGACAAGTCACTCTCAAACAGAAGATGAAACAAATATGGAATACATTGGCGAAACCTTGGATCTTCTGCATATATTCTTGAAGTCCGGTATTCAGATGCAGGAATCTGCACAGGTCATTCATCATATCGTCTACCTTTGCCTGTTGGAAATAACTGAGGGAAGCAACGAGCTTCCAAGCTTTCTTCCCATACACTAATGGGACTTCCTTTTGCTTCTTTAATTTGAAATAACTCAATAGTATTTCCCATCACTTCTTTAGAGTGAAGTGGATGCACACTATAATGTTCATCAATTTCTTTAGTTCTGGACACATCCACTTTTTCAATTTGTGCAGTTGGGAAATCACTCTCCTCTTCTACAATTGTTTCCTCTTCTCCTACATACACATTTTTATAGTATTGATTATTTTTTACCAAATACAACGTTGCCTTTTCACTTTCCTAACATCCACTAATTCTTGCCAAATTTTCTTACTCTTCGTAGGAACGCCATTAACTAGAATATCTAGAAGTTCCCCTTCCACATTTTCTACACCAATTATTTCAATATTTTTCTTTAAATATAGAGGCAAATATACAACTCTTCCCTTTAATCCTCTCTGAAAATCTGAAGGAGGCAATTACCCTGTCTTAGGCTCCATGGGAACAATAGCCTGAAATGGATGCACACATTGAATGAGAATAGACTCATAAGTATTTAAATCCATCAGTTCAGAAGGAATATTTACCAACTCAAGATTATTATGAACAGCTCTAGCAAGCATCTTATTCTCATCTAATTTATTATAACAATATTTACAAATACGTTGATCAGAACCCAAATCAAAACAATTCTCTACCAACAAATAAGTTGCAAATTCCTTCCACTCATTATTATTCTCCTTTTCACTTTTTAAATATAGATAAACTAACCTGGTCTGATTTTTATAATGAATTCATCTACAACAAATACAAGAAAAGTTTGGCTTTTCACCTGAAATGACCGTAAACCTTTTAATTTCTTGCTCAAAATGTTCTATACTAAAATTCTGTACATTTTCTTCCACATTTCCTTCTATAAATGTATCTGTTTCTTCACTATCTTCTTCAGGACCAAAGTAACTGACCTCAATTTCTTCAGAAATGTTGATCACATCTAACACAGATCCATGCAAAAGAGCACTGTTTAACTTTTTTAACATTAGTGCTGGACTTTATGCATAATACAACCTTCTCACTAATTTCCTCACTTAAGTATGATGCACTGCTAACATCCTAAAATGGTGAAAAACACTCTGACATACTTTTTTAGAAAGAAAAGCCAAAGAATGACCGTGCAAACCCATTTTTTCTCTTACTCTGCAGGTGTCTAATTCTTGCAACATCTTAATCTTCTGTTTAACACTTTTCTTAGTATACTTACGTAAGAAATTGCGAAAAAAATCAATTGAATCCTGCCGTACATTACAAATACTACTACAATTCCAAGTGTACACTGGAGCCTTAGGACGTCTCCCTAAAATGTCATCAGCTAACACCTCTTCTGCATTTTTAGGAACAATTTTCTCTTTTTCAATCGGACATCCATTCCTAACCTCATAAGCTCGACCACTGGTGTCAACTGCATGCAGCAAATCATTACTCTGAAAGTAACTCTCTTCATTAAAAGACGGCTCACAACTTGAACTATGTTTCCATTCTCCAGAAAAAACATTACAAAAATGAGTTCTATTAATTAGTCTTTTCCACTTACTTTTGGCCTTCATATCATTGATTGGCTTATCTAGTGTTCGAATCCTACTTTTTTTTAATTCAAAAGCTTTCTCAACAATTGTCTCTATATTTTTTTTCTTATAAAAAGCTGTTTTTCTTTTACAATTCTTTATATTTTTTAATACATTTACAACAACTCTGTTATGAAACATTCGCTTCCGAATCTCATCAAACTGCTTTTTCCGTCTGTTACTATAAACACTATCTTTCCCACATATTTTACCATCATTTTTCTTTTTTGGCTGGTTTTTCTTTGTAGTTACAGATATATTTTTTTACTTGATTCTCCACACTTTTTTTCCTTTGTGATATTTTCCTTATAAAATCCTTTGTTGACTTACCAGGAGCTTTCTTTGTTTTTTCCACACATTCCTGGTTAGATAAGATAGTTTACAACAGAATTCGTGCAAGAACGTGTAAGTATTATAGCGCTAAACATTGAGCTAAATAAACATCTTCATATAAGAGCAATTATTTACCTTTATCATTCATTGCCCCTTAGAATAATTTTATGCCCTCATGCTGAGGCTTTATGAAATCAGGTCGCTGTCTACCAGCTCACTTGCGTAAGTAGACTTTGTGTCACTTTTCAACATAAGAGATCAGCTGTGCTAAGTTAAAAATGTATCTGTCTCATGTTTTTAAATCAGCAACACTATGTGTTTTCTCTATTAGGAAGTCAACTTATGGCTCCCCCCTCCAACTTTTTATGTCTCCCTTATTAGCCATATGCTGTCCTTTGGTCTGAAATTAAAATGTACAAAAAGATGAAAGCCCTGAGTTAGGGCATCGCCGAGTTATTCATACTCGTCTCTGTTCCTTTGTAAAGAAGATGTTGTTATATCTTTGTAGGTTTACTGTACCAAAAATGTTTTTATTGTGTAATTAATTCTTTATTTTAGCATAAGTATTAGTAATTATAGTATGTTATTTTGAACATTGTTTTTCTTTTGTTTTTTCTTTTTTATTTTTAGGTGATACGTGGCTACTCCAGAAGAAGGCGCTGGTCGCCGAAACGTGCGTAGAGAACTATTTGTTATGCCACTTTTTTTAAAACTGTGATTTGTTATTGTATATTGATTGTGTTTTGTGGATTTTATGAATATTTTGATAATGTCCAAACTGATAGCTACTATGTATGTTTAGTGAATTTTGTTTTTAGATAAGGTCAATAATAAATTTTGAGTACAGACCTATTACCTCTTCTTTACATTTATTTTATTTGATTGGAAAGAATTCTTAATTCAAGTGCCATGGTTGTTATTTCACACGCTATTTATCCCTGACCTAGGACTTGTAGTATCTACTATCTCAGGGGGTCCTCGTTTTTTACACATATGCGTTGTAATGGTTGCGTTGTAATGGCATGCTATGTAATGGATGCTGCGTTGTAAAAGTTTAGTTGAAATGGTAGTGCGTTGTCAAAGATGCGTTGTAAAGGTTGTTTCCCGTGCAGTGGTGCTCAGGCAGTGTAGGGGCTCAAGGTGGGACTGAGAATGTAGAAAAAAGAATTCACTGAAATGATTTTTACATGCTACAGAGAGAGTCGGTATGCAATTTCTACAGCACATCCAGGATCTTTATTACACAGCATGGAGACTATTTGAGAATTCAGAGGCCTGACACACATGCTGCTTTGGACTTTATAGCATTAAATGTCTTAAGGCCTGACTCACTCCATGACTACATGTATTGCCATATATTTAAACACATCAACTAAGCAAATTATTCTGCCACATTTTTCTGAAATGAAGTCTGACTCACACTGTGATCTTAGACACATGACAGTATGCCTTGCAATTCAGTAAAATGATTACTACAGTGAAAGAGAGTCTTGCTGGGAGTGCTGTTTCAGATTTTAGGACAGTGCAGTGCGGTTATATGATTTTACAGTGCATACTTTTACAAAGCACACCTTTACAATGCATTTTTTACAACGCAACATCCATTACAACGCATTCCAATACAACACATGCCATTACAACAAATGTTTAAAAACTACCTTTACAACGCATTCCATTACAACGCATACTACCTTTACAACGCATACCATTACAACGCAAAACATTACATTGGATGTATGGTAAGTATTGGATAGTGTAGGGGTAAAAATTACTATTCTAACTCCAGGGGGTGCAAGAGTAGGGTAAATGTTGGACAGTGTAGGGGGAATAATTACTATTCTAACTCCAGGGGGTGCAACAGTGGGGTAAGTGTTGGATGGTAATGGTACGCGTTGTAATGGTATGCGTTGTAATGACTGCGTTGTAATGACATGCATTGTAATGGTGTGCTTTGTCCTAGGGCCTGACTCACTCCATGACTACATGTATTGCCATATATTTAAACACATCAACTAAGCAAATTATTCTGCCACATTTTTCTGAAATGAAGTCTGTCTCGCACTGGGATCTTAGACACATGCCAGTATGCCTTGCAATTCCGTAAAATGATTACTACAGTGAAAGAGAGTCTTGCTGGGAGTGCTGTTTCAGATTTTAGGACAGTGCAGTGCGGTTGTATGACGTTACAATGCATACTTTTACAACACACACCTTTACAATGCATTTTTTACAACCCAACATCCATTACAACGCATGCCATTACAACAAATTTTTAAAAGTACCTTTACAACGCATTCCATTACAATGCATACTACCTTTACAACGCATACCATTACAACACATAACATTACATTGCATGTATGGAAAGTATTGGATAGTGTAGGGGTAAAAATTACTATTCTAACTCCAGGGGGTGCAACAGTAGGGTAGATGTTGGATAGTGTAGGGGTACAAATTACAATTCTATCTCCAGGGGGTGCAACAGTAGGGTAAGTGTTGGATGGTAATGGTATGCGTTGTAATGATATGCGTTGTAATGACTGCGTTGTAATGACATGCGTTGTAATGGTGTGCGTTTAGTGTTGTGCGTTGTAATGGCATGCTATGTAATGGATGTTGCGTTGAAAAAGTTTTGTTGTAATGGTAGTGCGTTGTGAAAGTTGCTTTGTAAAGGTTGTTTCCCGTGCAGTGGTGTTCAGGCAGTGTAGGGGCTCAAGGTGGGACTGAGAATGTAGAAAAAAGAATTCACTGAAATGATTTCTACATGCTACAGAGAGAGTCGGTATGCAATTTCTACAGCACATCCAGGATCTTTATTACACAGCGTGGAGACTATTTGAGAATTCAGAGGCCTGACACACATGCTGCTTTGGACTTTATAGCACTAAATGTCCTAAAGCCTGACTCACTCCATGAATACATGTATTGCCATATATTTAAACACATCAACTAAGCAAATTATTCTGCCACATTTTTCAGAAATGAATTCGGACTCACACTGTTATCTTAGACACATTACAGTCAATCAATCAATCAAGACATTTATAGAGCGCACTACTCACCCGTAGGGTCTCAAGGCGCTAGGGGGGGGGGGGTGCCGCTACTGCTCGAACAGCCAGGTCTTGAGCTTCTTCCTGAAGGAAAGGTGGTCTTGGGTCAGGCGCAGGTCGGTCGGGAGGGAGTTCCAGGTCTTGGCGGCCAGGTAGGAGACGGACCTTCCTCCTGTTGTCGCTCTTCGGATGCGGTGGACGGCGGCGAGGGCGTGGCTGGTTGATCTGAGGTGGCGCTTGGGAGCGTAGAAGTTGATTCGGTTGTTGAGGTAGCTCGGGCCTTGGTCGTGTAGGGCTTTGTGTGCGTGGGTGAGGAGACGGAAGGTGATTCTTTTGTTGACGGGGAGCCAGTGCAGGTCTTTCAGATGTCCGGAGATGTGGCTGTTTCGTGGGATGTTGAGGATGAGTCTGGCTGAGGCGTTCTGGATCCGCTGGAGTCTCTTCTGGAGCTTGGCGGTGGTTCCGGCGTAGAGGGCGTTGCCGTAGTCCAGTCGGCTGGTGACGAGGGCCTGGGTGACAGTCTTCCTGGTCTCGGTGGGGATCCACCAGAAGATCTTCCGTAGCATGCGTAGGATGTTGAAGCATGACGAGGAGACGGCATTGACTTGTCTGGTCATGGAGAGGGAGGAGTCCAGGATGAAGCCCAGGTTGCATGCGTGGTCCGTCGGTTTGGGTGCGTTGCCCAGGGCGGGGGGCCACCAGGAGTCGTCCCAGGTGGAGGGCGAGGAGCCCAGGATGAGGACCTCCGTCTTGTCCGAGTTCAGTTTCAGGCGGCTGGTCGTCATCCACTCGGCTACATCTCTCATCCCTTCGTGCAGGTTGGCTCTGGCGGCGGCGGGGTCGTTGGTCAGGGAGAGGATCAGCTGGGTGTCGTCGGCGTAGGAGATTATGTTGAGGTTGTGTTGGCGTGCGATGGCCGCGAGGGGGCTCATGTAGATGTTGAAGAGGGTGGGACTCAACGAGGATCCTTGAGGGACGCCGCAGATGACTTCGGTGGCCTCTGACTTGTACGGTGGTAGGCGGACTCTCTGTGTTCTTCCGTCGAGGAAGGAGGTGATCCATTCCAGTGCCTTCTCCTGGATTCCGATGTTGCCGAGGCGCTGCACTAGGGTGCGGTGGCAGACCGTGTCGAATGCCGCGGAGAGGTCCAGGAGGATGAGGGCCGCTGTTTCTCCGTTGTCCATCAGGGTTCGGATGTCATCGGTGGCAGCGATGAGGGCGGTCTCGGTGCTGTGGTTGGCTCGGAAGCCAGACTGTGAGGGGTCGAGGGATCCATTCGTCTCGAGGAAGGCGGCCAGCTGTTTGTTGACGGTCTTTTCGATGACTTTGGCCGGGAACGGGAGGAGCGAGATGGGACGGTAGTTCTTGAGTTCGGTGGGGCCGCTGTAGGTTTCTTGAGTAGAGCGCTGAGTTCTGCGTGCTTCCAGCTCTCCGGGAAGGTGGCGGTGTCGAAGGAGGTGTTGATGATGTCCCGCAGGTGGGGTGCGATGACAGCGTCGGCCTTGTTGAAGACGTGGTGAGGGCAGGGGTCGGTCGGAGATCCGGAGTGGACGGAGTTCATTGTGCGGATGGTGTCTTCGGTGCTGATCGGGTTCCAGGCGCGGAGGGTGGTGGTGGGTGGCGTTGCTGCGGTTGTGGCGTGCGTTGGTTGGATGCTGAAGCTGTTGTGTATGTCCGCGATCTTGTTGTGGAAGTAGGACGCGAGGGAGTTGCAGAGGTCTTGCGACGGGGTGATGTCGTTGTTTCCGGCGTTGGGGTTGGAGAGCTCTTTCACGATGTTGAAGAGTTCCTTGCAGTTGTGTGCGTTGTTGTCCAGCCGGTCCTTGTATGTATTTTTCTTGGTGGCGCGGATCAGTTGGTGGTGTTTCCGGGTGGCAAGCTTGAGGGTGGTCATGTTGTCCATTGTTGGTTCCCTTCTCCATACTTTCTCGAGGGCTCGGCAGTTCTTCTTGGAGCTCTTGAGTTCGTCGGTGAACCATGGGGTTTTTCTGCTGCTGGGTCTGTTGGGCGGGGTCCTCAGAGGGGCGAGTTCGTCCGCGCAGTTGCTGATCCACTTCGTGAGGTTGTCGGCGGCCTGGCTGGGGTTCGCTGAGCCGGCAGGGGGGTGCTGGCTCAGGGAGGCAGTGAGCTGATCGGCTGTGATCTTGTTCCAGCTTCTTCGGGCAACCTGTTGCTGGTGGTGGTGGATCGTCGTTCTTTTGAAGGTGAAGTGGACGCAGCTGTGGTCCGTCCAGTGGAGTCCTGTTGCGTGGCTGAAGGCGATGTCTTTGCTGGATGAGAAGACGGCGTCGAGTGTGTGTCCGGCGAGGTGGGTGGGGGTGGGCACCAGCTGTTTGAGTCCGAGGTTGTCGAGGTTGTCGAGCAGGGTGATGGTGTTGCGGTCGCTGTTGTTCTCCAGGTGGAAGTTGAGGTCCCCCAGGAGGATGTAGTCGGCGGAGGGGAGGGCATGCGGGCTGATGAAGTCGGCGATGTCCTCGCTGAATCGTGTGCGTGGTCCCGGGGGTCGGTAGATCAGGGTGCCTCTGAGGGTGGTCTTCGGGTCGGTGTGGATCTGGAAGTGCAGGTGTTCGGCGGTGGTTAGGGTGTCGTCGGTGTTGGTCGTGATGCGGATGGTGTCTCTGTGGATGATGGCGATGCCTCCTCCCATCTGGTTGGCCGTGCGGTCCCTTCGGGTGATCTTGTAGCCCTCTGGGATGGCGATGGCGATGTCGGGCGCTGAGGAGGCGTTCATCCAGGTCTCCGTGAGGAAGGCGATGTCAGGGGCTGTGGTGTCGAGGAGGTTCCAGAGTTCGATGGCGTGTCTGTGGACGGAGCGGGTGTTGAGCAGGATGCACTTGAGGTGGTTGCTGCTGGTGTTCGGCTTGGTCGGTGCTGGTGCAGTGCAGGTCCGGATGCAGGTGAACTTGCAGGCGTGGCAGCTGAAGGGTCCGTGGGTGTGCTTCGGGGCGGCTCGGTGACATCCCGGGATGCCGCTGGTGTTGAATGCGAGGAGTTCGGCGGCGTTGTAGGTTCGTCGGGTCGGCTTCCGTCGGTGGGGGCCAGGGGTCCTGGCACTGGGCGCGGTCCAGGCGCGGACGGGCGCAGACGGGCTTACCTTGGGCGCGCCTTCGGCGCACAATCGGCGCGCCCGCTGCGCGTTCGCACGGTCGCCATATATGGCGAAGTGCTCGGGTGGGCGGAGCAGCTGGGAGGCAGGAGCGGGGAGGGTACAGAAGGCAAAGTGGGCGGGGTTATCGGCGTTGGCGGGAACCGGGGAGCGGGGAGGGGGGACGAAGGGGCTAAGGCACAAGCACAAACAGAAGGCAAAAAAGCAGGTTAAAGGGGGACAGGCTACAAAAAACTCTAAACAGCAGCAATGACGACGGGGGCAGGCAGAAAAACACTAAACAGCAGCAGTCACGACGGGGGCAGGTCGCGGACCACGCCGCTAGAGGCAGGGGGCGTGGTCACGCGTCCGGAGCTCGGCTAGCGAGGCAGCAGGCAGCAGTCAGGGAACACGCACACAGCAGCTGGTGGCCGTGCGGCGCGGGGGTGTCCTAGGGCTAGGTCACACTCACCTGCGCCGCACGGTCGCCATATATGGCCAAGTGCTCGGGTGGGCGGAGCAGCTGGGAGGCGGGAGCGGGGAGGGTACAGAAGGCAAAGTGGGCGGGGTTATCGGCGTTGGCGGGAACCGGGGAGCGGGGAGGGGGGACGAAGGGGCTAAGGCACAAACAGAAGGCAAAAAAGCAGGTTAAAGGGGGACAGGCTACAAAAAACACTAAACAGCAGCAATGACGACGGGGGCAGGCAGAAAAACACTAAACAGCAGCAGTCACGACGGGGGCAGGTCGCGGACCACGCCGCTAGAGGCAGGGGGCGTGGTCACGCGTCCGGAGCTCGGCTAGCGAGGCAGCAGGCAGCAGTCAGGGAACACGCACACAGCAGCTGGTGGCCGTGCGGCGCGGGGGTGTCCTAGGGCTAGGTCACAGTATGCTTTGCAATTCAGTAAAATGATTACTGCAGTGAAAGAGAGTCGTGCTGGGAGTGCTGTTTTGGATTTTATGACAGTGCAGTGATGTTCAGGCACTATAAGGGGTCAAAGTGAGACTGAGAATGTAGAAATGAAAATTCACTGAAATAATTACTACATGCTATAGAGAGAGATGCTATGCAATTTCTACAGCACACCCAGGATCTTTATTACACAGCATGGAGACTATTTGGGAATTCAGAGGCCTGACACACATGCTGCTTTGGACTTTATAGCACTAAATGTCCTAAAGCCTGACTCACTCCATGACTACATGTATTGCCATATATTTAAACACATCAACTAAGCAAATTATTCTGCCACATTTTTCTGAAATGAATTCTGACTCACACTGTGATCTTAGACACATGACAGTATCCCCTGCAATTCAGTAAAATGATTACTATCTGCTACTGAAAGATTTTGTATGGCATTTGTGCAGCACACCCAGAATGTTTACAAGACTGCAAGGAGACTATCTGAGAATTCTAACCCCCATAGATAAGTGTATAAGTGGTGAGACCACTTCATGTACAAACTCTACATTTTTAACAACAGCACTGTACTGCAAAAAATATCTCCTCAAACACATCAACATACCAAATGTTCCTTTCACAATGTTTTTCCCAAAGCAGACACATTCAAAATCAGACTCTATACAAATAAACTCCTGCTTCCACATTAGAATACTTTTTTCAATTTAACTTAAACTGCACAACATAGATCCCCTTACAAATTAACAACTCACCTTTAAAAATGCTTTTGTAGTTTTAGAACAGTGTCAATCACACACCAGATTTTCTTAAGCAGAATCTCTGAATAGTGCACCAGTCACTGCAACCACAAAATGGCATAGCTTCCCTCTCATTTTACACTCATATTCTTGTAGATAACCAATCAAATATCTTCCCACACAAATTCAAAACCAAATTAACATTTTAATTGGTTTTACATTGAAACACTTTCAATCTCACATAATATTCAACCTTCCCCCACTGCTCTCTCTGCCTGTTACCATGGTAACACTCCATAGAACACCTAACTGAACACACAGGTGAAAAGTTCATCTGCAAAACAAACCAGCAAGGGTGTTTGACTTTTAAATACAACAGCGAATCCTGTGCAATTTTCCTTTCAATCACTTTGTCTCAACCATTAGCATTTCTCCTTAAAAAAAACAGTAGCATGCACCCTAGTTTTCAATGTTGAATTTTCAGAAACCACCAATCATTTTTTTTTTTTCATGTGCACTGAATCTCATCCACATTTTTTTCTAAACTCCTACTTTTCAAACTGCCATTTCATTACCAGAGCCCAACTGAGTACAACCAGATCTCCCTTCGAGATCCTTAGAGTGTGGATTGTAGGACACAGCTATATTTTCTGGAGTGAAAGGTATGCAGCAAATAGATGCTTTTTCAACCTTGACTTACCAAATGTGGATATTATGTGGCCTGGCCAGAGAGGATTGAGATGTCACCAATTGATGCCATTGGTAAAATCTTTTTTGCATCTCCCACACCCTGACCTTATAATTGTGCACTGTGGTGGCAATGACCTAGGCACTTTGACTGGGGTAGGTCTGGAAATGCTTTTAAAGAACACCTTTGGGCAATTGATGTCACTTTTTCCACAAACTGCCTTTGTATATTCTAATATATGCCAAAGGCAAAAATGGAACTGGTCCAACCAATATTGCCCACAGATTGAGAAAGCAAGGAAACATGTGAATAAGTCTGTTTGTGCTTTCCTCAGTGACTATGGTATGGGTTCTATATACCACAACAACTTGCGTTACAACATGCAAGGCATTTATAGAGGAGACAGTGTACATTTCACAGATGAGGGAAACAGAGTCTTCCTCTTGAATTTTAGACTTGTAGGTACAAAAAACACTCAATAAACACAACGACTCTTTTTAGAGCCAACCAACATCTAAACACTCAAACTTGTTATTTAACTGTATTTTTTGGGGGGGGTTTCTGACGTGCGTGCAACGTGCGCGCACCTCGCAATTTTAACCTCGAGGGTGCGTGCATCGTGCGCGCACTCCGCGATTTCTTTTCAAAATAAAAATGAAGGTTTTTTTTACCTTCGGGGTCCTTCCGGGACCCCCTGAGAAGGCCTAGGGGGTCAGAGAGTCTCTACCCTGCCCCCTTTTCACTTTCTACACTTTTGTTTTTGACTCACTTCTGCCTCGAGGGTGCGTGCAACGTGCGCACACCTCGCGATAAAAAAAAAATAAGTTTTTTTGCCCTTCGTGGTCCTTCAGGGATCCCCTGAGAAGACTCAGGGGGTCACGGAGTCTCTACTCTACTCCCTTTTCAAGTTCTCCACTTTTGTTTTGGGCTCTCTTCTGCCTCCGGGGTGCATGCAACGTGCACGGACCCCGCGATTTAAAAAAAAAAATATTTTTTGGGGGGGGCCTTCGGGGTCCTTCAGGGACCCCCTGAGAAGACCTAGAGGGTCAGGGAGTCTCTACCCTACCCCCTTTTCATGTTTTCCACTTTTGTTTTTGCCTCTCTTTTGCCTCGGACACAAAATGGCGACCAACACTTCCTGATTTCGACCGATTGGAATGTTGACAGACGTCTAACAGCAAATCAGATTCGCGCACCCCGTCTCAAAATGGCATTAAACTCGATTCACATAAAAGTTTCAAAACGTGAGAAGGAGGCTTGGTAGACACTCCTTGACCCCCGAGGTATTCTCAGGGGGTCCATTAAGGACCCCCAAGGCCCAAAAAACTCTTTATTTTTTTTCTAAAAAGTTGCGGGGTGCGCGCACCCGGTCGCGCACCTCGATTGACAAGACTGTTAAAAACTATAGCGGAGATCGTGGAAAGGGGGCAGGGTGGAGACTCCCTGACCCCCTAGGTTTTCTCAGGGGGTCCAATAAGGACCCCCAAAGCCAAAAAGAAACTTTTTTTTGTTTTCTCCTCGCAAAAAAGTTGCGAGGTGCGCACACGGTGTGCGCACGGCGACAAAAAAGATAAAAAAAATGGAGTTAAATTACAAGTTTGAGTGTTTAGATGTTAGTTGGCTCTAAAAAGAGCCGTTTTGTTAATTGGATGTTTTTTGTACCTACAAGTAAGTACCGATGTAGAGTCTTATGTTACAGAGGAAGACTCTATTCCCCTCATCGGTGAAATGTACACCATCTCTCCTATAGATGCCTTGCATGTTGTAACGCAAATTGTTGTGGTATATAGAACCCATGCCATAGTCTCTGAGGAAAGCAGAAACAGATTTATTCACATGTTTCCTTGCTTTCTCAATCTGAGTACAAAATTGGTTGGACCAGTTCTATTTTTGCCTTTGGCATATATTAGAATATACCAAGGCAGTTTTGGGAAAAAGTGACATCAATTGCCCAAAGATGTCCTTTAAAAGCATTTCCAGACCTACCCCAGTCAAAGTGCCCAGGTCATTGCCACCACAGTGCACAATTATGATGTCAGGGTGTGGTAGATGCATAAAGGATTTTACCAATGGTATCAATTGGTGACTTCTCAATCCTCTCTGTCCAATCCATACAATGTCCACATTTGGTAAATCAAGGTTGTAAATACCTGTTAGCTGTGTATTTTTCACTCCAGTGGACAAAGCTATGACCCACAAACCAGACTTTTGGCATCTTGAAGGTAGATGTGCTTGTATTCAGATGAGTTGTGAAAATGAAATGGCAGTTTGAAAGTAGGAGTTATGGAAAAAAAAGTGGTTGAGATTCAGTGCACTTGGAAAACAAGAAATGATTGGTGCTTTCTTAAAATTCAACACTGAAAATTAGGGTGCATGCTTTTTTTTTTAAAGAAGTCATTTCAATGGTTGAGGAAAAGTCATTTCAAGAAACATTGCACATGATTAGCTGGTACATTGAGAGGTCAAACACCCTTGCTGCATTTTTTTGCAACATAGTATGATGAACTTTTCAACAGTGTGCTGGGTGAGGAGGGAGTTACCATGGTAACAGGGCAATGAGCACTGGGGGGATGGGTGAATGTTATGTGACTTTCAAAGTGTTCAAATGTACAACCAATTAAAATGTGCAGTTTGGTTTTGAATTAGTGTGGGAAGAATTTTTATTGGTTATGTACAAGAATATGGGTCTGAAATGAGAAAGAATCTGTGGCATTATTCTCAGGCTCCAGTGAAAGAATTATTCAGAGATTCTGTTTAAGAAAATCTGTTGAGTGTGACTGACACTGTTCTGCATCTTACAAAGCATTTTTAAAGGTGAGTAATGATTATTTTAATAAAGATAGACTGCTGTATGCACTATGGGGAAGATTAAGAAGCATATTGTGCTTTTTTATTTTTGCATTGTGTGTCATGTTGTTTTGTAATGCTGTTTAAAAATTGTATGGTGCATTTTGGAAATGTATTTTGGAAATGAGTTAGGTTTCTGCTTTGCTTTGTAGTGGTCATTGAAATGGGCTGTGCTTTGTGTCAAAAACGATTTACTAAGTAAAATGTTTTCTGGTAAAAAGTCTGGTATATATATATGCTTATATATAGGTGGGCTGTTTTTGGCCAGTAGAGACAATGAAATAATATGAGCAGAGACAGACACACATACTGCTTGTAGAGACAGACATGGTAGATTACATGTAACATCCTGGTCATGTGCCTAAGATCACACTGTGAGTCAAGCTTGATTTTAAATGGATCTGGGTGAATAATATGCTTAGTTGATGTCTTTAAAATATGGAAGTACATGTTTTTAAAGACATGGTAGATTACATGTAACATCCTGGTTATGTGTCTAAGATCACACTGTGAGTGAAGCTTAATTTTAAATGGATGTGGGTGAATAATATGCTTAGTTGATGTCTTTAATAATATGGAAGTACATGTTTTTAAAGACATGGTAGATTACATGTAACATCCTGGTCATATGCCTAAGATCACACTGTGAGTGACGCTTAATTTTAAATGGATGTGGGTGGATAATATGCTTAGTGGATGTCTTTAAAAATATGGAAGTACATGTTTTTTAAAGACAGGGTAAATTGCATGTAATATCCTGGTCATGTGCCTAAGATCACACTGCTAGTGAAGCTTGATTCACCCATCAGTGTGATCTTAGGCACATTACCAGCATGTTACATGTAAAGAGTAATAAATGTTATGTCTTGCTTATATATAGTTGGCCTGTTTTGACATGCTGCATACGATTCTGTAGCAGTACATATCATAAAGATTGCATGTAACATCCTGGTCATGTGTCTAAGATCACACTGTGAGTCAAGCTTGATTTTAAATGAATCTGGGTGAATAAATGAATCTGGGTGAATAATTTGGTTACTTGATGTGTTAAAAAATCATTTCTTGAAGTCAGTTAGGCTTTATGATATGTACTGCTAGAGAATCTTAGTCAGCATGTCTGTTAGGCCTCTTAGTTGCCAAAAGATCCATGGTGATTCCTTTTGGCAACTAAGAGGCCTAACAGACATGCTGCCTAAGATTCTGTAGCAGTACATATCATAAGGATTGCATGTAACATCCTGGTCATGTGTCTAAGATCACACTGTGAGTCAAGCTTGATTGTAAATGAATCTGAGTGAATAATTTCCTTACTTGATGTGTTTAAAAATCATTTCTTGAAGTCAGTTAGGCTTTAGGATATGTACTGCTAGAGAATCTTAGGCAGCATGTCTGTTAGGCCTCTTAGTTGCCAAAAGATCCATGGTGATTCCTTTTTGCAAGTAAGAGGCCTAACAGACATGCTGCCTAAGATTCTCTAGCAGTTCATATCACAAAGATTGCATCTAACATCCTGGTGATGTGTCTAAGATCACACTGTGAGTCAAGCTTGATTTTAAATGAATCTGGGTGAATAATTTGCTTACTTGATGTGTTAAAAAATCATTTCTTGAAGTCAGTTAAGCTTTATGATATGTACTGCTGGAGAATCTTAAGCAGCATGTCTATTAGGTCTCTTAGATGCCAAAAGATCCATGGAGATTCCTTTTGGCAACTAAGAGGGATAACAGACATGCTGCCTAAGATTCTTTAGCAGTACATATCATAAAGATTGCATATAACATCCTGGTCATGTGTTTAAGATCACACTGTGAGTCAAGCTTCATTTTAAATGAATCTGGGTGAATAATATGCTTAGTTGATGTCTTTAATAATATGGAAGTACATGTTTTTTAAAGACATGGTAGATTACATGTAACATCCTGGTCATGTGCCTAAGATCACACTGTGAGTGAAGCCTAATTTTAAATGGATGTGGGTGAATAATTGGCTTAGTTGATGTCTTTAAAAATATGGAAGTACATCTTTTTTAAAGACTTGGTAAATTACATGTAACATCCTGGTCATGTGCCTAAGATCACACTGCTAGTGAAGCTTGATTCACCCATCAGTGTGATCTTAGGCACATTACCAGCATGTTACATGTAATAAGAAATAAATGTTATGTCTTGCTTATATATAGGTGGCCTGTTTTGACATGCTGCCTAAGATTCTCTAGCAGTACATATCATAAAGATTGCATGTAACATCCTGGTCATGTGTCTAAGATCACACTGTGAGTCAAGCTTGATTTTAAATGAATCTGGGTGAATAATTTGGTTACTTGATGTGTTAAAAAATCATTTCTTGAAGTCAGTTAGGCTTTATGATATGTACTGCTAGAGAATCTTAGTCAGCATGTCTGTTAGGCCTCTTAGTTGCCAAAAGATCCATGGTGATTCCTTTTGGCAACTAAGAGGCCTAACAGACATGCTGCCTACGATTCTGTAGCAGTACATATCATAAAGATTGCATGTAAAATCCTGGTCATGTGTCTAAGATCACACTGTGAGTCAAGCTTGATTTTAAATGAATCTGAGTGAATAATTTGCTTATTTGATGTGTTTAAAAATCATTTCTTGAAGTCAGTTAGGCTTTAGGATATGTACTGCTAGAGAATCCTAGGCAGCATGTCTGTTAGGCCTCTTAGTTGCCAAAAGATCCATGATGATTCCTTTTTGCAAGTAAGAGGCCTAACAGACATGCTGCCTAAGATTATCTAGCAGTTCATATCACAAAGATTGCATGTAACATCCTGGTGATGTGTCTAAGATCACACTGTGAGTAAAGCTTGATTTTAAATGAATCTGGGTGAATAATTTGCTTACTTGATGTGTTAAAACATCATTTCTTAAGGTCAGTTAAGCTTTATGATATGTACTGCTGGAGAATCTTAGCCAGCATGTCTATTAGGTCTCTTAGATGCCAAAAGATCCATGGAGATTCCTTTTGGCAACTAAGACGGCTAACAGACATGCTGCCTAAGATTCTGTAGCAGTACATGTCATAAAGATTGCATATAACATCCTGGTCATGTGTTTAAGATCACACTGTGAGTCAAGCTTCATTTAAAATGAATCTGGGTGAATAATATGCTTAGTTGATGTCTTTAATAATATGGAATTACATGTTTTTTAAAGACATGGTAGATTACATGTAACATCCTGGTCATGTGCCTAAGATCACACTGTGAGTGAAGCTTAATTTTAAATGGATGTGGGTGAATAATATGCTTAGTTGATGTATTTAAAAATATGGAAGTACATGTTTTTTAAAGACTTGGTAAATTACATGTAACATCCTGGTCATGTGCCTAAGATCACACTGCTAGTGAAGCTTGATTCACCCATCAGTGTGATCTTAGGCACATTACCAGCATGTTACATGTAATAAGAAATACATGTTATGTCTTGCCTATAATATAGGTGGCCTGTTTTGACATGCTGCCTAAGATTCTCTAGCAGTACATATCATAAAGATTGCATGTAACATACTGGTCATGTGTCTAAGGTGACACTGTGAGTCAAGCTTGATTTTAAATGAATCTGGGTGAATAATTTGGTTACTTGATGTGTTAAAAAATCATTTCTTGAAGTCAGTTAGGCTTTATGATATGTACTGCTAGAGAATCTTAGTCAGCATGTCTGTTAGGCCTCTTAGTTGCCAAAAGATCCATGGTGATTCCTTTTGGCAACTAAGAGGCCTAACAGACATGCTGCCTACGATTCTGTAGCAGTACATATCATAAAGATTGCATGTAAAATCCTGGTCATGTGTCTAAGATCACACTGTGAGTCGAGCTTGATTTTAAATGAATCTGAGTGAATAATTTGCTTATTTGATGTGTTTAAAAATCATTTCTTAAAGTCAGTTAGGCTTTAGGATATGTACTGCTAGAGAATCCTAGGCAGCATGTCTGTTAGGCCTCTTAGTTGCCAAGAGATCCATGATGATTCCTTTTTGCAAGTAAGAGGCCTAACAGACATGCTGCCTAAGATTATCTAGCAGTTCATATCACAAAGATTGCATGTAACATCCTGGTGATGTGTCTAGGATCACACTGTGAGTAAAGCTTGATTTTAAATGAATCTGGGTGAATAATATGCTTTGTTGATGTCTTTAAAAATATGGAAGTACATGTTTTTTAAAGACATGGTAGTTTACATTTAACATCCTGGTCATGTGTCTAAGATCACACTGTGAGTGAAGCTTGATTTTAAATGAATCTGGGTGAATAATATGCTTAGTTGATGTCTTTAAAACATATGGAAGAACATGTTTTTTAAAGACATGGTAGATTGCATGTGACATCCTGGTCATCTGCCTGAGATCACACTGATGGGTGAATGAAGCTTCACTCACAGTGTGATCTTAGGCACATGAGCATGATGTTACATGTAATGAGAAATAAGTGTTATGTGTTGCTTATATATAGGTGGCCTCTTTTTGGCCTGTAGAGACAGTGAAATAATATGATCCGAGAGACACATACTGCTTGCAGAGACAGACATGGTAGATTACATGTAACATCCTGGTCATGTGCCTAAGATCACACTGTGAGTCAAGCTTGATTTTAAATGAATGTGGGTGAATAATATTAATATTAATATTAAGATGATGACTAGATGGGTGATGACTTTTTACGAGAAAACATTTTACATAGTAAATCGTGTTTGACACAAAGCACAGCCCATTTCATTGACCACTACAAAGCAAAGCAGAAACCTAACTCATTTCCAAAATACATTTCCAATATGCACCATACCATTTTTAAATATATGGAAGTATAAGTTTTTCAAAGACATGGTAGATTACATGTAACATCCTGGTCATCTGTCTAAGATCACACTGATGGGTGAATCAAACTTCACTCACAGTGTGATCTTAGGCACATGAGCAGGATGTTACATGTAATGAGAAATAAATGTTATGTGTTGCTTATATATAGGTTGCCTCTTTTTGGCCTGTAGAGACAGTGAAATAATATGATCAGAAGCACACATACTGCTTGCAGAGACAGACATGGTAGATTACATGTAACATCCTGGTCATGTGCCTAAGATCACACTGTGAGTCAAGCTTGATTTTAAATGGATGTGGGTGAATAATATGCTTAGTTGATATCTTTAAAAAAGAATGGAAGTACATGTGTTTTAAAGAGATGGTAGATTACATGTAACATCCTGGTCATGTGCCTAAGATCACACTGTGAGTCAAGCTTGATTTTAAATGGATCTGGGTGAGTAATATGCTTAGTTGATGTCTTTAAAAATATGGAAGTACATGTTTTTTAAAGACATGGTAGATTATATGTAAAATCCTGGTCATGTGCCTAAGATCACACTGTGAGTCAAGCTTGATTTTAAATGGATCTGGGTGAATAATATGCTTAGTTGATGTCTTAGGGTGAATAATATGCTTAGTTGATGTCTTTAAAAATATGGAAGTACATGTTTTTTAAAGACATGGTGGTTTATATGTAACATCCTGGTCGGTCCAAGATGGCGGAGTGAGGACGCGGACAAGCAGCAGCTGACCTGGAGCTCCTCACCCCCTCTGAAGTTAGATCGTGAAAATGCATTGACATCGGCGTTTCCCCCGTAATCCCTGAAAACCACAAGAATAAGGAAGAATAAGGAAACATTTAATCATTTAAATAAAGTCATATTGGCGCTTACCGATGCTCTGGCTTCTGGATTTCTCACAGACCGTTAGGCACTCGTTCGGGCAAGCGATTCACAGCCTGCTCACTAGCTCGGAGTTTAGCTGGTTTGGTCTCCGACCCGCAGCCCGTGCACGGTGGATACTCAAAATGTCACCGAAGAACCCGCCTCGCAGCACCCAAAATGCCAAGACTACCGCTGCTGCTGCCTCCCTTTCCACAACGGGCGCGACGACCATGGCGTTTGCGACAGCTTCGGCAGCCCCCCCTCCTCGTCAGGAGCAACGGATACAGAAGCAATGCCTCTTGACATTGTGGTTTCTTCAGCTTCGGAGCTCTCGGGGACAGTGGACGGTGCCGGGAACAGCCCCTCTGCAGCGGCAGCACCTGGAGTCAAGAGTGCGGATAAGGACACTGGAACTACAGCAGCCACCGGTAAGCCACTATTACGCCCCCCAACGCTGACTGTTTCTAGTACCTCTTCCAAGAAAGCTGTTAAAAACCCCGCTAAATTAAAAGCAAAACCAGGGGGTTTAGCTGGAACTCTGACTGGAGGCGAGGGAGGTGAGGGAGGTGATGAGACTGATTGTTTAACTCTCCCGGCAAGCTCAATCACTGAATCTGCAGTAGGCATAGCTGAAGCCGCAGGAGCTGTAGCAAAACTCCAAGTCGATAACAGAGCCTCAACTCTAATTCAGATACAGTCTCTTACAAGTTCAAACTCTAACCCGCCACTATCTATGGAAATATTTACAGAAGTAGCAATTATAACCGAAGAGAGTTTGATGAATGAAGGCAACTTAAACTTAGTTGCTAGTGGAGACTCAAATGATTTGGTAACTGTCAGTATATCGGGGCATAAAAAAGAAAAGGCAATTGCAATGGCGAATGAAGAAACTAGCAACACAGCTCTAAGCGAGGATGCAGGATCTAGTGGTACTGTGCAACCAAATAAAGAGGCTTGTCATGCTTGTGAGGAGCTGGTAGAGGTTAACGGAGACTCGGGCTCCCAGGATGAGTATGAAGTGGAGACGGAAGAAGAGACGGCTGACCCGCCGGAAACTTCAACGAGATCCCTGGCGACTAGAAGGCGCAAACCGAAAACCAAGCCCAAGATTAAAAAGAGGGGGAAAAACTAATACCACTCTAAATCGATTGATTACAAACAATACCTCGGCCACTAGGAAAATTCTTATTGATAAAAGTCCTCTTAGGAAATGGATAGAGGCAAAAGGGCTCGTAAAGAGCATGACACTAAAGTTATCCGGGACAAGCCCTACGGATTCTAACCCTATCTCAGGCCTCCTAGACTGCCCCGCTTCCCCGGAGAACAATGTTTCATGGGAACTTCTTAATGCAGCATCGAACGCATCAAACGCTACACCCGAGCAAGACAAGACTCCTCTGTCTCTGTCACAATCTAAACCAGTAACCCCATCAATATGTGGCTCACCGGTGTCTACCAACTCAAAGACACACGCAACCACAGTTTCTGTTATGACTGACAAAGGTATTCCATCTCAAGATCCAGAAGAAGATAAACAAGAGCCAAACTCTTCCCAAGTGGACACTATACTTCAAATACTAACCAATCAAAGTACAGAAGCACAAGAATATTATTTACAACTGCGGGAGGATAACAACAAACTGCAGACCTCTTTATTTGAACTGACCACTAACTTTAGCGGAGTCTCGCAGGACATTGAAGAACTGCAGCACCGAGTAGTAGGAGTAGAAGAAGTAGCGTCTCGTATGAATATAGCAGTAAACCAACATGACACTCAGATAACGACCCTTCAACTGAAAGTTGAAGATTTGGAAAATCGGCAGAGAAGATCTAACCTGAGACTATTTGGGGTACCGGAAGGATCAGAAGGCTCAGACCCTAGGGCCTTTCTTGTTGGTTTACTTCAAAAAGCCTTTCCAGACTTAGCAGAATGGGACTCTCAAATCCAGTGGGCACACCACTTACCTTTAATCCAAAAGAACAAAAAGAGTAAATTCCCACGTCCCTTTCTTATTTTTTTTGGTAATTTTTTACTGAGACAGGCTGTTTGGCAGAAAGCACGACCTAATGCCCCTATAACTATAGAGAATCTGTCTCTGTTTGTTCGCTCAGATCTTAGTAAAGCCACTATGGACAGACGCTGGAAACTACGCAAACTGATTGACCCAATTAAATCTATGGGGGGGCAACTTTTTCTCCAGGAGCCTGCACGTCTAAAAGTTATCAAAGGCGGGCTCACACATTTCTTTAATGATACTAGAGAAGCTGAGCAATTTTTATCTGGCTTAAGTAAAAGCTAGACTTTAACTATAATAACATTTAGTTAGACTCTTGACTATGTCGATACAATAGTTAATGAAAATAAGTCTCAGCTGGCGATGGGCTCTCTCTCTTCTTCTGGTCCTTAGGAAAAGCTACTCTCAAGTGACTCTATCTAAAAAGAGGGAGGAGGGGGAGGAGGGGGGAAAGGAAACATTTAAAGGGGGAAAAAAACAAAAACACACTTCAGAGGTGGGGGTGTTGGGTTCTCTTAGGCAGTCTGCTGCAGTTGCTGCCCCTTCACCGGCAGCAGTAACTGGAGGGTGGTCCCTTCCCGCTGTGGGTGGGTGACAGGGGGGTGGGGGGTGGGTGTTCTTTGTTCTCCGCAGGGTGGGGGGTGGGGAGGGCAAAAAACTGGAAAAAAGTGTTTACAACTTGAGTGGGAGACATCCTACCGAAGACAAAAATATAAGTAAATATCTATATTTGTGTGGCTCAGGAAAAACTTCCACTTGGTGTTTCATAATGTTGGTTTTCTTTTTTCTTTTTAAATGCATGAAATAAAGTGTCTTGCTTGGAACGTTGCGGGGCTTAACAGTAAAAACAAAAGACGTCTAGTGTCGGAAGAGTTGAGACTGTATGACCCTCATCTTATACTGCTATCTGAAACACATGTAGCCGGCAAGGACAAAAAATTACTTGGTCAATTAGGGTACGATATTGTCAGCTGTTCTACTTTCGGGGCTTCAATTAGAGGGGTGGCAATTCTAAAGGATAAATGATTCAGGGTAGAGACTTTACAAACTGCTCATGATAAAGACGGTAGATGGGTCATCACTCAAATGAATATCGAAAATCATAAATATGTTGTCTGTGTGGTGTATGGCTCAAATCAAGATGAACCCAGGGTTTTTGATGATTTAAATATAAAACTTTTAGATTGGGATGGGGAACTTATCATAATGGGGGACTTAAACTGTATCATGGACTACCAACTAGATACTACTAGGCCTGGGAGCTTTCAGCGGATGCGTAAAACTAGAGCCTCAATTTTAGATCTATGCCGTACACATAACATTAAAGATGCTTGGCGATATTTACACTCACACACTCCTGGCTATACATATTACTCTGCACCTCATAAACTCTGTTCTTGGTTGGACATGGCTCTAGCTAACGTTAAATTACTGAGCACTGGCCTAATGGAGGTATGCCCTTGAATTTCTTCAGATCACAACCCCATAATGCTGACCTTTGATACTCCACATATTCGCACAGGTCCTAGACCTTTTTCTTTTCCCAGGTCCTTAACATCAGACTCTGTTTACATCTCACAGCTAAAAAATCATCTTACTGAATTTATAGATATCAACCAGAATTCTGCTACATGCGATATGGTCTGGGACACATGCAAGGCAAGCATTCGAGGATTCACGCAGGAATACGTGCTCAGACAAAACTCTGAGCGTCGCAAACTTAGTGAATCCTTGATTTCCAGCATCGCTGCCCAGGAAGCACAGTTAGCCATAGCACTACAGCTAAACTCGCCAGCGGTAGCAGAGATAGGCCTTAAACTAAGTCAATTAAAATCTGAAACTAAAACAAAGTTTATTCAAAAAAACATTGCTAATATACACAAATTTAGGATTGCGCAATATGAGGGTGGGGATAAAATTGGCTAAATCCTGGCATATAAAGTGGCTGAAAACAGAGCTAGCACCATAATTACAAATATCCGTAGCTCCGACAACAAGTTATATGATCAGCCGCATGATATACTGGAACAATTTGTGGATTTTTACAGGACCTTGTACACTCCCGAATCTATCCTGAATGAAGCTACCATACAGAATTACTTAAATGAGACCTCAACAACTCTACTTAACTCCTCGGAAATAAATTCACTGTCTGAAAATATTACAGGGCAAGATCTACGCCAAGCTATTACCGCTCTCTCGACAGGAAAAGCCGCAGGGGAAGATACCATCCCTCTAGAGATATATAAAATCTGTCTAGAGGAACTAGCACCCTTATTGCTACAGGTCATACAATCCATTGGGGTGACTGGGAGGGCCCCTAAGTCATGGAATAGAGCTAAAATAATCTTCTTCCTCAAAAAAGGCAAACCAAAGGAAGAGAGGGGGTCATACAGACCCATCTCTCTGATCAACACCGACGCAAAAATATTTGTGAACATTTTAGCTACTAGGCTAGCTCCTCTTATGCCAAAAATAGTAATTCAGCAGCAACACGGATTTGTCACTGGGAGAGACACTACCACTCATGTTAACATGGCCATAACAGCGTTTGACCTGGCTGAGACTGAGTCCACTCCACTCGGCATGATTTTGCTGGACGCCGAAAAGGCTTTTGACCGAGTGGGGTGGGATTATCTCTGGCACGCTATGATCAAAATGGGCTTTAGCGGACACTTTTTAGAGTGGATAAAGGCATTATATGACAACCCCTCAGCCCATGTTAGCTATGGGGGACAGACTTCCACTGATTTTATGATTTCTCGGGGCACTCGTCAAGGTTGCCCTCTATCACCTTTATTATTTGCCCTTTCACTTGAACCATTTTTACATTCTCTCCAAGCACAACTCAGAATTGCTCCCTTCAAGTCTAACGAACAGATACTGAAAATCACGGCATATGCCGACGATATTGCCATTTATTCTTCTGATATTATTAAGGCACTGCAAGGGATTAACATTGAGGCTCGTAAATTCGGCAAAGTATCCGGCTATAAGCTAAATTCAAACAAAACGCAAATCATGGATCACTGACATATTATCGAAAGACACATTATCGAGATACAAAAATATCGACACAAAAATATCGAAATCAAAAATATCGAAGTTATATCTACATAATGGTAAGTACAAAAATATCGAAAAAATAATATCGTTGTACAAAAATATCGAAATAAAAAATATTGTTTTTTTAAATGTATTAATAATAATGTAAAAATAATTTAAAAATACATATAATTTTACAAATATTAACGCATGTTTTTACAACGCAGATACTTTTACAACGCATACCATTACAACATAAGTATTGGTAAGTATATAATAATTTTTTATGTAAATTAATTAAAATAAATATAATATAATTTAATTTAATTTAATTTAATTAATTTAATTTAAATTTAATTTAACTTTAATTTTTACACTGTACCCCTGTACCCCAAAAACCCAAAACTGACCCTGAACCCTAAAAATACCCCTTTACCCAAAAACTAAAAACTGACCCTGAACCCTAAAAATACCCCTTTACCCAAAAACAAAAAACTGACCCTGTGCCCTAAAAATACGCCTTTACCAAAAAACTAAAAACTGACCCTGAACCCTAAAAATACCCCTTTACCCAAAAACTAAAAACTGACACTGAACCCTAAAAATACCCCTTTACCCAAAAACTAAAAACTGACCCTGAACCCTAAAAATACCCCTTTACCCAAAAACTAAAAACTGACCCTGAACCCTAAAAATACCCCTTTACCCAAAAACTAAACACTGGACCCTGAACCCTAAAAACTACCCCTTTACCCAAAAACTAAAAACTGACCCTGAACCCTAAAAATACCCCTTTACCCAAAAACTAAAAACTGACCCTGAGCCCTAAAAATACCCCTTTACCCAAAAACTAAAAACTGACCCTGTGCCCTAAAAATACCCCTTTACCCAAAAACTAAAAACTGACCCTGAACCCTAAAAATACCCCTTTACCCAAAAACTAAAAACTGACCCTGAACCCTAAAAATACCCCTTTACCCAAAAATAAATCTAATTAATGTAATGAACTAATTAACATTAATTAATTACCAATTAATGTTTAATTAACAATAACAATAAATTATATATCTTAGCACATTAAATCTAATTAATTTAATTAACTAATTAATATTAATTAATTACCAATTAATTATTAATTAACAATAACACTAAATTAAATATATTACCACATTAAATCTAATTAATGTAATTAACTAATTAGTTTCAATTAATTACAAATTAATTATTAATTAAAAAATATTTAAAAATATATATTAATTATTTAATTATTATTAAATTACTTCCCACCCTATTCCCCTATAAACCCACAACCCGCTCTAATACTAAAACGCAAAATGTTAACATAATTACTAATTTTCAAACATGCATTTCTAAACATATTTAGCAAACAACATAATAAAATACATAACACTAAACAACAAAATTTCGATATTACTAACATACATACCTTAATCTCGATATTCTGTCTGTCGATATTATGGCACATCGATATACTATACCATCGATATTAAAACATTGATATTATTGTATATCGATATTTTGTTTTCGATATTTTGTCTGACTACCGCAAATCATAGCTAATCACACACCAGCGGTAAAAGTCCCCGAGATCTCTAAAACTGCTACTTACCTAGGTGTCAAAATTACATCTAATATACGAGAAATAAATAATCTTAACTATAACAAATTAATCAAATCTACTACCTTATTGCTAAAAAAATGGCAGAGATTGCCTTTGAATTTAATTGGCAGAATCAACCTCATCAAAATGAAGGTACTACCTAAATTTTTATACCTCTTTCGTTCCATTCCATTAGCACTAAACAATTCTTTTTTTAAGCAACTAGACAGAATATTTAGCAGCTTTATTTGGGGGTGCAAAAAAGCTAGAAGATCGTTGAAACTTCTAAAAAACAGCATAGATAAGGGAGGTCTCAACTTCCCCGATGTTAAATTGTACTTCTGGTCTTCATTTTTTAGGCACCTCCGCTCTTTGCTACATACAGAGGACACTTTTTTTCCATTATTTTATGTAAAAAGCCGACTCAAAAATGTTTTTACTCCGAGCGAACGACCCTAATTACTACAAGAGGGTCAAATTTAAGACCGCCAAAGATACTTTTAGGATATGGGTTAACATTCTATCCTACTGCAATACTTCCTTCTACCATCCGAAATTGCAGCTATGGGGTAACCCGGGTCTCCCGGGGATCTTCAACGATGGTATGGCACTTAGATGGTCTGCCCAGGGAATTAAGGTTCTGGGAGATCTATTTGGTGCACAAGGGTTTTTAGATTATCATTCACTTCAAACTCTGTATAATTTGACGGAAACAATGAGATTTAAATATCTACAAATACATGATTTTCTTATAAGGAAGAACCAAATATACAACATTTTAGATTGTGATATTTGGAACTGTTTATATTCTACCAAAAATAAATCTCTGATAAGTGAGGCCTACAAACACCTTTGTGCTCCTAAAACCGATGACTGTCAAAAATTAGCCGAAAAATGGAGTAGCAAAATCGGCTTAAATATAACTCCCAAACAAAAATCATTTTTCCTATCTAATATTAATAATTCGGTATGATTGTCCAGCTTGAGGTTACAGCAGTTTCGAACAACATGTATGCTATATTATACACCGGAAAAGATCTCTAAGTGGTCCCTTAATAACATCCAAGGCGATCGTACCAAATGCCCTAAATGTTCCGCCTACGCAGTAGACTTAGGACACATGCTGTACTTCTGCCCAACTCTTAAAGACTTTTGGGGGGAACTACTTAAAGTTTTGGAAATTAAGAAAATCTTCCTACCCTCACTCACAGTACCAATAGTATTACTTGATATCCATCCGGTTTCCCTCCCCCAATCCGCCTTGATAACGATCCTTATTTCCTGTGCTAAACTCACATTGGCTAGAGCCTGGATCTGTCCCAAACCCCCTAACATCTGGGAATGGTGGTCACTAATTTATAAAATTCACTCTATGGAGTTAGGGCTCGCAAAAACTAGAGGAGTTCGCTCGTTAAAAAAATTCGAGAAAATCTGGGGTAATTTTTTCTGAAGATTTTTGGGGTATTTAACTTCTCTGTTGGATATATACTTCGCTGCTTCTGATAACTATATTTTTACTGTTTTTGATTTCTGTATAAATAATTGAAACATGTCGCAATGTGGTCCAAGTGGAAAATGAAACACATCTTCGTTAAAGAGTAAGCTACATCTATTCTGTAAACAATTGCTTTCTTACTATATGTATACAGATATGTCTTCCTAATCAACTTGTCAATAAAAAAAATTTCAAACAAAAAAAGTAACATCCTGGTCATGTGTCTAAGATCACACTGTGAGTTAAGCTTGATTTTAAATGAATCTGGGTGAATAATTAACTTACTTGATGTGTTAAAAAATGCATTCTTGAAGTCACTTAGGCTTTATGACATGTACTGCTAGAGAATCTTAGCCAGCATGTCTGTTACGGCTCTTAGTTGCCAAAAGATCCATGGTGATTCCTTTTAGCAAGTAAAATGCCTAACAGACATGCTGCCTAATATTCTCTAGCAGTACATATCATAAAGATTGCATGTAACATCCTGGTCATGTGTCTAAGATCACACTGTGAGTCAAGCTTGATTTTAAATGAAACTGGGTGAATAATTTGCTTACTTGATGTGTTAAAAAAGTATTTCTTGAACTCAGTTAGGCTTTATGATATGTACTGCTAGAGAATCTTAGCCAGTATGTCTGTTAGGCTTCTTAGTTGCCAAAAGATCCATGGTGATTCCTTTTGGCAAGTAAGAGGCCTAACAGACATGCTGCCTAAGATTCTCTAGTTGTACATATCATAAAGATTGCATATAACATCCTGGTCATATGTCTAAGATCACACTATGAGTCAAGCTTGATTGTAAATGAATCTGGGTGAATAATTTGCTTACTTGATATGTTAAAAAATCATTTCTTGAAGTCAGTTAGGCTTTAGGATATGTACTGCTAGAGAATCTTAGGTAGCTTCTCTGTTAGGCCTCTTACTTGCCAAAAAGGCTCTATGCTGTGTAATATGTGTGTAACATGGTAATAAAATTAGTGTTTTTTGTTTTTTTCAGTGTTTGCTGCTCAAATCCAAGAATCTGGAGTGTAATTGAGAGTGTTGTGAACCTTCAAAACCATTTATAAAGGTGGGTTGCTAATTTGTAAAGGGGATCTATTTTTGTGCAGTTTAAAATAATAAGAAAAAATTCTCTCAATGTTTCCACCATTTGTTCTGTGTTGTACCATTTTATCTTTTATGTGTACCTTGTCTGTATCTGCTTGCACTATTTATGTATGTTGTCATACTATTTTACTGTCTCTCTGCACCATCTTTTTATGGGACTGTTCCATGTGTTGTATTCTTTGCAGTCCTGCTTTATCTATCGTCTGCCTGTAACAGTTTAGTGTCTGCGTGCATTATTTCTTGCTAAATCTGCATTATCTCTCTAACTCTGGCTGTACCATCTGTCTGTACCCGTTCTTGTGTATTTGCAGAGGCCTATTATGATATGGCTGTTAGTGTGTGTTATGCAGTCCTACCATGATAAATATTTTCCCTCTCTGTCTGTAGTTTCGCGCTCTCTGGTTGTACTGTTTTCTCTCTGTCTTCTCTATCTGCACCTCTGTGTGCTTCATGTAGCCTCTGGATATAACATTTCAGTGTATGTTTCTAGCATTTTTTCTCTATTGTACCGTTTTATCATTTGTGTCTACCATGTCTGAGTCTGCTTGCACTATCTGTGTCTGTTTTCATACCATCTCACCGTCTCCACTGGCAAAAAACAGACCATGCACATGTAAGCAAGAAATAACATTCCTTTTTCATTTCAACAACACACCCTGGATCTTTATTGCACAACATAGAGCCTTTTTAGCAAATAAGAGGCCTAACAGATATGCTGCCTAAGATTCTCTAACAGTACATATCCTGAAGCCTAATTGTCTTCCAAACATGATTTTAAAACACATCAACTAAGCAAATTATTCACCCAGATTAATTTAAAATCAAATTTGACTAAGTGTGATCTTAGACACATGACCAGCATGTTACATGCAATCTACTATGTCTGTCTCTGCCTGCACTATGTGTCTCTCTGCTCATACCATCTCACTGTGTCTCTGCACCTTCTTTTTTTGTAACTGCTCCATCTGTTCTTTTACTTGCAGCAGTGCACCATCTATTCTCTGACTGTAACAGTTTACTGTCTGCCTGCGTTATTTCATTTTTCGTCAGCACCATCTCTCTATATCTGTGCCTGTACCATCTCTCTGCACCATTTTATATGCATTTGCAGGGGTCTATTATGATATGGTTGCTCATGCTTAGTATGAAATGTTGTACATGCTGTGCAATTTAGATGCTGAGTGTGCTGTTGAAAGGCAAAAGCAACTGTCTCTGTGGCAAGTAGTAATCTTTTTAGTGAATTTACATTTGTGCACTGTGAGTTCCACCTTCAGTCTGTACACAGTTTAAACACCAGTTTATTGTGCTAAACTCAGAAAATCCATCCCTATAAATAAATTATGAAGTCTTTCAACAGTTCTACAGTCCAGAAAACCCTTAAACAAAACTTACAGTAAGACCCCCTTTGACTGCAGTAATTATTTAAATAAATTGCAAGGGATAGTGTTATGTACCTAGGATCACAGTGTGAGTCTGTTTTCAAAAAAGAGGAAGGTGGCAGATTAATTTGTGCAGTTAATGTGTTTAAAAGTATGGTAATGTATGTACTTATAAAATTGGTAAAGGTAGTTTTTAATTACCTATTTGTGAAAAAGATATAATTAAGTCTTTATATTTTTTTGGAAGGACCAGCAACATAATTTTATTGGTACAATGGAAGAGCATCAAGAAAACGTTGCTTTGAATTTTGACATCTCAAGTGATTTATTAGAGGAAGTGAAAGATGGACTTTTTCCAGAGGAAAATGATACTGGAAATGAAGATTTTTTAATGAGAGTTTCGACAGTGCTTTTGTTGAAGTGGTAGAAGATTTTGAATTGGAAAATTAAAATTTTGTTTATGATGAAAATGAAATACCGGATGAAGTCATGTTGCAAGTTTTATTGGAATATGAAATGTTTGACGAATAAATTTATAATTTATAATAAAACATTTTTCGAGTCAGTCTTCTTGTAGTATTGATCGTTCATGTGTTTAATCAAAATCAGAATAAATGTTTTAATGAAGTGTGTTAGAGATTAGGGTCAGAAACATTAATTCCACTATGACCCCCTACACCGCCTGAAAACCACTGTACTGTTCTTAACCCTGAAATATTATTATCAGCAAATACGTCTATAATGTTGACACACCAATGTACTGCCATCAAGTCACAAACAGCACTCACTACATGATTTCCTACTCTGTTCAGAGACTGTTGCTATGCCTTAATTTTACTTATAAACTGAACCAGTGTTTACATTATTTAGTGGTTATAATTTCTATGTTATATGTTAGTAGAGGTCTATAATATTTTTTGTCTTTATTCATAACAGATTATAATTTTGAACAGAAAAAAAATCAACATGCCGAACAAAAATTAAAAAAGAAAAAAACAAAAACAGACATACTATTCCAAGAGAAACAATTAGAAGAATTACGTAATCAACAAAGGACGGACAAAAAGAAGAGTGCTCCTGGTAAGACAACCAAGGATTTTATAAAGAAATTATGTCAAAGGAAAAAAAAATTGGATAATGTGGCAAAGGAAAAACATTTGGCAGTATCTACAAGGAGAAATCAGAGAAAAATGAAAAATGTTTCACAACTCTTCGGTGAACAAATTAATAGACATACTAATCAGTTTAAGGAAATGAGGAAGCGTATGTTTTATAATAGAGTAGTTTTGAATTTATTAAAAAATGTAAAAATTTCAAAAAGGAAATCTGCTTTTTATAAGAAAAAAAAGTATATTGAGAATATTGTTGAACGCGCATTTGAGACAAAAAAAAGTTATTTGTTTTAGTAATTGATAGAATAAATACACTGAATGAGGGAATCAAAGTTTTAAAAGCTAAGAGTAAATGGAAAAGACAAATAAATAGAAGTCATTTTTGTAAAGTTTTTTTCTGGAAAATGGATGCATAGTTCAAGTTGTGAGCCATTTTTTAATGAAGAGAGTTACTTTCAAAGTAATGATTTGTTGCATGCAGTTGACACCAGTGGTCCAGCATATGAGGTGAAGGACGGTTGTCCTATTGAAAAAGAGAAAATTGTGCCTAGAAATACAGAAGAGGTGATAGCTGATGAAGTTTTAGGGAGACGTCCTAAGGCTCCTGTGTACACCTGGAACTGTAGTAGTATTTGCAGTGTACGACAGGATTCAATTGATTTCTTTCGCAATTTCTTACGTAAGTATGCTAAGAAAAGTCTTAAACAAAAAGTTAAAATGTTGCAAGAATTAGACCCTTGCAGAGTGAGAGAAAAACAGGTCTGCAAGGGCATTCTCTGGTTAGTCTTTCTAAAAAAGTATGCCAGAGTGTTTTTCACCATTTCAGGATGTTAGCAGTGCATCATACCGAAGTGAGGAAATTAGTGAGAAGGTTGTATTATGCAAAAAGTCCAGCACTTAAGCTCAAACAGTTAAATAGTGCTCATTTGCATGGATCTGAATTAGATGTTAAGAAGATCTGTGAAGAAATTGAGGTTAGTTACTTTGGCCCAGAAGAAGACTGTGCAGAAACTGATACAGTAATAGATGGAAATGTGGTAGAAAATGTCCAGAATTTTAATACTGAATAATTTGAACAGGAAATAAAAAAGTTTAAGGTTATTGCAGGTGAAAAACCAAATTTTCCTTGTGTGTGTTGTCGACGCACTCATTACAAAAATCAAACCAAGTTAGTTGATTTATATTTAAAAAGTGAAGAGGAAAATAATAGTGAGTGGAAAAATTTTGCATCTTATTTGTCAATGTCAATGTCAATGTCAAATGCTTTTATATAGCACACTTATCACCAGGAAGGTCTCAAGGCGCTTTGCAGAAGAGAGGCAATAACCTACCAGAGTGAGGCACCTACAAAGAGACTTTAATAGGAGAAAAGCCACATTTTTAAGCCCCTTCGACACTCCAAATGATTGGAGAGGGACAGGAGATGAACAGGTTACTTATTCCATAGTTGGGGAGCCACATATGAAAAGGATCGGCATCCATTCCTGGACATCCGTACTCTAGGCTGGAACAGCAGGAACTTAGAGCTAGAGCGAAGCGCTCTGGACGGAGTATACCAGGCTAGTTTTTTTGTTAAATAGGAGGGGCCGATACCACGAAGGAGTTTATGAGTTAAACTCAAGATTTTAAAATGGCATCTTTGGCGCACAGGAAGCCAGTGTAATTTTTTAAGGATGGGTTTGGAGGCAGACCTAGGAGGTTGACCCAGCACTAGCCTTGCCGCCGCGTTCTGAATAGTTTGTAATTTGGTTAGTAGATTCTCATTAATGGAGGCAAACATGGCATTTCCATAATCAAGCCTACTAACAATCAATCCCTGGACCAGGGACTTTCTGGCTTCAATTGGGAGCCATTTAAAAATGTTGCGCAGTTGTCGAAGAATGCCATAGCATGTCCCGGCAACCTGGTTGACGTGAACCTTCATGGAAAGATCCCGATCAAGCATGATCCCTAGATCTCTTACAGCTTCTTTAGGCTCAGGGCAAGGCCCTAGATCAATAGGCCACCAGTCCTGCGACCAGAAGGTCGTGGCTTTGCCAAATAGTAAAATTTCAGTCTTGCTGCAATTGAGTTGAAGCTTGTTATCACTCATCCAGTTTTTTATGTGGACCAGACATTGTTTGAAACGGATACAGGTTTCCTGGGAATTAGATCTGCTGTTAATGAGTACCTGCGTATCATCTGCGTATGACACGGTGGAGAAGCCATAGGATTTTATAATATGGGCCAGAGAGCAGACATATACATTAAATGGGAGGGGACTGAGGATGGACCCCTGTGGGACCCCTACAGAGGGAGGAGTAGTGGCAGATGTGTGAGAATTCATCCTGATGTGAGAATGACGATCCTTGAGATAGTCCACAAACCAGGCCAAGGCATTGCCTCTGACACCAACCTCCCACAGCCGATGTTCCAAAATGCTGTGGGAGATGGTGGCAAAGGCAGCGGAAAGATCTAATAGTACCAGAATTGCTGATTCGCCCCTATCCAAGGAAAGTCGGATGTTATCCACTACTTCCATTACTGCGGTTTCCGTCCCATGAGCGGCACGGAAGCCTGATTGTGGCGGGTCAAGGAGTGCATGGGTTTCAATGTAAGAGGACACACGTTTGTTTACCAAAAATTCAAGAACCTTGCCAAAATAAGGTAATAGAGAAATTGGTCTGTAGTTGGACACTGTGGAAGGATCGCTATTAGGCTTTTTGAGGATTGGCCTGACTTGCGCCAATTTCCAGCTACTAGGGAAAGAAGCACTCTCAAAGGAGGCATTAAAAATACTGGTCAGAACGTCGGCCAGCAATGGAAATAAATCATTGCACTTACGGGGGAGCAAGGGGTCATTAGGAGATCCTGACTTAATTTTCTTGAGTGCAACTAGCACTTCAGCAGGGGAAGTGGGCTCCAATTCTATCATGGATGGAGAATACGTGGTTTCAGGGGCGGGCTCAGAATTACAGAGAGCCTCCACGCCTACGGCCACACTTGGAGGTGAGGAAGGAAATGAGGAATATATTGACTGGATCTTATCGTGAAAATAGGAAGCCAGTGAATTCACCCATTCTGGCGAGGGGTCGAATTCAGATTGCTCGACCTGCGGTGTAGTAAACTCCCTGACTATTTTGTACAGTTCTTTACTAGATTGGGAGGCCTTATTTATTCTTTGCGAAATATAAAGGGATTTCGCTGCCTTTCTATGTTTCATATAATCAGAATGAATTAATTTATACTTCAAGCGGTTTTCAGGCGTTCTGGACTTACGCCATAGTCTCTCCGCCATTCTACTATCAATTTTCTCTTGTTTCAAGGTCTCGGAAAACCAAGGTGAAGCTATCCTTTTCAAGTTTACTTTCCTTTCCGGGATAATTTCATCAAGTGTATTTCTAATGGATGTGTCCAATTGCATGGCCATTGTTCCAACATCATTAGGATTACTGTCCCGAGGCTTAAAATGTGTCTTAAACGCCTCGGGAGTCATTTTATACCAAGGTCGAATGAGCATGGATTCTTTATGGGCGGCAATCTGTAACCTAGAAGGTATAGGAAATTTAAAATGTATTAGGAAATTATCCGTCCAGATCATCTGCAAGGGAGGGTCACAGTATAGATCAACCATATTAGAGAATACTAGATCCAATAGATGCCCAGCTAGATGGGTGGGGCCATGGACCCGCTGAGTTAAACCCAGGGTTTCTAAGGTTGAAATCAGGTGACAAGAGTCCACATCATGTGGTAACTCAGCATGGTGATTAAAGTCACCTAGTACGATAAAATTGTCTGTGGTCAACACATAGGAGGCTAAGATATCCAGCAGATTGTTAGTGAATTCAGATTTAACTCCCGGAGGTCTGTATACCAGGGCTGCTCTACCTACCACAGCCAAATTGTGTTTTATGGTAATTATCAATATTTCAATCGAGTCACTGGAAAGCGAGTCCAGGTGGGTAATCTCTAAGGGGGCCTTCTCAGCTACTGCGAGGCCTCCCCCTCGTTTGCCCACTCTATCCAGCCTAATCAGGTAGTATTCACTGGGAAATGCCGTGGCGATATCAGGCGAAGCCTGGTTATGAAGCCACGTCTCCGTGAAGAAACAGATATCTGGCTTCTTATTATCCAGTAGGCACCAAAGCTCTAAGGCATGTTTAGGGATGGATCTTGTATTATGATAGAGAGCAGTGAGTGAATTTAGGTCTGTAATCATATTAATATTGCCTCGTTCCTGTAAACTGTCGGGCCTGATTTCCACCGAACCCCTACACAGCAGGGATGAAACAGCCAACTCAGTCGGGTCATTACTAAAAGGGGAGTCCGTAGAGCAGGCTAGCTGAGAATCTAATAAATTGTTTTGATTTAATAGGAGCAATTCCTGACGGCTGTAACAAAGCATGGTAGATATACAGGGCCACTAAGGCGCCACACAATTTAAGAATTGGCCAGGGGTTAGGACTGTGGGTGGCATCCTGGCGCGGACGGGCGCAGAGGGGCTTGCCTTTGGCGCGCCGCTGCGCACGTCCGCGCTGTGAGGTGGTTTAAGTAGGGAAGGGGCGGGCAGCTCTGATGACGCTGCTAGTGCGCCGAGTGCTTCCTGTCCCTCCGCACAAGCGGCACAAGCCGTGGCGGAAACGGGGACCAGCATAAAGAAGGTCAACAGGTAGGGATTATGCGATCTTAGTCACCGCAACACTTTAAAAGCACAGAAATGCACAAACAGATATTAGCGCGGTCATAATCACCGCAGACAATGTTAAAATAAGGCACGTAAGAACAACTTATTGGCCTTCACAGATTTAAAGCCCCCAATCCCACTCGATTCACAATGCTAGCGCAACACAGAGCAAAGTTGCCAATCTCGCTGTTGGTAGAAAATTGTTTTGATTTGGGTTCTGATCATCGTATTTGTAAATATTGTTATAATAAATTAAGTGATAATAGAATGCCTGCTAGAGCTGTACATAATAATCTTGAGTTGGTGAGTATTCCATCTGAACTGAAGGATTTAAATACCTATGAGACTATTCTGATTCAATGTGTGCATCCATTTCAGGCTATTGTTCGTATGGAGCCTAAGACAGGGAAATTAATTTCCTTCAGATTTACAAAGAGGATTAAAGGGAAGAGTTGTATATTTGCCTCTTGATTTAATGCCTCTTGATTTAAAGAAAAAACATTGAGACAATTGGTGTTGAAAATGTAGAAGAGGAACCTTTAGTTATTCTAGTTAATGGTGTGCCTACAAAGAGTAAGAAAATCTGGCAAGATTTAGTGGATGTTAGAAAAGTCAAAAAGGCAACGTTGTATTTGGTCAAAAACAATAAATACTATAAAAATGTATACGTAGGAGAAGAAGAAATAAATGAAGAAGAGGATAATGATTTGTCTGCTGGACAAATTGAAAAAGTGGATGTGTCCAGAAGTGAAGAAATTTATGAACATTACAGTGTTCATCCACTGCATTCCAAAGAAGCAATGGGGAATGCTATTGAACTATTTCAGATGAAAAAAGCAGAAGGAACTCCCATTAGTGTATGGGAAGAAAGCTTGGAAGCTCGTTGTTTTCCTCAGTTATTTCCAACAGGTCAAGCTGCACGATATGATGACCGACCTATGCAGATTCCTGCATCTGAATACCGGACAACAAGATTATATGCAGAAGATCCGAGATTTCGTCAATGTATTCCATATTTGTTTCATCTTCTGTTTGAGAGTGACGTATATCTGGACTTTCTTATGCAGTAAACCATATACTAAAAAGTGGAGTACATCTGCAAAATCTTTCAGCAAGGGAGTTTATGGATAAAGTCCAACAGAAAGACACTGTTTTGGATTCTCACCTAATTAATCTAATGGCATGTCAGCGTGGTGCTAATGAGTATTAGTACCGTCGTCATGGGGATTTGAAATGTATGCTAAGAAACTTAGGAGCACCTACATGGTTTCTAACTCTAAGCTGTGCTGAGTATGCTTGGGAAGATTTACTTGAATTTCTTCGAGAGGCAATTGCAAACATCGAAAATATAGAGTACAAGACACCTGGAGAACTGTGCTCTTTGGATCCAGTTAATGTTTGCAGATATTTTAATCATAGATTTGAAGCTATGATGTCTTTTATTACAAACAAAAAAAAACTTCTCTTGGCGAAGTTCTGGATTTCTTTTGGGCAAAAGAGTATCAAGCTAGAGGTGCTCCTCATATTCATATGCTATTATGGATCAAAGATGCTCCCAAATTTGGAAAAGACTCAGATGACACTGTACTGTCTTTCATTGAAGAATATGCAACATGTGATATACCCAAAAGGACAATTGATAAGGACTTAAGAGGGAAAGTGTTACGATTTCAAAGCCATCGTTGTGGCAAATATTGTCGACGAAAATTCAAATCAAAGGATAAATTCTATACCAAATGTCGTTTTGGATTTTCACGACCAGTAATTTCAAAAGGTAGAGTGAACAATTTTTTGTCGTTTTTGTGACATACTGTCACAAGAAGATCACCAAAAATACGTACAATTTAAGAAGAAATGAAAAGTCAAAATACATAAATGACTATAATCCAGTCATTTTGTCCATGTGGAGTGCTAACATGGATTTTCAATATGTTTCAGACAACTCTATTGCTCTGGCTCGATATGTAACGTCTTACATCACCAAATCTGAAAAGACGGAACTAAAGGATATGTGGGAAGACATTTCTCATGAAAAGAGCCTAAGTAAGAAATTGTATACCTACAGTTTGAAGATGTTATCTCATCGAGAAATTGGAGCATATGAATGTTGTGATCGATTATCATCAGCAAGTCTTTATGCAAAATCTCGAACAATCATTTGGGTGAGTTTAGGTCTTGCAAGAACACGAAACCGAGTTTTGAAACCTGTTCAAGAAGTTGAATATTTAGCAGAGAAAGAACCAAACAGTACAGACATTCTGAAGACAAACATGTTGGATACATACTATCTAAATAGAAGTAATCTGCTTGAAAACATTTGTCTGTATGAAATACTACAAAACTACACTTTTAAAAGGAATATTACAGAGGATATTGATCAAGGTGTATATGCTGTGATTGGATGTGAAGGATGTCTGGTGAAACAAAGAAAAGGATATTTGATTAATCACCGAAAACTGAGTGGTGAAACTCCTGACAAAAGAGAATTTTACTATTTAGCTCTTTTGCAACTCTTTAAACCATGGCGTAAAGAAGAGGAACTACTTGGTGACTTTGACAGTTATGAAGATTCATTCAAAGCATCTAAAAATAGTATAGATTGTCCTGTTTTTAGTAATTATCTGCAAACTTTGAACGACGAAATAGAGCAAGAAGCAACAATAGCAGCGGAGATTGCTAGAGACAGTTCTCAAGATAGTCAAAGTTCTGGTTCATTGAGTCAAGATCCACTAGGACAACCAATTATCCAAAATGAAGCAGCCACTGCCATGGATGAGGTGGAAAGAGCAATGGAACAAGTTCAAGAGGATGTAATAAACTTAGAAGAATTGGAAAAACAACTTAATCTTGAGCAAAAACAAATATATGATGAAGTGACAGAGCAGATTGAGCATGGTTTTCGTCATGAGAAAAAAGAATGCTCATGTATGTCATTTCAACCTGTCGACTATATGTAGGTGGAGAAGCTGGAACTGGTAAAAGTTTTCTAATTAAAGGAATTGCCACATATCTACAGCAAAGAACTGAGTCATCACTCTCTTGTGTTGTTACTGCTCCAACTGGGTTGGCAGCACACACCATTAAAGGGATTACTTTACATCGTTTATTGATGCTGCCAGTTGAACATGAAAATAAATTACAATACCACAAGCTATCTGGAGAAGCTTGTTGTGAAGTTTCTAGAGTCCTTAAAAAAATGAAACTTCTCATTATTGATGAGGTAAGCATGGTATCAAATTTAATGCTTGCCTTTGTGCATTTAAGAATGCAACAGATTCTTAAACATAGTATGATGTGTTATTTGGAGGCAAACACGTCATAGTTTTTGGAGATCTACTGCAGCTAACTCCTGTAAAAGGACAACCTGTATTTAAAACTGTTACACATGAAGACACCAGAAAGTGCCTGGGAAGTATTGGAAATTTTAATATATGGTCACATTTCAAATATACTGAACTCATTCAAAATATGCGAGAGGCAAAGGATGCTAAATATGGAAATATCCTTCAAGATATATGAATTGGAAAACTAAGTGAACATGCCAAAGAAACTTTACATACACGATTACTTTCCAATTTGTTTTCAAATGAAAATAATGTGGCAGAGAAAATATATAGTAAAGAGGCAGAAGATAAGTCAGTTATATGCTTGATGCCAACTCTACAAGAATGTTCAATGTTCAATTAAAAAATGATGAAGTTAGAAATTCAACAAATTAAGAAACTGGAAGCTAAAGATAGAATAGAGCATGACGGAAGTACTATTATTTTGTCAGAAAGGTTGAAGTTAAAATTGGATTCTTTAGAGAAATCAATATCTAAAACTGCTGGTTCAGAAAAGAATCTGTATGTATGTTTAAAATGTCGGATTATTTTACGAAGAAATTTACATGTGGAAAGAGGTTTGGTGAATGGAGCAATGGGTAATGTTGTTGGTTTTGTGAATTACCCAAATAGAGATGAGATTGAACTTTTAAAAATCAAATTTGATGGAATTGAAGAGGTACAGCAAGTCAGTCGTTGTTCAAATCGATTTTTGCTTGTAAAAGATTTATATGTCCGACGAAAACAGTTTCATGTTTGTTTGGCATATGCGGTGACTATTTATAAATCTCAAGGTTTAAGTGTAGATAGTGCTTTGATAAATATTGGAAGTACTGTGTTCAAAGAGGGTATGGCCTATATTGCTTTATCTCGTGTTAGAACTTTATCTGGATTGTATCTGATTGATTTTGATGAGACAAAGATTAGTGCAGATCTAAATTGTGTGAAGGAGTATAACAGGTTAAGAAGAGAATATGCTCAATATCCTTTAATTTAAACGTGTGTGGTAGGTCGAAAAAGGAGATATGAGGAAAAATGTACTGAAGTAGTAGAGAAACGAAAAAAATATATGAACCTGTGATTGGTAGCAAAAAGAAAAAAGTTACTACTGAAGAGATTGTTGGATTTAAATTTGAAAACAGTTCTGGTGTCAACTGCTATGCAAATGTAGTGGTTAATGTTGTTTTTTTTCTTAAAAGTTTACAGCAACAGATTGTTGAAAATCGGGACCAAACATTTTGTTGTTCATTAAATTCTGTGTTTCAGAAATGTAACAGTGATAATAGTCAAATAGCAAATGTTTCTCAACTTCGAAATGTTTTAGACATATGTGCTGGACTAAATCAATTTTCTCAGAATATTCAGCAAGATTGTGAAGAATTTATTATGTATATGCTTACAGTTTTACAAGATGAAGGTGTAGATATTGATTGTCTTTTTGGCCTTTCTTATAAATGGCAACATAACTGCGACAATTGTTCATTTTCAAGTTTTACTGACATACACACTGAAAGATTTATATATTTAACATTACCAGACTGTAAAGCAGTGTCTTTCAATAATCAAGTTAGAGATGCGCATCAAAACATGGTCTGTTCTCAATGTAACTCGGAAATGTTATCAACATTATTTATCCGAAGATATGGACAGTATGTAATTTTAATGTTCCAACGATGCAGACCTGATAGAACAAAATTGACAACTTCAATTAAAAATTGTGTGGCTTCTCAACTATCAATTTCTGGAAGAACTTTTGTAACTGTAGCAATTATCTTCCATGATGGTCCTTCAACAACATCAGGACATTACACAGCTTATTTGAAATCTCCAACAGGCTGGACTCACTGTAATGATAGTCAATTGATTTTTAAAAAACATTTGCCTTTTGACTTACCAAATTCTTATCTGGTGTTTTTGCAACCCAAATTTCAGTAAAGTTACTTGGCGTAGGAAGATTATTGCTGTTAAGAAAAGATACTCTGTTGTTCAGAAGTATCGTGCGAGTGAGCGTGACCAAATTTAAAAATGAAACTTGTATTTGGTATAGTGATAGTATCAGGTACAGGTTTAAGTAATGTTTCATGGTACAGAACACGTTGGAACGTTTTATTCTAATTCTAATTCGGGAAAAGAATGGTTAAGAGTACAATTAAGTAATTTGCAAAAAAAGGACTTTTCTCATACTATTTGGCTGTGAGGAATAGTATCTGAGAACAAAATGACTACTTCAGATAAATGTTGTTAAAACATACTTGTACGGAAGTTTATTGAGAGGTATTTAAAAATAAGTCATATTATTTTATTACTTTGTGATTGTTGAAGATGTAGCATCCTCACACAAGAAATTGCGATTTAGAGAAAAACATTTAAGACATGTTTTTTTCAAATATTTACATTATGTAATCAAATGTTGTCTGGGTTTTTTAAACACAATCATTTTGATTGTGTTTTCGTTTCCCCGCTGTTACATGATGAGTCGTATTGAACTCACTGTTTATAGTAAAAATCAATATATTCTGAGAACAGCAAAAATAAACCATATAACATATTCTACAAGTTATTTTGTATTTTCTATTCACAAATATTTATTATAACTGATTTGTTTATTCTCTTCCACAGATATTACATTTATAAGGTAAGTACGACTAATAAAAAATACTTTTTCATTAGTTTTTTATTTCTGTTTCTCCCTATCCTTCCCTCACTCCCTCTCTTACCCTCACTCCCTTCATCCTCTCACTTTGTCAGTCCCCTTCTCTCATGCTCACTCCCTTTAACTCATCCACATTTCGTCATTTACCTTTCTTTGCTCCTTCCCCGAGTCCCCTTCTGTCACTCTTTCCTTCACTCCCTCTGTCTCTTCACTTTCTCACTCCCCTTGTCTCATGCTCACTCGCCTTTATCCACCCTCTATCACCCCTATTTCCTCATTCTCAATGGCCTTCTCTTACCTTACCTCACCCCTGTTCCCTTACTCTGCTTCCTTCACTTATCCTCATTCACCATACGTCAATCCATACTTCAGTCCCCTTAGCCTACTCTATTTCCCTTTGTCCATCCCTTACACTCCTTCCATGTCTCTACCCCATTCACCTTCTCTCACTCACTCTTCTTCACTCTATTTCTCTTAGTGCCCTTTCACTCTCCTTAACTCACTCCTCTACCCTCCCTTAGTCCTTTTCTTGTATACACTGTTTCTCTCACCTTCCATTACTCATCACACTCTCCTTTCCTCCCTCACCATACTTTCCTTTCCACAGTCATTCCCTCAGTCCCTTCTTCTCTTTCACTCAGTCATCTTAGTCATTGATTTATACAATACACATTCTGTCCCTCTCTCTCTCTCCCTTTCTCTTCCTTTCTTTCACTTTCTGTTTCCTGCATTAATTCATTGTGTGTTACTCAGTCTAACTTCTCTTCCTGTCTGTATCTCACCCCTTTTCTCTTTTCCTCTCTCTTTCCATTACTGTCCCTCACACTCTTTCACTCATTTAATTCCTCTGGGGCAAATTTAGAAGCCCATTGCGCCTCTTTTATACCGCCTCTGCGTCACTTTTCTTACGCAGTGGCAGTGCAAAAGAAGCGCCATAGTGCAGGGAGATGCATCACATTGTAAAACCCTGCACCACATGAAACCAGTCTCAGGTTTCATGTGGGCATTTCCACGCAGGGGTAGGCGTTCCGTCACAAGAACCCCTTTGAAAAGTGATTCAGTGAAATCTACAAGATTTCACTGAGTCACTTCACCAACACTGATGTGTCAAAACATTGCATCTGTTGAAGCAGATGTAAAGGTTGACGTAGCACATTACAGATAGAGCAAGTTGGAAAAGTGCTGGAGCTGCGTCCTGCATGGAACACAATTTCAACACTGTGCAAACTTTCAGCCCTAGATGTGACATGCATCTGTTTATTCCTGTGCCATGGTGCACCGCATTGCAAATGCGGTGCATCATTTGGGGTGCAAGGATTAATTTGTGTATCGCTTCTTTCCTGGCGCAGCTCTGCTATTTTGCAGAGATGTCTTGGGTAACATAAATTTGCCCCTCTGTTCCATTCCCTCTCTATGCTTTCGTAAGTCCCTTCATTCTCTTACTCAATTTTTTAATCACTTATTTCCCAATTCTCACTTTCACTTACCTCCCTTTTATCATCCTCAAATCCCCTTCCTTCATCATATTTCCATTTCTTTTACCTTCACCCCCCTAACCCTACTCTATGTATCTCTCTTTGTCCCTTACTCTCCGTCCATATGTCCATCCTCACTCCACTTCTGTGACTCCTCCACCTTTACTTTCTTTCCCATACTGCTCTTCCCATAATTTTTAATTTCCCTTAACTCACTACCCTACCTTTAGACATCTTGGGACAGATTTACGAGCCCTTTACGTCTCTTTTGCGCCGCCGTTGCGTCACGCAGCGGCGGTGCAAAAGATGCGCTATGGTGCGGGCTATTTACAACGTGACGCATCTGGGACATGCGTTACGTTGTAAAGCCCTGCGCCTTAAAGAGGCGTTCTGGTGCAGGGGGGGCGTTCCTGCGCAGGAACGCCTGTTAAAAGTGGCTAAGTGGAATCTACAAGATTTCACTCAATCACTTTTAGGCCAATGCTATGTCAAAACCCTGCGCCTGCTTGAAGCAGCATTAGTTGAATGGGCCCCCCAGGAGCATTGCTGGAGCTGCATCGCGCATGCGACGCAACTCCAGCAATACGACACCTTTATGGCACAGATGCATCACGCATGTGTGCCGTTTTTGCCCCATGGTGCGCCACATTGTAAATGTGGCACATCAGTGGTGGCGCACGGGTGGTTTTGCTTGTCGTAGGTTACTTGGCACATCCCTGCTGATTTGCAGAGATGCACCATGTAACGTACATCTGTCCCCTAGTTTCAGTCACTCTTTTACTTCACTATCTTCAGTCATTCTACTTCCTTTACCTCACTCATTTGCTCAGTCCCTTACTCCATTTTTGTCATTCATTTCATTTAGTCATTTATACACTACACATTCATACAAAAGAAAGATGACACAGTGCGTAACAAATAGAGCTCTTTTTTGAAAAATAAGTTAGTACTGAAAATAATTTTTTTTTGGTTTTGTTGTTTTATATATTTTTTTCTTTTTTGAAAGTTTTTTTATTTTTTTATTTTTCTAACAGGAACAGAAATCTTCAACTGAAACACTGTTCAACAGGAACAAAATAAATTCAAACTTTGAAAAAATATATCTTCTCTGGGAGCATTGATGTTCATTAATTCTGGTCTCGATCAGAGTGAGGCTCTGCTCCCCGTACACAACAATTTGAAAACATTTGTTGCATCTCATGTGGACTTTTGACAAGAATGGTCTTAAGTCCATCTGTGCAGTGGATGGAGATGCAGGTCGTCCTCCAGATGATGTGCTGGGCACAGCTGGTGGTATTTGTGTGGCCAGAGCTCTTGTTGATGCCTGTGCAAATTGCACAGGGTGCACTTGTCTGACATGCCTTATCATTGTATGTATTGAAAATGAGTACTTTTTTAAAGGATTTCCTCTTGATAGAACAGTGCCACATATAGTGCAAGTGACTTTCGGGGCATTCACTTTTTTTAGTCCTTCAGGAAACGTAAAAAATTTCCATATGAAAGATTCCTTCCCTTTTCTTTGAGGTAGCCGATAATCTTCCCCAGAATCAGAAGATGAATCCTGTCTTGCAGCCATTTCAGAAAATTCTCAGGAAACTTGAAAAAGGTCCTTCTCCCATGAGAGTAAAACAGATAGTGAGGGAAGTGGGTGGGGTTTTTGAAGATTTTAGAACAGAAACTACTATAAACCAAACAAAAGTGTTGTTTTCAAATCACATGACTTGACGTGCGCGCACGCGGTGCGCGCACCAGGTCGCGCACGTCGCTTAAAAATTGCGTTTTGCCCGATTTACAAAAAAGTTTCAAAATGTGAAAAGGAGGCAAGGTAGACACTCCCTGACCCCCTAGAGTTTATCAGAGGGTCCCAGAAGAATCTCGACGGGCCCAAAAACTTATTTTTTTTGTTGAAAAAATAGCGGGGTGCGCGCACCCGGTCACGCACGTCGGTTTAAAATGGCGGTTAACCCGATTTACATAAAAGTTTCAAAACGTGAAAAGGAGGCAAGGTAGACAGTCCCTGACCCCCTAGAGCTTCTCGTCAAGTCATGTGACTCGAAAACAACATTTTCCATTGGTTCACAGTAGTTTCAGATCTAGAATCTTCAAAAACCCCACCCATTTCCCTCACTATTTGCTTTATTCTCCTGGAAGAAGGACCCTTTTTGGAGCTGGAAGCAGAAAAAAACAACAGGATGGCAGAAAGACAGGAAACAACATCTTCTTCTTCTGACTCCCACATAGAATATCGCCAGCAAGCCAAGAAGGGGAAATCTTCTTTTATTTGGAAGTTTTTTACTTTTCCTGAGGGACTAAAAAAAGTAAATGCCCCTAAAGTAACGTGTACCCTTTGTGGTACTGTTCTTTCAACGGGAAACCCTCTTAAAAAATACTCTTTTTCAATCCATACTATGATCAGACATGTAAAAAATGTGCACCCTTTGCAATATGCCCAAGCAGCCACAAGAGCTCTGGCCCAGCAGATTCCACCAGCTGTGGCCAGCACATCTACAGCTCCACCTCCATCGCCAGCAACAGCAGAAATGGACCTTAGGCCATATTTGGCACATGTGCATATGCGGTGCAACAAATGTTTTGATCTTATTGTTTTTGGGGAACAGAGCCTGAATCTAATTGAACGCAGCATTCAGAATCATAAATGCTCTGAAAGGAGACAATTTTTTTTCTATTTTTCATTTATTTTGTTCCGGTTGAACAGTTTCCTTGTTGCAGTTCCTGAATTTTCTTCAAAAAAACAAAAAAAAAATCAAACTTTAAAAAAAGGAAAAAAACTGTTCTTTTCAGAACTCATTCAATTCTCTAAAAAAGAGTTATATTCTTAATACACTGTGTCGTTCATTTTTTTGAATGAAAGCGTAGTGCATAAATGAGTGATTGAAATGACAGAGTGAAGGGAAGGAAGGGACTGAGGGAAAGAGTGAGAAAAGGGGAGTATGGTGAGTGACAAAGAGGAGTCGAAGAGTGACTGAAAGAAGGGGACTAAGGGTAGGGGAGTGAATTAAGGGGAGTGAAAAACTAAGGGAAGGGCAATAAAGAAAGGAGAAAAAAACTAGTTTCAGTGTTTTGATGTTGTATTTAAATTCATAATAAAAACAAAGATTTTTACACATATTTTATTTAGGGGTTAGCATTTAAAAAACCTTTGAAATTCACTAAAAAAACATAGGTTTCAAACACGTTATAGTTAGGAATTAGCATTTAAAAAACCTTGCAAATTCACTGAAAAATCCATAGGTTTTACACACGTTATAGTTAGGAATTAGCATTTAAAAAACCTTTCAGTTATAGTTTGCTGGACAATTTACTCATACAAAACCATTGAAATTCCCACGTTATAGTTAGTTGTACTCACTATAACTGTCGCACCCGCAAAGCACTGCTAATGACGTCACATATTACATCACTCATGACATAGTCAGTGACATCGCTCATGACATCACTGATGACATCTCAAATGACATCACTGATGACATCACTGATTACATCATCCTTGTGAAAGAATGGCAGACCCTCTTTCAGTGTAATATAAGTTTTGATACACACATTGAAAAATAGAATCAAAAAATTCAAAACAATGGAGAAACTAATTCCAGTTACAACAACCTATTCAGAAATTGCAAAATCTACATACACATTCACTCATTCACCAACATGTCTATATAGTTACTCATACACATACTCAATCATCATATATACTCATTCATCTATACATTGTGTTACACACCGACACTCATCCTTAGAGTTTCTCACACACATACTCACACAAGAAAATAAATTATAAAACAACCATACACTTGCTTATACAGCTATACATACACCACTACTCTTACTTCTACAGAAACGTACACATACTTTTTTACTAAAACAATCACTTATAGGAACAAAAACGTATTTATACAGAAACTCTTACAATCTCTCACTCTCACACATACTTACCTATATGCATCAATTCTTACTTATACTAATTTAAAACATATGTAGTTACTCATAAAGATATGATTCAGACAGAATGAATGAATATTACACTGGGTATTGCGCATGGCGACCCTAAGGCATCCCAGCGCTTTGACCCAGAGCATGTCACCACCACTCATCGGAAAAGGAAGGTCTTTAATTGTTTCCGAAACATGAGATGGTTCGGTTGAAGACGGATGCTCTCAGGAAGACTGTTCCAGAATTTAGCAGTTTGCAAGGAAAACAGCCGTCCTCCCATTCGGGATCTTTTGATCCTTGGGACTGTCAAAAGATTAAGTTCACTCGACCTGAGGGTTCTAGAGGGTCGATATGGGCAGATGAGTGGGCATTCACTCACTAACACACCCATACACACACTCATCCACCCATACAGTCCTGCACACATGCTGTCTTCAAAACATATACAAACAGTAAACCACTCATTCATTCATATATGCACAAAGTAATACCCCCACCAAACTTAACAGACACTCATACTAATACTCAAAAAACTAATTAATAACCCATATAGACAATTATGTAGCTACTCACCAACCCAAGCATCCGTCTATAGATAAAGGGAGACAGTGATAAAGATATTTACAACTTTAAACAATAATTGGTAATACATGTATTTAGTAACATACACTTAATAAGTTAGTTATACAATCAATTAAAAAAAACATCCATTTAAACACTTATTTAACCGTTTGTCCTTCCATCGATGTTTAGGTACACATATATAAAATATTTTTATTTCAGAAAGACACACATTCACTGGATGATGTCATCAGTGATGTCTCAGTGATGTCATTTGAGATGTCATCAGTGATGTCACTGACTATGTCATGAGTGATGTAATATGTGACGTCATTAGCAGTGCTTTGCGGGCGCGCCAGTTATAGTGAGTACAATTAACTATAACGTGGGAATTTCAATGGTTTTGTATGAGTAAATTGTCCAGCTAACTATAACTGATATAAAACCTATGGTTATTTCAATGAATTTGCTAGGTTTTTTAAATGCTAATTCCTAACTATAACGTGTATAAAACCTATGTTTTTTTCAGTGAATTTGCAAGGTTTTTCTAATGCCAATTCCTAACTATAACGTGTGTGAAACCTATGTTTTTTTTGGTGAATATATATATATATATATATATATATATATATATATATATATATATGCACTCCACTATTGCTGGTAAAAGGGGTCCGGCTGTCACGGGCGGTCCTGCACCAAGCTACCAGCCAGCTTCGTAATTCTCTCCAACACACTCCAACAATTTTTGAAGAATACAGGACACTCGTAGTTCAGTTATTTCAGATTTATTCCGCAGATGAAAAAATCACGACGCGTTTCGCCATTACGGCTTGATCACGCTCGTCTCCCTGTAAACACAGCCATTTTTTTATACATACAACACCCTAGTGCATAGTTACAAACTTGGGGAATATGCAGCCATCTTAGAGTGGTCAATTAACAACAACGAATATCCAGTATTTGGCTGCCCCTCCGGGCTATATTCCTGTGATTCATACAGTCCACATCAAAACGTATAACACAAATTATGTGTACAAATGCGCCAAAAAGTTTTATGTCAAAAGAATCACATTTGATCAAATTAAATAATTGACCCAAAAAAAGAATCAGTGAGAAAATCACACAAATATATAATTGTGACATCATTACACATGAAATTCCGTGATACCATCCTCGGGAAAAAAAAAAAAAAAAGGCGTGAACTTAGGCATTTCATTCACTCCCCAGTCATCTCGCACGCCATTGGTTGTGCGCTGCTATGGCAACACACTGTCAACTATCGTCTTTGTTCGACCATGTAAAACATGCCGACCACAATATTCTGGCACGTATCTGCCCAAGTGGGCTGAAACATTCCCAAGTTTCAAAGTCATGTGAAGTGATCTAAACCCCAGTGGGTAATCCAGTTCAATCAATAATAATGCAACAATAGATTCTTCCGATATAGTCCAATATCTTCTGCTACCCCAAGTTGTGTGAAATCTAAAAACAATACAAAGATTGTATTAAAATCAAGAAGACTACAGATACACTATTAAAGTCAATAGCTACGATCTATTTGTAGACATATTTTCATTCATATAGATGTACAGACAGTTCTTCACTCATATTAAATCCTTTCAGAGTGAGACATTCGAAATCCACAATATATTTTGATTCGAGTTTCCTAAGGGACAACTCTCGATTGCCTCCTCGGACCCCCAAATCAACACTGTCAATGACCACTAACTGCACCAATTTCTCATCTTGCATGTGTTGTGAGAAAAAATGTCGCGCTATGGGGTACTGTTTGTTGTTGTTGTGTATTGCACAACAACAACAAACAGTACCCCATAGCGCGACATTTTTTCTCACAACACATGCAAGATGAGAAATTGGTGCAGTTAGTGGTCATTGACAGTGTTGATTTGGGGGTCCGAGGAGGCAATCGAGAGTTGTCCCTTAGGAAACTCGAATCAAAATATATTGTGGATTTCGAATGTCTCACTCCGAAAGGATTTAATATGAGTGAAGAACTGTCTGTACATCTATATGAATGAAAATATGTCTACAAATAGATCGTAGCTATTGACTTTAATAGTGTATCTGTAGTCTTCTTGATTTTAATACAATCTTTGTATTGTTTTTAGATTTCACACAACTTGGGGTAGCAGAAGATATTGGACTATATCGGAAGAATCTATTGTTGCATTATTATTGATTGAACTGGATTACCCACTGGGGTCTAGATCACTTCACATGACTTTGAAACTTGGGAATGTTTCAGCCCACTTGGGCAGATACGTGCCAGAATATTGTGGTCGGCATGTTTTACATGGTCGAACAAAGACGATAGTTGACAGTGTGTTACCATAGCAGCGCACAACCAATGGCGTGCGAGATGACTGGGGAGTGAATGAAATGCCTAAGTTCACGCCTTTTTTTTTTTTTTTTTTTTTTTCGAGGATGGTATCACGGAATTTCATGTGTAATGATGTCACAATTATATATTTGTGTGATTTTCTCACTGATTCTTTTTTTGGGTCAATTATTTAATTTGATCAAATGTGATTCTTTTGACATAAAACTTTTTGGCGCATTTGTACACATAATTTCTGTTATACGTTTTGATGTGGACTGTATGAATCACAGGAATATAGCCCGGAGGGGCAGCCAAATACTGGATATTCGTTGTTGTTAATTGACCACTCTAAGATGGCTGCATATTCCCCAAGTTTGTAACTATGCACTAGGGTGTTGTATGTATAAAAAAAGGGTGTGTTTACAGGGAGACGAGCGTGATCAAGCCGTAATGGCGAAACGCGTCGTGATTTTTTCATCTGCGGAATAAATCTGAAATAACTGAACTACGAGTGTCCTGTATTCTTCAAAAATTGTTGGAGTGTGTTGGAGAGAATATATATATATATATATATATATATATATATATATATATATATATATATATATATATACATATATATTACCTACTGGCGGTCGCCAGTAGGTATATATAGTTAGGATTTTTTTCCTATGGGATTTTTGAAAATTCTATGTCGAATAACTTTGGCGTTTGATGACGGAATTGGCTGAAATTTTCAGGAAAATGGAAAAAAAAAATTCTGAGCAGCCCCTGAAAATGTGGGGGGTTTCGTCAAGGGGGGGGCCAAGAAAAAAGGGGGGTCCCAAAACGCGTTTTTCCCATGCAATTTTCCATAGGGCGGTTGGACTCACTTTTAGCTCGAACGGCTGAATGGATTTCCACGAAACTTGGCAAAATTGTAGATATTGTTTGCCCGATGTGCCTTTGCTAGGTCTCAATATATGTGCTCCAGTGGATTTTGAGAAATTAACGTTAAAAAAATATGTAAATCTGTGACAGCGTCCCGGTTAGCGCCCCGGTTCGCGTACCTGACGCATAACGGAACTTTGCGAGGAGAAGCGGATTGGCTCTCCGGTGACTGTCAACATTCTAAACAGTCCGGTGCGGCCGCCATCTTGTCTCTCGGTAGGATCGAGAGACAAGAGGTGGAAATAAACGAAGGGGGAAATGAATAAAAGGGGGCAAGGTAGACCCCTCCTGACCCCCTAGGATTGATGTGGGGCCTATTGAAGGGCCCCGCGGGGCAAAAAATAAATAAAAACATTTCGATTTTTCACAGTGGAAGCGCTACCCGGTTCCGCGAACCGGGTAGCTTACCGGTAGCGTAACGGGAGTCCGCCATCTTGCGTTAAGGTCTAATTTGGACACACGATGGATGCTAAACAATGCTGGGATTGTGTAAAAGGGGGCAAGGGAGACATATCCTGACCCCCTAGGTTTTGTGAGGGTGGATGAGGAGACCCATATATGTCCCAAAAAAATATTTTTTTTTCAAATTTTCGCGCGGTCAGCGTCCGGTGCGCGAACCGGGTAGCGCTCCGGAAAGCGTACATCGTGAAATTTAGTAAAAAAAAAATTTACATTTAAAATATATTTAGAGTGATCATAGTTAGGGTAGCTCTGAAAAGAGCTTTTGGGTCTGTGGTAGATTTAGGTACTTATAAGTAGGTACCAATACATAGTCTTAAATTCAGGATGAAAATTCTGTTCCCCTCATCTGAGAAGTGCACTCCATCTCCTCTGTAGATATCTTGCATGTAGTAACGCAAGTTATTGTTGTAGATGGAGCCCATTCCATGGTCTCTCATGTAAGCTGAAACAGACGTATTTACATGCGTCCTCGATTTCTCAATTTGTGGACAAAATTGCTTGGACCACCTCTATTTCTGTCTTTGGCATATATTTGAATATACCAAGGCAGTTTGAGGAAAAAGTGCCATCAATTGTTCAAAGGTGTCCTTTAAAAGCATTTCCAGACCTACCCCAGTCAAAGTGCCCAAATCATTTCCTCCACAGTGCACAATTAACAGGTCAGGGTGTGGCAAATGCAAAAAGGTTTTCACCAATGGTATCAATTGGTGACATCTCAATCCTCTGTGGCCAATCCAGTTGATTTCCACATTTTGTAAATTGAGGTTGTGTAAATTTCTGTTATCAGCATACCTTTGAGCCCAGTGGATGTAACTATGTCCAATAATCCAGACAGAAAACATGGTGAGAGGAGGTTCTGCTGCAGTCAGATGAAGTGTGGGAATGAAATGGCAGTTGAAACAGTAGGAGTTTGTAATGAAAAAAACGGTGGAGTTTCAGTGCTAATGATTCAGTAGCAGTGATTGGTGGATTTTGATTGCTGAAAACAGAAAGTTAGGGTGCATGGATGAGTTCTTTGAAAGATGAAATTTGAATGGTTAAGAAAAAATCATTTTAAGAAACAATGCACTGGATACGCAGGTGTACTGAGAGTTCAGAGTTCAATTGAAACATTGTTGTGTGAACTTGTAAACATGAGAGGTCTTTCAGGAGGTAGTTGCTATGGAAAAAAGGCAGAAAGGGTAGAGGGGGGAAGGGTGTTGATTTGAAAAAAGTGAGGGAAGAGTTTTGATTGGGTGACATGAGAGATATGTGTGATGAATTACAGCATTTCTGTGCCTTTGTTGGTTGCAGCCTCTGGAGTGCATACCCTTTGCTCTGCTAAAGAAAAATTGGTGTGTGTCTGAGACTGTTTTGAAACTCAAAAAGTATTTGCTAAGGTGAGAAAAGATTCATTTAATTTAGATAGAGATTAGTATGCTTAAGGGAAAAAATTAGGAAGAAAGTTGTGTATTTAAAATGTTGCTTTGTGTCAAGTGTTTTAGACATAGATTTTGTTTCTTTGAGAAATTGTAATTGGAGATAATGTGAAGTATTAGTACTGACAGGGTGTGCTTGTACATAGGAGCTGTGCTGTGTTTTCAAATTATGACTTGAAAAACGTTTTTGAGGAAAAGGAATGCTTTTTGAATTTATGACAAGGAAATAATGGTGGAAAAACACACTATCTTGCAGGGCTAGAGGGATGTTTATAGACCATGCCTAAGTATTATCCCCCGTAGAAATCAACGAACAACTACAAACTTAGGGGTCTCCTAAGGGATCCAAAAGTGATCCTCTACTCAAAGTAACCTTATCAACAGTACAAGGGTACGATGACAGTGACACTCACAGACCAGATCACAAGATGTGAAGAACCAATAACGTGAGTCGCCCCTGGTTTAGGATTCCCATCAACGGTGGTAATTCCTAACTATATATGGTCTATAACCTATGGTTTTTTCAGTGAATATATATACTGATGACATCTCAAATGACATCACTGATGACATCACTGATAACAACATCCAGTGATTTTATGTTTCTGTAAAGTTTAAATATGTCTTACATATTGAAGAATGAGTGGATGTATAAGTGTCTGGACGAAGGATTTAGTAGGTGCATGACTGACTGTATGAGTGAGTGATTAAATGTGTCTCACTGAGTGCATGGGTTAGTGACTAAACTGTCTTAATTTGTGCATCATTATGTCTGTTGTTCTGTAAACTGTTGCATGTGTTGATCAATAGCTATATGAGTAACTATATGGGTTATTGATTGATTGTCCAAGTATTTGTATGGGAGACTGAGTGTGTGTGTGGCTGGCTGGGAGGTGTGTGACTCTGTGCAGATCAATGTGTACTTATATCAATGATTGTATAACAAGGTAAGTATGTGTTAGTATATGTTTGAAAATATAAGGTGCTCTATGTTTAACTGTATAGACAAGAAAATGGAAGTGTGATTGATTCTTTACAGGACTGACTAGGTGTGTGAGTAACTCCATGGATGAGTGGCAGAGTGTGAGTGTCTGTATAGGTGTATGAGTGCATATGATAGTGTTGTAAAGATGAGTGATTGTATGTATGAATGATTGTATGGGTGAATGAGTGAATGTGTGTGTAGACGTAGGAATCAGTGAGTACATATGTAGTAACTAGTATTGGTGTGTCAATGGTTTCAAAAATTATACTCTGTATTTAACACTGGGTGAAACAGAGGTTATATTAAAATATGAGGAGATGCATTGTATTGTCACATGAATGATATCATCAGTGATGTGGTCATTGATGTCAAATGAGATGTCATCAGTGATGTCATCAGTGATGTCATTTGAGATGTCATCAGTGATGTCATCAGTGATGTCACTGACCGTGTCATGAATGATGTAATATGTGACATCATCAGCAGTGGATTGCGGGTGCGCGATATATAGTTAGTGCAACTAACTATATATGGAATTTCAATGGTTTTGTGTGAGTAAAATAAGGTTTTTTAAATGCTAATTCCTAACTATATATGGTCTATAACCTATGGTTTTTTCAGTGAATTTTCAAGGTTTTGTAAATGCTAATTCCTAACTATATATGATCTATAACCTATGGTTTTTTCAGTGAATTTCAATGTTTTTTTAATAGCAAATATCATAAGCTGTCGAATGTCAAGTACGTGGTAAGTGAAAACATTTTCGTGTTTATGCACACTGATCTGCTTTGAATGGTGCCCCCCCCTCATTTCTATTAGGAGTACTCTCTCTTTGCACATAGTTAAGGGTAGTTAACGCAGGCCTTTGCCCCCGTTGTAATACGTCGTGCCTGCTTCTCTCTCCATTTGATTGATTGTTATCCAAGTATTTACTGTTTTAGAATTGGTTCTCTTTGGTTCATTCTCTATTTACAAACAAACACAGAGTCGCAATACTCTGTTTAGTCTTTGCAGATAACGAAAAATCGTGTAAAAAAAAAAGAAAAGGAATCGAGCAAAATCAGTAGGCCACTAACGGGATCTCTTTTTGCCCTCGCTAAAATAGAAACATTAGGAACAACCCCTCATGACAAATACAAAACTAGTGAAATGAACTGAACTCCACACAATGATGGCTGCAAAACAGCTCGGCTCCGCCACCCACCCCGCCCAAAATAACGATAAAGAGCGGCTGCCATGATTGGTTGCGGAATGGCCACGACGGAGCTACGAAATGGTACTGCTCTCATGCTAACCCCAGCTTCAGTCTGAAACATCCAGAAACACTGTAGACTACCAATTCGATCAGTTCCCGTAGCGCCCCAATGTAACCCGGTAGAGAAGAACTAGCCCTCCCCTCTTTGACTGATGGTTCTTGTTGCCTGTCCCTTCTGTTGTCATTTAACAGAACTATTTAGCCTGCTGAAAGGGGTTGTGTTCCGACCGCTGGTTGGTGGAGACATTTTGACTATATTCTGGACCTGCGTTGTCGCGTAATGCGTCATATGACACGCGGCGTTAGCGCATCCGGAAGTCATCCGGGGCGCGCAGCGCGTAACGTAAGCATAACAAGTCATGTGACTTGTTAATAAAACTTTTCATTGGTTCATTTTACTTTTCTTATTCTAATGATGAAAGGCTTGGTCATATGACCTAAAAATTATGCTTTTTATTACTTCCGACCATTAATTTTTCTTAAATATATGTTATAATGTTCCAGGCTAATGTACTTTCCCGGAAAATTTACAACTGTCCTGCAAGTAAAATATATTCTTTTTTCGAGAAAAAGAGCGTTTCTTCGTCCCATGACGGAGCCGTTGAGTAAAAGAGGGTCGACCTGCTGTCTTAGTCGCCGATACGCCTGAATATGAGATTCTTATCGATCACTTTATGTTGCAGGAATAGAAAACACAACAGCCCTTGACCATTTATCTTTACTGCGTTCCTTCGTATTATACCTTTTACCCTTCATGTAATTGGTCTGCTTTATTTCACTTGCCTTTTAATGATTCTAAAACAGTGACTATTATTAAAAACTTTACCAATGTATATACTACTACCATGTTTTCTTTTAAAAACCTTTATTGTGAAAATTTCATTATACAAATACGAGCCTATAACCACGTGGGCCGGCCACGGAGCAAACTGTAATCGTATATGATGAGTAGACATTTACACTGTAGAGGAACGTAACGGGCGGGCCATTAGGTTGCAAGAACTAAGGTGTCTAACAGTTACGGAATCGGTGGACGTACATTTTATAATTAAAATACGACAGGGCCAGTTACAATAAAATTATCTAGATATACATTTGCGGGCAAGTACCATGGGTGACGTTAATTCGAACTTTCAATAGTACAGTAATCAATAACACATCAGAACTTAATATCAATAGGGATGTCGAAATATTCAATCAATTCTCGTCCCCGCCCGCCATGTGCTTCAAAACTGCATACGTATCTCGTGATTTCAAGGTTCTGCAACCAGTACACAACAAGGAGTTACGAGTCCCATTTATTCCGGCGCCATTTTGGGCGAGGACGGGCAGGTCCAGGATATAGTCAAAATGTCTCTACCAACCATCGACTATGATGATGTTCATATGCTGTATTTATTAGAGTAACACTCATCTGTCCACATGAAATTAATTTGCCACAATCTAAACATGTCATTTTAATCTTTCCAAAGTTCTTCTAAATATTTGGGACCGTTTCCCTTGCCTCTGATGCTGTCAGTGCCACTTCTTTGATGAATGTACTAGCAGGTCAGGGGTTCTCCTCCAAATCTCTTTTATGCAGCACTATAATTAATTGGTGCCACCTCTCCATATGACGATGCATGGTATAGTTACCATAACTATATTTTTTTTCGGTTCCTCTGGAGAGTTCATCGTGGCAGATGAAGCGTGTAACGTACCGGGCATTTACCTTTTTTTGCATGTACAGGAAAGGAAAAAAAAAATCGAGCGTCCGAGTTCTAAGGTGTCCCAGGGCCATTTTAGTGGACCAGGCCCAAATCCAAAGAACAGGCCGCCATTTTGAGAGTCCTGTTGCAGCCGCCTGTCGCTGTAGCATCAAGAGCAGCCGAAACTCAGCTGAATGGCAACTGAAACGGTAAAGGGGCGCCCCACTACAGCAGACGAGCCTCCACCTAGGAAGGCCCGTTCACGCCGCCTCCCCCCCCCCCCTTCGGGCACCCCACGCCGTTATTCGGAGCAGTATTGTAGGATGGCCACACCAATGCGGCAACTTGCTAGACATCACCTCGGTGGTAACCGAATCTCAACGCCTTGTGGTGTCTTCTATTCAGAAAACATTGTTATGCTGCCTTCGACCTATTCGCCGCAAGTGCGCACACAACTCAACTGCATAGCTTGCTAGACACCACCTCGGTGCCATCCGGATCTTGGAATCTCAGCGCCTTTTGGTGTCTTCTCTTCAGAAAATATTGTTGCGCTGCCTTTGGCCCCATTCGCACATCGGTCCGCTACTGACGCCATCTCACAGGCTAATGGGGCGCCCCACGCCGACTTTCAGCATTGTAGGATGACCACACCAGTACAGCAACTTGCTAGACATCACCTCGGTGCCATCCGGATCTCAGCACCCCACTGCAGATGAAGTGCCTCTCAACTATGAAACCACCACGGTGACATCCGGATCTTGGCGCGTTGTGCTGCCTTCGGCCTATTCGCACATCGGTCCGCTACTGACGCCATCTCACAGGCTAATGGGGCGCCCCACGCCGACTTTCAGCATTGTAGGATGACCACACCAGTACAGCAACTTGCTAGACATCACCTCGGTGCCATCCGTTTCTTGGCATCTCAACGCCTAGTGGTATCTTCCATACAGAAAATATTGTTGCGCTGCCTTTGACCCCATTCGCACATCGGTCCGCAACTTAGACATCACCTCGGTGCCATCCGGATCTTGGCATCTCAGCGCCTTGTGGTGTCAGTCAGAAAATATTGTTGCGCTGCCTTTGGCCCCATTCGCACATCAGTCCGCTACTGACACCATCTCACAGGCCAACAGGGCGCCCCACGCCGACTTTTACCATTGTAGGATGGCCACACCAGTGCCACAACTTGCTAGACACCACCTCGGTGCCATCCGGATCTTGGCATCTCAGCGCCTTGTGGTGTCTTCTATTCCGAAAATATTGTTGCGCTGCCTTTGGCCCCATTCGCACATCAGTCCGCTACTGCCGCCATCTCACAGGCCAACGGGGCGCCCCACGCCGACTTTCAACATTGTAGGATGGCCACACCAGTGCGGCAACTTACTAGACACCACCTCGGTGCCATCCGGATCTTGGCGCGTTGTGCTGCCTTCGGCCTATTCGCACATCGGTCCGCTACTGACGCAAACTCACAGGCCAACGGGGCGCCCCACGCCGACTTTCAGCATTGTAGGATGGCCACACCAGTGCTGCAACTTGCTGGACACCACCTCGGTGCCATCCGGATCTTGGCGCGTTGTATTGCCTTCGGCCTATTCGCACATCGGTCCGCTACTGACGCCGCCTCACGTGCCAACGTATTTTCTCCGCATTTTATACCCTATGCCGCATAACAGGTCATGTGACTTGTTTATAAAACTTTTCATTGGTTCATTTTACTTTTGGTTTCCTAATGATGGAAGGCTTGATCATATGACCTAAAAACAACACTTTTCATTGGATGAAAACTTTTTTTTTTCCCCAAACGATGAAAGCCCCACCTGGTTTCTGGATGTTTCAGACTGAAGCTGGCTTCAGCATGAGAGCACCACCATCTCGTAGCTCCGTCGTGGTCATTCCGCGAGCAATCATGGCAACCGCTCCCCACCAGAAGCCTACAGGAGTCGGGGGCCCCCCAAACTTTTGATAAATCCTCAAGGCGGAGGGGACGCTTTCGAGAATGGGGTCCAAGACCTAGCAGACAAGCGTCCGATTTTCAAGGTGTCCCAGGGCCATTTCAGTGGACCAGGCCCAAAAAGGAAAGAGCCTGCCGCCATTTTGAGAGTCCTGTGACAGCCGCCTATCGCTGCACCGCAAGAGTGGGCGCAACTCAGCTGAATTGCGGCTTTTGACACAGTGGACCAAAAACGGACGGAATGGCAACTGAAACGGTAAAGGGGCGCCCCACTACAACAGATGACACTCCACCTGGAGAGGCCCGTTCACGCCGCCTCCCCCGGGGCGCCCCACGCCGTTATTCGGAGCAGCATTGTAGGATACCAAAACCAGTGCGGCAACTTACTGGACATCACCTTGGTGCCATCGTTCTGCTGCCTTGGAACTATTCGCACAACAGTTTGCTACTGATGACCCACCCCCCGCGACGCCCCACGCCAGAAATCTGGACGTTGTGCTGCGTTGGGACTATTCGCACAGCCGACCGCTACTTCGTTGTTTTTCCCTAAAAATGTTTATATGTTATTACTGTTTTTGTTTTCTTGTATATATTTATAAGTTATTAAAGTTTTATAATCTTACTACTTTGTTGGAGGGCTATATATTTTTAATGTGACACATAATTGTAAAAACTTTGATGTACAAAGAGTCATCCCTGGAATCTTCCGCTTCAGGCTCGGTCCCCTCCCCAATCACAATACAGGATGGTTTTCAGATAATAGGAACGCGTCTGCTGTGACGGATCTCATCGAGTGTGGGCCTTGATCTACTACAACTCCTTTGAAGAGGGGTGATTCTTTACAGCTGGGGCCATAAACTACATCTGCAGGGCTAGCTGATACCCTAGGACCGGCCTGGACAATCGGACACAGAGGAAAAGGAGTGTCAGAGGGTGCGGTAGTGAATAGGGCGAAAGGGAGGTGTCGGGCGGGCACAGGGTGTGATTCTCAGGGAAGAGCAGCGCAGATGGGGGGTGGTTTATTACCCATGCATAAGACAGAGAGCGGGGGTGACCACTGCCTGGGGGAGATGCTTGCGAGGGTGGGGAGTCATGCTAAGGATCGACAACGTGCACAGAGTGGGTCTGGTCAAGGCATCTAAAATGACTGCCGTGCACGACAAAAGTGTGGCATTTGAAAAAAGGCAAGATGGCGCAGACAATGTTTTTCAACACTTCCTGATTTCCTTCGAATCGAACGTTAACAGACGTTGGGGCATATTACCAAAGTTAAGCGATATTTATCCCTAACGATGCTTAGCAACGATTTTTTTACCGCTAAGCATCGTCAGAAATTATCGCAGAGAAACCTTGCTATTATCAAGGTTTATCGCAAATACGATAAAAAACGACCGCAATGCATTAATATCGCTGAAAACTCAGCGATATTCATGCATTACCGAGCTAATGCTCTTAGCCATGTTATCCACCTCCCATTGGATAACATGCCTTAGAACTGCTCAGGGCAGGTGCTAGCTTTTGGAGATATTCGCGCTTATCGCGAATATTTCCAAAAGTTGATAATAGGAGATAGCGATGTTAGCGACTGTTTCCAGTCGCTAACATCTTGGCATGCCCACTTTGCATGTCATTAGTGATAAATATCACTCACATGCAAAGTGGGGCCCAAGATGGTCGCTATCTCCTACTAGCCGTCGCTAACTGGTGTTAGCAACAGCTAGATAATACAGATATAATTTTATCTCCGCGAAGCGGAGCGCTGTTACAGATATATATCTTTTTTTGAACGTTAATTTCTCAAAATCCACTGGAGCACATATATTGAGACCTAGCAAAGGCACATCGGACTACCAGTCCCTACAATTTTGCCAAGTTTCGTGCAAATCCATTCAGCCGTTCGATTATTATTATTTTTTTTTTTTTTGCCCCGCGGGGCCCTTTTAAAACCTCCACATCAAACCTAAGAGGTCAAGGAGGATCTACTATGCCCCCTTATGGTCATTTGCCCCTTCGCTTTGGCCTCCTCTTGTCTCTCGATCCTACCGAGAGACAAGATGGCGGCCGCTACGGACTGTTTGCAATGTTTACAGACGCCGGAGAACCAATCAGCTTCGCAAACCTCCGTTACGCGAAGCGGAGCGCTGTTACAGATATATATCTTTTTTTGAACGTTAATTTCTCAAAATCCACTGGAGCACATATATTGAGACCTAGCAAAGGCACATCGGGCTACCAGTCCCTAATATTTTACCAAGTTTCGTGCAAATCCATTCAGCCGTTCGATTATTATTATTATTTTTTTTTTTTGCCCCGCGGGGCCCTTTTAAAACCTCCACATCAAACCTAGGGGGTCAGCGAGGATCTACTATGCCCCCTTATGGTCATTTGCCCCTTCGCTTTGGCCTCCTCTTGTCTCTCGATCCTACCGAGAGACAAGATGGCGGCCGCTACGGACTGTTTGGAATGTTTACAGACGCCGGAGAACCAATCAGCTTCGCTTCACAAAGCTCCGTTGCGCGAAAAGTACGCGAACTGGAGCGCTGCCCGGTCCGCTGTTACAGATATATATCTTTTTTGAACGTTAATTTCTCAAAATCCACTGAAGCACATATATTGAGACCTACAAAAGGCACATCGGGCTACCAGTCCCTACAATTTTGCCAAGTTTCGTGCAAATCCATTCAGCCGTTCGGGCTAAAAGTGAGGCCAACCGCCCTATGGAAAACTCAATGTTAAAAACACGTTTTGGGACCCCCCTTTTTTCTCGGCCCCCCCTTGATGAACCCCCCCCAAATTTTCAAGGGCTGCTCAGAAACAAAATGTGCCATTTTCCTGAAAATTTCAGCCAATTCCGTCCACAAACGCCAAAGTTATTAGACATAGAATTTTCAAAAATCCCATAGAGAAAAAATCCTAACTATATATACCTACTGGCGACCGCCAGTAGGTAATATATATATATATATGTATCCCAAAGTGCTCTGCAGCAAGGACGCACTCATCAGCAGGTAGGTAAAACCATTATTTTATTAGCATTTTGGAAGCAGCATTTCCCCGTAATTGATTCCTTTCGCCAACGCGTTTCAAAGCAGTAAGCTTTTTCTTCAGGGCGTGAATGCTTCTGCGGAGATACTGTCCCACGTGTGCTCAATTACTTTTATGTGCTTCGTAGCACTCTCTGTGCATCTTGGAACTCGTAGTTTGCTTGGTAGCTTGTTCGGTAATTGAGGGGACAGTTAACATTTTACTTTCCCACAGTGGGTCCCGCAGTTTGTCATTTCTTGTAAAAAGGTCACAGTGATTCTTTCACTAGTTCACTATGATTTTCAAGCCCTGATTTTCAAGTTAACTGTCCCCTCAATTACCGAACAAGCTACCAAGCAAACTACGAGTTCCAAGATGCACAGAGAGTGCTACGAAGCACACAAAAGTAATTGAGCACACGTGGGACAGTATCTCCGCAGAAGCATTCACGCCCTGAAGAAAAAGCTTACTGCTTTGAAACGCGTTGGCGAAAGGAATCAATTACGGGGAAATGCTGCTTCCAAAATGCTAATAAAATAATGGTTTTACCTACCTGCTGATGAGTGCGTCCTTGCTGCAGAGCACTTTGGGATACATATATATATATATATATATATATATATATATATATATATATATATATATATATATATATATATATATATATATTCTGCATCAGCTGTGGGCTCCTTCATGGGATCAGTCCCGTTGTCGGTTGGTGCAACGCCGGCCAGAACCCTGGCGCCGGCCAAATTTAACTGCTACGCGTTTCGACACCGAGGTGTCTTGATCACGCAATAATTTGCAGTACAACACACCGTGTATAAATACAATTTTTTTCTCTCTCCATTTCCACAGTAAAAACAGAAAAGGGGTTAGATCGATTATACCACAATGTCCTCCTACTTTTGACTGCAATCATTTGTGCGCCATTTTGTAGTGGTGTCAATACCTTATAAATTCATTCATTTATATGTATATCGTACGTGACATTTGTTTATAGTCTGTTATCAAAGAAATTATTTTTAGAAAACTTCATTTTAAACAGAAAATTTTCAAAAACTATTTGCTCCTTGAGTCTTTTCTGAACATCCCACTTATCGCGGACTTGACCACCTAGCCCATTTTAATCATCTTACTTTGTGGCTCTATACATTTGGCCATCTACATCGCCCAATATATCATATTATGGAATGGTGCCTAACGTCTATCTCTTTCAGTGATAACTGTATCGACATCATTGTGCTCGATTCTATTTTCGGACTAGTGCCCATATGTGTCTATAATTTTGTCGGACTAGTGCCTGACTTTAATTTATTGTTCACACAATTTCATGAGCCATTTCAGTGATAACAGTATCGACAACATTGAGATACATTCTGTCTTCGGACTAGTGCCCCTATTTGTGTCTATAATTTTTTAGGACTAGTGCCTGACTTGAATTTATTGTTATCCCATTTTTATGAGCCATCAGACAATTTACAATACTATAGGACTAGTGTTAAACTCTTGTCTCTTATGTCACCAATATAATTTATATCTAGGATACGAAGATATATTTACGAAATTACTCCATTCTGTCATAACCTTTCGACTTACTGTGGAATTTCACCCAAAGTGCAACCATTCATATGAAAAAATACTTTTATCCAAAGAAATAAAAATAAAATAATGTTATTATTTGAATATAGTAAGAGCAGGATGTATGCTGGCCACACTGGCATTGACGAGTCTTTTTTTCAACTCCTGCAAAATCAAACAAATTATAAACATTGTCATTAAAACCATATCCTTTAAAATCTTTTACAGCTTAATATCCACAATTCCAAATTAACTTCAACTCTATCCAGTTTATATCACAGAGCTTCTTATTCACATTGATGACAGTTGATTCTTTCTCTAAGGAACAATACCATTAGTTAACTTAATCATTATACAAATGAGTTGCTAATTCCTCATCGAGGTTGTGCCCTCCCGGGAACTTAGTCTCTAAATCAATGATCCATTTAGATTCTCTTTTTCTGAGGCTCAACTCCCTATTGCCTCCTCGCTTATTTACAGGGATATGTTCTATTGCAAAGAAACTTAATAAGGAGTTATCTGAGTTATGTTTGTCCTGAAAATGTCTGGCAATGGGATAATGTGGGTCATGATTTGTGATAGCTCTAAGGTGTTCCTGAACTCGTTTTTTAACCATACACGTCGTGCTACCCACATATCTCATTTTGCATGGACATTCCAGGATGTATATTGCAAAGGTTGTACTGCATGTAAGAAACTGATTAATACTTTTGTTTCTATTTTGTCCTGGTCCTATAAATTCTTTTACCATTCTACTTGATTTGCATGCTGTGCAGTGGCCACAGGGATAAAATCCTTTCAGGTTGTGTACATTGGTTCTCTTATTGTCCGTAATATCTCCTCTCACCAACAAATCTCGGAGGCTCTTGCCTCTGCGATAGGTTACAGAGGGTTTCGTACCAATCTCCTGTCCTATGACCACATCAGTTTGTAACATTCCCCAATTTTTCTTGAGGATTCTATGTACTTTTGCAGACTTGTGATTAAAAGTAGTGATAATTCTTGTTACTTCAGTATTTGAATTCTCCTTTTCCTTTTCTTCTAGTGTTGTCTCCCGTGATATCTCTGCAATTTTACTGGTTGCCTTTTTCAGAACCCACTCTAGGTACCCCCTCTCCCTGAATCTTTCCAGCATCAGCTCTTCTTCAGCTGCAAAAAGTTCTTCTGTACTGCAGTTTCTTTTTGCCCTCAGTAGCTCCCTGTACGGAATACTCCATTTCAGTACCTCCGGGTGAGCACTGAGGGCATGTAGAAGACTGTTACCTGCTGTATCCTTTCTATGGAGACGAGTCTCTAGTTTTCCTTCCTGTATTACAACAACAGTGTCCAAAAATTCTACCTGGGTTGTATCGATGGTGGAGGCAAGATGGATATTATACTCATTTCTATTTAGCTTTTCTATGAATTGAGTAGCCTCCTGTCTTGACCCATTCCATCTAATAAACAGATCGTCGATATACCTCAGCCAGACCCCGACATGTTCAAAGTCCGAACTGAGGTTACCGTCGTTTCTTATTTCCTCCTCCCATTTGCCCATGAAGAGATTAGCCAAACTTGGCGCAAAAGAAGAACCCATTGCGGTCCCTCGCACTTGTCTATATAATTCTCCATCAAACATAAAGATGTTATTTGTCAGACAAGTTTTAAGCATTTCTAAGATCATGCCAGAATGTTGTGGGTAGCAACCCTCCCGTGATTTAAGATAGTGTGCACACGCTTGGATTCCCTGGTCATGTTCAATTATAGTGTACAGGGAGCTTACATCAAGTGTTATTAAGAGGCTTCCCTCTCTCCTTTGTATCTCATTCACTTTTGCAAGAAAGTCTTTTGTATCCCTGATATAGGATGGTAATGCTGATAGTCTTTGAGAAAGTGATCTATATACTTAGACAAATTCTCATTCACATTACCTATCGATGACACTATAGGTCTGCCTGGTGGCATCATGGGATCTTTGTTTATCTTTGGTAGAAGATAAAAAAATGGCTAACTTGGGATAATTTTTTTTTAGATAGCAAAATTCTGGCCAGGTGTGGAGTCCCTCATTCCGCCAAGTTATCAGCTTGTCCCATGTACCAATGACACTGTTGTTATATTCTCTCGTACTACTTCTGCAGTAATAATTATCATTAGTGAGCTGTTGTAATGCCTCATTCATATATAAACTCTTCCCCCACAAAACCACATTACCCCCTTTATCCGAGGGTCTGATTACCACATCTTTGTCCTCTGCTAAGGAAACAATGAAATCCCTCTGTCTTTTTGTTAGGTTGTAATTAACTTTCTTATAGTGTTCAGTTTGATTTTTCTGTTTCCTCAATTCTTGAACAACTACATCTTGGAAGGTATCTAACGAGTCATGTGGCATTGCCGGGCAAAAGGTCGACTGAGGTCTGAAAGACGTACATGCCGCTCTGCCTGTATTTAGTTCTTCCTCTATACAGTCTTGTGTGGTAGGAGGTGTACAGTTAGATTCATCCAAATGTTGGGTTAAGTCTATTAATTCACCATCAGTACTAGTTTGTGAGTTTTCTATTCCCACCTCCTCTTGTCTTTGATTAGCCCGAAGAGAGTGTGCCATTTTTTTAGCTTCAACTTTCTAATGAATTTAAAAATGTCTATTCTTGTATTGGTATAATTAAACAGTTCAGTTGGACAGAAACTCAGGCCCAGACATCATTTTTTTTCTCCATATCGGTGAGATTACGAGAAGATAAATTAACGATAGTTTTATTTACCGTAGACATATCCATCATTATTTCCTTTTGTTGAAGCCTCCACGTTTGGTTCCCATTGGCTTTGTTCTTGTTTCTCCTTTGTCTGAGTTTGAGCCGTCTGCGTTTGGACCTGCCTTGCCTCTTGTTCTTCCTCTGCCGCGGCGTGCTCCTCGTGCCCTCCTCGGTGTTGTTTGTACTACTTGGGCTTGTTGTTTTATTTGTCGGGTCCTCAGCACCCAAAATTCGTCTAAAAAACTTTGGCACGTTTTGTTATTATTTCTACGCTTGACATAGTGCTTACTGTCCCTACAGAGGTTTCAGTGTCAGTATCACTGCTTTCTTCAGGTTCTGTTTGTTGTTCTTGGATACTTGCCTCCGCCGACTGTGGTTTTTGGATAGTACCTTGATTGTAGAGATGGTCATATTTTGGACTATACGTCAGAATTCTCCCACACTCATAATCCCCACAGTCCCTATGGAATTTTCTCTGTTTTCGAAATTTAATATCGTCCTCGTATTTCTTCAATCGGGATTTGAGTTCTTGTCTAAATCTGTTTATTTCCTCTTGCTCATTCATTTTAGAAAATTCATCATCCATTTCCTTTGTCTCCTTTAGTAGTAGCTCCCGATCTTCCCATGCATACTTTATTAGAATATTCAACATTACCCTCGAGCTGTTCGCTGAATTGCTGGCCCAATCCTCAAGCATTTGTGGATTTTTTGATTCGCTCGATGGAGTAATGTAAATTCGCAGTCCCCTCGGGACCATTCCTTTGTCCACATAGTCTTGGAGGGATGTCGCTTCCCACCATTTTGAGCATTCTTGTTTACGTAATTTCTCGTAGTGTCTTAATTTTATGTACAGGTTGCTTTCTTCAGGTTTTTTCGGGGGAATCTGTATATTCGCCCCTCTACCCAGAGCACGAGCAAATAGGGTTTGTGCCTCTCTGCGTCTGTCATCTTCATTATCCATTTTGGAATCGAGTCAGCACGGGATTTTTTCTTTCAGTTTTTAAATTTTTCTCTTTTTTCTTTCTCTTTATTTGCTATTAAGCATCTCCCGTTCTTCTTCGTTTCTTATTAAGCAATTTTTTCTCTTATTCTCTTTTCATGTATCACGCTGTTGTTAGTAGAACAATATCAAGCATTTTATTTTTTGGCGTGTCCTTTCTTTTGTTTACAACTTCTATGGTTAATCTGTTCGCCTCCCCACCCAGCTGGGCGGTTCCCGATGCCGTTAGTTTTAAACCCAAGTCAAACAGAGGAAACAACACCTTATTTTTGGGTCGACAAGAGGAAATTGCAAGTATACCCTCCTCCGTCGTATTGCTCGAGCGAGACCTCAAAGAAATTATTTTTAGAAAACTTAATTTTAAACAGAAAATGTTCAAAAACCAATTGCTCCTTGAGTCTTTTCTGAACATCCCACTTATCGCGGACTTGACCACCTAGCCCATTTTAATCATCTTACTTTGTGGCTCTATACATTTGGCCGTCTACATCGCCCAATATATCATATTATGGACTAGTGCCTAACGTCTATCTCTTTCAGTGATAACTGTATCGACATCATTGTGCTCGATTCTATTTTCGGACTAGTGCCCCTATTTGTGTCTATAATAAGACAGAATGTATCTCAATGTTATCGATACTGTTATCACTGAATGGCTCATGAAATTGTGTGAACAATAAATTAAAGTCAGGCACTAGTTCGACAAAATTATAGACACATATGGGCACTAGTCCGAAAATAGAATCGAGCACAATGATGTCGAACATTTTCTGTTTAAAATGAAGTTTTCTAAAAATAATTTCTTTGATAACAGACTATAAACAAATGTCACGTACGATATACATATAAATGAATGAATTTATAAGGTATTGACACCACTACAAAATGGCGCACAAATGATTGCAGTCAAAAGTAGGAGGACATTGTGGTATAATCGATCTAACCCCTTTTCTGTTTTTACTGTGGAAATGGAGAGAGAAAGAAATTGTATTTATACACGGTGTGTTGTACTGCAAATTATTGCGTGATCAAGACACCTCGGTGTCGAAACGCGTAGCAGTGTTGCGGTAATAAAGAATTTTGGTTAATCTTGGTTTGGCCTCCGCGTGTGCAATTTATACGTTCAAAAATATAGAAGTTAAATTTGGCCGGCGCCAGGGTTCTGGCCGGCGTTGCACCAACCGACAACGGGACTGATCCCATGAAGGAGCCCACAGCTGATGCAGATTACAATACGGGGATTATTTGCCGGCCGTTGAAAGAAGAACGGTGAAGTACTGGAACTTCGATAATTCACCCATCCAGAGGAAAGCGTGAGCCGGTACAGCCAAGGTAAGCCCAACTCTCACCGTTGTTGGAGGTGGAAAGGTCTCGCTCGAGCAATTCCAGCTCGAGTGTTTTCCCAGTACACACGACACGGGAGAGCGGAGGGGTTTTTCCGAGGCTAGGGGCTGAAACGCGAAAACACAGACTGTGAGGATCGTTAATACATACGACGGAGGAGGGTATACTTGCAATTTCCTCTTGTCGACCCAAAAATAAGGTGTTGTTTCCTCTGTTTGACTTGGGTTTAAAACTAACGGCATCGGGAACCGCCCAGCTGGGTGGGGAGGCGAACAGATTAACCATAGAAGTTGTAAACAAAAGAAAGGACAGAGCAAAAAATTAAATGCTGGATATTGTTCTTCTAACAACAGCGTGATACATGAAAAGAGAATAAGAGAAAAAATTGCTTAATAAGAAATGAAGAAGAACGGGAGATGCTTAATAGCAAATAAAGAGAAAGAAAAAAGAGAAAAATTTAAAAACTGAAAGAAAAAATCCCGTGCTGACTCGATTCCAAAATGGATAATGAAGATGACAGACGCAGAGAGGCACAAACCCTATTTGCTCGTGCTCTGGGGAGAGGGGCCAATATACAGATTCCCCCGAAAAAACCTGAAGAAAGCAACCTGTACATAAAATTAAGACACTACGAGAAATAACGTAAACAAGAATGCTCAAAATGGTGGGAAGCGACATCCCTCCAAGACTATGTGGACAAAGGAATGGTCCACAGGGGACTGCGAATTTACATTACTCCATCGAGCGAATCAAAAAATTCGCAAATGCTTGAGGATTGGGCCAGCAATTCAGCGAACAGCTCGAGAGTAATGTTGAATATTCTAATAAAGTATGCCTAGGAAGATCGGGAGCTACTACTAAAGGAGATAAAGGAAATGGATGATGAATTTTCTAAAATGAATGAGCAAGAGGAAATAAACAGATTTAGACAAGAACTCAAATCCCGATTGAAGAAATACGAGGATGATATTAAATTTCGAAAACAGAGAAAACTCCATAGGGACTGTGGGGATTATGAGTGTGGGAGAATTCTGACGTATAGTCCAAAATATGACCATCTCTACAATCAAGGTACTATCCAAAAACCACAGTCGGCGGAGGCAAGTATCCAAGAACAACAAACAGAACCTGAAGAAAGCAGTGATACTGACACTGAAACCTCTGTAGGGACAGTAAGCACTATGTCAAGCGTAGAAATAATAACAAAACGTGCCAATTTTGTAGACGAATTTCGGGTGCTGAGGACCCGACGAATAAAACAACAAGCCCAAGTAGTACAAACAACACCGAGGAGGACACGAGGAGCACGCCGCGGCAGAGGAAGAACAAGAGGCAAGGCAGGTCCAAACGCAGACGGCTCAAACTCAGACAAAGGAGAAACAAGAACAAAGCCAATGGGAACCAAACGTGGAGGCTTCAACAAAAGGAAATAATGATGGATATGTCTACGGTAAATAAAACTATCGTTAATTTATCTTCTCGTAATCTCACCGATATGGAGAAAAAAACATTATGTCTGGGCCTGAGTTTCTGTCCAACTGAACTGTTTTATTATACCAATACAAGAATAGACATTTTTAAATTCATTAGAAAGTTGAAGCTAAAAAAATGGCACACTCTCTTCGGGGCCAATCAAAGACAAGAGGAGGTGGGAATAGAAAACTCACAAACTAGTACTGATGGTGAATTAATAGACTTAACCCAACATTTGGATGAATCTAACTGTACACCTCCTACCACACAAGACTGTATAGAGGAAGAACTAAATACAGGCAGAGCGGCATGTATGTCTTTCAGACCTCAGTCGACCTTTTGCCCGGCAATGCCACATGACTCGTTAGATACCTTCCAAGATGTAGTTGTTCAAGAATTAAGGAAACAGAAAAATCAAACTGAACACTATAAGAAAGTTAATTACAACCTAACAAAAAGACAGAGGGATTTCATTGTTTCCTTAGCAGAGGACAAAGATGTGGTAATCAGACCCTCGGATAAAGGGGGTAATGTGGTTTTGTGGGGGAAGAGTTTATATATGAATGAGGCATTACAACAGCTCACTAATGATAATTATTACTGCAGAAGTAGTACGAGAGAATATAACAACAGTGTCATTGGTACATGGGACAAGCTGATATCTTGGCGGGATGAGGGGCTCCTCACCTGGCCAGAATTTTGCTATCTAAAAAAAGATTATCCCAAGTTAGCCATTTTTTATCTTCTACCAAAGATACACAAAGATTCCATGATCCCACCAGGCAGACCTATAGTGTCACCGATAGGTAATGTGAATGAGAATATGTCTAAGTATATAGATCACTTTCTCAAAGACTATGTATCAGCATTACCATCCTATATCAGGGATACAAAAGACTTTCTTGCAAAAGTGAATGAGATACAATGGAGAGAGGGAAGCCTCTTAATAACACTTGATTTAAGCTCCCTGTACACTATAATTGAACATGACCAGGGAATCCAAGCGTGTGCACACTATCTTAAATCATGGGAGGGTTGATACCTACAACATTCTCGCATGATCTTAGAAATGCTTAAAACTTGTCTGACAAATAACATCTTTATGTTTGATGGAGAATTATATAGACAAGTGCGAGGGACCGCAATGGGTTCTTCTTTTGCACCAAGTTTGGCTAATCTCTTCTTGGGCAAATGGGAGGAGGAAATAAGAAACGACGGTAACCTCAGTTCGGACTTTGAACATGTCGGGGTCTGGCTGAGGTATATCGAAGATCTGTTTATTGCATGGAATGGGTCAAGACAGGAGGCTACTCAATTCATAGAAAAGCTAAATAGAAATGAGTATAATATCCATCTTACCTCCACCATCGATACAACCCAGGTAGAATTTTTGGACACTGTTGTTGTAATACAGGAAGGAAAACTAGAGACTCGTCTCCATAGAAAGGATACAGCAGGTAACAGTCTTCTACATGCCCTCAGTGCTCACCCGGAGGTACTGAAATGGAGTATTCCGTACAGGGAGCTACTGAGGGCAAAAAGAAACTGCAGTACAGAAGAACTTTTTGCAGCTGAAGAAGAGCTGATGCTGGAAAGATTCAGGGAGAGGGGGTACCCAGAGTGGGTTCTGAAAAAGGCAACCAGTAAAATTGCGGAGATATCACGGGAGAAAACACTAGAAGAAAAGGAAAAGGAGAATTCAAATACTGAAGTAACAAGAATTATCACTACTTTAAATCACAAGTCTGCAAAAGTACATAGAATCCTCAAGAAAAATTGGGGAATCTTACAAACTGATGTGGTCATAGGACAGGAGATTGGTACGAAACCCTCTGTAACCTATCGCAGAGGCAAGAGCCTCCGAGATTTGTTGGTGAGAGGAGATATTACGGACAATAAGAGAACCAATGTACACAACCTGAAAGGATTTTATCCCTGTGGCCACTGCACAGCATGCAAATCAAGTAGAATGGTAAAAGAATTTATAAGACCAGGACAAAATAGAAACAAAAGTATTAATCAGTTTCTTACATGCAGTACAACCTTTGCAATATACATCCTGGAATGTCCATGCAAAATGAGATATGTGGGTAGCACGACGTGTATGGTTAAAAAACGAGTTCAGGAACACCTTAGAGCTATCACAAATCATGGCCCACATTATCCCATTGCCAGACATTTTCAGGACAAACATAACTCAGATAACTCCTTATTAAGTTTCTTTGCAATAGAACATATCCCTGTAAATAAGCGAGGAGGCAATAGGGAGTTGAGCCTCAGAAAAAGAGAATCTAAATGGATCATTGATTTAGAGACTAAGTTCCCGGGAGGGCACAACCTCGATGAGGAATTAGCAACTCATTTGTATAATGATTAAGTTAACTAATGGTATTGTTCCTTAGAGAAAGAATCAACTGTCATCAATGTGAATAAGAAGCTCTGTGATATAAACTGGATAGAGTTAAAGTTAATTTGGAATTGTGGATATTAAGCTGTAAAAGATTTTAAAGGATATGGTTTTAATGACAATGTTTATAATTTGTTTGATTTTGCAGGAGTTGAAAAAAAGACTCGTCAATGCCAGTGTGGTCAGCATACATCCTGCTCTTACTATATTCAAATAATACCATTATTTTATTTTTATTTCTTTGGATAAAAGTATTTTTTCATATGAATGTTTGCACTTTGGGTGAAATTCCACAGTAAGTCGAAAGGTTATGACAGAATGGAGTAATTTCGTAAATATATCTTCGTATCCTAGATATAAATTATATTGGTGACATAAGAGACAAGAGTTTAACACTAGTCCTATAGTATTGTAAATTGTCTGATGGCTCATAAAAATGGGATAACAATAAATTCAAGTCAGGCACTAGTCCGAAAAAATTATAGACACAAATAGGGGCACTAGTCCGAAGACAGAATGTATCTCAATGTTGTCGATACTGTTATCACTGAAATGGCTCATGAAATTGTGTGAACAATAAATTAAAGTCAGGCACCAGTCCGACAAAATTATAGACACATATGGGCACTAGTCCGAAAATAGAATCGAGCACAATCATGTCGATACAGTTATCACTGAAAGAGATAGACGTTAGGCACTAGTCCATAATATGATATATTGGGCGATGTAGACGCCCAAATGTATAGAGCCACAAAGTAGGATGATTAAAATGGGCTAGGTGGTCAAGTCCGCAATAAGTGGGATGTTCAGAAAAGACTCTAGGAGCAATTGGTTTTTGAACATTTTCTGTTTAAAATGAAGTTTTCTAAAAAATAATTTCTTTGATAACAGACTATAAACAAATGTCACGTACGATATACATATAAATGAATGAATTTATAAGGTATTGACACCACTACAAAATGGCGCACAAATGATTGCAGTCAAAAGTAGGAGGACATTGTGGTATAATCGATCTAACCCCTTTTCTGTTTTTACTGTGGAAATGGAGAGAGAAAAAAATTGTATTTATACACGGTGTGTTGTACTGCAAATTATTGCGTGATCAAGACACCTCGGTGTCGAAACGCGTAGCAGTGTTGCGGTAATAAAGAATTTTGGTTAATATTGGTTCGGCCTCCGCGTGTGCAATTATACGTTCAAAAATATAGAAAATATATATATATATATATATATATATATATATATATATATATATATATATATATGGGCCATAAAAGCGTAAAACTATGTGCCCTACGGCTTATAACACCTCATTGCATTCTATGCAATATGCAATATATAGATGCTTTAACTTTACAAATGTTTTCTTCTAGAGTATTGAAAAGTGAAGGTACCTTGTGAAACCACATTTGTTATACTTCTTTACCGGCGTTTAGATTACCAGCATTCTTTACAGCCTATTAGCAGCTTTCAATTCCACTGTTCAGATCTGACTCAAGTCCCAAATGCCAACAGCTATCTATTCTGCCACTATGGTTGGCCAAGGGGCTTCTTACTGAGCAGGTTTGCCTACCATGACCTAACTATGCTCCATTGGTCCTTTTCTAGTCATGGCTTCCTGTAGTTTGGGGCTGCTTAGAGCGTTTTTTCCAGGGCTGATTTTGGTTTCTTGTCGCAACCTGACCTATAAGTACCTAGTTAACTCCAGGTCCATATTTTTCAAATGATGTGCTATTTGGGTTAATTTTCTTTTGCTTTGATCCTAACATGTCCCTTCTTTATTAAGCAATGCATGTATTTGCTCAATGTAAATGAAATTAAATATCTGGACTTGTTATTAAAGTTGCTCTTCTACTAAAATAAAAGCTTTAGTTAATCAGACTCATTCGTTGTTTGCAGCCACACACCACACAAAGTTAAATAGAGCGCAACAGCATACCAACCACTGATAAATGTGTTGCCAAATAGCACAACTAAGGCCCTTTGTCTAAGACGTTCAATGACGTGGACCATCACTACTAATTTGTTAGTAGATTCTTACAGTCTTTAGTTTGAATATAATGATTCACGTATTGATTATTGGAACGTGAAGTAGCATTTCTGCCAGAAACATAGTCGCTTATGCAGTAAAAAAATATCCGACCACCGTAAGTTGCATTGGTACGAAAAACGAACACATATCGAGTGTTTCTATAGGCAATATTTATATAGTAGTGAAATGTACCTTAAGGAAGACTACATGGCCTGTATCTTCTGGTTTACTCTTTTTTAAAAGGAATTTCGCTGGTGACGTTTGTTTTAAATAATGTTGATCATTTTAGCACTCTCATTTTAACCGTGCTAATATTTGCGGTGCATTGCAGGTTCTTGTGGTTTCCAAAAGAAATTAAAACAAACACAAAACTGAAGTTCAAGCTTTCTTTGTGGTGCAACTGAAGCATGAAGACAAATGTTCCCGAGTCAGCTTTGCAATAACTTACTGTTACAACTGTACTTCCTAATTGCTTCTGAATTTTTTAATACTTACAATAGATGATTAATGTCTTTTGCACTGCACAGCATTCTTTGGGAATTACTTAAATAACTTTCATCCAATACCGTGGGCTATAATTACTTAAAAATGGATGTATCTCGTGAATGATGCAAATCATCTTTCTGAAAATATTTAATACAACTAAGGGAGCAGAATATGTTTTTTTTCTAAAAACCACGAGCTGTCATGTCATTCTTTTGGGGCTTTCCATTACCGAAGCCTCAGGGATTTTTATTGTTTCAGCTGTTTCATGTACAAACACATATTGCTTTTAACTCGTTCCATAAATAGACTGTCCTTTGTCGTCCCTGAGCCACGGGCTGTTTCAAACTCCATTTGTTTTCATGATGTTCATTTTTTAAAATTAAAATGTGTTTATGTATTTTTGCTCCTTTTAATTAAGTGTTTGCTTCTTTATCGATGACAGCCTCTCCTTCGGGGTGCATCTGTTTTTCATTTTATTGTTATGTCTTATGAGATGTTAATTTCCCAGTTCTCTTGCATGTATGACCCCAATAAATTATGATTGTTAAATTGAGTTTAGTTGCAAGGCTAGAAAATATGGCAGTTTAATTGTGGGACAGGCATGCAAAGTCAGACAAAGGAAATTCAAATAGATGACCTCACACACAAAACTGGGGATGTCCTTCTAATGGCTGGCAAAATATCACCTTTGCCCAGGTCTGTTGATCTGACAGCCATTCGTGAATTAAAGTTCACTTCTTTTTACATGATTTGTTTATCTCTGGCTTAGCAGTGCACCTGTCTGGAAGAAATATTGTAGCTAATACTTTAACATATACCTAGAGTTGTTTTTGGCTGCCTCCCGATTGGAGAATTTGTAGTTTACGTTATGCTACTGGCTTTTTTTGCTATATCCTTTTGTCTTTCACTGCAATGCAGAAGCGAGTGCCCTACATCTAAAAATGCACTGTGATTAAACTCTCAATCATTTATGTCAACTATTTGTGGTATAAAACAAACTTATATTGAATTTTAAAACTAAATGAGCACTTTTAGATGTCCCTGTGTCAGGACACGAGGATCACATGGCTCCCTATTTTTTTATAATTATTTTTCAGATTGGAATACCTCTTGGGGTCAAGAGGATATGCAAAACGACATCGTGTATTTTCTTCTAGTTTCCAGAGCTCATCCTTATTGCCTTGGGGGCAGACTGTGTTTTTTTAAAAACTTTGATCCTCAGCATTGTTCCCTGACTTGCGACAGGGATGTTTCTTTAGAAATAATGTTCAGTCCCTGGTACGTTTATTAAACAATCTTAAGTTTCCTCTGGATCCCCCAGACTGACATCAAGTATGTATTCTTTTATTTTTAAGTGGATACCAAGGAAGACTTTAATATAGATATGTGCTGGTGTCCATGCACTGGGAAAAACACAGGGATATAATGAAGGCTCCATCGCCATCTGATGTTCATTTTTATATAGAAACGAAATTAGAGAGGGATGGGGAAAGAGAAGGTTATCTCAATTGAAATCTTTTTAAGGGTGCAACGAGGAATTTTACTGGGTTTTGAGGGTGGGGTGAGTCAGCAGTACACTAGGGTCTGCGGGAGAAGTGGAAGAAACAGTGGATTACCTGGGAATGAACAGGCAGACATTGGAGGAGGAATGACAGGCAAAGGATGTAGTGAGCCAAGAATAGAGTTTGGCTCTTATGACTGAAGTAGTACCAGCCAAGGTGAGGGGAAGAGATGGAAGAGAAAGGGAGTCAGGGATGGGTGTCTGATGCACAGCCTAAGGAGGGAAGAAGTATAGGAGATAGAGAAGGTTCTAGAAAAGAGAATCATTCCTTTGGCTCAGACTTTTAGGTTCTGAGAGATATATTGGTGTTGACGTGGGTCCATCACAGAAGTGCATCTTTCAGGAGGAACTTCAATGTCCCACTGCAACAGAATCTGCCTGGATGGATGCCCAGGCTGCTCTGAAGCATCGATTCCGGCCAGGCTATTCTAAGGCTTCAGCGGTCTGTGCAGGTAAGCGCAGTGTGGTGGAGTGAGGCAGGAGGGGAAGGGGGAGTCTCCAGATGACGTAATAGGAAAAATAAAATAAATATTTCCTATTCCATCATCTCTGGACACCCCACCCGCCCGCCCCACTGCGCTTACCTGCACAGACGACTAAGGGGTCCGACAAGAGGCATGAATGGTGAGACCGAGGTACTAAGAGCGCTCAACAATTACAGTAGAGTTAAACTGGTGCTCTATGGGGTCTGCCCAGGAAAGGCATTGGTGCAAACTATGTTTACAGAATTAAAAGTCGAACGATGGAGGCCATCTGGAATGGCATGTGTGAGACTGGTGTGTTGTGAAAATTGTAGGAGTTACCCAAAATATCTAAGCGGACCATCCAGGTTTGTTGCAAGAGAAAAGACACACTTACCGTCGCAATCATCTGCTGCCTGCTACTTTGCTTTGGGAAAACAGGCCCCAGAAGCCTCTGCTCCCTGGAGGGAGAAACCGGGGACGTGCTACAAAAGTGCCTGTAACCACCCGTGGCGCATGACGTGTGCCGGCCGCAAATGGGTGAAGCCCGGGCCAAGGGCGGGCCCGTCATTGACAGAAAGAGGCAGGGCAGCTTCCCCTCCCTTGGGTTTTGGAAACTGGGCAAGGTGTCTTACTCGTGAGTGCATTAACCACTTTCACTTTTGATTTTGATTTAGACTGCTAAGACTGTTTTTTTCTTCAAACTGTTTCTATACTTGGGATCCTCAACCAGAGCTGACTAGGACCAATATTGGAACTTTGCAGTTGGGCGTGACTCCCAGCAACATTGTATTTGACTCATGATAAGCCCTTATACTGTTGATTCCCCCCGCTTAAGAGTGTGCTATTTCTTTGTTTGATTGTAAAATCGTTCCATTGAAGTTTGCCTCCTTCATTGGAACCTTTCTCTTTAAACATTTAGTTTTTGGGAGCAGTTTACAAATCACAAACTTGGTAGGCTGTGGGGGTTGTGAGTCCAACCTTATTTTTATATTTATCTAAGTACCACGTGTTGCTATGTGGAAGAGGAAATCTAGCATGTTTGAGGCAGGGGATAGAGGTCCTCGGACCAAGTTTAACAAAGCTGAGCAGGTACGCAAGTCTGCAGGAGGCAATTGCATTATTGATTGCATCGACTATCTTCTTGTCAAATGCGAGAACATTCTAGCACCACCAAATGATTTATCTATTACCTCCCGCTCTCCTAGCACACATTGTCCATGCACCTCCACCAGCAGTTCAAAGCTCACCCAGCCCAAATGTATTCCACCAATGTTTAGGACACCCAAAACACACAACTTCCACAGTGTCCCAAACACTAATGACTAGTCCCGAAGTTGAAGTAAGACAGCCTATTGCACCTCTTAGGGACATTGATAACAACACAACTGATACTAACTTAGCTATTGGCCTTATTTTATCACATAGATTCCTCCCACTCCAGCACGCACCACACACTGTAGAGGTAGAAGGTTCAGGAGAGTCTCCCAGTCTTATTAGCAGGGGGTTGGAAACAGAAGATGAAGGAGGGCCCCTAGATAACCTCGTAAAGGAGAACTTCCCAAACGTCCACGACACCAAGGGTCAGGACACTACCAGGATTATAACAGATTTGAGGACCAAGGTAGACCAACTTTAACGAGCTGTATAAGCTCTCACTGAGCAAATTGCACTCTTAATAACTAGAGAAGATTCAAAAGGTTACACAGCTAAGCAGACTCCTAAAAAATCCATGGATTGACCTAGTAACCTCAGCAGGCCATCTGGTCCAGTCTCTGTAACATGCGTACCAGCTGAGAATTCCACCCGTAATTTGTTCCAGATCTGCCAGCTGGGAAAACCAGTAGTTATGCTAATAGTGCTCATCGGGCAACACTAGGCTTGCTTCTATCTAGCGGCCAACCATCCCATCTTTCTACTGATAGAGGCTCCAAACGATACCCAAGTGTTAGGAGTGTTAAGCACCGAGGGCCAACTGTGACATCTACATGACTAATGTCCCCAGGGCTACTTCTCATGGGAAATATGAGGGTGAAGACTCTTTAGTTAACAAATGCATACATTGGATTCGTTATGTGAGGGGCTGCTGTTCAGTGATCAGAGAGGATATTTTTTTGGGCAAAATGGTTAACCCATATAAATTCCCAGATGGACTGCATAGAATTGCACCTGGCAGATGAGAACTAGTTCTACAATCTAATAGCACTGGAAGCTAGGACAAGTCCACCATCTTACACCGATGTTCGACTGAAATACCTTCCTTCAACACAATCATTGTTACTAGCTACATGCCAACCTGTTGCCCACCAGTGCTTAGACTTGCCTCTTGACACTAATGATTGACTTGAGCGTCAAACCGCTTTCACAGGTCTTATAATACATCCACCCAAGTCAACACTCCCACCAGCTAAAATCAGTCATTCTTATGTTGCAACTTCACTATCAGCCACAACCACCAGTCTCAGTCCCATTAATCGTCACACAGGTGCTATCCACAGTTGGAATGAGGGAGTTTGCCTCTTGGAACCCCAGCTAGGGATGCAAGCTGAGTCCAGGGACGATGGGGACCCTGCTATTTACTTAGGAGAACAGATTGAACCAACAAAGCTTAACCTATTATCTTGGAATGTGGCTAGGGTGAGGTCTAAGGTAAATCTTGCTCACTGGATCCAATACCTAGACCATTTTGATATTTGCATTTTACAAGAAACATCGTCTCCCACTACTATTTTTATCCCTGGGTATGTTACATTCCACCACCCAGTGATTACCAATAAACGTGGTCGCCCAGCTGGGGGTTTACTGATTTTAGTAAAATTCAGGCTTCATTGCACTGTCCAAGAACTTACAATGAATAGCCCAGATTTCCTAGCAGTTCAGATTAGGGGGAGATGGAATAGGGGTGGATCTCTTTAACGTCTATGCCCATGGGTCTAGAGCTGGATGTACATCGCCCACACTACGCGAACTGGAGAACCTTCTTTATGCTAGGGAAAATCAATCCTCTCTAGTAGTTGCTGGTGACATCAATGTCACATTTGAAACTCTAGGGCAGGATGACCTGTGCTATACTAGGGAGGAAGATGAGCTGTAGTTCATTCCTCTTTTAGATTTAGAACCCATCAAAAAATTGTACCAAATGGCCTTGAAACTCAATGCTCTAACTCTCGAGTTTGGACTGAACGTCACCAACGGGTGCACTGAATCAGACAAGTTTGGTACAAGTACATACAACCAATCCACCAACACTAGTCGTATCGATTATTTCCTGTTGTATCTGAAACTGTGGCCTAAAGTAATTGATATGGTAGTAGGAACCACTATGAATAGTGATCACAACCCGCTCGAGCTGACCTTGACTTCACCCTGGGCCAAAAGCCCGTCCCCCCAGATATCACATTCACAACTAGTGAGGTATGCCCTACCAATGACTTCAGACAAATTAGATGGGCACATATAGCCATGAATCCTGAGAAAATAGATTTGATGAATGCCGACCTGGAGACTAATACTAATCAGATGCTTAGACTACTAGAGTCCCTGGGAGACTTGGATAAGCTAGCTCATTACCACACCAATTTCTTTAACCAGCTGGCCTTATAATTTAGAACATCAGGACCCACACAGCATGTGTCCAAGAGCTCTAGCCCACAACATTCCTGGTTCAATTGTGAGTGTAGGAACCTGAGATCTAAACTGGATATAGCTATTCAAGCTAATAATGTGGTGGTAGTGAAGGATAATAGGAGGGCCTACAAGATGGCTTTAAATAAAGCCAAAAAGGAATGGGAACAAGATTGCTGGTCTTTGATCAAGGAAGCTTGTTATAAAAAACAACACACATATTTTGGCCCATGGTGACCAGGGGTGTTGCAGCAAGACCTCGGCCACCGAGTAACAATATTTCTATTGATACACGTTACTGAAATTTTTACTCATTATACACTGTAGAAACTGAGCTCGCAAATGTGGCCTTCGAGTTCGAAATCAATGTACTTCAGAAGATTGGGTTTTTCACTTTATCAGCTATAATGTCCAGCCTTAAATCGATTGTTAGATCAAAAACCCCTGGGCCAGATGCCGTTCCTGGAGATGTTTTTCTCAGTAACATTGAGAATTGGTCAATCTATATTCTTACTTTGGCCAATGGTATTGAAGCAGGTTCCACAATTTCAGCTTCCTGGAGGGGGGCAGAAGTAATTCCGGTGTTTAAGAAGGGTGACCACTTGATACCCTCGACTTACAGACCTATTAGCTTGATCGATAGTGCTCAGACAGTCTTTGCCCGTGCACTCCTTGCTAAAATACAAACTTGGATAAGTGACAATAACATTCTGTCTCATTATCAAGCTCGATTTCGATGGAAAGTAAGCACTATCGACCACGTTTTCTGCTTCCTACTATTGGCATGGGTTGGGATTGCCAGGACCAACTGAGCGACCCGATTAGGGTAGAAAGGGGAGTTTGCCAGGGATGCGTTCTAGCTCCTACCGTCATTTCACTTTTTATCAATGGCGTTGTACAGTATCTCACTGACAGTACAGCTGATGCACCGACCCTGGGAGGGAGTACAAGATAACAACCTTACTTTTCGCAGATGAAACCCTGATAGTCTCCAAGACCCCTAGTGGCCTGCAACATCTTTTAAAACTCATTTAATCCTTTTGCGCACTGAGAGGTCTTGAGCTTTAAACCACAAGACCAAACTTTTAATGTTGAACCTCCATAGAACCTTCAGGGGTAAGTTGTTTCTGGTTGGGACCCCTCTCGAGAAAGTAAGTACCTTTAATTATTTGGGTATTACTCTCTCTGATGAGTTGACTTGGAAGCATCATGTTAAGTGGCAGGACCTCCAGCTCAGGAGAATCACAGGGGCTCTGAACAAGGAGCATAAGAACTAGTCAAGTAAGCCAATAGCTGCCCCTCTTTGCATCTGTGACCATAATGCAGTGGGTACAGCTTTATATGGGGCAGAACTCTGGGGTTTGACCAAATGGTTGCACTACTCGACTCAATACAAATTCTTAAGGTCATTATGCTTGCTCCCCCAGAGTATTCCCCTGCATCCTATCCGGTTAGACATGGGCAGAAGTTCAACTGTAGAAAAGCCCAGCTAAGACCTAAACTCCTCTGGCTACACCTAAAAACCACTCTTGAGTTACACCCTTATACTACTACCCTAGAGGAGGTATATCCACTTGATCGCTTCAACACATTTGAATGGATGATTAAGGTGAGGTTTATGCTTGATACTTTAGGGCAGAAAGGCGCATGGAACACTAAAGCCCAAGCATTGCTACTAAGTTAAGCCCTGATCAAGAAGCAATATTGAGACTGGGTGGCATAGTCCTCTATTACTTGTGTAACTTGAGGCCGTTTGACACTTGATTTTTTGGAGTTTAAACTGACATGCGCCTTTGAACAATGCTTGGAGACTATCACAATACTACAGGACAGGAAGTTCTACATGCAATTTAGATTTGTCTCACTTCCCGTAAACACCTTTACGGTTTTCTGGTGGCATTCCCCCACCATATCGCAGCTTTGCTCAGGCTGTCCCCTTGCAGCCGAGTCAATCAGCCTTATTTTCTTTGTGTGCTCCAGATGCCAACTGCCAAAAACTAAGTGGTTAGCTCCGGCTTGCAGTCGGCTTGGTACTCGACGCCATAATGAAGCCTTACACATTTTAAAATCTGACTCAAGTATTATAATAGTTTGTGCAGTTACCAATTTTTTTGGTAAGGTGTGGATCATTAGGAGGTCTGTGATAAAAATACAGCCATTGAAATTCTTTATAACAATCCATTTTCATACTGTTTTTCCCAAGTAAATATCCATTTCAGGTTTGGTTTGAGTGTTATCTCTATGGCGGGTCATGCTGTTCTGTTTCTACAGTATACATTTATGCAGAACCTCATGATTTATTTCTTTTGTTCCATGTTGCTTTCGTGGAGTTGCTTGCATAATCCTCACTCGAATTAACTTCTTCAGGAGGTTGGGTCTCCCAGTTGCTATTATTTATTTTTACAGCATGGTTTTGAGAGTGGTGTATCTAAATTTGATTTCAATCCTGTGAGTTGGCTGTCAATTAATGGTCTTCATTGTACAGCTGACGTGGAGTATGGTCGCCCTAATTTCCACTCCTCCTTTTGGAGGAGAAAGATACTTTTTATCATTGTCTTAGTAATTTTGTCTAATTGGCAATGCTAGACGAGTTAGATCCACTGCTTCTTTTGCACGCATACATCCACTTTCCTTGTATTCCAGGCTCAACATCCCCTAGGCTACAACTATAATATTGTCGATCAGAGTCTAGATCGTTTGAGATAGTTCTTTTCTTTCGTTATGCTCAATCTTTTGTTGCTATTGTATGCACTTGCACTTTCTGGCCCGCTCTGCCTTGGGTTGCAGATTACTCATTGCCCTGGACATCAACACCATTTCTTAACCTCCTTATACGGGCATTTAGATGGACTGTGCTAGTGTTTAGCTACCAGTTTTTAGCATGCTGCTCCATTTTCCCACTGTACCTTATACATGTGCACTTTTTGGTCTTCTCCCCAGAGTTTGTAGACCATTAATGGTTCTGTATATCAAATTCATCCTGCTATTAATCCCCGCACTTGGATACACAACTTGCTGATTGTCATGACGAAGGTTTGTCGAACCGATAGATAATTAATTTATATGCCTGCTTTTATTCCTTTTGTATTGTATGCGTTGCACTTTTATGGTCGTAATGACCGAAATAAAGTATTCGATTCATATAAAATAAAAAGAAATAAAAAGATAGGCTAAGTTAGCCAGTGAATCTATTATGCCCACCCGTGAACTTGGTAGGAACAACCTAATTTTACAAAGTTGATTAGTCTATGGTGTCAACTGTCAACCAATGAGTAGGGCAGATATGACCCAGCGATGCCCAGCTCACGAATATGTTGCAGAATTTATAAGACTAGTGTTTGGGATCCACCTAGTATCTTTATAGAGTGTAGGGGGCACCCAGTGCAACATAATCTACAAACAGATTGCACCTATGCGTTTAAAACAATATTTATTGGGTGCAGATGAAACCTATTGAGAGTACTCATATAATGGAAAAACCTTGGAATTTAATGTCGGCACCTGAACATATGAGCGAGATTCCTCTCTAAGTACTACCTAGGTGTGGTCGTGTTTTTGTTTCATGTTCATGTATGTATTTTGTCTGTAGACTACCTTGCGCGTGCATTATGACAACATCAGAAATTCACAATGTAAATACTTGTAAGTTTCTTGTTGGAAATACTGCCATTTACGGAAATTGTGTGATACACCAACACTTCTGAGGAAAAGACTTGGAGTCCTGCATCTGGCGTTTGTTTTAATTCTTAATTGTCCACGTTACATATTTTGTCATCATATGCCTCCTGTGTCTATTCTCTCTTAACTGGGTGTTCTATCAAGCATAGGAAATTGGGCACAATATAAATCTGGAGTTTAATCTTAGGAGCAGCATGAGTTGAGTAATAATGTACCAGTCTGTGCTTGGCAGATGGAATAGTCTATACAAAAAGGCTATTACGTTCCTTAAATGCAATTGAAATGGTTTTCAAATTAATGTGGCATTTAATAGCATAATTTACAGGAAAATCTGCTCTTCTTTGTTCTTCGCAAACGAAAACTTCAAATTGCATTAGGTTTCTTTGGAGAGGAACCATGCATTCAGATTGTGATTGTCTGTGGTTAAGCAACGTAAACAGAGAACCACTGGGTGTGATAATATGATTATTTGACATGTACTTTACACGAACAATGTATATTAAATGTATATTAAAATACCACGCGAAGGTGGACTTGCATACTTTTATTAAGAAGCACTATGGTAGCAATAACAATGTTGCTTAATTAAGAACGCATAGATAATCAACTAAACATACTTTATTGTCTGCTAATCTGAAGAGCAAGATGCTTAATAAAGGACAATCAGCAGCTGATTCTTTCATACTATTTGATAATACATTTACAATTACAGGACTAATAGTGAATAAGTGGCATGTGGTCATTAACTATAGCACAACATAATTTCCAATTTTCTAAACAGCATAATGTAATGGATAGTGTGCTGCGAACTGAATCAGAGATTAACAATTACTTTAAAGAGGAACAGGAAAAATAAATAAAAGTTGAAAGACCTGCCAAATAAAAATGTCTGTGAAATAAGACACTGTAAAATAAACAGTTTCGATCCAGTAATGATCGTTGTTTTTATTGTGTTTTTTATGATCTAGAATTAAGCACCTATATATGTTTTGCTTCATATGGGAATGTAAAAAAAGTCAATCAGAATCCTTTGAAGTTGAAGTGACAAAATGCTTGAACATTGATGGTGAATGAACATTAATCATCAAACATTTCGGAACATTGTTCATAATCCTATGGCGTGCACGTGATAAAAGGGGATTTTAAAGGTGTGTCGTAGAGGTCACTATTGTGATATTACAGTTGGTGTAATACTCATTTTACACAGCAAGCAAGACGTTTTTCTATATTTGAAGCAAATTAGCTATTTATTTTGCAGTTAGTGTGTATTGTGATATTCACCCGTCTAGGAAAATGTATACAGTTTGGAGAGGTGACTATAATGTGCTGGTAATTACATTGTTTTATGATCGTTAACGAAAGCTTATTAAAAGTTGCACTAAACTTCTAAGGGAGTGTAAACTGTAACGTTTTTTAGTAACCATCTTGAAGGTCTATTGTAAAAAGACAGTTCTGCGAGAGTTGCACACTTTTTCACTTTGTCATTTTGAAATCCAAATCAAACCCTTTTGGAACAATTTATTCTGCAAGTATCCCTTTCTAATTCAATAGAATTGGTCTAGCTAAGATATGTTTATAACAATCAGATAATTATTTAGAATTTTGATGAGCTGTTCACTTACCCGCTAGGGCCTCCTCTCTGGTCCAGAAGCAACCTTCCTGCCTTGAGAGATCGATGTCAGCTTGCTGAGGATACCATCGCTAAAACTGTTTTCTCTGGCTCAGCAGTTGCACTTTTTGTGAAAATGTAGGCCGGCCATGATAATGGCTAACCAACTTTTTTGTTTTTTTTCGTTTTTGCTTTTTTGCTTTTTAGAAACCAACACCCAATTTGGGTATTTGTTTCTACAAAACAAAATAAATAGGAACATCTGCACATTTAGGGGTGCATTTCATGGCAGTCACTTCTCCTTAAATCATGTCACAGGTTTCTCATTGTACAGTCACTGTTGATAAGACAACCTAGAGTTTCAGTTGGAGGACTGCACCATGAAGCTTAGATACAGTTTTCCCTGTTCTTGATTTTTTAAAGATTCCTTCATGAGCCTTGATCCAGCGGCCTATAGAAAATATATCATAAACAACGCTACCCAACTTCATAACCTATAAACAAAATTCTAAACTAACTTATGGACCCATTTATAAACATGACATATTTGGGCCTACTGAATCAGGTGGTCAGATTAAATCTATATACACATTATTTACAAACTATATACAAATTTATACATCTGCATAAGAAATATTATCATTAGAATAAATCCTAACCATTTAAACGACCACCATTGCCGATGGGATCTAGCTAATAGTAACCTACACTTCTGAATAACCAAGACCAGCTTGTTTGTCAAAAGTAAGATTTTATTTACTAAATTATGGTATTTCAAAATGTAATTTTATTATTGTAATTTTATTAGCATTAAAGTAAGCATGTTTGGAAAGCTTCATGAGAAAAATACAGTTTAAGTAAGAAATTCAAGGTTTAAGTAAGATTTTAACAGTTTAGCATTTCTAAAGCCTAAGTCCCTAGCTAAGCTAAATAAATGGAAAATAAAGTAAAGTTCATTGAGGATTCTTACGTGCTCCACGCAAAGTCCAGCAGCACTTCACCCTCATCGGAAAGTCAGAAAGCAGCAGCCAGCCCATCCCTAAGGGCATGACTTTTTATACCTTTCTATGCTAGCTAAACTAAGCGAAGGAAAGTTTTCATAAATCCACGAAGTCCCATTGGTTGAGAGTGACAAGTGACATGTCACCCATATTTCAAAAGTTCCATTAGGTCACGTTTCTTAAAGACCATTGTCTTTTCCGAATGCAACCAGGAGCTTCCTTGGTTTGCAACAATTGTAAAATAATGTTCTCACAGTGTTCATTTCATTTCCGCGGGTGCCAAGTTTGAGCTGACAAAATTGTCCTTTATCACTGACTTCCGACCTTGGCCACGTCCGACAAAATGATGACAGCAAGTCAGATTTGCTTAGTGAATGCAGCTTTGACGAACACTTTTTCAGAATGGGCATCTCGTGACTTGTGCAGAAGTAAAATTCAGCTTTAGTAAACTCGAGCAAACTAGGCCCAAAAGCAGACAACTTATGCTTTCTAGTAATAAACAAACACAAGAAAAGTATTAATGTAAGAAATAATGTTGATTCTGTATCCACCCTAGGTTTACTAATTAATTAACCCTCCCGATTAGTTTAATGTTACCTAGCAAAATGCAAACAAATAAAGCAGCGTTTATATCTACCAGTCTTCATGAATCCATGAAACATATATGCACCTAGAATAGTAGAAATGACATCACATAGACAAGGGAAAGCAAAATAAGCACATGCTTCTTTTAAGTTTGCTGCAGTTAGTAATGACAAAAACGAAAACAACAAATTATTTTATTATTTTACACGAACAAAAAGATGCAACATTTATGCACGTTTATGAGCACACATGTTAGTCCCCCCATGTGTAAAGTTTAATCTAGGTTGTATTAACACAATACATCACAAATCATTAATATTATTATTTATGTTATGGAAATGTGACTTTGCGAGTTTAAACAAAATTTTGTTTTCTATCTCGCTCCATCAACTCCCTCATCTGGTGATTAACAAATCACCACACCAACACCCAAAATTTTGGTAATTTAAATTTCCGGGAAAATGATTCAAATTCATTTGTGTCAGTAATCCTAAAAATCTGTTTCTGCATAATCTTTGGAATTAGCATAACGCTCTCTATGTAACTCCTGTAATTCAATCTCTCTTTCTTCTTCTTTTCTAAGTTTATAGATCCTTTTCTTTTCTTTCAACTGTTTCTTTCTCTTATGCAACAAACAACCTATTTTTGTCAGAATAAAAATGAACACTATTATAATCAAAGGTGCCAAAATCTTGCCAAGAATTGAACTACCAATATCATGAAACCAATTTTTAATAGCTTGGAATCTTTTTGAAAGTTTCCCTGTAAAATCATCTTCTTCTAAAGGAATTATCTCTGAATGCATTTGTGTAATGTTTTTAATGTACATCTCAATATTCTTACTTTCATCAGGTATATATGTGCAACAATGTTGTACATGTAAAATGCCACAGACTCCTCCCTCTTTTGCTAGGAGTATGTCTAAAGCAAGGCGATCTTGAATCACCATAGATCTGATTGCAATTACCTCAACATTCACTAATTGGAATCCATCAGCTGTGTCTGTTGACAATCTGTCAACAATTGTGGACAATTTTCTAATTCTCCCTGCGTTTAGGGTTATACCAACAAAAGGTATCACTGCTTGAAAAATATCTCCCAGAACTTCTGTAAAAGTTTCTCTTTTGACTCTATTTACATAATTATGAATTTTGAACAATCCTTCTGAATCTCTATCAACATGAAACACTTTAGGAAAAACAATTCCCACATAACAAGTTCCATACCAATGGTCTGGAAGGTTGTAGTAGGCTTTGTCACCACAAACAAAATAAATCCCAGGGAAGATTGGATCTTTTCCACCTTTGAATCCCCAACCTCCCAAAATCTGATAAGTATCTTCACAGTTACTTGCACCTACAAAATAATTATCAAAAAGTGTATTATCTCTTCTAATGCAAAGCTTTCCACTAACTGGTTTGTCTATGTGAATTGCAACGTTTTCAAGCATTTTGCCATTTAATTTCTCATCCTCTTTTTGCCAAAATTTTGACTTAGTCTGCTTGACTAATTCATTTCTTTTGTAAATTGCTCTTCTCTCCTCAACCATATTCAAAAATTTCTTTCCCTCAGCACTCAATTTGCAGGTTAGATTATTCTTATAAGCATACTCATAAGTGAGTTCATTAGTAACAAGGAAACATTCTCTCATTTGTTTGGCTTTCTTGTGCTTATTTAAAGCACCCACAATTTTTATATTCGCAAAAATCTCATCAAAATCTGAATAGTAATATTCTAAGCGTCCAGTTTGATAAAATAAGCTAGTTAACACACTACATGTTACACCATATGTAAGAGGAAGCATATTGTATGTCACTCCCTCAGAAACAGAAGCAGGTAACTTAACGCAGACATAGCAGTCTTTTGCATCCATTACCTTGACAGATTCACTCAAAAGTTTTGTGAATGTATTACTTGAAAAATCACTAATAGATTTATCTTGATGAATGTTAGGTTGATGATCAATAACTTTTGCAGATGCACTATGTTTAGTTTGACTAACCAAAGCTTTGCTTGTCATGTTAACTTTGTGTAATTCTCTATTCATCTCTAATGGAATGATCACAGCTAAAACTAACCAGAGCAGAATTAAAATGAGCAGACACACCAGAGTCATTTTACAGCATCTCTTAAAAACAGAACACTTTGAAGTGCTCTCCTTAACATAAGGCATTTTTGGTTAGTTTTGCCTCAAAATTTAAAAACAAAATTTATTTTAAAATTTCTAAGAATTAAGAATTAAACTATTTATACCCCCCTTTTAAAATAACTTTATTTTAAAACCCTAAACAAGTTTTCTTCGACCTTATGTCATACATAAGATTTCTTCAACTAAACAGTTTTTCTTCGACCTTATGTCAGCTAACAAAATTTCTTCAGCCTTTTGCCAAATTAAAATTTCTGTACTTCAATCATTGTCACTAATTTCTTCTATTTCGTTTTCTTCTTCACTACTACCATAAATGTCAATAACGGGTGGAATTACTAAATAAGTCCACTCAGGAGACTTGTATTTCTGGTTTGGTCTCACTATTCTTTTTCCTTTTCTCGACACCACTTCAATTTTCCTTCCAACTCCCACTTCCTTTCCAGGACTCTTTTGACTACTGATTTCTTCAACTTGCTCTTTAGGTTTCTTGATCAACCTGACTCTCAATCTTCCACCAGGCCAGTAGTCTGCTTTTCTCACGTATTTCTTCTTTGGTTCAGAAGCATTTGATTCTGACTTCCAAGCCCTTTTCTTTCTGTTTTCTCTTTCACCATCCACGTCACTTTCTTCAGTCTCGTAGTCTGAAATTTCAATTGACTCAGGAATTTCTCTATTCGGCAGTTTTACTCCTTCAGGAACACTTCTCTGTTTTCCAATACTGGTACTTGGTAATTCGTCTTCTTCTTCTTCTTCAATTACCTCCAACTTCCCAGACTTTGGATTTCTGTTCCTTACTCCAGAGCTTGTCTTCTGCTTTTCGATACTCTCCTGGTCTGAAACTTCTTTTTGTTTCGCTTCTCTGTCTTCGACATAAACAACTGAATCCTCAGTTATCTTTCCTTTTAACAGATTCTCTTCACCTTCAGAATCTATTTCAATAATTTCCAAGTCTTTTCTTGTCAAATTTCCATTCACAGGCACAGGTTCCAGATGTCGACCTTCCTGTCGATCTTCAGAATCTGGATTTATTTCACCTTCTGCTTCAGAATCAGAATCATCTGTAGTATCACTTTCAACATCAGAACTCTCAGGAGTTGGTACTGGAATAGTATGACTAGGATGAATCCAACGTTTCAATCCTTTGCATTTTACAGCATTAGTAGTGATCAAAATTATTTGCCTAGGCTTCTGCCATCTAGGAGCCAGACAATTTCTTCTCCGATGTACTTTCTTCACAAATTAACTTCATCAGTTTGTTATCGAAATGGCTTCCTCCATCACTCTCAATAGTGACTGGAAAACCATACCTTGGGATAATTTCTCTGAGCAGTAGTTTTGCTACTGTAATTAAATCACAATGTCTTGTAGGAAATGCTTCTACCCATCTTGAAAATAAACAAACGATCACAAGAACATATTTTAAGCAATTGTGTAAGGGCATTTCAATGAAATCCATCTGTAACCTGGTAAAAGGACCACCCTCTCGACCAATTATTCCTGTCCCCACCAATGATTTTCTGTTTGGATTCATTTGTTGGCATGATAAACACCTTTGACAAAAAGATTCTGCAATTGTTCTGAATTTAGTATTGAACCAAGTCTCTCGGAAAAGTCTGATCATAGAATCTCTTCCAAGATGAGCCGGACCATGATATAATCTGGCCATATCAGCAATCAAGCAATTTGGTAAGACTACTCTGCCATCTTTGTAAACCCACACTCCATCTTCATCACGTGGTCTACAATCTGATCTTAACCACAGATCTTTTTCCTCATCATCTGCTTCATTTTGTAAGTCTCTAATCTCATTCCATGTTTCTACAACTGTTGTTAGCATTAATGAATTTGAATCAGTTTCTTTACTTCTTTCCCGATTGTATGAATAACCTTTTCTTGCACAGAATTTTGCCGTTTCATCTGCAAATGCATTGCCTTTTGAGATATAATCAACTCCTTTAGTGTGCGCTGCACACTTGACAATTGCGATTTCTTTCGGCAATTGTATTGCTTCAATTAATCTCCTAATGAAAATTGCATTTTTAATCGGAGACCCTGCTGATGTCATATAGCCTCTCTGAGACCAGAGTTGTCCATAATCATGTACAACTCCATACCCATACTGACTATCAGTAATGATGGTAACTCTTATATCCTTTGATACTTCACAAGCACGAATTAAAGCAATCAATTCAGCTACTTGTGCTGATCGAACTCCTTCTAGACATGATGCTTCTTCAACATCTGCAACTGTGCAGACTGAATATGAGGCTTTCAAGACACCTCCTTCTGATCTCAAACATGAGCCATCTACAAAGTAGACAAAATCTGATTCAGATAAAGGTCTATCTTTGATATCATGTCTTGGTTTCGTGCAGAATTCCATAACATCTAAACATTCATGTTCTGTTTCGATGTTATCAATGATCTCAGAATCAGGCAGTAATGTAGAAGGATTCAGATTCAAACATCTTGAAATCGAAACATTATCTGCTCCTAGTATGATTTTCTCATACTTTGTCAATCTGCTGCTTGTCAAATGCTGAGTTTTACCTCTTGTCAGCAATATTTCAACTGAATGAGGCACAAAAACTTTTACAGGAAATCCCATAATGATTCCTTCACTCTGTTCAAGACTAACACTTGTAGCTGCAACTGCTTTCAAGCAACCTGGTAATGCTTTTGCAATGGGATCAAGAACTGCAGAGAAGTATGCAATAGGTTTCTTTAAATTCCCATGTCTCTGAATCAATACAGACAATGCACATCCTTCTCTCTCGCTGCAATACAGTTCAAAATCTTTCTCATAATTCGGCATACCTAAAGCAGGGGCTTGGCATAAGCTCTTTTTCAAATTCTCAAAAGATTCCATCTCAATTTCATTGAGAATAATTGGATCTTTTACATCAGACTTTGTCAGTCTCTGTAGTGGTTTTGCAATTACTGAAAATCCACTTATCCATTATCCATTGTCGACAGTAACCAACCATTCCCAGGAACATTCTGACCTGTCTCTGTGTTCTTGGAGGTTGCATTGCTTGAATCATTTTAATTCTCTCAATTGTCACTTGTCTTTTTCCCTTTGCAATTCTGTGACCAAGATATTTTACTTCTTGTTTGCAAAACTGTAATTTTCCTGGAGACACTTTATGTCCCTCTTCTGCAAGGCGATTTAACAGTATTATTGTGTCTGTCACACAATTTTCTCTTGTCTTTGCAGCTATCAACAAATCGTCAATATACTGCACTAACGTAGACCTACCTGGTAAATCCAAGTTTTCCAAAGATCTTTTTAACAACTCATTAAAGATTGAAGGACTTTCTGTATAGCCCTGAGGGATTCTAGACCATCCGAGGGTCTTACCTTGGAATCTGAAAGCAAAGATTTCATAACTGTCTGGATGTAAAGGAACAGTAAAGAATGCATTGCAAAGATCAATGACAGTGTACCATTCAGCATCATGTGGAATCTGGTACAGAATTACTGCTGGATTTGGAACCACTGGACAACATGGAACAACGATTTGATTAATCTTTCTCAAATCTTGTACGATCCTAAATGTTCCATTTGACTTTTTAACTCCCATAATTGGTGAATTACAAGGACTACTCTCCATTTCTTTTAATACACCTTGTTTGATTAATTTTTCAATTATAGGCGTAATACCTTCGATTGTTTCTGCTTTCATTTTATACTGTGGAATATTAGGAAATTCTATTCCCTGTTTCAATGTAATTTTTACTGGATCTACGTTTTTCATCAGACCCATCTCGTTCCCAGTAAAATCCCATATATCAGGTTTCACTGTTTCCTTGAGCTCTTCAGGCAAATCTTTCTTTTCAAATGCAGGAAACAATTTTGTTTCTTCTGCTTCCATCATCATCATCGTCATTCTGTATAAACCATCTTCCTCCATTGTTTGTAACTCAACTCCATCAGGAGAACAATATATTCTGCAATTCATTTTACACAGAATATCTCTGCCTAGTAAATTTACTGGACTACTATTACAAACCACAAATCTGTGTTTATCTCTATAATTTCCAATTTCAACTGGAACTGGATCAGTTAAATCAGTTTTAATTTGTTGATTGCTTACTCCAACAACTTGGATGGTATCCCCCAGAGAGAGGTAGGTTTTCAATTTCCACTGATCTAACAGTAGAACGGGTAGCACCAGTGTCCACTAGAAAAGTGATGTCTACATCGTTAACTTTCCCGTTTACAAATGGACCAGACTGGTCAACCTCAAGAGTGGCTCCAACAACACACTCTTCCTCCTCTCTCGGGCACCGTCAGCAATAATCATCAGAATCACTGTCTTGGCTTTCTGTTAACAAAAATTGTTGTGAAGCATTTTGCATTTGCACCCTTTGTTGTCTTTGCTGTTTTTGCGGTTTTATTACCTGTTAATTTCCCTGAAATCCCACATTTGGATTATATTTTTGAACTCCCCCACAATTCGGAAATGGTGGTTGTGGCAATTGATCCTGACAGTTATTCACCTGTTGCTGTTGCTGTCGCTGAATGTTTAACTCGTTTAACCCCTGTTGCATCTGTAGCTGTTGCTGCAGGTCAACACCATTCTGCATCTGTGGATTTAATAAGGGATTCTTTAAGTTTCTAGGAGGTTTAGGACATTCGTCTCTCCAATGTCCAATTTCGCCACAATTAAAACAAGGTAATCTTTGTTTCAACTCCTCAATCTTTGGGCTAAATTTTCTTGTAAAAATATTACCTTTAAGCTTTCCTTGTATCTGGTTCGTATTTCCAGTTTGAACAAAATTTGTGTTCTTATTACCCATGCTGGCAATTTGTTGCTCAGCCACCTTTACCTGAGCCCACATGGCTTTTTCTTTGAGCTTCTTTTGTCTCACCTCTAACTCATCACTGCAATATTTAGCTTTTCTCAGAATATCATCCACAGAAAGTGATTGCCATCCTACAATGCTATTCCTGATCATATCTGCAATTTCAGGTTTTAGTCCATAAACGAATCTATAGATAAAATGACTCATGTCCTTTTCATCTAATTTTTCATAGCCACTGTATTGTTTAAAAATTAACAGTAACCTCTCATAAAAAGAATGAACTGATTCTTTTGTTTCCTGATTTGTTCTTTCTATTTTAACCCAATCAACTTCTTTGGGTGGAATTTTGTTTTTCATCCAAACGATCACTTTTTCGTAAAAATCCATTACAAGAGGATTTGGGGCACCTGTTTCTTTGATTCGCTCAGGTTCTGTTTTTGGCCAACTTATTGATATTTTACATTCTGTCCAAAGATCTGATGGTACGACAATGTTGAAAAATCCATCTAAATCAATCCAGAGAACTTTTGACACTTTGATAAACCTATCTACTTGTCTATACCACTCTACCGGTTTCTCCCTCAATTTTGGAAAGTCATTTGTGAATAGCAGTATGTCCTGTCTTGACCAAGGGACATGAACATATCCTCCACCTGCAATCTCTCTCATTGGAAATTGTTTTGACAATTTTTCCAATCTTTCATCTTCCTTCTTTTTCGTCCATTTTACTCTCCACTTATTGAGTTCTCCCAGCTTTTTGATGTAAACAATCAAATCTTTTATATGCAGTATTCTTCCCATTGAGTTCAAACTCTCAATGTCACTTTCTGAAAAGTCTAGTCTGTAATGCTTTGCAAAATTCTTTTGTTTACTCACATCAATTTCAAGTTCCGCTGCTAGTTCCTCTAGTTGATCATATTTATTTTTAGTTTTCCACTGTATACTTTTACAAATGAACAGTAGTTCATCATCTCGATAATAATTCAAACTATCTGGACCAATTGTTCCAATTATTAATTCTTCGATATTTGCTTTTAATTTAGCCACATCAAGTTTCGGAGTAGTCACCCTAACTTCAGGACTCCCTACATCTGAAATAGCACCCATTGGTGTTTTTGGAGATAAATCCTCATTAAAGGTTAAATCTGGCATTCTCGATCTCGAAGAGTTTATTTCGGATATGTCTGAGTAAAATTTTTCAGCAACCTTTTGAATTTCTGCATTTAAAGGAATAGTTAACCCTGTTTTGTTTGATTCTCTTTGGTCAAATACAGGTTGAACAGGACCAATCGTTACTGGAACTGTCACAGCTTCCATGCTTTTTGTCATTCGTCTAATTAATTCTTCCTTAGATTTAAAATATTCAGCAGAATCAACAGCCTCAACATTTCTTGTATCCCTTGCATAGTCTTTTGGAGCTTCCCTTGCTCTTGGAGTCATTGCAAAATGTCTACCTTCATTTCGAGCATTATCAAATTCTGGTCTTCTTGGAGTTTCAATAATTTCACAATTATTTGGATAAAGTTTTGGAGTTTCATTAATTGGAGGTGCACTCGGTGAAGTTTCAGTAGAAACCACCGGAGTAGACCATGATCTAGGAGGTCTCAAAGGCTGATTCTTTCTAGCTGTGGTGTATATTTCTTCCATAACTGCATCTTCAGATTCACTTTCTATAGATTTCCCAGTAGGAGTACCCATAACCATTTCCTGAATTAAATACAATCCTTCACTCATGTTTCCTTGTCTCCACATTCTCAACCTGTCTTCATGAGTATCTCTTGTCCAAGCTGGAGGTTTAGAAGGTCTTTTGATTCCACTAGCTTCTCTTTGTAATTGATACATCTCATCTTCCCACTCAACTAAAGCTTCAAATTGAGTTGGTCTCGGTTTTGGAATAAGAGCATTCATTTTCTCTCGTAAATTTCTCAAGACTTTTACATTAAATGAACCATCATCAGGCCAAGTTAAAACACCGTCGTTCTTTGTATAGCGTTTCCAGCTATCAAACCATAAAACAGTATGATATCCATATTCACCTTCCATGTACGCTGCAGGTGTTTTATACTTATGAAGTAATTTACCACTTCGCGTTTCGATTTTCTTGTCAGGTGAAAATAAATTTTTACGTTTCTGAAATAATGTTGGCTTTTTCTCAACATGTTTAAAATGATAACTCATTTTTAAAAGTTAAATTTAATTCGCAAAATCGTTCGTAAAATATTTCCGGGATGTTCCGCAAAGCAACCAATCCGTGCGCGAAACACACCAACAAGCCAATGACAGTTGAGCTACGTCACTTTCCTGCTCAACGAATAAAATTGGAGTTTTTCTGAAGGACCAATCAGCTTACAGGTCGTCAGAGACTCAAGAGCCAATTAGAGTATAGCTTGTGACGTAGGTCACCCAATCCCAGCGCGGCTCTGTGACGTACACAGCAGCTGCGGTTTCTCGCTTCTCACTCCTAGCGCTTACCCCTCCTTCACAAAATCTTTTCACAGCGCCATTTTAAGAACACTTTTCAGTGTAAATTAATTCTTAAACAATGACAATAAGGACTCATCTGTTTGTTTCACTATTTAGGATAGTTTACATACATTCAAGTATCCACACTTCGGAATAGTCGGCGCTATTCACACTAAGGATAATTTTCAATTGTTAGTAGAGCAACTCTTACTCCACCCTTCTAACACGTAAAATTATGAACTCGTTTTCCTCTGAACGCACCGTGAAGTGACAGTTCTAAGAGTTCCACTTGAACATAAATTACAAATCAAACTCGCACTTTCACACGGAAAATTCCCTAATTTCAAACACACATGAAATCCGTACAGGACTCTCACCTGTTTATAGAAATTATGCACCGTTAGCAAAATAACGACGTTATCCGTACAGGGCTCTCACCTGTTTATAGATATAAAACATGTACCCCTACAGGACTCTAACCTGTTTATAGGTAATCATGCACCGACGCTACTCTGCCCTTCATTCAAGCTCGGATATAACTAATACTCTTATCACAGTGAGTTTTATGGAAGGCGCTTTGTCCCTATTCTCATGCTGCTCTAATTTCTTAGAAAACCCTCACTTTACAAGATTCACACCTAGCCCTAACACTGTGCTGCACGGCGACAACACTATGGTACACGGTGATACCACTTGTGATACTCGGCGATATCACTGCAAACAGAACAGATGACTTGCGTGACTAATTTCTCGCCACACAATCTATACCGGTATAGCTTACAGATAGCACGAAAAACAAACTCAACATGTGTTAAAACATCAATCCTATTTCCATACCATAACACTTTAGTAACCCTTAGCAACCAACATATTACCTTGGTTACCCTTAGCAACCATCAATTTCTGCTACCAGAGAATTGATCCAGCGGCCTATAGAAAATATATCATAAACAACGCTACCCAACTTCATAACCTATAAACAAAATTCTAAACTAACTTATGGACCCATTTATAAACATGACATATTTGGGCCTACTGAATCAGGTGGTCAGATTAAAACTATATACACATTATTTACAAACTATATACAAATTTATACATCTGCATAAGAAATATTATCATTAGAATAAATCCTAACCATTTAAACGACCACCATTGGCGATGGGATCTAGCTAATAGTAACCTACACTTCTGAATAACCAAGACCAGCTTGTTTGTCAAAAGTAAGATTTTATTTACTAAATTATGATATTTCAAAATGTAATTTAATTATTGTAATTTTATTAGCATTAAAGTAAGCATGTTTGGAAAGCTTCATGAGAAAAATACAGTTTAAGTAAGAAATTCAAGGTTTAAGTAAGATTTTAACAGTTTAGCATTTCTAAAGCCTAAGTCCCTAGCTAAGCTAAATAAATGGAAAATAAAGTAAAGTTCATTGAGGATTCTTACGTGCTCCACGCAAAGTCCAGCAGCACTTCACCCTCATCGGAAAGTCAGAAAGCAGCAGCCAGCCCATCCCTAAGGGCATGACTTTTTATACCTTTCTATGCTAGCTAAACTAAGCGAAGGAAAGTTTTCATAAATCCACGAAGTCCCATTGGTTGAGAGTGACAAGTGACATGTCACCCATATTTCAAAAGTTCCATTAGGTCACGTTTCTTAAAGACCATTGTCTTTTCCGAATGCAACCAGGAGCTTCCTTGGTTTGCAACAATTGTAAAATAATGTTCTCACAGTGTTCATTTCATTTCCGCGGGTGCCAAGTTTGAGCTGACAAAATTGTCCTTTATCACTGACTTCCGACCTTGGCCACGTCCGACAAAATGATGACAGCAAGTCAGATTTGCTTAGTGAATGCAGCTTTGACGAACACTTTTTCAGAATGGGCATCTCGTGACTTGTGCAGAAGTAAAATTCAGCTTTAGTAAACTCGAGCAAACTAGGCCCAAAAGCAGACAACTTATGCTTTCTAGTAATAAACAAACACAAGAAAAGTATTAATGTAAGAAATAATGTTGATTCTGTATCCACCCTAGGTTTACTAATTAATTAACCCTCCCGATTAGTTTAATGTTACCTAGCAAAATGCAAACAAATAAAGCAGCGTTTATATCTACCAGTCTTCATGAATCCATGAAACATATATGCACCTAGAATAGTAGAAATGACATCACATAGACAAGGGAAAGCAAAATAAGCACATGCTTCTTTTAAGTTTGCTGCAGTTAGTAATGACAAAAACGAAAACAACAAATTATTTTATTATTTTACACGAACAAAAAGATGCAACATTTATGCACGTTTATGAGCACACATGTTAGTCCCCCCATGTGTAAAGTTTAATCTAGGTTGTATTAACACAATACATCACAAATCATTAATATTATTATTCATGTTATGGAAATGTGACTTTGCGAGTTTAAACAAAATTTTGTTTTCTATCTCGCTCCATCAGCCTCTACAATCCTACAGATGATAAGTTGTAACATGCTTTTCACAGCAGAGCTGTCAACACAATACCAGACACTGACCTCTAGTACCCTTTTAGTGGCTGGCATGTGGAGCGGTGGCTCTTTCTTCATCTTCAGCTCCAGATCCTAAAACATTACTCTGTCTTTGTGGAACACAGACAGTTGCTATTAGGACACTGCCCCAACAGCCACTTATTTATTCCCAACACTTCAACAGTCTGTACTTCTACTCCTCCCTCCTACCTTTGCGGCATCTTCCACTCAGGATGCCATCTTGGATGCTTGTTTCCATTTAAGACCGCATCCTTCCGATATTAATCCTAACACAAATCTCACCCAATACATAAACATTCATACCTGAGTTACATTTTATCTTTGACACTGACTGCTCCTTGCTAACCACAATTTCAACTTCATTTCCTTTGCGTCACCACCTTCACTGTCTCCTGATTTTTTTCCTTATCCAAAAATTCCCTCTTCACTTGACAGCATACAGAAACATCATACCACAGTCTGATGGCTGGCTCTAAAGCCAGATGCCCCAAAGTCAGGTCAGCGAGCCACTCAGTGGATATTCTAATGAAAGCCACTTATATTATTCATTGTGTTCCTGCATCTTACACTTGGAAATTTCCCCTAAATGTACTTCCATTGCTTATTGAGTGTGATGGTGAAGCAGCTAAAGTGAGAAGAGTTCCAAATTGGGTCTATGTTCTCATTGGCTGGGTTTCCTTCAAAAGAGTACAGACAAAGGAGCAGCATGTTGACGTTTTGTTAAAGCCATACCTGCTACTCTGGCACTTTGTAAGTGTCCGAAGTTTGCCCCATTAGTAGCAGAGCAGGAGGAGGGAGAGGCTGGGATGGGGTGGTCCTCCCTGCTGTCTCTCTGCTATCTTTAGCCAGGAGTTTGCTGTATAAGTGTCAAACTGACAAAATAGTGTGTTGACATTTGATTAAAGAAGCTTACAATGCTCATTGGATTCGTGAGTTATGTAGTGTGTTTGTAAGTGGCATGAATCAGGCATGTTGTTCTCAAACTATATTGCTCTGATGATGTCTGGTAGTAGGCCCAGATGCCCCTAACCAGCGTCACTTCCTTGGTCAAGCTCTAACAGCTCGTGGCTCTGCGATTTGCCTTTTAATTAGATTATATCTTACAATGGGAAGGTCTCAAGCTAACCAGTACAGATGAGCAAGGAAATGGGGACCCTTGAAATGATAAAAAAACACTGAAATCTGGGGCAAATGTTTTGAAAAAGATGGACTAAGCAAGAGCCCATTCTTAAACTCTACTTCTTCTTTGAGAAACAATGTAACAGCACGTCTGCCAGTGGTAAATATAATGATGTAGCCATTACTTTGAATGTTAGTTGGAAAGGGAACTTATCAAATTAGCCAGTAAATAATTCTTCAGTGGCCAATTCTCAGGTTACCATTATTCCATCAATATCAACTGTTGCACAGATTCATGCTACAAATACCCATGATGGTTCTGTCTTGCCCAAGGAATAGTTAGCTCCTTCTGAGTTTTACTATTTCCTCAAACTAGTCTCCATTTAAATTAGATCTGGTGTCTTGCAAGCGGAAAATTCTTCAGAGCTGATAATAAAGGCCTCTGATATCAAATCATTGGAGTACTGACTGCAGGGCCGGACTGGGAACCGAAACCGGCCCTGGTCAACAGCTCGGCCGCCCCCCTTGGGGGGGGGGGAGGGCCGAGCTGTACGCTAGGGCCGGTTTTGGCTGATTTTTTTACCCCTAGTAACAAAAACGGCCCCCAGAGACGCAAAACCGGTCCCCAAAGTGGCGACGCACCGGGGAAACACCCAGTGCCCGCTACGGCCTGCAAATAGAATCCCCAAGTAGCAAAAAGAATACATTGAAACTATTGGGGTACTATTGATGAAAAACTTTCGGCATGGTTTTCGTTTTTGGCCACAGACCAAAGGGAATGTTTATATGAATGTATATACCATGTCACACTACAATTCCAGTCTCCACCTACGATTGTTTTGAAAGTGGCAAACTCTGCTAATACTCTGGAAAAGAGAGAAAGGAAATTGGTCTTGTCCTGATTTGGGACAAAGCCAGATCTGGCTAATAGTGAGTGATCTAGTGTCTTAAGCTTCATAAAGACATAGCAACCAAGCATGGCATGGGGGAACAAATAATGAATAAGAATGGCCATGTCACACCTCTTTGAGATGTAGAAAACCCATATGAGTCAGGAGTCTTTCCAGACTCTCCAGAGATACTGCTGCTAACAACTCTGCCTACCCAATATCTTTTGGGTTTGCCCAACTCCAGAGCTGATAAATGGAATTCCTGAAGTAGGCTTTTTGAGGCAAGGTATGCAAGAGTCTTTTTTTGCTTAATATAGTGGGTGAGACCATTGACATTAAGGGAAAATATACGTAGAAACTTGGGCTAGGATTGAAGGAACATTTGCATGTCCCACCTACACAGGAAATCGGGGGTCAAGGGTGTGATTCAAAAGTCACAGAGCACTATAGGAAATTTTCAGGGCAGCCACTACAGGTGTAATACGGTTGTCCCTAGGTATTGCTGACAGGGAGGTTAGGGTGTCTCTTCAAGTTCCACAAGTTTCATGGGTAGATGCCACACCTTGCTGCCAACATCAAGGTCAGTTTTGGGAACCGATAGGCAATGTGCTAGGACTTCCAGTTTACGATCTGTGGTCTCCATTCGAGTGTGAAAAATGCACAAGGATTTCAGATCTGCAGCCGTAGATTTAGTGTCCTCAGGCAAGGAATCCATAGTGGTTTTTATGGTCATGAGCTCCCTCATTAATGCTTCTAGAGTGATGTTGGCCATGGTGGATGAAGTTTGTTTCTTTTTGCCTGCCCCAATATCTGTAAAAAGGAGCTGACACATTGCCTTGCCATTTGACCTCGGGGTTGATGAGTGAAGTAGGCCAGATAAAATTGGAAAAGTGGCAAGGTAATGGCATAATTTATGTGTGATCAGAAGGCCATAACCCATCAGAAAGGAGCAGGGAGAAACAGCCAAGCTACCCCCTGTGAGTCATTGGCGAAGGCAAGAATCCACACAGGATGTCACCTCCATGTTTGGAGGTCCAACAGTCCACTGAAATAGCAGGGCTCCTAGGTGGGGCAATCCACATCTGCCAGGTAGCATTGTGTGGGGGATGTGCTAATCATACAGGGACTTTTAAGCCCTAATTGTAATGCAGTCAGTGGCAAGAAGAGGGGCCTCAGTCGTGTAGTGTGAGCAAGACCAAGGCCAAAGTAGTAAGCACCATCTCTTGCACAAACAGCGCTGTGCGGCATGTATGGGGGCAGGGATGTGTGGCAGTCCACGAAGGTCACAGGCAGGAAGGAACAGCAGAGGCTCTGGCGTTGCACTGTGATCCCAGCTGCAAAATAGGTTGCGGCCATGAAGGAAATTAGGCATTTCTCCAACCCAAGGCATGCCTCGTAGGCAATTGGTGATTTTCTGCATGTTCAGAGAGCTGTTTTGGAGGTTGGTCAATGTCAGGAAGCCTTGAGTTGGCAAAAATCCATATAAAGGTGCTGGGCAGTATGGGCACTTCAGCGGGCCCCGACCATTTTTCATTGTATGGAGCTTGGCTGAAATAATGCATTGTATATTGATTGACTGAAAATCCACCCCTGTATGTTGAATTGCATGCGTTCCATTGTGTGTTGTGCTGTGTGTTGTAAGTGATTGTGGTCGAACTAAGTACACAGAACAATAAAGCAGACTCAAACATTTTAACTCATACTTTTTTTTGTATCTTTGACTTGCATGCTGGCTTGTTACTTGTGCTTTTTCAGACTTCTTTAATGTACCTTTTGACCTTGCCATGATTACTATATTGTGTGGTTTCTGCTCAAACTGCTATATAGTAACACTGCCAGTTTTGTGTAACTGTCAAGATCATGCCTTAATCCTGAAGGAATTGATTTTGGATGAGACTCCCCGCACAGCAAGAATGTTGTACCCACATACATTTAGATTAGATAGTGAACGACAATCCCACTAAGACCAAATACATTTAGAGGGACAAATTAGGTGACCGAGAATTCAGTACGGATTTAGTTGGTTTCGCAATATGCACTCCTATGGAATTGAAGATCCTTCAGTTTATAAGGAATCATTTGATAGTCATCAATATTCTTGATCTCTTTAAATTAGTCCGAATGGGGATGATTGTGGGGGATCTCCAGACCTGAATTATTCATGGTATTGCAACAGATCTCCACATGTGAACTAATGCCCAGAGGCCATCCTTCCTGTCAATAAATATGGCTCGGGAGACTGATGTTGGGAAATGATGCCCACACCTGAGACCAGTAATCTGTAAATTTGTTACACAACCACAAGTCTCTGGGCTGTTCTGATGATGCGTTTATCATTCTGACATAGCGCACTACTTCCCAATTGTTTTAATATTGCTTCCTCCTTCTGCCATAATTCCATTACCTACACTCTGCACCCTACCCTTATCACAACAAGTCTGAGTCTGGAGGTTCTGTTTCTCCCACTCACCCCCAAATGCTGAGCCACCCCCTCTATACACTATACAATTAATTTACAGTTATATTCATCCATTCACTGTGAGTGGTGCCTGTATGAACCAGCTGTTATTAGATTGCAAAGCCCTCTGGCACTACAATGTTTCAGTGAGTTATATCATGCCACTCTTGCTCCAACAAATGACCCTGTGAACCTGGGCACCTAACATCATCAAGGACCATTTCATTCTACCTCTGAAAGTTATTTGGGCTTTCACATTACATCAAACACAAGAAGATACTATCATATTTGTCCACCAAGTCTCCTGACATTGCATTTCTGAGACTGCTAAACTAATGAGGGACTGGGAGAGAACGTGCTTCACACTTATACTGAACTGACATCTGGTCTCATAGTATCATCTTTCAACAATTACAGGGAGTGATGTTCATGGTGGGCTCCATTGAATTCCCAGATGGCCCAAACTCTCTTTATCCACAGCCCACTTGTAATGTGGTAGAATCAAGGCAACTTGAGGAGTGAAAGGAATGTGACTGTGGCTCTAGGTTTGGACAGGTCAGGCAGACACGACACAGGCTGTTCTAAATCTTGGGGAATACTGGAATATCTATTGGAGGATCACTCTCTTCATGAAGTGTGTAATCTCCCACACCCTAGAGAAAGGAACTACACATTGTGCCAACAATGATTTTTTCTTTGCCTGAGACTCTGCCCTGCCCACTATCTCTTTGTGCATTGTATTTGAGGTGGTATTTTTAAATATAGCCCAGTCCAACTGACAAGAAATCTAGATTTTATGGAACTTTCTGCACAACTTTAGAACCATTAATACAAATTAGCTGAGGAAAAAAGAAAATTGTGGTTGAATCTTTTGGCCTACCTCTCGGACATTGAGGGATCAGTTGCCTCTGACCAAATGGTCTGGGTGGTAAGTGGTCTGTAAGAAACTGGGTTGTTGGTTGACTGGGATGTGAGCCCTAGTCAAGCAGCAACCACAATCCTTGTCAGGGTGAGAACCCAAGCCTTAAATTAACCTGTGCTCACCCCTGTGGTAGCTAGTCATGGAACAAAAAGGCTTAACTCAGAAGCAAAGTGTAAAGTATTTGGTCAACACTTCGAACAGTAATAAAATGAAAAACACCAAACAAAAAGGATATAAGTTAGAAAAATAGGGTTATTTATAATAAATAAAGAAAAGCAAAAAACAAGAATCCAGTCAGTTCTGCATCTTTTTTTAGGATCTCATCGACGAGGGCTTGCGATGCAAAGTCTGGCACCAAGGGTTCATCATGCTGTCAGGGTGATGCGCCAGTTCCGATGAGCTGCGATGTGAAGCCAGCATCATCCCTGAGGCTCCTATCAATGAGGGATGTGAAGGCCCAGATTAATGATACTTCACGCAGCTGCAGTTCCTATGTGGTGACAGGCTGTGATGCGAGGTGGGTCTTTGTAGCAGTACCGATCCACGCAGCAGGTTTGTGCTGCCCATTCTGGGAGATGCATCAGTTCAGCTGGATCTACAGAGGCTGGGAGAGCAACTAAGGTCCTCTTACAAGGGTCCATGACTTGGGGGGGCATAACATGGCAGGGTAAAATCATAGAGTCCATGTGCTTGGTTCAATATTTAGTCTTCTGTCCCATAGGCTATAGTCAGCTAACGATCACTTGGAATCCCTCATCAGATGCAGGTCCAGTCATTCCCACCCAGGCAGGGGGCAGAAATCAGCAGGTCAGCACAGCAGCAGTCCATCAGAGTGGCAGTCCTTTCAGCAGCACAGCATTCTTTCTTTCTGGCAGAGTATTTATAGGTTCAGAAGTGTATTGAAGAGTTGGTGTCTCAAGTGTAATGTTATTACCCAATTGTGCCTTTGAAGTGGGGAGAATCTTCTAGATGCATGCCTTTGAATTGCACAGGTGCCCTGCATTCCCTGCCCTGGCTCCAAACTAACTACAGGGGTATGTATCCCTTTGTTTGGGGGCAGGACACAGCCTATTTAAGTGTAAGTGGGGTTTTGACCAATTACCTCCGCCCATCCTGACAGTGAGGGCTCATCCTGCACACCTAAGTTCCCTATTGTATCTGGCTGTCTAGGAGGAATACAATACAATAAAATGTTTAAAGTGCACAGATGCAACCGAAGAGGTGTCCCTGCACCAGCAGCTTAAAAGGGGAATAGGCAACTAATCGATCCAGAGAATAGGAGGCCTATACATCAAAGAAATAAGGGGTCCCTTAGGATGGCGGGCGGATCGCCCTCTGCCAGGCCGGCGGTAGCCACTGCCAGCCTGGCGGGGGCGATCCGCCCGCCAACTGTCCCAGAATGACCCCAACCATATTAGTATGGCTGGGGGTCCGTGGCGGACGAAAAGACCGTCCGCCGCTTTTCCGCCCTGGTCGCCTTGCGACCGGGGCGGAAAAGGGTTTCTATGGTGGCGGTGTCTGTCTGACACCGCCAGCCATATTAGGATGTTTTTTTTTACATGCCTTTCCGTGGCGGCAATGCCGTCACGGAGAGGCATGCGGATCCCCATGGACTCCGGGAGGGGTGGGGGTTGTACATGGGGGGTGAGTTCCATGCACAGCATGCCTTCCTGCGATTGTGGCTAGCGGTGCTGAGTGCACCACCCGCCACAATGCTAGGAATGCTGGATGCACCCGCCACTGTGGCGGGCGCATCCTAATGCCATGCACGGGACCCCCACCCTTATGGCGGGTGGTCCCTAGTACCGTGAGGATGGCGGCCGGGCAAAGTTTGCCCGCCATCCTAATGGAGGCCTACGTCTTCAGAAGCTTACAAAAAACTGGTTTGGTAGGTGCGAAGCGAAGAGTTGGATAAAATGAGTTTAAGAATTTGAGAGTCAAGAAGGAAAAGGAGCGACAATCTCTTCTTGCCTTGCGGACCCTGGTAACTCATAAAAGAGTTTGTCCATTGGAGCACAGTGATCTGCTCTGTAGTAGGGATGCAGTTTACTTCTTAACCTCTTCGACGCAGATGACAAAGCCAGCTCGTCATGGGCGTTACCTGCGCTACGCGGATGACGAGCTGGCTTTGTCACAAACCGCGTGATTTTTAAATTTCAGCGCACAGCGGGAAAACCCGCTAGCGCGGTAGCGGTTAAATATCAAGGTTCTCTTTGCTCAAAAGCTCTGAAAGTGAATATTAGGGCTTTATATTTGACGCAATTAGCAATAGTTAGCCAATTTAGTGTGCGCAAGGAAGCCTTGGCAAATGAGCGCACCCGGGTCTTCAGGATTACCCGAGCTGCAGCGTTCTAAATTATATTCAGGTGGTATAGCAGATATGACAGTAGGCCTAAGTAAAGACTATTCACATAATCTAGCTATGAAGTTACCAAGGCAGGATTAATGGATTTCCGATTTTCCTCAGGATGGAGCATCTTTCTGATAGATTTCAGCATAAGGAAACAATTGGCTGACATAGCTCTAACTTGATGTTCAAAAGACAGATTGGAGTCAAATTTGATGCCTAGGTGTCTTACCACAGATGATGGAGTGGGGGTACCTAGCTCTGAAGGACAACCAGTTGTAGGCGTCTGGGTGACTGTTAGTGCCTAGGAAGTGTATCTCTGTTTTGTCAGAGTTCAATTTGAGGTAACTAATATTGATCAATTCACCAATGGCTTTCAGGCATGCCTTGAAAGCTGTCAATGCTCCCATATCCTTTGCTTAAATGAAACTTCAACTGCATGTCATCAGCGTACAAGATCACCCTCACACTGTAAATCCCCACCAGTTTAGCCATGAGGCCAAGCAGATATTAAAAAGAGTCAGGCTCAGGGCAGACTCAAGAGGTTGGATGGAGGACATGAAGGGAGAGGGAAAGACCATTTGAGATCTTCCCTCTAGATAGGACTTGAGCTAGGTCCAGGTCGAGCTTTGGACAGACATACTCCCTAATCTTTCCAGGAAAATGGAGTAGGAGACCATATTGAAGGCAACTGGCACATCAAGAAGGACAACCATGACACCGGCCCCATGATCGAGATTGCCCTTGATGAATTCAGCAACCTCCAGAGGGTAGACTCCATACTGTATCCTGCGAGAAAGTCCAACTGAGTGTCAAGAGGCAGGTTGTTATGTTCCAGAAAACAAAAGAGTTGCCAATTGACCAGGTTCTCCAATATCGTGTCATAGACATATTGTGATGCAGGAGTATCATTGACAAAAATATACATTTTTTAAATTAAGTAATATGTTCAAGAATATTGTTGTTGTTAATATTATTTACAATAATATTGTTGTAAAGAATATCGTTTTTTAGTGATCTTTGGGCCATATGTATGAGGTACAGGTGGGAAGTTAATTAAATAATAATTGATTCATTAATATTTAATTATTTAATTGATCATTAATTATGTACATTTCATAAAAAATTAAAGTTATGTTTTAGGTATGGGTTGTTGGGTTTTTAGGGGTATAGGGTGGGAAGTTAATTAAGTAATTATTACATTTTAATTACTTAATAATGTTATTTAAAATATGTAATTTATTTATAATTATGTAATTTATTTTTATAAATATATTATTTATGTTATATATTACGTTTGTGTCGTGTTTTTAGGGGGATAGGGTGGGAAGTTATCTAATTAATAATTAATTACCAATTAATTATTCATTTATTATTAATATGTTCATTGTGTTATAATTTGTTATTTTAAATATATTTTATATTTGGTCTGATAGGTATGTGGGAGTAGAGTGTGGACATTTAATAAAAGAATCAATATATGGCATTTTTTTATTTGATGTTATTTGATGTTAATTATTTCAAAAATGTAAAATTATGTACATTGTTTAATTGTTTTAAAAATGTATACATATATTATTTGTATATTAATAGTTTATATATTTGCTTGATGAATACAGTTTTTTTAAATATGGTACATGTTTAAAGTGAAGTACTTTTCCCCCTGCTTCATAGATTGGAGTGGAAATAGTAACTTTCACCCCTCTTGAGCTGAACACTTTCCCTGCTGTTGCACAGACTGTAGTGAGAATAGTAAATGTCACACCTCCGCAATCCAACGCTTTCTCTACTGTTGCACTGACTGGAATGGGACTAGTACATTTTACCCCTACTGAGTCCAAGTTTTCCCTACTGTGGCACAGACTGGAGTAGGAATAGTAAATATTACCCCACCTTAGTCTAACACTTTCCTTATTGCTGCACAGACTAGAGTGGGAATAGTACATTTTACCCCAAGAGATTCCAACAATTTTCCTGCTGCTGCTCAAGCTAGAGTGGGATTAGTAAATGTTACCCCTCCTTAATCCAACGCTTTTCTTACTGCTGCACAGACTGCAACAGTCAGCTTTACCCCTCCGCATGGGGTATATCGAGTACCTCTCCGTACTCGATCTACCTCTATGTAATTCTGAAGAGAGGTCGCCTCCCACCATTTTCTTATCTCTCGTTCGTATAGGCATTCTAGTTTCACCAGCTTAGAGTTTAAATCCGTTGTGCTTCCGCCTGTTTGCCGTGTCCCGTTTTTTGAGTGTTGTTTTGTTTTTTCTTGTTTTTAAACATTCCCAACTCAGCCTCTCGCCGTTCCGTTTCACAAAACATATTCAATTTGATTTGCTGCATCCGCAGCTCTCAAAATTAACGTGCTGCTGCCCCCTTCGCTCTGTGGAAAATGTGTTTTTCAATGTCTTATAAGGAAGATTTCGTGCCACAAAGTACCTTACCAGAACAATATCGTGTTGTGTATATCTGCTTTGCCCACGACGATTCACAACTTTTGCCGGTATCAGTGCTAAATAATGGCTCCGCTTTCTCTCGCATCCACAGTGCGGCTGGAAATCAAAATTTCAGCTCCAAAACACCAGCCTGCTGCATCTCCGAGCGGGTGTCTGCATAACGGGGGTGTGCCCGTCAATATTATCCAACTCCAAACATCCTCCAGATTATAAAACCTGTAATAGATAGCAGCACTCGCGGGGGTGGTTTCTCAAAGATGTTTATTCGAAAACCATCAGCACAGCAACAAGACGCGTTTTGGCGTATAGCCTTCCTCAATTGTTTAACAGTTCATAGATCATATGTTTTGAGGACATTATGGGACAATACATGATAGGTTATGCCCATTCAGGGCAGTGATGATTTGCATTTGCATATGTTTCTATTTGTGTGGGGAACACATGGTCATGTACAATATGTTATGGTATTATTAACCTTGTCCCGTAGCTCTGCGTTATATAACGCTTGAAAAAATGCACGTTACAATATGGCGGCGCTTTGAAGTTTGAATTGTTGGTCCTCTTTTGTTGTCCATGATAGTAAACATGCAAAGGTGAAATAAGAGCAATGGCCACCACGCCAACTGTTAAACAATTGACGAAGGCTATACGCCGAAACGCGTCTTGTTGATGTGCTGATGGTTTTCGAATAAAGTAAACATCTTTGAGAAATCACCCCCGCAAGTGCTGCTATCTATTACAGGTTCTATAATCTGTAGGATGTTTGGAGTTGGAGATATATATACATATATATATATATATATATATGTCCGAAGCAACACTCCAAACCACTTCCAGCACACTCGCCGGCGAAGAAGGAGAACGGACCACTCCAAATGAGGCAAAGTTCTTATTTATTAACCAAGTTTTCCAGCAGTGAATCGTTTCGGGCTAGATAGCCCTTGATCACCCACCTATATATATATATATTAACTACTGGCGGTCGCCAGTAGGTACTTATAGTTAGGACCTATTATCCATAGGAAAACTGCAACACTCTATTTGGAATAACTTTGGTCTCAATTGATGAATCTTCTTGAAACTTTTCAAATTTTTGGCCATCGCAGTTCCGCAACTTCCCTGAAAGTTTGGGGGTGATTGGTGAAGTGGGGGCAGAGAAAAAAGGGAGTCCCAAAACGTGTTTTCCCCATGCAATTTCCCATAGGTTGTTTAGCCACGGCTACAGCCCGATCGGCTGAATGGAATTACACCAAATTTGGCAGGGAGGTAGTCCTCAGTTCCGACTTGTGCCTTTCGCTTATCTGATGCCAATCTGTTCAGTAGTTTCTTTGAAAATTACGGGTAAAGCCATTTATATATCTATGGGCGTGGTGGATCCGTGGATTGTGCGAGGATTGGCCTCGTAAGATAAGCGCACCGTCCCGATGATGGATTGAATTCTAATTGGCTGTCAAGTGTTTGTAAACATTCAAAATCAGGAACTGTTGGCAGCCATATTGTGCCTCGGTAGAAGGGAGGCTGAGGAAGTCAGTGAAATATGTATGCAAAATGTGAAAAGGGGGCAGGGTAGACACACCCTGACCCCCTAGGCCTGCTCAGGGGGTCACATAAGGACCCGCAGGGCAAAAAAAGTAAGATGGTATTTTTCTCTTTAAAAAAAGTCACAGGGGGCGTGGCCAAGATGGCGGTGTGAGCAGACGTGTCTCCCCGAGCTCCCGCCGCCGGCCGTTAGCATTACGAGTTACACAGCATCCAGTCCCCCCCTGGTTGGGTCCCGCCAGAGAGCGGCTGCTGCTCTAACGGGCTCTGGTGCCAGAAGGGAGCCACACGGGACGCCCGTGACTCTTGGAGCCGCAGGGAGCGGCTCAGCCCGGGAGCGGCCTAGAGACGCGTGGCAGCGAGGAGGCGTGACCGGGGCTGGTAGTGGAGCGTGCCCGGATTGAGCGCGCCTCGGCTGGGGCCCTACTACGCGAGGGTCGGTGCACCGGTGGCGGGTACGACCCTCGCGGACATCGCGTGAGGCCCCCGGGAGCCGTACTGGCGGGGGGTTGCTGCGGACCCGCCGCTGACAGTGGGGCCTGATCGCCGACCTGCGAGCAGCCTGAGAGTCTGCAGAGGGGCGGCGGCCACCGTCTGGCCAGCAGGTGAAGGTGACGGTGCGACCTTGGGCGGAGATTGACCGCCCAGGGGCCCAGGGGACCAGCTCTAAGGTGAGGTGCAGCAGATGGGCATGAGGGACGTCCAGAGAGCGCTGGGTACGGAGCCCATTGAGCAGCTACGCAGCCTGGGCGGCTAGCGGGATGCCGCGGCACGGCGCAATCCATCTCCAGCGGATCCTGGGGGCTTTGATGGCCGGAAAGAGGGAAGGTCGGGCCCTGTCAGTCAACGGCATGGGGTCGGGGGGACACCTCCAGGGGCCTGGGGGCGGCCTCATTGATCAGTGCGGAGCCAACCCGGGCGGAGGGTGGCCACGAGTCCATCCCCATCACGCAGGCAGCAGCTAGTCGTCCCCACACAGCGTTCCACACCACAGTTGAGGCGGGTCCGGTCCACCTGGAAATCGCGTGAGGCCCCGGGAGTGGCGCTGCCCGGAAGCTGCTGCGGACCTGCCGCTGGCGAAGAGGCCTAGCAGACGGAGCTGGGGTGTCTAGAGTGACTGCGGATTGGCGGCTGCCATTTTGGGCCTCGGGACAGGTGTCTGACAGTCAGAGTGAGGGGACGATTTCTGCGGAGCACCGCACAGGGACGTGGCTGGACATTGGAGCCTCGGGATCGGTCTGGAGACAAGCAGCAGTGTTTCGCCTTGGTGGGTGACGACCAACACCAACCTTTGGGTCGGTGGCCAGGAAGGCGATAAAGCGGCCTTGGTGGGTGATCTGACACCATAGCACAGATTGCGATTGTCGACACTTGGGCAGCCTTGGTGGGTGAGAGGAGGAGAGGCACCTGCCTGGCGTTCACGTGGTGGTTGGAGAGACACCTCTGGGTCCGTCAGAGGGTTGATTGCATCGGCGGGGGCCTCTTTGATCTACTAACGGTGAGAAGGCAGTCACCCCCACGTCCTCAGGACATAGTACCACCTCACCACATAGCACTAACTACGACCTGGTAGCGGGCGCCCGTGGGATATGTCCACAGCAAGGGTCCGGAGGGACAGGACCATTAAAGACTTGTTCACCACTAATACGACAGGAAAGTGGTCAGAGCCTGACAAAATGGCTGCCGGCGCGTCTGCCTCGGGAACATCGAGTAGCGAGGAGCCCGTCACCAAGGCTTTTCTCGAGTCCCTCTTCAGTGACCTGCGGGAGGACATTCACACTTTGAAGAGTGAGCTGCAGGGGTGATAAGGGAGGTCCGCCACGATATGGACGCCATAGGAGAATGGGTGGCTGACTTGGAGGCCAAGGGCGAGGGTCGCGACGTCGAAATGAAGGCACTGCAACAAGAAATCAATTGTATACATGACCAGCAGGTGGACCTTCAGTCAAATTCAGTAATGCTTTAATCAGCCCAAAAGCATTAATGAGCACGGTCGAGGCTGGGCAAGTGTGTTTTAACCCCATATCTGCCGTCAAAAATTAGCTGTAATACCCAAGGGAGGTCTTTGCATCCCTGAGTTTCTCGAGCGCAATCCCCGTTCCAGTGACCAGGAGGCTGCTTTCTCCTCAGCTGCTGCCCTGCTCGCTATCTGACCCTTTATACACAAGAGGCATGTGAACACGCATAGAAGCCCTGCACCACACCCTAGCAGTATCAAACGTCTTCCTGCCCTTTCCCAACTATGATGAACAGCTACCTCAAGGGACCTCGGCGCCTTTTGGCGCGGTGGCAAAGTTACAGGCACACATGGTCAGTGGAGACAAATCTTCTGGCCCTTTACGCATCTGCAGTGTAGCAAAAACACTATACATTTACCCAACGAGGTAGCACTTACTGATTAGCCAGTAGAAAGTACTCCAGTTGAGTAGATGGAAATCGCAAAAAAACGTGATTTTGCGGGAAAATCTGTGAATTCGCAGACTTTTTTGTGATTTCGCACAAATTCGCGGACCGCAAATCCGCAAAATTCGCCCATACTTAATAAATATATGTACTGTTTTTAAAGGAGCAATGCGGTCAAGGACCAAGGACAACCACATATTCTCTATGGACAGGTCAGGGCATACTCCACCTGAGAGTTCATGTGGGGTTGCTTCTAGTGCCCCTGTTTGCTTGTTGGACTGTCTACTACACCAAGTCATGTGATCCAGAGAGAGGCTACAGGCAACAAATGGCTAAGGCAGGAAAACACCAACTTTCTAAAAGAAGCATTTTCAAAATCACAATTTAAAAACTGACTTCACTTTAAGTTAGAATTTTTCATTACAATTCCAAAGACACCAAACTAGTTACATACTCCAGTTTGGAAATTGCAGCTTATTAAATGAAATACCGTAACTCCCAAGCTATCCTATGGGAAAGATCAGTCTCGCAGTAGTGAAGTATGAATATAAGAGTTTTTTACTTCCAGTACATGTAAAACTTAAAAGTACATGTCCAGCATTTTTAATACACTTCCCTCTGCTCTCTCTGTTTATTAAAAAGGAAGGTTTGGGCCTGGGAAGTTTAAAACTGCAAAAACAGGCTGCAAAGGCAGGCTTTAGACATGTTTAAAGGGCTACTTAAGTGGGTGGCACAATCAGAGCTGCAGGCCCACTAGTGACATTTAATTTACAGGTCCTGGTCACAAGACGTGCCAGCTTACGAGGGACTTCCAAGTAAATTAAATATACCAGTTGGGTATAATACAATCCTTTCAATCTTAGGAGAGAGAACAAGCCCTTTATCACTGGTTAGCGGTGGTCCTAAGGCGAGAAAAAAGGTAGTCAGCAAAATAAGAAGTCTGAAGGCAAAACGTTAGAGGGAAAACCACGGCAAAGATGCCAGGTCAAACAGGGTCTTATTTCTTGGGACTCAGAACTTTGATAGAGAAAGCACGGGATGATCAAGAGGTGCTGGAAATCTCAGTCAAGTATTCAACCACAAGGTCCAATGCGAATACTCAACACCATCTCCTACAGGATGTGACGAGTACGAAATATGTTCTTAATACTCTGTACCCTGACTCATCAGTCAACATTATCTACATCTGTTTCATATCATATGCAGAGCAGGACATTTCATGGTTGTCCACTATCTCCCATTTTTTTTTATTCCGGCCTGTGAACATTTAGCCAAAATTCACCACCAATCTCTTGTTGTGAAGGTCAGAGCATCACCAATGGGCATGCAAAAGATTTTGCTACATGCCAACGATATCTAACTGACACTTTCAAGTACGTCGTCCCTAACAAAGGATTCACGTTTTTCCTGGTTATAGAACAATTGCATAGTTGCAGGTTCCAGAGATCTGAACAATGGCTCACCTATTTCTGTTCTCCAAATCCATAGTTTTTGTGTGAAGGATCCATATTTCCTGGCCTTAGGCTGGCACCCAGCTAATCTGATATAGTTGGTCAAAGGGGGAGATGTCAGCACAAATGGATTTATTTTCAGTGTTCATATCTGCTGTGTTCAGTTTTACAGCAAATATGAAGGCCTGTATGTGGGTTAGCTTCCCATGGAATTGACTCCTTGATGACATGAGCCATGATGGCGTAATTATAATCCCCTGCTGCTTTCTCTGTTTCCTAGAAACTGCCTGATAGAGATGGGATTCCAGGTTGGTTGAGGTATGCATCCTGGCCAGGTAGGAGCCACAAGCCTAGTGAGGGTAAGTTAAGTATACACTAAAAGATAACCTGTGCTCACCCTCTAGTAGTTTGGCACAGAGCAGTCAGGATTATCTAAAGAGGGAATAAGGAAAATATTTGTGCAACACACACACAGTAACCCAATCAATACACCACAAAACAAACTCCACACAGGTTTAAACGTACCGATTATTATGTGCTGAACATAGCAAGACCAAAATGACAAACATTCAATGTATAGAAATTGAGATAATCCATTTTAAAGGAATAAATGCAGTAAAGCCATTAGAAACAAATAGACCCATAAAGGTTACTTCTGGTCGTGCTGGACTGGAGCAAAGTCAAAGTTCAGGCAGACCGCGATGGAGAGCCGGGTGGATACAGGACCAAGACAGGCCCCAGTGAACAAAGTACCTTTCCAGGTCACAAACAACGAGATGTGCCAATGTCAAGCCACAGAGGCCCAGGATGAGTCGATCTTTTCCATGCAGTGAAGGCGATGCATCAGTTCCGAAGATGGGTGCCGGAGTCGAGAGGCATCGAGCGATGCGCCAGATTCTGCTATGCAGTCGAGGGGATGTGTTGATCTCAACAAGCTGCAGCAGCAGCAATATGCTGTCTGATGCGTTGATCTCTGGAGGCAAAGCACTGGTTTCAATGCAATGCACACATTTTACTCCTACAAATGAGTGGATGCATTGGTTGTGCTACACGCAGACAGGAGATGGGTTGAAATCCATGTTGCAAGTATCTGGACCAGTTCCAGTGAGTCAGGCATGGGAGCAGGGTTAAAGACTTCTATATCCCTGAATCTCAAGCAACAGGAGGCAAGCCAACACGCCCTTGCAGATCACATGGGAGGAATGCATAGTCCAGCTCTACTTCAGCTGAGTCAGAGAGCAGCAGGCAGGAGGGCAACAAACAGACAAGCAGGCCTTCTAGATAATCAGTCCAGTTGAGTCCTTTAAGCAGCATATTAGTTCTTCTGGCAGAGCTTTAGTTACAAATCAAGTAGTGTCTGATTTTAGGGGGTCAGAGCCCCAGTACTTATACCCAAAAGTGCCTTTGATATGGGGGTAACTGCAAAGCACCTCTCGGAAGTGGACAAGGATCCCTTTCCACCCAGTTCTATCTGCCAGGCTATCTGTGGGGGGTAATCATTTATTTGTGTGGGGACAGGACACTGCTTATTGCAATGAAGAGATAGCCCCTTCCAGGCACATCCATCAGAATGCAGATGTATGTAGATGGGTACTCAGACACAGCTATCCTTCCTTTGTTGTGGCTGTTTAGAGTGAACGCAGAAAGTGTAACTGTCACGCACCCCAGACATGTATTGGAAACAGGCTGTCAGCCACAGAGAGCAGTAAGTGCAGAGAAATGTCCACTTTCTAAAAGGGGCATTTTTACCGCAGTAATATTGAATCCAACTTCACCTGTGAAGAAGATTTATCATTATCATTTCAAGATTTTGAAACATGATACAGCTACTCCTTTCCAATCAGAAATTGCAGCTTAAAAGCATATTAAGGAACTCCCAATGCTAGCCCATGAGAGGGGTCGGTCTTACAGTTGTGAAAAACAAATTTGGGTGGTTGTCACTACCAGGACATGTAAAGATTAAAAACACATGTCCTACCTTTTACCTACATTGCACCCTGTCCTCAGGGTTCCCTAGGGCATACCTTAAGGGATGCCTTGTATGAAATAAAGTGGAGCTTGAGGCTTAGCATATCGTTTTAAATGCCAAGTCAAAGTGCCAGTAACCTGCACACACATACTTTGCAATGGCAAGCCTAAGACAGGTTTGAAAGGCTACTTCTGTGGGTGTCAAGGCAGTGCTGTGGCCTACTGGAGGCATTTAACTTTCAGGTCCTGGGTGTATGGCATATCACTTTACAAGGGACTTCCAGATAATTTAGAGTGCCAATGAGGTATATACCAATGTCACTATGTTTAGGGAAGATGCACATTAGCAGTGGTTAGCAGTGACACAGTGCTAGGGGTACTTGAAGTGTATTTAAAGGCTTCTGTTCATTTGGAGGGTGTGGGTCCTATCTCCAGAATGGAAAAGTGCACTCCATTTGGTGACAAAGGGTATCACAATGCAGCAATGCGCAGGACGTACTGGAAATAATTGAAGTGTTCTTTACTGGATACTCATTGAAACAAAGACATAGTTTAAAAATCACATGCTTATCTTCATTAAGGCTGAATCACCCAGGGGTGTTGAACATTTCCGATTTATTTTCATGTATAGAGAATGGCACTGATTAGATTACCATGAAAGATTCAGGTGCATAGCTGCCATCATTCTTTGCATTCTGAAACTTGTAGTGTATCTGTGAATTTGTTTTTAAACATCTTGCAATGCACAATTCTACAGGCTAAAAATCAAGGACAGGAAGAAACAATCATTTATTCATTTGGTCAGTAATAGTGAATCTCCACACATTGTCCCTTATAAGACACATTTTTATATGTTTTTTCTCTTGCAGAAAACAACCTTCTCAATTTCTTTCGAACTACTCTCAATGAAATACTTCACTTGCCTTAATACATCAAATTCTAGGCAGCAGTAGTTTATGTGGCCCCTGTTGACTCTTCTCTTTACATTGTGGTATTTGTGGTTTTGATTTTTATAATGCTGCAAGTAGCAGAATGGAAAGTGCAATCCAGAACTTCATGGTCTGTGCATTCCTAATGTGTGGTGACTTTCGATCTTTAAGATAGTAAAACCAAAATTGAAATGACAAACTGTATATCCACTGAAACATCTATTCTCTGCAATTGTCACTTTTTGTGTTTCTATGTGCTGCCATTCTAGTTTTTTTGCATCCATGATAGGTGCCCATGTTAACTCCTACGTCTATGTCTGGGACCAGGAGACTTTGAAAACAAATGGAACTTATTGACCTCCATCTTCAGCTCAAGGAGCAGGTTTGCGTTTCGCCAGTTTCAGGATCTTACCCGCATAACGAGGGCATAGAATGTCCATTCTTTTCCTATGTGTATTTACACACCTACTCTTCTAATTACATTATTGTATGTGGGTGAGGACGAACAATTCCATGCCTTTTGATTGTCAATTGCAATCAACCCAAGACTAATGATAACATCCAATGAATGTAAGACTTTCAGAGGCAGTGAAATTGATCTCTGGCCAAATAAAGAAATAAAAAACACAGGTAATAGTTTAAAGACTATAGTTATTTACAACTCAAATTGAGTTCATGAATAGCACTAGTATCATCTATGTGAGGAACAAATTGAAAAAGCAGTATGGGAAGGACCTAGTCTATACCTTGAAATGCTGTGAAAGACTTTAGGAAGAATAGATACAAAAAAGAGCCACCCAGCTAGCAAAGGTGGAACCTGCCTTGTTTTTTTGTTTCTTTTTAACTTAGTAAAGGTAATAATATATTTCCCTGAAATATGTTTCAGACCTCCTCTTAATTATGTGGAAAGCTGGCAAGCTCCCAAAATGAAAAAAATAACCAAGCCTCAAAGGCAGTAGGCATAAAAACATGAACCACTCCTCCAAATCATGTTCAAGATCAACCAAGAATATTCACCACAACAAGACCTTATGCCAAAGTATGCAGATGTTGTCCGTAAATCACATCTCGCTCATCCATATTCGGCAGCTGATTTCCCTATATTCCAGAGCCATATATGAAACTACTGGTAAAAAGCAAGTAAAACCTGCTCAAGAAAATTGGACATTGAAGCATTGACGGTCAGAGGCTTCCATGAGTCTCAAAGCTCTCCTCATATTTTAAATGGCCACAAACCACATCTTGTACAGTCGTTGGGTAGGCAAGCCCTACAAAGGATCCTGGCTGCAAGACTGCATGTGCTCCCCTTAAAACAGCTGTATCCGGCTGTGAAAGTAGGCCCACCTATCGCGGAATGTCGCTTTTGTCATTATAAACGTGAAACTCTAGCGCACATTCTGTTATGTTGTCCTGCACTGCTATCAGCCCGTAGAATCCACCTAAGGCCCATTCTTCTTCAATTAGGTGTGCGGACGGTAAAAGAGGCAGTTCTTCAACTATATTTGTTGGACACGGTGAAGCACATGGCCAACTTTGGCAAATTCATTCATTCTGCGAGAACAGCATTAATGGAGAACACAATCATGGCATAAAGTGACTTTTTACTCGGGGGAATCGTTTAAGTAGTAAATGCTTTGAAAACATACATTGTTTTACTAAATTTTTTTATTTTTTTTTACAATGATTGCTTTTATTCACACTAATTGCTTTTTTTGTATTGATTTTAATTAATCGTTCAAATAAACTATTTGTCAACTACTGGTAAACACTCAACAAGACAATTGCAATTCACAAAATGCAGCAATTTATCCATTGTAAGTATCTTAAAAACCCCTTGCCAAATCATCTTGTTTCTGAGTCATCAATGAAGCTCAGCTAGCAATCAGTAATAGTTTGGAAACTAGTATATGTCTCCCACAGAACCCCCAGGAGCATGCCCAAATGATACTTTGGGGGTCAAGCCCTATCATTTAGGCTATGTCTGAGTCTGTCAGTTCAAAAACCTGAAAGGGTCGGCCAGCTCAGAAGGATGCCGACTAACAAGCACCTAATGTCTACATGGCCTCCAATATAGCTCATATTTCAATGTGCTCACAGCTTTGAGCATAGGTTTCGCCTAATATTGTCTACACAGCGCTTCCAACAGTGTGCAACCTCATGAATGCTTTTAGGCAGCTTATGTCTTCACTGCTGATTTCTATCTTCAGTTTTTCAACAGTGACACCTGATAGGCCTTGACCTTATTCCTCTCTAGTTCCATTAGAAGTCTATAGACCCTTAAAATCAAGAGTGTATTCTCTCAGGAACCCTACAGAAATATTCTGAACTTCTCAGTGGTCATGTAGCACATTTCTTTATCACTGGAATCTTCTTTCAATGCCTACTTTGGACAAATCATTTGTGTTTTCACTCCAAAGTCTATCTTAAGCACTCAAAAGGTTTGTGGGTTCTGCACTAAACATATCTTTCACCTTCATACATAGTTCTTTCTTCTCCATTAGTTGTCTAATCAAGGGATGCAATCAGAGAAACAGAAAAATTGTGAAACAAGAGAAGAAAAATTGTTGATGAAGGGGCACAGCCACTGATTTCCATACATCTAGCATAACCATTGTGCAAAATCCCTATTGGTGCAGCAACAACAGAAGTGCGGAAACACTTTCCGACACTTAAATACATCTCTGTTCCAATCTACAGGCGTGTCACTTGACCTGCAGTGAGAGGCACTCTTTAGGCAGGAACAGTAACTCATCTAGCAGACAATAGCTAAGGTGACACTTGATACTCAACTATTATAATCTAATATATAAAAAACACTTTTTTCAAGCTACGGCTGAACATGTCGGGTCCTAACAAATGACTGTCGGAGACTGACATAACGCCCCCTACGTGTAACGTTTATTGTGAGTTACATGAGCTTTGCCATATTGACAACAGTGTTTGCTAGTTGAAGTAAAAGTGACTTGCCAAGCATTTTAAAACACTGTTAAATGTATCTGAAGAAGCAAAAAAGAAAGAAACCTTTGCTGAATGTGCTAAAAGAGAAGACATTCTTTATTACCGGGAAACAACCTTTACAACGCAGTCATTACATCGCACTACCTTTACGTAGCAGTCATTACCTATTGCTCCATGTCAACCAAAAGCAGTTTCTCCAAAATCACACTTCTCTGGGCATGCTCACATGTGTCTGCTCATTGTAAATCAAAACCAACCTCTTCAATACCATGGAACTCATCTGTGCATGATCACTAGTGCCCTCTCATTGTGAACCAAGTTCACTCTGTATGATAGAGACACTAATCATCACATATTGAATGGTAACACAGTTCTAATAATATTTCATTTGTTTTCTTTATTTCTATTTAAAAGGAAATAAACCAATATAGAAGACCGTAAGCACTTCAATATGATCAGCCACTGAACATTAAAAAAAATTGTTAACCTCTCTTTTGGGCTTGCTCATTAATGAGGTATTTTTCTGTGTTCAGTTTCCGTCGCCTGTATGTCTTAATCACATTATTTTGTATTGACTGCACTGGAAACACTGCATAGACGGGGCAATAGAGCTGAACAAACAATGCTGCTTGGAAAGAAAACCCGCTGAGATAATTCAATACGTGATTACACTTTATTCAAGAATTGGCAATAGGTGAAAGGGCCTAACTTAAAAAGCTTGTGGCTGCAGGGGCTGAACAAAACCCAACTCTCACCATGTTTGTTATTGATTGTCATAATAAAGGCTCAGACTACACCAGATCTAAAGAAAGAAAGGGATATTTCCTACCAAGCATCTAAAATGATTTTATAGATATACAAAGACATAATAAGAAATACACCTGTAGTAAATGTGCTCTGAGTAAATGCATTGTTTACTCATACATGCTTACTGTGACCCTAAGGCATCTCTAGTAATGCATAATCTCCACATTCTCACAATTGAGTGATTTATGAAGCAAATATAACCTCCAGTACAATTCCATTGTTCATCACCTGGTCATTGGTCTTCCACATTGTGAATTGTCGTAAATAGAAGATACACGATCCAGGTGAAGACAGTTAATCCTTTAATAGGATGCAGAGAAGATACACAAGCGGACTCTCCACCACAGCAGCAACCAGTAACTGCCGTGGAACAGAATCCGAGATCAGAGGAAAACATAGAATATGAGAGCAAAGCACATTCTGCAAGTAAAACATTCCAGAAACACTAGAGCGAATACTTTATGTACAACACATCTTCTTACTTTCTTTTTTATTTTAAATTTTTATTTGGCATCTCATAATTGCAGATACAGACATAAAGAACAACATTTTAATCTTCAAGCATATTTAGCAAACACGAAAATAAAATTATAGTATAAAGCAGGAATAAAAAGAAAAAGGCCACGGCATTATTTACATTAGTGGGAAAAGTCTAGTTAACTACTCTAATATTATTACTCCAATTCTCAATTGGTTTCCAAATTTTAATGCCCGGGGCTTTCGCCCTTACACCTTTACAGGCGAAAATCGCCTTCTCTTGATTAAACATACCTAAGAGTCGGGATAACCAAATCTGGAAATTAGGAGGATCTGTATCTTTCCAGCGTGCTGTTAATATTATACGATACACAGCTGTCCCCAAAAAGAGAGATGTTTCTTCCTCGATGGTATGTGACAGTGTATTATCATAACCCAAGATGTAAAGGGTAAGAGATTCTGCCACTGGATGTCCGAACACTTCCTGCCAAAATCCTGTTATCATATTTTTCAAAACTACTAATTTTCCACATTCATAAAGCATATGGAGCAGGTGTGCCTCAGTTTTTCCACACCTAGGGCATTCTGAGGTAGATCTTTTCCCCCAAGAGAAGAGTTTAGCAGGGGTAAAATATAAATCATAAATAGTCTTGTATACCTGTGCTTTCAAATTGGAAGACACAAACAATTTTGTTAACAATGGTAGTGACATATCAATGCCAACATTAGGGTTGTTTAATTTCCTTGACCAGCCCTGCTCGATAGAAGCAACATCATCCCGCTGACTCTCAATTAAGATATCATAAATCGTGCCAATCTTAGGGGTCTAAATAAACAATCAAATAAAGGGATATTCTCTAATGTAATATCAGCACATTTTAGGTCTAGAATCGTACTAATCTGTATATATTTGAATACACTATTGCTGGGAATAGAGAATTTAGGTTGCAGCTTTTGAAATCTTTGAGCGACAGGAAGCAATAAGAAATCACCAAGGGTTAAAACTCCTAAAGTTTCCCATTTCCTAGCAATCACATCATATATTAGTGGTGGTAGTAAGGTGGAGTGCCATAGCGAGGTGTACTTATTATACTTAGGGATACTCAAATGCTTTTGTGTCTTCTTCCAGATACCCCAGGCACTCAATATAATCTTAAATTTCATGTTCTTGAAATAAGAAGGTTCAAGTTGATTTACTAGAAGGCCATTAGCCTTATCCCCAATAGCCAGTTCAAATATTGTTGGTATGTAATTCTCCCCTACTTCACTTTCCAGAGATTTTGCACGAAATAATGACAACATCTGCTGAAGCAGAGCTGCCAACATATAGAATCCCAAATTAGGGATTGCTAGCCCTCCTCTTGTAACTGGGAGAGATAGAAAGCGGATAGATCTCCTTATCTTCCCATATCCCCATATGAACTTACTCATCTGGGATTCGAGGGCCTTGATGGTTTTATCCTCCACCAATAACGGGATCGCCGGGAACAGGTATAGGACCCGGGGTAGAATATTCATCTTAAGAAAATTGCCTCTTCCAATAATCGAGAGCTGTATGCCATCTATCCATTTAAGATCTGTTTGAATTTTTTGTAGAAGAGGGTCATAATTTGGGGGATATACGAACTCCCAGATAAACAGCACTTTCTACTCTCCTGGAGTCTATAAATTGAGTATTTTGGGTGCAGATAACCGTCGTTTTATCCCTATTTAAGGAATAACCCGAGACTTGGCCAAATGTTTGAATGATCTGTTCAATTTCAATTATTGCCTCCGTGGGGTGTGATGTTTCTACCGCCACATCATCGGCGTAGGCTAATATTTTTGTGTTGAAAGGGCCCAGAGTAATTGGTCTAATTGCCTCAGCCTTTAGCAGTTTTAGAATAAGGGGATTAATATAGAGTGCAAAGAGGATCGGAGAACATGGGCATCCTTGCCTTGTCCCCCGAGATATATAAAAAAGCGACGACTCCTGACCCATTGCCAAAACTCTGGCCTTTGGTGAGAAATACATCACTTTTATAGACTTCATAAAACAGGGTCCCATATTATTTTGCTCTAATACTGCCCACAAGAATGCCATGAGACCCGGTCAAAGGCCTTCTCGGCGTCCAGGAGGACCATCGACATCCGGCCCCCCGCGACAGCCATGGCATCAAACAGGGCAATGACACGCCTAGTATGATCCGTAGTGCCCTTGCCCGGTATGAAGCCATGCTGCGACGGAGAGACCAGACGCTCGATAGTCCCTCTGAGCCGATTGGCCAAGATTTTCGAATAAACCTTCGAGTCTGAATTTATAAGACAAATAGGACGATAGGATGATGTCAATTTAGGAGGTTTGTCTTTTTTGGCAAAACCACAATATTCGTTTCCATCCATGACCTAGGAGGAGTACTGCTAACTTGGATTCCGATAAATAAGTCAAGGAGTAGAGGGGTTATAATATTACCCAGAATCTTATAGAGCTCGAGTGGAATTTTATCTGGGCCTGCAGCCTTGCCCGGGGCTAGTTCTGCTAGAGCAATTTGTACTTCACTCAGGGTTATATCCCTTTCTAATTCTTGCCTAGTTGCCATATCTACTCCTAAGGTGCTTTCAGACTCGGCTGCCCATCTAACCAATACTTCTTTAATTGCGGTAAGGTTAGGGGAGTCCTCGTTTTGATACAGTTTCTCATAGAACTTTTTAAAGATTTCTGGCAAGATGGCGGCCGCTTGAGACCGCTGTGCGGGTCGTCCAGTGCTCTCAGTTGTGAAACTCTGCCTTAAGATGTGGTAGTGCGTGCTACACAGACTGGTACCGAAAGGCTATCTTATGAGAAAAGGGAAAACATTTTGATCTATACATCCTGCCTGGCTTATGTCGTGTTGAAGCCCTGACCCATCGCATAATGGTCTCGGAGAACGCTTTAAAAGAACAGACAGCGCGTGTGAAGAGCCAAATGTTCGCGCTTGCAACTGCATTCGGGCTGGCCCTCATTCAATATTACTGTCGCCTAACTAAGAGACATCAGGACTGTTGCTTGTCTCACCTGCATTGCTCCAAGGACTGCGAGCCGAAGCCGAGTTTGTGCTCCGTGGGTATGCCGCCGAAGAATGCTGCCGCTGCCGCTGCAAAGACGAGAGCGACGAAGCTCGCTCTTTGAGAGAATACTGAGGCGTCCATGAGAGGCGTGGCGAAGAGTCAAGCTCTAGTGGGACCATCGGAGAAGACGCCCAGCAAGTTGAATCCTCAGGCTAACGTTGCTCGGAAGGGCGGCCAGAATGCTCTCTCGGTGGTAGAGCTCCTCCGTAAAATCCCGGGGAAGCTTCTTCCGGGTCAGGGCGTACAGAGTCAGCCGGGAGCCGAACACGCGTCTCAGACGCCGCTTGCAGAATCTGAATCTGAATCGGCTAACAATACGGTAATTGCTACAATCAGCGGAAATTTGGCAGAAGGTGAGGGGGCCCGCGATAGTACGGTGAGCAGGTCTAATATGGAGAGCTCGGATGGTGTAAGGAGAGAAGCACCAGCGGGAGCAAATGGGCAGACTGGGCAGATTGACTCTTTGATAACAGTCCCGATAGTGGTGAATGCTAACCGTGTCAATTCTGTTGATACACACTCACATTTGTCTCCTCTGTTGACTGTAACTGCAGGAACCATTGAGAAGGCTGGTGCAGAGCTCGTACAGCCTACCTTATCTCCCTCGCTTAATTTGAATACAGATATCAATGTAGGAAACGGAACTGAAAATATCAGTTTGGAACACACACAGCTAGCTCCAGTCCTAGCTACATCTAGGGGCCCAGAAACCCAGGCAGAGTATCAGGATTTGCCACCTGTTGTGCAGCTGAAGCAAAAGGCGATATTTCTTGAAGGCCCATGTAATCTGAGTGATGACGATCCAGATAAGGATAAAGACAGGGAGAAGGATAAGGACAAGGACCCAAGTGATTTCTATTCCTTCTCGGATGAGCTGGTCTGGTCAACAGATACAGGTTCTCACCTAAGTGGTTCTAGTGACAATGAAACTAGTATTAAGGCGGTGAAAACTGTTCAAAAAACTGTAATGAGACATAGAAAGAACCATCGTGACTCTGCTGAGTTGGCATTTGACTACACACCTACTAGTCATATGCTCCCTGCAGTGGCTCCAGTAAGCCTACATGGACCAACACAGCAGCTGGAATCCGGGTCTTCTCTAGATAAGTCTGCCCCCACGATCGAGACTGTGTTGCTAGCCATCGCCGCACATAGAGAAGAGACTTCTCATGATGGGCGGAAGGCCCAAGCAGAGTTACGGAAGGTGCAGGGAGTGGTTCGCAAACTCTCAAGGAAAATCAGCTCTTTCAATGAACGAATGACTGAGATGGAGACGAGAGTTTTGGGTAATGAGTCTGAAATTGCTGCAAATCGTGAGCAGATTGACACTCATGAGACAGAGCTCTCTGATGTGATGTGGAAACTAGAAGACATGGAAAACTGTCTACGTAGAAATAATCTGCAGGTTTTGGGCATTTCTGAAGGAGCGGAGGGGGGTGACGCTCGCACCTTTATGGTCAAACTATTTCAAGACTCCATACCAGAATTGTCAACGTGGAACTGGGACCTGGAGTTGCAGCGTGCACACCGAGTACCCTTTACCATGCGAAGTGTCCCGAAACCTGGCGCATACCCAAGAGCTTTATTAGTATACTTTGGCAACTTTATACTGAGGCAGGCAGTTTGGGAGAAAGCAAGGCCAGAGGCAAAAAAATCTAGTGGTCACATAACCTATTTTGTACGCCCTGACTTCTGTCACGCAACAATTGAGTGGAGGTGGCGCTTGCGCCAACTCATTAAACCTTTTCAAGATAAGAAGCTTCAGGCGTATTTAAATAATCCAGCTCGTTTGAAAGTAATTAACGGTGATCAGACAAAGTTTTTTTACCTCTGTGGTTAAGGCAAAAGAGTATTTAGATAGCCTTTCATGAGATAAAAATTTCGTCCTCCTGTTTTTTTGTTGTTTTTTTTGGGGGGGTCAGGATATGTAGATGTGTAAACCATTGAAAAAACCTCCTCTATTTCTATTGTAAGTCATGGATTGAAAGGGTTTTTGTGGAAAGGGAGAAGGGGAGGGAGGAAAGAAAAAAGAAAAGGGTAAAAAAAAAAGGGGGGATAAAAAAGTGTGCATGATTCCTATTTTTCTTGTTGGTTTATGGTTCATGATTCACATCTTACGGTTTAGGAACTTTTGTCTATTGGTTAATCTGAGAGCACCGGTGCGACAATGCACGTCCATCACCACAGACTCTAATGGAGTCTAATTGCCTCATTTCTGGGAGGGTGGGGGGGGGGTGAAGGGTTAAGGGGTGGGGGGTGCAGGTGGGAGAAAATGTATAAAAATGGCAATCATGATTGTAGAAGCAGATTTAGAAAAATAAACTATAGTGTTAACATAGAATATAGAGTTAAGTTTGGTTTCATAGCAGATTTGGATTGGAAAATAAAAATAAATACAGCGCAATATGGCTAGGGTAAAACTCTGCTCTTGGAATGTGGCTGGCCTTAATGATAGGGTGAAAAGGGAACAAATGTGTGGGATAATTAGCCAGAATGCATTCGATATAATATGTCTCCAGGAGACTCATATCCCTTGGGCAGAAAGGGGAATATTGAGGGTCCCCGGGTTTAATCTGCTGGTATGTACATCTCACACCTCTAGGACTAGAGGGGTTGCTATTCTTGCTAAGCCTTTTTTGGTTGAGGCCATACGTGTAGCTGCTGAATCTCTGGGCAGGTGGGTCATTGTGGAACTTAAGTTCGGAATCACAATATGTTCTATCTATGCCCCTAACGAAGATGACCCTACTATATTTACTGAACTCGAGATGGAACTCTCATCCTGGTCTCGAGCACTTATATTTTGTGGAGACTTTAATATCTCCCTCCCAAAAATAGATCTAACACATAACCAAGCTCGAAATAAATATGCTGGCCGTAAGACGAAAGTCTATAGCGCTGTTTCCCAATTTAAGGAAAGTTTAGGCTTGGCTGACATATGGGATTTGAAGCAGCCGCAAGACCCAGGGTACACATACTTCTCGAATCCTCACAATAAGTATGTCCGTATTGACTATATCTGGATGTCTAGTAATTGGGCTAGTCGGGCAAGAATTTCCAGATTACCATAGATTATAGTGGATCACAATCCCTTAGTACTCTCTGTTAGTATAGATAATATGGCCAGACCTCGCTCAAGTTGGACCTTCGACCGAAAATTGCTTGTCAATAGGGAATATATTGAGTATATCAAGGCATGGACGCAAGGATTTCTGGATTGCAATCGTTATAGTTCATCTAGAAATACGGTGTGGGACTGCTTTAAGGCGTCAATACGGGGCGAGACACTTAGCTATGTAGCTAGGCAGAGGAAAGAAAGTGTAAGGTTAAACGAATTACAGCTTCAAGAGCTAGCTAGAATAGAAGAGAAGCATATTGCCATAATTGTTCAGGGCGGAGAGGGGGGTTCAACCTTGAGAGAAATGGCGATTCTAAAAGCAGAGATAAATAATAAGTTTACTCAAAGGGCAGCTGAGACCTATCAATCCCATCGCAATAAGATTTATGAAACAGGAGTGAGGGTTGGGAAGCAGCTTGCTCTAAGTACTCGTCAAAAGCAGTCTCTCAACTCAATTACGTGTATAGAGTCAGAAGATCAAGAATATACAACACCTGAGACTATTTTAGACATCTTCTTACTTTCTATTGTTAAAAATAAAAAATAATGAAAAGAAAAGAAAAAAAAAAAAACTGAAATCTTAAAAGATGAGCAATGACCATCACATGAGCATAAAAGCAAAACCTAACAAACAAAACAAAATCCTGTAAATAGGTTGGTGGTCTGCGATGCCTTGGAACACGATCATTGACCAAGCCACTAGCAGGTAAATTAGATGTTTGGAAACAGTGGTTTACAGGTATAGGAGTATCTCCACTCAACACATTGCGAGCCTCACCTGTCGGAACTAAAGAAGCAGTCTCAACAGGTGTATGAGCTAAGAGATAACCACTAGAACTGAGGGAAGAAGAGACATTATTCTCACCAAAAACAGCAACATTTATTTTATATAGCACCACTCTCCTAAAATTCCAACATTCACTATTGTTGAGAATGACACAATGATCAAGAACTTTCTGGACAGTAACAGGTTCTTTGAATTTAGACAACCCTTTTTGGATTCTCCCACTTAATTAATTTTGACCAGATTACCCACAATAAAAGGAGGAGACACTTTTGTTGAAGAGGGTAAGACTGGAGCTTTAATTTGTAAAGTAACAACTTGTTTCATCCAGGCAGGTACCAATTCCAAACCAGGAGCTCGCCCTCTCATAATTTGGAATGGTGAAAACTGACCATCAATTAAAGGAGTTGTGTGGTAGGCCCATAGCATTTCATTAACCATTTTCCTCACAATAGAACCATTGGCGGAGGCCAACTGAATAATACCTTTGACCACTTTGTAAGCTCTTTCACATATTCCATTGCCCTGGGGATTGTAGAGTGAAATGCGACGGTGAGAGACCCCACAACTCTGTAGAAATGTCTGCATCTCTTTAGAGGTAAGCTGTGTGTCATTATCTGTGAAGGAATGCCTTCATCCTTAAAGAGATTTCCTAAGAACTTAATAGTACTCTACGTGGTAACATCATTAGTAAACTCAACAACTAACCATTTAGAAAAAATGTCAACCACAACAATGGCAGATCTATCCCCTTCATTTAATTCACCTACGGGACCTATAAAATCAAGGCAAATGCTGTGTTAGGGAAGCCCTGGTTTTGTATGTGAGCATCCATAGATTTGGGTCCCACTTTGAGTCTTTTCTCACCTTCCCTGCAAATAGAGCAATTTTCCACCCACTTCACAACCTGAGAATCCATCCCTGGCCACCAAAAACGACCTTCAGGTGCTAAAGCTAAAAGTTTGTTTCTGAGGCCAAATGGAGGTATACATTTCTCATCTTTGACTAAAATGGTATTGTTGATGACAGATAGATCATCAAGAACTTTGATAAAGGGTCTGACTGAAATAGGGAAATAATTTTTTCTCCTAGAACCAAGTCTAAGAAGTCTGATAACTTCCTGAAGAGTGTGATCAACATGCATCTTGCGTTCCCAGTCACCAGCCTCAAAGGCACCCTCACCGACAACCACGGCATCCTCTATGGAAGCAACAGCAATGTCATCAGCACCTTCATAGACAAATGGATCAGTAATGGTACGCCAATCCAGAGACATTCTAGAAAGGCAGTCAGCCTGTACATTCTTCCATCCCTGGATATATCGAACACAAGAATATTGAAATACTTGAAGTCTGGAGGCAAGTTTAACACGTCTAGCTGACCCTTTACCAGTACCTTCCGGTGAAAGAATTTTAAGAAGTGGTTTCTGGTCTGTTCTTAAGACACATTTTTTTTAACCAAAGATGTGTCCTAAAATACTCCACTGCCCAGGAAGCGGCCAACTCCTCCCTTTCAATAACCGAGTAGTTCTCATCAGCCTCGGTTAAGATCCTGGAAGCAAAAGCAACTTCAGACCCACCTTTGACTTGTGAAAGACCAGTTGCACTCGCATCCACTATAACAACAGATTTGTTATGTACTTCAAATGGCAATAAAACTTTATCATTACAAATTTCTTTTTTGATATTTTCAAAACATTCCTGATGTTGAACATTCCATGAAAAGCCCACACCACGTTTAAGTAAGGATCTGATACATGAAGTTTTGTCTGAAAAATTCTTTACAAACCTTGAGTAGGACTCAGTGAGTCCCATAAAAGAACGTAAAAGTCAATCTTTGCAGTAGAGACACTAGCAAGTGCATGTTTACTTGACTGAAAAGATTTGTTGTGGAGATACACTTATCACTGTTTTTTTAATTTACACTGCTTCTATTGTTATTTCACTTTAGTTTGCCATTCTAAAGATATTTGTAAATACCATAAGAGAGCATATAAAATAGAAACATATTATTATCATTTGCTGAGATGAAAGATGCTAATCATCAGCCAACGCTCAAAAATGTTTATCCAGAAAATGGAATAGGGCAAACAAATGCTGAGCATGCATAGCGAAGTGATCTTCTTAAATGTCACAGGGAAAACACTAATTACTGGTGATGATCAGACAAGACCTTAATCACTGGGCATGAGCAGCTCCTGAGCATTGCCAGATATTTTTTGTCTGCCTTGTGGGAATTCTCTTTAATGAGTCATTCCTTTGTCTTCAGTATCTGTCTTCTGGTCATGTAATCTTGGCATAAAGTAGTGGTAGTGAAAGCTCCCCCGTATGCAGATTCACGCTCGGACAAACAATAGTAATTAAATGCCTAGGTTTACAATTTGTGACTAAATTGCTTCAAACAGGTGAAAATAAAACTAGGCTTACCATCAGAGCATGAGTGTTGGAAATGACCATGTTTTGTGTGGTATTCCCTCGATGTATGCCTTCCTTTGCTAAAAAGGGTTTTGCTGGCCATCGACCTTTGTGCACTTTGCTCCTGCCAATCAGTGGTAAAGTGCTTTTGCTTGCTTATCTAAACATGTTACAATTGGCTTATTCCTAATTGGACGGAAAGCGTCACCCTGGGAATAACCTAAGACTTATCAACATTGACAAACTTCATTGTAACCTACAAAAAAATATTTTAGTTGAAAAAAGGTTGTGCGCCTGCACATTATTTTACTTAGTTATTCCTAATTGGCACATTTTCAATTTACTTGTAAGCCCCTAGTATATGGTAGAACAAGTTACCAGGGTCTGACAATTAAATGCTACTAATGTGCTGCATCATCCACTGTGCCACCCACTAAAGTAGGACTGTAAAGCATATCCCCAGGCTTGCAATTGCATTCTGTGTGTGCAAACCTTTTGCCATTCCTAAATATTACTGTTTTATTCTTATATGTTACACCTAAATGCCTACAGGGCAGAGTGTGCAGTGTTTAAAAAGTAGGGCATGTACATTTAATGTTTTACATGTCCTGACAGTAGGCCCCCCTCAAAGTCGATATACAAAGTGGCAAGGCTGGACATCCCGTAGGTTAATATTGGTTTACACTATTAACTTGAATGATTTCAAAATTCAGTTTGGAAGGAGCTACAAAAATGTTTTAAGGGCTCTTTTTAATAGTAATTCAAAATCCAACTCAATTGTCAAGTCTGATTTTATATTACTATTTTTGAAATTACACTTGAAAGTTGTGATTGTCCTTCCTAAAACCTAAAGGTTTTCCTGCCAGTGTCCAGCTGTCACCTGACCCCAGATGGCACCCCAGTGGTAAGATATGTATTGCTCTCAGATAGTAGACAAAGGTTCCTGTAAGTTATGAGGGGGACTCCTCCCTTGATCTGATACCCTGTGGGCTATGCCCAGCATCTTCTTGGCCTTCAAACAATGCTAGTCACTAGCAGATGAAGTTCACATCTAGGCCTGATCCCCTTTGTCTCTCAAGTCAGGCTGCCATGAAGCCCAGTGAAGGTAGATGAACTGACCAGAACTGGTTTAGCAGTGGCCAAAGGCTTCCCTTCCTCCTCTAGGCTGACACTAGACATAAAAGTGGACCCCACAGATCCGTCATTAGAATACTCCTGGAACTGTGAAGAATCAGATTAAGAACTTCTCTGCTTTCTAAAACCTGAAGGAAGGAATATATGATGAATTCCCGCATTCTTTTTCTCCGCGGGGAATCACAACGCGGTGGTTATCATGACCGCGTTGTGATTCCACATACCATTACTCCGCAAGTCGTAACAACGACTTGCGGATGGGGGGGGGGGCGCTGGAAGTTGGAATAGTATAATTTGCTAGTCCAACTCCAGTCTGTGCGGACACTAGGGAAGGTGTTGGAATTTAAATCCAACACCTCCCCCCCCCACCGCAAGTCGTTGTTACGACTTGCGGAGTAATAGTATGCGGAATCACAACGCAGTCGTGATAACGACCGCATTGTGATTACCCGCGGAGAAAAATAATCGGCGTGAATGTTGTTTACCCAAGGAAGACTGGACCGGCTTGCCTTGAAGCTAGGACCCCAGAGGTAATTCCATGTGTCAGTTGGCTAAACTACTGTTTGAGCTACAGGGACACAAGTTTGCAGATACAACTTTCTATGCAAGTGCCCAGCTGACCAGTATCAACTGGACATGCTCTGGACCTTGCTGTTGGCCTGTGCTGGAGAGTGTCCTAACCCCCAAGTGGGTGAACAACCCTTACAACGAAACTATTACAACGCACTACCGTTACAACGCGGTCATTACATCGCAAACCATTACAACGCATTGTGCTGGGGGGCGCTCTAGGATAGGGAATAAGTTTAATTTTCTATCCAACAGCTTCCCTAGTGTCCACGGGGACTGGAGTTGGAATAGAAAATTATACTTACCACTATCCAGCACCTCTAAGCGGTATGCGTTGTAAAGGTTTGCGATGTAAAAACCGCGTTGTAAAGGCAGGCGTTGTAATAGCCTGCGTTGTAACGTCATACATCCCATAAGTGGTGTCACAGAGGTCTTGGACCTGTGGCTGGCGTAAGAGTGTACTCCTCCTGTCCTCAAACTGCAAGAGATGGGATTTAGAAACATTTGCCAACTTTCTCTCTGTTATGTTATGTTATGTTATGTTAAGGGGATTTTGTATAGCGCACTGTCACCGGAGGTATCATGGCGCTGAAAGGGTGCTGAGGAAACAGAGGGAATTTAGCGGGATTGTGGGAAAAGCCAGGTTTTTAGTGATTTGCGAAATTGAATGAGAGTACCGGAAGTCCTAACTGAGAGGGGAAGAGAGTTCCAAAGTTTGGGGCCGAGAAAGGCAAATCTTCGACCCCCAGATCTACAGAGTTTGAAAGGAGGGACCACCAGAAGATGTAAGTGAAGTGATCTAAGGTTACGTGAGGGACAGTAGGGGCAGATAAGGGATTTCAGAAAGGCGGGACAGGAACCAGAGAGAGATTTGAAAATAAGACAGCCAACCTTGAAGGCAGCCCTTAGGCTAACCGGGAGCCAATGTAGCTTGATAAGGCGGGGTTTGGCGGACTGCCACTTCGGAATCCCGAGGGCCAGTCTCGCCGCCTGGTTTTGAATGACTTGCAACCTATTGATGGAGCATTTGGGCAAGCCGTGATAGATGGAATTTGAAAAATCCAGGCGGGAGAGAACAAGGGCCATGATGACTTGAAGCAAGGCATCGGGAGTAAGAAGGTAGGCCACCTTCCTGATCCTGCGCAGTTGGAACATGCAGGAGGAAACCACTGTCCCCACCTGCGGCCCCAGAGAGAGCCCAGCATCAATAGTGACCCCGAGGCTTTTCACCGAGGTTACCGGGGAGGGAGGAGAGCCAAGCTCTGTCGGCCAGAAATGTGGACCCCAGTGGACGGCGCTCTTACCCGGCAGGAGGAGCTCCGTCTTACCGGGGTTCAGTTTCAGCTGGTTCTGACACATCCACTGAAAGATATGGGACATGACTGCCTGAAAAGTAGGAATAGAAGAGGGAGAGTTAAGAGAGAAAATGAGTTGTAGGTCGTCCGCGTAATTGAAGACGCGGACGTCCCACTGCCTCAGAGAAGAGAGAAGAGGGCGAAGATAGAGATTGAAAAGAAGAGGGGATAGAGAGGAGCCCTGAGGGACCCCACAAGGCAGATGTTCCCTAGGGGCCCTAAATGTACCTAGGCTGAGGGACTGGGATCTCCCCATAAGGAAAGATTTCACCCAGGCCAGCGCCAGGCCCTGGATGCCGGCCTGTTCGACACGGTGTAGAAGGATGTTATGGTCCACCGTGTCGAAAGCGGCCGACAGATCTAGTAAAACCAGGGCCTGGGAGGTACCCTTGTCAGCTCCGTCTCTCAAGGTGTCTAGGACAGCCAGGATCACAGCCTCCGTAGAATGACCAGAGGGGAAGCCGGCCTGGTTGGCCTCGAGAAAGATGGAACTCTCGATGAACCCCGAGAGACAGGCAGTGACATGGGCTTCCAAGATTTTTGAGAAAAAAGGTAAGAAAGAGATAGGACGATAGTTTGCCGGGACGGCAGGGTCGGCTCCAGGCTTCTTCAACAGAGGCACTAGAACGGCCTCCTTGAAGGAGCTGGGTACCGTCCCGGAAAGAAGAGAAGAATTGAGCAGAGGAAGGATACAGTCGGGTAGAGAATGGCAGATGTCGCGAAGTATGGAAGGTGGACAGTGGTCGTCAGGGGAGCCAGACTTGATCCGGGCAGCCAGGTTGGCTAGAGATCTAGCGTCTAGTGGGGGAAGCTGGGTGATAGAGAAAGCATTATGAGGGGGTGTGATGGGAACAGCATCCAATGAAGTGACCGGGATAGTGCCCTTAATCAAAACAATCTTCTGTAAAAAAAAGGTGCTAAGTGCATTGCAAGATTCCTGGGTAGGGGCCTGGGACAAAAGCGTTCTGGCGTCAGACGTGAACTCGTCCAGAACTCTAAAGATCTCCTTCGACTTACAGGGAGCTGACAGGATACGCTCGGAGACATAGGCTTTCTTGGCTGCAGAGATAGCAGATTTGTACCTATTACGAGCTGCCACATAGATATCTCTACTTGACGGGCAGTAGTCTCTTCTCCATCTGCGTTCGAATTGACGAAGTTCTAACTGTAAAGTTTTGAGGAGTGGAGTAAACCATTTATGAGAATGGTTATGACGAGAGCGAGGGAACTTGATTAGTGGGGCAAAGTTATCGCTGGCTGATATGAGCCAGTTAGAGACTTGCCCAACTTGCCTACTTCTCTGTAGAACTGATTTATACTGTGATCACCGTAGAAGTTACAGTCAATAATTTCAAGTCATTAGTCAGCCTCAGCATGCTGGTTTCCTCCTTTGAAAGAGATCTGACTGCCAGAAAAATGTCTACCTCGGATGTAAAGAATTTCATCAGGTCCAGTGCTGAGCATCAACGTGGAGGCCTTCCTGGGCTGAGAATTCACACTTCGCCCAGTCAGAGATTTCCCACCTTTGTTGACAAGCGTACCAGGATCCCACCTTCAGCAACCCACCGTAGTCAAGTACCACTTCAGATTAACCTTGCATTTTGCCCACTGATGACTCATTGATTACCGTTGTTTCTCCATAAAAGTTTCCAAGTCAGAAGGTAAACATTTCACCTGGACAAACCTGGTCCCTGTATATGATTAGCACTCCATTGCGACCAGCCTTTACTTTTGACTTTGACCTGGTATAGTGCAACTAGATAGTCATAGTTGCTTTGTAATTTTGGCGCTATTTTTAATTCAAACTTTAAAAATTCAAATATTTGGTTTTACTTATTGGATATTTTTCACTTTGGTGTCATCTTATTTAATACAATTGATTATTTTAGTCTAAAGTAGTTTGGGATTTGTCTTGCATTGTGTTTCCACTTTATTGATGTTTGAATGTTGCATGAATACTTTACTCATTGCCTCTAAGTTAAGCCTGACTGCCTTTGTGCCAAACTCCCAGAGGATTAAGCACAGGAATGTAGTGACCTTAGTGGTTCACCCTGACAGTGATTTTTGCTTTTGCTCAGCAGGGTTAACACCCCACTCAACCAACAACCCAATTTCTCAGAATCAATCTACCCTTCCACCCTTTGATCATTAATCTTCCACCTATCACCAGCTTTCCACTCACATTTCCTTATGTCCATCCTTTTACTCTTTCTTCCTGTCCACTCGCTCTATTATTTTCTTAGAATTTTACTTTATGCATCTCTTCTCACTGCTTTATTTTGTACTTTCTTTATTGAAGAGCTTTTGTCTGTAGACATTCAGACAGGTTCATAAATAGTTAATCAGTGTTCACCCCGCTTAAGCTGCTAAAGCGGGGACTTCACAACGCCACTGCCTGTCTCACACATGTTCTGCTCCATTAAACCGACATTTGGGAACCTTGGATCCCAAATTATTCTTCTAAACATAATATAGTACACACATGTTCTGCTCCATTAAACCGACATTTGGGAACCTTGGATCCCAAATTATTCTTCTAAACATAATAGTACATGCTCCTGACCAGTAGCGGTCGGTGGTGGGAGTGCTGCCGGGTGGTGATGTGGGGTGGGGGAGGTGCAGGGTGGGGAGTAGTAAACTACTGAATACTGCCAAATACAGGTAAGTAAACATATAAATAAATAAAACAAATTTCGTTGCGTGCACTGCATCACAATCATACGATCAGCATTTTGTCTTTGCTTCCAGGAAGCTCAATGAATGTCTGGGGGGCACAATAGCATCAGAGTCTTTCTGGAGTATTCTCAGGAAGTTAGTTTCTTCCTGGGTGTCCCATAGCCACTGGGAATATGCTGGACCTCACTGTTCCCAAGACAGTCTCTCCTCCTGCAAAGCAAAGTAGGCTCCTTCCGTTCTCTGCAGGGAGGATTCTAGGTACTTTGGGGCAGGCACACCTCGTCTCCAACAGGAAATTCAGGCTATAGGTGATGTTCCCTCACCACTGGAAGACTAGCTGTCAGACATACATGAGCCCTGGTTGCACAGTGATCCTCTGACTACTCTGTAGAGCACTACCTTCCTTGATCATGGAGAATTTGGAACTGGAGATGGTTTGGCCCTAACATTTATAGACAACTTCCAGAAAGGGAATCTTTGATACTCTATCTATAACTGTAGAATTTATTTGCAGTGGTTCTTCTTTTAAATGTCCATCCCAGGCTATTCTCAATACAATGCATTTGAGCAGAGTGAGCTTTCAGACAGCAGCTAGCACTGGGACTCTCTCTATCCTGGAGCACCCACAACAGAGGCCCCAAAAAAAGTTTGAGGTTTCTGCATCTTGCTGTCGTCAATCCAGCTGAAGAAGTATTCCAAATATGAACACAGTTGTTGTTAGACCTGGCACCATGGCGTGAGTCTCCCTTCCACTTTTTGCTGATGTGCCTCAGATGTTTTGCTGGTATTCGATGCTCAGGGCACTGCGCCACGGCCAATCCGTGCCGCAGTGCAAGTACTCCCAATGTAAAGTGTATATGTAATTGATTTCCACAATTGGCTTATTTGGTTTACTGTCAGTCCCCAGTAGAGTGCACGAGGAGTGCCGGGGCTTGTAGATACAAATGCTGCTAGTGGGCCTGCAGCACTGGTTGCGCCACCCACAGAAGCGGCCTCGTAAGATGTGTCTCGGGTCCGCCATTGCAGATCCCGCGTACGGTCTCGTACTGTCACGCTGACTGCGCAAGTGCCCACACTTGCCAGTCCCTGAACCTTCCCTAACCTTCATATCAGTCACCCCTATGGTAGGCCTACGGGCAGGGTGCATTGCAAGCGTAAGGTAGGACAAGCCTAGAGTGTGGCATGTCCTAGTAGTGAATTACCGCCCTTTTCGTTCTTCACTATTGAAGGGCTACCTGTTCTCTTAGGCCAAGATGAGCTGCCGGAACTATTACACGCTATAGTCTCGGCAGGCTCAGGGAACACGGTAGCACATCAAGTTTGGTATGCCTGAACTCAGAATAATAAAATACTTCCTTTAGTAAGGTTTATTTTAATATCCTGTGTTTGCAAATGCTACTTTTAGAAAGTTAGCCTTTGCTGGCCTAACTATTTCAGCCCGCCTCTGCCAGGATGTGTATCTGCTGTCTGGGTTTGTGTGAGTGACAGGGCTGGGAGATTCACGGGGACAGTCGGGGGCTCCAGGTGGTGAATAGGGTGCTTACTCCAGGATGGGTGGGCGGAGTAGTCCTTGACTCTGAATAGGATTGTGCTCTACCACCACAATGCTGGCTCCACCTCCTGCGGAGCGTCTGATGTCTCTGCCCTGCGCCCTGAAAGAAGACGGCAGCGTCCTGTCAACAGAGTACTCCAAAACCGGGTTGAACTAGGCCCAGGCCCCCCGGCCCGCAAAGACAAAAGAAACACAGTATAAATGTAGGCGCTACGCTCCTTACAAATCAGATCCAGTTTCGACCACGACAAACCTCTGCCTGACTAGAAGGACCAAGAGAAGCTGAAGGACGGAAAACAGTCTGTATCCTGTAAGACTGGCCTGCAGTGGTGCCTTGCTGAGAACAGAGAGGGAAGGACCAGAGAGGACTTTGTAGACTTGTGCCTGAAACGATCTCCAAGGGCTTCATCGAGAGCTTGCCCCCTGAACGGAACCCCAGGACCATTGGGTTCTATTCTGCTTGTGCCCGTCTGCTGTTGGTCCTTAGTTCTTATTCCCTCGCCAGAGTTGTGACTCGGGTGCCTTCGCCCCCTCCCAGGTCGTGACAGCTCGGAGCCTGGTCGCCCCGCCGTAGAGAGCCCCGCTCATCCCTGAGTCGCTCTCCGCTCCAGTGCCGGGCCGCCCGTTCTCCTGTCACCTCGCCGCTAACGGAGTGCGTTGTGCGCCTCTCATCTTCTCCAGCCGGAATCTGCACCGAGAGCATTCCATAGCCTCGGACGGTCCGTACGTTGTAACTTAGCCAACTGTCTCGCTTTGCCCTCCTGCATACCAAGACATGTGCCGCACCTCAAGAAAGGCCTCCCCATCCTGTGGTACCGGAGGCCTGGTGCTGCACCTGTCTGCCCGAGAACGCGACGCCCCTCACAGATCCACGAGTACAACCTGGCGTGCTAAGAAGTAGTACGTCCCGCATGCCTGAACCAACGCCTCCCCCGTGAGCTGCATCAACCCCGGATCGCCACAACCCTCCACAGTCCTGCTCCCCCGCCTCGCTCCTCGAGGGGGACCGAGCCAGAGAGATCCTCTGGAGAACCGTTGGCCTCGTCCCGGGTCCCCCCTCACCAGTAGCTGCACCTGAAACGCCCCGGACTTCCACAAGCAAGGTACACTTGAACTCCATCTCGAGTTCATATCGGATCCAGGGTCTGCAACGTTCTTATTTCCCTGTAATCGTACCTTGCTGAACAACGAACATTCAAAGACTAAGTTGCCTATTGTAATCTGGTGGCCTCAAATCGCTAAACGTTATATGGTCTTGTGATAATCCTGCTTGAATCTATCTTTTATATAAAGTATACATATTTCTGATACAACCATACGACTGGTGTCCATTTGTGGTGGGTCAGTGGGTTTACTGTGTGTGATCATAAATGCTTAACTTACTATCGCCCTGAGGATTAGCCTTGTCTGCTCGCGCCACACTACCTATAGGGTGAGCAGGGGTTATTCGAAGGAGTAGTTCCCTTGCCCTGACTGGAAGTGAGGGTCCCTGCTTGTCACAAGTGCATACCTGTGCCAGCCAGAGACCTCCGGTTCCAACAGTTGTGCATTACGGGCAGAAGAACAAACCCATGGACAAGAAAGGGATATTACCGTTCTGACACCTCCCATCCCTGTTTCTCTTCTTTATATGCTAACTACTCCTACAATCTACCCTGTGAACTCCTGTCCAAATCTTCTTCCTCCACAGCTCAATTCTAAACCTTTTATTTGCTAGGTCACCATTTTGGGTGACAACAGGCACACCAACTCCATTTAATACTATTTCACTCACATACTCATACTCCTCTGCTTTCCTCTTGTCACTAGATGACTTGATGATGCACTTACAATCCTGGCTGAAGGGGATGAGTGACTCTTATAATAGGATCTTCAACAACTTTCAACAGCCTTGACTACCAGTCCCTTATATGCAGCCTATCTATGATAATGGGATTCTAAGGTACTGTCTGAATTGGTTTATATGTTTCGGAAACACAACTTGTAAAAGTAAATTCATTTACATCACCCACTATCCTGCTTAAAAGCTGGCCTTCCCCAAGGTTCTGTTGTCTCATCATACCTCTTTAACCTATTTATGGAACCCCTAGCCACAACAGTTTGAGAAAACAACATCAGTACACATCAATATGCTGAAAACATGCAACTCTGCCTAAGGTTCTACATTCCAGCCAGCATAACCAATTTGTAGATTTTCATTGAAAAGCTAACCAACTGGATGTCCTCTGTCTCTATGAAACTGAACTTAGCTAAAAATTAATTTGTGCTTCTTGCTCCAATGAATTCCCACCCGAAAAACATAATTGGCGAGAGACTCTTTATCCTCTAGGGTTTTCCCTAGTCTGGTTCCTCCTATCAACTCAAGTGATTTCTCATTGACATTGCAACCTAACAAACACCATCGCTAAATTGACAAGCTGCTATAATTATATACAATTTCCTGTTTTGCTCTTCATCTCTCTTTGGTTCTTGCATGCTGTTTTTAGGGTATAACTGGGGGCATAAGTAGTATTATGTGATACCGGGTGGGTTTGGAGGAACATTCCATATTGACCGCAATATTAGCATTAGAGGTTCACATTCTCACTTGGGCGGGCTAGTCTATGACCCAGGCCCAAGATATATAGACAGCGCTACACATCTGTCTGCACTTCAATGTGGATCAGGGCCAGAGACACTGTTGGTTTTGCCTTCGATCACAGAAGAAAGGAGATCCAGCACGGTTGTTCTCTGTCTCCTGAGCTCAGAAAAGTGGTAACACTTTCTGCCGTGTTCTTAACAAACTCATCCGATAGGGAAACGGTTTCTGTAACTAAACCAAGTAACCCAGGTAAGCAGCTACAGGTTATTAGTTGCACCTTACTTAATGCTCATTCCCTTAGCAGACTCTATCAGGAAATCCATGATTAAATTGATGAGAGTCAGCTGTATTGTATGTTTGTTACTGAAACCTAGCTGATCAGGGAAGGTTCAGCACTTGATATTGCTACGGAAGTGCCTGATGAATACCAGAAAATACTTAAAGACCTGGTGGGCAAAAGGGTGTCGAGTGGCGTGCTTTAGTAGGATCATTTTTGGGGTGTCAAAATTCAATATGGATTGCATGTTCGTGGCGAAAACTCTATTGCTCAATATCAGATCCTCTCCCAATACAGTACTAAAGTGCATTCTTGGGTACCGAACTCATGGGATGGCTGCAGAATTTATTCCTGATTTATTTGGGACACTTTCAGTATCTATGTTTGACTTCAGCAAGATCATTATTTTGTAACATATTATTATTTATTTGGATATGGAGAAGAAGGATGCACCCTACTAAGATGATCCAGAAAAGCACTTCATTTAGAGGTGTTGACGACCGGCTCCACTGACTTAGCAGGGTACACTTTAGACATTATTCTTTGCCTTCGATTGTGCGCAGCCCTAAAAGATTCTCTTCTTGCCTTGGATAGATCCTTCTGCCATAACCTTTGAGGTGGGGGAGGTTGGACCTCATTAGTGCAGCCCTAGGAACAAAAGAGTTCAAGTAGTTATTTGAATTAAATCAAATGACTCCCAAAGGGCAGCCATGTTGGCAAACTCCCAGCCACAATTTGCTCAAACCAAACCAGTTAAGAACACATGGATGATGGACAAGTTGATTCTTAAATCTATTGATTCCATCACCTGGTTAGAAGTTAGAGCTAAAAAAGAGGGGATTATTCTTATCCCTGCTATAATCATGAGTTGAAGGGGTTTAAGCAGGATTGCAAAAGGTTAGAGAGCAAATGGATAAAAGGCTCTGAGGAGGCATAAAATGCTATAAAGCTAAGTTACAGGCTCACTATAGCCGGGTAAAGGGGGTTAATGGTAATGTTTTGTAGACCACAATTCTAAATTCCTTAAACCCTGCCTGGGGAAGTATTGAACATTTTTAAAACTGGTGAGTGTAAATAATGTACACCTTCCCAAGAGCTCTGAGACAAGATTTAAGATTTCTTCCACACAAAAATAACTACATTGGTGGGTAAACTCCAGGCCAACGTTAAGGAGTCCACTCCTCCTGATGTGGGGAGTATGAATGCACTTTGGGAACATTTTACTCCTGTGACAGAAGGGGAAGTTGAGGCAGATTTTCTGTCCATACCTTTAGGCTTGACTCTGGATGCAGCCCCTATCAGGCAGCTGAAAAGTGTTGCATCAACTGTTGCTCCGGCTTTAAAAGAGCTGTGCAACTTATCACTTGCTTATGGCTGTGTGCCTGATTAGTGGAAGGATGCCATACTCATACCACTATTGAAGAAACCCTTGCTAGCTCCAAATGATGTTGCGTATATGTGGCTCAATCTGGCTTCTGTAAAGGTTTCAGCATGGAAACGGTACTTACCAAAGTGGATAAGGGCGGCAGACAGGTCAAAGATTGAAATGAAGGGCGCCCTGGTTTTACTTGATTTATCAGTGGCATCTGAAACCATCTCACACTCTATGCTGATCAATAAACAGCTTTCTTTTTGCATAAGGACTTCAGTGCTGGCATGGTGTATCTCCTTTTTGCCCAGAGACTGAAACTGGCGAACTTCATGTCCCTCCCCAAGCACATTTCTATGGGAGTGCAGTCTTGCGCCTGTCCACTGCAGTGGTGATCTAGAATGTATGACATAAGCGTGTAGAATCTGCTAAAGTCAAACTGCAGCTGGTGCCTTTACTGATGATAGTGTGTTCCCACTGTTACTAATGTACCTGAAGGAATCCACCAAATACCTCTATGGGCAGTGTACTCATTTTCACTATACATCACAGCAAATCTATGGAGAATGCTTCCAGCTGGGTTTGAGAGATCTGTGAAACATGAGTGGAAGATCACATAGGTGAAATTGTTGCAACAAAGGAGGTATCAGGGAAAAGCTGTGATGTGATTAACATAGGTCACAAAACTGGTAACAAGAGTTCTAAGATGTACTTGGATAACAAGGAGGTGAAAAGCTACAGATGTGATAGTACATCACACCTTTCTAACAGTTTGATTTCTTATGCCAGAAATGCACTAAGTAAGAAATTTGGAAAAAGTAGCCCTGGTTAGTGAACTCCACTCCGTTCGCTGAGTTTTTCGCACTCCGTGCTCCGCAGATGTCGTGGAGCTCGCGAAATTCTGAAAAACTCCACTCCGCATAGTAGAGCGGAAACTTTTCCTCGCTCGCGATCCCCAACAGTAAGTTGGTGGGAGGGGAAATTGCAACGCTAGACCGCTTCCCAGCGACATTTCTCAACACGGGTCGTCGGGGATGCTCACTACGACTCTCATTGAGAAACATTCCATTCGTGTTGAGGAAGCCGATGCTCGAGTAGAACTTCTACTTGAGTGGCAGAAAGAAGCAGTCCCCCCTTGTGCTGTGCGTGATGCAGTTCGCAAAAAATCAGTGCAAACGGAAAGACATAACGCACTCCACCGCTTGCGGATTTCCACATAGCTTGGCTGAGATTTTTTGTCACTACGCGGAGTTCCATGTAGCGGAACTCTATAAACTCCCCCATGCCTAGAAAAAAGGGACATTATGCCAGCGTGTACAAGGGACAAAGAGTGAATGCTGTGGAAGGTGTAGGAAAGAGTGGAAGCAATGTAGTTTTGGTGGGAACGGATGGGAATTTGATTTATAGTGGGGGGCTGAGGATGCCAGACAATGTTGTGGAGATTGGGGGAGAGACTTTGAAAGCCCTGATGGATCCGGGTCCAGGTACACTATGGTGGGGGACCAACATTGGAATGAACTCTTTGGTTATAAAGGCATTAAATTGATAGCATCTGATATCAACTCTGTGGGTTATGATGGGGCAAAGATTGATGTGTTGTGGTACACAATCTGAAAATTCATTTCTATGACAGAAAAGCTGTGAGTAAAGTGTATGTTGCAATGCATGGGTACAATTTATTGGGCTGGAGACATCGGGGGGATATGGGCATCATCGTTAGGCCTAATACCTCAGAGCCTATTTTGTTGGTGGCGAACAAAGGCAATGAATTTGATGTGATTAGTTATTTTTCCAAAGTGTTTGGTGAAGAGCTTGTATTATTATGTGGCTTTGAGCACAAACTTGTGTTAAAAAAGAATGCAGTGCCATGCATGCTTAAGGTCAGAAAGGTGCCAAATTTGATGAGGGAACCCCTGAAGAATGAACTGGAGAAGCTTTTTAAGTTGGGTATTATTGATGGGATTGTGTCTTCAAAATGACTCAAAAGAGCATTTGGGTGTGTGTGGACCTCAGGGGGGCTTAACAAACACATTTGGGTCAATCACCAACCCCTTCCCAATATATCTGAGATGCTGGAAGTCCTCATGGGTGCCAGGGGATTTAGCACATGGATTAGCCTCAGCCTACCATCAGGTTCTTTTACATAAATAATCAGGGCATTTCACTTCATTTGGGACAATGTTGGGAGTTTATACATTTTTAAGAATGCCCTTTGAGTTAACATCTGCAGGTGTCTGTTTCCAGAAGGTGATGAAACAGATCCTACAGGTCATATTCTTTGAAGATGACATTCTGGTGTATGCAAAGAATAAGTGTGCTCATGACAAGATTTTGAGGCAGGTGTTGTAAAAATTGGATACATGATCTTTGGGGAAGGTAGAAGTCCCAAGATAGGTCTATTGTGGAGACATGGACTCCTGAGAATAGAGATCAAGTCAGGTCTTTCCTTGGCTTTGCTGAATTTTGTTCAGAGTTCCCACAGAACTTTGATTGTGTGGTCCAACTGCAGAAAAGCATACTTAAAAAAGGTCCAGTGCTCTCATGGCCTGCTGAGGGTGAAATTTCATTCCTGTCTGTTTGAGATATCCATTGGCAAACTACCCACTTTGGGACAGTTTGATACATGTACAAAGACCCTTTTATCACCTGATGCCAGTCTGAGAAGAATTGGGTGTCGCAAGTAGTTGAGGGGGAACATAGAATTGTAGCATTTGTGTCATGGTCCTTGAGGGGAGCTGTAGGGCATTACTCTGTGACAGAAAGCAAGGCAGGGGTGGTTGCATGGGCTGTACAAAATTTCTGAATTTATCTGTAGGGAATACCTTTCAATATGAGGTCTGATCACCACTCATTGTTGCAAATTTTTACCTGCAGGGATCAGGATAATATGACACCAAGAATCAAAAGGTGGATGGAGGGACTGATGATGTACAATCTCCAGGTAGAGTATTTGCTTGGTGAGCACAATATGGCAGCTGATTGTTTGTTAAGGTTACCCATGGAGAGTGGAGATTAGATTGATGAACTGACATTGATGGGAAATGTTATGAGGGTATTCTGGGTAAAGAAAAAGTGAGTACAGAACAGGAGTAAGACCAAGCAAAAAGGCAGTGTTGAGGTTTGCAACATTTTATCAGAGTTTGTAAAAAGGGGATGTTCCAACCCAGCAAAATGAGTTCGGAATGTGAATGGGGAGTTGACTTTTTTTGATGGTGACCTGTTTAGGGGCACATGTATTGTAACACCAGTGAGTTTGAAAGAGAGAATCGTACATTTGGGGCGTTAAGGTCACTTAGGGAGGAATTTGATGAAGTCTCTGCTTCCTTTGCCCCCTGTGGGTTTGCTGTGCCGTCTGGTAGCTGCTGCCCCCATCTGCTGCTTCTGGTTCCTCTGACCCAGAGGTCAGTTGCTAGAGCCCCCTCCACCCAAAAGTTCCTGCCTGAGCCTCATCTCTGATGGTCCAGTGGTAGACCATCACTGCTCTGCTGCTTGACTGCCCTTCTATCCCTCTCTTCTGTTGTTCCTGTCCCTCTTTCTGATCTTTTTCTTGCTTTTCTTCCATTGGGTTTTTTTTCTTTGCTTTGTTTAGGTTTATTTACCTTCTTGACTGCCCTTTTGTCCCTCTCTTCTGCTGTTCCTGTCCCTCTTTCTGCTCCTTTCATTGCTTTTCTACGATGGGATCTAGTTTTTCTTTCTTTGCTTTGTTTGGATTTCTTTTCCTGTGCTTTTTTTCAGATCCTTTTTCATTCTCCTATCCCTTGTTGCCACTGCGATCCCCATGGTTCACCCCACCCAGTGTCCTTTCCTGCGTTTCCCACATCCCAGCTGTCAAGCCCCCCCGCAGCATTACTGAATGGCGTTGCTGTGCAGCCATGCACAGGGGCGTGCCACTGGTGAGTCAAAGGCAAGCCTGTCTGCATCGGTCTGCCCCTGGACTAAGTCCAGTGCCCAGGCCCTGCTACTCAGACACTCTACTGCCACAACATCAGCACCCTCCTCGCCCTCAACCCTTGACGCCACGCCGCCTGCCATCTAGCATCACCAAAGAATACCCTTACACCCTTCACCTGCCGAAACTGCAAATGCACCTTCTGCCACATCAACACACCAGCGCATCTTGCCGCCCATCAGATCAACAGCGCACAAACTGGCTCAACTGCTTTGTCCTCAATGGGCAGTCCCTCCACAAGAACGCCACAGAAATCTGGGACCACCTTGACGCCACCTCTTCAGACATCAACTTCTTCACAGACTCCTGGACCAACCTCTGCTCCAGACATCACCATCACCATCCCCAAAAGCTACAAAATCACCTGGAATGACCACCCGACCGCCCGGGAGGAGGCATTGCCATCGTCCACAAAAGCACACTCCGACTGACCACGCACTCTAATGACCCAACAGCAAACATGGAACACCTCCACTTCCAGATCCAGGCCAAACCCAGGACCACCCTCCCTGGTGCCCTCGTATATATGCCCCTCAGTCCATGACCCCCCTATTCACCAATGCCATCGTAGACCTCATCACACCCCAGGCACTCCTGTCCACTTATTATATTCTACTCAGAGACCTCAACTTCCACCTGGACAACCCCAGTGATCAGAACACTATCACCTTCATGGAGAACCTCACCAACATCGAACTCACGCAGCTAGTCACCACACCAACCCACACCAACACACGCTTGACCCAGTCTTCTCTGCCATTGGGAACTTCAACTACAGCCACACCACCAAACTCTCCTGGACTGACCATCATTGTATACATCATGCCTTCACCACACCCACTGTACACCACCGCCATCATTGCTGCCCCTGTCGCAGCTGGGCCAAGGCCATTGAAGAACTTCTTGTCAACTCCCTCAGCCCCACCACTCCGCTAACGCTTACAGGCACCAACACCGCAGCGGATCTCAAACTGTGTCAATACCTGGCACCTACTCCATGACTGTGAACAGAGTGGCTGGGGTTGCTGTCCAACAGGGCATGTGACAGCAGACACCCTGGATTTCAAACTAGACTCTGTTCTCGTGGCTGTGAAGAAAATAGGTACCTCTCTCAAAAAAACATGCACTTCCCTCGAGGGCTGCATTGGCAAAATCACCGCCGACTTCACTCTGGAGAAAGCAGCTCATCGCAAGCCGGCTGACAAGTTACAAAACATTGAGCAAGAATTGGTTGAAGTCCACCCTATTACCTGGAAAGCAGCTTTGGAGGTACAGCAGCTAATGGCACGTCGTGTGAAGTCACTAGAAGAGCCTAGGATGCGGAGGGCCGCTCCTGGCAGAACAATGTACAGGTAATGGGTATGCCCAAAGAAGCAGAAAGACAGAGGCAGAAGAAAAAGGGATTAGTGCCTGTCCCTGGCAGCAGACAGCTCACTGGCACTTGATGGGACCGTCCCAAGACAAAGAATGGGGAGAGTGCAATTGCTGGTAGTAGATCACACAACCATGTCTGAGTACATTTCACTGCCTCAGCGACAGGGATTGTGACGCTGTCCCGAGGGAGGTATGAAAGCTGGGGGAGATGAAAGTGGATAACGCCCCAGTACTTTTCTTACCTGATTACACCAGGAGGGTGTTTCTAGTGGTTAAGTGATGCCTCTGAGCGTTGGGCATCAAATATTCCCTCCTTCTCCCGGCAAGGCTGCAAGTGGTCTCAGATGGTAGCATGCGATTGCTTGACACAGCTGAACAGGTCTGTACCTGACTGGAATCTTTCTGCAGTTCCTGGTCTCCTGTTGCTGAAGTACCGGTCTACTGAGGTCAGCATATAGAGGGGATCAAGTCCAGTCATCACCCAAAGAGAATGGAGCAGTTGTTGAGGTGAGCGATGCATGGTGGCGGTGGTCTCCTTGGTGCTCCTAGCTGCAATCGCAGGAGATCCGTGGCATCGTTGACCGTGTCAAGGATGAATTGGGGGAGTTCTTCTATTATCCAAGGGATTCATTTATGAGGCCCTAGCAAACCTCTTGCAATGGTGTGACATCACTTTTTTGACGTTCCAGTTGCGCAATGTGCCACAACATCTCTACAAGGCCACGTAAATTCACTTTACCTGGCTTTTCATATACTTTTGAATATGTGCCCCTTTCACGTATTAATGAGTGTGAAAGGGGCATTCAATGTGTGTTGATTTGGGCATTCTCTCACCAAACAAATGGAGTCTGAAGTATTCCCAGATTTACGTGAAACTGTACACCTTCGGAATGTGTCAGAATCGAGCACCGGCGCTACGAGTAGAAATGTTTTCATTTCTCCTCTTTTTTTTCACTTTTTCTATGTGTGCAGCATTCAGCAGCACACAGAGTCAGAGGAAATGCCCTGGATTGATAGGTTTTGTGCCGGTAGATGTCCATTCCTGCACAACTTCAATCAACTCTGCAACAAGTCACCGTTGCAACATGGCTCCTTGTGTTGGCGCATGGTAGCCATTGTGCACCAACGTAGGTGAAAAAGACAAGGGGTTTAATCATTAACCCCTTCCCACAGTTTAACACCACTGGTGCAGCATTTTCTTGACGTACATGCAGTGTGATTCTTGCACCATATTGCGCTGTATTTACAAAGTGTTAAATCTCGGTATGTGCGTTACCTTGTAAAACCCTGAGTCACATTATACTTGTGTCAGGTATGATGTATGCAGAGTGGGCATTCACCGGCAACAAAGCCTAATATCTAACTCCTTAGCCTGTTCCAAGGGGATCACAATAATTCCGTCATCTGTGACAATCGCCTCAGGTATTCCAAAATACTGTAAAACTGGTATTCTCATTGCACTGAATTATGTTGGTCTAAATCAAGTTTATTTTGTTGTGATTGCATTTTTTTGTGTAAAACATTTTGGGGTTAAAATTAGTTATGCTTCTGAAAAAAATATTTGTTCCAAGTGTCTGTCTATTGATTCATGTATGCTTTTCACTTTTGGTGAATATATCAGTTTTTCTATAAAAAGAAAGGTCTTCATTGAAAAAGAGACGAGATGTTCTGTAGGACACATCTTTAAGCATAATAAATGAATATGTTAATATTTGTGTAGTTGAATGTGAAATAAATGTACAGACCAAGGTTGAGAATTCATTTGACTTGGTCGTTTGAAATAAGTGTTTTTAAACTATCAGAGCCAGACACTATTGTTTTTGATTCAGCTTTTATAAAGCTGGCTGGGGTATGGGCTGGGCCTTGTTGCGTACATTGTTAAGTTAGTATAGGCTTATTAGAAGTTTATACTCCATTTTACCTTTTTGCCGCTTTTGCACACAACACTCCATATAACAGTTGTTGTAAGTTAGGTTGCATGAAATGGTTCACATGAGAAAGGCTTGTTTTCAGCATCCCTAGATTTACATCGTGACTCTAGTCTGCACACTGAGTGCTAAAGCCTCCAAGGTTATCATAACAAGGTAGCTGTTGCTCGAGCTGATCGGCTCACATTTTTAGACATAAGATAAATGCAGCTGCAGCCAATGTGATTCTGGCGCCTTTAATATCACACTGTAAGCATGATTTCAGGCACTTGGAAGAAGCCCGTTTTTCCAGAGAGACAGCGAGCTTTTGCAGATCCTGATGTGATACACTTCTGCTGATTCTAGAGGTATGGGGTCCCCAGCACAAGCCTAAGAGACCTTCTATATTTTATAAAACAAAGTTCCTACCTAGGGAGGGTGAATTACTAGGCACTATAGGACCTATTTTCACCATCATTGTAATATGATTTCTCCTTTTGTGTTTTATGGAATTGTAACAATGCTGCTCATATTATTTCTAATCATATGTCTGCTTATGTTAGCAAAAATACTTCATCTTAGAGCGTGTCTCTTTTTTACTCCTGTTGTGGACTGTGTTATGAGAGTATAACAAAAGAGTATTCTTGCTTCCCACCATTTCTGAGTATAACCTAAGTCGCGTGTTCTGGGTTGTCTAATCATTGGTTCCTTTGCTATAGGACGAAGAGCTAAAGTAACACTGATGCTAGCTGGTTAGGGTTTCGAGGCACTAAGGTAAGTTTTTTGGTACACCACAATTCACTGAGGTCCTGGGTCTCTGTGCACACCTAACGTTGTGGTCTTATTGTGAGACTCTCGAGTAGTGCTTATATCAGTCCACGACCCCCGCACTATTGTTTCCGGTCGACAGCGGTGACGGATAAACCTACTTATAGTAAATAGGTCTTTCCAAGCTTGATAATTTTAAAATGGTTTCTATTGGATTACTACCCTGTTGTGCTATTATTCTGTGTATTGTTCTTTTTTCTTTCTGTGTCATAATGACGGCCGTTGACATTCCACAGCATAGTAGGATGGTGGTACGCAATCATAGCAGTAGATAACTGCCTCCCACAGTGTTACTGTGGCAGACAGTATCACGACTCACAAGATCTGTGTGTTATTTTGGGACTTGCGCTTGCTTTTATCAACTTCACTTACCCTGTCCCTTATTGACTCTAAGGGTACCTCCTTTTCTGTTCGATGGTACGTAATCATTTACAGGGCTATAATTTTGCCTTAGAGGGCATGGCAGTCGTTTTTGTTGTGAGTGCTGACGCAGCTTACCCGTTTGAGCTTTTTTACTCATAGGTTACATTTCCTGCCGTCAATGCAGACACCAATTTGTTTAATACTTACACTCACACTGCCGTGCTAGCGGAGTACACTCCTTATAGGATACAGGAGATTCCGAATTCTGCCTGGCAGCACCGCGTTTGGTTTGATGGCGCCCTTCCCCAACAGCACTTAGATTAGGTACTTTGTCCATTCCAGGAGCTTCTTGGCCTGTTTTGGCTGGATTTACCCTGCACCCAGGTGCAGGGGAATGTCCCTTGCTTGAATTGAGGCCCCTTTATACCTCAGCTGTAGCGGTTATTAGGGCTTTGGTTCATTACATTTCCAGCAACATGCCAGGTGGTGTTCCTGGTGTTGCAGCGCATCCAGTTGGACCGAACGAGTTGAAGCTTAGTCCCGGTGTGGTTAATGTCGTTATGGGGAACCCTGGGCGTAGTTCGCGAAGTAGCGCTACGCATACTTACGCAAAGTGCACTTCACACTACGTGAGCTACCCGTAGCACTATGCAAACTGCTTAGTAGTCTGTTCGCACTGTGCAAGATGCCGTTTTCAATGATTGCACAGTGTGGACAAGCATCCGGCACTGTGCAAACATTAAAAACTGCATCTTGCACAGTGCGAGCTGTAGTTGTCTGCCGCTTGAGTAGATTTTTGCGAGCATACGTGACCACTCGCAATGAGAAACCTGACCTCCACGCATTGAGAATCTCACCAGGAGGTTTATTTTCCACGCTCGCGTTCAGCAACTTGATGTTGATGATTGCAAACGAGGAAAAAGTCTCGCCGGGATATCATTTTGCTTGCTCGCGGTCGCCAACTTGACGTTGAGGACTGCGAGAAAGCAAAAAATGACCGCTGCACTACGCTACGCTATCCTACGCGTGTTTGCACTGTGCTACTTGCAATTCGCGTAGTGCGCAGTAGCGCAAACTACGCGAGCGTAGCGTAGTACTTTGCCCAGGGTTAGTTATGGGCAAGCATCCCCAAGGTAAGGATAAAATGCCTTTTTGGCTTGCCGCAAAATTTGACCAACTGGAGGCAGTATTTCCTACTGTGGAGAAACACAGAATCCTTCCAATTAATTTGCAGTAGGACTTAGTCCCGGAAGTAACTGACTGTACCACTTGAGGTATGATTTTTGAAGCAGTCTATATGAGATGCTTCGGCACCCCATCAATGTCTTTCCTACCCTCCGTCATTAAGCGTGTTCAGGATGATCACAGGCCAGAGGCGGCTGTTAAATTGGGAATGAGACTCGTTGGCGTAGTTTCCGATCTCGTCTTTCCTAATGTTAAGGGAGATGCGGTAAGCTTTCAGATGTCTAATGCTTTGCACAATGTCTCCGATGCAGAGAAACCCCTTCAGTTGCTGAGAGTTATCATGGTGGTTTATAGGACTGTTGGCTGTAATAGTTTAGGAGTTAAGCCTTTTGCCAAGGCAGCGTGAAAGCAAACACAAGTGGCGAAGTCTGACAAAGATGATCGCCCTTCAGGTCCAAAATAGAATTGTACTAAAAATAAAAAACAGGGGACAAAGCAACAGAAACAGGGGTCCCGTCCTGCCTTGCCAGTACATGCGACAACTGAGCGCACTTCTGAATTGTGCGACCGCACTACGATTAGGTCACCTGATCGTTTTCAGGTTCCTGATCAATGTTCTCCTCGTTCTTTGCAGGATTCATCGGTCGCACCCACCGGTGGAGGAGAGGCCGGCCGGGGGAGGGGTACGAAGCAAGACCCACCACGCAAGGCTGACGGTAAAGGCAAGAAGGACGACACTTCACGTCAGAGACCCCAGTTTCAGAAGAAGACAGTTGCTGCTGTAACAGTGAGATATGCCACAGATAGTGAGAATGCAGCTTCGGAATCTGACATGGGCACTGATGCTGTTGGACAGCGCAGCGGCGATTACCATAGTGTGAGAGGCACTGCGTCCACTATTGAAGGTGACAGCGACTGACACGTTTGTTGTAGTTGAGACAGCTGACGCTAGAGTGGCTCCCCCTGAAATACTATTTGAAATTGTCGTTTTAATTGAAGGTGACATACAAGGTACCATAAAAGGGGTGTTTTTGGAAAAATCTAACTACTACCTATGACATTTTGTTGGTGGAGGTCGACTGGCCCCCACGTTTTGTTTTAGTGGTTCCGCAAGGGGAGGAGGTAATCCTCCCTAGTTTCGCGCACACTGTGCCGAAGTAGCAGGCCATGCATTTTGCAGAAGATTGAGCTAAGACGCTTGCTCCGCCTCTGTATTGTACTCATTGTGGTTGAGACACATTTTCCCCCAGTCATGAGATTCCCTTCCGGTCTATGCCACAGTCTCAACCCCAATACCCCATACGGTGTGAAGCAAAAGCTCCAGTGGCGGAAATTGGAATATCAGGGAGTGATTGAAACGTGTGTGTCTCCGATGAATAAACCTCTTTTTATTGTGACCAAGCCGGATGGCTTGTACCGTTTGGTGTTGGATTACCGCCACCTGAACTCCCATTGCCGTACGTGTGCAGTGCAGAATACTCACAGTTCTGCTCTAGTGAATAGCCTCGTGCGCAAAAGGTTTAAGACCACACTTGACATATCCAACGGGTTTTTTGCCCACAATCTGTCCCCTATTAGTAGTCAATGGACAGCTTTTACCAGTGGTAGCAAACACCACCAATTTTGTCGTTTGGCTACGGGCTACAAAACAGTCCAGGGATATTTGCCGGCCGCATTGTCTCTCTTTTGGAGGGACCCGACGCAGATGCATGTTCATATGTGGATGACAGCTATCTCACAGACAATGAATTGTGGCCGCATCTGTGCCATGTTGACTGCATAATTGTTGGTTTAGCGGACATTGGCTATAAATTCAACTTTGCAAAATCTCATATTGCAGAGTACACAGTGATGTTCCTAGGCTATAAGCTCAACAATGAAGGTCGAGGCTTGGGGCCTCACTTCTTGGAGAAATGCGCTCCGACAACACTGAAAAAACTACAATCTTTACTGGGCTTTTTGAATGAATTTCGGGTGTACTTATATTCCCGATTATGCCCAGCTTATCAAGCCTCTTTACGCTTTGATACAACTTACTTTCTCCAAATCGTGCTGGCTGCCCGCACAATCAGCCATTTTGCAATCTTTGCAAGCTGATCTTCTAGAATCTAAATTCTTGTTGACTCGTGATAACCACACACACGTGGTGATAAGAATCATATCAGGGGCGGTGGGTTTCACTAACCTCACTTTTAATGAGGGTGACACAGACCCTTTCGCTTACAAGTCACACTTCTACACTTCGGTTTAGTTGCGGTTTACCACTGTGGAAAAAGTTTTGACAGCAGTGCAAATGGCTATTCTTAAGGAACGTGCACTGTCACAGGGAAAGCGCATTTTGGTTGTTACTCCGTATCCTGCCTTGGAGGCAGTGATGAAAGCCAGAGTACCAAATTCAAAGGTTTTGCACCCACGGTGGATACAATGGGCTACATCCTTGACATCTCTGGATGTCACGTTAATTTTTGATTCCTCTCTGCAGACTCAGGAGTTTTTACAGTATGAATTTGTTCATCCTGCTCCTTTGACCATGTGGCCACTTGAGGATTTCCATTGTACCAGCTACACTGATGGTAGTGCGCAAGCGGTTACGGATTCAAAGCATGCATATTCTTCGGCCAGCGCAATAGTGGTCAGTACTATGGTGGATGGTGAATTCAAGTCCGATGTCGTGCATACACAGACCTTAGGGGTCTGTACCGCCCAATTGGCAGAGCTTCATGCTCTGATGCTTGCATTGGATTACGCAGATCCCAGTGTGACTACTCTTATCGTAAGTGACTCCTACTACTGTGTTCAATCATACAATGACAATGTATCCTTTTGGACTTAAAATGAATATTGTGACTCCAAAAGTCGCACAATAAAACATAAAATGATCTGGGTTCGAGTGGCTGAGCTTAAAGAACGGCTCCCACTTGTGTTTGTAATTCATACTCTTGGTCACCAGCGTGTAGGAGTTCACGCTGTTGGCAACAGTCTTGCAGATAAAGCCGCCAAAACAGCAATTGCAGCATATTCAGTAGCAGCAGTTACACGTTCCAAAACTAAGATTGATGATGACATCTTGGCAGCTATTGCCACAACAGAGAAGGGAGGTAAATACCTGAAAGGTTTCCCTTATAAATATTTATTTAAGTCCTGATAAAGTTCCTTATGTGAGAATTAACGACGTTGGTGACAGGTTAATTCTCAACGCGGACCACAGGCAAACTTTGATTACAGCGGCACACGAGGGGATGGCCTCAGCGCATGCCGGCGTGTCAGCTACTGTTTCTCTCCTACAACAGCATTACTGGTGGCAGGGATTGTACAAACAAATGTGTGATTATGTCCTTCATTGTTATAATTGCCAACATATTAAACCTTCTACTGCTGCATGCCCGCGCCAGATGTAGTTGTTAATATCTAATAAAACCACTTGTGTGTGTTTATTTAGATCATAACGGAGTGCTGTTTCTCGAACTGTTGTAAGGGATTTGAGTGTCTTTGTGGGAATTTTTCCATGTGGTACCTTCCATTCAGACCAGGGTCCAGCGTTTGCCTCTAAAGCATACAAGGATGCCATGCGTTCATTGGGGGTCCAAGTCAAATTTTCGTCTCCATATCGGCCTGAGGGAAATAGTGTTATGGAGCAGATGAACCGTGACTTAAAGCAATCCTTGACAGCTAGAGTATTAGGTACAGGCCGGAACTGCCTAGCCCACCTCAATAGCTTTCAGCGTGCACTTATTAATCTCCCTTGAAGGTCTCTGGGTAGGCGGACCTCATACGAAATGCTCTTTGGCATCAAAATGTTCGTTCTGGACCTTGAGGGTCTAGATATGGCGGCGGCGGCTGCATCGTTTGACGTAGATGAACATTCTAATGTTTTACAGAACCTACAAAAAGCCAGGAGCAGTCTTGCAAAGGAACATTTGCCCTCCATATCTAATGCTGCATTGTAGATTCCGGTAGTTAGCTGGCTACCCCGAGTTGGAGAACTGGTCCGAGAAAAAGTTGCAAATAAGAAGGAATTTGGTCCCTCATATCGTGCTCCAGTTCCTGTGCTTGGTGTGCAGGGTACAAGAACAGTCATTTTACCTCTGCTTCCAGGAAGAAAGGAAAACAGGTACATCTCTATTGGCAATGTCAAACTACACAGAGTGGCCGATTCTACTTAGTATGACACCTGCGGTCTCTTGTCCAGCTATGGTGCAAAACTCTGTATTGGCTCCTGTTTTTTCTCCGACACCTGATGCCGGACCTGATGTTGCCATTGAGATGACTACGAATACAAATCCTTTTTTGAATCCACAGGCTGGTGATCATCCTGATGTTACTGAGTACACTTATCCAACAGATTTACCAATGCCTGATTTAGAGACCTCTGTGGCTAATCAATCACATTTTTCATTTGACACTAACTCTACCACATCAAAGTCCCCTTCAAAAGTTTTAATTTTTGCTGTTTGGTTTAAAAAACATTTTTTTTGTCCCCCATGGACTTACATTTTGCAGGTGCTTTTTTAAATTTTTTCGTTCATGTCCATTGGATTTGTGGTGTATTTTTTCTGTCTTTTGAATGGATACTGTGTTCAAGAAAGAACAACAATTAGGCTAATTGATGGAACTTTGGCAACCCACTCCTCTTCACACGGAATGAAGAGGGACTAGACTTTCGTGAATATCACTGCTTGGCCTTTCCTGTATGGGATGCTGTAAAATTTCTAATCCAGGGAGCCACAGAGGTTATTAATGTCCCTAATGTACTTCGTGTTTCAATGAGGCATGTGTGTTAAACAAAATATTCGCTCTGATGATTGGGACGTCCAAGCCATAGAGGCTCTATTTTCTGATTTGAGAAATGATGCTGCCTTTGATGCTGAAGGTTTGTATTTAGATTCTGCTAATTATGGTGATTTGTTTTGTTTTCAACACTATGGAAATCACTTCCTGCACAAAGCAAACACGTTTAGAAATGTGGTTAATTACAAACAGTGGGAACATTGCCCCGCTCCTGTTGAAGGCAGCTCCAAAACTCTTTTGACATTATTTTCATATTTTACTGATTTTAATCAATCGAACCCTGAGGCATTTTATTTTAAGATGCCTGAACAGTCCTCTTCCAAGGTTAGACTTACCCACACTAAATTATTGTTTGCAAAGTCCTTTATCGACCAATTGGCCCTTAGGGGCCTATGAGTTGTGGAAAGATACCGTTGATCCTAAATCTGTTTGGGGTTCTAAGCATTCGCAAGTACAAGGCACTGAGGCTTTGCATCGTGCATGACTCATCACAAACCATATGTTGTTTCTGAATTCAACTATTTCACAAATTACATGCTTTGGATTTGCTACGTCTAAAAACTTAAATGCTATCTTTATTTCTGATTTGGGAGAATACTCCAATTGGAATAATCATTCAGTAGGTCCCTTAGTGATTTACAAACTCTGTTACAGAATTTTTCTTTTAACATTTCTAGTTTGGATCCCACAGGCTGGCTGTTATTGCAAAAAAGTGCTGATTCTTGCCTGCATCATTTTCTGGGTTTACCCCTGGCTATACACAAATTAGGGTGGACCCCCGTTTCGGGACTGACCATTCTGTCTGTATATATTCTGTTGGCAACCTGTGTCAGTCTTGGCTCAAACACTCCCCCTTAGCGTCAGTAAAACTCCATTTGTCTAAATTGACTGACGCAGTTGACTTGAATGACTTTGTCAGAGGTCCTGCGAATGGCAGATCCAAAAGATGGATCTATGCAGTTTATAATGAAGTTTGGAAGTTGTCCCAAATTAAAGCTGCTTCTAGGTTAAGTGCTATTGATCAAGCTAATTTAGAAAAAGTGCTTGCAGTTGTAGATAATAGCATTAACACACGTTCTTCCCGCATTTACACATTAGATAATATTGTTTCTTCTGTTGTTGATATTGTGCAAGATGAAGTCTCAGTTTTGTACCATGGTTAAAATCAATTGCATTCTATTATGCAGTTTGCATGGACTTTACAAACGTTAAAGGCTGGGAAAGTGCCTTGGGACTACATGAACACCTCTTCATTATTTTTGCTATTTAATCTGACTCTCAAATAACAGTTTATGTCAATGAAAGATGCCACGTTTTCACTGTTGCATATTGAAAGGTTAGAACCCTTTCCAGTTTCTGTGGCCGAGACAAATTCAGCAGTTTGGCTTATCCATTGGTTAATAACACTACCTTTTCCGCTGTTTAAATTTGAATCATGCATGAAACACTATGCCATAGGCAGATATGACCCACTGGGTAGCACATACCTCCATGAAGTTTGGTCTCTTCCGTTCACCTATAGGGGCCAGAGGGAGGGAAAAGAAGATTATTTAAAAGTGAAGATTGCACATCCACACCCGATCAATCATTGGTCTGTAGGAATATACAATTGCACGGTTCTTGCAACCAGCTCCGGCTATTACACCGACTTTCACGTTGTTAGCTAACGGTAGTTATTTATTATTAAATAATGAATATTGCTGTGGTATGCTGGTGGGAATTCCTTACATTGTAACTGTTTACCAATGTGTAGTCTGTTGTAAAAATGTCCTGTTTCCTCCTATGCATGGGAAGCTCGATGTCTCCATCTGGCCTTCCATTACAACCTTGAAAGCACAGTTCAATAAGATGAGTCGAATAAGGGCCCTTTTGACTCAAAAAGAAGTCACCCTTACATCTGCGCATGAAACATTCGTCCTTCACGTGGCTAATACTCATACTGAGGTACAAGCCTTATTAAACACACATCTCCCTCTGCATTTGGTGCGTTGATTCACGCCATCTTTAATGCCTGCTAGACCACAGTGTTGGCACACTTTTTTAAAGTAGTAAGTTCCAGCCTTGTGACTTCATTCCAAGCTATATTTGGTGTGATACTGGCATTTTTTCATTCTATTTTTTCCAGCGGGCACTAAGCGGTTTCCCGTTAGTGCTCGCTTTGGGTGCCGGCGTATTGCTGTTAATTTGTTTACTCCAAAATAATAGCACATTCTGTGCCCCACGACGGTCTGCCCCGGCTGCTCCAGCTTCATAACCGGATGCTTGAATACTATGGATCACTACCTGTGGCGTATGGCTTATCTTTCCGGTTCTCTTACTTTACATGCGTGCAGCAAGTTTTCCAATGCCTGGATTGCAGATTTGAATGGTCCCTGGATTTGTGTCTCTGCAACACGGTGTCTCCTAATCCGGATTATGATCTACTAATGAGTCCCTTAGTTGCTCATGAACTAGACTGTTCTGGAATCAGGATTATGGCCTGCGCAGAGGCTCATGGGATCCTAGGCAATTGGAACATTTGGACTGTAGCCAATGGCTTTCTGGTACGCAGTTATCTCGAAGAACACCCGAGTTGTCCTCTGATGGTGCTAGAGGCTCTCGCTGTTGAGGAATAGGCTTATTAGAAGTTTAAATGCCATTTTATCTTTTTGCCGCTTTTGCACACAACACTGCACATAACTGTTGTTGTAAGTTAGGCTGCGTGAAATGCTTCACATGAGAATGGCTTGTTTTCAGCATCCCTAGACTTACATCGTGACTCTAGTCTGCAAACTGAGTGCTAAAGCCTCCAAGGTTATCATAACAAGGTAGCTGTTGTCCAGGCTGATCGGTTCACGTTCTAGCCATAACATATATGCAGCTGCAAGCCAAAGTGATTCTGGCTCCTTTAATATCACACTGTAAGCATGATTTCAGACACTTGAAAGAACCCCGTTTTTCCAGACAGACAGAGAGCTCTTGTAGATCCTGATGTGATACACACCTGCTGATCGTGGAGGTATGAGGTCCCCAAAACAAGCCTAAGAGACCTTCTATAGTTTATAAAACATAGTTGTTCCTATTTCCCTTATAGGTTCTGCGCATTCTGCCGGCTGGAGCTGTGGCATGACGCAGGTTGCAGCATCTCAGGTCAGAGTGTCGGCGTGGAAGTCTCGGTCTCCTCTGCTTTGCTTGGGCAAAGGGAGGTATATTTATACCTGAAAGGTGGCTTGGAATGTTGGTATTGACGTAAAATCAGTCAGAGGCAGACGTCATGCATATTTAATATGTTCCTGCAGAAATCAATAATCCTGTGCTAGGGAAAATCCTAAGAGCTAAGGGTCTGTTTCTAAGAATTTGTTGTAATTTTAGGTTAGTCACTGTTGGACATGGAGATGACGTATTTAGGATGGACCGTCTTCTGCGCCCAGAGCACACATCAGATAAGGGACAGCCTCTGTTGCTTGTTATTGTGAAGGGAGGGCTAATGTAGGTGAAAGGGCCTTAACTGGGTGTAAGGGCCTGCCTGTCTTTGTGGCACAAAGGATTTGTGCCTCTGAAATGGTGCACCTATGTTAGGGCCTCAATCTAACATATAACACCCACTCCAATCTATGGACAATCATGAAAAACCCATTAAAACCAAACTATGTGACTAAAATAGGCATTTGCATATAATTGGCAGGTAGTTGCATGAGAGTGGTTTATGAGCTGAAAAGATAACAGCTGTTAAAATATGTAAAATTACTATAGACTCTGTGGAGACAGGAAAGATCTATAGTGTCATTAAAAAAAATACTCTTTAGGGTCAGTAGTTACTTATAAAAGTTTCTGTTTATAAAATTGAAAACTCTTACAGGCTGTTTCAAAAAACCATGCTTTCTTTTTTTTGTTTTGTTTAAATGTTAAAGACCACGCTTTCTTTTGAAAAAAACAAAAGGTCAATTTTAGAGGGAAAGCTCCAAGCACTCGGTGAAAGTTGAAACAATAAGAGAAAAAATGTGTTTCAGCACATGTTTTGCAAAAATAGAGATAAAAAATGCTGGCTGGGAGACACAACATTTTCGTTGCTAGTTGCTGCAGGGAACGGACCTTTTTAATACCTCACAGAATCGTTGTGGGAGCACAGAATGAACAGTGCTGCCAGTTGCTGGTTCTGAGGTAGCCGGTGCTGTAATCGATACCCACTGGATTTGCAAGGAATGCTTTGGTTTGATGGGAATATGCTTGGGACACAGCCAAGCATGGGACTTCAGTAGTTCCAGCCTTGTGGTAAATGCCACTGGTGTTTTCCTTTGGAAGTGTCAGACAGATGATAACCACGAATTCTTCAGTGCAAAAAAACAGGTATCAGAGAACAGGTATGTTGCAGTCTTTTCAGACTGGTCTTTTAAATATTAGAAACCATGAGAAGCATAGTTCCTGTTTGAGGTATTCCCAAGGTGTATTACACTGCTTGTATGTGAAAGATAAAATTTATCAAAAAGGAAAGAGGGGCAGTCTGTATTTAAGAGTGCTATTTTGCAAAAAAGAAAAAATATTTCTTTAGCTGATGTGAAATGAAAAATAAAAGTGCTGCACAAGCATGGTTTTCAGATTGCCGTAAGCATTGAATTTTACAAAGGAAACATTCGTTTCACTACTGTCAGTGTTGGGGCTTCTAGCCAAAAAATAAAAAAGGCACAACTTCCCTACACTGTAGGATTTTACTACCTCTGAATGTTATCTGTACATAACGTAGGTCTGTCCTATGTATACTGAGTCCCTTGGTGACGTTCAGGAATCATTTTTGTGACAGTTTTTTGTGTCATAAGACAAAAACACCCATACTTTCCTAACTGGGTTCTGATGTCATTTTGTAAATAGCATCTAATGTTGCCACTGTTGAGGTATGTGAACTATTCCACCCCCGTGCAATGGTGTTTGGTGGTGTTTGGCAAAGTTCCTACTGGTGTTTAAACACCCAAATTTCTAGATGCATTACAATTCTGTAGGAGTTGATAACCTTAATGAAGGTAACAGGTATAAAGCGTCACAATACGAATACATCTCTAACATTTCAGGACCTGAAAATGTAGCAAATATTCCTAAAACAGACAGCATATTATTCACTGTATCAGTAACCCAATTTCAGAAAAATGTACTGAAGGAAATGACATCACTGAATGAATGATAAAATGAATGAAAATGAATGGAAGTTCAAAATACATTAATCAGAATTAAAAACTGGATAATTAAGTACATCATTTAGAATACAAAGTCTTGTTCAGGCTGAATACATTTATAAGTCTCTTTTGCATTTGAATTGAAAAATGGATGTGGCTTCAGTTTTATGTTGATCCTGTGTTGTAGAAGGTGTCCACTAAAAGCCATACTAAAAGCTAGCTCTAAGCAAAGCCAGAACAGAAAAAGATGAACCCGGAAATACTCCACAGTTCTACTCATGGTCTGTATCTTTTGGAAAAAGAAAAGGTTCAAAAGTGTTTACTTTCATGTTTGTTGTTTGTTTTTGGGCTGGCCATCGCTTCCTGTTCACGTGGAGCCATGGAAAACGTATCACAGTTAATGAAATAGTCAGTAGCTGTATGATCAATTGGTGAAATTGCATCATATTTAGTTGAAGTTATTTCTGCTGTTTTTGTTGAAAAACATTGAAATGTTGAAGTTAATAGTGATGTCTTTGCTGAAAAACGTTCAGATGTTGTAGTTAATATTTTATGTTTTTGTTAAAAAACATTGATGCATTTATTATTTGATGTTTTTGTTGAAAAAGGTTGAAGCTTTTATTATTTGATGCTTTTGTTGAAAAATGTTGAAGCATTTATTATTTGACGTTTTTGTTGAAAAACGTTGAAGCTTTTATTATTTATGCTTTTGTTGAAAAACGTTGGTGTACACATTTGTTTTTGGCCAAATTGCAAATTGAGTGTTGTCTTGACTTTACTTGAATTTGAACGGTTGGTTCAAGGAGAACTAGTTCCATTGCATTGTTGCATAGTCCCCCACCTCCATGGATTTGATTTCTCAAACCTGATGAGCTTTTCAGTTTCAATTTCTTGAATAGTAGTGAGAGGGACGTCTACTACTTTGGAGTTCACGAGTCCTACTGCTCAGTATTGGCCACATAGTTTTTGGTTGATTCTTTCATTTGAAAAGAATCTGGTGCTTTTATCACGGCAGGCTGCGGCAAAAGTACAGTTCTTGTTCCTTTCACTTTAAGGACTTACACATGTATTTCTGTATGAGGGACCAAATTCCTTTCTGTCCGCGTCTTTTTCTCTCTCTGCCCATATCCCCTACTTTTAGGATTCAGACAGGTCTTGCCGTGTTTACCTCGACTTCCCAGTGGTGGCCTGTTTCACTTTGTCAGAATCTTTGTTTAATTGTTTCCTTAGTTCCTGTAAAACAGCCAAACGATCATAGATACACAATGGTTTTCATCCGCCACTGTGCCTTCACATTTATGATTAGGTTCCCACATTCGTGAATGGAGTGACACCTCCTAGAGAGCTTCTTGGCGGAGTGTGTATTGCCCCCTGAATCCTTATAAGTTTTGACCCCACTAATGCCCCGCCTAATACCCTAGCTTTTAAGGATTGCTCTGTGCCCCAGCCCTTCCTCTCCTCTTCCTTAATTCCCATAGGATGGCGTTGGAGAGGAGTACCGCAATACTACGTCCATACCTTCCATGGCCTCTGAGTAGGCTCGAAAGCCAAGTGTGGAGCCACAGTCAGGGTGTAACGTTGATTGCGTATCTCCTGTTATGGACTTGCAACTCTTTCTATAACGGTTTTGAGCGTCAGCCGATTGCTGAGGCCATACCTATTGGAAACTTGAGCACGGATCCACTGCCCCTAAAATATATTTTTAAGCCACCTCAAAATTTGAGGGGCCACACTGGTCCTGTTACATGACACGATCAAGTGGACAGTCTGATGCTGTCTAGCAATGGGACCTGCGCGGCTCTTGTGATGGTGTAGCCTGGCATCTGTTTGCAGATGTTGCAATTCAAGATAAAGCAAATAGTCTGACTTCTGATCCCTGGCCCCCAGCAGCACTGTTGCAATGAAGAAATAGTAGCTATGACCCCTGAATGTGCGGCGCCCAAGTCCTTGTGTGTTTTAAATGATTAATTCCTGCCTACTATCCATATTTGGAAATACTCTATCCCCCACTCCAGGAATCTGAGCATATGGAATGTTTTTTGCACCTAACTTGTAGGAGTATTTGAGTGAAAATTTCTTAGGCATTGCTGTGCTGCCTTTGTGTGAAGCAAATACAGTCACCATATTCTAACCGTCTATTCTCGTAGTTGGACAAGTGTGCGCAGCTATGGAAGCTGTGTGAACAGCCCCCTTTGTGGCTTCAACAGCCATTGAATTCTATTCAACGTGCATGCCATCACGTTGATGACTCAGCGTGTTAATCACATGAGTTTTTGGTAGGTCGTTTTTCAACTCCACTACCTGTTCCCATAATCTTTGTGTTTAATTATGCCACCTTTTTTCATCTTTAAACCCATTTTGTTACCAATGATGTAAATATTTATTATATCATTGCACACAGTAAAAGGAATCACACACAATGAGTGTGGGGAGTTCTCGATCCGTGTTTACAAGTGCAAGTTTCAGGGCTTTTAAGGCTGCGAACCAAGCTGTGCTATTACCTAGAGGTAGTTTTTTGGTGCAATGAGGACGGAACTTGCCATTCAGCATCTGATCTTTAACAAAGGCGGCGAGTGGGGCAGACCCATTAGTGCAAATTAAAATTCACACTGATCTAGAGGCAAGATTTCATTTGGTAGATGGTGTTCTTTTTCATATTGCAGGGATGCCTGTGTTTTTAAACTTGGATTAAATCTGCATTCAAAGTCTGATGCAGTAAAAGAAATAGCCCTTTGCATCCATTCTTGATGTAAGGCTTTGGCATTAGGAAAGCTGGCCCCAGTACTGGGGTGATGACAATAATGCCTCTTCCCATGAGCCAGTGCTCTTTCTTTTGTTACAGCAGTCTGAATGAATGTCAGAATTTTTTTCTGTTGAATTAAAACTCATTTCTGTGTTTGTGTACAGATGAAATTTGTATGCAATTGGTACAGTTTCACCTTCATTAAAGATTTAATAAGTGTATCCGCATTGACCCAAAATGATACTGAGTACCAAGTGGTGCAAGTTTACACATGTGTATGTGTTTGGAAGCAATAATATCTTCCTGGAGTGAACAAAGAATATTGGTGTGTTCTTGTGTCCAGTGTTTGACTGAAAAGTCAGGTTTGAAAAAGGTCGTAGAAAGGTTTTACTCTCTCTGTGAAATCAAAAATATATGTTCTGTCAAAATCTAGGAATCCCAGTACTGATTGGAAGTTGTTTAATGTATTTGGAGGCTGGAGCAGCGCACACTTTTCTAAAAAGTTAGCTGCAAGGCTTTTCCCTTCACTTGAAAGCTCATATCCCAAAAATAGGACAGAGAGGGGGGCAATTTTGATTTTTCAACATTAAATTTGTAGCCCTCAGCGGCGAATCCCATAATAATAATTGTGCTCACCCTGGTCAAGTGTTTCCCCAATAGCTCGTCCGTTAGATAAATATCATCCATATACAACAATGCTTCTTCATCAAAGTGCTTTAGCAATTCAGTAATTCTTTCAGAAAATACCCCTGAGCTGTTCTTATACCCACATGGGGATGACAACAAATTGTCGCTGAGACTCTAATATACTAAATGCTGTTAGGTACCTGTTTTCAGGTGCTATAGTTTGACAGAAAAATCCATTTGAGATTACTAGTGTCTTTTTGTATTTTTTCCAGCATAATTGTATTCATTAATGCAGTCCTATCTGCATGTTGGACAGCATATGTCTTTATACAAGTGTTCAAATGTCTGTAAATTAGAACTAGACTAAATGTATTATCAAGTTTTGATAAGTGATGCAAGGGATTGTTCATTTGTGAAGTGCATTTCAAATGATCTCCTGGTATTCAAGTTGATCTAAGATCTCCCTGACCTGTGTTTTTAGCTTCTTGCTTAATAGGATATTGTCTTTGAGCATGTGGTGAAACTATTAACGGGACCACATGGTGGGTTGAGTCCTCATCCCATCCAGCGCGATTTTTATACAATGCTGGAGCTTGGGCTACTGCCCCCTCCTGTGCATATTTATGTATAAGGTGAACGGGAACATGGTTGGAAAATGCAGGAAAAATATTGTTTCTCCCTTTGGGCACTCCCTGGCGAATGCTAGCGGCTAATCTTGTTCTGCTAACAGTATGTCAAAACCAGACTATAGGTTCTTCGTAAAGAGACCTTTTACTTTCCTGTTTTCGTCCTCCTCCATGCGGAGTGTTATTTCATATAACTTGTGTGGGACGCTCAGCCTTTTGTTTGGTGTTTCCACAGTGATGTAATCATTCAATTTTGCTGTCCAGAAATTCCTTCAGGTTCTGGCAAGCTATTGTTACTTCTGCCGCTCTGTCTTAGCATTGTCTGAGCCCAATCCCCATTCAGAAGTTGAGTCCTTAGGATTCTGTGCATGTCTAACTTTGAGACCTGCAACTTTCTTCTTTTTTTTATTTTTTAAATTGACGTTTTTATTATGGCTTGTCTTCTATTTTAGAAGAGTCCTGAGAGTGCTGGTCCATGGACTGCTTGCGCTCTTCTTTGGGTGCTGACTTTCCTTATCTCCCTGTGTTGTTTGTTGAGAGGAATGTGTATCAGTATCCTGATACCTGTCAGGTTTACAGTGCTTAATTTGTGCCGGGGTTTATGACTGTCTGCCACATGGTATTGATGTCTGCCAATTTAGGTACTAGCACAACAACGTCTGTTCATTATTTAAATTTAAATTTCCAATTAGTAGTATTTGCCTCCAAAGTCATTCTTATAGCTTTGGGGCCTGGAATAGTATGAATTGTCACACTTTTAAGAGTGTGATGATTAGTAGTGTGTTGGTGCTGTCGTTGGCAGTGCTACCAGGGACAATGGATGGCGCAAGCTCTAGTGTCCTCCTGTCGAGAGCCCTGGTACTACATTTTTTTACAAATTAAGCACTGCAGGCTTTCCTAATATTATCCCTATTCCAAAGGTTATACCTCTTTGCAGAGGGCTCCTGCTGAGGAGACCTACCTCGGGACTGGGAATCTTTTCTGAACATTTTTGTTTTTTTTATTATTATCCCACTTCTTTTTAGAAGAAGTAGGTGTCTGCTTAGAAGTGTTCTTCTCAGAACTGCCCATTAGCTGTGGTTTTAAAAGCTTTCCCACCCAAACTGTCTCTTCCCAGTTCTGCATATGCAGTTTTAATTATTTTGGGAAGTTCTTGTGGTTGGTGAATAAGACTGACCTCTCTTAGGTGTTGGCGGATCGCCACTGAGGCTGCTTCCCCTTTAATGTTAGCTAGTATTATTGTTGATACCTGGTCATAATTACCTAGTAATTTCATACCTAAGGTCAGAGCTGGTTCAGCTCCATACTTCTATATCTGTCGTAAGAATCTGGAATTACCGCTAAGGAAGGAATACCATGAGTTCTGGTATATATGGCAGCAAAGACTGTACCCCAATTGGTGCAGTACTCTAACTGTGGTGTTATCCCCATGGGCAAGCAGAGTGTTAGCATTATATGCTTTCAAATGGTGTGGTATTTAGAAATACTGCTTTTAACTGGGTGATTTTCTGAGCTACCCAGAAAGGAATCTGTTCACGTTTCTTGGGCAGTTTACCCATTACTGTGTGTAAGATTTGTGGAGTGATTTTAATAGCGGTGCTCTGTGTAGGAGCTGTATCATTTGTAGCTACTGTGGGCTGGACACCAAGTGTCCTCATGACGAGTTGCATCATGGCTCTGTAAGAGTTTTACAAACTCTTTGTGTTGGAAGAGTAGTGCATCTTGTGGCATTATATCAATGTCAGGATGTGGAGTGTAGCCGGCTAATGTCGGCCATATAGCTCCTGGTCTACCTAGTGGACCTAGCCTGGTTTTATTTATTTGTTGTAGGGCGCCATTAAACCAGAAATGGTGGTCGTGGTTAGTGAGCGGAATCTTAATCTCCTCAAAAGGAGTGTAGACCGCTAGCATTTTTTCATGCATGTAAGAATGAATAGTCTGAGTTGTTGCATTTACTGCTGGGAATGTAACCCAATAATAGAACACATCTGTTTGATTATCTCTGTGTGCCTCTATTAATATTACTGTACCTCCTCGGTGTGTTAAACCATGTCTGAGGGTTTTTTGTGTGAGTGTATGCCTGATTTTGGGTGCAAAATATATTGCATTTGCTTCCTCTTTGTCATTTGAGACCTGTGTCCCATTGACAGGAGCAGCTGCCTCGACATACATTGTGTTGTGAAAACAAAAATGTCCTAAAAAAGTGTCTTAACATAAGGTTTGAAAAAGGCACAATTGTTCGGGACTTTTTTCCTTCAAGCTTGATTAACCAACAGTCAATACATAGGAAGTTTACCTACTCAGCTGTAGCAGAATTTTTGTGCCTACCCACTCCAGATGTCTCTAGCGTTTTGTGAGTAGGGGTCTCTGAGAATAAGCATGACTGAACTACTCAGATTCTACTATTAAATAAGTGCCACATTCACGTTGGGCGCCATCTTATGTATCATTTTAGGACCCTATTGTAATGTTCCTGATTCATGCCCTTATATAGGTATAAAACACCATATCCTTACATAGGCATAGAAATCATAACCATATTTGGCCTTACCTCATGCAGTCCAAACACGGGAGGGATACTTCCACTCGTTCCGAAAATTTACAACGATTTCTTGGAAAACTCAGCTTCAGCCGCCAGGGACTTCCCCTTGCTCGAGAACTGACTTGTCCAAGAACTCATGGAGTTATCAAAGAACTGAGACTCTTTTATGATGTTATTATGTCCCCCTTTACGTCAAACTCGGCAACTTCAAGGTATAAATATGCCCACACTTGCCTTAGCAAACACACGGTGATTTAGAACGGTTCGACTATCTACTTGCCCGACGCATCCTGCTACAGCAAGTGCCGAAGGAAGCCGACCCTCCAGCAAACACACTGAGAGAGACGCTATCTTTTCTCCTGCCGAGAAATCCAGCTCCAGTTTTTCCAAGCTCCCCTTGCGGGGTATTGGGAAATCGAGTCCTGAGCCTGACCTTCTTCATTCCAAATCAAGGTACGGAGCTGCTTAGACCCTAAGAGAACTCCTGGACAGATTCTTGGCAAAAGAATACTATATTTATTTTACACCTCACTTACTTCTTCTAAGCTTAGGTTATGGACATCGGGGTAGGCGTATTTTAGAAGCACCAATTGAGTACTTTTATCCTCTGTTATTTACGTATGTATTTATTTATGGTTTAGGAACCATACAATGCTCTTACAGTATTATTTTATTCTACTCTTTCTACTGTATGCATTATATTTTGCAACCAGTTTTTCGATTGTAGCAGTTCACTTCTTATGCTTGAGAAAGAAGACTGTTCAATAAATCGTTTTATTGAAAACGCCCGTCTATCTATTTTCTCGGCACCTCTGTTGAAACGAAGCATGCACGATTGACTGAGTAAAATATCTATCTATTGTTTCCGTGACTCTAAAGATCAGTTTATTCTGGGGGAAACAAAGTTGTCATGTTTATGCGGTTGTCCGAACCTAATCCCTTCTTGTTTATTCGAGAAAGTTTCTAGTGACCTCTGAGCTAGCTGGCACTCACAAATTAAGTCTAGTATATTCGATAGAGACCTAGTCAACATAAGTCCTACGTCACATCTATAGGATATATTATTCCAATGCACAGAGCCTATTGGGAATACAGGAACTACACTACACCTTGCTTGGGAAGGTGATTCACTAGGCGCTATAGGACCTATTTTCACCATCATTGTAATATGATTTCTCTCTTTGTGTTTTATGGAATTGTAACAATGCTGATCATATTATTTCTAATCATATGCCTGCTTATGATAGCAAAATACTGCATCTTAGAGCACACAGTTAAAATAAATATTTTTACCTTACCCGTGTCTCTTTTTATCTCCTGTTGTGGACTGGTATGAGAGTATAACAAAAGAGTGTTCTTGCTTCCCACCATTCCTGAGTATAACCTAAGTCGCATGTTCTGGGTTGTCTAATCATTGGTTCCTTTGCTATAGGACGAAGAGCTAAAGTAACACTGATGATTGCTGGTTAGGGTTTCTAGGCACTAAGGTAAGTTTTTTGGTACACCACAATTCACTGAGGTCCTAGGTCTCTGTGCACAGTTCTGTGTAGGAGCAGAATCCCTGCGACATGGCGCACCTAATGTTGTGGTCTTATTGTGAGACTCTCGAGTAGTGCTTATATCAGTCCACGACCCCCTCACTATTGTTTCTGGTCGACAGTGGTGACGGATAAACCTACTTATAGTAAATAGGTCTATAGGACGTCTATAGGATGAAGAGCTAATATGACACTGAAGCTTGCTGGTTAGGGTTTCTAGGCACTAAGGTGAGTTTTTTTGGTCCACCACAATTCACAGAGGTCCTGGGTCTCTGTGCACAGTTCTGTGTAGGAGCCGAATCCCTATGACAAGATACAGTGCACAGTGTCTAGAAGTGGCACAAGCCTAAACTAATATTAGCCTGTACCGACAGTGAGTTTACCTTGAAAAGGTATTTTCACTAAATTGTTTTGAGCTGGTTCCCGAGGAAACACTGCTAAAGCATACTAAATCACTATTTCTGCATGATCTAATAGAAGACAGCCTCAAAACGTGTCCAAGAACTTTTTCTGTTTTAAAAAATGTATTTCATTGGTAAAATAATTTTTTTAAACTAGCTAGGCAATATAACTTTCAGAAAATATGACTCCACTTGCCTGAGCCACTGTTGGCTAAGAACCTTTAGTGTGGCTGTTGCCTAGCCCTGCCCTCCCTGCAATAAGATGTTAAATTATTCCTAGGGGCCACACTAATAGACTACTTTGATTGACAGGTTGACCTAATTGGGCTAGGAGTCCCATCTGACCTCAAAAGAAAATTGACGGTTGGGGCTGCTACCCCTCTGATTGGCACAACAGTGTCAAATCATACATGGCTTTGCTTTCTGGGGCACATGTACAACGTTTGCACCTTTGAAAGGGATCAAACAAGCCCAAATCTCATGTTTTGTGTATCCACTGCCTTTTCTCGAGGATACTCCTTTGTCTTACTAGACATTTGTCAAATTTTTTTGTTGTCGATCCAGGGCCTACTTTAAACTGAATGGTAATATTACCTGTAGGAGGACACTAAATATGTTCATAGAATACTCTCCTAATTTCCCCTAGCACTCAGATCCCAAGATTAGTGTGACTGAAGCTGCTGCTTTTGGACGGTATGCCCCTTGAGAAGGACCTAAAGAGGGTACACCCCCTTCCACTTGAACTTCAAGGACAGAACGATCTCAAAGGATTATAAAAATGATCAACTGGATTTCTCCAGGAACATAAAATGGTGAAATAGAACATTCCTGAGAAGATCATAGTGAAAAAGTGGCAATTGGACTGGGACCAGACTTTGCTGTTGGCATCTCCTTGATACCCTTAAGATTTCTAAGTGCTTTTCCCTGAGGTCCTAGGGCCCAGAAGTGTACTAAAATCATTGTTTGAGAACCAGAAAAAAGTTTGAAAACTTTTGAATTATATTTTCTCCAGAGCTCCAGAACTTCACTGATACAGGCTAGAAAAATTATCCTACCAGCAGTTTTACACCGTCAGAATCGATTTCATCTCCATCCCTTTTGAATATCTCCTCACCCCCAAAAATACGTCTAACTTCCATTCTCTGCTGGGGCTTAAAAGAAATTCAGTGAGAACCCTCAAAAGCTCCAGAACGCTAGTGGGACCAACCTGCTGCAGTTTCAGCAGAATCCCATGTGGAAAGATTTTTTCTACTCACAAGTCCCATTCTGTGTTGGGACTTAAAAGAAAGTCCCTTTTCTGAAGAGTGACTTAAAAACATTTTTGAACTTTTTGACTTAGATACCTTCTACTTGGTGTATTTGAGTCTAGCTCCATAGCAGTCAGCTTGAAACTTCCCCTTGGTCCCAGTCTACCACTACTATTGACTTACATTAGATGCTTTATTTTTCTTGCACCTTTTTTCACTTTAATTCCTTACAAATGCATATCTTTTTTCCCCTTATCGGATTGTTGTCATTTCAGTCATAGTTTGCTTACAATCCTTTTTCCTTTGCTTGCATTGGGTTTTGGGTTACTTTTCTACTGTTTATGCACTGCTGAAGCACTTTACACATTGCCTTTGATTTGAGGGCAACTGCTTTGTGTCATGTTGGTGGGTCATGTTGCCAGGAACTGGGAAAAGGTTTTTATTTATTTTTTGTGGCATCTAGTAGGTATTGGCCTTATCCTTTGAGATGGACACTGCTCCACCCCAAATAATATCCCCCTTTCTACAATGCACAACACAAGGTGTTCACTGTTCCCTATACAAAGGCAGTCCGCAAAACTATTTTCCTTCAGTGCCTCTCAAGTTGTGGCTTACCTCCTTTTTGTTCTTCACATCTGTCTGCTGCAATGTATACTACCCAACTGTGACCCTACGCAGATAGGCAGTAAGAACCTGTGCACTCTCAAATGTACAGTGGCTTGAGTTGTCAACATATGTGGCTCTCAGGGGGAAGCAGCAGCACCAGGCATGACCCCTTGAATGGGCCACTCTCATTCTCAATGGTGCTTCAGTCATTTCCCAGGCCTATTCTAAGTTGTGCCTGCTCGCATAGCAGGAGTTAACTATGTTGATTTGAATGATTGGTTCATGAGATCACTGTCATAGCAACATCAGACTAATGTGGATAAAGAAGCAGCCAGACCACCGATATAGTTTCACCTCGCACACAGTTACATGGTGGATATCTGTTCTGTGTCTCCCTTCTTCAGCATTCGGAATTCAGTAGAAAGACCATGATGCAATCTTGCCATTCCAGTAGGTGAGTAGAGGCAATGACTTGTGTTTTTCTTGACATCCATTGCCTCATCTCATGTCCCTCACAAACACTTGCAAGTTACTGAGTGAATCCCAACAGTTGCTGCAATTCCTCAAAAGTGGCATAGCCTTCACATTTACCGGATTGCATGTCTTAGCTCAGCCCTTTTTGAGCTTTTTCACGCACATCTGGCTCAGCACATGGCAAAGTGGCACACCAGCAGACTCCATAGTCATCATCGTTCATCTCCACAGCCTCGGGATCTGTCTCATCATGGCATGGCCTACATGGGCTGTGAACATGAGCACTTTCCATTCCCAGCATCATCTAACTGTCCCATTATGCTTTAAGATTGTACAACAATTCTTCGATCGTGGATCATAATGAAATAGCTGTGCATTCAAAACCTCTTCATCCACGAGGTGCAGAGTCCCAGGGGCCTTTTTAAAAGTCCCTTGCACCCATGGAACTTTTTACTTTTTTAAACGGTCTGGCGGTGTAAAGTGCAGACCCATATCTAAGAGACCACACAAGGCCACTTTACATGGCTTTTCATGGCCTCATAGATATGGTGTAAGGCAACAGCACAAATCGCTGCATTGCTCTACACTGCATCAGGGATTCATTCCATGGGTGTCATGGTGGGTGTTCCCATGCAACACCCATGTCTTTTGACGCAATTCCAGATTTACAAGGATCTGTAAGCCTGGGAAAGTGACAAAACTGTATGCCTTACAGGGCAGGTGAAACAAGGAGAAATATGTTTATTTCTCCTAATTCTTTCCTCTTTCGATGTGTGCTGCATTTCAAAGCACACACAGAAAGGGGATACTGCCTCAATTGATTGTTTTTGTGCAGGAATGTGTACTATCCTGCACTAGAACAATCCTGCCGACTATGCAGCCCCCTTGCACCATGGTTAGGCACCATATTGTTCACAGCACTGGTTGAAAGGCAGAATTGCACAGTATCTCGTAAATATAGTGCATTCCTACCCTTTTTATTTGGCTTAGGGCAGTGCTGCAAGAACTGTTGCAGCGCTGTCCTACACCAAATCATTGTAAATGAGGCCCCCATTCTCTCTGGGGTGAGCAATGAGATTGGCACTGGGATTTGGATTACAGGCATGCCAGGAGAGGAGCAGAAGCCCATCTCCTCAGATAGGCAACTTGGCCTCCCCCTAAACCTCTTTTCTTCAAAAATATGTGTCTCAATGCTAAAGACATCTCAGGGCATCAGTGGATTTCATCTGTCAGCCTTCGGCAGCGCTGGCAAATCCTCTTTTTCATAAAGACACAATGTTTACCTATGTTATGCTCATGTGTGATGAGAGAATGATTCAGACTTTAGAACTTCACACATTGCTAGGCAAGAAATAAAGAAGCTCAAATTATACCATGCTTCCCTGGTCCTTGATTGTGAATGCTGGATTTGTAACTCCTGCCTAATAGGACTATACTTTTGCGCTTAACTTGTAGTTCTACTGAGTTATATTCTATTTATCATTGCCATTCTCTCAAAACACCTCACAGATGTTGTCTGAGATGAGCCCTCCCGGGCTGATTTTAGTGACAATAAATTGAACTTAATTACTTCTTTTTAGTGCAGGCATTGTCAACTTAACCGTAACAACTAGATCAGCTTGTGAGTGACATCTACATTTTGGTTTTTATTTTGCGTTTTATGCAAACAGGCCACAGGCAATATACAAAACCCTTCTGTTCTGGCCAGCCCACCACCTCTTCAGATGCAACACCGAGTCACCCCAGAGAGCATTTGTCTGCAGACCACAAAGGTTGACACCGAGAAAACATTTGCTTCGAGCACAGGGATCATTGGCCTAATCAGATTTCTGTAATATCAGCCTGTGACCTTTTCGCTTATTAGTGAATGTATTCATGGTGTGCTCCCATGTTCCCTTTATGCTTTCAGTGGGTTTGTCCTACACAAATTATAATTATATGAACCTCTTTGAGCATTGTTCAAGCTTAATTCAAATTTTAGTGGAGTGTTGATAACATTCATGAAGGTGACTCATGTTTATTACTTAACAGAGGATAGCATTGTAAAATCCAACCAGTAAGGCCCTCCCTCTCTCTGAGCATCAGTAATTTGCACGCACGAGCACTGCAGCCATGAAAACAGTCAACCTAGAATGCAAAATACAGCAGTATTAGAACTGCACAAACTACAGCAGTATTGGAACTATGCAAAATACAGCAGTATTGGAGCTATGCAACATACAGCAGTATTGGAACTATGCAAAATACAATAGTGTAACAACTATGCCAAATATGGTAGTATTACAACGTTTCTCATAAAGAAAGTGAAATTTCCAAGGGAAATTGATGTTATCGCTACAATTTTTGTAATCAATTCACGAGTTCAAGGTTTTTCCAGGAGGCAAATAAGGGTTTACCTCGTTAAATGTGCTGAAGATAATCCTAGATGCTGCAATAATGCATTAAAACAGATGCAATGATGCAGGAAAATTGCATTACTTGTAATCCGGTGGAATTTCCGGTTTTGCCTAAAGTGGTATTACGAGGAAACTCGGAATGACGATCTTAGACTTTTATCCATGTCTTGAATCCCTCAGTAATTTACATTCCTATCAGGGTGCGAACATATTTGCATCTTTGATTAAAATATTCCAAAATTGTTGTTCACGTGTTAACATTTGCTGGAAATGGTTCACGTTGTGAGGTTACATTTATATGTCCTCGGATGGAGTATGAAGTCTGACAAACATTCGTCTCACTAAAAAAAGCAAAGGTGTCCAAAAGATAATTAAATACGTAGCAAAGATAAGCAATTTCAAATGTACGAGCACTGTTAGCACCACTCTGTTTTTATTTAAAGGTGCTGTTTTATACCTATATGAAATGCAAGGGATGCAAGTTTATTATTATATTTGCATATTTCTGCTGCAATTATTTTCCATATGGGATAAAGTTCCCGCTGCTGTACATCAGAAGGATAAAGGCGACTAGATGCATCACAATTCGTATGCAACAAGGAACATAAATAAATGAATTGCACAGCGATTGAAGGCTTCCGAGGATTACAAAGTTATTTGGTCAACATCTTCAATATATTTTTGCTGTAATTTTGTATCGGGTGACCTGGGGGATGCTGGGTGGAAGTAAATTTGTGCCTCCCTGCAGATTCCAGAACTTTTGACCAGGGCCCCCCTCGCTGCCCGGTGCCTGAGGCCCAGCTGGGGCTCCGAGCCCTCAGGATGTAGCGCCCTGGACCCTGCCAAGGGCAAGTGGGAGCTCTTTTGTTAAGGTGCAGGGTGGACAGATTGCCGTCCTTTGGGCCCGGCCATCTGGTCACGCCCAAACCCTCGGCCATCTGGTCAGGCACACTGCTTTCCAATGATGCTACCAATGGTCAGGCTGCCCTGGAAGTCCCGATGAGGGCTCATTCAGTTCAACAAGCCCAGCCAGGGCTCCAGGGAGGCTTGGGGTATGGGCGCCTTGGGTCCCCTCTGTCACTCAGTGGGCACGGATTACCGAAAAGGCGGTAGCCTTCCTCTGAATTACTATGGACAGGGGACACCGGACCACCTTGTGGCCTGGCAGCTCTCAGCCCCTACCACTCTGGGGCTCTGTTCTCCGGCGCGCCACAAGGCAAAGAGCCCTGGATGAGGTCCATCGGGCCCAGGCAGACCTCCATTGTGTGCCCAGGCCCATGTCTCTGGCCAATCCCAGGTGCCGCGGCAGGACCTGGGGTGGGCATGCCCTCCGTGGACTCAGTCCCCTGGCCTCCCACTCCATCAAGGGTGCAGAACAGGGTTCAGTCGGGACCAGCGAGTCTTCCCCTGCTCAGCTGGGTTCAGGAGCACTGAATCCAACCCCTGAGGGCCCCCTCATTATTCCGGGCTTCGTCCTCGGGACTGCCGCATGGCAAGGTGCCCTGGACCAGGTCATGCGGGCCCATGGAGGCCTCTCCTGCAAGTCCAGTCCCGGGATCTCAGGGCAGTCCCAGGAGCCCCGGGGTGGTCGCTCCTGGTTCCATGCCCACCCTGACTTATTCGCATGTTCATGTAGCACCTGATGTTAAATCATTCATAGATTACCTGATTATGGGTCAGGGTTTCATAAGTAGCAGAGCAGCTACCTCGCTGTGATCTATTAAAAGTCATTCTCTGAGTGCTGGCTGAGCTATTGTCCAAAATCTTGGGGGAAAAAATTATAGAAAAAGTGTTATGACCATTTGTTCTGGGCCCAGAGAGCCTTCACCTGTGTGGAAGGATCCAAGAGCAACGACCGGATCCAAGGGCCCAGCCGGGCCCTGGGCCAGGACCTCCCACCCTGGGCTCCATCATCCTGCTGCCACACTGCCAAAGTTCTGAGATGGGGTTCTATCCAGTCTGGAGATGCTACCCCTGCTTGGCTGGGTTCAGAAGCTCTGACCGAGTGAGAGCCCCCCATTCTGGGCTCCATATTCTGGCACACATGTGGCAAGGCGCCCGGGTCGGGGTCCCACGAGCCCAGGGAGGTCTTCCATTCACGTCCGGGCCCAGAAGCTCTTACTGAGCCCCCAGTGCCCTGCTGCGTGTAGGGGTGGGCGATCCAACGCTGGGCCAGAGGAGGATTCCCCTGCCTGGCTGGGTTCAGGACCCTTGACCGTGGCCCCGATGACCCTTGGGGTGGGTGCCTCGCTGTCTTGGGCTCTGTCCTCTGGCCCATCGCGTGGCAAGGCGCCCGGGACGGGGTCACGGGAGCCCCCTAAGGCCCTCTGGGCTCAGGAGCTCTGACCAGGCTCTGGGGCCCACTGGGCCTCAGGCATGCCCTCCCACTTTGGGTTCCATCCTCTGGCCTGCTGCCCTACCTAGGACCTGGGAGTTAAATCCGTCAGACCTGGGGAGACTTCTTCTGCCTAGCTGGGTCCAGGAGCCCTGAACGTGGCCCAGACAGGCCCTGGGGTGGGTGTCTCCCCATCCTGGGCTCCGTCCTCTGGCCCACCACGTGGCAAAGCCCATGAGATGGGTTCCCGCTAGCCTGGGGAAGCCTTTCTTTTGCATCCAGGCCCAGGAGCTCAGACAGGGCCCTGGGTCCCTGCCGGGTGATGGGGTGGGCGCTTGCACCCTAGGCTCCGTCCCCCGACCTGCCTCAAGGCCAAGGTCATGGGTTGGGTCCACCGGGCTCTGGGAGGCCTCCCCCCCAATTCGCCTGCATGTGAAGGAGCCTTCGGGCCCCAGGTGGGAGGCCCGTCGGTCCCCCCTCCCAGCACTGTGGCTGAGGTCCAGGAGGGGCTACGCACCCTGGGCTGCAGAACCCTGGTACCCTCCAAAGGCAAGGGAGAGCCCTGTTCGTTAAGGAACAGCGCTACTAGATGGCCAATGGAAGAGATAATATGGCCTTTAAAAACCTATGTTCCACCATATGAAGAATGTTGACGTTAGAGGAGCTCCATAATTCGGCACCATACAGAGCCAATAGCCTTGTCCTTTTAGATCGTAAGTGCCGGGGCAACCCTTTGGGAGACAATCTTATGGTTGACCTTTGCTATGTTTGCAGTTTGCTGGTTGAGCACCAAATGATCCTTTTCCATCAGGCATGCCCCATTCAGGTTGGGTGTCATTCTGATACCCAGATAGTCAAAAGCAAGCCCCCGGGCAATGCATGTATTACCCACTTGTCTCTGCCTGTTATAACAGATCGCCCTGTTTTGGGAGAAAAACATACATTTGGTCTTAGCAGTATTAAGCTTGATGCCATCTCTCAACACAGAAAGAAGAAAGTAGATCCAACAAAAATTGCAATCCCTGGGGAGACTTTGACATCAATAAGGTATCATCGGCGAAGTGGAGGGCCCGAGCCCTCCTTCCCCCCTCAATTTGGGTGCATCACACCCATCCTTACTGAGGTGATCAGTCACCTATTTATATAGAGGGAGAACAGAGTGGGGCCTAAAAAATACAACCCTCTCTGACTCCCTGAACTACCCTAAACGTTTCGGTCAACTGACCATCTGCTCCTCATCTGACCTGAGTGAAGTGTCCCACAAAAGAGCTTCACCAAGATATTCATAAGAGAATGGGGAATACCCATGTTTTCTGATACTCTTTGTTTATGAATTGAAAACATTTAGCCACTGCTCTTTAAAGCATGCATGGCAATAGGAACTGTGTCGAAACTGAAGTCCTCTGAGAAATGGCAATAAGGATCAATCGACACAGGAAGAATAGATACATGAAAAGTCATACTGAATTTAAATTGAGAAAATATATTTAAAAATTGTGATGCAAAATATTATATACAACAAGGGGTGGTGATGGACAGAGTCTCTGAATTAAGCAGAGTACTCTCACCCAGTCAAGAGATCAGGGCTAGATCCAACACCGTTTTTTAGCTCATTGCACCATCCCAGTTTCAGAACCTGGCTGTATGCAAATTAGTCTGTCCCTGGCCCAGTGCATCATGGGAACAGGGCAGACCAGACTACAAAAGCCAATTCTTACACTGGGAAGGAAACAAGCTTCCGGGGACCGGTTTCTGGCATTCCAGCCGTCTTCGGCCCGGCTTGCTTGAATCCTGATGGTGCAATGAGCAAGGGACTCACATCTGAGTATACCCTTCCACGCTTAGGGTGGACAAAATTATTTACAACAAGGGGTGGTGATGGACAGAGTCTCTGAATTAAGCAGAGTACTCTCACCCAGTCAAGAGATCAGGGCTAGATCCAACACCGTTTTTTAGCTCATTGCACCATCCCAGTTTCAGAACCTGGCTGTATGCAAATTAGTCTGTCCCTGGCCCAGTGCATCATGGGAACAGGGCAGACCAGACTACAAAAGCCAATTCTTACACTGGGAAGGAAACAAGCTTCCGGGGACCGGTTTCTGGCATTCCAGCCGTCTTCGGCCCGGCTTGCTTGAATCCTGATGGTGCAATGAGCAAGGGACTCACATCTGAGTATACCCTTCCACGCTTAGGGTGGACAAAATTATTTACAACAAGGGGTGGTGATGGACAGAGTCTCTGAATTAAGCAGAGTACTCTCACCCAGTCAAGAGATCAGGGCTAGATCCAACACCGTTTTTTGGCTCATTGCACCATCCCAGTTTCAGAACCTGGCTGTATGCAAATTAGTCTGTCCCTGGCCCAGTGCATCATGGGAACAGGGCAGACCAGACTACAAAAGCCAATTCTTACACTGGGAAGGAAACAAGCTTCCGGGGACCGGTTTCTGGCATTCCAGCCGTCTTCGGCCCGGCTTGCTTGAATCCTGATGGTGCAATGAGCAAGGGACTCACATCTGAGTATACCCTTCCACGCTTAGGGTGGACAAAATTATTTACAACAAGGGGTGGTGATGGACAGAGTCTCTGAATTAAGCAGAGTACTCTCACCCAGTCAAGAGATCAGGGCTAGATCCAACACCGTTTTTTAGCTCATTGCACCATCCCAGTTTCAGAACCTGGCTGTATGCAAATTAGTCTGTCCCTGGCCCAGTGCATCATGGGAACAGGGCAGACCAGACTACAAAAGCCAATTCTTACACTGGGAAGGAAACAAGCTTCCGGGGACCGGTTTCTGGCATTCCAGCCGTCTTCGGCCCGGCTTGCTTGAATCCTGATGGTGCAATGAGCAAGGGACTCACATCTGAGTATACCCTTCCACGCTTAGGGTGGACAAAATTATTTACAACAAGGGGTGGTGATGGACAGAGTCTCTGAATTAAGCAGAGTACTCTCACCCAGTCAAGAGATCAGGGCTAGATCCAACACCGTTTTTTAGCTCATTGCACCATCCCAGTTTCAGAACCTGGCTGTATGCAAATTAGTCTGTCCCTGGCCCAGTGCATCATGGGAACAGGGCAGACCAGACTACAAAAGCCAATTCTTACACTGGGAAGGAAACAAGCTTCCGGGGACCGGTTTCTGGCATTCCAGCCGTCTTCGGCCCGGCTTGCTTGAATCCTGATGGTGCAATGAGCAAGGGACTCACATCTGAGTATACCCTTCCACGCTTAGGGTGGACAAAATTATTTACAACAAGGGGTGGTGATGGACAGAGTCTCTGAATTAAGCAGAGTACTCTCACCCAGTCAAGAGATCAGGGCTAGATCCAACACCGTTTTTTAGCTCATTGCACCATCCCAGTTTCAGAACCTGGCTGTATGCAAATTAGTCTGTCCCTGGCCCAGTGCATCATGGGAACAGGGCAGACCAGACTACAAAAGCCAATTCTTACACTGGGAAGGAAACAAGCTTCCGGGGACCGGTTTCTGGCATTCCAGCCGTCTTCGGCCCGGCTTGCTTGAATCCTGATGGTGCAATGAGCAAGGGACTCACATCTGAGTATACCCTTCCACGCTTAGGGTGGACAAAATTATTTACAACAAGGGGTGGTGATGGACAGAGTCTCTGAATTAAGCAGAGTACTCTCACCCAGTCAAGAGATCAGGGCTAGATCCAACACCGTTTTTTAGCTCATTGCACCATCCCAGTTTCAGAACCTGGCTGTATGCAAATTAGTCTGTCCCTGGCCCAGTGCATCATGGGAACAGGGCAGACCAGACTACAAAAGCCAATTCTTACACTGGGAAGGAAACAAGCTTCCGGGGACCGGTTTCTGGCATTCCAGCCGTCTTCGGCCCGGCTTGCTTGAATCCTGATGGTGCAATGAGCAAGGGACTCACATCTGAGTATACCCTTCCACGCTTAGGGTGGACAAAATTATTTACAACAAGGGGTGGTGATGGACAGAGTCTCTGAATTAAGCAGAGTACTCTCACCCAGTCAAGAGATCAGGGCTAGATCCAACACCGTTTTTTAGCTCATTGCACCATCCCAGTTTCAGAACCTGGCTGTATGCAAATTAGTCTGTCCCTGGCCCAGTGCATCATGGGAACAGGGCAGACCAGACTACAAAAGCCAATTCTTACACTGGGAAGGAAACAAGCTTCCGGGGACCGGTTTCTGGCATTCCAGCCGTCTTCGGCCCGGCTTGCTTGAATCCTGATGGTGCAATGAGCAAGGGACTCACATCTGAGTATACCCTTCCACGCTTAGGGTGGACAAAATTATTTACAACAAGGGGTGGTGATGGACAGAGTCTCTGAATTAAGCAGAGTACTCTCACCCAGTCAAGAGATCAGGGCTAGATCCAACACCGTTTTTTAGCTCATTGCACCATCCCAGTTTCAGAACCTGGCTGTATGCAAATTAGTCTGTCCCTGGCCCAGTGCATCATGGGAACAGGGCAGACCAGACTACAAAAGCCAATTCTTACACTGGGAAGGAAACAAGCTTCCGGGGACCGGTTTCTGGCATTCCAGCCGTCTTCGGCCCGGCTTGCTTGAATCCTGATGGTGCAATGAGCAAGGGACTCACATCTGAGTATACCCTTCCACGCTTAGGGTGGACAAAATTATTTACAACAAGGGGTGGTGATGGACAGAGTCTCTGAATTAAGCAGAGTACTCTCACCCAGTCAAGAGATCAGGGCTAGATCCAACACCGTTTTTTAGCTCATTGCACCATCCCAGTTTCAGAACCTGGCTGTATGCAAATTAGTCTGTCCCTGGCCCAGTGCATCATGGGAACAGGGCAGACCAGACTACAAAAGCCAATTCTTACACTGGGAAGGAAACAAGCTTCCGGGGACCGGTTTCTGGCATTCCAGCCGTCTTCGGCCCGGCTTGCTTGAATCCTGATGGTGCAATGAGCAAGGGACTCACATCTGAGTATACCCTTCCACGCTTAGGGTGGACAAAATTATTTACAACAAGGGGTGGTGATGGACAGAGTCTCTGAATTAAGCAGAGTACTCTCACCCAGTCAAGAGATCAGGGCTAGATCCAACACCGTTTTTTAGCTCATTGCACCATCCCAGTTTCAGAACCTGGCTGTATGCAAATTAGTCTGTCCCTGGCCCAGTGCATCATGGGAACAGGGCAGACCAGACTACAAAAGCCAATTCTTACACTGGGAAGGAAACAAGCTTCCGGGGACCGGTTTCTGGCATTCCAGCCGTCTTCGGCCCGGCTTGCTTGAATCCTGATGGTGCAATGAGCAAGGGACTCACATCTGAGTATACCCTTCCACGCTTAGGGTGGACAAAATTATTTACAACAAGGGGTGGTGATGGACAGAGTCTCTGAATTAAGCAGAGTACTCTCACCCAGTCAAGAGATCAGGGCTAGATCCAACACCGTTTTTTAGCTCATTGCACCATCCCAGTTTCAGAACCTGGCTGTATGCAAATTAGTCTGTCCCTGGCCCAGTGCATCATGGGAACAGGGCAGACCAGACTACAAAAGCCAATTCTTACACTGGGAAGGAAACAAGCTTCCGGGGACCGGTTTCTGGCATTCCAGCCGTCTTCGGCCCGGCTTGCTTGAATCCTGATGGTGCAATGAGCAAGGGACTCACATCTGAGTATACCCTTCCACGCTTAGGGTGGACAAAATTATTTACAACAAGGGGTGGTGATGGACAGAGTCTCTGAATTAAGCAGAGTACTCTCACCCAGTCAAGAGATCAGGGCTAGATCCAACACCGTTTTTTAGCTCATTGCACCATCCCAGTTTCAGAACCTGGCTGTATGCAAATTAGTCTGTCCCTGGCCCAGTGCATCATGGGAACAGGGCAGACCAGACTACAAAAGCCAATTCTTACACTGGGAAGGAAACAAGCTTCCGGGGACCGGTTTCTGGCATTCCAGCCGTCTTCGGCCCGGCTTGCTTGAATCCTGATGGTGCAATGAGCAAGGGACTCACATCTGAGTATACCCTTCCACGCTTAGGGTGGACAAAATTATTTACAACAAGGGGTGGTGATGGACAGAGTCTCTGAATTAAGCAGAGTACTCTCACCCAGTCAAGAGATCAGGGCTAGATCCAACACCGTTTTTTAGCTCATTGCACCATCCCAGTTTCAGAACCTGGCTGTATGCAAATTAGTCTGTCCCTGGCCCAGTGCATCATGGGAACAGGGCAGACTAATTTGCATATAGCCAGGTTCTGAACTGGGATGGTGCAGTGAGCTAAAAAACGGTGATGGATCAAGCCCTGATCTGTTGACTGGGTAGGAGTGTTCTGATTAACTCAGATACTCTGTCCATCACCACCCCCTTTTTGTAATTATTTTGGCCACCATGAGTGTGGAAGGGTATGCTCAGACATGAGTCCCTTGCTCATTGCACCATCAGGATTCAAGCAAGCCGGGCCGAAGACGGCTGTAATGCCAGAAACCGGTCCCCGGAAGCTTGTTTCCTTTCCAGTGAAGAATTGGCTTGGTAGTTTGGTCTGCCCTGTTCCCATGATGCACTGGGCCAGGGACAGACTAATTTGCATATAGCCAGGTTCTGAACTGGGATGGTGCAGTGAGCTAAAAAACGGTGATGGATCAAGCCCTGATCTGTTGACTGGGTAGGAGTGTTCTGATTAACTCAGATACTCTGTCCATCACCACCCCCTTTTTGTAATTATTTTGGCCACCATGAGTGTGGAAGGGTATGCTCAGACATGAGTCCCTTGCTCATTGCACCATCAGGATTCAAGCAAGCCGGGCCGAAGACGGCTGTAATGCCAGAAACCGGTCCCCGGAAGCTTGTTTCCTTTCCAGTGAAGAATTGGCTTGGTAGTTTGGTCTGCCCTGTTCCCATGATGCACTGGGCCAGGGACAGACTAATTTGCATATAGCCAGGTTCTGAACTGGGATGGTGCAGTGAGCTAAAAAACGGTGATGGATCAAGCCCTGATCTGTTGACTGGGTAGGAGTGTTCTGATTAACTCAGATACTCTGTCCATCACCACCCCCTTTTTGTAATTATTTTGGCCACCATGAGTGTGGAAGGGTATGCTCAGACATGAGTCCCTTGCTCATTGCACCATCAGGATTCAAGCAAGCCGGGCCGAAGACGGCTGTAATGCCAGAAACCGGTCCCCGGAAGCTTGTTTCCTTTCCAGTGAAGAATTGGCTTGGTAGTTTGGTCTGCCCTGTTCCCATGATGCACTGGGCCAGGGACAGACTAATTTGCATATAGCCAGGTTCTGAACTGGGATGGTGCAGTGAGCTAAAAAACGGTGATGGATCAAGCCCTGATCTGTTGACTGGGTAGGAGTGTTCTGATTAACTCAGATACTCTGTCCATCACCACCCCCTTTTTGTAATTATTTTGGCCACCATGAGTGTGGAAGGGTATGCTCAGACATGAGTCCCTTGCTCATTGCACCATCAGGATTCAAGCAAGCCGGGCCGAAGACGGCTGTAATGCCAGAAACCGGTCCCCGGAAGCTTGTTTCCTTTCCAGTGAAGAATTGGCTTGGTAGTTTGGTCTGCCCTGTTCCCATGATGCACTGGGCCAGGGACAGACTAATTTGCATATAGCCAGGTTCTGAACTGGGATGGTGCAGTGAGCTAAAAAACGGTGATGGATCAAGCCCTGATCTGTTGACTGGGTAGGAGTGTTCTGATTAACTCAGATACTCTGTCCATCACCACCCCCTTTTTGTAATTAAGCAAAATATTATAAGCAAAAATGTGACAGAGTGTAAGTACCACAATACATATGGAAACCAGCACCATGATCAACCTGAATAATATAAATGGTGAAGCTACATTATGCGACCACACAAATCGTCGATTTTTAGTGCTAAGATTAGTCTTTTGAAGGTTGTCCTCTCAATTACATAAACTGGCAGTTACTGAACTCTAAATCTTTTTAGATTTCTCCTAATCACCACCTATTCAAATGAATAAATTGAAGACTGAATAAGACGTGTACAGTGAAAAAACGTGATGCACCTTGTTATACAGTATTTAAGATAAATGCATCAGCTATTGCAAATGAATACCCACTTACTTGGTGTAAGCCAATGAGCAAATTCACTATAAGGGGGGGACTTAAAATACATGAGGCAAAATATCTGGCACGTGTATGCTTAACATGGCAGCTACATATACAGTAAGATCAACAGCACGTCTGTCCCTAGCTCAAGCAGGCAGAAACAGAACCAATATAAGTTGCAGTGGGGTTAAAGGCGTAAGAGCATTGGGCTGGTTCATGATCTGCCGGAGATCCCTGTGTTTTGCTGTGGTCGGATTTACTAGGTTTCATAGAAAATATGTTGCTGACGTCATAGTTTGCAAAATCTTTCTGCAGCGGAGGTAATGAAAGAAATTGCTTTATATGAACCTCCAGTCGTACATACAAGTGAGTGTTTATACTCTGTATGACAAAGTCTTACATGCCACGTCGAAGAACAGTTTCTGAATACAAACCAAGATAGTCTTACTGCTGACAGATTTGTGTGTCAAGAGTAATATAATAGTAACAATAAAATGGGGAATTGGCCGTGCATTGTTTTTGCTGTGTCTGAGATGAAAACAGAAATTCTGTTTCTGATTTTTCTTAAGACATCAATAGAACGGTCGCCCAGACTTCAGCTAGTGCTATTGCACACCTTTGGCAGGTCAGTGGTACAAGTTCTCTGCAGACAGCAGGCAAGAAATCAGTGCAATGAAAAATGTTCTCGGTGGACTATGCACTTTAAACGGAATGACGCATGGCATTTTTATTATCAAGTTAATAAACGCCATTCTCGTTACTGACTTTTTGTTTTAGTCTCAATTTATCCTTTCAGTTGTTAAATTCTTTGGAAGTGTATTTTAAATTATTGTTAGACTGAGCTCGCTCTCTTGTTAGCCAGCAGGTTACATTCTTGACCTCAAAAATGTTAATACGCAACCTCCAGCCAATTAAAAAAGATCTACCTTTACATTTTTATAAACTCACTTCACTTGTGAGATATTCCCTTTTTCCAGGGAAAAGGAATATGTCCACTTGCATAAGTCAAACAAGTTCCAAATAGCTCATAAGATAATTTTCTTCACTGTGGCAGCTAAATAAATCTTTCTCAGGGAGCTCTAATCAAAAGAAAATGTTTTTAATATGGGAAATTACGTTTATCGCTTTAAAGGCTACCAATATTTGGAATACATATGTAAAATGGAGTGGGCTTACGCTTTTCAACTTGTTCATTAGACCCTTTTGTCTGAATGTTACGGTTTCCTCTAGCGAATTGTCATAATGTACAGGTAATTGTGTCGAATATTATGTTATCTAAATCGCTTAAAAAAATCAGACACATCTTTTCAGTAGTTTCGGCAGTATAGAATATTACAATGAGGAAGATAAAAGGTATTGTTGCCTTACAAGTCTCAGGAATAAGATGCTCTCAAACAGTTTGAAAAATGACAAGTGCTGAGTTTTACCATGTCTGCACATTTTGTGCTCTGATAAAAGCTCTAACAAAAGGCTATGAAAGACTCCATTTAATTGCATTCTTAAAACAAAAACGTAAATAAAGATTGCCATTTTAACACCTAACTAACTACTAATGCACTGACTAGCTCCATTCTTTCATGTCTTTGGTTAGAACTACTCTAACTATTCAACACCCTTGAAGCAAAATAGGCAGTTGTCCAATCTTACATATAATTCTGCCAATACCTCTGATAATTGAAAAGCAAAAAAGCACTTTCTCTTTTTTAAATTTTCTAATTTATATATTCACTGAAAAAAACAAAGGTTACAGCGACGTTAGGAACCACTGGGGGATTTCTGCTGGCCATCTCCTGCAACAGCCTCTTTTCCATTGTGAGATGACAGATTGGAGCCTGTGAGGCTCCGGTTTCCTATGGCAGTTGGGCTCTGCCTCCATGTCGGCCTCACACGGGGGCTCTGCACAGCAGGGCTTCCTATAGTTTTGTAAATAAAGCTCTCAACATACACTACCAGGTCAATGCTAGCACTCCCCATATGCTGGCTTGGGATTTGAAAGGCCTTCTCTTTTCCAGGGCCGCACAATACGATGCAGCCGAGCCAGTTGTACTTCTTACAAAACCAAGCGCTCAGGGAAGTTTCCTGAGTAAGCAACAAAAGGTGAAGAACAGTCCTGTCCTTCTCCTGCTCCAGGCAGGAACAGCCACTGCAGGCTGTCATACCCAATACAAGCAGGGGCAGTGCTCCACACAGCTTCTCCCGCTCTCTCCCAGGCAGGACACGTTAAGATCCAGGCAAGGATCTTTATTGAAATATTTTATGTTGTAAAAAGTTCAATCGGGTCAGGGACAATCGATATTTGCCCGGCAGTATTGCCTCTGTGACCCTCTAGTTATTTAAATCAATGAAGAGGCAGGCGCTGGAGACTGGAAAGCAGGAAACAAGGGTTTTTATTCTCTCCGGAGGAGAACACAACGAAACGGACAGAAGGTATCGTTCTGAGGTGCTCTAACTGTATTCCTGAGGCCTGGCCTCTTATACACACATTTATGACTTTATTGTAGATTACACATACATGTTAAAGCTTTGATGTACGGAAAAGACATTCTCGGAACTCCCCTTTGGGCCCGTTCCCACACACATTTACAGTTGAAGTCCCCACCCTAGTCACAACAGGTGATGAGCATCGCGCAGCTGGATAATCCGCCGATTCACGGAATGTGGGGGGTTTGATCGGATCTCATGGGGTGGGGGCTTTGATCAACCCGGGGATTCTTTGATGGGGGAAGCTTTCTATTGTACGGGGAGGGGCAAGGATGGTATCGGCAGAGCTGGGTGTCGGCTTGGGAACGGGGAGGACAAAACGGGCACACGGGGAAAAAGGGTTTTGCATCTAAGGGCCGGAGATCATGAAAGGAAAGCAGGGAGGTGTCGCGCTGGGAACAGGATGAGGGCCTGGGGCAGAGCAGCGCCGAAGAGGGGTTTATGACTCAAGGCAGGTGCAAACAGGGGGTGGATAGCGTGCAGGCGAAGGGCTATGTCAGGGGCCAGCGGCATGCAAAAGGGTTCGTTCTGATCGGGGCATCTTAGAAAATGGCGGGCGCGCACGACAAAAGTGTGGCATCAGGGGAAGAGGCAAGATGGCGCAGATAATGTTCACCAAAACGTACTAATTTTCAACAGTCCTCCCTTTAACATATTCAAGACATCTTGCTGGTTCATTTTCTACTCGGTTCTATTGTGGTGGGCATGAGAAGGAAAATGGTAGGAACCCTAGATAAAAAGAGTTGTAAACGATACATTTTAACTTTTCTAGTTTTCAGGAGACGGGCCTATTTGATAAACTTTGATAAACTTGTTCAGCAGGAAAGTCATAGGAATGTAATACAAAAACGGCGAGCAGCAAGTACATATCATAACGTGAACTGGCAGGTTAATACATATTTCAGATTCGGATTGGAGCAGGATCAATACAATGGCGGCTGGGAGAGAAATGAGGCATAAAAAAACGGTGATTGAGGATGTCAAATGTTCGAAGTTTTACGAGTTCTCATTGTTCTTTGTGGTCTTTCGTTGGCGCTGTTGAGCACCGGCGGTGGAGCTACAAGTCCAGCTCTGTTCTAAGTTCTGCGTTGCAGGGCACGACCCTTTCCTCGCGTTTCTGGTCGGTAAGGTCCTTTTCGCCCTGTGTCCTTTGAGGTGATTGTCAGAAAGTTCCGATGGAAGAAGAGCGTTCAAAACAGTCCATAGGGTAGGTCAGAGGAAAAAGGGGGATGGAGCAAGGCCAAATTGGGAACAAACTAGGGGAACGAGAGACTTCAAATAGGCGGGCGTGTGACGGAATTCAGAGAGCGGGGGACTTGTCGACAGGCACTGGACGTCGAGCAGGGGCATCAGGTCGACCCTTTCTTTTCATGCTGTCGAAAACAGTGCCTCGTCCTGCAGCTCTTTTCAGTCGGGGTCTCGCCTTGGCTAATGTCGCAGGTGTTCCTTAGTCTGCAGTCGGGCCTCGTGCTCCCACATCCGGTCCTTTTCTCCTCCAACAGCGGTACCCTTAAACAAGTTTGAAAAGACAGTCTTTAGAAAATTTGCAGATGAAGATAATCAAAAAGTCTATTTCTCTCCCAGCTCCAGGCAAAGAATGAAAAATGCCCGTTATTTTAGTGTTCACAACTGGCATATGAATGATCGGTGACGGGTTCTGTTGGATTTACTATGACTTTCCTTCATAATTATTTATTACAGGCATGGCAGTTCATCTGATGGTAACCCACCCTTGTGAGACAAATCTGGCGAAGATATGCCGTTCTCTAGAGTTTTACATTTACAAAAGGGTGCAGTGAGTCGTCAACATGGTACTACACAGGTATTTTGCTGAGAGACGAACATGGCTAAACATTTCCTTTCTATCGGTGCATCCTGTTTTGCAACTACTGCGGGGTTCATTTCGATGATTTCTTTACCTTGAACTAGTCTGTTAACCTTGTAAAACATCATTCTGGGTCCTACGTAACCTTTTACAGCCCGATTACTTAATTAGGAAGGACAGGGGTTTTATGGGAAACAACCAGGGACATATACAGGGGAGGTAACGGGGGTGGTCACTTTTCCGGTTTGGGTATTGCGACAATTCGGGGAGGGGAGGGTCGCGTATTCTGAGGTCCTTGTCTTATACTATAGGAGCCGTTGACATGTAGTTCCCTTATTTCGGGTCAGATTAGGGAACCTCTGTCGTTTTACCTGTCCTTTCCCTTACGGCCCAACCTGGGTTCATTGACTTCTAGCGGAAAAGGAGAGGTAATGACGCGGTCTCAGGGTGATTGTATTAAAGACAAGTTTTTGTGCAAATACTGACGGTATTTGAAGCCAATTAGGTGGGGTGCTAGGGGTGGCAGTCTGCCAATTTCGGGGTTAATCACTCGGAAGAGTGGGAGTGCAGAAATAGAGAGAGAGAGAGAGAGAGAGAGAGAGAGAGAGAGAGAGAGAGAGAGAGAGAGAGAGAGAGAGAGAGAGAGAGAGAGAGAGAGAGAGTGCAACGGCAGGCTAAATAGTACACGTGCAACAGAGAGGGTGGCAGTGTATTCAAGAAAGGCTATTTAGTGCATTACACAGTAAAGGGCATTCACGGGTCTGCGTTAGGATCTTGTACTCATGCAGTTTGAGCATTAGACAGGGTAGAGGGGACATGCTTTGAGAAAAAAGGAAAGAAGAAAGGAGGTACCATTTTGTCGCACTTTCTCGCATTCTCGGTCCTTTGACCAGTTGGGTCAACGCCTCAGTCACACACACACACATTCCCTCACAGTTTCGCATCATACGTGACATGGGTTCATTCGTCCGGTCTGGTTTAAGGGTGATGACTTTTTATCAGGTTGTGCTAATTTTTCGGGTTTGTTCGATACGTGAGTAGTTTGCAGGCGTGCTTAGACACCACCCTGCGGCGCTAGTCCGTTTCGTGTATTTAGACATGGCAAGGTCTCAGATCTTCGCCACACCTTGGCTGTAATCTCTGATGTAACCTGCAGAGGGAGGAAAAAGGGGGGGTGGGGGAGACAGCATTCGCGCGCATTCAAATACATGGATTCATAAGTCCTTTACTTACCTCTTACTCGTCTTTCCTCCTCGGGGCAGGGTCCCCGGGGATATGGTTTCTGGAGTCGGGGGGGGTAGTGTGTTCATGTAGGGCGTGTGCGGGGAAACATAAAAAGGAAACCAGAGGTGCCTAGTGCGAGGTATCTAGTCAAAGGATGTATCTCACTATCGGGGTCCTTAAACCTCTTTCAACGCTGTGGCGTTCTAAGGTTCTTTGGTTCTTGTGTCCCTGCTACTTTGGAACGTTGTACTTTATAATATTTACATTATTTCATTTCACCCTCCTTTTACATTCCCTCATTTACACCATTCGTTTTACCCATCCTTGGAAGTCAAGGTCTTCCTCTACGCGAGAGTTCATGAGTCAGACGCGTACCTTGAAGGCGGAGTGTCGTGTTGTCGATCCGATTCGTCCTCCAGGGCTGGGCAACCATCTTCTTTTAACCTTAAAGAGAGAGCAGAGTAGGGTGCACAGAAAAGAACTTTCCCACCCATCCCATATTTTTTTAAAATAAAGCATGCAATACCCGTCCATAGTTTCAAAGACTTTATTTTGCAAAATCATTTCAGCATATGGATTATGAGGGTGCGGTCGCATTTGGCCGGTCGTGGCAATGGCTAAAGTGCGTACAGTGGGGGGTGTCGTTTGCAGCAATAAAAACATCGGAAAGTTTTACTCATTCATTTGTAAGAGACTAAAACGTCTATTAATTGGCTGGGGGTTCGGGGGCATATATTTTCATAATTTAGAAGCATAATCATAACAGTTGTAATCAGATTTCCTATATGCATACCGTACGTGTGCGTCGTAAATGGGGTTTACATCAGTTATAAAAATATAATACATTGTACATTCGTAATCAACATTTGTAACGGGGATCTTTTCATACTGTTCGTCGAGTAAGTTCTCCTTGTCTTTTCTAGCCAAGTGTACAAAGGATCATATAAAATCTCAGAACATCAAGTTTATATTAGTGCGAAGGAACACCACGAGGTGTTCGTAAGTTCCGATTGATACCAGCGCCATCTTGGGCGGGGCCGGCTCAGTCCGGAAGCAGCATCAGGGGGAAATGTTTCCATTACTGGCAGTTTGGACCAGAGTCCCTTTCGGCAGTTCTAGAATTCACGCTAACAGAAGGTGTGGCAATGTCATGTTTGTTTCGTTGGCGATCAAGGCAGCCGTCCCTTACCGGAAACCTGCAAAGGCCGAAGGTTCCGCCGGGGACCCTTGTAGGATCTTCAAGGCTGCGGAGATGCTGTCGGAGATGGGGGCTCGTGCTCCAGAGGGCAAATGTTCGAGTTATATTGCTGGTCAAAGTTACTCTAGTGGCCGGGGCCCACCTTCCAGCGGACCCAGACGCCATTTTGAGGCCCTACCGGGGCCACTCTCGTCGAGTTTGCAAGAGTGGAAGAGACCCTTCGGAGTGAAAGGAAGAGGTCCCTGTTTTGTGAAAGCGGGACGTTCGGCTGGGGTGCGGCTGTGATGCCCCCACCTGGGGGCAAGGGAGACTCGTTCGCCTCGTCTCCTTCTCCCGGTGTACTCCATGCCGCTCCTTTTCATCGCCCCGCATGAAGGCCTCTCCACATCCGGTGTTCCCCAAGTGCCACCATTGTACGTTCGGTGCTGCGCAAGTACTGGGGTGCCACCATTGTACGTTCGGTGCTGCGCAAGTACTGGGGTGCCACCATTGTACGTTCGGTGCTGTGGAAGTATTGGCACCATCGCCTGACTGGGGGTGTTCGGCGTCGGGCTGGGGGCTGGGAAACCTCCTACCGGTGGAGGTGGGAGAGGCTCGTCCGCGTCGCCTCTCCCTCCCAGCCCAACTTGGACAAATTGTTGTGGAGGTACGTGCAGGACATCCCGCCGTCCAGGACTGCTGCGGCTGTGACGGAAGAGAAAAGGAAGAGGTGCCTCGTTCTCCTCTGGACATGTGGCGGGACTACCTTAGTCTTTCCAGGCCCGTTGCGGCCGGCCAAGGAGACATGTGGCGGGACTACCTGCAAATGCCCAGGCTGCGGGCTCCTGCCTCTCCTCCGGCTCCCCCATACGTTAAGATTTCCTGACCAAGAGTTGGCGGCCGGGCTCGCCTTATATGGGTTGTCGTTGGTTGGGCGTAGCCGTAACCCTGCCCTACTTTGGAAGGTTCCAGAATGGGGGGGGGGGGGCGAATGTTCTGTTTGACTTTCATTTTCTACAGTTTATCGTTATTATTCCTTGTTTGTTGTGTTAAATTAAAAGTTCAAGTTCATTAATGGTCTACGGATTTTGTTTCACCATTTCTTTCTTTCCAGGTTGCTTTTATGCTAAGTTTCTGCTAACAGAGGTCGAGTAACACGGAAACACGTGTAGAGGGATGACGCAGATTTGCACATTACATACACACAAACTCAGACGGGGGACAGTACAAGTACGACATACAAAGACCCAAGACAAATATAAAAACAGTTATTGGTCATAATTATCTCTTTCCGTCTGTGAATTTTAAACGAGGCTGGGTTCCCGTCTTGACATTGCCCGACCTAGGAGAACGTGAGCATGCCGCTGAGATTTTCCTGGCGGAATCTGTGCCATCGGGCATAATCAAACGTGGTGGTTCTGTCTGGTCTGTCTATGTAAGTCGGGTTCTTCTTTGTCTCGCGCCTTTTCTCGTACTGTCGGTCTGTCGTTCTTGTCGGCCCTTTGCCTTTACTCACGCTCAGTAGAGTCGGGCATTGGGCTTTCCAGTGTCCGACATACCTACAAAAAGCGCATTGGTCTGACCCTAAGTCTGGTCGTCCTTTGCATAGTGTCGGGGGATAAGTTGTGGGTAGCGGTGTCCTGGGGTTGTCCTGTCGGTATATTTCCCTACTTGGTTTATCCTCGTCTTTTCTCTGTCGTTTCGTAGCCTCTCTGCGCCACATACCGAGACTGTCGAGCATAATCGGCGTTGTCTTATTATTTCGAAGGGCTATTTCTAACGTTTCTATTTTATCAAGGTCAAAGGATCCTGCCAGTGGCCACTGTTTGTCTTGACTCTCTTCGGTATACCTGTGCCATAATTTATTATAGGCTATGGTGACTAACCCATAGTTTATGAACATGTCCTTATTAGGGGTGCCTTCTAATGGAGCTATATGGTCCACCTCTAATACGCGGTCCGGACTAAACAGGCTATTTATCAGTGGGGAGAAGACAGACATGACGGCTCGTAACGAGGGACTAAAAAGTCAGCACTGCCTATCTTATCACTAGGTGCAAAGACCGTACAGAATATTTCTATTCAACGTTGTTTGCAGGCAGTGAATACCTCATGGATCAAAAAAAAATATAAAACCAAACGACCAATAAATAACAATGGGGAGAATGAGTAGGTCCGCAAAGATCTGCGTTACCTACCCTTTTCACTATCTGCAAAAAGGGTGGTCTCTTCCCTGCTTGCAGACAGGGAATCTCCAGGAAACAATAGTTTGCGAACAACAGTTCAGTTTCAAGCAATTATTGAGTGGGGGAGAAAAAAATAAGCACGGCTGCTACCCTACCTATCCTCCACTGTTTGCAAAGAGAGAGAGAGCCTGTTGTTTCTCCGTTTGCAGACAGTGAATCTCCAAATAAAAATAAACAGAGCAATACTAGTATTTTTGAACAAACAAACAATCAAGCAAATTTTTCGCAACTTGTCGTGGTAACACGACCTTACCCGGACCGCATGGACAGTTTCTTGTCTTCCGAATCCAGCGCCCGATCGTCCTCTTTTTCTCGTATTTCTCACGGCACTCCTGATGGTTCCCAGTCAGGACCGTAGATCACTCGAGAGAGGTCTGTTCGGAACTAGTGAAGTTCGGATGATCGGCTGCCAGACGAGGGTCTATTGGGCAAGAGCTCTCCCGATCGTTGCAGTCGTTCACTCTGTCGTCGGGACCTCTCCCACTGGATCCACGAGTCGCTGATGGGCCCCACGCTTGGGACGCCAATTGTAAAAAGTTCAATCGGGTCAGGGACAATCGATATTTGCCCGGCAGTATTGCCTCTGTGACCCTCTAGTTATTTAAATCAATGAAGAGGCAGGCGCTGGAGACTGGAAAGCAGGAAACAAGGGTTTTTATTCTCTCCGGAGGAGAACACAACGAAACGGACAGAAGGTATCGTTCTGAGGTGCTCTAACTGTATTCCTGAGGCCTGGCCTCTTATACACACATTTATGACTTTATTGTAGATTACACATACATGTTAAAGCTTTGATGTACGGAAAAGACATTCTCGGAACTCCCCTTTGGGCCCGTTCCCACACACATTTACAGTTGAAGTCCCCACCCTAGTCACAACAGGTGATGAGCATCGCGCAGCTGGATAATCCGCCGATTCACGGAATGTGGGGGGTTTGATCGGATCTCATGGGGTGGGGGCTTTGATCAACCCGGGGATTCTTTGATGGGGGAAGCTTTCTATTGTACGGGGAGGGGCAAGGATGGTATCGGCAGAGCTGGGTGTCGGCTTGGGAACGGGGAGGACAAAACGGGCACACGGGGAAAAAGGGTTTTGCATCTAAGGGCCGGAGATCATGAAAGGAAAGCAGGGAGGTGTCGCGCTGGGAACAGGATGAGGGCCTGGGGCAGAGCAGCGCCGAAGAGGGGTTTATGACTCAAGGCAGGTGCAAACAGGGGGTGGATAGCGTGCAGGCGAAGGGCTATGTCAGGGGCCAGCGGCATGCAAAAGGGTTCGTTCTGATCGGGGCATCTTAGAAAATGGCGGGCGCGCACGACAAAAGTGTGGCATCAGGGGAAGAGGCAAGATGGCGCAGATAATGTTCACCAAAACGTACTAATTTTCAACAATGTCCCAGAGATTTCCAACAGGAGCCCAGCACACACAAGCCCTTCCAGATTCTTAACAAGCAGGATACCACAGCAGGGCAAAAACAGTCAGTCCTTTTCCTAATTTCTAATTTCTAATTTAAAACACTTGTAGAGCGCGGCGTACACCTTGCGGTTTCTTGGCGCTGGAGGTTCAGATCTGAGGGAGAAAGACCATGGAAGGGTGGAATAAGTATTAGGTGGGGAAAGCCTGGCTGAAGAGGAACGTTTTCAGGTCTCTACGGAAAGAGAGATACTGAGTTGCAGAACGGAGATTGTCTGGAAGTGAGTTCCAGAAGGTAGGAGCCAGAGTTGAGAAGTTAGAACCGCCCCATTTTTTGCGTGAGAAGCGGGGGATCTGGAGAAGGGACTTGGAGGAAGACCGAAGATTTCTAGCGGGGACATAGGGTTTAATTAGTGAGGCGATGAAAGCGGGGGCAGTGCCCTGGCGGGCCTGAAAAACCATGCATCCTATCTTAAAAAGGGAGCGTTGTTTCACGGGGAGCCAGTGAAGCTCTTTTAGAAGGGGGGTGGAGTGGTGATAGCGTGGAAGGCCGTATATCAGCCTGGCCGCCTGGTTCTGGATGGTTTGGAGTCTACGCAGGCTGTACGCTGGAATGCCATGATAGAGGGCGTTGGCGTAGTCCAATCGTGAGATTACCAGGGCGGCTATGATGATCTTAAGTGCCTGGGGAGAGAAGAAGCGGGAGACAGAGCGGATAGTTCGGAGAGTGAGGAAACAGGAGGAAACCACGGAACTAATTTGTGAGTGAAGAGTGAGCTGATTATTCATTTTAACACCCAGTGTCTTGACCACGGTGGAGGGGGATGGTGCCGGGCCAAGAGAAGGGGGCCAGAAAAGAGAATTCCAGGGGCTGGATGAACCACCAGTGAGAACCAGCTCGGTCTTGTCGGGGTTCAGTTTAAGATGGTTGTGGTTCATCCAGTCCCTGATAAATGTCATAGTCGACTGAAAATTAGAGACCGAGAGAGGAGAGGGGGACAGATCAAAGATGAGCTGGAGGTCATCCGCATAATTGTAAACAGTGACCTCCAGCTGCTGGAGTGCATAGATAAGAGGAAAGATATAGAGATTAAAGAGTAGGGGAGAGAGAGAGGAACCCTGGGGAACACCGCAGGTGACAGGGAGAGGGGTGGAGGTGAAATCGCCCAGTCGGACCGCCTGAGTGCGGTCCCTCAGAAAGGAGGAGAGCCAGACCAGAGCTGATCCCCCGATACCGGCCGCCTTGACACGGGCAAGTAGGATGGTATGGTCCACCGTGTCAAAGGCGGCGGAGAGATCAAGGAGGACCAGTGCCTGGTGGTTGTTGTCATCCATACCCTTTCTGAGGTTGTCTAGGACTGAAACTACGACCGATTCGGTTGAATGCCTGGGGCGGAATCCTGCCTGGCGAGAGGCCAGCCCCCCATTCGCCTCGGTGTGAGCGCTCAGTACCGCGGTGACATGGCGTTCCATCACCTTGCCCAGGAAGGGCAGCAGGGAGATGGGGCGAAAGTTAGCTGAAATGGACGGGTCCGCGCCGGGTTTCTTCAGCAGAGGCACTATGGTGGCGGCCTTGAGTGCAGGGGTCACGACACCCTGAGCCAAGGAGCTATTGAGAAAGGCGATAGGGGGATCAGGGCAGCTAGAGTATATTTGCTGTAAGATGCGTGCGGGGCAGACGTCCGCCGGAGATCCCGACTTAACTTTGGGGAGTATTGCCAAGAAAGATTCCTGAGTGAGGGGAGGGATGAGGGTGAGAGGGTTTAGGACAGTGGGGGGGGAGGGATCAACAAAAGCAGACGAGGGTAATGGGATATTAGCCTTGATAGTTGTGATTTTGTCCAAGAAGTAGTGATTGAGTTGATCACAGAGGGGCTGGGAGGGAGGGATTTGGGACGAAGTACGGTCAGAGAATGCCAGGTCATTCACGATGCCAAAGATTACCCTGGGTTTGTTATCGGCAGACGTTATTTTCGTGGAAAAGTGGTCGGTTTTTGCAGCCAGGATTGCTGATTTATATTTAGCCAGTGATGCCAGGAAGTGGGTTTTAGATGAAAGGCTATAATCTTTCCTCCACTGCCTCTCCGCCCGTCGGGTGCTCAGTTTGAGTTCTTTTAGGTGGTCGTTAAACCATCTATTAGAGTCCTTGAGTCGACGGATGGAAATGCGACGTAGGGGAGCCACTGAGTCGCAACCTCCCGCCAGCCAGGTGTTTATGGCCTTGGCTTGAGAGGCAGATGATAGGCCAGAGAAGGAGGGAATGGAATTACGGAGCAGGGAGGTCAAGGAGGGGAGATCCAGCCTGTTCCAGTTCCGCGCCCAGGTGTTTTTGGCACGCGGGGTTCTGGAAATTGGGTTGTGGAGGATGGAGAAGGAGATGAGGGCATGGTCGGACCAGGGGCATGGAGAGACAGCCACCGAGGCCAATGGAAGGTTGAGAGACCAGACCTGGTCGAGTGTGTGCCCGTGAGAGTGAGTGGGGTCAGTTATATGTGAGACGAAGTTGAAAGATAGTAAGGATTCTGTAAATTCTTTTGAGGCCGAGCACTCGTGTGGGTCTGAGGGCCAATAATTAAAATCCCCCAGCACCAAAACCGAGGCATAATTGACCACCAGATTGGCCAGTAGGTCTTGAAAAGCTGGTAAAAATGAAGGTGAGGGCTGAGGAGGGCGGTACACAAGAAGGCCATCACAGGGAGAAGCAACAACTGCAGTCCAACCGCTGCTCACTCAGAAAAGGCAGCGTTCTTCACATAGTCCTTCCACTCTTCTTCTTGGTAAGGTCCACTTGTTCTGTGAAATAATCTAAAGTCTTAGGGTTTTAGGTCTAATTTGTATACCCCATTTAGTCACTGTTTTCTTGATTGCAAGCGTCTCTGAACCTAGTCCAAACCAGTCCTGTCCTCCCTGGTGCAGCATGACCATAGGGGGAGGAGACTGCTTTGCGAAAAAGAGACACAGACAATGCAGGTGCGAGCAAATCTCCCACCATTCTAAATGTAGACTAGGTCTATTCAGACCAGCAATGAGGCATCCAGGCAAGGCAAAGCACACCTAACCCCCCCCCCATTGACTGACTAGAGTGAATGCACATCCCCAGCTCCTGTCACTCCAACTCCAGATGCTGAATACACAAACAGTCAAAGGCACACAGAATGGTAAAGCAAGAAAATGTCCACGTTCTAAAAGTGCATTTTCAACCACAGAATTTAAGAACCACCTTTGCCAAAAGTGCATTAATAAATTCTGAGTTCAGAGAGCCTAAACTCAATTTTTCTTTCTTGTTCCTATGGAAACCTATGCTGGTACGATATTACAAAGCAACTCCCATGTTAGCCTATGGGACAAATAGTGAAAAACAAAATACACAGTATTTCACTATCAGGACATGTCACACTCACCGGTACATGTCCTACATTTCACATACACAACACCCTGCGCATGGGGGATCCTTGGCCCTACCTTAGGGGAGCCTTAAATGTAAGGAAAGGGATAGTTCGGGTCTGGCAAGTGGGTGCACTTGTGAGGGCAACATGGAAGTGTACAACCACGCATGCAGACACTACAGTGGTAGGTCTGAGACACATTTACAGGGCTATTCCTGTGGGTGGCACAACCAGTGCTGCAAGCCGCCACAAAAACAGGGTGAGAAAAAAAGGAGGCAAAAGGTTTGGTGATAAACCTGTGAAAAGAACCAGGTCTCACATGGACTCTCTTTTGTGGTGTATTCATTGGGTTACTGGTGCATGTGTGTGTTGCGCAAATGCTTTACACATTGCCTCCGAGATAAGCTTGACCTGCTCTTTCCAAGCTAACAAGGGAATAAGCACAGGTTATCTTTGGTGTGTAACTTACTTGGCCTGAGTAAAGTGGTGGATTCTGCCAGGCTTAGGTGTGTAACGTAGTCAAACAGAAAACCCATTTCTAACAGAAGTATATTGAAGTTTACTTTGCTTAATTATGTCATCATTGATGTAATTTGATATGCCATTAGTGATGGCATCTGACCATGCCATGAGTGATGTCATGAGTGATGTAATATGTGAGATCAAGTGGTGCATTGCGGGGGGAGTATTTATAGGTAGCTCGGGTAACTATAACCACTGAGTTTCTATGGTTTTGTGTGTGTAAAATCTGAACTTACCTATAACGTCCCTGTAACTCTTGTTTTTTTTTTCAGTGAATTTCTAAGTAAAAAAATATCTATTTCCTAGCTATAGTGTCCATGTAACCTTTGTTTCTTTAGTTAATTTTACAGTTTAAAACAATATAAACTGTACTAAAATCTTACTCATAAACATTTTCACAAGTTTATAAATACATTTTATTAACACATTCATTCTTGTATATTTAAAAAAACATATAATAATAAGGTACAATAACTTATATAGCCTTTCTATAGCTGCAATGTACCAAGTCTTTCTTGTTTTAAATTCGTTTCATGGATCCGCAGATCCATTTCCAACAAAAAGCACACATTCAGTACTAAAACAAGAACACATTTAATACAAACATATGCTATTGCAATTCTTATAAGTTTATCACTTTCTGTGTATGGGTGTGTAAGTGGCTGTGTCAGTGACTGTGTGGGTGTGAGAGGGTCTATATGAGTGTGTCAGTGGCTGTGTGGGTGTGTAAGTGTGTGTGGGTGTGTGAGTGGCTGTATGGGTGTGGGAGTGGTTCTGTGGGTGTTTAAGCGGGTGCATGAGCATGTAAGTGGTTGTGCGAGTGACACTGTGGGTCTGTGAATGGGTGTATGAGTGACTGTATAGGTGTGTGTGTGGGGGGTGAGAGCTTGTGTGGGTGTGTACAAGGATGTGTAAGTGGGTGTGTGAATATGTGGCTGTATTGGTCTGTGAGTGGGTGTGTGAGCAGCTGCATGAGTGTGTGACCACTTGTGTGGGTGTGCAAGTTGGTGTGTAAATATGTGAGTAGATGTGAGAGTGGCTGTGTGGGACTTTCTGTGGGTGTGTGAGTGGATTTGCAGGTCTATGAGAGGGTGTGTGAGTGGCTGTATGGGTATGTTAGTGGTTGTGTGGGTGTAAATGATTGTGTGAGTGGTTGTTTTAGTCCACGTGTGAGTGCCTGTGTGGGTCTGTGAGTGATTTTGTGGGGTTGTCAGTGGGTGTGTGAATGGTTATATGGGTATGTGAGTGGGTGTGTGAGTGGTTGTGTGGGTGTATAAGTGGGTGTATGGGTATGAGATTGATTGTGTGGGTATGTAAATAAGTATTGTAGCATGTGAGTGGGTGTGTGAGTACATGTATGAGTGGCTGTGTTGGTCTGTGAGTGAGTGGTTTTGTGAGTCTGAATGGGTGTGTGAGTGGCTGTAGGGGTGTGTGAGTGGTTGCCTGGGTGTGTAAATAGGTATGTGAGGGGGTGTGTGAGTTGGTTCATGGGTCTGTGAATTGGTGTGTCTGTGACTGCACGGGTATGTGAGTGGTTGTGTGGGTCTATAAGTGGTTGTGTGAGTGGGTGTGCGATTGGCTGTGTGGATCTGTGATAGGGTTTGAAATAGCTTTTTTGGGTCTATGAGTAACCCCCTCCCTGAGACTTGTTATGACCTGAGAGGTCATCCTTCAGGGCCACTACTAAAATTACAGTTCCCTCCCTTGGCTTATTTTAGCCCCACGAAACCCATTCCCCGTGCTTGGCACCATATGCAAGGGGGAAGGGTGTTTGCAGCCTGCCTGAATGTTGGCATGAATATGAGGGAATGTGAATGCAAATAAGGATGATCAGAAACAATTGTTTGAAGTTACAAAAGAATGGCACCATATAATATAATTTATGGAGTTCATTTAAAATATTGATTGGGAACAATTGCTTTACGATATGAAGGAAAAGCAATGTACAACATAGACTGTGGAGTTTCTTTCAATATTGGGGAAAATAATGGAGCAAGCTTTGGATCGATGCTGAGAAAAAAACATCTCATGTGAAATTTGTGGCAGTCGTGTGTAAGGCGCACTATCAGGTACAATGGATTTTTGGGAATAATCCCTGTTGAAAGTAAACTACCCGTGCTGCCAGCACATAGCATTAGCTGCCCTGATTAAGTGGCATACATTGCCATTAAACACGTGTTGACAGAAATGATATCAGATTTTTGGGTGAGCATTCTGCATTACTAAAAGAATAAAAGAGCTAACTAAAAAAAGTATTATGATAATGTAGATATATCAGCGCTAAGCTGCCCCTGGCCTGCAATTCACACACGTCAGGTGGGAAAAATCACTATAAAAGTAGAAAAACAAAAGCAAAACAACTGCGAAGGACAATGGAGGTAACTGGAGCAAGTACAGAGGACAACCAGAACCCCACAAGCCCCCTGGAGGACCAGCCTGGGACCTTGGGGTCAGGGAAGGCCAAGGATAAGAAGAAGAGGAAGACGCAGTTCATTCAGCAGGAAAACAGGATCCTGATAACAGAGGTGATAGAACACCATCAACTACTGTCCGTCACCTCCACTATGTTGTTGGTAACACAAAATTGAATATGGCAGTCCATCATGGACAAGGTGAATGCAGTCGGAGTGCTGAAGAGGACAATAGAAGAGGTCATGAGGTGCTGGAATGATGTGAAGCACAAAACCTCCAGAAACTTGGCAACAACTAGAAGGCCCTAATGCAGACTGGAGGTGGGAGTCCAGCGCCACAGGAGGAGCTGGATGAGATGGAGGAAATGGTGTCCACAGTCATTAGTGTGGAGACGGTGGCAGGAGTCGGGGGACCAGACACTGCTCAACATGACCTGACACAATAGCAAAAGGGTGAGTAACAACCAGGAACTGGGGGACGGGGGGAGATGGGCACAATGGCACACATGCACAATTAAGTAGAGCTAAGTGCATACTGCATACTGTAGCATGTCTCTGATCCTCTTAGTACACTGCAGCACACCTGAAAAAAGCAAGTAGGCCCGACGACTATGTGCCCAGAGGGGGCCCTTCCCACACACCACCAATCCCATAACCAACCCATGCACATCGGTTTAACCCCGCAAAGCGGCGTGTCTGTGAGCAACACTGACAATGCAAGTGAAACTGCATGACGAATAGCATTGCTCCAGTCAGTATATCATGACACACTGAGGTGGCTGAGTGTGTACCACATCCGTAAAGTAGCAGGTCACACAAACTCTGACACGTCCACGTGCACAAACAACCCCTGATGTCAACAGCACATCTGCAGATAAACCATGCCCCAGACTCCCAACTCCCACCAAGAGACCAATGTACCCAAGTATGCAACATCCCAGCACTGTATAAGCCAGAAGTCAAAGGCACACCGCATGAAAAGGATAAGGGGCAGCAAAATCAGAGCTGCAGTGGCAACTTGCCAACATGCAGCATACATACATAACATGCAGAGCACATCAACATAGACAATAATGTGGTAAAAACCACAACACGTCCACAACAGAATAGAGGACACAACTGGTGCCGCATGTGTACAGAAACTGGCCAAACAAATCAGGCATTGTAGGGAAATATGAGTTGACAATGTACAAGTACAAACACACATCCGTCATGTTGTCGAAATGTCCACTGTCCCCCATCAAATATGCAGCTCCTCCCAAACAGTTACAATGTACCATGTCATGTAGTCTGTATGTAAACATGTACAATGCATCAACATACATGTGGACACAATGTTAAACCGCATCTCCCTTTACATTGCAGAGGGAAAACCAACACCTCCTGCTGTTAGCAGAAGCTTGTGAATGATGCAATATATTTATCGCCACTTTGGCTGTGATAAAGTGCTGATAACTCAGCGATAAATCATTGAGAATATGCCCCCCGGTTTGTAATACATGTACTGACTTAGCTGGTCACCAGTCTTATGGGTTGAGCTTGTGCCTGGTCAGTAGTGCCCATGTTTTTATTGTAACCTTTCCTTCTGTGGTTTCCCCACCTAGCATTAAAGTCTCAAATGTTCTTCTAACAAGGGTCTGAGATATTTGCTGAATGTCAACGAGGCCAAAGAGTCTGCGGTACCAGCTCATTGATCGAAAGACTGAGACACTTTGTTTCCACATCCATACCAGATTTTCAGGTTAGTGGTCTTGAGACCTTGAGCAGACATGTTGTCAACCAACTGTTACTTGGAGAGCAGTTTAAATCTTGAATCCAGCATGAGTCAGCGGTACGTCAGTAAATTTCTTTCAGCAGCATCTTCTTCATGTGATGAATTCCTAGGTCCAGGAATGTTCTGAGGTGGAGAGGCACCAGTTGTATCTTATGTACTAGCCAGTGTTTGCAGAGTCATTCCTGTCTGATGACAAAGAGGACCACTACACCGACGCCCTCCAAGAGTTCATTGACAGCTACATCAACCCACCTCCAGGAGCAGGGCAGCCCAGCTGCATCAATGAGACCCCACCCCCTGCACAGACCACACAGCACCCACCTCCACGGATCTCTCCCAGGACTGCCATGAAGAGCACATGGCCTTCGAATGACATGTGTTGGGGTGCCAGGAGAAGAAGGCTGAACTGGTGCGGGTGGGGCTTGACCGCATGGCAGCCAAACTAGATGCCACACATGGGTGTCTAAGACCCATCAGGGACCACTCACAGTTCCTAACATATGCCCACAGTCTGCTCCATGCTCTCCAATGATCCATGGCTGACATTGCCGGAGTCCTGACTTTGAGACAAGAACAACTGTCTAGGCAGAGTGGCTTAAGCGATGTCACCTGGGAGTTGGGACACATGCAAAGGATAATGGAGACCATGGAGCGGATGCAGGCTGAAAGAGTGGCTTCCATGGATGCACACCAGCAAGAGGTAGCTGGGTTCCTCAATGCCCTAAAGACCCTCCTCATGACATTGCTGCCTCAAGGCCTGGTGCAGATGATAGCTGCTGCTACCACTCCATCCACATCTCTACCCCTTGAGGTGAGAGTGCCACACAGTGTGGCAGACATTCCACCTCCGGCCCCTGAGGTATCACTGCCACACAGTGCGGGAGACAGAACACCACCACCCACATGTGAGGCACATTATACATCATTGGACGAAGATGCAGATGATTCTGCCTTCATGGTAAGAAGGACGCAGTAGCATTCATCTTCGCCATATGGCCGGTTTCTGCTTGTTTCTGCCCTCTGCATAATCACCGTCCACTGTCCCCTGATACACTCTGCGACACTCACCTTGGACCGCCATATTCTGTTTGGTTACCAATGACACAGCATTCAGACTACGGACTGAACTCTTCCTTTTCCGATGAACTTGTGATTCCCTAAAGGACTCTGGCTGGCCCTCCATGGAACAACAATGTAAAGTGGGGTTTGCATGGCCCTGTACTGCTCCAACTAAAACACTCCGCTGAATGTGCATAAAACATTCCTATTCACACAGATGTGTTGTGTCTATGATCATTCAAGTGTGGAAGTATGGACAGCAGTAGGCTCAGTGATTCTCCCTTATGTCCATGTTGCCCATGTTGTGGGACTTGAGTCACAGGGTGACACATCACTGATTGCGGTCCAGGTGGCGCCGACATTACAACAGAGACACATGCATCAGTTACTTCCTTGTCCAGCCCAGGATGGAACCATGGCCGGATCCCTGGGGTCATTGTTCACACCCTTATGCTGGACTGGCATACACCAGGCAAACCCACTACACTTATGCCCACAGGGGGGATGACAACGCTACATATCCCAGGTCTTCCCTGTATTGATCCGCTGCTCTCAGGTCTAGTTGTCAGCATGACACAGCCACTCCTTCATGGCTGGTTTACACCCACACCACAACCATCCAGCAAGCGCGTCACAGGACATGTGACCCTGCCAATAAAAAAGGCCGGGCACATGTGCTCGACGCCATTTCCATTCTCTATCTGGGCGTATCCGTGTTGTTATTATTTATGCATGAGGGTCTAGGGACCTACCACATCACATTCCCCACTGCCAGAGTTGACATGATGGCATCCGCACCGCAATACCCAATTATAGAGGGTCCATGACTTTTGTTTCACAGAGTTGGTGGCACTGGATACACTGCGGCCAGCATGGGCCTATGGCCACAGGACCGTGAATGTCAGTGCACTGAGGTAGGGGCCCCCTTAAGTGCAGAGCAGGTGTGCAGCCTGCAATGATGCGCCGTCCTGGCAGTCCGGACTGGTAAGGATTTGTGTGAGCCCTGCTGGACCGCAGTGCAGACCTGACCCAGTGGGCAGCCCTGGCCTACCGCCACATGGCGTTGCCTCGCAGTTCACTGATTTAGTGGTACCTAAAGGGCTGAGCAGGTATGCAGCCTGCAATGATGCCATGTGCACTGATATGATCTCTGCCACTGCGAAATCAAGACCCAAAATCAAGTGTGTAACATGGTGTCCCACTGTGCGGGCTGCATGATGTGGAGGCTGCCAAGGTCATGGACCCAGGGCTAGGAGCTTGCGCCAGCCCTCTTGGAGACATGCCGGTGGCGGAAGGTGAGCAGTGAGGCCTGGATGCGCAGGAGCTGGCAGTAACTGTGGAGTGGCGGTAGGGGCTGGGGTGCAGCAGCCTGTGTGCGCAGGGGCGGTCAAGTGATGATGGTGTGTGCAATTATATGAACACTGCCGTTCATAAATCTGGACTCTGTTTCAGATAAGGGACCTGGTGGACTGCAGTGTATACCACCAGCATGTGGTTGGAGACACACCGGTGGCAGCAGGTGGGCAGTGATGCCTGGGTCTGTAGTGTTGGTACTCTCTCTCCCTCTCCCTCTCCTTCTCCCTCTCCCTTTCCCTCTCTTTCTTTGACTTTCTCTCTCTTTTGCTCTCTCTCTCTCTCTCTCCCTCTCTTTCTCTCTCTCTTTTTTCTTTCTCTCTCTCTTTCTCTCTTTCTCTCTCTTTCTCTCTCCATGTCCTTTGATGAGAGCATTACACACTTTCTTATCTTGAATTTTATCTTGCAGGCTGTGACTTACAGAGAAGACCCACCATGAATCTTTCAATTAGTTGTTTTGAGTTTAATTTGAATAAAATGTTTTGTTTGGTAATTCAAAGATGAATGAGTGATTCTCCTTTTTTCTGAACACACATGAATGTTAAGTGTTGTACTTGTGCGACATCAGACGAATTGCTTTGTTCATCATTTCGTAAAGTTGATGTAACATATCTTTGTCCGGGAGGGGGCGGGCCTGGGGGTATTGGCGGTGGGTGTTGTGGCCCTATTGGGTGTCCAAGCTGCATGATCGCTGGCTCCATGGCATTTATTGTTCTTCAGGTGTGGCTCTGGGCTGGGCTCCTTTTTATGGTGCAGGTTGTTGTCCAACTTTACACCAGGTAAAAGCAGGTGTTAAATCCCCGCTGCTAACGCGCCGTATTGTCTGTTTTAGAATCTTATTACCGATCTGGCTAGTCATTGAGAATGTTGCAAAGTGGTTGTTGGACCTAGCCCTTTTGGCAGGTTCACCCCGAAACTTTTTGCTTTTTCCTAGCCTGTTTCTGTGACCTGGTGTTGGTGATTTTAGGCCTTGGCGCACTTTTTCACTGTGGTACAGTGTAAAGTGCCTGAGCTCTCTGTGTATGTATGGTGAGTGACCTGCCCTCCCATAGGAATGAATGGGGAATATGTATGCCCATGGTAGTTCCTGATGTGTGGGGAGTGCAGGGTCGAGTTTGAGATGTGCGAACTCGTGAGATTGAATGCTGCGTAATGGTGTATGCGGCATGTTTGTGTCTAGTCTAGAAGTGCCACTTTGAGAAGTTGGCATATTTGTGTAATTTGTGCCTGGCGTGTGATTGGCTGGTGAGCCTGGCCCAGAGTGCCTGGGCCTGCTTGTGGATTGACTGTCTGGTTTGAGGGTGACAGGGGCTGCAGAGCCCCAGGAGGTTGTCTGAGTCAGCCCGTGGATGAAAGGCAGCATCTGCTGCCAAGGAAGTGGGTGGAGATAGCACCTGAGAGTGAATGAGGCTGTGCCTGCCTGCCACAATGCTGGATCCACCTCCCCACTGGGCGACTGTCACCTCTGTCCCTGATACTAAAAGGACTTCCCTATAACCAGTTCTAGCTGGTTCTCACACTGCCTGCACAAAGACTTCAAAGACTTTTCTCTGTATAAGAAGGGGCTGTGTCCCCTTCCAAAATGTTCTTGTTTTTGGACTTGAATCTGCCAGGGGCGTGCTGCTGCTTGGGCCCAGGGGAATCCCTGGGCCCTGCCCAGCCCCTGGACACCTGATGGACTTTCCCTGGGGACCTTTGCCTGTGGTCCCCTGCTGCAGACTTCTGGGAACTTTCTCTTGCTTTTGCCAAGGCTTGCTATAGCCTAAAGTGGCTGGAAGGACTTGCTGCATCCCCTGAAGAACTTCTGTGGACCCTTCTTGCGCGATGGAAGCGCTTTATTTTGTCCCATAGCGCTTGAGAGCGCTTTTTGCTGAAATCCGAGCGTGTCGCCGTCACGCATTTTGCGTGAGGTTTGGCAGGTGCCTACCCTGCGACTTTGCCCACATTTATTTAATTATTTAGTGAGTGTCCACCTCGCTTCTATGTTTATTTTGAACTTCGAGGGTGCCCACCCCTCGTTATTGCCTTCGCAGCCCGGGGGAAACACCGGAAGAAGATGTCTGGCCCGCCGCCTGGTTGTGGTCGGGGCCGGGAGGACCTGTTTTCCGCTTCCCCCTGCCTGGGTGAAGCCATTTCCTGTTTTGCCGGTCTCCCGTGCCCAGGGGGAGACCGGAGATGCTGCCCGCCTGGCGGAGAAGAGAAGAAGAGCTGAGGCGGCGGAAGGCGCAGGCGGGGCTCCGTTGTGGGAAGGAGAGCCCCGCGCTGCCCAGAGGAGAGCCCCGCCACCCGGGAGATAGAGCCGCCGCCGAGCCTGCCAAACCCGGTGAGTGACCGAGCAGGAGAGGGGGGCGTCGGGGCACATTGCCTGCCCGCCCCTCCCCTCCAGTGCGACAGCCTGGGTGCTGAGAGGCCCGTGGGGCCTCCCTTGATTCAGAGTCCCCCGGGGGGGGGGAATCTAACAACTGGCCCTATTAGTTGAAGAGCCCTGAGAGGCTCTTGGGGGCAGCGGGCATTGTCGAGCCAGAGAGGCTCAGCCCGGCCCATTTGATTAAGAGCCCAGAGAGGCTCCGGGGCCATTTATGTGATCTTGAGCCCCCAGAGAGGGGGGCTCCAATGACGCCACAGTTATTTAGAGCCTCAAGGGCTCTAGGGGGCATATTTTAGTGTGGTGTATTAAGGGCGGCCCCGGTTGGCAGTGGGTCGCCCCAACGTTGTCTAGAGCCCACGAGGCTCCCTGGGGGCATTTGTTTTAGAGCCTGAGTTTGGCCATGTGTAGTTGCAGAGCCTGTGTGGCTTCAACAGTTGGCACAGTTTTTAGTCTCCAGCTGCCCAGCAATTAGTGGGCAGCTGCACAGTTTAGGCGCAAGATGGAGAGAGAGTCCCTGTGTGGGACAGAGGTGGCACCGTGGTGCCAGGCCTGCTTCAGCTGCGCAGCACTTAGTGCTCGCTGCAACGTTTAGGCCCTTGTGATTGTCCACAGGTGCCCAGCAAGTAGTGTGCACCTGTACCGTTTAGGCCCCTGACATTGAGACACAGGGGGTCCTAGCCCCAACAAGGCCAGTTGGCCTAGGGACTGCCACAGGTGGTGGCTTATGTGAGTTTTTGCGCAATTGTGTGGTTTTTCCTTGCACCTCTGAATGTTTAGGCATCATGTGTCTTTGCGCTATTGAGTTATGTTTTCTTTCCTGGCACCTCTGAATCATTTTAGGCATCATGTGTCTTCCTTAATTTTACACCTCTGAATGTGTTGATGCATCATGTGTTTTCTTTCCTTACACCTCTGAATGTTTTATGCATCATGTGTTTACCTTTTTCCCTACACCGCTGAATGTGCTTTTCATGCATCATGTGTAATGTGTTGTGCTTATACCCCTAAATGGTGTGTGATACGTAGGTGGTTGTTCTTTTTAGTACAGGTGGTCCTAGTGAGGTCCTGGTTCCCTGCGTGACATTCTCCTAAGGTGTTTAGGGTTGCGTAGGTGGTACTTACCTGTTCCCAGTAGTTACTGGATGTGATTTATAACTGTTATTTTGTTTTATATCTTATTTTCTACGATCAACAAAGTACTATTTCTAAATGTGTTGATTCTGACAGTGACCCATGTGGCCCTGTCCTGTAAATAATCCCTTATGAATATTGCCCGTGCCAGTTGGCACAATGTACATGTGTGATTTCTATCTGATGTGTGTTTACAATACAAAAGTTATTTTAATATAACCTTGTGTGGAGTTCCTTTTGTGGTGTGCCTAGGATGTTGTTGCTGTTGTGTGCTGGCGCAAATGCTTTACACATTGCCTCCAAGTTTAGCCTTACTGCTCGTGCCAAGCTACCAAGGGGGTGAGCAGGGGTTATCTTGGCGTGTGACTTCCTTGCCCTGACTAGAATGGTGGTTTCTGCCTGGCTTTGGCGTCAGCCTTAGCCTACCAGAAATAGCCAGTTCTAACAGTGGTGTGGTTGCCGCTTTTTGCAAGGGAATGTCTACTCTGTATCTCAATGGCGTAATTTGCCTGGCTCATCTGTGGCGATGTTTTTTGCGGCTGCTATCGCAGGTAAACTGGTGATATTGGCTGTTAGCACCAGCTTGTGAATGGGGCAATATATTTATCGCCGTTTTGGCTGCAATCAAGTGCTGATAACTCAGTGATAAGTCATTGAGAATATGCCCCCTAGTTAGTAATACATGTACTGACCAGGCTGATCACCAGTCTTATGGGTTGAGTTTGTGACTGGTCAGTAGTGCCCATGTTTTTATTGTGACCTTTCCGCCTGTGGCTTCCCACCTAGCATTAAAGTCTCAAATGTTCTTCTAACAAGGGTCTGTGATATCTGCTGAATGTCAGCGAGGCCGAAAGGTCTGCGGTACGGGCTGAATGATCAAAAGACTGAGTCACTTTGTTTCCACATCCATACCAGATTTTCAGGTTAGTGGCCTTGCGACCTTGAGCAGACAAACATGTGGTCAACCAACTGTTACTTGGAGAGCAGGTTCTGTCCTGTGTTCCAGCAAGAGTCAGTGGTACTTCAGTAATTTTCTTTCAGCAGCATCTTCTTCTTCATGTGATGACTTCCTAGGTCCAGGAATGTTCTGAGGTTGTGTGGCTCCAGTTGTATCTTATGTACTAGCCAGTGTTTGCAGAGTCATTCCTTGCTAGCGCTGTATACTTTTTCATCTTATGCCCACCCACATTTAAATCAATTAACCTTACCTTCCTGTTAAATTGCTAAAGTTAAACATCAATTTTATCAGAAGGAGCACTAGCTGTCTTGACATTACTCCATTTTTAGATGAGGTATTCTCCCTCTGTCAGATTCAAGAACTGGTTTTCCCTTCGCTGTGACTGGAGCCAGAAAATCTGGGAGGTCTGTTAATGAATGGGAACAAATCAGCAGACTATAACATCAGGCATTTGTAAGGTAAAAGATCTTTGTGAACGTTAGCCTTTGTTCTGCCAAATTGTTCCTGTCCACCTCCCACAGGGCTAATGACTTTTAGGTGGTCAGGTGATGAAAACACCCCGTCATTCCTGGTCCCAGAGACCAGGCCATTGTCCTTTGAGAGGAGGATAATTAATACCTCCAGTCACTATCCAATCTTTGTTGAATCCATCATTGGTCTTAAGCTCACTTCGCCACCCCAGTTCATAACTAGCCATATACAAATCAGTCTTAACCCTGTGGCTCCTGGGAACAGTCCAGACCGACTGCCCAGCCAGGTCTATCGTGGGTCGGAAGCAAGAATCCTTGGACTGGTTGTGGAGCAACACCCCTCATCAGTCAGGCTAGCTTGTATCCAGTGGAAAGAGTTCAAGGGCCCCACGTCTGGGCATACACTGGCAACCTTGGGAAAACTAAGCCAACAGAAGGAGATGATGGACGAAGCACTGAAACTTTTCAGACACTCACTATTAGATCTGGGTTGAATCCATCATCGTTCTTTAGCTCACTTTGCCACCCCAGTTCGAACCCAGCTTAGTTCGGAGCCAGTTCTGCTTGAGGTGGCCCAAAGTATATTTTAACACAGTTACTTTTTCACCACCCTTGTATAAAAAAATCTATATTCACTTTGAAATACGATTTTAAAAACTGAGTGGAAAATACATGTAAATATTTTTGCCAAGATTTTGCCAAACTAAGATGAATTTAAAAGCTTCCATTATACCTAGACCTGTTCAAGGAGAAAATATATTAACCTACAATCTGAATAATACTTTTGAATATTTAGTCACTATGAGCACACACTACATTCAATAGATAATGTTCCAATTTTTATATATTGAGCACCCAGTGTAACTTGATGGGATTTAAATATAGGCTTTCCTTTGTGGCAAAGCTATTTTCCTTTCCTTGTGATCTGGCTGTGTTTTAAACTACTGGTCACTTAAGTAAAAACAAAGCACAGTAAATATTTTAGGGCAAAGGTACAGGTGCTATATTACAGTATAGCAGTGGTAAAGTAATCAGAATCCTAATACTATCAAAACCAGACAGAACAATTGGGAAGAAAAAGAGAAAATACTAGATGTCCTTTCTTGATGTAGCGATACATAGTAATAAAACGGTGTATGACTCAATAGAGGGAGCAAGCCAAAAATGCAATTGCAGTCAGTCTATTACAATTTTAACCACCTGAATTCTGCCCCATGTGGATATGTTGAGATCTGTTCATTTCACTATTAACTGTTCCTTGTCATGAATATCAAAGCACACAAGTTGTCTTTATCTATTTTCTCAAATCTCCTGGTGGCCAATATCCCAAGAGACTGAACTCCTTTTAACTCGCATTGCACATTGTAACCCTGCACACAGACATGTAAAATCTTAATTGCAATTCATTTGCTCATAAGTGTTATCATAAGTATTGCCAAAGACAAGTAATTTTGTGCCCAGAGCCAGGAATCCTGGTGTTCAACCTAACCAGCACTATCCTTATGCCCTCCTCTCTGCTCTCAAAGCAAGTTGCCTGTTGGTGCACTGCTCCACACCACACCATACAACATGGAGGGAGTGCTCACATGCACCTCCTGCAAGTTATTATGCTCTCTTACCCACCCTACACTCATCACTCCTGCACCAAGAGCACTCAGTACCCCACTTGCCCACACCCACACAAACCAGCCACCTTCTCAAGCTCACACAGACCAATGGCCACCCATACAACAGGAAACACTTACGTGCATGCTATTCAACACCCACTCACTCACCAAACACCCCACAGATTTATGGGACCTATGCACAACCATATTTAGAACCTGCTCTCCCTCAGAAAAACATACCTAAACCCAACCTCTGCACAGGCCATCACTAAAGCCACTCCTGCCAGCTGCAAGATCACGTAGCAAGACTATAAGCTCAGAGGTGGACTTGCCATCATACTCAAAGACTCCAACAACTGCAGCTCCTATATTGACACCCCCACCAGCTGCATTGAATACCTCACGTTCAAGATAAGCATTGAAGCAAGGTTCTGCTTGGGTGAAACCCTGGTATAGGGATCATTAGACCTCAGGGACCGTGCACCAATTTCGCCAACAACATTACACTTCATTTATCAACTCATCATCAACACCAGCACCTTCATCCTCCACAAAGACCATAACCTTTACCTAGAAGACTACACTACCCCAAACGCTGCATCATAGTCGACAATTGGCATCTATGACCTTTACAGACCAAGCCCTTGTCAGTTTCAGCATACACTTCCAGCACCTTCACAGACCTACAATCTCCAGACCTACCTATGACAGCTGGAAAACCATCGCAGAAGTGGACTGATCTTTTTCCTTCTCAGCACACTTGCTCAGCACACCAGGAACCTTTTCAAAAGCTATCGAGAACCTTAATAGCTGGATCATTGCTTTTGTTGATGCTATGGCTCCTCTTAAGCACAATCCAACAGCAACAGCCTGACCACAGGTCAGCTGGTAAAAAAAGGAACTTAGGCTGATGAAACACCACTTCAAGCAAATGGAGAACAAGGAAAGACGCCTTGGATAAAAACATCTTCAAATCTAGCCTACGATGAAACAATGTACAGCAATTTTGACCATCAACCAGACACTGTCCCCATCACAACTGAACTTTTCATCAATGCCAAAGAATGAACCCTGATCTTGTGGCTCACCATCACTACAGAAAAGGCAACAATGTGGCCTGGGAAGATCAACAGGAACAGAACAACTCCAGGACAACGAGGAGTATGACAGGATCCCTCCCGAACCAGCCTTCAACAAGCAAAAGGGGAACTTAGTGGTAAATCTGACCCCCTGGCCTCTAACTGAGATCCAGGAAAATGTACTCAACAAGGGACTGGGTTTTGTACCTACGCACAAACCAGACATTTTCAAATTAAATATGCAAATGAAAGACTTTGTGAGGAAGCTGAAATTACAGGCCTTTTTTCAGGACAAACCGCCTACCCAAGGAACAACAGACACAGGACTGCGAACAAAGTCAACATTCACCCCCCCTGACTCCGCTCTGCCCATCGAAATACTAACATTTGAAAAGGCGATCATGACCGAAGTCAATAAAATTGAGCTGTCAACGGCCAAAGTCTTTCATAATACCAGCAGGCAAGAGCAACAAGCTATAAGGGAACTGGCAGATAACAACAAAATAATAATAAAACCAGCAGACAAGGGTGGTGCTATAGTGGTGCAAACAACAGAGTTGTATGATGCAGAATGTCTGAGATTACTATCTGATAGACGGAACTACACGATATTACAGGATGATACTACGGATAAACTCAGGACAAGGATAGGGAGCATGATCGAAGAAGGGCTTGCGCATGATTGGCTGAGTAAAAACGAGGGAGATTTCCTACAACAGTCATCACCACGCATCCCTTACTTCTACTGTATCCCTAAAATCCACAAAGACATAACCAACCCACCGGGAAGACCTATTGTGTCAGGAATCGGCTCTATTTTGGAGCCCCTTTCCAAATTTGCAGATGCCTTTCTACGTCCATTGGTCCAGTCAACCTCCACCTACCTAAAAGATACCAAGTCGGTTCTACAACTGCTGGATAACAGAGACTTCGACCCATCAAAACAACTTCTGATGAGTCTGGATGTGGAGAGTTTATATACCAGCCTGCCTCATGATGAAACACTCCAAATCATTGAGGAGGTGCTTTTCACTAACCATTGGAAGTACCAAACACCAAGAGGTCTGGTCCTTGAGTGTATATCGTTAGCACTACAACACAACTTTTTCCAGTACAAACAAACCATCTATTTACAGAGCCATGGTACCAGCATGGGCAGTACTTTTGCTCCAAGTCTGGCTGGACTTTACGTCCACCATCTTGAGACCAATAAGATCCTGCATCCAGACAATCCATACAGGAGCAACATCGACACCTGGAAAAGGTATATTGACGACGTTTTCGTCATCTGGAATGGGAACCACCAATCTGCGGTGGATTTTGTGGCATGGTTGAACAACCAGAATGCTTTCTTAAAATTCACCAGCACTATCTCGCACCACTCCATGATCTTTCTGGACCTCAATATCTACTCTCAAGGTGGTAAATTAAAAAGTACCACCCACTTCAAACCCACGGCGAGGAACTGTCTGTTAAGATACGACAGTTTTCACCCCAGACACCTAAGAGAGAATTTGCCATATGGACAATTTTTACGATTGAGGCGTAACTGCACCGAACTGATTGAGTATAAATCACAGGCTTATGACCTCAAAGAAAAATTGTTACAAAGACAGTACCCAGAGAAAACCATCAATAGAGCAATGAAAAGAGCAACAAACAATCACAGAGAGGCTCTTCTTGAAGATCGAGTACGTGAGCCGGGTGACAACAAAAGACCAATTTGTGTCACTACTTACACTACTGTGTCTAACGAAGTGTCCAAAATTATAAATAAACATTGGTCTATTCTTAACTGTGGTACACTCAACCTGGCGAAACCCATGTATGCCCACCGCCGTGGACGCAATTTGAAAGACATTTTGGTCCATACCAGACCGAAAACTGACTTTGATACCAGGACACAACCTGATGGAATTCAAGGTCGTTTCCCCTGCGGAAATTGTAGCAGCTGCCACTTGACAAAAAAGAGCAAAAACCTAACATTCAGGAATGGCACCACCTGGGAACAACGACGCCTTACGAATTGCAACACTAAGAATGTGGTCTATATAATAACTTGCCCCTGTGGTTTGGAATATGTGGGGATGACCACCAGAGCTGTAAAAACAAGATTAAATGAACATAAAAGCAATGTAAGGTGCAAAAAGAGCACCACAAAGATGGCTACACACTACCTCGAAAAACAACACTGTGTCAATGATCTAAACTGGACAATCATTGAATCATTGCCATCCGAAAAAGGTCTTTTTCAAAAGGAACAAAGATGGGTGTTCCGTCTGGGTACCCATATACAAGGACTCAATGATGATGTCCCTTGGTCACAACTGTCCACGTAACTGATGCACTACTCACTTGATGGAGATATACCCATTGAAGAAAGGGATCAATGCACCAAGTTTTAGAAGTACTTGAATATGCCCATTTACAAACTTTTTCACTCTCAGCAGAGACTGATATACAAATGGTGATTGCAGCCTATAAACGTTTACTACACTGTTTTCAAGCATACCAAGTTCACAAGTGCTTTCTAAGACCGCCTAAGCCCCATTTCACAATGTGGAATAATGTAGAATATGGCCTATAACATCTGTCACACCCGTTCCTAGCATACCTAATTCCCCTCGAAAATCGACAAACATCTACCGTAACCGCGCACGCGCGGTTGTCCAGTGTCTCCTCTACACGCATGCGCGTACTCCACACTAAGCCACGCGCTTGCACGAGGCTGGGACACTTTGGCCAGTGGCGCTCGCTCTGATAGGTGCGTCCCTGCAACCTCTGAACAAACCAATCAATCTTGGGCATTACAATCAGCCCCCATACGGCAATCAATCCGGCGGAAAGCCCATATTTAGGCACCACACCAAATCCGGCAATTAGTGTCTTGGCTAATTAATCAATTCCACCTGGTATATATACCTTGAGTCGAAGGCTCTGAAAATCATACGAGCGGAGCAGCGCGAGGGGTAAGAAGGTGGCAATTTCGTCCCTACTTTGTGAGTATTTTAACAGAGCTAACAAGACTTCACTTCCATATCAAGTAAGAACTAACAACTAAATCTCGTCCCTATTACTTTTATTTTCTCCACTCAGATTGCACAAAGTAGCAATCAACCCCCAGACGTTTCTATGAGCTCATGAAACAACCAACTCTTTTCTATTGAGTATGACCTACATTTTCTTTGGTACCTTATGTGTTCTCTATGTTGTGTGTTTTGTGAGTTATTTCCTTTACAGGGTAACTGTTTTATAAGGTTGTTCCAGGTGACTGCACCTGTAGAACCTCCCAGACTCTGGGTAACCTTCTTTTTCTTTTTCTTTTTCTTTTTCAGGTCATGCAATTGCATGTATCCTGAGCCAAATTCCGCTGTAGGCACATTATAGCCTATATACCACTTGTAAAAAATGTTGTCACTTTTATTTAGCTAACCATATTTTTAAAGTTACAAATAGTAAAACGTGAGTAAGGTGGGGAAGTTGTGCTCCCGTTCTGAAGAAGGGGCGCCAGCCCCGAAACATGTCGACGCACACATGAGGTGCTGTTCATTATTACGACAGAATCACCTCGCACATCACTTCTTTTAACAGTGCCAGCTCGAGGTTCTGAATAAAAAAAAAAATTTCACCTACAGGCCAGGTACTTTTTAACTCTTCACTACTCACCATCACTCACATTATCACTCACTTGCACCACACACACCTCACATAGTCATTTGACAAGTGCTCCCGCGTAGTCGTAGGTCGCAGCACGCCGCATCCCGTTAGAGGGGTGCGAAGACCCCGATGATGAAGCATGACACCAAGGGGCCTTTTGGTGTGTGAGGGGTATTTTACATATGTTATTTAATCAAAAAGAGACTAGCTCATGTTTATTTTAGATTACAAAAAAGGAGAAGACTCTGGTATGTTTCGTCACGGAGTTGGAACACCTGGTGAGTGTGTTCAGAAAGCCCTCACCCACCAACCTAGTTGGTGGCATGCTTCATCATCGGGCCCACCCAGTGGCACCTAGCGTGCCCCGGGTGTGCTTCGACGCCTGATTGCAGCGGAGCTGGTATTTTGCTGAGTGTGCAGTGAAGACAGTTAAGAAAGTGATGTTAAAACGGCTAGGCGGGGGTCCCAGTACCCGAGGGTGAAATTAGACTTTAATACCTGGGCCTCCGTCAGCGGTTAAAATAATTAACAACAAGGTGTGGTGATGGACAGAGTTTCTGAATTAAGCAGAATACTCTCACCCAGTCAAGAGATCAGGGCTAGATCCAACACCGTTTTTTAGCTCACTGCACCATCCCAGTTCAGAAACTGGCTATATGCAAATTAGTCTGTTCCTGTCCCAGTGCATGATGGGAACAGGGCAAACCAAACTACCAAGCCAATTCTTACACTGGGAAGAAAACAAGCTTCCGGGGACCGGTTTCTGGCATTTCAGCCGTCGTCGGCCCGGCTTGCTTGAATCCTGATGGTGCAATGAGCAAGGGACTCACATCTGAGTATACCCTTCCACGCTTAGGGTGGACAAAATATTTAACAACAAGGTGTGGTGATGGACAGAGTTTCTGAATTAAGCAGAATACTCTCACCCAGTCAAGAGATCAGGGCTAGATCCAACACCGTTTTTTAGCTCACTGCACCATCCCAGTTCAGAACCTGGCTATATGCAAATTAGTCTGTTCCTGTCCCAGTGCATGATGGGAACAGGGCAAACCAAACTACCAAGCCAATTCTTACACTGGGAAGGAAACAAGCTTCCGGGGACCGGTTTCTGGCATTTCAGCCGTCGTCGGCCCGGCTTGCTTGAATCCTGATGGTACAATGAGCAAGGGACTCACATCTGAGTATACCCTTCCACGCTTAGGGTGGACAAAATATTTAACAACAAGGTGTGGTGATGGACAGAGTTTCTGAATTAAGCAGAATACTCTCACCCAGTCAAGAGATCAGGGCTAGATCCAACACCGTTTTTTAGCTCACTGCACCATCCCAGTTCAGAACCTGGCTATATGCAAATTAGTCTGTTCCTGTCCCAGTGCATGATGGGAACAGGGCAAACCAAACTACCAAGCCAATTCTTACACTGGGAAGGAAACAAGCTTCCGGGGACCGGTTTCTGGCATTTCAGCCGTCGTCGGCCCGGCTTGCTTGAATCCTGATGGTGCAATGAGCAAGGGACTCACATCTGAGTATACCCTTCCACGCTTAGGGTGGACAAAATATTTAACAACAAGGTGTGGTGATGGACAGAGTTTCTGAATTAAGCAGAATACTCTCACCCAGTCAAGAGATCAGGGCTAGATCCAACACCGTTTTTTAGCTCACTGCACCATCCCAGTTCAGAACCTGGCTATATGCAAATTAGTCTGTTCCTGTCCCAGTGCATGATGGGAACAGGGCAAACCAAACTACCAAGCCAATTCTTACACTGGGAAGGAAACAAGCTTCCGGGGACCGGTTTCTGGCATTTCAGCCGTCGTCGGCCCGGCTTGCTTGAATCCTGATGGTGCAATGAGCAAGGGACTCACATCTGAGTATACCCTTCCACGCTTAGGGTGGACAAAATATTTAACAACAAGGTGTGGTGATGGACAGAGTTTCTGAATTAAGCAGAATACTCTCACCCAGTCAAGAGATCAGGGCTAGATCCAACACCGTTTTTTAGCTCACTGCACCATCCCAGTTCAGAACCTGGCTATATGCAAATTAGTCTGTTCCTGTCCCAGTGCATGATGGGAACAGGGCAAACCAAACTACCAAGCCAATTCTTACACTGGGAAGGAAACAAGCTTCCGGGGACCGGTTTCTGGCATTTCAGCCGTCGTCGGCCCGGCTTGCTTGAATCCTGATGGTGCAATGAGCAAGGGACTCACATCTGAGTATACCCTTCCACGCTTAGGGTGGCCAAAATATTTAACAACAAGGTGTGGTGATGGACAGAGTTTCTGAATTAAGCAGAATACTCTCACCCAGTCAAGAGATCAGGGCTAGATCCAACACCGTTTTTTAGCTCACTGCACCATCCCAGTTCAGAACCTGGCTATATGCAAATTAGTCTGTTCCTGTCCCAGTGCATGATGGGAACAGGGCAAACCAAACTACCAAGCCAATTCTTACACTGGGAAGGAAACAAGCTTCCGGGGACCGGTTTCTGGCATTTCAGCCGTCGTCGGCCCGGCTTGCTTGAATCCTGATGGTGCAATGAGCAAGGGACTCACATCTGAGTATACCTTTCCACGCTTAGGGTGGACAAAATATTTAACAACAAGGTGTGGTGATGGACAGAGTTTCTGAATTAAGCAGAATACTCTCACCCAGTCAAGAGATCAGGGCTAGATCCAACACCGTTTTTTAGCTCACTGCACCATCCCAGTTCAGAACCTGGCTATATGCAAATTAGTCTGTTCCTGTCCCAGTGCATGATGGGAACAGGGCAAACCAAACTACCAAGCCAATTCTTACACTGGGAAGGAAACAAGCTTCCGGGGACCGGTTTCTGGCATTTCAGCCGTCGTCGGCCCGGCTTGCTTGAATCCTGATGGTGCAATGAGCAAGGGACTCACATCTGAGTATACCCTTCCACGCTAAGGGTGGACAAAATATTTAACAACAAGGTGTGGTGATGGACAGAGTTTCTGAATTAAGCAGAATACTCTCACCCAGTCAAGAGATCAGGGCTAGATCCAACACCGTTTTTTAGCTCACTGCACCATCCCAGTTCAGAACCTGGCTATATGCAAATTAGTCTGTTCCTGTCCCAGTGCATGATGGGAACAGGGCAAACCAAACTACCAAGCCAATTCTTACACTGGGAAGGAAACAAGCTTCCGGGGACCGGTTTTTGGCATTTCAGCCGTCGTCGGCCCGGCTTGCTTGAATCCTGATGGTGCAATGAGCAAGGGACTCACATCTGAGTATACCCTTCCACGCTTAGGGTGGACAAAATATTTAACAACAAGGTGTGGTGATGGACAGAGTTTCTGAATTAAGCAGAATACTCTCACCCAGTCAAGAGATCAGGGCTAGATCCAACACCGTTTTTTAGCTCACTGCACCATCCCAGTTCAGAACCTGGCTATATGCAAATTAGTCTGTTCCTGTCCCAGTGCATGATGGGAACAGGGCAAACCAAACTACCAAGCCAATTCTTACACTGGGAAGGAAACAAGCTTCCGGGGACCGGTTTCTGGCATTTCAGCCGTCGTCGGCCCGGCTTGCTTGAATCCTGATGGTGCAATGAGCAAGGGACTCACATCTGAGTATACCCTTCCACGCTTAGGGTGGACAAAATATTTAACAACAAGGTGTGGTGATGGACAGAGTTTCTGAATTAAGCAGAATACTCTCACCCAGTCAAGAGATCAGGGCTAGATCCAACACCGTTTTTTAGCTCACTGCACCATCCCAGTTCAGAACCTGGCTATATGCAAATTAGTCTGTTCCTGTCCCAGTGCATGATGGGAACAGGGCAAACCAAACTACCAAGCCAATTCTTAAACTGGGAAGGAAACAAGCTTCCGGGGACCGGTTTCTGGCATTTCAGCCGTCGTCGGCCCGGCTTGCTTGAATCCTGATGGTGCAATGAGCAAGGGACTCACATCTGAGTATACCCTTCCACGCTTAGGGTGGACAAAATATTTAACAACAAGGTGTGGTGATGGACAGAGTTTCTGAATTAAGCAGAATACTCTCACCCAGTCAAGAGATCAGGGCTAGATCCAACACCGTTTTTTAGCTCACTGCACCATCCCAGTTCAGAACCTGGCTATATGCAAATTAGTCTGTTCCTGTCCCAGTGCATGATGGGAACAGGGCAAACCAAACTACCAAGCCAATTCTTACACTGGGAAGGAAACAAGCTTCCGGGGACCGGTTTCTGGCATTTCAGCCGTCGCCGGCCCGGCTTGCTTGAATCCTGATGGTGCAATGAGCAAGGGACTCACATCTGAGTATACCCTTCCACGCTTAGGGTGGACAAAATATTTAACAACAAGGTGTGGTGATGGACAGAGTTTCTGAATTAAGCAGAATACTCTCACCCAGTCAAGAGATCAGGGCTAGATCCAACACCGTTTTTTAGCTCACTGCACCATCCCAGTTCAGAACCTGGCTATATGCAAATTAGTCTGTTCCTGTCCCAGTGCATGATGGGAACAGGGCAAACCAAACTACCAAGCCAATTCTTACACTGGGAAGGAAACAAGCTTCCGGGGACCGGTTTCTGGCATTTCAGCCGTCGTCGGCCCGGCTTGCTTGAATCCTGATGGTGCAATGAGCAAGGGACTCACATCTGAGTATACCCTTCCACGCTTAGGGTGGACAAAATATTTAACAACAAGGTGTGTTGGAATGGACAGAGTTTCTGAATTAAGCAGAATACTCTCACCCAGTCAAGAGATCAGGGCTAGATCCAACACCGTTTTTTAGCTCACTGCACCATCCCAGTTCAGAACCTGGCTATATGCAAATTAGTCTGTTCCTGTCCCAGTGCATGATGGGAACAGGGCAAACCAAACTGCCAAGCCAATTCTTACACTGGGAAGGAAACAAGCTTCCGGGGACCGGTTTCTGGCATTTCAGCCGTCGTCGGCCCGGCTTGCTTGAATCCTGATGGTGCAATGAGCAAGGGACTCACATCTGAGTATACCCTTCCACGCTTAGGGTGGACAAAATATTTAACAACAAGGTGTGGTGATGGACAGAGTTTCTGAATTAAGCAGAATACTTTCACCCAGTCAAGAGATCAGGGCTAGATCCAACACCGTTTTTTAGCTCACTGCACCATCCCAGTTCAGAACCTGGCTATATGCAAATTAGTCTGTTCCTGTCCCAGTGCATGATGGGAACAGGGCAAACCAAACTACCAAGCCAATTCTTACACTGGGAAGGAAACAAGCTTCCGGGGACCGGTTTCTGGCATTTCAGCCGTCGTCGGCCCGGCTTGCTTGAATCCTGATGGTGCAATGAGCAAGGGACTCACATCTGAGTATACCCTTCCACGCTTAGGGTGGACAAAATATTTAACAACAAGGTGTGGTGATGGACAGAGTTTCTGAATTAAGCAGAATACTCTCACCCAGTCAAGAGATCAGGGCTAGATCCAACACCGTTTTTTAGCTCACTGCACCATCCCAGTTCAGAACCTGGCTATATGCAAATGAGTCTGTTCCTGTCCCAGTGCATGATGGGAACAGGGCAAACCAAACTACCAAGCCAATTCTTACACTGGGAAGGAAACAAGCTTCCGGGGACCGGTTTCTGGCATTTCAGCCGTCGACGGCCCGGCTTGCTTGAATCCTGATGGTGCAATGAGCAAGGGACTCACATCTGAGTATACCCTTCCACGCTTAGGGTGGACAAAATATTTAACAACAAGGTGTGGTGATGGACAGAGTTTCTGAATTAAGCAGAATACTCTCACCCAGTCAAGAGATCAGGGCTAGATCCAACACCGTTTTTTAGCTCACTGCACCATCCCAGTTCAGAACCTGGCTATATGCAAATTAGTCTGTTCCTGTCCCAGTACATGATGGGAACAGGGCAAACCAAACTACCAAGCCAATTCTTACACTGGGAAGGAAACAAGCTTCCGGGGACCGGTTTCTGGCATTTCAGCCGTCGTCGGTCCGGCTTGCTTGAATCCTGATGGTGCAATGAGCAAGGGACTCACATCTGAGTATACCCTTCCACGCTAAATAAGGCAGGGGGATGTAAGAGGCGAGTTACGACCTCTCACATCCAATGGGTCAACATGTTTCAGCCAGTGCCTTATGACTAAGCTGGCTTTCTTCAGGACCTAAGTAAAAGGGGTGAGTGTAAATAAACTAGTGGGAGTGTGGTTTAGACTATGTGTCTACACGCCCTAAAGTGTATCTATGTGTGAGAGGGGGATTCCCTTCTCAAGACCACGCTAGTTTTTGCTCAGTCTGACCTCAAGGTTGGGAGGTGGCAAGGGCTTGACCAGCATTTCTGGGCAGAGCCTGCTCTGGACCTGTAGTGCCTCCTTCGCATACCGGTGCATTTTACATAACCTTGAGTGCTCCCATACTTTTCTTGGGTAGCATTTCCTCTGGTAGGATTCCTGTTGTTTATACATATTATCTTGTGGAGTAAGGATCCTACTCCTACTACTCTACCTCCCTTCCTTGTTGAATTGGTCACCATCACTACCATCATAATGGCTGATACCATGATGAAGTTCCACTCTGTAGCCCATCAGAGCCTTTTCCCCAGAACTCCTTGACCAAAAGACTCCTACCAATCAGCAAAGCAATAACACACATTCTTAATGCTTCCATTGACTCAGCCACATTCTCAGACACCTGTATAAATGTCTCTGTTACATCGCGGAGCAAGAAACCATTTGTTGACCCAGACACATCTCCAACTACTGACCCACTTACTTACTACCATACCTGCCAAGTTTTTAGAAAAACGAAGCAACCAATGCCTCACTAACCACCTTAGCAGCTTCCAGGTCCTCACCACTTAGCAATTTCTAGCTCCTCACTGCCATGCAGTCTGGATTCAGGCACAACTACAATACAAAAACAGCATTCATTCCCACCACTGATGACATCTGAATTATCCTTGGCAGAGGAGACATGGCAGCCCTTATTCTCCTGGACCTCTATGCATCATTTGAGAGGGTCTCAGAGCCCCATCATCATCATACTTCTGCACAAGATTGTTATCCAAGCCCCAGTCTCTGTGGTGGACAGAACACAGGCTGCCATGCTTGCATCTTGCTCCTGGGAATCCCACAAACTCATCTGTGGGGTGCCTCAAGGCACATTCTTCAGCCGCACCCTGTTCAACCATATACATGAGCTCTCTGGCCAATGTTATCTAAACAGACAACATCAACAATCTCTCCAATGTCAAAGACATGCAACTCATACTCTCCCTCTCAGGCAAGACCTCTAACAAGTAAACCGCCTGCATGACTGAAGTCACTGACTGGATGAAAGTCACATGTCTAAACCTCAACATTGACAAGTAGTGATCTTTGGCAAAAATATTTAATCATGGGACTCCCACTGGTTGCCGCCTCAACTCAGACCCACACTTACACCCAGCACCCATGCCTGGAAGCATGGAATCATCATCAACAGCAAACTGGACATAACGGTGCAAGTCAATGCCACCACTGCACCCTGCTTCCAGGCACTAAGGATGCTGACGAAGACCTTGAAGGGGCTCCTAAACAACACAAGAAAAACAGTCACTCATACCATAGTCAGCAGCAAGTTGGACTATGAGAAAACCCTCTACGTTGGGATCACCATGCAACTCATCAGAACATTACAAACCATTCAGAACTTGGCAGCCAGACTCATCCTTAAACTTCCACACAGAACTCACATAATACTACAACTCCTCAAACACACGTTCAAGGCAGTACACAACTTAGGCCTCACATACCTGAACAGTTAAATTACCTTCCGCCAACCATCCAGACACCTGGCTCCACAGGACCTCTACTGAAATTCATGCCAAGCATACACACAAGCAGATAAGGAGGACTGGCATTCTCTTACATTGCGCTTAAAGAGTGGAATGGCCACCCATTTCATATCAGAGTCTCCTTATTTTTTCAATTCCACAAGAAGCTCAGGACCTGACTTTTCAATTAACCAACCTACCCTAGGCAAGGCTATGCAAGCACACCTTCTCAGTGCCAGAAATACCTTTCAGGGGATAGCGCTCTTTACAATACACATTGCACATTATACAAAGAAATTACATTTAGAACTGCACTCTTTCTGGGAGTCTCTTTTATATTCAGGCTGTCCTGAGTCATCCATTAATACACAAAATAGAACACTTGGTATTATCTTGGGATAAGTATTTCCTGCTGCTTTGTGTTTTCCAATATCTTTGAGCTTATACCCCAAATTCTTGCAGTGGTTTGATAGCACAGTCTCCATTAGTAGGCTTCCTATCCTAAAGGTTTCTTTGCAATGCATACATGTTAGGGCTGACATCTTTGGCGTGTATTTTCCCAAACGTTTTGCCTATACACCTAGATTTGGGTTTAACTATTTTTTTTTTGTTGGCATTAGAACTCTGCAAATTACCACTGTTGACCAGTACTAAAGTGCTTGTGCTCTCTACTTCAAACATGGCAAAATTAGACTGCACATTATGGGCACATGTAATACTAGTACACAGGGTTTGTTAATATATTCTCATAGTAGGCAGCAGGTCTCATTGTGCCACTCACTAAAATGACTCATCCCTACCAAATATCCTAGGCAACTTTCCAATGTAAATCATGATTTGCATTAAAGGTAAATCCCACAACTTGCACTTGTGGTCATATTTGTTTAGGGGTTGTGTCACTTTTGCACCACACAACGGGGTGCAAAAGCGATGCAACCCTTAAGGTGCGATTCATCAATCCACGCAAGGCCGCTTTGCGTGACCCTAAGTGGCTTAATAAATCCAGTGTAATGCAGCACAGGGGAGCATTCCATGGGTGTTGCGTGGGTGTTTCCAGGCAAAACAAATGGATTTTGAAGCATGCCCAGATTTACCATAAGTGGTAGACCTGGAAATGCTCCAAAACCGCTATGCATCTCTCAGGGTAGGCATAGACAGGAGAAATAGAAAGAATGCAATGCATAAGGGAATGGTTTCTAAGCAGGAAGGTGTCACTTCCTGCACAAAAACAATCCTTCTAACAATGTAGGCACACTTGCACCAAGGTGCACGACTGCCTGCATTGGCGCTAGGCAGTACATTGAGAGCTAGTGCTGAAAAAAAGCAGAAATGCTCTGTACTATGTTAAGTACAGCTCATGCCATCCCTTTACCTATCGTACAGCCTAGCGCAGCAGGGTGAGTTGCTGTGCTGCATGATATAATTATAAACATGCCCCTTGTTTGAGTCACTTTTGTGACACAAACTCTACACGCAGTGTTAGCAAATCGTCTCTCAGATGTTCTAGTGATTCTAGTCTACATAGACTGTATGAAAGAGGAATTAGGAAAGATTACTGGAATTCAATAATAAGAAGTGGTTTAACCCCCTTGCTGCGGCCGGAATTCTGCACCTGTGCGGCACATTCCGATCGCAGGCGTGGTCATGACGGCTCCCGGCCGTCATCAGTACACGCCCACCGTAACTGATGACGACCGGGAGCCGTCATCAGCACCGAAGAGGTTAAAGAACGCAGGCTGGTGTGTTAGTTAGCAAAATGATGAAATGGGAGTTAGAATGAGGTCTCTCTCTGACTCAAGCAGGCACAGTATAGATATAACAGGTTTTGGAAGAGGAAGGGAGATTATGAAAGATGACCTAGTTGAGTAAATATTTGAGGGGCTAATTCATGAAATCAGATCTTCCATTTGTGCTACTGTATAAATGGCTGATGAAAGGTCATGGATGCCCTAACAGCCCACTGTCTTCCATGTGGAGCAGACAGCCTTGTCATAAAAATATTGCAGTCGTTCAGTCTTCTGAAACATTAACTTCAGAATGTTGGCTTAAAGATTAATTTCCGGAAAGTTCGTGCTTTGCATTTTCTTAAAGCATTGTTGTCGTGGCAACAGAAAGTATTCATGATGCCACTGAAACAAGCCATAGAAAGCTAGCTTCATACTTGCAATGATTTCAGAACCTGTTCCTTAGTTAAAGCATCTGCAGCTGAAATCTGCTGCAGGACCAAAATGGCACCCATGTGCTGATGTGTGGTGGAGGATGCATCATGTTATTGTCACCACACTAAAAAAGTCTAGGGGCCTCATTTATGAGGCCGTGCGTCACTTTTACGCCGCTGGTGCGTCACTTTTTGTGACGCACCAGCAGCGTAAATAATGTGCCTTGTTGCACCATATTTACAAAGTGACGCATCTAGGTAGATGCGTCACTTTGTAAACCCCTGCGCCACATTATACCTGCGCCAGGTATAATGTATGAAAAGGGGCGTATTGACGCAAGGAAGGGTCGTAGAAGTGACGCAGTGAAATCTATGAGATTTCACTACGTCACTTTTAGGACGCCGTTGTGTCAAAATCTTGCGCCTGCCTCACTGCAGGCGTAAGACTGACGCAGGCCCTTTCCCATGGGGCTTGTCCATTGTGAAAGGACGCATTGATGGAGTTGTGTCACTTTTGGGACACACTCCAGCAATGCGTCACTTTTGTGCTTACAGATACGTCAGAAATACTGACGTATCTGTAACTCCTTGCGACATGATGCGCCATACATGAAATATGACGCATCATTGGTGTCGCAAGGAGTGCGCAGTGAAAAGTAACGCATCGCTGTTTTCACGCAGCGATGCGTCACTTTTCATAAATGAGGCCCTAGGACTTCAGGGATTATCTTGAGGAAGGCTACTCATTATATAACTGTGAGCATAACTTACTCAGACACCTACTTAAAGGCACAATGGAGTTCTGAAAACTCCACTTGTCAGAAATATCTGCCTAAGTGCGTTTTCATGCGCCAGTAAATAGGCTATTAATATACAATGAGCAGTACTTCCGCACTTCTTAGGCCAGTCTATAGTTTCGTTAACATTCCAAAGATACATCTCAAGATTTGCACCACTTGAAATCGTAAGGAATAGGGTGAAGGAAGCTCGATTTAACCCTCAACGTTCTGTGTTGATTTTTGGCAAGTAGAGCAAATCCTATTAAAAGAGGCTCACAGTGATAAGGTTTAATAGCTTTGTGTTTAAAATTAGGACAAAGGCTTTCCTTTTGTTCTTTTTGTGTTTGATTTGGCCCTGTGGATTACCATGAACTGTGCACAGAATATTTTGTCTCTCCTTTGATCTTGCAATAGTTACAATGTCAGGATTCAACACCTATTTATTGTATTTATGTTTCTCGTATGATTCGTCCATGCGATTTTATTGCTCAGCGAAAAAAAAGTAAATCATTTGGCCTCAATCCTGGACAATGCAATCAGTGACTTTAGAACAAAGCTGATTACAATTTGATAGGAACCCACGTCTCCCCACGCCCCCGCCACCGCGGAAAGGACATTGGAAATGAAAAAAAAGACAGTTAAAAGCTGGAAAAGAGCAATGGAAAATTAGTGGACGGAGTCCAAAAAAAGCTGATTCACAGCATAACCTCTTCACATTTGAATCCAAATTAAAATCTAATTTAGATGGAGCCTAAATTAAAAAAGCTCACTTAATTCCTTCAATTTGCAGAACTATTCCATTCCATTAGGCAACTAATTTCTACCTGTCATCTGTGGAATGAAAGTGTTCCCTCCCAGGAGGAATCTTCATACTCGAAGTAATTAGGTATGAGGAACATGTGAAGAGGCGCAGGAGCGTGAGCAGATAGCTTCCCGCATTCGACTCCCAGAGTGCATCCGCTCTTGGGCAGGCTCAATTGAAGCGTCAGCTTCAGTCTTTCTATGCTCGCTGACGGAAACATGAAATCATATATTTCATAATTCAATTACACAACAGTGTTAATTTCATTAGACAATTATGAAGGGGCATCCACGTGTTGTCAAAAATGCAACACTCCCACTTGGTGAGCTAATCATCTAATAAACTCTAAAAGACTAAATGTAAATAGATTTCATATTTGATTAAGCAAGGCCCGGAGTCAGTGTGCAATTCTAGGCAAACATCTATGTGAGACTGCATGACAGATGGACAAAATATCTTTTTTTTTATAAATACACGAAGGAGCGAATTAAAGGACAATGTGCCCTGAATGCTTAATCATAAAGCAGAAAAATGCAAAATTGTGAAAGACGTGTCTCAGCCTGTTAAATGTAGAAAAGAACATGCTATTCTGTTGCATATTTAAAATATGGAGAAAAAGGGTGTAACTTATGCAATACCTTACCCCCTGCCATTCATTAAAAGGATATTGCAAGCTACAGAGGTGTTCCATGGCCATACAGAGGAACAATATATGCATAGGGGTCCCAGACCGGACACAGAATTATTTATGAAACGTTTTTTACAATATTAAAAATTCTGATCCAAACAATGAACATGTCCAGTGTTTTTATTTTCACTGCACACTTATTATCATTCAATGATAAGTAGATATCAAAGCATTTATATATACAAATTACGCCCACAAAGGGAAGGGAAAAGGGGTGCAGGGGAAAATTTAAGATAGTTGTACTTCACTAGTCATAAATGTACTTATATACACACAGATTCACGAATACAGTAGATAAATGTTAATTGGTCCCCACGAGGGGCCACACAAAGAATGAGCATGAATCACAACAATTTCATAGCAAACAGACTCCTAATCAGCTGTATGAATCATGCTATGGTTAGGAGTTGATAGTGTAGATAGCAGTCTACGTTTCGACCCAGAAGTTTGTAGGATAGTGGATCCTTACTGCGCGGGTCTTCGTCAGGACGTGATGGCGGGGTTGGGCAGGGGCTGATTCCTAGGTTTAATGAAAAGGAACACTAGTAACTCAAACCGGTCTCAATAGAGTCCCATAAAAGCAAAGCGGAAATATTAAATTGTGACTAAAAAAGGACAGAAGGAATATACTGAGGGTGAGCCACATGGTGCTCGCAAGCATTACAGAAGTTTACCTGTTGACTAGGCGGGGCGAGTGCTGTCGAGTACGAGTTTCTTTGTAATATTATGAAACTCCGAGGGGACTTGCAATATCCTCATCATGTACAGCAGGGCTTACTCTATTTTTTGTAATATGGGCTCCCGGCTTTCTGGTATTTATTTTTGGACATTTCCGTCTGTATTTATCCATATTTATTTTGAGTTTTTTTTTGTATTTATTCATTTTTATTTTGCGTTTTCTGTATGACTGAAGCTGCAATTTGTGTTTTTCCACATTTATTTGACTAAATGTATACTCGCATTTGAATGTCCAAAAGGTTTTAGCCGTATACCATGCAAAATCATTATCTGAAAACCAGTGCTTAATTTGTAAACAAATTCGTGCTGGGGCCTTCGTGATGAGGCCACCGCAGTTTGCACCACACGATTCCAATGCTAGTGCTGCCAATAACGGAACTTACACAACTACTAACCATTACACTGCTACAAATGTGAGAATTCAGACTGTTCAAGGCCCCAAGCTTTAAAAATGGTTTGGGTGGCTGGTATTAGTTGTTTTAAATATGTATTGAATGAATAAATAACTGTTTTCCTGCTCATCTTTAAACGAGTAGCTATTCCAAGTGCCGGTGCTGGCAATTAAGGGAATCAATCAGCAAATTTGTAGAGCGCACTACTCACCCGCTAGGGTTCAAGGCGCTTGGAGGAGGGGGAATCGCTACTGCTCGAACAGCCAGGTCTTGAGTTGCTTTCTGAAGGAGAGATGGTCATGGGTCATCCGAAGGTGGGTGGGGAGGGAGTTCCATGTCTTGGCCGCCAGGTAGGAGAAGGATCTTCCTCCGGCAGTGGATTTGCGGATTCGTGGGACGGAGGCGAGGGCGAGGCTGGCGGATCGGAGCTGGCGGTTGGGTGTGTAGAATGTGAGGCGGCTGTTGAGGTATTTCGGGCCCATGTCGTGGAGAGCCTTGTGTGCGTGGGTGAGGAGTCTGAACGTGATCCTCTTGGTGACGGGGAGCCAGTGCAGGTCTTCCAGATGGGCAGAGATGTGGCTGTAGCGGGGAATGTCCAGGATGAGTTGTGCAGAAGCGTTCTGTATGCGCTGGAGTTTTTTCTGGAGTTTGGCTGTGGTTCCGGCGTAGAGGGTGTTCCCGTAGTCCAGACGGCTGGTGATGAGGGCCTGGGTGATCGTCTTCCTGGTTTCTGTGGGGATCCACCGGAAGATTTTTCGGAGCATGCGCAGGGTGTTGAAGCAGGAAGACGAGACGGCGTTGACTTGCTTGGTCATCATGAGGGAGGAGTCCAGAATGAAGCCCAGGTTGCGTGCATGGTCCGTTGACTTGGGTGCGGTGCCCAGTGCAGGGGACCACCAGGAGTCGTCCCAGGTGGAAGGGGATGGTCCGAGGATGAGGACTTCCGTCTTGTCTGAGTTCAGTTTCAGACGGCTGATCTTCATCCATTCTGCGACGTCTTTCATTCCTTCCTGGAGGCTGACTTTGGTGGTGGCGGGGTTGTTGGTGAGGGAGGCGATCAGCTGGGTGTCATCAGCGTAGGAGATGATTTTAAGGTTGTGTTGGCGTGCGATGGCAGCGAGAGGGCTCATGTAGACGTTGAAGAGGGTGGGGCTGAGTGAGGATCCTTGCGGGACGCCGCAGATGACTTCGGTGGCCGCGGACCGGAACGGGGGGAGGCAGACTCTCTTGGTTATTCCGGCGAGGAACGAGATGATCCACTCCAGGGCCGCTCCTTTGATTCCGGTGTTGCTGAGGCGCTGGATCAGGGTGTGGTGGCATACGGTGTCGAAGGCTGCTGAGAGGTCGAGGAGGATGAGGGCAGCAGTTTCCCCGTTGTCGAGCAGGGATCTGATGTTGTCGGTAGCTGTGATGAGAGCGGTCTCAGTGCTGTGGTTTGCTCGGAAACTGGACTGTGATGGGTCAAGGGATCTGTTGGTCTCGAGGAAGAGTTGTCTGTTGACGGTCTTCTCGATGACTTTGGCTGGAAAGGGGAGGAGCGAGATGGGGCGGAAGTTCTTGAGGTCTGTGGGGTCCGCGGTGGGTTTCTTCAGGAGGGCGCTCAGCTCGGCATGTTTCCAACTCTCCGGGAAGCTGGCGGATGTGAAGGAGCTGTTGATGATGTTCCGAAGCTGGGGTGCGATGATGGAGTCGGCTTAGTTGAAGATGTGGTGGGGGCAGGGGTCGGTTGGGGAGCCGGAGTGGATGGTGTTCATCAGGCGGGTGGTGTCTTTGGCGCTGACAGGGGTCCAGGTGCAGAGGGTGGTGGTGGGGGGCGTTGGTTCGGAGGTTAGGTGCGTGGTCTGTGCGCCGAAGCTGTTGTGTATGTTGGCGATCTTGCGGTGGAAGAACGAGGCGAGTGAGTCGCAGAGGTCTTGCGAGGGTGTGATGTCGTTATTTCCGGCATTGGGGTTGGAGAGCTCTTTAACGATGCTGAAGAGTTCCTTGCTGTTGTGGGTGTTGTTGTCCAGTCGTTCTTTGAATGTTGTCCTTTTGGTGGTGCGGATCAGCTGGTGGTGTTTGCGGGTGGCGTTCTTGAGGGCTGTCATGTTATCTGTTGTCTGGTCGTGGCGCCAGGCTTTCTCGAGGGTGCGGCAGGTTTTCTTGGAGTTTTTGAGGTCGTTGGTGAACCACGAGGCTTTCCTGCTGCCGGGTCTGCTGGGAGGGTTCTTCAGTGGTGCGAAGTTGTCGGCGCAGGTGGTGAGCCACTGTGTGAGGTTGCGGGCTCCTTCGCTGGGGTCCGTCGTGTTGGTGGGTGGGTTCCGGCTGAGGGCGGTGGTGAGCTGGTCGGCCGTGATCTTGCTCCAGTTTTTGCGGGGGACCTGCTGCGGGTGGTGGTGGGTCGTGGTTCTCCTGAAATTGAAGTGGACGCAGCTGTGATCTGTCCAGTGTAGTCCGGAGGAGTGGCTGAAGGAGATGTGCTTGCTGGAGGAGAAGACGGGGTCAAGCGTGTGGCCGGCTTAGAGGGTGGGGGTGTTCACCAGTTGCTTGAGTCCGAGGTTGGCGAGGTTGTCCAGCAGGGCGGCGGTGTTGCTGTCATTGTTGTTCTCCAGGTGGAAGTTGAGATCCCCTAAGAGGATGTAGTCTGATGAGGTGAGGGCGTGTGGACTGATGAAGTCTGCGATGGCTTCGCTGAATTGTGTGCGTGGTCCCGGGGGTCTGTAGATGAGAGTGCCTCTGAGGGTGGTCTTGGGGTTGGTGTGTATCTGGAAGTGAAGGTGCTCGGCGGCGGTGAGGGTGTCGTCGGAGTTGGTCGTGATGCGGATGGTGTTTCCATGGACGATGGCGATGCCTCCTCCGGTTTGGATGACGCGGTCCCTCCGGGTGATCTTGTAGCCATCCAGGATGGCTATGGCGATGTCGGGGGCTGAGGAGGCATTCATCAGCTTTCTGTGAGGAAGGCGACGTCTGGTGATGTTGTGTCGAGGAGGTTCCAGAGTTCGACGGCGTGCCTGTGGACGGAGCGGGTGTTGAGCAGGATGCACTTGAGGTGGTTGTTGCTGGTGCTCGGCTTGGCGGGTGCGGTGCAGGTTCGGAGGCAGGTGAATTGGCAGGCTTGGCAGGTGAAGGGTCCGTGGGTGCGTTTCGGATTGGCTCGGTAGCAGGCGGGGTTCCGGCCAGAGTTGAGTGCGTGGAGGGTGGCGGCGTCGTAGGCCCGTTGGGTGGGCTGGCAACATTGAGGACCAGGGTTCCTGGCGCTGGGCGCGGTCCAGGCGTGGACGGGCGTAGACAGGCTTACCTGTGGCGTGCCTTTGGTGCGTCAGCGGCGCGGCCACACAGCGGTCTCTATAAGAGGGAAGGAGCGGAGGGGGGGTCAGCTGGGTTGCGGGAGGGAAGAAGCCAATGGGTGTAGGGGGTGTGGGGCTGCGCGGGAGGCAGCAGCGGGAAAGGCGGGGCAGAGGAGCCTGATTTAAGAACCAGGAATAACACTCACTCGGGGGTACAAAAAAGAGAAGGGGGCGGGCAGGCACACAGGGCACACAACCAAGGCACAGGCAGTCCAGGCGGCGCTCGTGCAGGGAAATAAAACTCACTCACTCGGGGGTACAAAAAAAGAGAAAGGGGCGGGCAGGCACACGGGACACACAACCAAGGCACAGGCAGTCCAGGCGGCGCTCGTGCAGGGCAGGAGAGAGCCGATCTGGACGGAGGAGCAGGCGGCAAAAGTTGTCAGGAAGGCGGAGCTGCAGCGGAGGGGAAGTGACCTACCCGAGGGTCAAGGGTCACCAAGCACCGGAAAGCACCTGCTCAAATTAAGCACTGTCATTGTAGAATAGCAGAAATAACTGTAGATCTGTACTTAATTAAGCTTAATTAGGAAATTTAATCTCCCCTACCTCTCACTCTGTACACCTACAGACCTGGCACTTGTGATTGACTGTAGAAAAAAATCATTCAAATACGTTTTTTTTTTCTCCATATTTTTTTGTAATTAAAAATAAATACAGGCAGGAAAATAAATCGTTTTCTATCTGTATTCATCTTTAAAAATCATTACAACGGAAAACTGGGAGCCCTATTTATAATACATAGTCACAACCATCACCTTTCCCACAATCCACCTAAATCATTGGTGCTTAGTCATTTCATATTAAAGAAAGAGTATATTTGCAAATATGAAGAATAAAAATAAAATCTCCAGTGCAAAATTTAACACATCAAAAATCTGTTAGATGTTTGTTGCAAAAAAATATATTAGAATCACTTTAATACACGTCAATTATTATTATTTTTATCTTAAATGATGCAGTTGCTCGGAATGTATAGAAACATGCAGAAAGATTGTTACTATTCAATAAATTACTTACTGAATGCAAAAAATATACATGTTGCCCTAAATTAGAGCTTCCCAAACTGTGGGCCACAACCCACTGGTGGGTCACCAGTTGCTTTCTGATGGGTCACAAAAGAGGAATAAATAAATATGCCTTTACATTTTGTATTTTTCCTATCACATTTGCTGTGTTTCAAATATTAGGTCAAATGTCAGGCTATGCATTCTGACAAATTGCTGTTTATTCATTTAACATGGAGATTGGTGTTTACTTTACTAACTCTGATCGCAAAATTGATAGGAGTTTTTAAAGTGAACTATGTGATGATCTTCCTGGAGTACATGGAGTTTGAAAGGAAAGGATGTAGGATGTTATGTTTTTTTTAACACACAATATAATTTAAACATCCCTAAAGGAATTGTACATTTTGTTCAGAATATATCAGCAGTTAGGAAAGCAAAAAAAAGTAACTTTTTTGTTATTCAGAAGTGTTATATAAACAAAGTTTTCAGCGGGATGAAAACAAATCAGGACACTTTTACTTGGCTATGTACAAATGATACATATCACATCATCATTTTGTGTGCTATACTTTAGAAATATTGGAATTTTCACAAGAACGTGCGCTATTCTGCCATAGTAATTTATCAGCAGAATAGGTAATGCTGCCTAACCCTGATCAATATCGCCATGTTAGCGGGGTATTTTCAAGCCTGCGGTACTTGGCGATAGTAACTGGGAAGGGGTGTCAAAACGCACGTACTAATCATCGCGATGGCGTATTGAAATCCTGCGTTAGCCGGCGATACATTGTGAATGGCCGATAATCGCCTGCAAAGTCTCAACATTACTACTTTTAGCTCCAGGCTCAACACTGCCCCTGCTGGAAGCTAGGTGTCACTGTGAGACTGGCAGCATGGTGACCGCGGATATCAGCTTACTCAAAGTCTGACCATTTTTTTAAAGCAAAAATACTGTCATATTAGTGGTGCTAACTTAGGCAGACACCTTCCCTCTGGAATACCTGCATCTTAAAAGGATCCTTGCAGTGTTCCCTTCCATGCTGCAGGTTGTCATCCTGCTTAACACCAGCAAAAGGCAGGTGTAAAATCCCTGGTGCTAACGCGGTTTATCTCCTGTTTTTCCTTTGCTTCGCTGATCTGGCAGTTCGTTGTGAATCTGGTGCTCTGGTTTTTTCGTGTGTTTTTGCACAGGAACGCCTACTCTGCATCTCATTAGTGTTGGTTGGTGGTGTCCACCGTGGAGATAAATTTGGGGGTAGTTATCGTGGGAATTCTGGTGTTGTCTGCGGTTTGCGCCAGCTTGTGAAAGGGGTGTTAATTCTATCACCACTTTTGATGTGTTAAAGTGGGGATAATTTGGAGAAAAATCCTTGTGAATATGCCCCTATATATCTTTGCAAATTTAATGGCCAATGGGCCATGGAAAATGTGCTATCTGTAAATGACGGTGCACTATTACAGGATGCATTGTAATGTATTCATGACTGTGTGCTCCAAAATGCACCCCCATGTGCATATGCTACACTTTTTGTGAAACCCTATGACTTCAGTGATGTAGCATTGATTTCAGAAATTCAACTCTGAAATTGTTCCAGCGACAGTGGTGCCAAGGTGCTGGACTGTGAGCCTAAGTCCTGTTTTAAAACAAACCCTTGCAAGTACTAGCAAGACTCTGGGTAAACCTTCCAGTATTTTTGCTGCTCTTTTTTTACTTTACAACGCCATTTTAACAGAGAATGTGCTTACTCTACAAAATCATACACTTTCACCTTACTTGTGCTTGACTTTGACACATAAATTGAGAAATATGACTTTGGCGTACCAGCCAGAACTGACGACTTTGGATCTGAAGAAACCAGATGAGAGTCCTGGCATTGGCTCTGAGCAAATCACTTAACCTCCCATACACACTTATATGTACACACACAGCTGTATTACACTTGTAATGCTCCACCAACCCGTTTCAGCCTCGCAGAGTCTTTGTCATGGTTAGTGAGTCTTTTTTCCAATGCACTATTTATACATACCACTTAAGCCTTTAATGTGGCATTGTGGGCAATGAAGTGCAATTGTTTTTTTTAAACTTCATTTACAAATATTTACAATGGACATATTAACTGTTGATATTAAGTGAGTTTGGCGATCTTATTCAGTCAACCAGGATGATGATCAGCATAGTACTGTGTCCCTTGAGAGTCAACGGTTTATCGATAATCTGATGCTGTGTTCCCCCATGAGACCCATAGTATCCTGCATAGGATCACTTACTGAACCCTTGAGTAAGTACGTGGAAGTTTTTTTACAACCCTTGGTACAACAACAAAAAGCCTACATCAAAGATACGACTTGTATGATCAAGAAGGTCGAAGGATTGAGGTTCAATCCGGAGACCCAAGTGTTAGTGACTTTGGATATCGAAGCACTATACACGAATATTCCCCAGGATGACACTATAGAGATCATGGAAGAAATTCTGGGCGGTAATCAGCAAGATCTGACAGACCACCAAGTGTTCCTTTTAGAATGTATAACTGTGATCCTCAAAAACAACATTTTTATATACAAGGATGAATTATTTAGACAGACTAAGGGGACGAGCATGGGGGCTACCTGTGCTCCAAGCCTGGCCTGTCTATATGTCTCCAGATTTGAAGATAAGCACATCTACAACAGGACTGCCCCATTCTATGAGAATATCTCGGAATGGGGACGGTATATAGATGACATATTTTTTATATGGACCGGTGAAATGGAGACCTTGAAGGATTTTTTAATCTGGCTCAATCTAGGTGATGTGAATCTTAAATTCACATCACATATGAGCAAGCAATGCGTAGAATTTCTTGATATTATAATTAAGGAGACTGATGGCTACCTAACTGTGGAGTTGTATACAAAGCCCACTGATAGGAATAGTATGCTACATTTTGATAGTAATCACCCAGCATCACAGAAGAATAATATTCCCTTCGGACAATTTCTTCGCTTAAGAAGAAATTGTACCTCAATGCAAGACTATGAGGGACACGCAACAACCTTGAAAACAAAATTTGTAGAGAGAGGCTATCCGAAAAGAATGATCAGACACGCCTATAAACGAGCGAAATATTTTAACAGGGAAAATCTTTTTATATCAAAGGAGGATAGTCAAAAAGAGCAACAACCTGTCATGTTTGTTACTAATTTCTCACAAGTCAGCCATCAAGTTAAAAATATCATCAACAGAAACTGGCATCTGATATCAGACAAAACGAATATACCCATCCCAAAGCCTATATTCTCATTTAGGAGAAATAAAACAATTAGGAATTCTCTTGTTCACACATACAGGGAAACGCCCAAGGTGCTGCAACCTACTATTGATGGCAACCCTTTACCCACAGGGACACATCCCTGTATGGTTTGTGTCAACTGTATAAGTATCATCAAAGGTAATAAAATCACAGTTAATGACAGATCGGTAAACATCAAAAGCTTCATCAACTGTAGGACCAAAAATGCAATTTATTTGATCCAATGTCCCTGCCAGAAATCCTATGTGGGTGAAACATCCAGGGAAATCAGAGTTCGTTTAAATGAGCACCATTCTGCTCTTAGAACCAACAAAATTGGAGCGCCCCTCACTGAACATTGGAGGTCAGCCGGCCATTGGATTGATGATCTGAGATGCTGCGGACTAGAAAGAATAACCATGAATAAAAGAGGAGGCAGTTGCAATGATAAAAGAAAAAAAAGGGAACAATTCTATATGTCTACCCTCAACAGTGTTAGAATGGGTCTGAACTCAAGAGAAGACTGGGAGAAAATTCTTAAATGAGGTCATTAATTCTAAGTAGGTACCTAAATCCATAATCTGTGTGAACACTTAGTGTAAGTAATAATGGCCACCAAGATACTGCATATGAGGTTGATAACATGTAAACCCATGATATTCTTTATGGGGATGTCTAAAATATGTAAAATATACCTGTAGAAATTATCAGTAATACATGTGGCTACAAGGTACATGAATGAATACAACATACATCTATTAACGCTGAATATGTGGGGTAGATAATATGCAGTGACTTGTGATCACAGATCAATATATTGTCCTTGCTCTATGAAGGGACACATCTCTGTGAAGAACAGGGACCAATATCACCACGATAACACATAGTGCAATACTGCCTAAGAGAAAACACGAGAATGGCAATGACGATGAGAGCATAGAACAGACTCGCGAGTGTCTCATTAGTGAAAAATAAAATAGGCACAATATATTAAACTAATACGAAACTACCCGTTCGTAATTGCAATGAAAAGATACCAGTGCATATCACCATAGAAACGCGTTGGTGTTTTGAACCAATGGGGATTAACAGCCTAAACGCCCGGAACCAATGCGAGATAAGTGTTGTTTATCCATAACAACGGTTCCTCGATTGGTTAAACTTCGACCAATCAACTGACGCGAAACGAGCGCCCAATCAAAATGCGGGAGACATATAAACCCGTAGAGATGGTGGCGAGAATCCCTTTCGTTTTCGTGCCCGAAGCATTGACCGAGACGCACTGCCAGGAGAAAGGAGCAGGGAGGCCGAAAGATATAAAGCAGGTAAATAAGGAGGGATGGCTCTTACTTAGCTTTTGTTAGAATATCGGTGAGCAATTTGATCAGTTCACTAGTATATAGAGTTCGTTGACGCGCATTCGGTTATCGAGAATAAGACCCATGAAAAAGCTAATGAGATATCGTTAAAAGATCTGCGGGACATGGGCAGTAACCATAGGAGAGGAGACCGGTACTGAGTAATAAGGGTGTATTTTACAGAGTGGCCCAAGCAATAATGTATGAATTGCAATCATAAACGAACAAAATAGAAAGGGTAATGTGCCAATCGATTACCGAGGGGACATTATTTTTGAAAAACCTTTAGTTCCTTGCTAAATGCTTAAAATTAAAAAATAGGTAACACAATTGAGAGTAATAGTGTTTAATAATGGTGACATAGTGAGAAAACCTTATAAATGAAACTATGCCCAATACCTTTACAGATTACCACACTATCCCCAGTTGAGTGATTTGTTACCTGCTGTTCCTTAATCGGATGTTAAGAATATTAAGTCACCAGCGGCTCTCCAATATAACCTATTTGGTAAGTGACAGAATAATAGAAAACTAGATCGTAGATGAAATTTTGTATGACAATATTGAGTGAGGGATTAATTGAATTTTTCAGGAATAGAACTATCCAAGCGATATTGAATACGGTGGCTCCTCCTGGCAGTAAGATTCAGCAACAAAACATCATTCCAACAGGTAACAGGTTAACTACATGATACTTGCAGGCAATAAATATAGTTTAATTTATGTGTAAGCATGGACTAAGGGGAGTTTTTGTTTCTTTAGATCGACACATAGATCCTGAACATCCGCTTATAAAAACTGGTGGCTATTAAATACATATCTGATTTAAAATCCTAAATCCAAGAGGTATGTAGCGGTGGTATCTTCTACTAAATAGTAAATAGTTACTTATGAGAATAAAAGTGGAGGGTCCACTAAAAAATAAACACTTTCTGTTCAGATAGGTCACATTTTGTCAATTGAATACGGCATCCTGTGATTCGTCTCCCACCGTAGAAGCAATCAGAAAACTTCTCGGGGTAGCCAGTAACCTCCAGTAGAGCCATTTTTACTCCATCTGGAATAAGGTAGGCTGGTAATAGATAATTGTTAAGAGTGATTTTAACAGCATTGGAATAAGAAGTCCAAGGGAAAGGCAAACAAGATTGTATTTGTACAAACATGGGGTGAAAATGATGAAGTAAATAACAATCAATGGAGAGTATAGAGATGGGACCATGAAAAGTAGAGGGCATTATTGTGGTTTCTAAGTGAACGATAATTGGGACAAGTGGCTGGGAGGACTAAGCAACTTTTCTGTAAATGATCAAAAAAATATATAGGCAACTGTTAACACACCAAATGGGACAAAATGGAATACAGAGAAATTTGTGGAAAATGCTTTACAAATGTGAAAATGGATGGTAACTCTATGTCTTTTAACTGTTTAGAATCAGTCCTGAAGAAGGTGTACTAAAAGAGAAACCGAAACGCCGCGTCGACTTTTGTGATTCTTCCTGTTTTTAATTTTTAATTGTTTTGTATAAAGAGAGTACAATTTTTTATTCTATGTCAAGTATTAATGTCCAATCGGACATGCTTTTTTAATTGTGTTGTAATGATTATATGAATTGTTAAATTGATTGTGTTAATAAATTTGATAACAGAGTTTTACCAAACATGTGTTGCAAAAAGCCTCAAATGATTAATACAGCCTAAAGTTTTTGTTGTAAATTGTGCAAGTTTAAAACTGTCCCCCTTGAGATACGGTCTATATTGTATAACACTACACTGTACCTTTGCCTTTCCCGCCCATGAATTTGGCATGCTGTTCTTAGTTAAACATCTTCAGTAGCAATACTGGAACCGGACATATCCCTTGTGGTCCATTTGGTGAATGGGACTTTCCTTCTTTTTGATACGTGTTTTCCAATAGTCCAATATTGTATTTGGTATTCATTGGAATACATTTTTTGGTCTTATCGTCCATTGTTTAGAGTGGAATTGATTACCTATTCATTCGACAGTTGTCTGTTGTCTTCGCGATTTAGGTATAGTACCCGTTTTTCCTTAATCGACAAGGGTTTCTATTCTCCTCATTTGTGCTGATTTTGGGCACTCATATTCTTTCATTATCTGCGATTTTCAGATAGAAATGCATGCCTATCACATTTGTGTCCTTGTACCACTGTTTTTGTGATTTCTTTTTCATTCAATCCAGGTCTACATATAAATTATCATCATTATTAATTCCTGACGGCGCCTTAGTTCTCAATCTTATTATATAGCATGATTCTATCCATTGAAGTTTTCGTTATCCTGTCTCCACCACATTCTGATGTTATCACTGCATGAATTTCAAAAAGATCATAGCTTTCCAGCTACTATGTTGGAATTGGGCCATGTGTTTTGCTGTTGCATATGTCATATCCTTGTTTTTCACGACCCTTATGTGTTCCAGGATTCTTTTTTTCAACATGCAAATGGTGCGCCCTATACATTGTGACCACAATTGCATTTGATGACATATATCACACATTTAGTTGTGTACGTGATTGTTTGGTTTATTACTACTGTTTTTTCATCATGATCTTGAAATTGTCTCTGATTTGTCCATATTTTGCAGGCTTTGCAGCTGTTGCATTTCACAAAGCCTCTTTGTTGATCCCAGAGGAAGTTTGATTTTGGACTTTCTCAGAAGTGACTCTTCACTAGTTGATCTTTTAAAGATTTAGTTTTACCATATGTCACCAATGACCTGGACTCCAGTAGTGAGCCGATATCTGGGTTATTCGCAATTAGATGCCAGTATGTCTGTATCTTGCATATCAGCTACTGCAGCCTTGATCACGGTGGGTCATCTGCTGTCAATTGCTATTTTAATTACTTTCCCAACTTAACCTCTCCTGGGAATTCTGGTACTTGTAGTATTGTTATTATTTCAAATCAAAGTGCAGGGGCCATTGTCCTGGTCTTGGCCCTTGATTTGCACCTGCTGTGCATTGCAGGAAGTCCGGAGACTATGCCATTAACCAATTCACCAATAAGGGCATAAGAATCACATGGGAGAAATTAAATAACGGGCGCTTTGTGAAACGTGTTCAAGGATAATTTGTATTCTATTTTAACATTGACATTAGTGGAGGAACCTCCCAGGTCTATTATAGATGCATTTAGTGCCATCTGTGCCTCAGTGGATAAAGGACTGAGACTTGCTAAAACAATAAAAATCAACCCCTCCCATAGGATGGTACGATCATGCATGCACTTTGGCCCACAAGAGGCTGACATTGCCACTCTCTAATTCTCCCTGCTGTAGGTAAATAATTCAGAGCGCCCAGTAGGTTTATAAAGATACCTTTGAGGCCAGGAGATCTGAATTAAGAAAGGCTGCCTAGGAGGATTTGGAAAAGTTTGCTAGTCTGAGGTAGAGCGCAGCCTTTTGGAAGATTGTAAATCAACCATTCTTCCTCTAGGCATGATAAATCAACATTAGACACAGTTATACCAGTGGAAGTCTGGGTTGACCATTTTAGTAATATTTTCAATCCTGGTAAGAAAGCTGTTGATACTGACCATGGAGAAGCAGTAACCCATAATTTAGGGATATATGATGCACTTAGTGAATCTATTGAATTCAATTATTGTATTGTTTCTAATAATCGATGCCCAGCTGGAAAGGCACCCACTCCAGATGGATTTTCATCTGAATCTTTTTAAAGAAAATATTCCACTCTAGGCTCCCATTCAACTAACATTGTTAAGGTATCTTTAAAAGGGGATTTTATTCCTACAAGGAGTGAAGCTGTAGTTGTCCATATCTTTAAAAAAGGAAACAGTAATTTGTTGGATTTTTACCACACGATTTCCCTCTGGGACAGCTGTCTTAAGGTAATGGGAAGGAACCCTTGCTTCCAAACTGAAAGTGTGAATGCAGGAAAATCAGTCCCTGATAAGAGTCCAGTAAGGATTCCGCCAAGGGTTTGGCATATGGAGCAGTGCCTAAACCTTCAGTTGATCATTTATAAATATGTAAAGGATAAGAGTAGTACATTCAACTTGTGTTTCTGAACCTCACTAGTGTCTTTGATTTGGTCAATAAGATGAAGATATGGGACAGTATGGTAGAATGGGATTCGATCAGGGCTTCATAGGGTTAATACAAAGGATGCATTGCGCAACTACAATAAGAGTTAGATATGGTAAGGAGGGTAATCACTCCCCAAATATTAATTCCCTACTAGGCATCAGACAATGGTATGTTTTGGCACCACTCCTGCTCCTTGTCCATAGTAATGATTTTGATGCTCATCTAGCCATAGGATCACTGACATAATATCGATGTCATAAATATCGATGTAGCAAAATATCGATTAAAAAATATAGAATACCAAAATATCGACTTCCTATCTTCAAACAGATAAGTACAAAAATATTGAATAAAGAATATTGATGTAAAAAATATAGTTAGTCAAAATATCGAATTTTTTAAATATCTTAAAAGTAATGTAAAAGTAATGAAATAATAAATATAATTAACTTGAACATACTTAAAATACTTAAAGAACCTTAACATTAATAAATAATTAATTAAAGTTAAAAATAAATAAACATACAATTACATTTTTTAACACATATATATATATATATTCACTGAAAAAACCATAGGTTTCACACCAGTTATAGTTAGCTGAACATTTTACTCATACAAAACAATTGAAATTCCCACGTTATAGTTAGTTGGACTCACTATAACTCGCGCGCCCCCAATCCACTGCTGATGATGTCACATATTACATCATTCATGACATGGTCAGTGACATCACTGATGACATCACTGATGACATCTCAAATGACATCACTGATGACATCTCAAATGACATCACTGATGACATCACCGATGACATCATCCAGTGACTGTGTGTTTCTGTAAAGTTTAAATATGTTTTACATATTCAAGAATGAGTGGGTGTATAAGTGTCTGGATGAAGGATTTAGTTGGTGCGTGACTGACTGTATGAGTGAGTGATTAAATGTGTCTTACTGAATGCATGGGTTAGTGACTAAACTGTCTGAATGTGTGCATCAGTATGTCTGTTGTTGTGTAAGCTGCTGCATGTGTTGATCAGTATCTATATGACTGGTTATATGGGTTATTGATTGGTTGCCCAAATATTTGTATGTGAGGGTGAGTGTGTGTGTGGGTGGTTGGGAAGTGTGTGACTCTGTGCATATATGTGTGAGCAGTTGATTCACTTGGTATATGGGTTCAAGAGTGCATTAGAAAAGAGCTGTATGGGTGGTTGACTGTGTGCATGCGTGTGTTGGTGAGTGAATGGCTATCTCAGTGCTCCATGTCCAAGTAAGTACATATGTAAAACACAGTGCATGTGAGAGTTGGCATATATAAATGACTATACATGAGAGCCTGTGATTGCGTAAGTTACTGTATGGATCAATGTGTACTTGTATCAGTGATTGTAAAAGAGAGTAAGTATGTGTTAGTATATGTTTGAATAAGTAACGTTTAGTGTGTAAAACTGCGTAGTTGAGGAAATGGGAGTGTGATTGATTCTTTGCATAACTGACTAGGTATGTGAGTAACTCTGTGGATGAGTGTCAGCGTGTGAGTGTCTGTATAGGTGTATGAGTGGATATGACAGTGTTCTATTGATGAGTGACTGTATGTATGAGTGATTGTATGGGTGAATGAGTGGATGTGTGTGTAGACCTAGAAATCAGTTAGTGCGTATGTAGTTACTGGTATTGGTGTGTCAATAATTTCAGGAATGGTAGTTCGTATTTAACACTGGGTGTATCAAAGGTTAGATTAGAGTGTGAGGAGGTGCATCGTATTATCACATGGATGATGTCATCAGTGATGTCATTTGATATGTCATCAGTGATGTCATCAGTGATGCCATTTGAGATGTCATCAGTGATGTCATCAGTGATGTCACTGACCATGTCATGAATGATGTAATATGTGACATCATCAGCAGTGGATTGCGGGCGCGCGAGTTATAGTGAGTCCAACTAACTATAACATGGGAATTTCAATGGTTTTGTATGAGTAAAATGTTCAGCAAACTATAACTGGTGTGAAACCTATGGTTTTTTCAGTGAATTTGAAAGGTTTTTTAAATGCTAATTCCTAACTATAACGAGTGTGAAACCTATGGTTTTTTCAGTTAATTTCGAAGGTTTTTTAAATGCTAATTCCTAACTATAACGATTGTGAAACCTATGTTTTTTTAAGTGAATTTCAAAGGTTTTTTAAAAGCTAATCCCTTTGTATATCGACTTTGTAACCTACGATTTTTTTTATTAGCTGTTTTTTACAACAATTAATTATATATATATATTTTTTTTAATTATTTGTTCAATGTATATATATTTTCTTACATTTTTTCCTGGTGCGCTCAGGGTGCGCGCACCGGTAAGCTTACGGTACCATTTTGTCTTGGAGCGCTCAGTGTGCGCGCACCGGTAAGCTCTCCTAAGAGCCCACCGAGAGAGCTATTTATGCGTTCGTAAAAAAAAAATATGTATGAAAACTAAATAATAATGCAAGACATTTAGTACCATACTTATAAAAGCAGTATTTTTGATTTACGAAATGAAAATGATTTTGCATTTCCGTAAAGCTATCAAAACGTCACTCAGGCGCGCCGCGTAAGCGCACCCGGAAGCACCTACGTTCGCGCCGCGTAAGCGCCCCCGGAAGCGCTCCGGTGCGCACAGCGTAAGCGCGTCAAGTCATGTGACCTTAAAATACCTCTTTTCATTGGTGGCTAACAGTTTTTTTTTACAAAGAATGAAATCCCCACCCATTTCCTTCACTTCTTCTTTCACTTTTGTGACTGCAAGACCTGTCTTTTTGCTCTTGAATCTTTGTTGGATAATCATGGCTGCCAGAGCATCCAGCAGCGAAGATGACACAGAGGGATTTATAGATGAAGAGGTTCCTCAGCCTAGAGTTAAGGAACATTTTATCTGGAAATGTTTTGATGTTCCTTAGGGACGGAAGAAAGTAAATGCTCCAAAGGTGGAGTGTAAGATCTGCCATACTGTGCTTTCCAGAGGAGACCCCACAAGGAAGTACAGTTTTGGTAATTCTTCCCTGATTCGCCACGTGGAGAGAAGGCATCACCAGAACTATGCCCGGGAGAGTGTCAGGGCTCTGGCACGAGAGGCTCCCAGGGATGGTGCCTCTACTTCAACCGGAGGACCAACTACATCAGTGAGGGTGCGACCAGAAGCGCTGATCCCTAATATTCAGCCTGCTTTTAATGAAGCCGTAATTAAATGCAGACAATGTGATCAGCTACTTTGTTATGGGGAACAAAGTGTTATGCTCATGGTTCGAGCATTAGAGAACCACCGCTGCCGTCCCCCCGTTTTTGCTCCTGTTGAGCAGTTTCCCATTCCCTGTTTTTGTTTTTGTTCACAAAAAAGGAAAAAAGAAGAAAAAAAAAGTTCTTTTCTGAACTACCTCCAATTCTCATCAAAGAGCTGTATTCTTAAAAAAATGAAAAAGAGTAACTGAAGCGGAGTGCAGTGAGAGAGGAGAGGAAAATGAGTGAGAAAGCAAAGAAAGGGACGAGAGGGGAAGGAAAGTGAAGTAGGGGGACTGAAAGAAGGTGAGTGTGGGGAAGGAGAGTGAGGAGAAGGAGAGTGAACATGGGGAATGTGGATAAGTGAAGAAAATGTAGTAAAAGAACGGTGGTGTGGAAGGGTAAGAATAGAGCAGTGATGTTTAGGAAAGAGTGGAGATACAGACTGGATAAAGACAATTGAGTGTGAGACAAGATGAGTAAAGCAGTGAAGAAACAGAGAAAGTGAAAGAAAAAGTAAGAGTAGAAGACTGACGGCCTCATTTATGAGGCCATGACGTCACTTTTACGCCACCGGTGCGTCACTTTTTGTGACGCACCAGTGCTGTAAAAAATGCACCTTGTTGACTCATATTTACAAAGTGACACATCTAGGTAGATGCGTCACTTTGTAACCCCTGCGCCACATTATACCTGCGCCAGGTGTAATGTATGCAAAGGGGGCGTATTGACGCAAGAAAGGGTCGTAGAAGTGACGCAATGAAATCTACGAGGTTTCACTGCGTCACTTTTAGGATACCATTGCGTCAAAATCTTGCACCTGCCTCACAGCAGGCGTAAGACTGATGCAGGCCCTTTCACATGGGGCTGGCCCCATGTGAAAGGATGCATTGCTGGAGTTGCGTCACTTTTGTGACACACTCCAGCAATGCATCACTTTTGCGCTTACAGATACGTCAGAAATACTGACGTATCTGTAACTCCTTGCGACATAATGCGTCATACATTAAATATGACGCATGAGTAGAAGACTGAAGGTCTCATTTATGAGGCCATGCGTCACTTTTACGCCACCGGTGTGTCACTTTCTGTGACGCACCAGTGGTGTAAAAAATGCACCTTGTTGAGTCATATTTACAAAGTGACGCATCTAGGTAGATGCGTCACGTTGTAAACCCCTGCGCCACATTATACCTGCGCCAGCTGTAATGTATGCAATGGGGGCGTATTGACATAAGGAAGGGTCGTAGAAGTGACGCAGTGAAATCTATGAGATTTCACTGCGTCACTTTTACAACGCTGTTGCGTCTAAATCTTGCGCCTGCCTCACAGCAGGTGTAAGACTGACGCAGGCCCTTTCACAAGGGACTGGCCCCACGTGAAAGGATGCATTGCTGGAGTTGCATCATTTTTGTGACACACTCCAGCAATGCATCACTTTCCTCTAAACACTCTACTTTATTTTTTTACTTTATATTTTTTACACTGTTTTTCCCCGTGGTGCGCTCAGGGTGCGCGTACCGGAGAGCGCACCCGGGAGCGCACCCAGCGCTTACCCCGCGAAAATGTAAAAAAAAAAAAAGTTTTTTTGCCCTTCAGGGTCCTTCTAGGCCCCCCTCAGAATACCTAGGGGGTCAGGGGGTGTCTACTCTGCCCCCTTTTAATTATTTCCCCCTTTATTTTTCACCTCTTGTGTCTCTGTTCTTCAGAGTCACAAGATGGCGGACTATGCAGACCATTTAGAATGTTTACAGACACCCAAGAGCCAATTAGCTTTTGAAATTTACAACCAATTAAAATGTTTCTTTGGTTTTGAATTTGTGTGTGATGAAGTTTCATTGGTTTTCTACTAATGAAATGGTTTTCTAATGAGAGGGAAACACAGCCATTTTGTGATAGTACTCTTTGAGGTACATTTGTGAGGAATTTTTGGTGTTCTATTTCTGGTGTGAAATTTACACAGTACTAACTCTTCTACTGCTTTCTAAAAGGTGAGTTGTTAATTTGTAAGGGGAATTTAATACTTGATAAAGCTAGTTTAATATTATCTATTACTAAAAACGATAAATTAAAGTGATTTTTTTTCTACAATTTACAGCAAGAAATTTGAAAAGAATATGGATCTCAATGAGGACACCGTTAATATTAATTTTGAAATTTCTGCGACTTTTGTTGAGGGGCGTTTTATTGAGGTCTTACATGATCCTGTTGATAACACTATCAATGAAGAAGACCTTTTTTTGAGAGGAGATGGAATGGATGATTTTAATGATGAGACTTTGGATGCTGAATTAATGGAATGTTTGGACTATATTGAGTTCCAGGAGTCATGTATGGAGACTTCTGATGAGGAGATTCCTGATCAGTTAATGTTAGAAGTTCTTCTAAATTATGAAAATTCTGAACAATAAATTTATATTTAGAAATTATAAATTGTTTGAGACATTTTTTATTGTTCTACTTGTAATTTATGAGATAGTAGTGAAATGATTGTGGTATAAAGTGAGACTTATAGTATAGAGTGCAACATTTCTGTGTTACATAGTAAGTTTACTCACAGTTACTTCCCTTCTCCCACTATATTTTCTCCAATGTGCATTTCACATCTCTTCTTCATCTCATGCCTTCTTTCTCTCACTGTCTCTCTCTAATGTACAATATTGCCGCCATTTTTTGTATTTTCAGAAGACAGTGAAATGTAATGCTCCAAAGGTGGAGTGCAATATCTGCCATACTGTACTTTCCAGAGGAGACCCCAGAAGGAAGTACAATTTTGGTAATCCAACTATGATTCGGCACGTGCAGAGGAGGCACCCCCAGAACTATGCCCGGGAGAGTGTCAGGGCTCTGGCATGAGAGGCTCCAAGAGATGGTGCCTCTACTTCAACTGGAGGAACAACTGCATCGGTGCGGGGGCGACCAGAGCAGCTGATCCCAAATATTCAGCCTGTTTTTAATGAGGCCTCCATCAAATGCAAAAATTGTGATGCCCTACTTTGTTACGGGGAACAAAGTATTATGATCATTGTTCGAGCATTAGAGAACCACCGCCGCCGTCCCCAGTCCTAAATTTAGTGAGAGAGGAAAGTAAAATGAGTGAGAGAGCAAAAAAAGGGACGAGAGGGGAAGGGAAGTGAAGTAGGGGGATTGAAAGAAGGTGAGTGTGTGAGTATAACTAAGTTATAGGGAGTGAGCGTGACAGAAGAGGAGTGGGAGACTAAAGAGACAGAGAGAATGAGACTAACAGAGAGAGAATGAGGTAAGGGGAGTGTAGAACTAAGAAGCTAGAGGTAGTAAGACAAGGAATTAGTGAAGTGGATTAAGGAGAGTAAGGGAAGGGAAAACAGTGAAAGAGCAAAGGATGGGAAGAGAGAGGAAGGAATGTAAAGGAGAAGGTCTGAAAGAAGATGAGCGTGGGAGTATGGCTCAGTAATAGGGAGTGAGCATGATAGAAGAGGAGTGAGAGACTAAGAGGACGGAGAGAATGGGGGTAACACAGAGAGAGTGAGAACAGGGGAGTGTACAAATAAGAGGACAGAAGGAGTAAGAGAAGGAGTTAGTACAGTGGAATAAGAAAGTAAGGGAAGAGAAAAGAGTGAAGGAGCAAAGGAAGGAAAGAGAGAGGAAGCAAACTAAACGAGAAGGTCTGACAGAAGGTGAGTGTGGGAGTATAGCTGAATTATAGGCAGTGAGTGTGACAGAAGAGAAGTGAGAGACTAAGGGGATGGAGATAATGAGGCTAACAGAAAGAGATTGAGGGAAGGGGAGTGTAGAAGTAATAAGACAGAGAAAGAAAGAGAAGTAGTAAGTGAAGTGGAGTAAGGAGAATAAAAGAAGGGAAAAATATAAAACAATGAAGTAAGAGAAGAGAGAGGAAAGAAAATAAAGGAGAAGGCCTGTTTTTCCCTGTGGCGCGCTTCAGGGCCTCATTTATAAGGCCATGCATCACTTTTACGCCGCCGGTGCATCACTTTTTGTGACGCACCAGTGGTGTAAAAATTGCACCTTGTTGAGTCATATTTACAAAGTGACGCATCTAGGTAGATGCGTCACTTTGTAAACCCCCCAAGGAAAGGTCGTAGAAGTGATGCAGTGAATTTTTGGAGAGTTTACTGCATCACTTTTAGGACACTGTTGCGTCAAAATCTTGCGTCTGCCTCACAGCAGGCGTAAGACTGGTGCAGGCCCTTTCACATGGGACTTGCCCCATGTGAAAGGATGCATCACTGGAAAATATTTTGGGTAATAGAGAAAGAGTGAGAAAAGGGGAGTGAATAAATTAGAGGACAGAGGGTTTGAGAGAAGGAGTTAGTGAAGTCGAGTAAGAAGAGTAAGGGAAAGCAAAAGAATAAAAGAGCAAAGGATGGGAAGAGAGAGGAAGGTAAGTAAAGGAGAAGGTTTCAAAAAAGGTGAGTGTGGGAGTATGGATGAGTTATAGGTAGTGAGCGTGACAGAAGAGGAGTGAGAGTCTAAAGAGACGGAGAGAATGAGGCTAACAGAGAGAGAATGAGGTAAGAGGAGTGTAGAAGGAAGAGGACAGAGGGAGAAAGACAAGGAATTAGTGAAGTGGAGTAAGGAGAGTAAGGGAAGGGAAAACAGTGAAGGAGCGAATGATGGAAAGACAGAGGAAGGAAAGTAAAGGAAAAGATCTGAAACAAGGTGAGTGTAGGAGTATGGCTGAGTTATAGGGAGTGAGCATGATAGAAAAGGAATGAGAGAATAAGAGGACAGAGAGAATGATGCTAACAGAGAGAGAATGAGGTAAGGGGAGTGTACAATTAAGAGGACAGAAGGAGTAAGAGAAGACAAAAGAGTGAAGGAGGTAAGGAAGGAAAGATTGAGGAAGCAAACTAAAGAAGAAGGTCTGAAAGAAGGTGAATGTGGGAGTATGGCTGAGTTATAGGCAGTGAGCGTGACAGAAGAGAATTGAGAGACTAAGGGGATGGAGAGAATAAAGCTAACAGAAAGAGATTGAGGGAAGGGGAGTGTAGAAGTAAGAAGACAGAGGGACTAAGAGAAGGAGTTAATGAAGTGGAGTAAGGAGAGTAAAGGAAGAGAAAAAAATAAAACAAAGAAGTAAGAGAAGAGAGAGGAAAGAAAGTAAAAGAGAAGGCCTGAAAGAAGGTGAGTGTAAGAGAAGAGTGTGAAAAAAGGGAGTAAATGTGGGGATTCAGAATAAGGGAGGCAAGCACATTAAGGGAACAGAGCTGTAGGAATATCAAAGAAGAGTAGTGAGGATATGGAAAACAGTATAGAGAAAATAAATATTGTACATCAAACTTACCTTATAAGTAATGTCAACTTAGTTTTATATTTTCATTTAAATTTATATCTGTGAAAGACAAAACAAAATAAGTTACAATATTTATAATATATATTTTACAATACAAGAGACAAAGTAGGAGATTAACAAGGGTGAGGGAGGGTGAGTGAAGGGCAGGGAGGTAGATGAAAAAGGGAAAATAAAGAGAGGATAAAAGCAAATGAGCTTGAGACAAAGGAAGTGAAGGAGTGAAAATATAGAGGTAGTGAAAGAAAGAGTGACAGAAAGGAACTGAGTAAGAGAGCAAATAAAGGTAAGGAAGGGAGTGTGGGTGAGTTTTAGGGAGTAAGCATGACGGAAGAGGAGTGAGACAGTGAGAGGATCCAGAGACTGAAGCTAAGAGACAGGCTGTGAGGGAAAGGGAGTGAGGATGTGAGAGGACAGAGGAAGTGAGAGAAGGAGTGAGTGAAGTGTAATAAGGTGAGTGAGAGAAGGGGAATTATTGAGGGATCAAAGAAAGGAAACAAGGGGAAGGGGAGTGAAGTAGAGTGACTGACAGCTGGAAAAGTGGTGGATGGGAGAGAGGGAAAGGGCCGTGAAGGAGTGGTTAATGAGAATAAGTGAGGAAAATGGAATAAGGGAAGGGAGGTGAGGGAGAGTGAAAAAAGGCCAGTGAGGGTGAGTTAAGAGGAGTGATAGAGGGTGGAAATAGGTAAGTGAGCATAAGAGAATGGGAGAATAATATATATTTAATAATAGAAAATACAAAATAATTTCAACAACATGTTAAATGGTTTATTTTTGCTGTTCTCAGAATATATTGAATTTCACTTAAAGCAGTGACTTCAACAGTACTCATCATATAAGAGCGGGCAAAAAAAACCACAATCAAAATGATTGTGTTTAAAAAACCCATTGAATAATTTCTTAAATAATGTAAAATTTTAAAAACCATATCTAAACTCACTTTTGATCCATCCACTTTTCCACGAGGCCAAATAGTATATGGAAAGTCCTTTTCTATAGAAATTAGTCCAGAGTATTCTTAATGTCTCATTTACCCGACTTTCTGAAAGAAAATCTCCAACATCTTTTGCATTATGAAACAAGAGTTTTACTTCCACCTCTAGCTTACTTTTTATAAATATTTTCTATAATACTCACAGCACACACTATGTGATATGTGATTCTCTATGAGAACTACATGTTTTTAATTATCTTCATCACTCTCACTCGGAAAGTAATTTTGAACAGCAAACTAAGTTATATTAACTGCTGCAATCTTCATAGGCCAATTACCTTCCCTAAAATTTCGGTTGTAAGAACACTAGGTAAGAATTTAGTAAGTCAGAAGGCAAACGTTGTTTGAAAGTCAATTGAGTATCATTACAGAGCTTCCAACCTTTTTCACATTTTAAATAACATGTGTAATTTCCTGATGTTGTTGAAGGACCATCATGGTAAATAATTGCTGCAGTTGTAAAGGTTCTTCCTGAAATTGATAATTGAGAAGCCACAAAATTTGTAATTAATGTTGTCATTTTAGTTCAACCAGGTCTACATCGTTGGAACATTAAAATAACATACTGTCCATATCTTATTAAAAATAAAGTTGATAGCATTTCAGATTTACATTGACTACAGACCATGTTTTTGATTTGCTTCTCTAACTAGATTATTAAAAGACACTGATTTGCAGTCTGGTAAAGTCAAATATATAAATCTTTCAGTGTCTACTGTAGTACTACTTGAAAAGGAGCAATTGTCACAGTCATGTTGCCATTTATAAGAAAGGCCAAAAAGATTTTCTACATCTACTCCTTCATCTTGCAAAACAACAAGCATATACATTAGAAATTCCTGACAATCTTGCAGAATATTCTGTGAAAATTGATTTAGACCAGAACATTCGAATTTCAGAAACACTTTGTATTTTTGTTTTATCACTGCTACATTTCTCTAATACAGAATTTAATAAACAACAAAGTGTTTGATCACGATTTTCAGCAATCTGTTCTTTTACAGTTTGGAGAAAAAAACAACATTAACCACTACATTAGCATAGCAGTTGACACCAGAACTATTTTCAAACTGAAATCCAACAACATCTTTAACTGAATCCATTTCCTTTCTGCTTACAATTACTGTTTCATCTACATTTTTTCTTTTTGCTACAACTTCACTACAATTTTTCTCATTTCTTCTTTTTCGGCCTACCACACGCTTTTCAAACAGAGGATATTGAGGTAAATTAGGAGCATACTCTCTTCTTAACCTATTATATTCTTTTACACAATTTAGATCTGCATTAATCTTGGTCTCATCAAAATCAATCAAGTACAATCCAGATAAAGTTCTGACTCGAGATAAAGCAACATATGCCATGCCCTCCTTGAACACAGAATTTCCAATATTCACCAAAGCACTATCAACAACTTAAACCTTGAGATTTATGAATAGCTACTGCATATGCCAAAGAAACAGGAAACTGTTTTCTGCGGACATATAAATCTTTCACTAGCAAAAAGCGAGCAGAACAACGACTGATTTGTTGTACTTCTTCAATACCATCAAATTTAATTTTTATAATTTCAATTCCATCTCTATTTCGGTAATTCACAAAATTCACAACATGACCCATTGCTCCATTTACTAAACCTCTTTCCACATGTAAATTACGTCGTAAAATTATATGACAATTTAAAGATGCATACAGAGTCTTTTCTATACCAGCAGTTTTAGATATTGTCTTCTTTAAAGAATCCAATTTTGTTTTAAACTTTTCTGACAAAATAATAGTGGCTCCTTCATGTTCTATTTTATCAATAGCTTCCAGTTTCACAATCTCTTGATTTTCCAACTTTAACATTTTGGTGTTGAAGATTGAACATTCTTGCAGAGTTGGCATCAAGCATATGACTGATTTGTTTTCAGGAATTTTCTTAAAAATATTCTCTGGGACAATATTTTCCTTTGGAAACAAATTTGAAATTAATGGTCCATGTAAAGCTACTTTGCCATGCTCAGTTAGTTTTCCAATTCTTACATCTTGTAGAATATTTTTATAATCTTCATCCTTTGCCTGTCGCATATTTTGAAGTAGTTTTGCATATTTGAAATTTAGCCATATGTCAACATTTCCAATGCTTCCTAAGCACTTCCTGGTATCTTCATGCGTAAGCATTTTAAACACTGGCTGTCCTTTCACTGGAGTTAGTTGCAGTAAATCTCCAAAAACAATGATGTGTTTGCCTCCAAATAACACATCATAGTCTGTTTTAAGAATTTCTTGCATTCTTAAATGCACAAAAGCAAGCATTACATTTGATACCATGCTTACTTCATCAATGATAAGAAGTTTCATTTTCTTTAGGACTCTTGAAACTCACAACAAGCTTCTCCAGATAGCTTGTGTTATTGTAATTTGTTATCATGCTCCACTGGCAGCATCAATAAGCGATGTAAAGTAATCCCTTTAATGTTGTGTGCTGCCAACCCAGTTGGAGCAGTAACAACACAAGAGAGCGATGACTTCGTTGTTTTCTGAAAATATGTTGCAATCGCTTTAATCAGGAAACTTTTCCCAGTTCCTGCTTCTCCACTCACATACAGTCGGATAGGTACAAATGATGTACATGAGCACTCTTTTTTTCTCATGAGATAAACCATGCTCAATTTGTTCTGTGACTTGGTCATATATTTGTCTCTGCTCAACGTTTAGTTCTTTTTCCAAATCTTCTAAGTCAACTCCATCCTCCTGAGCTTGTTCCATGGCTCTTTCAACTTCATCCATGGCAGTGGGAGCTTCATTTTGTATAATTGATCCTCCTAGTGGATCCTGACTCAATGAAGCAGAACTCTGACTGTCTTGAGAACTGTCTCTAGCAATCTCTGCTGCAATTGTAGCTTCTTGCTGTATTTCCTCGTTTAACATTTGCAGATAATTTGAAAAAACAGGACATTCTATCGTATCCTTGGTTGCATTGAAGGAATCTTCATAAGTAAAAAAATCTCCAAGTAGTTCCTCTTCTCTATGCCAAGGCTTAAAGAGTTGTAAAAGAGCTAAGTAATAAAATTCCCTTTTGTCTGGAGAATCACAACTCAATTTTCGATGATTAATCAAATGACCTTTTCTTTGTTTCACTAGACAGCCTTCACAACCAATTACAGCATATACACCTTTATTGATGTCTTCTGTGACGTTCTTTTAAAAAATGTAGGTTCGCAGAACTTCATAAAGACAAGCGTTCTCAAGGTGAGTACTTCTATTTGGATAGTATGTATCCAACATGTTTGCCTTCAAAATATCTGTACTGTCTGGTTCTTTCTCCGCCAAATACTCTATTTCTTGTACAGATTTCAAAACTCGGTTTCGTGTTGCAGCAAGACCTAGAGTCACCCAAATGATGGTTCTAGATTTGGCATATAGACTTGCTGATGACAACTGATCAGAACATTCATACGCTCCAATTTCTCGATGCGACAACATCTGCAGACTGTAACTGTATAATTTCTTGCTTAGACTCTTTTCATGTGAAATTTCCTCCCACATTTCCTTCAGTTCCGTCTTTTCTGATTTTGTGATGTAAGCCGTCACATATCGAGCCACAGCAGTAGAGTTGTCAGCCACATATTGAATATCCATGTTAGCATCCCACATGGACAAAATAACTGGGTTGTAGTCATTTATGAATTTGGATTCCTCATTTCTTCTTAGGTTGTATTTATTTTTGGGTGATTTTCTTGTCACAGTATGTCGCAGAGAAGACATAAAATTGTTGACTCTTCCTTTCGATGTTACTGGACGTGGAAATGCAAAACGACATTTCGTGTAGAACTTGTCCTTGGATTTGTATTTTCGACGACAGTATTTCCCACAACGATGACTTTGAAAGCGTAAAACTTGGTGTCTTAAATTGTTTTCTTCTGTACTTTTTGGAACAGCACATGTAGAATACTGATCAATGAAACTCATCACTTTCTCATCTGAATCTGTTCCAAATTTAGGTGCATCTTTAATCCATAGCAGCATATGTATATGAGGAGCACCTCTTGCTTGATACTCCTTTCTCCAAAAGAAATCCAACACCTCTCCAAGCGGAGGATTTTTTTTGTTTGTAATAAAATACATCATAGTTTCAAACCTATGATTGAAATACCTGCATACATTAACTGGATCCAAAGAGCACAGTTCTCCAGGTGTCTTATATTCAATATTTTAAATGTTTTTATTTGCCTCTCGTGGAAATTCAAGTAAGTCTTCCCAAGCATACTCAGCACAGCTAAGAGTGAGGAACCATGTAGGAGTTCCTGTGATAGTGACCACAACCCTCTATCCCTAACCCTCATCCCGCCTTGGCATGTCAGGAAGCCAGCTAAGGCTGCCCATTTGTGGAAAACATTCCACGAATTTGTTCCCTCCAACTGTGGCAGGCGTTTGAAATGGGCTAAAGCAGCAATGGATGAGGAAAGGATGGCACAAGCAGGGTCCATAATGACTGCGGTGGGTCTACGCCTTGATGAACTTGGAACTAATACTGCAGCTGTTTTAACGATATTTACAGAAATTACTGCTGCATTAAGCGATCTCTTTATTATTCCCCATACCTGTGCGAGGTTCCCAGTGAAAGGTGTTTCTAAGTCAAGAGATAAGTGGTATTCCACTGAATGTCGGGCTGCTAAGGGGGAACTCATTTCTGCAGTGAAGTCCAAGGACCCAGCCAATATCAGATCTGCGAGGCAACTTTACAAAAAATCTGTGGCTAAGGCCAAGGAGGCCCATGATTACAACTTTTGGAAGGAGCTAGCGGAGGCGAGCTCTATGAAGGACTCCAAGGGGTTTTGGGATCTATTGAGAGCTAGGAACAAGCCTATCGAACAACAACTTACCTGCAACATTCCTGGTGACGTTTGGTTCGCTCACTTTTCAAAGCTTTACTCTGTCGCACTGGGTTAACCCCAATTAAGCAAGGGTTCCTTGATTAGTTTATCAGCCACTTCCATAACTAATGACTGTCCCTTTAGTATTAAGGAAGTAGAAAGGGCGATCAAGTGTATTGTATCCAACAAGGCTGCAGGCCCAGATGGAATCCCGGGTGATTTGTTGAAGTTAAACTCACTACTGTGGAGTAGATTAATCGCTTCACTTTTGAACGCAGCTGTCCTGGGAGCCCCTCTCCCTGACTCCTGGCGGGGCGCAGAGGTCGTCCCTATTTTTAAGAAAGGCTGTCGGGACGACCCAGCAAATTATCGCCCAATTAGCCTGCTTGATTCAACCCAAAAAGCTGCGGGCAAAGTGGTTTTGGGTAGGATTTTGCAGTGGGTGGAGGAAAATCAGGTTTTGTCAGATTTCCAGGCGGGTTTTAGGTCAGGGACAGGTACAATTGAGCAGACATTCCGCTTCTTAATGTTATATTGGAAAGTGGTCGTACTGGGAGGAGGCAGCTTGTATCTAGTCTTTATAGACCTGCGAACTGCTTTCGACCTGGTCCCGCGGGCCCAATTGTGGAAAGTCCTAGACGGGTTGGGTATACCTGCCTATTTATTGGCCTTGCTCACTAAGTTTCACGAAAGCAACTTTGCCCAGATCAGATGGGGTCTCCAGGGGGAAAAAACATCTCGTATCCCTGTAGATAGGGGCGTCCGCCAGGGTTGTGTGCTTGCCCCCACTCTGTTCTCTCTTTATGTGAACGGAGTGGTGGAGCATCTTCTGCAGCAACCATCTGATGCACCTTCCTTGGCCGGTAGGAAAATACCGACGCTCCTATTTGCCGATGACACCCTTCTGATCTCAAAATCTCCATCTGGCATCCAGAAGTTGCTTTCTAGTTTCAAGGGCTTCTGAGATAACAGGGGCCTGTCTATAAATACAAGCAAGACCAAATTCCTTGTCATCAACCCCCCTAGGAAATCTGTCCTCCCCCCTGCTCTGGACTGCGTCCCACTTGAAAGAGTCAAAGAGTTTGACTACTTGGGTATAAGACTCTGCGACACCATGAGCTGGAAGGCACACCACCAAAAGGTGTTTCTGACCCATAAGAGGGTTGCAGGGGCTCTGCTTAATGAACAACGTGCCTCATCTCTTAAACCCATTGGGGCACTTCTGGATATCTATAGGACAAGGGTGGTGAGTGCAGCTTTGTATGGTGCAGAATTGTGGGGTGTACAGAGAGTTGATTCCTTAACCTCCCTTGAAAATAACTTTCATAAAGATCTCATGAAGTTACCCCACAGCACCCCTACACTCCCCCTCTTGATTGATGCAGGCACACACCCGATAGGTGAGCAAGCTAGGCTTCGTCCCCTCTTATTGTGGGCAAGGATATGGAATGTTCCAGAATTGTCCAGTTATGTCGACGCCCTACGAGAACTTCTATCTTCAACGAGTTGGCACAAGATAACCTGGCTTAGGGAGGTTAAGCGGCTTCTTTATGAATTGGGTCTAGGCGACGCTTGGGTTAACAGAACAGCTCCTACCAAGCAAGCGCTGAAGAAGGTTTACTGGTTATGGGTGGCTAATGCGAGAAGGTGCAACCCAAACCTATGCAGATCTGCTGCTCAGTTTCTTCTAATTAAGGAGCTCCCATATAGAGAATCTTACCTGGACTTGATTCACAACCCTGGAGATAGATCTTTGTATTTCAAATTCAGGGTGGGAGTCCTCCCCGTGGGGCTGTTTACTTCCACATGGAAACCACCATTGCAAACCATACCATTCTGCCCCTTCTGTGTCTTAAAGGTAGAGTCTATTGCCCATTTGCTGTTCGAGTGTCATGCGTATGCGGCCCCCAGGTCGAGATGGCTTAAGCCTCTATGCAGGAGCTTGGGTACCAGATCACACTTGGAAGCCCTACGCATACTATGTTCTGATGCCCGACCCTTTTTTGCTTGTTGTATGGCAAAATTCTTGGGCTGGGTCTGGCGAATAAGGTCTGCAAAGAAGCTATTAATTCAGTAAAGTCCTCCTTGCCTGCACGAGTCTTATGATCCGGTTAAATACCTATCTTTGTAAAGCCTCTATTGATTTGTAGGTTTTTTAATTATGTATCGTTAAATTGATTTTGAAGGTCCTTCCATGTTAATTGTTAAATGTTTTTATTGAATTGTTTTACTGTAATGCAATGCTTTTATGATATGTTTTTTTATATCGAAAAGTTGGAGGGAACAACTTCGTGGGATGTTTTCCACAAATGGGCAGGCTTAGCTGGCTTCCTGACATGCCAAGGCGGGATGAGGGTTAGGGATAGAGGGTTGTGGTCACTATCACAGGATGCTATGACTTCCATGTCTTGCAGGAATGGCCACAGGTTATAGTTCAACATGGTGTAGTCTATTCTGGAGGTATATCCCATTCTGTTATAGGTGTGGACACCCATAGGTCCTGAGCGTCTGGTGAACTATGCCGGTAAAAGTACAAGTAAAAAGGCCCCAACAGGTATTGGTGAAAATCGCCTTTAACACCTTCAGGTGGACGGGGGGCGGGCCAGCGGGGAGAGCGGACCGGATGCTGTCTCCGTGGTCTCGCAGGGACTCCTGGATGCTGGAGTCCCCGCACGCTCGCAGCCCCGCCGAGCCTCAACCCCTTACCTCCGCCTTGCTGCTCCTGAGCTCCTAAGTCCCGGTGAGTGAAGTACTGCGCACACCTGCGCGAAGCGGCACCCGCGTAGCGGGTGCGGCGAGGAGTTGGCTGGTTAAGGTCCTGAGCGTCTGGTGAACTATGCCGGTAAAAGTACAAGTAAAAAGGCCCCAACAGGTATTGGTGAAAATCGCCTTTAACACCTTCAGGTGGACGGGGGGTGGGCCAGCGGGGAGAGCGGACCGGATGCTGTCTCCGTGGTCTCGCAGGGACTCCTGGATGCTGGAGTCCCCGCACGCTCGCAGCCCCGCCGAGCCTCAACCCCTTACCTCCGCCTTGCTGCTCCTGAGCTCCTAAGTCCCGGTGAGTGAAGTACTGCACACATCTGCGCGAAGCGGCACCCGCGTAGCGCGTGCGGCGAGGAGTTGGCTGGTTAAGGTCCTGAGCGTCTGGTGAACTATGCCGGTAAAAGTACAAGTAAAAAGGCCCCCAGAATAATAAAATTGGCACCCAGACAAGAATATGAAATGCCGTTAGAGATGTTTAAAGGTTTCTTTTAATGGCATAAATTGAGATAGAATATCCAAAAAAGAGAAGCATATTTACAAGCTCGGTGCACAATCTTTACATAGCTGTGTGTTTAAAAGAAGACTTCTTTATAAATTGTTTTTTATGGTTGGATTTAATGCTGGTTTAGAAAGTGTGTAATGGTTTCATTGGACATGTAAAGATGCTCCTTTTTTTGAAGCGCCTTGTGCAACCTTTAGTATGGGTGGAAGCAGTGAATGCATGGAGAGGGATAGGAATAGCAGAGAGAAAACCATATGAAATGGTGTTGGAGATGCATAAAGTATTTCAGTAATGGTATCAATTGAGATGGAATATAAGATAAAGAGGGGCATATTTACAAGACTCTTGCGCAATGTTTCACATGGGTGCAAGCAGAAAATGCATGCAGAATAATAAAATTGGCACCCAGACAAGAATATGAAATGCCGTGAGAGATGTTTAAAGGTTTCTTTTAATGGCATAAATTGAGATAGAATATCCAAAAAAGAGAAGCATATTTACAAGCTGGGTGCACAATCTTTACATAGCTGTGTGTTTAAAAGGTAGACTTCTTTATACATTGTTTTTTATGCTTGGATGTAATGCTGGTTTAGAAAGTGTGTAATGGTTTCATTGGACTTGTAAATATGCTCCTTTTTTTGAAGCGCCTTGTGCAACCTTTAGCATGGGTGGAGGCAGTGAATGTATGGAGAGGGATAGGAATAGCAGATAGAAAACTATTTGAAATGGTGTGGGAGATGCTTAAAGTATTTCAGTAATGGTATCAATTGAGATGGAATATAAGAAAAAGAGGAGCATATTTACAAGACTCTTGCGCAATTTATAAAGAAATATAGCTTATAAATACACAGCTATGTTAAAGATTGCGCACGCAGCTTGTAATGCTGGTCCATAGATAAGTTTAAAGGTTTCTTTTAATGGAAAATGTATAAATTAAATTATGAAAAAAGATAAAAAATGCAATAGATCTCGCCCTCGGTGTCACATATACTGTTGGTAGAGACAGACATGGTACATTATATCTAAAATCCTATTAATTCATCTAAGATCACACTGTAAGTGAAGCTTGATTCACCCATCATTGTAATCTTAGGCAGAGTCACACATACTGTTGGCAGAGACACACATGGTACATTATATCTAACATTCTGATCATGTGCCTAAGATTACACTGTGACTGAAGCTTGATTCACCCATCACTGTGATCTTAGGGAGAGTCACACATACTGTCGGCAGGGACAGACATGATACATTATATCTAAAATCTTATTAATATGCGTAAGATCACACTGTGAGTGCAGCTTGATATAATGAGCAACTAGAGTGCTAACATTCAGAATTCATGGCAAATGTGTGACACATCTGAATGCCTTGTTGATGCAACTAAAGTAAAAAAGCATTGAAAATGCAATAGATCTCGCCCTCGGTGTCACACATATTGTTGGCAGAGACAGACATGGTACATTATATCTAATATTGCGTACACAGCTTGTAAATATGCCAATGAAACCATTAAATTATTGTTGGACCAGCATTAATGTCAAAAATTGCGCATGCAGCTTGTAAATATGCCTGTATGCAGAAGATCCAAGGTTTCGTCAATGCATTCCATATTTGTTCCATCTACTGTTTGAGAGTGACTTGTCTGCAGTAAACCATATACTGAAAAGTGGACCACAGCTACAAAATGTTTCGGCAAGGGATGTTATGGATAAAGTCAAACTGCAAGACAGTGTTTTGGAATCTCAGCTAATTAATCTCATGGCATGTCAGCGTGGTAGTAACGAGTATTGGTACCGTCGTCATGGGGAATTGAAATGTATGCTAAGAAACTTAGGAACTATAGACATCAACGCACTCTGCATGGAACATGATCTGAGACCAGCTAATGGTCGATCTAAATCCGACCCTATGGGTGTCCACATCTATAACAGAATGGGATATACCTCCAGAATAGACTACACCATGTTGAACTATAACCTGTGGCCATTCCTGCAAGACATGGAAGTCATAGCATCCTGTGATAGTGACCACAACCCTCTATCCCTAACCCTCATCCCGCCTTGGCATGTCAGGAAGCCAGCTAAGCCTGCCCATTTGTGGAAAACATCCCACGAAGTTGTTCCCTCCAACTGTGGCAGGCGTTTGAAATGGGCTAAAGCAGCAATGGATGAGGAAAGGATGGCACAAGCAGGGTCCATAATGACTGCGGTGGGTCTACGCCTTGATGAACTTGGAACTAATACTGCAGCTGTTTTAACGATATTTACAGAAATTACTGCTGCATTAAGCGATCTCTTTATTATTCCCCATACCCGTGCGAGGTTCCCAGTGAAAGGTGTTTCTAAGTCAAGAGATAAGTGGTATTCCACTGAATGTCGGGCTGCTAAGGGGGAACTCATTTCTGCAGTGAAGTCCAAGGACCCAGCCAATATCAGATCTGCGAGGCAACTTTACAAAAAATCTGTGGCTAAGGCCAAGGAGGCCCATGATTACAACTTTTGGAAGGAGCTAGCGGAGGCGAGCTCTATGAAGGACTCCAAGGGGTTTTGGGATCTATTGAGAGCTAGGAACAAGCCTATCGAACAACAACTTACCTGCAACATTCCTGGTGACGTTTGGTTCGCTCACTTTTCAAAGCTTTACTCTGTCGCACTGGGTGAACCCCAATTAAGCAAGGGTTCCTTGATTAGTTTATCATTAACAACAAGGGGTGGTGATTATCAGCCACTTCCATAACTAATGACTGTCCCTTTAGTATTAAGGAAGTAGAAAGGGCGATCAAGTGTATTGTATCCAACAAGGCTGCAGGCCCAGATGGAATCCCGGGTGATTTGTTGAAGTTAAACTCACTACTGTGGAGTAGATTAATCGCTTCACTTTTGAACGCAGCTGTCCTGGGAGCCCCTCTCCCTGACTCCTGGCGGGGCGCAGAGGTCGTCCCTATTTTTAAGAAAGGCTGTCGGGACGACCCAGCAAATTATCGCCCAATTAGCCTGCTTGATTCAATGCAAAAAGTTGCGGGCAAATTGGTTTTGGGTAGGATTTTGCAGTGGGTGGAGGAAAATCAGGTTTTGTCAGATTTCCAGGCAGGTTTTAGGTCAGGGACAGGTACAATTGAGCAGACATTCCGCTTCTTAATGTTATATTGGAAAGTGGTCGTACTGGGAGGAGGCAGCTTGTATCTAGTCTTTATAGACCTGCGAACTGCTTTCGACCTGGTCCCGCGGGCCCAATTGTGGAAAGTCCTAGACGGGTTGGGTATACCTGCCTATTTATTGGCCTTGCTCACTAAGTTTCACGAAAGCAACTTTGCCCAGATCAGATGGGGTCTCCAGGGGGAAAAAACATCTCGTATCCCTGTAGATAAGGGCGTCCACCAGGGTTGTGTGCTTGCCCCCACTCTGTTCTCTCTTTATGTGAACGGAGTGGTGGAGCATCTTCTGCAGCAACCATCTGATGCACCTTCCTTGGCCGATAGGAAAATACCGACGCTCCTATTTGCCGATGACACCCTTCTGATCTCAAAATCTCCATCTGGCATCCAGAAGTTGCTTTCTAGTTTCAAGGGCTTCTGCGATAACAGGGGCCTGTCTATAAATACACGCAAGACCAAATTCCTTGTCATCAACCCCCCTAGGAAATCTGTCCTCCCCCCTGCTCTGGACTGCGTCCCACTTGAAAGAGTGAAAGAGTTTGACTACTTGGGTATAAGACTCTGCGACACCATGAGCTGGAAGGCACACCACCAAAAGGTGTTTCTGACCCATAAGAGGGTTGCAGGGGCTCTGCTTAAAGTTCAAGTTCAAGTTCAGGCATTTGTAGAGCGCACTACTCACCCAGAGGGTCTCAAGGCGCTAGAGGGAGGGGTTCATTGTTTATCGAATAGCCAAGTTTTCAGTTCTTTTCTGAAGGAGATGTGATTTTGAGTAAGCGGAGGTGGGTGGGGAGTGAGTTCCAGGTCTTGGCAGCCAGGAAGGAGAAGGATCTGCCACCCATGGTGGTTTTTCGGATGCGCGGGACTGCGGCGAGGGCTAGAATGGATGATCTTAGTTGGCGGGTGGGATAGTAGAAGGACAGTCGCGAATTGAGGCATTCTGGTCCTAGATTATAGAGGGCCTTGTGTGCGTGGGTAAGAAGGCGGAAAGTAATTCTTTTGTTGACGGGAAGCCAGTGGAGGTTTTTTAAGTGACCGGTGATGTGCTCTTGGCGCGGGATGTCTAATATGAGTCTCGCTGATGCGTTTTGGATGCGCTGGAGCTTTTTCTGCAATTTTGTTGTAATTCCGGCATAGAGAGTGTTGCCATAGTCCAATCGACTTGTGACCAGTGCATGGGTGACAGTCTTTCTTGTTTCGAGGGGGATCCAGCGGAAGATCTTTTTGAGAATGCGAAGGACGTTGAAGCAGGAGGACGATACGGCGTTGACTTGTCTGGACATTGAGAGAGAGGAGTCTAGAATGAAGCCAAGGTTACGTGCATGGTCAGTGGGTGTGGGCGCTGATCCCAAAGCGGAAGGCCACCAAGAGTCGTCCCAAGCTGAGGGGGAGGAACCAAGGATGAGCACCTCAGTTTTGTCTGAGTTGAGTTTTAAGCGGCTCTGTTTCATCCATTCGGCTACTTCTTTCATGCCTTCGTGAAGGTTGTCCTTGGCGGTGTTGGGGTCTTTGGTGAGGGAAAGTATCAGCTGGGTGTCGTCGGCGTAGGAGATGATGTTGAGGTTGTGTCGACGTGCGATGGAGGCGAGGGGACTCATGTAGACGTTGAAGAGGGTGGGACTGAGTGAGGAGCCTTGAGGTACGCCACAAATGACTTCGGTGGGCTCTGAGTAGAAATGGGGGAGTCGGACTCTCTGTGTTCTCCCGGCTAGGAACGAGATGATCCAGTCCAAGGCTTTTCCTTGTATGCCGATGTTGTTGAGGCGTTGTATGAGGGTGTTGTGACAGACAGTGTCGAAGGCGGCGGAGAGGTCGAGAAGAATGAGGGCCACTGATTCACCGTTGTCCAGGAGTTCTCGGATGTCGTCGGTCGCCGCAATGAGGGCGGTCTCGGTGCTGTGTTTGGCTCGAAAGCCGTTCTGTGAGGGATCCAGGGAGTTGTTGGATTCAAGGAAGGCTGCGAGTTGGCTGTTGACGGCTTTCTCGATGACTTTGGCTGGGAAAGGGAGGAGGGAGATGGGTCGGTAATTTTTCAGTTCTGAGGGGTCTGCTGTTGGTTTCTTCAGAAGGGCGCTGAGTTCGGCGTGCTTCCAAATCTCCGGAAAGGTGGCTGAGTCGAAGGAGCAGTTGATGACATCGCGGATTTGGGGAGCGATGATGGAGTCAGCTTTGTTGAAGATGTAGTGGGGGCAGGGGTCAGAAGGTGAGCCGGAGTGGATTGAGTTCATAAGGCGAGTGGTATCTTCAATGGTGATTGGGTTCCAGGAATTGAGGTAGTTAGTTGGAGGGGTGGGAACAGAAGGGGGTGGGGTGAGTTGGTCATTGGGAGTGTTCTTGAAGCTGTTGTGGATGTCGGCAATTTTGTTGTAGAAGAAGGAGGATAGTGCATTGCAGAGGTCTTGGGAGTTAGTGATGTCGTTGGATGCTGCAGGAGGGTTGGTGAATTCTTTGACGATATTGAAGAGTTCCTTGCTGTTATGAGAATTGTTGTCAAGACGGTCCTTAAATGCTGATTTCTTGGCGGATCGAATCAGTTGGTGGTGTTTGCGGGTGGCTGTTTTGAGGGAGGTCATGTTGTCTGAGGTAGGTTCTTTTCTCCAATTCTTCTCCAGGGTGCGGCATGTCTTCTTGGATTTTTTAAGGTCATCATTGAACCAGGGGGCTTTTTTGCTGGATGATTTCGACTGGTGTTTTTTCAGGGGTGCTAGTTCGTCCGCACTGTGGGTAATCCATTGCCTGAGGTTTGTGGCCGCTTGGTCTGGGTCCGTTGTTAGGGTGGGAATGTTTTGGTTGAGGGATGCGAGGAGTTGGTCGGTGGTGATTTTGTTCCAATTTCTTCGGGGAATGGGTTGTGGACGGTTGTGGGTCAGGGTTGTTTTGTAGCTGAAGTGAACACAGCTGTGATCCGTCCAGTGGAGAGCTGTAGTGTGATCGAAGGAGATGTGCTTGCTGGAGGTGAAGATAGCGTCGAGCGTGTGTCCGGCTGTGTGAGTGGGGGTGTCAACAAGTTGTTTGAGTCCGAGATTGGACAGGTTGTCCAGAAGGGTGGTGGTGTTGTTGTCGAGAATGTTGTCAAGGTGGTAGTTGAGGTCTCCTAGAAGAATGTAGTTCTCGGAGGCGAGGGTGTGCGGGCTGACGAAGTCAGTGATGTCGTCGCTGAATTGAGATCGGGTGCCTGGGGGCCTGTAGATGAGGGTTCCTCTAAGGGTGGTCCTGGGGTTGGTGTGGATCTGAAAGTGGAGGTGTTCGGCGGTTGCAAGATTGTCGTCGGAGCTGGTTGTAATTTTGATAGTGTTTTTATGGACGATGGCGATGCCTCCTCCAGTTTTTTTAATAGTGCGGTCTTTTCGAATGATCTTGTAGGTGTCCGGTATGGCTATGGCGATGTCGGGGGCAGAAGATGCATTCATCCATGTTTCCGTGAGGAAGGCGATGTCAGGTGACACAGTGTCTATTAGGTCCCAGAGTTCGGTTGCATGTCTGTGGACCGAGCGGGTGTTCAGTAGGATGCATTTCAAGTCGTTGGGTTCGGGACCGAGTGTGGAGGAAGTGTGTTTGGTGAGGGTCCTGACGCAGTTGAACTTACAAGAGAGGCAGGAGAATGGGCCGTGGGTACGTCCTGGGGTAGCAACGCAGCATGGTGGGGTGCGTCCGGGGTTGAGGGCGAGGAGAGTAGCGGCATCATAAGTTACTCTGGGGGGTTGGGAGCGGCATAGGGCAGGGGGTCTGGCGCTGGTCGCGGTCCAGACGCGGACGGGCGCAGACGGGCTTACCTTTGGCGCACCTTCGGCGCGACTGGGGCGCGATCGCTGTGCGTGAACGCTGCGCGTTGAGTCATAGGTCATAAATGGGAAGTGGAAAGGGGGAGGGGCGAGGGCGTCTCAGCTGGGAGGCGGGGCGGGCTTACGAGGACAACAACAAGAAACAATAAACAAAATGGCAGCGGAGGGGAGGGCAGAGCACAGCACCGGGGGTAAACGCGCTCTAATGTTAAAATGAATGCAGTGGAAGCGAGGCGAAGCGCTACAATACAATAACAATTGCAAGCAACACGTGGAAGCGAGGCGAAGCGCTACAATGCAATTACAGATGCAGGCAACACAACGATACCAGGTTTCTCCAGGGAGACTAGGGGAGCGACCTCTCAGCGAGCAGCAGTGAGGGGATCACAGCGCTTCCAGGTACGGGAGCGCTGTAAATACTTAGTGGGAGGGCGTCTCAGCTGGGAGGCGGGGCGGGCTTACGAGGACAACAACAAGAAACAATAAACAAAATGGCAGTGGAGGGGAGGGCAGAGCACAGCGCCGGGGGTAAACGCGCTCTAATGTTAAAATGAATGCAGTGGAAGCGAGGCGAAGCGCTACAATACAATAACAATTGCAAGCAACACGTGGAAGCGAGGCGAAGCGCTACAATGCAATTACAGATGCAGGCAACACAACGATACCAGGTCTCTCCAGGGAGACTAGGGGAGCGACCTCTCAGCGAGCAGCAGTGAGGGGATCACAGCGCTTCCAGGTACGGGAGCGCTGTAAATACTTAGTGGCAGGGCGTCTCAGCTGGGAGGCGGGGCGGGCTTACGAGGACAACAACAAGAAACAATAAACAAAATGGCAGCGGAGGGGAGGGCAGAGCCCAGCGCCGGGGGTAAACGCGCTCTAATGTTAAAATGAATGCAGTGGAAGCGAGGCGAAGCGCTACAATACAATAACAATTGCAAGCAACACGTGGAAGCGAGGCGAAGCGCTACAATGCAATTACAGATACAGGCAACACAACGATACCAGGTCTCTCCAGGGAGACTAGGGGAGCGACCTCTCAGCGAGCAGCAGTGAGGGGATCACAGCGCTTCCAGGTACGGGAGCGCTGTAAATACTTAGTGGGAGGGCATCTCAGCTGGGAGGCGGGGCGGGCTTACGAGGACAACAACAAGAAACAATAAACAAAATGGCAGCGGAGGGGAGGGCAGAGCACAGTGCCGGGGGTAAACGCGCTCTAATGTTAAAATGAATGCAGTGGAAGCGAGGCGAAGCGCTACAATACAATAACAATTGCAAGCAACACGTGGAAGCGAGGCGAAGCGCTACAATGCAATTACAGATGCAGGCAACACAACGATACCAGGTCTCTCCAGGGAGACTAGGGGAGCGACCTCTCAGCGAGCAGCAGTGAGGGGGATCACGTGCCTCATCTCTTAAACCCATTGGGGCACTTCTGGATATCTATAGGGCAAGGGTGGTGAGTGCAGCTTTGTATGGTGCAGAATTGTGGGGTGTACAGAGAGTTGATTCCTTAACCTCCCTTGAAAATAACTTTCATAAAGATCTCATGAAGTTACCCCACAGCACCCCTACACTCCCCCTCTTGATTGATGCAGGCACACACCCGATAGGTGAGCAAGCTAGGCGTCGTCCCCTCTTATTGTGGGCAAGGATATGGAATGTTCCAGAATTGTCCAGTTATGCCGACGCCCTACGAGAACTTCAATCTTCAACGAGTTGGCACAAGATAACCTGGCTTAGGGAGGTTAAGCGGCTTCTTTATGAATTGGGTCTAGGCGACGCTTGGGTTAACAGAACAGCTCCTACCAAGCAAGCGCTGAAGAAGGTTTACTAGTTATGGGTGGCTAATGCGAGAAGGTGCAACCCAAACCTATGTAGATCTGCTGCTCAGTTTCTTCTACTTAAGGAGCTCCCATATAGAGAATCTTACCTGGACTTGATTCACAACCCTGGAGATAGATCTTTGTATTTCAAATTCAGGGTGGGAGTCCTCCCCGTGGGGCTGTTTACTTCCACCTGGAAACCACCATTGCAAACCATACCATTCTGCCCCTTCTGTGTCTTAAAGGTAGAGTCTATTGCCCATTTGCTGTTCGAGTGTCATGCGTATGCGGCCCCCAGGTCGAGATGGCTTAAGCCTCTATGCAGGAGCTTGGGTACCAGATCACACTTGGAAGCCCTACGCATACTATGTTCTGATGCCCGACCCTTTTTTGCTTGTTGTATGGCAAAATTCTTGGGCTGGGTCTGGCGAATAAGGTCTGCAAAGAAGCTATTAATTCAGTAAAGTCCTCCTTGCCTGCACGAGTCTTATGATCCGGTTAAATACCTATCTTTGTAAAGCCTCTATTGATTTGTAGGTTTTTTAATTATGTATCGTTAAATTGATTTTGAAGGTCCTTCCATGTTAATTGTTAAATGTTTTTATTGAATTGTTTTACTGTAATGCAATGCTTTTATGATATGTTTTTTTATATCGAAATAAAGCAATACTACTACTACTTTATTATTCTGCATGCATTTTCTGCTTGCACCCATGTGAAACTTTGCGCAAAAGTCTTGTAAATATGTCCCTCTTTATCTTATATTCCATCTCAATTGATACCATTAATGAAATACTTTATGCATCTCCCACACCATTTCATATGGTTTTCTATCTGCTATTCCTATCCCTCGCCATACATTCACTGCTTCCACCCATGCTAAAAGTTGCAGAAGGCGCTTCAAAAAAGAGAAAATTTACAAGTCCAATGAAACCATAACACAATTTCCAAACCAGCATTGAATCCAAGCAGAAAAAACAATTTATAAAGAAGTCTACCTTTTAAACACACAGCTATGTCAAAGATTGCGCACGCAGCTTGTAAATATGCTTGTTTTTTTTTTAATATTCTATCTCAATTTATGCCATTAAAGGAAACCTTTAAACATCTCTCACGGCATTTCATATTCTTGTCTGGGTGCCAATTTTATTATTCTGCAAGCATTTTCTGCTTGCACCCATGTGAAACTTTGCGCAAAAGTCTTGTAAATATGCCCCTCTTTATCTTATATTCCGTCTCAATTGATACCATTACTGAAATACTTCATGCATCTCCCACACCATTTCATATGGTTTTCTATCTGCTATTCATATCCCTCTCCATACATTCACTGCTTCCACCCATGCTAAAGGTTGCAGAAGGCGCTTAAAAAAAAGGAGCATATTTACAAGTCCAGTGAAACCATTACACACTTTCTAAACCAGCATTAAATCCAAGCATAAAAAACAATTTATAAAGAAGTCTTCCTTTTAAACACACAGCTATGTAAAGATTGTGCACCCAGCTTGTAAATATGCTTCTCTTTTTTGGATATTCTATCTCAATTTATGCCATTAAAAGAAACCTTTAAACATCTCTCACGGCATTTCATATTCTTGTCTGGGTGCCAATTTTATTATTCTGCATGCATTTTCTGCTTGCACCCATGTGAAACATTGCGCAGGAGTCTTGTAAATATGCCCCTCTTTATCTTATATTCCATCTCAATTGATACCATTACTGAAATACTTTATGCATCTCCAACACCATTTCATATGGTTTTCTCTCTGCTATTCCTATCCCTCTCCATGCATTCACTTCTTCCACCCATACTAAAGGTTGCACAAGGCGCTTCAAAAAAAGGAGCATCTTTACAAGTCCAATGAAACCATTACACACTTTCTAAACCAGCATTGAATCCAAGCAGAAAAAACAATTTATAAAGAAGTCTACCTTTTAAACACACAGCTATGTCAAAGATTGCGCACGCAGCTTGTAAATATGCTTGTCTTTTTTTGAATATTCTATCTCAATTTATGCCATTAAAAGAAACCTTTAAACATCTCTCACGGCATTTCATATTCTTGTCTGGGTGCCAATTTTATTATTCTGCATGCATTTTCTGCTTGCACCCATGTGAAACTTTGCGCAAAAGTCTTGTAAATATGCCCCGCTTTATCTTTTATTCCATCTCAATTGATACCATTAATGAAATACTTCATGCATCTCCCACACCATTTCATATGGTTTTCTATCTGCTATTCCTATCCCTCGCCATACATTCACTGCTTCCACCCATGCTAAAAGTTGCAGAAGGCGCTTCAAAAAAGAGAAAATTTACAAGTCCAATGAAACCATAACACAATTTCTAAACCAGCATTGAATCCAAACAGAAAAAACAATTTATAAAGAAGTCTACCTTTTAAACACACAGCTATGTCAAAGATTGCGCACGCAGCTTGTAAATATGCTTGTCTTTTTTTGAATATTCTATCTCAATTTATGCCATTAAAAGAAACCTTTAAACATCTCTCACGGTATTTCATATTCTTGTCTGGGTGCCAATTTTATTATTCTGCAAGCATTTTCTGCTTGCACCCATGTGAAACTTTGCGCAAAAGTCTTGTAAATATGCCCCTCTTTATCTTATATTCCGTCTCAATTGATACCATTACTGAAATACTTTATGCATCTCCCACACCATTTCATATGGTTTTCTATCTGCTATTCATATCCCTCTCCATACATTCACTGCTTCCACCCATGCTAAAGGTTGCAGAAGGCGCTTCAAAAAAAGGAGCATATTTACAAGTCCAGTGAAACCATTACACAATTTCTAAAACAGCATTGAATCCAAGCATAAAAAACAATTTATAAGGAAGTCTACCTTTTAAACACACAGCTATGTCAAAGATTGCACACGCAGCATGTAAATATGCTTGTCTTTTTTTGTATATTCTATCTCAATTTATGCCATTAAAAGAAACCTTTAAACATCTCTCACGGCATTTCATATTCTTGTCTGGGTGCCAATTTTATTATTCTGCATACATTTTCTGCTTGCACCCATGTGAAACTTTGCGCAAAAGTCTTGTAAATATGCCACTCTTTATCTTATATTCCATCTCAATTGATACCATTAATGAAATACTTTCCCACACCATTTCCTATGGTTTTCTATCTGCCATTCCTATCCCTCGCCATACATTCACTGCTTCCACCCATGCTAAAGGTTGCAGAAGGCGCTTCAAAAAAAGGAGCATATTTACAAGTCCAATTAAACCATTACACAATTTCTAAACCAGCATTGAATCCAAGCATAAAAAACAATTTATAAAGAAGTCTACCTTTTAAACACACAGCTATGTCAAAGATTGCGCACGCAGCTTGTAAATATGATTGTCTTTTTTTGCATATTCTATCTCAATTTATGCCATTAGAAGAAACCTTTAAACATCTCTCACGGCATTTCATATTCTCGTCTGGGTGCCAATTTTATTATTCTGCATGCATTTTCTGCTTGCACCCATGTGAAACTTTGCGCAAAAGTCTTGTAAATATGCCCCTCTTTATCTTATATCCCATCTCAATTGATACCATTAATGAAATACTTTATGCATCTCCCACACCATTTCATATGGTTATCTATCTGCTATTCCTATCCCTCTCCATACATTCACTGCTTCCACCCATGCTAAAGGTTGCAGAAGGCACTTCAAAAAAAGACCATATTTACAAGTCCAATGAAACCATAACACAATTTCTAAATCAGCATTGAATCCAAGCATAAGAAACAATTTATAAAGAAGTCTACCTTAGAAACACACAGCTAATATTATGGAAAAAGGTAAAAATATAATTCCTTAATTCACAAAGACACTCACTATGATACTTGTCAAAAATCTTTAAGCACTCTATCTTTTTTAAAACAATCATTACTCACCTTTAAAAATGCTTTGGAAGATATAGAACAGTGTCAGTCACACTCAACAGATTTTCTTAAGCAGAATCTCTGAATAATGCTACCTTCACTGGAGCCTTTCAATAATGGCACAGATTCTTTCTCATTTCAGACCCATATTCTTGGACATAGCCAATAAAAATTGTTCCCACACAAATTCAAAACCAAACTTCACATTTTAATTGGTTGTACATTTCAAGCCTTTGAAACTCACATAACATTCACCCATCCCCCCCAGTGCTCATTTACCCTGTAACTATGGCAACTCCCTCTTAAACCAGCACACAGTTCACAAGTTCATCATACTATGTTGCAAAACAATCCTTCAAGGCTGTTTGACCTCTCAATCTACTAGCTATTGAAATGCAATGTTTCTTTAAATGACTTTTTCTCAACCATTGAAATGACTTCTTACAAAAAAAAGCATGCACCCTAATTTTCAGTGGAGATTTTTAACAAAGCTCCAATCATTTATGGTTATTCAACTGCACTGATTCACAACCACTTTTTTTCATAATCAAACTACCATTTCATTTCCACAACTCATCTGACTTGAAGCACATCTACCTTCACAATGACAAAAGTCTAGTTTGTGGGTCATAGCTATGTCCACTGGAGTCAAAAATACGCAGGTAACAGAGGTATTTACAATCTTGATTTACCAAATGTGGACATTGTATGGATTGGACAGAGAGGATTGAGGAGTCACCAATTGATACCAATGGTAAAATCCTTTATGCATTTACCACACCCTGACCTTTTAATAGTGCACTGTGGTGGAAATGACTTAGGCACTTTGACTGGTGTAGGTCTGGAAATGCTTTTAAAGGACATCTTTGGGCAATTGATGTCACTTTTTCCAAAAACTGCCTTGGTATTTTCTAATATATGCCAAAGGCAAAAATGGAACTGGTCCAACCAATTTTGTCCACAGATTGAGAAAGCAAGGAAACATGTGAATAAATCTGTTTCTGCTTACCTCAGAGACTATGGTATGGGTTCCATTTACCAAAACAACTTGCGTTACAACATGCAAGACATCTATAGGAGAGATGGTGTGCATTTTTCAGATGAGGGGAATAGAGTTTTCCTCTTGAATATAAGACTCTGCATTGGTACCTACTTGTAGGTACAAAAAACACCCACTTAACACAACAGCTCTTTTCAGAGCTAACTTACCTTTAAACACTCTACATTATTTGTTTACTCTATTTTTTTACACTGTTTTTCCCCGTGGTGCACTCAGGGTGCGCGTACCGGAGAGCGCACCCAGTGCTTACCCCGTAAAAATGTAAAAAAAAAAAAAGGTTTTTATCTCTTCAGGGTCCTTCTAGACCCCCCTCAGAAAACCTAGGGGGTCAGGGGGTGTCTACTCTGCCCCCTTTCAATTATTTCCCCCTTTCTGTTTCACCTCTTGTGTCTCGATTCTACCGAGACACAAGATGGCGGACTCTCCGGACTGTTTAGAATGTTGACAGACACCCGACAGCCAATCAGCTTTCCGCTCGCGCTCTCCCGTAGCGTGCCGGGTGCGCTCCCCGGTACGCGTACCGGTGAGCGCTCGGAGCGCGCCTATAGATATATATGTGTTTTTGAAGTTCATTTTCAAAAAAACCACTGAAGCAATTTTCAGCAAACATAGCAAAGGCACATCTGCGTACCAGTCCCTACAATTTTGCCAAGTTTGGCGTAATTCCGTTCAGCGGTTCGGGCTGTAGACTCGTCAGACCGTCCTATGGAAATTAACATGGGGAAAACCCCCTTTTTTCTCAGCCCCCACTCCACGAATCCCCCCGAAACTTCCAGGGAAGGAGCAGAGCGGAGCTGGCCAAAATTTGGGAAAATGACACGCAAATTCCTCAAGCGGCGCCAGAGTTATTCCCAATAGAATATTGCGGATTTCCTATGGTAGCCAATCCTAACTATAACTACCTACTGGTGACCGCCAGTAGGTAATAAACATAATATTAATAAAAAATATACTCTATTTTTACCATAGGATAGCAGGAGAGTAACATTTACTATTACCACTCCAGTAAAGACAGTAGAGAAAGCGTTGGATAGCGTAGGGGTAAAAATTACTATTCCCACTCCAGAAAGTGCAACAGTAGTAAAAGCGTTGGATAGCGGGAGGGTTGAAATTACTATTCCCACTCCAGAGAGTGCACCAGTAGGGAAAGTGTTGGATAGCGTAGGGGTAAAAATTACTATTCCCACTCCAGTGAGTGCAACAGTAGGGAAAGCGTTGGATAGCGTAGGGGTAAAAATTACTATTCCCACTCCAGAGAGTGCAACAGTAGGGAAAGCGTTGGATAGCGGGAGAGTTAAAATTACTATTCCCACTCCAAAGAGTGCAACAGTAGGGAAAGCATTGGATAGCGTAGGGGTAAAAATAACTATTCCCACTCCAGAAAGTGCAACAGTAGGGAAAGCGTTGGGTAGCGTAGGGGTAAAAATTACTATTCCCACTCCAGTGAGTGCAACAGTAGGGAGAGCATTGGATAGCGTAGGGGTAAAAATTACTATTCCCACTCCAGAGAGTGCAACATAAGGGAAAGCGTTGGATAGCGTAGGCATAACATTTACTATTCCCACTCCAGTGAGTGCAACAGTAGGGAAAGCATTGGATAGCGGGAGGGTAAAAATTACTATTCCCACTCCAGAGAGTGCAACAGTATGGAAAGCATTGGATAGTGGGAGGGTTAAAATTACTATTCCCACTCCAGTGAGTGCAACAGTAGAGAAAGCGTTGGATAGCGTGGGGGTAAAAATTAATATTCCCACTCCAGAGAGTGCAACAGTAGAGAAAGCGTTGGATAGTGGGAGTGTAAAAATTACTATCCCCACTCCAGAGAGTGCAACAGTAGGGAAAGCGTTGGATAGAGGGAGAGTTAAAATTACTATTCCCACTCCAAAGAGTGCAACAGTAGGTAAAGTGTTGGATAGCGTAGGGGTAAAAATTACTATTCCCACTCCAGTGAGTGCAACAGTAGGGAAAGCGTTGAATAGCGTAGTGGTAACAATTACTATTCCCACTCCAAAGAGTGCAAGAGTAGGGAAAGTGTTGGATAGCGTAGGGGTAAAAATTACTATTCACACTCCAGAGAGTGCAACAGTGGGGAAAGTAAATACTTCATATATGAATAAAAATAAATTAAATATTTATACCAAATACAAATTAATTAAAAGTAATTAACAATTTTATATAATATAATAAGTAATCAATTAAAAATACAAAAAACATTATTATTACAAATAATTACCTATTAATACAAATTATTTACCAATTAAAAAATTATTAAAAATTACAACAAAACAAAACCAATAAATAAATAACACTAATTAATTACAATTAAATTACTTCCCACCCAATTTCCCTATAAACCCACAACCCACTACAGAAAATAAATTAACAAAATTAACAAAATGATCAATCAAACTAATAATTAAAATTAATTACCAATTATATGTTAATTAATTACCAATTAAAAATGTAAATATAAATTAATTCCAAATAAATACCAAAAAATAAATAAAAAAATGTAATTAATTATAATTAAATTACTTCACACCCTATTCCCCTATAAAGCCACAACCCGCTACAGAAAATACATTAATAGAATTAACATAATTATCAATTAATCAATTAATTAAACTAATTACCAATTATATTTTAATTATTTACCAATAAATTATTAATTAACAATTAATTCAAAATAAATACCAATAAATACATTAACATATTTAAGTAATTATAATTAAATTACTTCCCACCCTATTCCCCTATAAACCCACAACCCGCTACAGAATTATATTACGCAAAAATTAAATACCATAAAATTAATTAATTAAAACAAATTAAAATAAATTATAAACTAAATATACACTTTTCACACATATACTAACATAAAAAATACTTTAAAAATTAATATTAACTTACTCACCTCAAATTCGATATTTTTGTTGTCTATATTCTGTCCATTCTATATTTTTGTTGTCTATATTCTGTCCATTCTATATTTTGTCCATTCTATATTTTTGATTCGATATTAATGCTATTCTATTCGATATTTTTGTAGTCTATATTCTGTCCATTCAATATTGTGTCCATTCTATATTTTTAACTCAATATTAATGTAACTCGATATTAAAAACTCTGTATTTTGAGTGTATACCCTAGCTATAGTAAGGAGAGATCTGCCTAAAGTAAAGTCTAGAGTCTTTCCAGTCTTACTGTATACAGATGATGCAATTTTAATGTTGAGAACAGCCAATGAGTTGCAGCTTCTTTTAGATTATTTTTATAGTTTTATGGAGGAGGGGGCTGGACCTTAAAACATATTTAAGAATTAATTTGCAATGAACATTGGCCTCAAATTATGAAAAGTAGGTCTTATTTGAGGGATTGGAAATTTTAAAATTGAAGACAGCACTTTTTTAGGTTTTCCCTGGTTCAAAATTTAACTTGGAAAAATTGCTTAATAGTAGTATGGCCCAATGTCAAAGAGCTGTGGAGTTTATCTTACCTTTGCCTAGAGGCTTTGGATACAAGCCAATTAGAGAAATGGTAACCATCTACAAGAGTAAATCTATATCTCTGGCATCTTATGGAGCAGGAATGTAGGGATAAAAGGGTGCTGGGCCATTGCTGCAGTATGAAAACAAGTTTTTTCTGAAGACTGTTGGCTGTGCCTCAATCTACCTAGGCCTTTATGTGCCATTCAGAGATGTGATTGACTACTTTGGGAGATAAGATTAAGTTGGAACTTCTTAAATTAGAAGTTGTAGCGCAATTGTCAATAGAAGTACTGGAAGATTCTCTTGCTTTGGATAACACTTAGGCTATCCCTTGGCTTGTCTATGTTAGCATGGGATTCTCAGAGTTAGGCTTGTCAAAACTGTTTGGGAATGCCATGGATATAATTACAAACACAGTTTCTCAGGAGAAGGAGGTTTTTCTGGTATGTCAGGGTAGATACCACCAGGCAAACTTTAATAAATTATGAGCAAGAGCTAATTATAACTTAATTTAATTCTTGTATGGGTGTGAGCCATATCTTTCCTGGTTATATAATATGAATCAAAGGTTTTATTCAACAAGATTTAGATTCAATATGTTGCACTATTTAGTAGTATTTCTCAAGCATGCAGCTAGGGGCTAAATGCTGCAAATATGTTCATGTGACAAAGTACAATGGACTTTACTTTATTTTCTCTTTTATATTCTTATGCAAGAAAGAGTTATTTGTTTCCAATTTTACATCTTTCCAAGATTAGAACTCATAAGCATGCTAGGCATTTTTGAAAAAGTCAGCCGCGGTCTGTTCAGGTAACACCATTTGGGCGTTGGGGCTGCATGGGGGGATTTTGAAGGACGATGCAGAGGGAAAATTAAATTCAACATTAGTTTTCCCTCGGCATTGTCCATCGTAATATCCCGCAACGCGGGCCCACTGCCCCACTGCTGTTACCTGCACGGACCTCGGCTGGAGAAAGTTGGATACCATGGAGCTGTGGATATTTCCTACATTGAAGCTCGAGGTCATATACTTTGAGAGTTTTCCTCTTCAGTGTTTTATTGGTTTGTTTTTTAAGTTTTTCTATGTACATTGGCCAATTTTGGGTCAATTTAGAATTTTTGCTATTGGCGCTGCATTTACAAATCTTGATGTCGGTCTTTTAAGATGATTATCTACTGTTAAATCTTTATCAATGGTCTTTTTTTCTGTGCTTTTATGGGTGAATGTTGGCTGAATAAAGTTTTACTGACTGACTATCAATAAATATATAAGCCCCATTTACCTCAGCTCCTTCCTAGAAAATTTAAAGGAGATTCCTTAAGTGGGGGAGGAGTAACTGTAACCCTTGCCCAAAGCTAACTAATCTTCTAACCTTATGTCCTCACAATGCACTGCTAATTAGCCCACATATTACATTACTCATGACATGTTCTATGACATTAATGATAATATTGCTGCAACTTTTGTAAAGACAGCATTGATGACATGAAGAGTATGGGCCTGATTCACAAAGGTAAACGTAGACGTTTGATCTAAACTTAGAGCAAACATCTAAGTTTATGACTTTGGGAATTTACAAAGGTCATTTATGAGTAGCATCTTTACATCCACATCATTTCTTTATGATAATCAACTAGGTGCATTTCAATTGCCTATTAATAGGAACGTAGAGACAGGCTTTTATACAAGGATTGCAGGATCCCGTGTGTTATATATGGGATAAGTTGACCCTGCTGTACATTATAAGGGTATTGCCAGTCATTGAGGAGTTCTATGCCCACATAGCGAAACGAGGCCACCATGTTAAAAAAATCTCGTCAAATGTTATTATGTTCTCTCTGAACAGTGTTCCATTAATGCTAAAAATAATTGAACATGAAGAAAATATCACTTAGAGTGAGATAGTAACAATTAAAAACATTATATATATTTATTTTTCATTCAGTTAGTTGTGGAGATGTGCTGTTGTGTAGTTAAGGTTATGCTTTTCTCTCATTGGAAACCAGTTTTTTGTTTTGCTCATAAGTTTGGCACCATTTTAATATCTACAAAAAAACGTTTCACAATTTTTCTACAATTCTCAAAAATGTATCATGCCAGGTTTCCTGTAGATTCACCCAGAGAGAAGGGAAATTGGTATTTAGAAAACCAATGTTCTGCATCAGCTTAAGGGGCTCTTTCAATATTCAACATTAATGGAGTCCATCAAGAAAGACTACAGTTTACAAATTTTATTTGCTGAGAGTATGTGGCTCTTGCATTAAAATCCTCATTATTTGCCTCTATGCATTCTATAGATAAGGAGCAGAGACTGATCCCTTACATCCCTTTCATCAGTAATAGCAGGAAGCAGCAAGAGCCCACAGAGCAAGTGGCCATAGGGAGAGCCCATCCAGACCACATTAGTCAGCACACGGGACAGTCAATCTAAGGGTCATGTGTGGTGTGGATCCAGCACACCAGGTCCTGGCTATAGATACTCACCATGTTCGACAGTTTTCTGAATAATGTGTGTTCTCAGAGTCCTGATGACTGCTTACTTCAATGGACATGGCTGTTAGTTTTATTAGGAGAGAATACTGTCTACGTTTCTTGGGCAAGCATGTCCAATAACTCTCTTATTGAGGAAAAATTGTTATTTTTCAATGCAAATGACCTCAACCACCCCTTCTTGATCTTTGTACATGCTGTTATCTCTGCTTAAGCTTATATGCTTCCGGGCTACTATTTATAACTCCAGTATAATCATATAGGATGTTTGTAGCAAGGGTAATCATTGCTTGCTCTTGCACAAAGCAGCTATCAAAGAACCTATTAAATGTGGTGTGTGAATTGTGCTTATTTGAAGTCTTGGTCGAGGATTATGGTATTCCAGGCAGCCAATTCTTGTTTCACCGGACAGTGGTAGGCACGATTAGGCATCACTGGGAAAGGGAGACTTAGAACCTGCAACGCAAAAGGTCTGTCAACTACTCTGTACTGTGACATTCTAAGTACCCTCATAGATTTGAAAGTTAAATGGGAGACAGATTTAGAGCTAGAGATTGCTGATATGGATTGTGAGAAGATCTTAACACATATACCCACTGTCTCTCATAATGCCAGATTAAAAAAAATATATATATTTTTTGCATAGAGCTTATATTAAACCTGGTAAGATCAGTAGGCTCTATGCAGCTGCTGCTGCAACATGCCCAAGATGTGGGGAGTTTGGAGCAGAAATGTTCCATATTGTATGGTCTTGCCCCTCTTAGGTGGGGTACTGGGAGGCAGTAGTAGACTGTGGTAATGATATCACACAATGGGTGATCCCTTGTACACCACTGGCCTGTCTCCCCTGGGAGTTACTCATTCCCTAAAACTGAAAAATTACTACTAGACTTATTGGTTTGACATTAATATTTGCAGAACGAGAATTGAAAATGCATTGGAAATCTGCAGAGTGACCATGACTCCTTAAATGGCAAGCAGAGCTGGTTAAATGAGCAGGACAGAAAAGGCGGGGACAATTGATAGGGGTAGAGCACAGGATAATTCAGTAGATAACCTACAGACGCGTGATGTTGGCTCAGACACATCTAACAACTCGCAGCTTTTGCTGGAGGATTCAGAAGAGGGTAAAAGTATTTGATGTTGCTGGGGAAGTTTTGAGTGGGAATCGGAACTACAGTGGGGAGCTCAAAGTTGGCAGAGGATTATGAAACTCTATATGTGACAGCTTGCTAAGGGGTAACTAATGGTGGAAGTGTTGGATGTTGTTGTTTATTAGTTTTTAGCTGAAAAAATATGCAATAAATTTGGGTTGCATGAGCTTGAAAGATGTGCACGTAATTAACCTGTTTTACTCTGTACTACGACACATGTCCAAAAAATGTGTTGCTCCGTACTACCTCAGTCAATAGATTATTGCCTGTTTCTTATGTACTAAGACCTGGCCGCTAATGTCTTTGTAATTTTGTTATACGAAAATAACACCTTGTTTATACAAAATGAAGGGTCCGATTCCGATTCGGTAAAATCCCCTACGAATAGTTGCACGGAGTGTATTTCCCGTACAAATCGTACACCTTCAACGTCCCCGTACGTACGATCAAGTACGATCCAAACCCAAAGCAGATCTCCGTACCCATCGAACCAAACACCGTACGACAAAAAAATACATATGATTTGTATCCGTTTCACGCAGTACGCTACGTCCGTACATAAACAAGCAGCAGTTTCCGGCCCAGCAAGTATGTTTCGTGTTGGCGACACTCCGTACGACCCTTTTTCTACGGGAGCTGAAAACGTCCGTAAAAGCAGAGTCCGGCCCGAACCGCAGCCCCGGTATGCGACATACATGCCATGAACCCCATCGTCCGTGTCATCCCAGTCCTGTACGCCTACGACCTGGTGCACAGAAACCGACGACGGCGCAGATGGTGAGAACAACGTACCTCAACAACTTAAGTGTACTTGTACGGTGCATCTTACACGCTCGCGTATATTACCATTGCAATAGTGCTACAAGCCGCACACACGCCATGAATGTTGGGGTACAGTGCGTCACACGCTTGTGTATGGCACCATTGCAATAGTGATACGAACCGCACACACGCCAAGAATGTTGGAGTACGGTGCGTTTCACACGCTCGCGTATGGCACCATTGTAATATTGATACGAGTCGCACTCACGCCATGGATATTGGGGTACAGTGCGGGTCACGCGATGCGCACACACGCCATGAATGTTGGGGTACAGTGCGTTTTACGCGCTCGCATATGGCACCATTGCAATAGTGATGATGATGAATAGCTTTATTTCGATATCTTTACATATCATAAAAGCATTACAGTACAACAATAATAAAAATGCATAAAAAATCTGACACTACACATTGTATAAAATTTACAAAACGATAGTAATCCATAAACTGCACTATTAACTTGCATAAAATCAGTTTGTGTACAAAATCCATCAAGACATTCTACTGGAGCAAAAGTTTCTTAACAGTTCGCAACCGCCAGGCCCAACCCAAAAATTTAGCCAGACAGCAGGCAAACAAAGGACGAGCATCCGAACGTAATATACGTAGAGCCTCCAGATGAGATCTAGTGCCGAGGCTCCTACATAATGGTTTCAGCCATCTGGACCTGGGAGCTACGTATGCCGGACACTCAAACAGCAAGTGGGCCAAGGATTCAACCTTCAGTTCACAAAATGGGCAAAATGGTATGGTTTGCAAGGGTGGTTTCCAACTAGAGGTTAGCTGCCCTAATGGAAGAACTCCCACCCTAAATCTGAAATACAGTGATCTGTCCCATGGATTATTAATCAAGTCCAGGTAGGGTTCTCTGAGAGGGAGCTCCTTAATTACTAGAAACTCTACAGCAGATCTATATAGATTGGAGTTGCTCATTCTCACATTAGTCACCCATGCCCAATATAATTTCTTAAGCAGCTGTTTTGGGGGGGGCTGTTCTGTTTACCCAGGCATCACCTAGGCCCATTTCATAGAGAAGCCCCTTGACTTCCCTAAGCCAACCGACCTTGTGCCAACCAGGTAGGGCAATGAGTTCTCTTAGGGCATCCGCATAGCTGCTTAATTCTGGAACATTCCATATCCGGGCCCATAATAAGAGGGGTCGTAGCCTTGCTTGCTCATTTATTGGTCGTGTGCCTGCATCAAGCAACAAAGGGAGTGTGGGGGTACTGTGTGGCAATTTCATAAGATCCTTATGAAAGTTGTTTTCGAGGCATGTTAGGGTGTTAACTCTCTGCACTCCCCACAATTCCGCACCATACAATGCAGCGCTCACCACCCTTGCCCTGTATATATCTAGTAGCGCCCCAATAGGTTTGAAGGATGAGGCGCGTTGCTCTTTAAGCAGGGCCCCTGTGGCCCTCTTATGAATCAGAATTTTTTTTTGATGATGGGCCTTCCAGTTCATCGTGTCGCAGATTCTTATGCCCAAGTAATCAAACTCCTTAACCCTGTCAAGGGGCACAGAATCTAGGACAGGAGGGAAAACAGATTTCCTGGGAGGATTCAGAACAAGGAATTTGGTCTTGCTTATGTTAATAGATAGTCCCAAGGTGTCACAAAAGTCCTTAAAGCTGGAAAGCAACTTTTGGATGCCAGCAGGAGTCTTAGAGATTAGGAGGGTGTCGTCTGCAAATAGGAGCGTAGGAATTTTCCTGCCAGCCAGGGACGGTGCATCTGTTGGCTGTTGAAGAAGATGCTCAACCACTCCGTTAACGTAGAGTGAAAACAGAGTGGGAGCTAGGACACAACCCTGGCGGACACCCCTATCTACAGGAATTCGAGATGTTTTTTGCCCCTGATCACCCCACCTAATCTGAGCATAATTTCGCTCATGGAACTTAATAAGCAAGGCCAACAGGTAAGGGGGAATACCTAACCCTTCCAGGACATTCCACAATTGGGCTCGTGGGACCAGGTCAAAGGCAGTTCGTAAGTCGATGAAAATTAACTACAAGCTACCTTTGCCCAATACGACCACTTTCCAATACAACATTAAAAAGCGAAATGTCTGCTCGATAGTACCTGTTCCTGATCTAAATCCTGCCTGGAAATCTGATAATATCTGATTGTCTTCAACCCACTGTAGGATTCTGCCCAAAATTACTTTGCCTGCTACCTTTTGTGTTGAATCGAGCAGACTGATTGGACGGTAATTCGCTGGGTCGTCCCGACAGCCTTTCTTAAAAATCGGGACAACCTCAGCGCCCCTCCAAGAGTCAGGTAGACAGCCTCCCAAAACAGCCTCATTCAGTAGTGAAGAGATTAGTCTGCTCCACTCATGTATGTTTACCTTCAACAGATCGCCGGGGATGCCATCCGGGCCAGCAGCTTTATTTGTAACAAGGGACCTAATTGCCCCTTCTACTTCGTTGGCACTAAAGGGGTAATCAATAGTTGCAGTGGCAGCCGGCAATCTAGGTGGAGATTCCGTGCTAGATTGTATAACTAGGGGGATAGAATAAAGCTTCGAGAAGTGGACAAACCAAGCCTCCCCTGAGATGTTACAGGTCAATTGTACATCATTGGGCTTATCCCTGGCTCTCAGCAAATCCCAAAACCCCTTAGAGTCTTTCTTAGCACTCGCCTTCATTAAGTCGCTCCAAAAGATAGAATCATGGGCTTCCTTGGCCAAGACTATAGTTTTATTATAGAATTTCCTGGCAAGTCTAATTTTCCCAGAGTCTTTGGATTTCACAGCAAGAATGAGATCCGTCTTGGCGGCCCGACAATCTGCCGAGTACCATTTGTCTCTCGCCTTAGAGACACTTCTCGACCCGACCCTTACCCTTTTTTGCGGGATAATAAACAACTCACTAAGGGCCGAGATAGTTTCAGTAAAAGACGCTAGGGCAGTATGGTCGGAGTTTACCTGAGCATCTAAGCTCGACTTCATAGCTGCCATTATAATCTTTGCTTGTTCCATTCTACCCACATCTGCTACTACTTTGGCCCATTTTAGTCGCCTGCCACAATTGGAGGGAACAAGTTCATGGGAAGATTTCCATGCCTGGGTGACCTTAACCTGGTTCCCGACTTGCCACGGCGGAAGCATAGTTAGAGACAAGGGGTTATGATCGCTATCACAAGAAGAGATAACTTCCATATCTCGGTGGAATGGCCATAAGTTGTAATTTAACATAATATAGTCTATTCTGGAAGTATGTCCCAGCCTATTATAGGTGTGTGCTCCCCCTAGGTCTGAGTTGGAGCGCCCATTTGTTGCTCTCAGGGTGTGTTCCATGCAAAGAGAATTCATGTCAATTACACTCTGCGTCCATTTTTGGATTGGATCTAGGGAGAGCGTAGGGATACCTCTCCTTGTGTCATCATCCCAAATATCTAATATATCCTCACTTGCCAACGGCTCATAGCCGCAGTTGAAGTCACCTGCAAGGATTACATAAGAATCAATCTTGCAGGATTCAAGTTCACTATTTAAACCTGATGATGCTAACATTGATGCCCCTCCTTTGGTCCCCCTTAGGTAGAGGTTGAACACTTCTAACTTCCTACCCGGTGCACAGACATAATATCGACTCCAAAATATCGACTGGAAAGAATATCGAGTTTTAAATATCGTTTGGAGAAAATATCGACTAGACAGAATATCGACAGTCAAAATATCGTTTTTAAGGTAAGTGAAGTAATATCGACTGTAAATAATATAGACAGTGAAAATATCCAAGTATATAATCTAGATAGTAAAAAATATAGTTTTTTCAATAATATTTAATTATTTATAGTGTTTTTATGTTATAATATATGTGAAAAGTGTCATTTTTTTAATAATTATTTTTAATTAATAATTTTTTTTAATTATTGTGTAATTTTATTCTGTAGCGGGTTGTGGGTTTATAGGGGAATAGGGTGGGAAGTAATTTAATTATAATAAATTAAATATGTAAATTTATTAATTGGTAGTAATAATTAATTAATTGGTAATTAAATAATATATGTTAATTATTTACAATTTAATTGGTAATTAATTTAATTTAATTGATTAATTGCTAATTATGTTAAATTAAAGGGGTATTTTTAGGGTTCAGGGTCAGTTTTCAGTTTTTGGGCAAAGGGGTATTTTTAGGGTTCAGGGTCAGTTTTCAGTTTTTGGGCAAAGGGGTATTTTTAGGGTTCAGGGTCAGTTTTCAGTTTTTGGGTAAAGGGGTATTTTTAGGGTTCAGGGTCAGTTTTCAGTTTTTGGGTAAAGGGGTATTTTTAGGGTTCAGGGTCAGTTTTCAGTTTTTGGGTAAAGGGGTATTTTTAGGGTTCAGGGTCAGTTTTCAGTTTTTGGGTAAAGGGGTATTTTTAGGGTTCAGGGTCAGTTTTTGGGTAAAGGGGTATTTTTAGGGTTCAGGGTCAGTTTTCAGTTTTTGGGCAAAGGGGTATTTTTAGGGTTCAGGGTCAGTTTTCAGTTTTTGGGTAAAGGGGTATTTTTAGGGTTCAGGGTCAGTTTTCAGTTTTTGGGTAAAGGGGTATTTTTAGGGTTCAGGGTCAGTTTTCAGTTTTTGGGTAAAGGGGTATTTTTAGGGTTCAGGGTCAGTTTGGGGTTTTTGGGGTACATATACAATATTGCCTATTATTTAATTAAATTTTGTTACTATATATATATGTTTTAAGAAATATGATGAAAAAAAAATATTTTTTTACTTTCATTAATTATTTAATTATTAAAAGTTATTTTAAGTATTGTTAATTATATTTTAGTAATTAATTTTTTATATTAATGTAATTAAACATTGTTTTTAGTAAAGTCGATATTTTTAACAACGATATTTTTGTAAACGATATTTTGTACTCGATATTTTTGTACTTACCTGTTTGTAGATAGAAACTCGATATTTTGTACTCGATATTTTCTCAACGATATTTTGGGTAGTCGATATTCTTTCAGTCGATATTCTTTCAGTGATCCTTCCTACCCCCCTGGCACTGTATGGTTAGTCTCTGCAGATCTGGGGATTGGGTGAGTTTGTAATTAACACTAAGACCTAGAGCAATACTGACCCAGATAAGTAGGCCGCCAGACGGGCGACCTTTACTGCCTGGTTGTTGGGTGGCTGGAACGAAGTAGGTTGTAAAGCCTACCCTGTGTCTTGGTTCTAGGCGCCAAGTTTCCTGCAAGAGGCAGATGCTGTAAGGGTCCAGGAAATAATTCCATTCCGGATTGTCAAAGTTACGGGAAAACCCTGCCACATTCCAACTTAGGATCTTTATCTGATTCCTGTCAGGGGTAACTTCTCTCGGCGGCCTGGCTAATGTAGTAGGATCTGGCTCAATTCCTGACGCCGTCACATCAGCGACAATTTGACTTTGAGGGGGCTCCTTCTGGGAACAGACAACGGCCCTACTAAAATTGGAACACAAGCCACCCGCTGGAGCCGTTCGATGGGTAGACACTAAGATCGTAGGAATAACATCTAGATCCTGAGCTGCAGCTTGGGTTCCTATTTTATTTGTGGCATTCAGACCCCCCTCTATTTGCTTAGGATTTAACATAGGTTGTTTAAATGTGATTGGATAGGTGTCCACAGAGTCAGGCAACAAAGATATATGACTTAAGGACCCCATACAAGAAAGGGCGTTTTTTGGCACTGAAGAAACAGGTGGCCTTGAGGCAGCCAAACCTATCCGTAGCCCTAGGGAGCCCTAGCCAGCGTCTCGATAGATCTCGATCTTTGTCTTTATTTGACAACCCCCTCCGTGGCTGATGGCGTACCAAAGACCAATCGCCATCCTGCGTGTACGCAGTGCGCGGGGGATAGAAAAAAGACAACGGCCTTGGTGTAATAGGTGATCCTTCGCCATCAGTAGCCCAAGTGCAAATATGGTGAGCCGTATATGGGTCCTCAAAGGATACCACTATGCAGTCCCCCGGGCTAGATTTCCATGAGGGACCCACCCATGGAACCCGACGGACCATTAGGACTCTGCTTCTCCGACCGTTTGGGATCGGTCTATTCACATTGAGCCAATGCATGGTCTTGTTCTTCAAAGACCAATCAGTCTCATCCTGTTCATTTCCAAGCTGCGGGACCCCCGTCAATACTACCACATACTCATTGGCCTCCGGAGGGAGATCAATATAACCCCCTCGAAAGTTGTTCTTACTACGTGGGCCCTTCGTTGGATGGTGAACAGCTTTGTTGGCAATTGGCCTTAGGGGGGCGCTAACACTTGGATTAACAGAAGGTTGGGTGCTGGGGAGTTTTGGTTGTGTAGGAGTAATGTCATCGATTTGCCGATCCACACCTATGGTTCGAGGTTTGGGAACTGACCGTACTATAGGAGGTACTGCAGATGGTAATTTGACGGCTTGTGGGGCTAAATCTTTCTCTAAGAGACCTTGGTGTTCTAATCCACGCAAGCCAAGAGTAGCCAGGGCTATAATACTCTTCTCCATCTCCAACAAATTATTTTCAATGCGTGATAATCTCAGGTCTAGGGGAGAAAGAAGCTTCTTTAGTGTATCCCAAACCAAGCCTATAAATTCCCCATCCCCAACATCGTGATCCTCAGAGTGTTTACCCTCGCCCTTAGCAATTGTGTTGGCAGACACAGAGGTAGGACCCTCTTCAGCTACCTCAGTGAGAACCTCAGACAGAGAAGCACAACCTCCGCCGGCATTAGTCACAATTGTGCTTCCCACATTGAACTGATATGCCCCAGCAATTTTAGATTTTTTACGGGAGTAAGCAGACCTAGAATTGCGTTTCCTTTTGGGTATTTTACCTTTAGTGTTATTAGATATAGGAATACCAAAAGTCAGCAAGGAGGTGGAATTGGTGGATAGCTGGCTGGGAGTGGCAAAAGATAAGATCTGGTTACCAGGCAGAGAAGCAGGACACATGGACGAAGGTGACGTGGGTGTAGATGGGCTATTGTGAACATCAGCCTGCGTAATTATGCAGTGCGGGATAGTCGGACGCTCCGGAGTTACAGCAATTGCTATGTGCCCCAAGGAGGATTTTTTTGAGTTGGCAAAGTCCAATGACAGTTTCCTAGCAGCGGCCAAGTCTAGAGAGACACGGGTCTGTAATTTCGTTATTTCTTGGTCAATGGCTAGGTTAGTACGGGTAATAAAGTCATCCATTGGGCCGTTTGTTTGCAGCCCCCCCTTAGCGGCCCTGCTACGGGTTGCCCGGGAACACATAACTGGCACAATGACTACACCTCTATGTACAATGGTTAAGCAAAGATATAACCCAGATACCGAAGGAAAGACACAAGGGGTTGGGCAAGTCCAGTCCTCTCCGTCCTCGAACGGCCTCAAACGGCCCGCTCTTAGCCCGGTCTTCGCCCCGAGCTGCGTCCCGCGCTGCGGGGGTACAAGACCAAGTTATAGTGGCCGTAGAGGGCGGTGGGCGGGCCAGCAGGGAGAGCGGACCGGAAGGTCTCAAATGGTCACGCAGGGACTCCTGGGCAATGGAGTCCCCGCTACACTCGCAGCCCCGCTGAAACCACTTTCCCTTCGTCCCGCGTTAGTCCTCGACTCCTCCCTGCACCAAAGTTCAGCCACAGGCACAGGCGGCAATGCGGCACCCGCGGAGCGGGTGCGGCGAGGTTCCCCAGGCAGGCAGAGGTGAATCCCAGCAGTAAAAGCGCCTCCAGGTACTAGCGCTACAAACGGATTGGTGTCCCAAGGGGGGGGTGATGACAGGAGAATAAGAACCCTCCAGCGGGCGGTGGGCGGGCCAGCAGGGAGAGCAGACCGGAAGGTCTCAAATGGTCACGCAGGGACTCCTGGGCAATGGAGTCCCCGCTACACTCGCAGCCCCGCTGAAACCACTTTCCCTTCGTCCTGCGTTAGTCCTCGACTACTCCCTGCACCAAAGTTCAGCCACATGCACAGGCGGCGATGCGGCACCCGCGGAGCGGGTGCGGCGAGGTTCCCCAGGCAGGCAGAGGTGAATCCCAGCAGTAAAAGCGCCTCCAGGTACTAGCGCTACAAACGGATTGGTGTCCCAAGGGGGGGGTGATGACAGGAGAATAAGAACCCTCCAGCGGACGGTGGGCGGGCCAGCAGGGAGAGCGGACCGGAAGGTCTCAAATGGTCACGCAGGGACTCCTGGGCAATGGAGTCCCCGCTACACTCGCAGCCCCGCTGAAACCACTTTCCCTTCGTCCCGTGTTAGTCCTCGACTCCTCCCTGCACCAAAGTTCAGCCACAGGCACAGGCGGCGATGCGGCACCCGCGGAGCGGGTGCGGCGAGGTTCCCCAGGCAGGCAGAGGTGAATCCCAGCAGTAAAAGCGCCTCCAGGTACTAGCGCTACAAACGGATTGGTGTCCCAAGGGGGGGGTGATGACAGGAGAATAAGAACCCTCCAGCGGGCGGTGGGCGGGCCAGCAGGGAGAGCGGACCGGAAGGTCTCAAATGGTCTCGCAGGGACTCCTGGGCAATGGAGTCCCCGCTACACTCGCAGCCCCGCTGAAACCACTTTCCCTTCGTCCCGCGTTAGTCCTCGACTCATCCCTGCACCAAAGTTCAGCCACAGGCACAGGCGGCGATGCGGCACCCGCGGAGAGGGCGCGGCGAGGTTCCCCAGGCAGGCAGAGGTGAATCCCAGCAGTAAAAGCGCCTCCAGGTACTAGCGCTACAAACGGATTGGTGTCCCAAGGGGGGGGTGATGACAGGAGAATAAGAATCCTCCAGCGGGCGGTGGGCGGGCCAGCAGGGAGAGCGGACCGGAAGGTCTCAAATGGTCTCGCAGGGACTCCTGGGCAATGGAGTCCCCGCTACACTCGCAGCCCCGCTGAAACCACTTTCCCTTCGTCCCGTGTTAGTCCTCGACTCCTCCCTGCACCAAAGTTCAGCCACAGGCACAGGCGGCGATGCGGCACCCGCGGAGCGGGTGCGGCGAGGTTCCCCAGGCAGGCAGAGGTGAATCCCAGCAGTAAAAGCGCCTCCAGGTACTAGCGCTACAAACGGATTGGTGTCCCAAGGGGGGGGTGATGACAGGAGAATAAGAACCCTCCAGCGGGCGGTGGGCGGGCCAGCAGGGAGAGCGGACCGGAAGGTCTCAAATGGTCTCGCAGGGACTCCTGGGCAATGGAGTCCCCGCTACACTCGCAGCCCCGCTGAAACCACTTTCCCTTCGTCCCGCGTTAGTCCTCGACTCCTCCCTGCACCAAAGTTCAGCCACAGGCACAGGCGGCGATGCGGCACCCGCGGAGAGGGCGCGGCGAGGTTCCCCAGGCAGGCAGAGGTGAATCCCAGCAGTAAAAGCGCCTCCAGGTACTAGCTCTACAAACGGATTGGTGTCCCAAGGGGGGGTTGATGACAGGAGAATAAGAACCCTCCAGCGGGCGGTGGGCGGGCCAGCAGGGAGAGCGGACCGGAAGGTCTCAAATGGTCACGCAGGGACTCCTGGGCAATGGAGTCCCAGCTACACTCGCAGCCCCGCTGAAACCACTTTCCCTTCGTCCCGCGTTAGTCCTCGACTCCTCCCTGCACCAAAGTTCAGCCACAGGCACAGGCGGCGATGCTGCACCCGCGGAGCGGGTGCGGCGAGGTTCCCCAGGCAGGCAGATGTGAATCCCAGCAGTAAAAGCGCCTCCAGGTACTAGCGCTACAAACGGATTGGTGTCCCAAGGGGGGGGTGATGACAGGAGAATAAGAACCCTCCAGCGGGCGGTGGGCGGGCCAGCAGGGAAAGCGGACCGGAAGGTCTCAAATGGTCACGCAGGGACTCCTGGGCAATGGAGTCCCCGCTACACTCGCAGCCCCGCTGAAACCACTTTCCCTTCGTCCCGCGTTAGTCCTTGACTCCTCCCTGCACCAAAGTTCAGCCACAGGCACAGGCGGCGATGCGGCACCCGCGGAGCGGGTGCGGCGAGGTTCCCCAGGCAGGCAGGGGTGAATCCCAGCAGTAAAAGCGCCTCCAGGTACTAGCGCTACAAACGGATTGGTTGCAATTGTGATATGAGCCGCACACACGCCATGAATGTTGGGGTACGGTGCATGATATCTGAGGGGTGGGTGGAAATGACTCCCAGCAGTGTCCAGCCACACGGACAGTTGGCCAAGGGCCACGCCACAAAACGTGAAACAGCTGGCCCTGGAGCAGGAATTGGAACAACCCAAAACAAGGGCAACTTTAGCCATAACTGATAATAACAATGACCAACTCTCAGACTGGGCCAACTTTCCCGAACAAACCGTAGCCCAAGTAACTAGAGCCATTCCATCAAACAAGACAGACATATTAACATTTGTTCCAGAGTATAAATCTAGAGGCAGAATGGACACCTTGAATAGAGGAAATATAATGAAACTGATTAAATCAATCAAGGGTTTGGAAGGCATCACTTCAACTGACTTACTTGAAATTGAATTCCAACCCGCACTCGAACAGAACAAACCAGAAACGACAACGACAACATGGTCATCTAACGATCTGGTCGATCGGATTTTAGGAGAACTCAACAAATTTGCTCAGTGGGGAATAAAGCTGGAACCAGGTGGAAGGCCAGCCACCCAACACCGTTTTTAAAGGAGAGTGAAAAAGAACACCTGCACAAAGCTACATCATTTTTAAAAGGAGGTCTCCAGGCCATCAAGGGAGGCCCTTATATACTAAAACGGTAACAACGAAACCAACAACTCCTAATCCGGACACAATATAGCGAACAATAACAAACAGAGGTGGGCAATGACAAGGGCCCCCTGCGCAGTCCTCAACACACATAACATCGAACAACCTCAGAGTATGCATCTGGAACATAAATGGTTTGACTGACAAATTGGATGATCATGAAACACTAAAATACTTAAGGTCATTTGACCTGGTATTATTACAAGAAACCTGGGAAGAAACTCAGATAGTCCTAGAAGGATACATGACGCAAATTGTCCCAGCTACCAGGACCTCATCCTTTGGCCATAGATCTGGCGGATTGATGATCCTTGCCTCAATCCTCAATAGGATCAATGAAGGAAATAAAGACTAAAACCATAACCCCCAACATCATACCGGCGACCGCCATAACAATTAACACCAGAAAGCCGGGCCACACCTTCATTATAATCAATTCCTATATACACCCGAAGCACAGACGGAAAGGTGCAAGAGAACTTGTCAAGGAGACAGCAAGAAGCTTGGACGAGGGGGAAGCTGAGAACTTAATCCTGGCAGGTGACTTTAATTTCTTTCTTTTTGGAACCGCAACGGACGACGAATTAGTACATGAACTCAATAGAGCCTGGGGAATTCCAACTCAAGCACAAGCACTCCCAACTAAGCAAACCAAATGCTCAAACCAATTGTTAAAAGAATTAGAGCAATTAAACCTAAATGGCCGGTTTAAAGAAGACACCCCCAGAATCAACTTACCACTCCGCAACAAGCTCCTCCCACCTAGACTATACATTTGCAACACTCCCACTATTTGACATCATCAAATCATTTAAACTGGGTGTTAGCGATCAAAGCGACCATCTGCCACAAGAAATTGTTTTAACGACAACCAGAGAGAGTCCCATGGAAGTCAGGGCAAGCGCCGGGTCCGAATATACATCAGACTTCAAACGTATAAGATACAAACAAGATAAGATCGAAGAACTGTCTACAAACACGAAGGAGTTAATTCATCAGGGAAACTTGGTTGCAAACCCAATAGAGGCCTGGGAGTGGTACACGAAGACCCTCACGATCAAATATGCAACAAAACCAAGGACGCTTAAAGGCAAACTTCCGAAGTCTATACCACACTGGAGATAAAAAGACTTAAACGGAATATAAAGCAAATTTTGAACCAACTCCGCACACAGTCTAAAAAAGAGCCTCTGCAAGACGTCCTACGTGGATTAAAAGCAAGCCTTAAAAAGGCAATCTGGGAAACCGAAAGACAGGCAAAGGACGAATTCTGGGCAAAAATAAAGCACGACTCGAAACTAAAAAACAGTGCCAAATTTTGGCAAACAATTCACAGCTTGCAGCGGCCAGGGCACCACGGAATAAGCTCATACATATCAGAGGCAGCTTGGGCTGACTACTTGCATAATCATTTTTACCAAACTGACGAAGGCAACCCCATAGACCAGACAACACAGGATACAGAGAACAACAAGAGGGACAACGAAACAGGAAAGGTAGGAAAAGGGTCCAACAACCCCACGAAAAGCATAATGGAAAAACACGACCAAAAGAAGACTGCCGGGGCAACGACCAATAGCAAAATAACAACCAGCAAGGAAATTAAAATCAACATATCAGCGGATCGGATAAAAACTCAAATAAAGAAGGGGAAAACAGAAGGAGCTCCAGGCCCAAACGGGATACCACCGATAATATTTAAACACGACACCGAATTCTGGAGCAACATATTAGTACCACTCTTTGTGGGCACACAGGAATTAGAAACCTGCCCGGAATCCTGGAAAGGATCGATTATAAGCCCAATTTATAAGCAGGGAGACAGGAGCAATCCTTGCAACTACCGGTTGATTGCCCAACTAGACATAGAGGCAAAGTATCACGCTGGTATTCTATTGGATGAATTGACATCTTGGGCAGCGTCAAAGCATATAATCCTGGCAAACCAAACAGGATTCTGTAGAGGACAAGGAACCACCACCAACGTCATGGCACTAACTCTGCTGACAGACGCGGCCAAAGCAGGAAAGAACTCGCTGTGTTTATGTTTTATAGATTACAGCTCAGCCTTCGACCATGTGGACCGGGGCAAACTATGGCGCAAACTTGAAAAATGGGGGATACCACAACCCCTCTTGGAGCAGCTGATCTTAACTCACACAAACACCTGGGTCAAGATTAAGCTGGGTGACGGGACACACCTCTCTAGGCGAATCAACACCTTTAAAGGCCTGAAGCAAGGGTGCGTCCTAGCCCCTACTTTGCTCAACCTTTTCCTCGCAGACCTACCAGGGGAATTGGACAGCATCAAATGGCACGCCCCACGGCTGGGAGACATCACGCTGTCCAATCTCCTCTATGCCTATGACCTCGTCCTAATAAGTCGTACTTGAACTGGCCTCCAGCACCTTCTAAACACTACCAGCTCATTATCACAGCGCAACGGACTAATTATCAACTTAAAGAAAACAAGAACTATGGCCGTAAACTACAAGAAGGCCAGAAAAAATAGCTGGTACTTGGACGGACACAAACTGGACCATGTGATGTGCTACAAGTACCTGGGGGTCTTAGTAGACAGCAGAGGTTCGTTCAAAACCCAATTAGAGACGCTACATCGAAAAGGCACCATGAGTTATCTTGCGATGAATCCTCTGAAGAAAATACTGCCAGACTGTACGCTTGACCCATTTCTACAAGTACTGTGAGCTCGCCTTCAACCGACGCTGACATATGGGAGCGAATCAACTCTTGGAAAAGACACACCGACCCTCGACAAAGTGATCAGCAAAACCTACAGATCCATCTTTCAGCTACCCAGCTATGTATCTCCTGCCCAAATCCGCCTAGAGTTCGGGGTTCAAAAACAGACAGTGGAAAGAAGGGGCAGCTTCATGAAATGCTGGCATAAGATTAGAAACGCAGAGCAAGGCACCTTAAATGCCCACCTTTGGATTGAATTGCAGCGACGAGAACGATCACATGCAAGAAAGTATCTGATGGAATCACTAGAAAGACTCAAACTGACTGACCTCAGGGACACCCCAGTAGATCATAAAAGCTTCAAAAAGTTAGTAACGAAAGTAACAAAAATAATATTGCTACTAGAAGATAAGGAAACTTTAGCAAAAAGGGCTCACGGATGGACAGTCCTAAATGACTACAAAACATTAAAGCCTCAAGCATACCTGGACCACGGATTTAAACAGAAGATCAAAGTAAAATTTCTAAAGCTGCGACTCGGCATACTACCAATTCTCCCCCATCTGGCCCCATCGAAAAGGAATCAGGAAGACCAAATTTGCCGTCTCTGCGGAGCAGGAACTGAAGATCTAATCCACATAATATGTATCTGCCCAAGCTTAACGGACATAAGGAGATCCTTACTACGTGCAATATGGAACCAGAAGGGCACTAGATCAGGCAGTCAAATTATGTTTCAATCCCCAGGAGACCCAATTAAACTGCTGATTTACAAAATTCCTTGACGCAGTGATGGAGAGAATTAAGGAAACACAAAATGAGGAAACTGAGCAACAGAAAGACAGTGCCTTTGAGCATAATCTTGGGCCCGTAGTTCAAATGAACAATAACAAAAAGTAAACTGTTAACACGAACTTACATAATTTTAACTTTTGCTAATTAACTTTTATCTTTGACATATATCTCCTTTAAAGCTGTGTTTTAATTAACTGTGCAATAAAATTTACCTTACCTTACCAGACATATGAGGGGTGGGTGCACAGGACTCCCAGCAAAGGCCAACAGTATGGGGGTGGGTGCAGAGTACTCCAAGCAGAGGCCAACAGTATGGGGGTGGGTGGATATGACTCCCAGCAGTGTCCAGACATATGAGGGGTGGGTGCAGAGGACTCCCAGCGGAGGCCAACAGTATGGGGGTGGGTGCAGAGGACTCCCAGCAGAGGCCAGACATATGACGGGTGGGTGCACAGGACTCCCAGCATAGGCCAAAAAAAAAAAAGTCCACATTTGTAAAGCGCACAATCACCCGTAAGGGTCTCTAGGCGCTGGGGGGCCGTCGGGAAGATTAAGCGAGCTATTGCCCAGAGTCACATGGTGCTGGGCTGACCTGCCGCCGTAGCCGGGGATCGAACCGTGGTCCCCAGATTCCAGCGTCAGTCGCCCTGGCCGCGGCGCCACACCTCTTCCAACAGTATGTGGGCGGGTGGATATGACTCCCAGCAGTGTCCAGACATATGAGGGTTGGGTGCACAGGACTCCCAGCGTAGGCCAACAGTATGGGGGTGGGTGGATATGACTCCCAGCAGTGTCCAGACATATGAGGGGTGGGTGCAGAGTATTCCAAGCAGTGGCCAGACATATGACGGGTAGGTGCAGAGGACTCCCAGCATAGGCCAACAGTATGGGGGTGGGTGGATATGACTCCCATCATAGGCCAACAGTATGGGGGTGGGTGCAGAGGACTCCCATCAGAGGCCAACAGTATGGGGGTGGGTGGATATGACTCCCAGCATAGGCCAGCAGTATGGGGGTGGGTGGATATGACTCCCAGCAGTGTCCAGACATATGAGGGGTGGGTGCAGAGGACTCCCAGCAGTGCTCAGATGTAGGGGGGTACATCATCATCAGCATACCACAACTACATGGTGGTATGTGCACATCCCTAACTTGTGAGTATACTGATAGTGCCATAGCAACACATCACTTACAGCAGTGTCCCACTCCATGGAGGATGGATTTCTGTCACACACTGCGTGACACACCACATGTGGGTGTGCTGTCAAATTCCACATGCATACCCACCCATGGAGGTTGCTGGCAAAATACACACCCTACCATCATGAAACAATAGTGTATAGTGAAGTAACAGGCTACCAAAAAAAGAGAGCGAAAGGGAACACACACTGTCACGTACATCCCAGGGTTGATATGAATGTCCAGGTGGTGGTCAGACCACCAAGATGTAGTCTCTCATGTAAGGAATAGGGTTGAAAACCCTTAGGTACAATGCTCAAAATTGTGAGTCATGTGCCCAAGTACCCTGCCGAACAATTCCCAACATAGGGGTAGGCTGTGATAACACACATGCATAGTGGCAAAAAGGGTGAATGTGTCCATGGAGGCATTTGTACATACTCAAAACACAAGTACAGTGAGTAGCATGGATGGCACAGATGAATGAGCACTAGACATCTGTGAGCAGGCATGGCCATTGCTGAAGGGAACCATCACCAAAAAAGGAAATGTGCACACATGTCAGCACAACAATTGTGCAACTGTCTGCAGTGAAGATCTCAGGTGTCACATAGGAAGGAACACTCTTTGGGACAATGTCTTTAGCCAAACTGAACCCACACAACCAATGATTAATTGCAGAGACATTGTGATGGCATACAGATACCATGGTCCATCTCATAACCATCAACAAAAAACACCTTTCAGAACCCCAAAACATTACCATGACACCAACTCCAGGGCCCTCATCACCAACATCAAGGACCTGAAATGCAATAGTGTAGAATGCAAAATAAAAGGCTTTATTCAGCTTTAAATGAAAACAAGTGCAAAAATGAGTCCCTACTCAAATAAGGCCAATTGCCAGTCCACAACAATGTCTTGTAGGGGGGCGTTGGGGAGGTTGTCTACCCCAAACTTGCCGGCATAGGAATGAACTAATGGGCTGTTGACCCTTGGGGGGCATCATCGGGGTCAGGACCAGGCACCGCTGGGACAGTAGTGGGAAGGGTAGGTGTGGTGGGTGCTGGGTGGGACGTCTCGTCCTCAGTGGCTTGTGCAGCGCCAAAGGTGGAAAGATATTCAGCGCTGCACACTGCTGCCAGTTCGTCCAGACCAACTCCTGCACCCGAGGACACAATGGGAGTGGAGGTCTGTGAGGGTTGCGGACTGTGACTTTGGCTGCGTGTCTGTGATCTGACCCCAGTCCCTGTGGGTGTGCCTGCAGCCCTCTGAGTTTGCATGCCAGGAGGTGTGCGCTTTGACTTTTGTGGGGGTGTGCTGCTTGTGTCCGTTGGTGTGCGTGATCGTGCCTTCCTGCGTATGCTTTGGACAGGTATAGAAGAGGGGAGTTTGGATGGGTTTGAAGGAGGGGGGGACAGACCGCTGCAGGAGGGAAACTGCTGCTGTCAGTGAGAAGTCCATGGGCGTGAGAATCCGATGTTGGTCAGACATCGTAGCTGACATGCCCTCCATGAACGACAACAACTGGGTCAGTATTTGAGTCTGGCCATGGAGGACATTCAGCATTGATGTCTGACCAACCTGAATCTGACAAAGTAGGTCCACAGACTCCGCACTGAGGGCACCAGGGGAGACAGGGGCAGGGGCTGCGTTGCCTGGGCCGAATGAGACATGGGGAGCTGCACAGACAGAAGGGACCGGAGCAACTGGGAGGGTGGAGATGTTTCTGGAGAAGGCGGAGACAGACACTGTGATGCTTCCAGGTGTTGCGGCGTATTCCCCCTCCTCCTAGGAGTCAGAAGCGGACCCATCTGCGTGGTAGGAAGTGGCGCCTCCCAAGAGGTCTCCAGGCTGACTCCCCTCACCCTTTGTGCCACTGGCTCCCTCCGAATCCTCAGCGATGGTGGCACTGTGGCTGGGTCCCTCCTCTTAGTCCGTGCAGCTGTCTCCTCCTGTCTCTGTTGATGATTCTGTGGGCAAGGAGAAGAAACAAAAATGCATCAGTTACCTGTACACATCTGACACATGAGCACAAAATCAGTAGGTCACACTGCAAATCATGGCATGCATCATGAGTAACAGCCAGATACCACACTCAGAGCCCTGTAAGTACATTGGTGAAAAAAATCAATGTAAATAAATGTTGGCATCTTGGGACTCAGCACACTTTACACAATCGACATGTATTGAAAGTGGTAATTCGCCATCTTGTGAAGACAACACGTATGTGCCTACATGTAAGATGTCTCACAATGAAATGCACACAAAAACGATTTACACATTCTTCAAAACAGCTGGCACCCTTTAAGATAAAACACTGTTAGAAACAAATGGCATTGCAGATTTGCCATATACATGGTCCAACGGAGGTCTTGATGGCTTGACAGTCATTAGTTTGTACAATTGACATCAAAGGAGTTTCAAGACCTCAAGACCACTGTGGGGACATGTATATGGAGATCAAGGCACACCATTAATCACTAACACTGGCCTCTTTGAAAAGCTGCCTGCTTCTTTCAAAACAGTGGAAATGTCGTTTTGTGTGCACTACCTTGTGAACCAACTATCATGCAGGCACATAAGTGTCCTTTACACAATTCATCATAATAACACATTCTAAACATGAACAACTTTTAACAAGTCTTGTGAGTGCCAAGGTACAATCATTTATGTGACACTACTTGAAATATGTCAGTCCTTACATGGGCATCCATTCCCTGATGACACAGTTGCTTGCACAAAAGACCTACTGGCTGTCATGTGAAGTGGCACACATGTCCAAACTCAGGACAATGCTTAAGCTAATGGGCCTGCAATTGTGATGAACAAAATCATTGCTGCATTGTGGACACAACGTTATCCCCAGGCAAAATGTCAACACAGAAGTGTGCACACTAAGACAAAGCACCGTTGCATCTGACCTACATACATGTGGCAAAAATGTGTGAGGCATGCCAAGCCCCAAATGAAATCACTGGCCACCATCACAGGGGCAGTGCATGGTGAAACCTTGATCAGCCAATTCTCAACCACAGGTCAGACCTGGCAAGGCTAAATCAGGCAGTCCCATGTTATGTTATGTTATGTTAAAACAATTTATATAGCGCTACTAACACCTGAAGGTTTCTTGGCGCTTGTGCTGAAGAGACAGGGAGAGAGTGAGAGGCAGAGCTAATTGTAGGCCTCAGTGAACAAAAAAGTTTTAAGGAGAGATCTGAACCTAGAGTAGGAGAAAGACAGCCTCAGAGGGAGGGGAAGGGCATTCCAAAAAAAAGGGGCTAAAAAAGAAAACCTTAGTCCACCATGTTTCTTCTCTTAAATCTTGGGACTGAAAGCAAGGCCAATTGAGACGAGCGAAGGTTGCGTGAAGGGACATATGGGTGGAGGAGAGAGGAAATGAAGAAGGGGCCACCGCCTGCAAGAGATTTAAAAATTATGCAGCCTAATTTGAACTTGCAGCGTGCAGTGACCGGAAGCCAATGAAGACTTTTTAAAAGAGGGCGGACATGTTGGTGTCTGGGTTGTCGGAAGATGAGACGGGCGGCCTGATTTTGAATCAGCTGGAGTCTCTTGGCTAAGTAGCCAGGAATGCCTACGTATAGCGCGTTAGCGTAGTCGAGTCTAGAAATGACTAACGCTAACAAGGCTAAGGTAAGAGCCTCGGTAGTGAGGAGGCGGGAGATTTTGCAAATCTTCCTTAGCTGAAAATGGCTGGAGGACACTACCGCGCTGATTTGGGGTTTCATAGAAAGATCGCTGCTTATGATAACCCCCAGGCTTTTGGCTGAGTTCACTGGGCAAGGGGGATTGCCCAGACTGGACGGCCAAAAAGAGGGTTGCCAGGGATGAGAAGGCCCCCCGACAAGAACCAGCTCAGTCTTGTCGGGGTTGAGCTTAAGATGGTTTGAGCTCATCCAATTGCTAATAAAACAGGGTGGTTTGGAAAGTGGAGATGGATTCCTCCGAGGGGTCGATGGTAAAGACCAGTTGAATGTCATCCGCGTAATTAAACGCGGTGACATTCAACCTGCGGAGAGAACGGATCAAGGGAGTCAAATACAAATTAAAAAGGAGTGGGGACAAGGAGGAACCCTGCGGACTCCACAGGTCAGCCCGACCTGATCTGCTGAAAATTGGGACAGTCTGACTGCCTGTTGGCGTCCAGACAAAAAAGAGTGGATCCAGTCAAGGGCGGCGCCCTGGATGCCGGCCTCTCCGACACGGTCAACAAGGATACCATGGTCGACCGTGTCGAAGGCGGCCGACAAATCCAGAAGCACCAGGGCCTGACAGATGTTAGCGTCGGCCCCTCTGCGCAGCTCCTCCATCACAGAGAGTATAACTGCCTCTGTGGAGTGCGCAGGTCTGAACCCAGCTTGCTGGGAGTCCAAGAAACAAGACTCCTCGATAAAGGAGCTGAGAGTCTGGGTAACATGTGACTCCAGAACCTTACTGAGGAAAGGGAGGAGAGATATGGGCCGAAAATTGCTCATAATAGAGGGATCTGCCGAGGGTTTTTTTAAGATGGCCACCACCTCTGCCTGCTTGAAGGAGCAGGGGACCTCACCCATGGCAAGAGAGTTGTTCAAGAGAGCCAGGGGGGGTTCGGAGCAGGCAGTGAAATCTTCGCGAAGAACAGTGGGAGGGCAGCAATCTCTAGGAGAGCCGGAGGAGACTTTATGTAGGATGGTAAGAAAGCCTTCCTTCGTAATGGGGGGATCTGGGTTAGGGTGTGGGAGTCTGATGGGGGACAGAAAACGACAGGCTGAGGGAGGACAGGTGAGGCTTGAGCGGGGATACTGTTTTTAATCTTGATTATTTTATCAACAAAAAAATGATTAAGAGAGTCACAAAGTGACTGAGAGGGGAGGGGTGCAATGGTTACTCTTTCGGGGTTAGATAATTCCTCGACTATTGAAAAGATATCCCTGGATTTATTTGCTGAGTTCGAGATTTTATTGGAAAAATAAAAAGATTTGGCTTAAAATATAGCTAGCTTATACTTTTTTAGCAGGGAGGAGAAAATTAATTTGGTTTCAAGGGAATAGCCCCGGCGCCAGCGCCGTTCAGCCTGTCGGAGCCCAAGTTTCAGGGCTTTAAGATCTTCAGAAAACCACCTTTGGGCATCATGGCGACGTCTGGCTTTCACTAGTTTTAATGGTGCCACGGAGTCAGAGGTAAGCCAACAGGTCAAGTCCTGGGCTTGGGAGTCAATAGAACCAGTGCTAAAGGTAACAGATGTGCTAAGAAGGGAAGTAAATTTACTCAGGTCGGCCCTGTTCCAATTACGCGCGGGAAAGTTAGTTTCTAAAGCATTAGTGGCGGGCAAGGGCATGGCTAAAGTAAAAGTGATCAGTGAATGATCTGACCAGAGGCAAGGGAGGATGAGGGGAGTGGAGATGTAAAGGCAGGAGGTCCAAACCTGGTCCAGAATGTGGCCCCTAATGTGAGTGGGTGAGAGTATGTGCTGGGTACAATTCAGACCCACCATAAGGTCAGAAAAAGCAAAAGAACATGAGGATTCATGGGCATCGGAGGGCCAATAATTAAAGTCACCTAGGACCAGGATGTTAGTGTTGTTAATGGCGAGTTGGGAGATGAGATCGCCAAACTGGGCCGAAAAGCTGGGCATAGGCTGGGGAGGACGATATACCAGGACGCATATAAGAGACGAACCTGGTTGCTCCAACCTAAGCGCCAAGCAGTCGGTCATAGGAATACTAGTGATGGCCACTGGGGAAAAACGAAGCGGGTGCCTGATGATGGCTGCAACACCACCGCCTGATTTGCCAGGGGGCGGTTTACTTGGAGTATGTAGTAGCCCTGCGGGATTGCAGCCAGGATGTCGGGAGAGGAGTCTTCAGTGAGCCAGGTCTCGGTGAGAAATAAAATATCAGGTTGCTCGGACTCTAGAAGATGGAAAACATCCAGCTGATGGCTGACCAGGGAGCGGGTGTTAAGGTAGATAGCTGATAGCTTAGGTTTGCGGGCCCTAACAGGTGGTGGAGAAGTAGTCCTGAGAACCCGGCCAGCCAGTCTGGAGGTGCCCGGTAGAGATGTAATCTCGGGGAAAGCCTTTCTAGCCATGAGCAAACCCAATGAAGCAAGCCTGGGGGAGGACTCAGGGGGGGGGAGCGTGGGATCATGAAGGTGGATGAGGGAAGAACGGGAATATGCAAAAGGACCAGCATAGTGGCGTGCCCCGTACCCCGGTCGGCCGCGGACGGGCGCAGACGGGCTTAACTCAGGCGCAACTCCGGCGCGCCTTCGTCGCGCCCGCTGCGCCCGTCCCATGTAGACCTCTCCTGCACAACATCCCATACCTCAGTCAATGTGATTGATACAGCTCAATATGTGAGACCTCAGAATCAGGGTAACAAAAACTGTGCAGCAAGAATTCCAAAAGTAACCCAAGCTCACCTTGTGGGGGTTTGGGAATACATATTAGTCACAAACAACCAACAACAGATTGTTGTGAATAGACACACAGGCACTGCCCAGTGTGAGTATGCACAAGCCAAAACTTGTATCCATGTCCAGTGGACACATGTAGCACACACAGGAAAAATACAAACTATGCCAGGGACCAATACCACAGAGGCAGACCCATGCTGAACCCACATAGAATGGGCACAGTGTTGGATGACACACATGATTAGGAGGCCAGGGTGTCTCAGGGGACTGTTGTGGGCACACTGATCCGTGGGTCAGGGATGAGCTGAGTAACCGTCATGGCACTATGCATATCTCACACTGATGTACATCATGTCTGAGAACACAACATGGGTCATGCATGCTGCAAGGGTGTGCAGTTGAAACCTCACACTCCTATGTTGAGACTCATCATCAGTGCAAACAAATTTGAAGCCCAAACACAGAACACAGGTCATGGCACAGGCAAGGTCCCAACCTATGTCACAGACCAACCTCCCAAATGATGCGGAAATCAATGTGCATTCTTATTTTCTTGCACCCTAGATGAGCATGTGCCAATGTAATTACACACAGTCAAGGGGACACATGTTAACGAGGGGAAGGGATGAAAATGAGCACCAGGTGACTATGGGGAATCGAAAAGACACTGCACATATAACCTGTCTGACCAGGCACCCCAACTGTGGGAGTGTAGCCAGGCTTCAGAGCACTTCAAAAAGCAGGTGACACACATCACAACAAACAGCCATGTACCTACCCCCTCCTTGCTGCTGTCTCTCCTGCAATTGCCTACCGAGGTCTGGAACCACCACTGCCAGGGCCCGGAGCAAGTGGGGGGTGAGGTGACGGCTTCCACCATGCCGACGTGGAGGCTCCATCTGCAGCTGGACCTGGGCGATACGCCGGGTCCAGCACCTCATGTCTTGCCACCTCTTCGGGACGTTGCGCAGCCGCCGCCGATGGCCCCCTGCAGACCTGACGACGGCCCTGACAATGTTCATCCATATTTCCCCTTTCTCGTAGGCAGTTACCTGTCAGGAAGACAAAGTGAAACAACATCACTACACCTGCTAGATGTCCCAGAGACACACACTTGCACACCATTGATAATGTGAACAGAGCATAGGATGGTGACAGGACTTGCATCATTGTCCATGTGAATTAGACCTGTGGGCAAGCCTCAATGCACTACATGGCATTGAAAGGCAACAGATGGCGTAACGGGTGCAACACAGTCACTGATCATGGCACACACTGGGCAACACATGCAACTGCAGGATTTGGGACAGCACATGCCAAGCAGTCACATATCCCACTCCACTTAAGAACCCTCAGCAGACCAGACAGACACACCCTGGCACAGATCACTCGCCTGTCACTGACAACAGCGGATACAACCCTCACTTTGCACATGTGCCACTTGACAATCGGGTGTCACAGGTGTTGTGCTAACTATGCAAGTCAGGCATGCAGCACTGCTTACTTGTCTCATCAGATGGCTAGAGCTGCTGCATACGCCATGCATCAGTGGTGCAACACATCACATACACACTCACCCAGATGACGAGGAACATTCACACACTTTAATGTCCATGAGGTTAGACACATCATTTGGACAATCTCACCACAGGTCCCCTCAAGTCATAAACATCTGTGAGTACAGTCACCTGTCACTCCTGGGGGAACACTGTTCCACCTCAGGACATTTGGGAATAAAGCCATCAAGGTCCGGCATGGCTGAATGTGCCATTCACTATGCAGTGAATGTCACAGTAAGCACAATGCAAGTGAGGAATGAACACACATGAACTACATCATGCTCTGCATGAGAGATACCACCATGTACATCCCCGGGACTCACTCACAACCACATTGCATGTCTCTCCCACCAATACACAATGCAATGCATGTTGTGACACTCACACAACAGGTATACAGTCAAAGGTAGTGCAGTCAGCACTCACCTGCTCCTCTGGTCTCTCATAATGCTTTCTGTACTGTGGTAGAAGGGCATCCAGCAGGGCCTGGTTTTCCTCCTCAGTGAAAGCTGGGGCCCTCTCCATAGTACGAGCCATGAAATGCCAGAGGATGCATAAACAGCAGCAGTGTGGTCCACTCCAATGTTGAACAGGCAAGTGCCCTCTCAGGGGTTCCTGCTGCCTTAAATCAGTGCTCATGAGGGGATTTCGGTTCGAGGAGTACAGAGTGATAGGTCAGATTCGTTCGCATTGTACATTTCCTCCAATCCCTTTAAACATACAGCTCTGACATGCATTCGCATCGTTCAAAATTTTAAATCTTCAGCTCCACAAACATTTTGCAACATTGTATACTTTTTGGCCAACTGACTTTTGCAGGGCACCTGTAGCTCACACTCACATCTCAGTATCTATGACAACCAGGATGCATTCAGGGCCTACTACTTGTCCCCTAAGTTTTTTTGAGAGCCACACACGTGTATGGTGCGTTTCACACGCTCGCGTATGGCACAATTACAATAGTGAGATGATGCGCACAAACACATGGAAAGTAAGGGTACGGTGCGCTCGCGTATGGCACCATTACAATAGTGAGACGATGCGCACACATGCACGGAAAGTAGGGGTACGGTGCGCTCGCGTATGGCACAAATACAATAGTGGGACGATGCGCATACACGACCAGAAAGTAGGGGTACGGTGCGCTTGCGTATGGCACGATTACAATAGTGAGACGATGCACACACACGCCCGGAAAGTAGGGGTACAGTGTGCTTGCGTATGGCACGATTACAATAGTGAGACGATGCGCACACACGCCCAGAAAGTAGGGGTACGGTGCGTTTCACACGCTGATGCGAATGCAGGGGTACGGTGCGTTTCACACGCTGTAGTGAATGCAGGGGTACGGTGCATTTCACACGCAGATGCGAATGCAGGGGTACGGTGCGTTTCACACACTGATGCGAATGCAGGGGTACAGTGCATTTCACATGCTGTAGTGAATGCAGGGATACGGTGCGTTTCACACGCTCTCGTATGGCACCATTACAATAGTGATACGAGGCTCACACATTGCAGGGATGTAGGGGTACGGTTCAAACAAGAATGTCTATCAAGTTCTTGTCATTGCATACTTACATGAGCAGGCCCTAGGTGTAGCAGGCAGTGATATAACACAGGGCATCTGATCTTGCTGTACAATCGATGTGTGCTGACCTGTTGACACATTTCATGTGTTACAGGGAACTACGTGGTACACATCACCTTTACACTTGTCCCATATGTTTTATTATGCAGATGTTGTCATGCACATCAACACTGGGATGGCACAGTCATCACTACGGGCACCTGTCTCATGATGACAGGGACCGGGGCACTTTGTCACTTGACATTTCACGCTCAGCATGACCCTATGTGACTATGTCCGGTGTGTGTCATGTTAACGATTGAGCTTGCTGAATGTGTTCCGTAAACTGCATCTGCTGTTGGTACATCTAACATGGGTCTGTGTTGAGATGGGAATGGTTTCACATGTACGCACACCATGCCACATGTGCATTCCTACGGCTTTTGGGTCTGATGGCATCATACATCATTTTTCCCCAGGCATACATCTCTGCATCGTGACAATGGCTGTGTTGTTTTGTTGTCACATGCACACCTTGTTAGCAACGTGTTTGATATGTAAATTTCTGTAACTGAGTGGACCTGCACACCTGAGTCAACTAAGCGTGTTGTGTATTTCAACTGTTTAGGGAGCTACCCTGCTTGCGGTATTGCCCAAACACCCCGTATCTGACACTGCACTGTAGAGGCCTGGGGACACCCAAGTCAGCAAGGAGCTCAACCACAAAGTCCCTAAGGATATGTACATTTGACATTCCATGTGACCTGTGCGTGTGTCTTGCAGTCAGCTGTCTTGATGGGATGACAACCTTCCACTGCAGGTTTGGTGACGTGTGTCACTCCAGTGATATATAGGGCTGTTCACTCAGACCAGACCAGCAGCTCATTTGAGGGCATGTCATGTTTATTTGTCATACAACAGGTGTATCTGGGTTTTTGTAGGAGTGCCAGCAAGCTGGCATATGTGTCCTGGATGTATTGCACTAGACTGACTCCATAGTGACCTGATGTGTAGTAGCAGTTTTGCATGTGCTATGTACATTGATATCGATGTTGGCTGACAGTTATTCTCCATTCTTCCCAAATATGTCCTGCAGGGCACCACCTCTACCAAGGCCATTTCCAGACTTGGCTACCATGAGGGAACGTGCCTGCATCCATTACAGATTCACTCGACAGTTGATTCAGGACTTGACGAACAGGCTGGAACCACATCGCCAACCGCAACACAGGAATCCTACTGCGCTGACCCCCAAGCTAAAGGGGATGGCTGCCCTCCATTTTCTTTGCTACAGGTACGTTTCAATTAACCATAGCTGATGTCGGTGGAATGTCACAAACAATGTTCAGCCGTGTCCTGCATGATGTTTTAGCAGCCATGTTGGAGCACATTGATGAATTCATCAAATTTCCTACTGCTGAAGAGTTGAGAGATGTCAAGGTTGAATTCTATGCCCGGGAAGGGATGTCACATGTCATTGGGTCCATTGATGGGACACATGTGGCTTTGGTGCCACCACAGGCTCACGAGCAGGCTTACCGCAACAGGAAACATTATCATTCTATAAATGCCCTGGTGGTGTGTCTTGCTAACATGCTGATTTCCCATGTTTGTGCACGTTTTCCAGGATTGGCACACAATGCATTCATCATGAGGCGTAGCAGGGTGCCACGAATAATGCTGCAGCTGTGCAACGATCGGGCATGTCTTGTTGGTTGGTAAACTCTGTTTGTCCTGTGTGTTTCAGTATTTTTTGCTCTGACGGCATCTCCTGACCCACTTATTTACATGATGTATCTTTGTAGGTGACTCGGGATATCCCAACATGCCATGGATAATGACACCTCTCCACAACCCAAGAACAGCTGCAGATCAGCGGTACAATAATGCACACAGGCAGACCAGGCGAGTGATTGAGCGGACGTTTGGCCTCCTGAAGAACCGACTCCGGTGCCTCGATAAGACCGGCGGATCCCTCCCATATACCCCGGCCAAGGTCTGTAATATCTTCATTGTGTGCTGCATGCTGCACAACATGGCAGTTGAGAAGGCAGTGCCACTTATCCTGGATCCTGAGGAGCAGGAACATCAAACTGTTGAGGATGAAGGGCTTGGTCACGATGCAAGTGATGAGGAGCATGAGGATGATATCCGGAGTCAGCTCATACGCAACTTATTCTCATAATTGTGAGTCACTGGGAATGAGTGTGCAAGCTTGTAGCATTAAGTGGCATGTGTTGCAAAGTGTGTGTCCAGCTGACTGTATGCAAAGTAACTTTGATATGTGTTCTGATGTGTCAGGCAAGTGCTGATGTCATGCCACACAGAAATGTGCAATGACTTAGCTTGACATTTACATGTGTACTACATTGTTTCTGTTTTGTACATGCCCATGTCTTTAGCAAAGATTTTTAACGGTGAGCCCTTGTGGTGTCTGTCATTCCCAGGTTGCTGTGCCTTTTGTCTGTTTGTGTCATCTTAGTCCTCCTGCTATTCCTCATGATGATTGCAACGTGGCCCGATTCAGTGTTCCATGCACGGACATGTGTAAATGTCAGTTCGGGTAAGAGATCCAAACAGGCTGTTTGGGGTTGGTATGGTTTGGGAATGTGTGGTAACTGTTTCTGTGCATGTTGTAGAACCATCCATAGATGTCTCATCACCATGGATCAAATTACATGTCGCACCACTCCCATGACAGGGCAGTCACCCATCTTGACAGTCATCAGTTGTGGTGTTTTGACTCTGGTGAAGGCATCAATGTGTGTAAACCTTATCCCTGACACATTGCGGATACTACGGGTTGACATTGTGTGGGACATCACAACCACAGGCTCTATGGGGAATTGCAGCCTCACTGTGTGCAGCAGGATGTGTTTGGCTCATCCACTTCATCTTGTGTGCCAGTACAGTTTGATTTCCAATCAACCATTTTGTGAAGGTGTGGGCCAGCGTATGTCCCACATGTTCTGTCAAATGTCCTGTGAGTCTGTTCATATGGATACATTGCCCCTTGTGCCACTATGTCATGTCACTGTCACGTCACTTCCTCAGGGCCGGTGGAGAACACAGCTTTGCAAGCCTTCTCGGTAAGTTGATGTTAACTTTCTATTTCCATGATGCCAGGAATGTTGCGCTGATGACGTCACAACGTTGTGCTGTAGCAAATGTAAACGCTTCCGTGGCACCAGTCGGGAGACATTAATCCCAGGATTCTCTTGTGGCGTGCAGCATATCCTGGTCACGGTAGGGGTGGTTTTGTGCCATTGCTCCTCATTACTCTCTGTTGAGGTCCGGCCCAGCAGCTTGTTATGTTAGGCATTTCAAAGCCCAGTCGGAAGAGCCAATGACTGGCTTTTGCGGGCCTTCCTTGTGTTTACCTAATTCGCTTCCTCGTTGGATGAGCTTCTTAAGGCTCTTGCAGGTGATGTGTAATTTCCCTTCTTGACCCTCACTTATTCCCAGGGGTGACTACGGATTGTTGCCTTTGTGTGAGTAGCACTGCAGCGCATTAGAGTTTCTGTTTATTGGAGCCTTATTAATACACTGTGATTTCCTTGATTACCGCATGACTCTAATTGCATTGAAGCAGCCTGCAGAGCGTTATACCCCCTTCATTTAGCTGCAAAAGTCTGCTTACTTTTATGTGTCCGTGTTCAATCCTCAGATCTAGTATCATTTTCATTACTGTGATCCCAAATAGGATAAAGTGGCTGTTGTTTTCCTTTACAGGTGTAACTGTTACATTATAGGTCTTGAGGTATTCTGTGATTCAGTGACAAGAAGTGTTGAATCCTTATGCATGTTTACCTTTGTTTCAGATCTCCCTCCCTGCTGTTCCCTTCCTTTCCTTCCCTCGCCTGATCAGCCTTTTGAGTCTTTCATTTCTACTCAGACCAAGGGGCTATCGGGAGATGGACCACTTTGAGCATCGCACGTTTCTGAGGATTCAAGGAACCGACAGTCCCAGGCAGTCGTGTGCACATTGGTTCACCAGCATTACAGGTAAACTCATTGCATGACTGTTATTTTCTTCAGAGCAATGGCACTGGCCATGGACATTGGCTGAAGCAGCATGGCCTCAACAAGAACTTGATCCATTTGTGTAGAAAATGTGTTCCCCACAGTACAATGTGCCTCATTAATGTCCCCGCAGATCTCTTGCCTGTTTGCATGCGTCATTCATGGCATAATTTACAAAGTTTGTGCATATGGGAGTATGTGTACTGTGACAACATGCATGCAGTTTATCATGGCTAATGATCCATATTGTGCATGAAGTATATGGTTGTGTATGTATTGTTGCAGCTTGCTACCCACAACAGGCAGGCAACACCTGCTGACGTTGTGTGTTCTGTGCGCAGCTTGGCCTTTTGGTGCCTGATCCTGTGGCCGTCATATTTGGGGATTGTTCATCCATTTTCTTTCAGTGAGCCATGAGTAACCAGGCACTCCTTCCTTTCAATACACCTGTTACATTGTGCCTTTCAAACCTCCTTGTCTTTGTGTGCTAGTTGTTGCATGGTGTCTCACCACTTCCGCCGTCATGTGTTCACTCATTCCTGCTACTGCCTCCCCTGCAGCACCGCACCACTGAGTGCCCTGATTCTGCAACACACACGCCTCCCAGATGTTCCTGCCTCCCTCCACTCATTCTTAATGCAGGCAGCAGCTTGTTAGTGCCACTGTTGCGCCACCTCCGTGCCAAAGGCAGGACCGTCAGCGCCTGCAAAGTGCACAGTGCAAGACCCTCTGGTCCTTCCATGATACAGGTAACACAACAGACTCATGGTCCAGCCACCCTCAAAACAGTGAACACCAGACAATCATCCACCTGCTATCAGGCAACCCCTAAGCGCACCCATGACAGCTTCGCAGGCTGTGTGTGCAACTCCTACTGCCAACACCGCGCTGCCCTGCATAACAGACCATGTCCGTACAACCAGGTCATGTGCCTCCTACTGCACACCCGCTCCATCCACCTGCACTCCATTGAACTCTATTACCTCCTCAACACAACAGCCCCACACATCGCCTTCATCACAGTAACCTGGTTGAACGCATCCTCAGCACACTACTTCAACATTGCCATCACAGATGGATACGAGATCACCCGCAGGGACCGCACCAACAATCCTGGAGGATGAATTACAATTCTTTCTGAAGTACACCCTCAGAGTCACATACAACACCAAGGACACACTCAGCATTGTCAAACATCCGCACTTCAGGTTTCACACCAACCTCCTGACCACCCTCAGTCTAACTATCATCTACAGATCTCCAGGCCTACACCCACAATTCTGCTAAGCCATCTACAATTATATTCATGGTCATTTATTGCGCGCACATCTAACCCAACGGGGTGTCCCAGCGCTGTAGTGTGCCGAAAATGAGGCAGCATACGGAGGAGCAACTAATCAAGCAGGCTAAATAGCCAGGTGTTAAGGGCTTTGCGAGACTCACATTCAGACAGAATCATACGCAGCGGAAGAGGTAACTTAGTCCAACATTGGGTGGTTCCTACCTGAAAGGTTTCACCTCCTGATCTAGGTTTTGCAAACCAAGGACTAATGAGTAAGTGCTTGTCATTGGAACGTACAGATCGTGATTGACAATGGTGATGGAGTCTCCTCCTAAGGTAGACCGGACCACGGCTTTGTCCTGCCCTGAAGGCGAGCGTCAGCGCATTGAAATCTATTTGTGTAGCCATGGGCAGCCAATGGAGTAGTTTAAGATACGGGGAGATATGTTGTCAAAGTGAGACTCCACATACCAGGCGGGCAGCAGCGCTTTGGACCGTCTGCAGTATACGGAGCAAGCCTAATGTGAGACCCATGTATGAGCCTTTTTTGTAGTCTAAATGGGAGGTGATCATTGCGTGTACCACCGTTTTCCGGGTTACATTGTGCAGATAGTTAATAAATCTCTTGATGATTTAACTCTTGCCAAAACAAGCGGCACACGCCTCTTGTACCTGTGTGGCAAGGGATAGCTGATTGTCCCATCTAACTCCAAGATTCCTGACCGAGTCCTTGTGTGCCGGAGCAATGGCCAGTTCCTCTGGCCACCACAGATTGGAAGAGAGGGGAGAAGGTTGGTTAAAAAAATAGGATCTAGGTGTTATCTGAATTATGTTTCTAGAAATTGTGATCCATCCAGGCCGCAATAATCTTGAGACAATTTTCGAGTGGGTCAAAATTTGCCGCACACACAGCATTTAGGGTGATTAGAAGCTGAAGATCATCAGCATATGATATGATTTTGACTACAGATATGGCAATAGATTCAGCCAGCAGGGTTAAGTAAATATTAAAAGTCAGAGGGCTCAGAGCAGAGCCCTGTGTCACGCCCCACTTCAGTGGTTTGACTGGGGAGATAAATGGATAGATCCGGACCTGCTGTGTGCGGTCAGATAGTAAGGACAATATCCAGTTCAGCCCTGAACCCCCCACATCTACGGTCTTAAGGCGGTTCAGAAGAATGGGATGGTCGACGGTGTCAAATGCTGTAGACAAGTCTGACAGCACCAACACCGCCTTGGAACCTTCGTCGACCGCCCAGCGTATAGAGTCTGCCATTTCAATGAGGGCCGACTCTGTACTATAGCCGGTATGGAAGCTGGATTAAGAGTTGTGAAGAAGGCTATTATCTTCAACAAAGGCTATCAGTTGCTGGCAGAAAATGTTCACTGAAATCTTTGCCGAAGCTGGTAAAAGAGAGTTAGGTCTATGATTGCAAGGAGATTCAGGATCTGCGTTGGCTTTCCTTAAGATGGGCAGGAGGAACGCGTGTATCCACGCTTCCAGATTAGAGCCCAATCTGAGGGAAAGGTTCCAGATGGCATTTGAATGGGGATTGGGAATCTTAGCAAGGATGTTGTATTGCTTGGCGGGCAAGGGGTCAGTAGGGGAATCGGATTTACACATCTGGAATTCGAGCGGAGAGGCTTCCTATGAAATTGTGGCTAAATCTGAGACCACAGAGCTGGGAAACGGCTTTACTGATAGGTCCTCAGACATTGGACAACTACATCAGCACGGCGGCCCTCACCTACACAGACTACATGGGTCAGGGGGACAGCAAATCCTGGCTGGAGGACAACCACACCACCATCCTGCATTGGTACATCAACATTTACATCCAGTTGTCCAAAAAACAACACACTGCACCACACTCTGCTACAGATCCACCAAAAAAGCTTTACCTGAGTCAACACAAACGAGCTGTGTGGCACCCTCACATAGGACACTCCAACCAACGACACCGCCATACCCTGCAACCACACACACCGGATCAACGACTGATCCAACACTCTTGCCACATTAGTGGACTTTCCTGTAAAGCACAACAACAGTTAAGCCACCATGGAGAAGGCCGACCTACTGGGCTCATACAGGTCTAGACGGACTCATGTGCAAACCTTGTAAAAGAAATAACCATCAGTTACCTTTCAGCCCTCAAATCCACAACACACAGACCATATCATCAGTATGGACAAGAGGACAACCTTCAGGTATGGCCTAGGCACCAACACACACAACATGAATGACCTCATTGGCATTGTGAGAGAACTTTCTAACCCCAGCTCTCCATCCAAAAGACATCCCACCCTTGAAAGGCAAAGGGAATCCCTTGCAACTTACTACCACTCCAAGCTCATGGGCGTACACAACAGCCACGCCTCTCAGATGCAGACAGCGCTATTTTGCACAGGGCATACCCCCCTCAGGTCCTGGACTCCCGTCAGCAGCAAAGACACCACCCAGCTCATGTACACCATCCACTCTGGCTCTCCATCAGGACCCTTCCCACACAACATCTCAATCACAGCATACACGATCCTTGAAGCCCACCTCCGGCATGGCATGAATGCCTCCTTTGAGTTTGCCACTTTCCATGGGAGCTGGAGGCATGCAGAAACCCAGGCCCTTCTTTGACAATGAACGGCAGTACCGCAGGATGTCCTGGAACATCACCCTACTTGCCTTCCCGGCAATCATCATCAAGAAGACAGTGAACGAGCAACTGGCCATCTCCCTCCAAGCAAACATCTCCAGGCAACCCGCACCAGACCATCTTCCACAGTAATCACCCCACTGCAACAGCCCTCATTGCCACCACCAACAACACCTTGGACCCTGCACAACAATGGTGAGAGCACCACCCTCACCCCATCGACCTCTCAACGGCATTCTACACCATGTGCCACCACACTGTCAGATCACACATCTCCAACACTGGGATCCAGAGGAAGTCCCAGGATGAAATTGCCAAGTACCTCCCCAGCAAGGGCCAGAGAGTCCGCATCCCCCCTTCGACATGTACTACACTGGGGTCATCGGGCCCATGCCCCAGGCCTCATCTCCCAGTGTGACATTCTACACTGTCTCCATGACCCCCCTCTCCAACATCACATGCGCACACGACCTCATCATCATGTCCTCTGCTGTTAACACCCAGCTGCTCCTCACCCTCACCAAAAGACCCAGTCACTCCCAGATCCAACCTTCAAGAAGGCATGAGGTGCGTTGACAAATGGATGAACATCAGCCACATAAGGCTGGACTTGGACACGACTGAGCTCATCATCTGAGGAATGTCCCCTTACGGCTGGGACAACTCCTTGTGTCACACCGGCCTGGACAGTGCACAAAAACACAGTGGCCACACATGCAAGCAGGTGCTCATCGTACACTCCTCGCTCACAATAACCATGCAACTCAACACCATCTCTACCTCATGCTGCAAGTCCTTCCGCATGCTGCAAATGATCTTCAGATAGATCCACTCCTAGTCAAGACAGACAGTCACCCTGGTCCACGACACGAGCCGGCTCAACTACAGCAACGCCCTCTATGCAGGAACAACAGCCAGACTCCAGGAGGACTTCCAGGGTGCATCCGCACACCTCATCCTCAACATCCCCTGCTACAGTCACATGACAGTCCACCAGAGATACCTACAAGATTCTCACTGTCAACTGCAGGATCACCTCATACTCCCCAGCCACACTCTGGAGGCACTCCACAACCCCAGCCCCAAAGTCATACATGGAGGTCTCCCATCCAACACCCCATTGCCCCAACTCCGTCCAGCCAACCTTGCCCTGGGCACCATTCATCACATCCACAGTACAACTGCATGCGGGAGATGGTTCTCCCACCTCACCAAACAGACCTGGTACTCCCTCCCCGGGCACCTCCACATGACCCATGACCTCTACACCTTCATTAAACTCTTCCAAAACTGTCTGTCCGAGCAGTATGTCAAGCCCCCCCTCAGCAGAATGAAACCATCACTGGTGAATATTGTGCTCCATGTATGTATTTGATGAAACATTGTGACCTATGTGTGTCCTCGACCGGACTCAGATCCCAGTGTATGGATGGCTTGAGTTGTTCCACACTCTGGCATACTTTGACATATCCTCACACGTATGTTGTTGACTCAGGGAAAAAGATTGCAACATCAATTTCACTTGTGTTTGTTTTGTTTATTTATCTATCTTGTGCGGGAAACGTGAATAAGTGCTATGTGCTGTACAAAAATGCTGAGAATCCAAAGTTCACAAAGGGAGATGTGATGCCTTGCAGTTTGAGTCAACAGAGTCCAGACCACAGTGCTTGGCATCATTGTTCAGACTGCAACCAGCAAGTCCATGTGGGAGAGTAGGACAGTCAATAAGGTGATGCTGTTGCACAAAAAGGCAAGATGCCAGACCAGGTGACCTGGGAGATGGGCATGGCCCACTGCCACTCACTGCCTTTTCCGTGGACGACCCACCTTTCTTGGGGGACACCCATATGCAGGCCTTGACGATGCATGGGACGCTCCGTCGGAGGATTCCTCCTCCGCCTCCCTCCCTGTGCCTGTTGGCTTTTTTCGCCTAGATGTTTCTTGCCTGGTGACACAGGGAGGGTGCTCCATGTTGTCAGCAATCCGACGGAGTGAATGGCTTATGTCCTTTTGCACCGCCAGGAGCTCAGCCAGTACTGCCTCCATCCATCCTTGGTGTTGTTGTTGACTGGCGAGTTGCTCGGCCTGCATGTTTTTGATTTCGGTGAGGGACCCCACTACCTGGCTGAACTCCCTGGTGTCCTGCCGGTATGCCTCCATGATGTTGCGCAATTCAGACATACCGGGCCCTGCAGCTGGCTGGTCAGGTTCTCGCCACCGCCTTGTGTCACTCCCACCACCCCTGCCCACACGAGCCTGGCCTGCCGTTGTGGGCACATCGGGTCGACAGGACCCCTGAGGGATGCCAGTGGTGGTGTTGTCTGCCACCTCCTGGGTGCCCGGCGAACCTTGTCCCTCAGTGTCAGATTGGCTCAGTTGTTGAGAGTGGCCAGGGCTCTGAGCTGTCTGCTGGGATGTGGCAGGAATGGGTGTGGTGATTGGCGCAGATGTTCCTGATCCTGCTGTTGCACGGGTTTGGGCACCAGAAGTGCCAGGTTGGTTGGGGTCATCCATGGAGTGGTGAGAGGCGTCGCTGTCGGTGGGATGAGGGTCCTGCGTAGCCTGGGACTGTGATTCCTCTCCCCATTGTTGGGGGGAGATTCCGCACGTTGCCCTGTGTGTGTGAGGGACAGACAATGTTAATGCCATTCAATGCAACATCCATTTTTCATATACATTGCCTAAAATGAATGTGTGTCCTCATGTAACGTAACTGGTGATATGTAAAGCGCTCTGATACCTGATTTGGTTCGGGTCTAGTTCGCGCTATATAAAACTCTGCAAAAAAAAAAAAACATTGCCATTGGCACTGTTCCACCTGGTAGTTGTCTATGCTTTGAATTGTTTTCAATGTTCACTTGTGGATGGGTATGTTGTAGGGTCAGATTACTCTGTGCTCAGGAGTCATTGACATGTGAGTGACTATTAACAATGACTTGCAGAGCCATACATATCAGCAGGGATTTGCCAGTCATTGTGCACCACAGCTATACCAGGATGGATGCAATACATTTACAATGCGGATCAGCATGGTGAAAAAATGGCACAGCCACGTCACGCATCTGTGCCGTAGGAGTGGCACATTACTGGAGTTGAGACGCCGGCGCAATGCAGCACCATGAATGCTCTGTGGGGCCATATCTGCACAATGCAGTGTCAATCCTTACGCCTGCGTCAAGCATGCACAGGGTTTTGAGGCAGCATGTGCATGAAAGTGACTGAGTGAAATCTTTAGGATTTCACTCAGCCACTTTTGGGAGGTGTTGCTGTGCCGTGACGGCCACCCACCACCCACCACCCACCCCCCACCATCCCCCTTGTGAATCTGCACCGTGCATTTTTTCTTGATAGCTTCATCAGATCTGTATTTGTTTTGTTGTGTTACATGACGATTGTGACAGTGGGGCACTCCATTGCCTGTCCCAGGAGGATATGTTTATGTAAGGGGTGTGTGTGACAGGCCGTGCTGGTAGTTTGTGTCTGATTTGGAACTGGGCCTCCCTCGTGGTGTGGCTGTCCCCCCATGGAGCATGCTGCCATGACAGTGGTTGTGAGTTCCTGTCCAAGATATCTGACCTTGTTGTCCTGGTGTTTGTGTTTGCACTGGTCACAGGAGTGCCTTGTGCTGGCTACACCAGGGCCCAGTGACAGCTATATTGTCAGTTCATTCCCACTCCATGTGCATTGAGCATGGTGCATGGGTGTGTACCTGGGCCATATGGGATGAGTGCAATTTGGCATGGGCTCCCCCGCCCTCCCCCTTGCACCCTTCTCACCCTCCCCCTTGTACTCTTCTCCCCTCTGCCTTGCACCCTCATCCCCTCTGCCTTGCACCCTTCTGGCACCCTGCCTTGCACCCTTCTCACCCTCCGACTTGCACCCTCCTCCACTCTGCCTTGGACAATTCTCGGCAACCCCCTTGCAACCTTCCCATCCAATGGAGGGTGCTGCCACCTGAAACAATGGCACCATTTCAAAAGCATGTTGGACTAGGGCGGGCCCTGACTTGACCCACACCAGACACACTGGCGATCAAGGGGGGGCCAAGAGCCACCCTTGCCCCCCCTGCAGACGCCCATGCAATTGGGTCTTATTTGGAAAAACCACGATGCATTTTATGACAGCCACCCTCCCAGAATACCAGACGTCCATTCTTGGGTCTGTACTTCCTGTAGCATGGGACATAGCATGGCCTTGGTTTGTCAATGGGGCATACACATGTTGGCGGCATTAGCGTTGTTTTTGCCTGAAGTTATGGGCAGCGGGCGCTTGGCGCTTGGTGCGGGCATTTTTTGTACTTGGAGTGTAGATGCAATTACCCCCATGTTACTTGAGTTGTTTGTATACTACCAGACTCTATGACTCCTTCAATGCCATGTACTCCCACCGGTGGTAGCAGGGCCATGACCTTCTCCTCCCAGGGATGGTACTGTACTGGTCTGCGGGGACCACTACCTCCAGTGTGCTGGCTCTGGGCGTAATCCTCGTCCATCTTGCGCTTCACCATCCTCCGCAGATCGTACCACCTGTCCTGGCTATCCTTCCTGGTGCGTCTGATGGGTGCAACGACATTCACCCAATTGACGATCCTTTCCCACAGGCATGTTTTGTCAGCTATGCTGTTCCGTCTGACCAATGCGCCAAACAGCTGTGGCTCGACTCTGATGACTTCATCTACAAGGATGTCCATCTCCTCCTTTGTGAACTTTGGATTCTTTTGTGCGGACATGGTGTGGGGTGAATGTGATTGGGGGGTTGAAGGTGTGTATGGATGTGGGTGTGTGGATCTGAATGTGAATTGGGGGTGTGCGGGTCTGTATGTAATTGGGGTGTATGTGTGAAGGTGGATGTGTACAGTTGTTGGTGTGTTGTCAGTCTGTCGAGCTAAATGGGTATGTTGCAAAGGATCATGGTTTGTGCATGTGGGCCCTTTTTATTGGTCCATTTGTGGGTGGGGCTTAGTTTGAATTTTTGGCAGTGTGTGTTATAAGGGATGGGTCTGAGGTAGGCCCTCTGTTTGCCTGTTTGGATCTGGCCAGGACATTCATTTCCAATGGTTTGTACACAGGAGACATGTTTTGTGGTGTTGTGCGAGTCGTTTGCACCCTCCTTGTGCTGTTTTTAGGGGTTCAGGTGTGCTTCGTTTAGGGTGAGTTCGTGTCGTATTTACTTTTGTGGCTCGCTCATCCGTAATGTTTTTAAGGGGTTTGCGTGCGCTTCAATCAGGAGGGGGTTTGTCTGGTATTTGATTTTGTGGCTCACTCATATGCGACGTTTTTACGGGGTTCGCGTGCGCTTCATTAAGCGGGGGATCGTTTCGTATTTGATTTTGTGGCTCGCTCATACATGATGTTTTTACGGGGTTCGCGTGTGCTTCGTTAAGGGGGGGTCATTTCATATTTGATTTTGTGGCTCACTCATACGCAATGTTTTCTGTACAAATCGCAGTTCATACGCAACAATGTTTTACCGTACGAATCGCGTTCTCGGTCCCCGGTCTGGATCGTACTTGTCGGGTTGTACAGCATGTTTACGAATCGTACGGTTCACTCTCCGAGTCAGTATCGTATGGATTTTCGCTTGTTTTTTGTACGGTTCGCAAACATTCAGACGTATTTTTTACCAACGGATCGTACTACGCGATTCGGATGGATTTGTACGATTCGTACGGAAACGGCTATGAATACGAATAGTCGTACGGATTCTTTTCCCAAATCGTAATCGACCACATAGTGTGTTGGTAGTGTGGTTCATCCACTAGTACACTGACAGGATGTCATGTGCAGAGGTTACACATATTGTAAAATAACCTGCTACTGGTCTGTCTGTAAAATATACATTCATCACCCAGGTGATTTTTAGTTCACACTATGGTGTGTTCTCCTAAACTGCATTTTTAAAGATAAGTTGCACATAACTATTTTTTCTCCCTTACCGCAAACACTGTACCAAACTTGCCATCAAATTAAAACTTTATTCAGAAGTCCGCCTTTGCTTTGTTTAATGTAAATTCATGCAGTAAATTTTGAGAAAGGAATTTTACAAAAAGGGCACAGTTAGGCTTCCTAGGGTTAATTATAGCTATATCTTTAACATTGCATGGACTGTTTTTGAATCCAAGTTCAAGCTATCCTGAATAGAAAATAAAAAAATGAATGAATCCCATAAAATAAGGGAACATAGTCTTCTGTAATTTAAAGTGGGTTATCAAACTCAAACACAGGTTTGCAAACCTGAGCTCTCTGCTTCACTGTATGCAACAGGAACATATCTGTCCTGGTCACCATTAGAGGACATGAACATTATCTCTGCATCCTAAAAAAAAATGAATGGCCACATAAGGGGCAAAGGGGTCAATCCTAATCCCCAGGTTTATAGGTGGGGGTCTCCAAAAAAATGCATCATGAAGTGTAATAATATAAAAAACAGATTCTGCCATGCTGTTTAAGAGCTCTGGGGTAGGTGTGTGAATCCATTTAGCCCTTATTAGGGATATCTGAAACTCAGATTCTTGGAACCGAATCCAAGCTCGCAAACCCATTAAACATATCTGCCAGGAGCTGCAGTAAACTCTGTTTAGCAATAATGTATTGTTGACCATGGTAGTTTGGATGTCTGCCGTGGCCTCTAACAAGGGCCTGGCCAAAGTCTTTGACACACTCTACTCTGTAGTGGGGCATAGCCACAAGCCTCTACCTAGTCATAATAAAAGTTTGGTTACTGGTGGCAGAGGTAGCTGTGGACTGCCTTCATCCTTTTTCTGTGCCTTATACCCATGGGACATTTCCATAGTCTGTTCTCACCATTATTGTAGGAAGGTGTGTATATCAGTGCCTAATTTGTAAAACAGTGAGTGCAAGGTCCCATAATCTTGCTCAGAAGCCTGTAACCAACCATATCGAAGATCAGGGTGCTGAACACCAAGGCTACAATGTATTGATACCACCTCATGCATGGTTAATCCACCACCAGGCACTCACTGACTCTATATTTCACCCTTCCCTGTTGTTTTACGTCCCGACTTCCTCCATTTGTCACTGAATTTCCTTTTTTCCATTCCCTCTACTTTACCACTTTTGAGTTGTCCTTTCTCAACGTCTGGATCAAAATCTGTTGATGAAAAAAAAATGTCAATCATCAAAAATCTGACTCAAATTAAGAGATCAGTGTACTGAGCAATTATGCAAGTTATGTAGGAGGCTAAAATGCACTAGGTTCAAGTTTATTGAAGATGTGATAGAATAGGGCATACCAGCATAACTATTGGATAAGATGCAAGATTATGGGAAATAGACTGGAAGGTGAATGCCCAAAATATAGAATCCAAAATATAGACAGGCCAGAATATCGACTTTAAATATTACATAGGACAGAATATCGAATCACCAAAATACAGTTAGTCAGAATATCAAAATTGGGGTCGGAAATATCGATTTCCATAATATCGAATTTAAAATATCGATTTTTTAGTGTTATGTTTGGTAGCAGATGTGTTAAAAGTATGTATTATTTTTGTGATGTATTTTTAATTTTTTTAAGTAAATTTGGCATGATTTGTAGTGGGTTGTGGGTTTATGGGGGAATAGGGTGGAAAGTAATTTAATGATAGTAAATTAAATATTAATTTTTATTTATATGTATTGTTAATTAATTGATTGATCATTAATTATTAATTGGTAATTAATTTGTATTAATTGATTAATTGATAATTATGTTAATTGTATTATTTATTATTTGGAGCGGGTTGTGGGTTTATATCGGAATAGGGTGGCAAGTAATTTAATTGTAATAAAGTAAATATTTATTTTCATTTATATATATTGATAATTCATTGCTTGATAATTAATTATTGATTGGTAATTAATTTGTATTAATTGGTAATACATTTTTATTAATTGGTAATTATTTTTAATAATTGATTAATTGATAATTATGTTAATTGTATTTTTCATTGTTTGGAGCGGGTTGTGGGTTTATAGGGGAATAGGGTGGGAAGTAATTTAATTGTAATAAAGTAAATATTTATGTATTGATAATTAATTGATAATTAATTATGAATTTGTATTTAATTTTTATTAATTAGTAATTCATGTTTTTAAATTTGTAATTAATGTTTATTGATTGGTAATTATTTGTAATTACTTTTTTATTGGTATTGATAATTATTGAATCTTATTTTAATAATAAATCATTACTTTCCCTACTGTTGCACTCTCAGGAGTGGGTATAGTCACTTTTACCCCTGTGCTATCCAAAGCATTCCCTACTGTTGCACTCTCTGGAGTGGGAATAGTAATTTTTACCCTCCTGCTATCCAACGCTTTCCCTTCTGTTGCACTCTTTGGAGTGGGAATAGTAATTTTTACCCCTATGCTAACGCTTTCCCTACTGTTGCACTCACTGGAGTGGGAATAGTAATTTTTACCCTCCCGCTATCCAACACTTTCCCTACTGTTGCACTCTCTGGAATGGGAATAGTTATTTTTACCCTCCCGCTATCAAACGCTTTCCCTACTGTTGCACTCTTTGGAGTGGGAATAGTAATTTTTACCCTCCTGCTATCCAACGCTTTCCCTTCTGTTGCACTCTTTGGAGTGGGAATAGTAATTTTTACCCTCTCACTATCCAACAAAATCTCTACTTTTTTTACATTAAATTATTTTTACATTTCAAGCTTTTTTACATTATTTTAAGTATGTTTTATGTAATTGTTTTTAATATTTAATTACTTTTATATTATTTTTGATGCATTAAAACAAATATTTTAGTTAACTATATTTTAACAATCTGTATTTTGGATTCAATATTTTAGTACTAACCTGTTTGTAGATAGGGATTCTATATTCTGTACTTCGATATTTTGGAGTCGATATTTTGGGCATTCTTTATTATGTCCCTCGATATTAAGTCACTGAATCAGACTGGAAGGCAACAAGGAATGAAGCTATACCCCACTTGGGTGGGGTATAGCTCAGGATTAGTGATGGTGATCTAAATAGAGGCGACAAAGGGACCTGCTAGCAGCCAAGGGACAGTGTGTGGGAAATAGAGGTGCTGGGGACCTGTATGAAATGAAATGAAATGAAATGAAATGAAATGAAAAAGAAACTTAATTAAGCGCACTGTGGCCAAGCGGCTTCCTGGCACTGGGGGGTAGGGGGGAGAGGAGGGAGGGGGGGAGGGGAAGGGGGGGAGGGGAAAACAAAAGGTAAACGGGTTCGACACTGCAAACAATGGGACTAACCAGGGAAGGCCTGACGAAAAAGAAAAGTTTTTAGTGCTTTTCGGAAAGCCGGGTAGGTGGAAATTGATCGAATAGAAAATGGAAGACTATTCCAATACTGGGGGGCCAGCACCGAGAAACGGGTGCCGCCCATGCGAGCTTTACGGAAGCGGGGGACTTGAAGAAGAAGTTGAGAGGACGAACGAAGAGTGCGAGAGGGGGTGTAGGGAGTGATCAAAGAAACAATAAACAGAGGGGCAGAGTGGGTGAAAGCTAGAAAGGCTAGACAAGCTAATTTGAAAGAAGAACGAAAGCGTACAGGAAGCCAGTGAAGGGACTTGAGGACAGGCGAGATGTGAGAGAATTTGGGAAGATGAAAGATGAGCCGGGCGGCCTGGTTCTGAATGGCCTGAAGCCGGCGCATTTCATAGCCGGGGATGCCAGAATAGAGGGCCTTCCCGTAATCGAGACGGGAGGTGATGAGGGCTGAAATGATGGATTTGAGGGCATCGGTGGAGAAGAAGCGGGATATTTTACGAATGAGGCGGAGGGATAAGAAACAGGATGAGATAACAGCACTAACTTGGGGATGAATGGAAAGGTCACTGCTGACTTTGAGGCCTAAAGTGCGAACAGTGGGAACTGGAGTAGGAGGAGTGCCAAGAGAGAGGGGCCAGTAAGAAGGGGACCAGGGATTAGAGGGACCACCAGTGAGGACAAGCTCCGTCTTGTCGGGGTTTAATTTGAGGTGGTTCGTGATCATCCAGTCCGAAATAAAAGTTAAGATAGAACTGAAAAAAGAAGAAGAGTCAGGAGTGGAGAGATCGAAGATGAGCTGGAGGTCATCAGCGTAGTTATACACGGAGACCCCCAGCTCACGAGGAGAAAAAATAAGAGGAAAGATGTAGAGATTGAAAAGGAGAGGGGAAAGGGAGGAACCTTGGGGGACCCCACACACCAAGGGGCGGGGGGGGGGGCGGAAAAGCCAGCAAGCTGAACTGCCTGGGACCTACCCTGGAGGAAGGACTTCAGCCAGGATAGTGCTAACCCCCTGATGCCGGCTGCGCTGACACGGTCGAGAAGGATGGTATGATCAACCGTGTCAAACGCAGCCGACAAGTCGAGGAGCACCAGCGCCTGGGGGCAGTTGGAATCAGCCCTTCCCTTGAGTTCGTCCAGGACAGCAGTGACGACCGTCTCAGTAGAATGACCCGGGCGGAAGCCCGCCTGGTGAGAGGCCAGAAGGCCATGCCTCTCGATGTAAGAGGAGAGGCAGGAGGTGACATGGCTTTCCACAATCTTCCCCAGGTAAGGGAGGAGAGAAATAGGCCTAAAATTAGAGGGTGAAGAAGGGCCTAGACCGGGTTTTTTTATTATGGGAAAAACAGAAGCTATTTTGAAAGAAGAAGGTACAGAACCTAGAGCCAGGGATGAGTTAAGGAGTGTGAGAGGGGGTCCGGGGGAGTGAGAGAAGAGGGTTTGAAGAATCCGGGCCGGCGCAACGTCAGCTGGCGATCCTGATTTGACCTTGGCCAGCAAAGCAGAGAATTGTGCGGTAGTGATAGGGGGAAAAAGATCTAACGAAGAAGGTGGGGGGGGGAGAGGCGGGATGACCAGAGTTTGAGAGACTACAGGAATGTTGGCTTTGATTGCAGAGATTTTGTCTATAAAGTGATTATTAAGGGAGAGGCAGAATGAGAGGGAAGGGGCGACACTAGCATTGGTACGGTCGGACGTGGCCAGTTGTTTCACAAGCAAAAAAAAAATCTGCTGGATCTGCTGATCACCTGCAAGGGCTAATGAGCCACTGGAGTGGGTGGTGTTTTCTAGTATCCATACAAGGCAACAGCCCCACACAAAAATAATCAACAAATGCATCTGAGTTTCTACCGTCAGGTTTCAGAGAATGCCTCTGAGCCCATTCTATGAACATATATTAGAGCAAAATGCTCAGAATATTACACCCAGAGATGTTTTCCCTAGTAAAATAAAATAATGTATTTGTTCACCTTTCATTTACATAGATAAGGTTAATTATAAACTCTCTAAAGTCTATGTTTTCTTCCATTACCCGCAGCTATTAATGCATGATTTAGGGGCCAATGATTACCCCAAGGTACTACGCTGCTATAGTCAGGCATCCTTAGTCAGCATTCAGGACATATTCTGAATCTTGCAAACACAACTAACATAAAACCCCATAACTATCACGTACTCTTTCTGAACAGCGTGAAGCAGCTGGATCCACTAAGTCTTAGGCTGCCCTTATAATACAATTGTCAATTTGAACCTTGAAGATGGAGTAAATAATTTTCAGCACTGAAGAAATGTAATTGAATGTACTCTGAGACGACTCTTCTAAATATACCTCTGTTTGTTATGGAAATAAAATAGAAATCAGCTAGTACATGTACAATAAGAACACAACGATGAGCTACAACATAAGATGCCAGATGTTTAAATTGGTCTGGTACTCAATGCTGCACTTACGAGAATCCCAGACCCTTGCTGCGCTCTTATTGCTAGAGGGAATATGGCATTTTTAAATGAAATGAGTTGTAAATTGCCTGTCTCATCAATATGAATGAGCTATATTAAGCTGTGTGACACAATGTGCACAACATCCAATGTTTGGGCAGTGGTCTATAGGGCACAACTGACTTCATTGTCTGGATTCACTTTTGAGAATGTACTGGAATTTGTATTCCTTGCAGCCTTAAAGAGACAGAGGTCAAATGTCACAAAGAAACAAATTGTAAAAAGGGGGAAGTTTGCCAGGGCAAATCCAGCTGTCACCTTCCTGATTATGAAGGGAATAGTCCTTTAAAAGTAATAGCTTATCTTTTAGGATTGGTTACCCCCTGTCCTCACTGATTGGTAACTACAAATGGTTTTCAACTGTTCACAAATGTTCATATCCACTCTATATGATTTACTTGTAAAGTGCTCTACTGCCCCTGGTGGTTAGGGCTTGCTATAACAATATGTAATAAATCCTGTGGAGTCTGCTCCAATACAATCTGAGATTTTATGCAAGTTGTAATGATCAATTTACTTAATTGTTTATTATAAAACATCAAGATCTTCCCTTCTTGGTTCAAAGATCTTGTGTGGTAAATATGAATTTGTATTAACTCACAATCATATTCATATGTTGAACGAAGGTTGTACCCTGTCTTATATGTATGTATATTTCATGTATTTTGACACTCACTAGAGCACTGCGCCGTCTGCACTTTGTATATATTGTCATAATGATGACTGCTTAGATTTTGGAGAATACTCACAAACAACAGAAACCATGTCAGCCTTGTTTGTTTCATCTTCTTACCTAACAAGAAATTCTTCCTGGATTGTTTAAATTATCACATTGAACGTGGGCCTCCCTAACTAGTTGTGGGAGTCCCTCTTGTGAAATGAAACCCAAGGTACACTGTGTACATCCTTTTAGCTAGCATTTTTGCCATAATCATTTGATTCCTGCAGCCTGTTCCTGGGTTACATGACTAGGTGTGACTGGTAGTTTGTCTTTGTATATTCCTTCCGGTCAGCCACACAATAGAGAGGCTTGGTGTGCCTAAATGGGAAATCAAGGGGACCTGTGTCATTATAAATGTTTAGCACCACAGGGCATCAGGTGATATTCTAAGTTCCCAAAGCCTAGTATTAATTCTGGCAACATCACTCTTTCTCCCCTGGGGTATTTCTATCACCACTTGCATCCAACTTGCATGGTACAAGCTCCCGCTCCTCCTTCCCAATTTTCAACTACTGTCAACTTGCCATTCCTGCATCCAATAGCGAATTACAGGAAATAGATTGACATAACATCACTGGGGACTCACCCAATCACGAAGAATGAGGCACTCAATTCAATGACCCTCAATGCTTTAGTCTCAGGGCCGGCAGTTGGGCCTGTCACCTCTATCTGTAATTCTATCACTCTCCTTGTTGAGCCAGAGGTATCAATACCCCTAGTCAAACTGCTGTATACCCTTAACCAACGTCAGCAGGTTATAAAGGAGTATTTATTTACATCATGGAATATGTTTGACTTTAAAAACAAGCTTGATGCTCTAGCCTGGGTCCATATTGCTTCCGCATCTCATGTGATCTGCCTACAGGAAACTTGGGACATAGTCCCCATACACATGGAAGGATTCTCCACTATTTGTAAGCTTGCTGCTAAATCATTAGCAAGTCGACCAAAGGGTGCTCTCCAAATATTAGCCTCAAATCTGTTACTCATGGTTACTAGGAGATCCTTTACTGCCTTGCCCTATTATCAGCTTGTGAGATTGTCCTTTCTGGGTGGATAGGACCCAGTTTTAATTCATTTTTATAATATTCCTGACCTAGAAGGATATTTAGATACGTTCCTGCAAGCTCAAGCTAGCCCTTCAAATTGTTTTATCTCGTGGACTGGGGTTTTAATATTCAGAAATGTACCTTTGTGGCCAAATAGGTGTGTGGTATGACCAATTTAGCAGGAGATGGAGCCTCTCACTTTTTGCACAACACCTATAGGCAGTCTCTCAATTCCCTAATCTTGTAGTATGACCTAATAATATTGTAGAGCAATACTAAAGTAAACAATGAACAGATCCCCTCTTTTATTGGTAGAAGAGATATCATAACTGCTGAGCATTTTTAGCATCCTTTTCAGCCAGTGACGTTTTTGTTGACTATACAATAACAGCAACTGCAGTAAGTGACCATATCCTACTGGTTGTGTCTCGGTCTTCATATTCTTTTAGGACGATAATGCACACCCTTTTTCTGATTTATGTGTTCCTCTTCAACAACGCTCTCAGGCTAAATATTGTGGCGTGCAACTCCTGATTAGCACTGTGTCCGTCCGCAATGATTATTGTACAAAAAGCTGATAAACTGGGTAGTTTAATAGATACAGGGTAGACATCCTTGCGGTCTGGCTCATCGGCCCTAGTAACTCCATGTTTACATTCAACAACAGCCCTCATTTATATAACAAATCTTGTCCATTGTTTAATCCACTTATTTCAATCCATCTTTTCTCCAATTTAATAAAGCTGAAAAGTGAATATTCAAAATATTCAAATTCAAAATTAAAAAAAATGATGTTTTGTATATTCACGTTTCAACTTGCTTAAATTGGAGAAAAGATGGATTAAGATAAGTGGATTAAACAATTGATAAGATTGGTTATATTAATGAGGACTGTTGTTAAATGTAAACATGGAGTTACTTGGGCCTATGAGACTGACCGCGAGGCAGTGCACCTTGTATCTGTATCTCTGTCTTTACATGTTGAATGGATGAGGGTTAGTGCTACTATTGCTAACATCAACACCATTAGACCCATTGGTGTACGGATTAAGTTGACACAGTATATCCTTCAGCTGTGCTCCAGAAGTTGTTAATTGCTAATGAAGTGGAGTTTAAATACGGTCTGGGTGGTGAGGTAGATAATATGTTGCTAGTTTATGCATTTGAATCTATTCTTAGATCACTTACTGCCTCTCTGACCCCAAAGCCTAGACCATTGATACACCCAGGCTACTAAATTGCTGTGGACAGCACTGCACAGCTCACTAAGGGACCATACTGTCATGAAGTTGTTTAGGAAAAACAATTACTTCGATTTCGCCAATTGGAAGAAGTCTGGGCTAATTTGGCCCAGGCAGCCAAGACCAATGATGACACTCTGTTCTGGAAGACTGTTAATGCCCCCTTCTTCAAAGGTGGCACAGCCCCAGAACTCAATTTTGCACATACAACCCCACACGTGTGTTGAGCATTACTCTGACATTTTCATCTCCCTAGCATTTGATACAGAGCAGTTAGGCACCCCTATTAGTAGTGGACCCCTAGAGGTGACCCTGGAAGAAATCCTTCTTGCCCTAAATTGCAGCGCAGAGGGTAAAGCGCCCAGGCCAGGTGGTGTTCCAGTTGATATCTTTAAGGCTGTGGCCCTATTTTTTCCCACATGCTTAACACAGTGTACATGATTCCCCTAGCTGTGCCAACTCTATTATAGTGGCCATATTTAAAATGGAGGATAGATCAGATCCTAAGTGCTGCCGCTAAATTGATGGGTAGGGTCCTCCGACAAAGATTGGAGCTGTGGGACACTGAGCCATCTTGTCAAAAGCCCAGTATGGTTATAAGAAAGGGTTAGGGACAGTGGTTCAGTGCTTCAACGTCGACCTGCCTATTTGGAAATACACAAAGGCTAAGCCTGGCATATTATATCTGTGTTTTGCTGACCTCAGTAGTGCCTTTGATTTGGTGGATCATTCAATTTTATGGTACACTTTACTCTCACTTAGGGCATCCAAGAACATTGTTGGCTTTTTTGCTAGATCGTATGGGAGGTTGACTGCCAAGGTAGGCTTTGACCCAAGTGGGGAATGCACTCACTCATTCATAGTCAGGAAGGGAATAAGACTGGGTTGTGTATTGGCCACATTCCTTTTCTCCCTTTACATCAGTGGGGTTGATGAAGTTCTCAGTGCTCTGCAGGCCGATGCGCCTATTGCTGCCGGTCACTCAGTCCCTATATCATTTTGTGCTGACTACACAGTTTTGATGCATAGAACAGCTGGCCGCCTGCAGTGACTGATTAGATATCTTTGTTGATTTTCTTGAGGGGAGGAAACTGAAGATCAATATCAACAAGCCTTTTGCTGTGATATGCAGGAAAAAGTCACAGAGGAGTGGAAGTTTCTTTATCAAAGTTTCCCTGATTATGAGGTTCAACACTTTCAATTATTTGGGTATATCTTTGGCCAGTAATGTCCTATGGTTCAATCACGCACATAGTGCAAGACTAAAAATGAGTAGGGTTTCTGAGGTCAGCTTTAGATTTTCAAGTGAGCTCGATAGTCGCTCTATTAGAGAAATGATTTACATATATAAAGCCAAAGCTGTGCAGAGACAGAATATCGAGTTCAAAATATAGAATGGCACAAATATCGAGTCATTAATACCATGGTCAGGAATATCGACAGCATGAATATCGTGGTCAAGAATATCGACTTATCGTAGGTAATATCAATTTTAAAAATATCAAAGTGTTTAATATGGTTTGCAAATATATAGATGTTAAAAATATTGGTTTTTCTTATTATGTATTTTAGTATATATTTTATATGTATGTTTTTGTATAAGATTTGTTTGTATCTTTAATATATGTGTTACATTTTTAGTAGTTATAATTTTTTTTATTTATAATTTTGCGCTTTTAGTTCCAGAGCGTGTTCTGGGTTTATAGGGGAATAGGCTGGGAAGTATTTTAATTATATTAAATGTATTAGAAAAATGTATTAGAATTTTGCATTTTTAGTTCTGTAGTGGATTGTGGGTTTATATGGGAATAGGGCGGGAAGTAATTTAATTTGATTAAATCTATTAATTTTTTTTAATTGTATTTTTTTATTTCCTTAGCGGGTTGTGGGTTTATAGGGAAATAGGGTGGGAAGTAATTTAATTGTATTTAATTTATTGATTTTTTAAAATAATATTTGTTAAACTTGAGATGTTATAGTGTTAAATGTGTAAAGTAATTTATTATTACTTAATTAATAATTGGTTGTTAATTATGGTAATTGTGTAATTAATTTTAGGTGTGTGTTGTGGTGTATATAGGTGTAAACGGTGGGAATAAATGTATTTTTAGTTTATGAATTAATAATTGGTAATTAATTGTAATTAATTAATTTATAATTAATTTTGGCAATCGTAATTAATTTTATTTCGGTATGGTAGTTATTATAGGTAGAAACAGTGGAAAGTTAATTATTCTTAATTGATGAATTAATTAATTGGTAATTAAATATGGTAATTTTGTAATTAATTGTATGTGTATTGTGGTATTTATAGGCCTAAAGGATGGGAAGTCTTTTGTGCTTAGTGAATTAATATATAGTTGTTAATTAATGTCAATGATTTTATATTTATTTTGGGTAAATGTTTATTTTTTTGTGTTTTGTTTTTACTTTTAAAGGAGTAAAGGGTGGGTATTAAACAAAATGTTGTTATTTAGTTATTACTTGTTTATAGTAAAAGTCTTTCTTTGTAAAATAATATATAATTGTGTGTTCTTATTTTATAGTTTAATGTAGGTGTGTTGTGGATATTAGAGTGTTAAAGCTTGTGTACTCAATGAATTTCTATTTTATTTTATTTAAAGGAAATGTTTTATTTGATTAATAATTATGTTAATAATGGAAAATAAATGCAATTAAAAATCTTGAAGTGTTTTGTTATTGGTGTGGTGCTATAGGGTATGAAAAAAAATACAATTATGTTTAAAAGAATTTTTTGTTTTGTACATATTTGCTACATTTAAATCATTAATTTTATTAATGTATTTATTAATTTATTGTATATATTATTTGTAGTTTTCTTATATGTAGGTAATATTGTAATATGTGTTCTTTTATATGTTAAATATCATAAATGTTATTTTTTTAATTTTTATGATTTTTTAAATTCTGTAGTATTCTTTGTTTTTGTTCAACTGCTTAAGTGTTGTTAGTAATTTTTGTTTTACTGCTATCCAACGCTTTCCCTAATGTTGCACTCACTTGAGAGGGAATAGTAATTTTTACCCCTCCGCTATACACCACTTTCCCTACTGTTACACTCACTGGAGTGGGGATAAAAAAATGTACCCCTCAGCTATCCAACACTTATCCTACTTTTGCATTCGGTGGAGTGGGAATAGTAATGTTACCCCTCCGCTATCCAAGACTTTCCCTACTGTTGCACTCTTTGAAGTGGGATTAGTCATTTTTTACCCCTCTGCTATCCAAAATGTTCCCTACTATTGCAGTCACTGGAGTGGGAATAGTAATTTTTGCCCCAGCACTATCTAACACTTTCCCTACTGTTGCACTCTCTGGAGCGGTAATTGACATTTTTACCCCTCCGCTATCCACACATACCCTACTGTTACTATCACTGGACTGGGAATAGCCATTTTCACCCCTTCCCCATCCAACACTTTCCCTACTGTTGCACTCTTTGGAGTGGAAATAGTACATTTAGGGGCCGATTCCAATTCGGTAAACCAAAAGTACGACCAAATCGAATCCGTAGCCCTTTCCGTACAACCCGTACATTTCCGTCCGAATCGCGTAGTACGAATCTTTTGAAATATATACGACCGAATCGTTTCAAACCGTACGAATAGCAAGGGAAAATCCGTACGACATGGACCCTCACAGTGAACCGTAGGAATCTTAAACATGCTGTACGACCTGACAAGTACGATCCGGACCGGGGAATGAGAACGCGATTCGTACGGAAAACATCGCAATTGAGCGATTCGTATGGAGAGCCACACAATCACATACGTACCGTACCCCTGCAATCATGGGGTGTACGCACCGTACCCCTATGCACCGTACCCCTGCAATCATGGGGTGTTCGCACCATACCCCTACGCACCGTACCCCTGCAATCATAGGGTGTACGCACCGTACCCAGGGGGGGGGTCCGTTTTGATGCGAAATCTGCTTTTTTGGATGTTTTGAGCTCCTGTAGAAAGAGAGTCATACGGAGTGTTAACGAGACGAATCATACTTGCTGGGTCGGAAAATGCTGCTTCGATCCGTACGGACGTCACCTACTGCGCGTTCCGAATGTGATTCGTACGGATTTTTAAGTCGTAAAGTCTTTCGTACGATTCGTACGGAGAGCTCCTTTTGGTCCGAATCGTACTTCATCGTACGTACGGGGACGTTTAAGGGTATGATTCGTACGGGAAATATGCTCCGTACGACTATTTGTAAGGGATTTTACCGAATCTGAATCGGCCCCTTAATGATTCTGCTATCCAACACTTTCCCTACTGTTGCACTTCTTGTATTGGGAAATACTAATTCATTTTTTTAAATAGTTTAATGTTTTCATTAATTATAGAATTTTTTTATTATATGTATATATAAATATATACTTTCTTTTTCTATAATTTAAAGTTTAAAAATTTAACAAAGCTAATAGTTAATACATTCATTTTTAATAAATATATGTACATGTATTAATTATAATGTTTGTGTGCTTATATGTTTTAAAATTAAGTTTGTTATATTTATTTAAACAATATATTTTACATCTATATTTTTTACCTCTATATTTTAAAGTCAGTATTTTTGTACTTACCTGTTAAGGGATGGGAGTCCATATTTTTGTAGTCGATATTTTCTCCTCGATGTTTTTAACATCGATGTTTGTTACACGGATATTCTATCAGTGAACCAGCCAAAGCATTTGGGGATATGTGCTGAGTGCCCCTTTACAGGTAGAGGGGAATACCTTCCTCAAGCATCTGCTTAGTATCCCTGCCTCCGTTTTGACATACATTACTGAGAAAGAGGTTGGACTTAATTATCTACAGGATTTACCCTTGCTCAAGCCAATCCTTCTTGGGAATTCAGTTTGTGGTAAGCCTGAAACAACCTTGACAATATCCATCATCATGGAGTGCCATTGATCATGTTTTAACATGTCTTTGCTTTCCAATATCAATGATACCCTAAAGAAGCTTCATGGCTCCCTTATGTTTCGATCTCCATATAGTGAATTGGTCCTGCATAAAAGTTGGATAAAATCCCTTTTGTTAGGCTGTGGAACTGAAAATATTGTGTTTATTGAGTGAAGGAAACGTACAGCTGCCTTATACTTTGTCAATTATAACCATAGAAGGCTTCGACCCTAATTTGTCTATGGTTTCAACCTCTCACCATCGATTTGTTCTAAACAGGCTACGGTTTGCAATAGTGCAGTTTTTTGTATCCTTCCCAGTAATGAAACAATGACCTAGTGATGTGACTCCATCCTATGTGATGGCACTTCAAAGCAGAGCCCTATGCACTTTATTCTTTTTTGTAGTTTTTATGATGTTTTGTTGAGATTTTATTTGAAATCACGTTTTATTGCAAATAATGTCAGGGACCATAAGACTGCGTTAAAATTCCCATGTGCCCTGACAGACCCTATACCATGTTTTAGTATTGCTTTATTTATGTGGGGTGCACTACGCATTAGGAAAAGCCTTTCTTTCTATGTCTAACATGGACCACACACATAGGGGCCAATTAGGATGGCGGGCAGACTTTCATCCGCCCGCCACCCTACAGGTGCTGGGACAAGCCGCCAGTGGTGTGGCAGTCCCGCAACGGTAATTAGAATGCCACCCCCACAGTGGCATCCCCCATCCACAACATTGTGGCCGGCAGTGCACACAGCACCTCCCACCACAATGCTTCGCACTGCGTCGCTAAGACCTTGTACTTGCCTGCATGTGTTGATTGCCTAGTGCCTCCCCATTCCACCACGGAAAGTTCTGATTGTGTGGAGGGAGTGTCGCACCACCAGGAAGTGACGTCAGAGACCAGATCAGCTGGCTTCTGCCGAGAATGATAAATACCCATGCCCTGGCCGACGCGCAGCGAACGTGCTAGAGGATAGTAGTCAGCTCTGGGAAAGCAGTCAGCTCTGGGAAAGACACACTGCCATTGAAACGCTCCTGACACACCCCCTCCGATGCTCACACGCTCGCTATTGCCACACATTAGTTTAGCGCTATTGAGATTGCGCTGCCAGAACAAAGTCACTGCTTCTTTTAAAAATCACAGTTCTCACTTATTTTAACTTCGCACTGCATCGCTAAGACCTTGTACTTGCCTGCATGTGTTGATTGCTAAGCGCCTCCCCGTTCCACCACGGAAAGTTCCGATTGTGTGGAGGGAGTGTCACACCACCAGGAAGTGTCGTCAGAGACCAGATCAGGTGGCCCCTGCTGAGAATGATAAATACCCATGCCCTGCCCAATGCGCAGCAGACGCTCTAGAGGTTAGTAGTCAGCTCTGGGAAAGCAGTCAGCTCTGGGAAAGACACGCTGCCATTGAAACCCTCTTGACACACCTCCTCCGAGGCTCACCCGCTCGCTATTGCCACACATTAGTTTAGCGCTATTGAGATCGCGCTACCAGAACAAAGTCACTGCTTCTTTTAAAAATCACAGTTCTCACTTATTTTAACTTCGCACTGTGTTTCTAAGACCTTGTACTTGCCTGCATGTTGATTGCTAAGCGCCTCCCCATTCCATCACGGAAAGTTCTGATTGTGTGGAGGGAGTGTCGCACCACCAGGAAGTGATGTCAGAGTCCAGGTCAGCTGGCCTCTGCCGAGAACAATAAATACCCATGCCCTGGAGGACGCGCAGCGGACACGCGCATCGGGGTGCCGCTAGCTCGCGGAAAGGCGCGCCAAAGGCAAGCTCGTCTGCGCCAGACTGTCGCCAGGCATCAGAAACCCTGCCGGTTTGCACACCGATCATACCCACAACCCAAAGACAAGGACAATTTACTCCCGTCAGGAATTGCTACTAATCAGGGATCGCACACCCACTTCCACCCTGGACACTGGATCTCACGTATGCTCTCACCACTTCCCTCTCATTTTGGAAGGCCCCCTTTCGTGCTTCTATTGTGGTTTCCAAAGTATTCCTACAATATTTAGTAAGCCTTACACTAATTCCCACATGGATAGCAGTGCCTCCATCAAAGCCAGCTGGGACTGCTTCCTGGCCAATGTCCTTTCGCTCTCCAAACATGCCACTAATATCCGGGATATACTAGCCACATCTCTCCCTGACATTGGATTTCTGACAGAAACATGGTTAAAACCCATCTCCACCCCAGCCATCGCTTTGGCACTCCCTGATGGCTACTGCATCATAAAACTGGACAGACCCCACAAGGCGAGAGGCGGGATGGCTATTATATACAAGGACCCAATAAAAGCCACTACAATAGACCAATATATCTGTGATAAAATAGAAATTCTCATATTCAGGCTGGACCTCCATGCACAATTGAGTTGGAAGGGTGCACTTGTTTACCACCCCGCAGGACCTTTCTCCAACTCCATTACACTTCTTATGGACTTGATTGCTCCCCACGTAAATTCCTCCAATACATTTCTTCTCCTTGGTGACTTTAATGTCCATAGTGAGGACGCACAGGAACCAGAAGCGGCCTCTTTCAATAAGGAAATGGCAGCCCTCTGCCTTATAAAAAAAAATGACGCCCCCTCAGACATTGCTGGCCATACTCTGGACCAGGTCCTCTCCAACTCTTCCGAGACCATTTATAAATCCACCAACCCTTTGACTTGGTCTGACCACTCGATAGTCTCATTTGACTTGGTAGGCCCACGCGAGCACGCGCACAAAAAATCCTCAACGACCTATAGCTAAAGACAATGGCACAAACTCACGCCAACCCTTTTTCGGGAAACTTTTATACATCCCCACCAATCTCCTACGGCCATAGTTGAGGAACACCTGACAACTTTCCAAGACTCTATTAGACACACCATAGACACCCTGATTCCCATGAAAAAAAGGAATGAGTCCTCGACCAGTCCCCAGACCCCCTGGTACTCTGCAGATCTTAGATCAGAGAAGAGCAAGCGCAAAAATCTTGAACAACAATGGCGTCGATCCAAAGACCTGATGGACAAAGGAAAGTTTAATTTAGCCCTTGACAAATATCACAAAAATCTAAGAAAAGCCCGGGAAAAAATATATAGCCACCCAAATCGAGCAAGCAGATAACACTTCAAAAACTCTGTTTCACATTCTTAACACTCTTATCAAACCCAAAGCCTGTAATCCTGATGAAGAACCATCCCAATCATTATGCGATAACATAGCTGATCACTTTACACAAAAAATTGAGGATATCTATAATAAAATATCCACCCCTAGCTCCAACCGCAGGCAGTACCTGACGTATGAGGTTCCCCGTCCACCCAGTCTGTGCTCATTGAAAGATTTCCCTCTACTTACCACACAAGACACAGAATTCTTATTGAAATCTGCAAAGTCAGGCTCTCCTATAGACCTTATACCTGCCAAAAGTGCAAAAAAACTCTCAACAGAATTGGCCGAGCCCCTCTGCTCCATTCTTAATTGCTCTATTAGGCAAGGTAAAATCCCCAAAGAATGGAAAGATGCACAGATAATGCCAATCAGAAAAATTGCCACCAAGCGTCATCTCCAAATACCGACCCATTTCACTGCTCCCCTTGTACAGTAAATTACTTGAAAAACACAACAACAAACATCTCTCAGTCTTTGTAGAGTCTTCGAACTGTCTTGACATATCGCAGTCAGGGTTTCGTCCTCGGAATAGCACCAAACTAGCCCTCTTTAATGTAGCAGACGACATCCGTATGCAGGCGGACGTGGGTCGTGCAGTAATTCTTATACTGCTCGACCTGTCTGCCGCATTCAACACTATCTCCCACCAGGTTCTGCTAGACAGACTGCACACAATAGGCATCCAGGACACTGCCTTAGAATGGTTGAGGGACTTCCTTAAAGATAGAACACAAACAGTGAACCTTGGACCTTTTAAGTCCAATACCACCATGGTAACTAAAGGGCTACCTCAGGGCTCTTGTCTTAGCCCCAACCTTTTCAACGTATACGTCGCACCCCTTGCGGCACTTCTCAGGAACATCGGGTTCACCCCGATTTCATATGCAGATGACACACAGCTTCTTCTGTCCTTTGATAAGACACCCCCAATACTCAAGATATTTTTGCAAATTACATGAAAGCAATAACCTCCTGGATGAGCTGCAACTTCTTGCAGCTAAACACAGGTAAAACAGAAATCATGCTATTCAAAGATGCAATCACCAGCTGGGCCCCCAGCTGGTGGCCTGAAGAACTTGGTGTAGCCCCATCGCCCAAGTCTGTGGTCAAAAACTTAGGAGTTCTTCTTGATAACAACTTGAACATGGATGAACACATTGCAGCAACCAAACGTGCCTGCTTTAACGCCCTCAGCCTGCTTCGGAAAGTCTTTCACTTCCTCCCCTCTTCAACACGAAAGACTTTAATTCACGCATTAGTACTCAACCGCCTGGATTTCAGCAATGCTCTGCTGATCTCTGCCAAGGACTCTGCCCTTCAAAGTCTGCAGGTGGTGCAGAATACTACTGCCCATCTGGTAACTAGTTTTCCATACCGTGCCCCCTCCCTCCCACTCCTACGCAAACTCCACTGGGTACCCATCCGTAAAAGAATACACTTCAAAATCTGTTGTATAGTATTCAAAAGCCTAAACCATATGGGGCCAGTCTATCTGGGCAATAAACTGTCTAAATACACACCTTCTCGCACTCTCCGTTCAGAGGGGGAAGACCTTCTTGTCATACCTCGCATCAAACAAACCAGAATGGGAGGTAGATCATTCTCCTACCTTGCTCCAAAATTATGGAACCAACTTCCCCTGGATATTCGCATTTCCCCTAACTACTTGGGCTTCAGGAAAAAATTAAAAACCCTGCTCTTCTAATCACTGTCTCATTACCTCTTCTCACCCATAGCGCAGAGATACCCCACTTGGGGTGATTCAGGCGCTTTACAAATTACATAAATAAATAAATAAATGCTGTGGCTGCACTGTGTGCATTTGCAGGCACAACATGGCAGGCACCATGCAGTGCCTGCCATGTTGTGCATGCAAATGCTGGGGGGTACCATAGGTACCCCCCGTGTACCCCCCCACCCCCCAACATCCTGGGGGCCCACAATAGGCCCCCAACTCAGGAAACCGCATGTCTTTCCGTGGCTGCTTCTTGATAGCATCCCAATATGGCTGGCGGTGTCTAGCATAAACCCTTTTCTGTCTACAGTGTGGAAAAGCGGCGGACGGTCTTGCCGTCTGCCGTGGTCCCCCTGCCATCATAATTTGGCATAGGGAAATGGGAGGCAGGTGGGGGATGATGTAGGGTGGATCGCCACTGCCATGCGGGCAGTGTCGATCCGCCCTACATCATAATAGACCCCATAGTATGTACTTTATCCTATCTTAGAAGTGTATGACAAGTTGACAGCATATTGTTGAAATCCTTCTTCTAGGTACTATAAACTGGAGTTTATGGTGCTCCTCAAATCTGCTGCAAATGTGTTATGCATGTTTTTAATTTTTTATTTTTATTTACATCAATACAACATATTTAAATCAAATGAGATATAAATATTCATGCATGGTAAACATAGTTAACAAAACTGAAACCCCCCCCAAAAAGAAGCAAATAACTAAGTGCAATAAGCTAAACATATCTCATATATACAGTACAAAATCCCAATGACCCAAATGATCTAGCACCACCCTTTCCATATTCTACTCTCAACCCTTGTTTACTTTGGATGGCGGTACCTCCCATGTCTTCCAACTTTTGTCTATGTTTTTGTAAGGATACTGTATGTTTACCGTACAACACTTCATAAATATGTACTTTGTGCATCTTGTTCATCCATTGCAGGAAAGTGAGGATCATATCCGAATTCCAGTTTGCTAAGATAAGCTATCCAGTCACCAACATTGAAATAAAAAATAACTGTTGCTGTCTAATAAATAGGTCTCCTTTCCGAACCACTAGCCCAAAAACGGCTCCATATGAATTTGGCACGATATTCCCCCCTAATTTCGAGCTAGTATTTACAAAAATATCCTGCCAATAATCCCTTAGATGGCTGCAGGTGAATATAGTGTGGAGCCAGTCGCCATTCCTATCATTGCCACGAAAACAATTTGGCTCCACCTTGGGAAAGAGTTTAGGCAGTTTAGCTGGGGTATGATACAGCAGCCATTTGCTATAAAATGGCATTCTTCTTATATTAGCGGCTCTAACCACCTTAACACTAATGTGATTAAAGAACTTCTGCTGTGAGATATCCACTTTACACTCAGTGGAGGATTCAATCCGATATAATAACTCAGATAACCTACTATCTTTGCCTTTGAAATGCATCAATTTGTACCAATTTCTTATGCCTTCTAATTTAGATATAAAATACGCCAAACTGAGAGGTTCTATAAGGACCCTCTCCTCCATAATACAACCTTCGCAAAAACTCTTGATTTGAGAGAAAACTTAAAAAGAAGCGAAGGGCTAATAACGGGATTTGAGTTACCCAAATGCTGCCAGGTCATGATTTTATTATTATAAAAGAAATCTCTAATCTTCCTAAATCCCGCTCTACACGACTTACTACACATATCCATAGATAATTGCATCCCTAAAAGTCTACATTCTGATATATTTAGGGACAGATGAAACCTCAGTTTGCCCAACTTTCCCATATCCTGTTAAATCTCTCTACAATAATACGAGGGGTCTTATATCTTGCTTTTTTCAAGAGTCTTGTTATTAGCATGAAAGCGTAAAGGTTGATTTCCGATGTCTTCACCATCTGATCTAGATCAAAGTTAGCATTGCTAGGAATGTTGGAATAAGACCTCACTAAACAATTCATGAAGGACGCCTGATGATTGCACTTTATGTTAAGTAGGGGTAGTCCTCCGTTCTCATAGTCCAGCTCAATTGCTTCTAATTTTAATCTAATTTTTTTGCCCTACCAAATAAAATGCCGGATGGCTGAATTAAGTGACTATAAAAGGATTAAGGGACTTTGGTCTCTACATTGGTAAACACGAACAGCAACAATGGTAGAATACAAATTTTCTCCAAAGCTACTCATCCCATAATCGTCATGGAACTATTTTGCCATTGGTTCAGCAGACTACAAATCTTGTAGAGCTGGGATAAATTATTTAGATTGAACAGATCTCCTATGTTATCATTGACGAATATCCCCAAGTATCATCTTGGTCTATTTGGCGAGATGTACGATTGAATAGTATTGGTTAATACATGTGTCGTGCAGTTAAAAATGAGAGCTTCAGATTTTGCATGATTTATTTTATATCATCCAAAGTTGGAGAAGACTTCTATCTTTTAATTACATTATGAGAGATTTACTTTGTCTGCCTTTAAGTACAGCACCATATCATCCACAAATAATTTTTGTTTCGAGGTCTCTGGCACAGGAGTCCTGATATTGGGGTCCTGACATATTGCGCATGCGAGAGGCTCAATAAACAACCTGAAAAGAATTGGCTACATAGCGCATTCCTGACAAGTCCTGCACCTGATAATGATAATTCCCGCTGTTTTTCCATTAATAATTATATTGGCCTTTGCTCCTACATATCGATTACTTACAACTGAAATGAATGCAGCTGGGAACACAAATCTTTTTAAAATCGTGAATAAAACATTCCGCTGGATGCGGTTGAATGTTTTCTCCGCATTGGGCGTCATCACTGAGGCATCAATGTCTTGTGAGGAGTAGCAGTCTATTGCCTGTGTTAGATAGTGTGTGTTGTCTGCCATCTGTCAGTCTAAGATAAAACCATTTTGGTCCCCAAGGATAATTAACGATGCAATGGAGCCAAATGATTAGCAAGAATCTTAGTGAATAATTTATAGTCATAATTCAAGAGAATAATTGGATGATAAGAATTTACATCCTGTTCTGATTTACACTTTTAAATAAAACTGATAATTACTGCTTCAGTGAAAGAAGTGGGGATCACCACTCCCATCATAATACCATTTAACAGTCTTACAAAAAGATGTATTATGTTGGGGAGCAACCACTTTGTAAACTCCATCAGGAAACCCATTGTTCGCGCAGGCTTTCATGTTCTGGGTGGAATTAACTACCTGTATCACCTCTTCTAAGCGATTGGAGCTAAAAGTGCTTCTGCCCGCTCTCTTGGTAAGTTTGGAATATCTACCCTATCGAGCCAACTAATCACGGCTTGTGGAGATATGTCATATGCCTCTGAATATCTATTTTCTTAATGCTGAAAAAACAGTTCAGCTATCCCTTGTGTTTCAGTTCTTATACTATCCTGTTTAGGGTCTTGTTTCTTCTTTATGCAATTCAAATTGGACCTTCGCTAGATCTCCCATGGAAAATATTTCCCATTATGTTTGCTTTCTTCGTAGCTCTCTTGTAAGAATGTATTATGATTTAGAATCTCTCTAGCCCAAAAATGATCCTATATTTGATTCCATGCTGGTATTGCAAGGAGCTTAGTCTGTCTCGAAGGGGCTGCAAAAATATCTGCTGTAGCCTGATTAAAACATGTTTGTAGTTGCTGTATGCTTTCCCTTTCCACTGTTTTCAGCCCTACCGTAAATTTTATGCATGTTGTATGTAACCCATGTATTGTTATATTTTAGAATTGGTATATGTGTTATATTTCATCAGTTCAAAATGGTGGACCGGGAATATCTTAATAGCCACTACTCAAATAATGTGTATCCTATGTTTTGATCAGCTTCAACTGTTTTTATCTCTTATTTACAGTCTTATTTATCAATGTTGTATTATTGTTCTTATAAGTTCAACTTGTTTTGCACCAAATATAGATTTTTGAACTGAGTCAACGTATCATTATGCAACTCCTAAATGCATCATCTTCTCAATAGATTGAAATGCTTCTTGGACATTTTTATGCTTTGAATAGTCTTAGCAAGTCTGTTAGACCACGTGGCACCTCAGTATTCTGAACTGGTAAACTTCATTCATGTATATGGCAAAATAATATGGTATAATTTTAAGGAACTCCTGGTTATTGTGAAAAAAAATTAAATACTAAACTTTCATAAATTGTTCAAATCTACCTTCGGACATAAAAACAAAATGTGAAATATGCACAGGTTACACAATGTAATTTATGTACAATGAAAGCTACACTATTATTTTATTTAAAATAGTATACACGAATCTCCAACTTGCAACAATCTTGGCTACAATAGTGAAAGACAGATAAAGTGAGGCAAGTTTCTCCTGAGGAGTAGGAGATAGGAAGCTGCCAAAGTACTAACATAATTCAACTCTTTGGAGCATATTTGCTAACATTTTGTACCGGAGTTTGACCACAAAGCTTATGTAAGCCAGGGCAAAATGTTTATTTAGAATTTACTTTTCAGGGCAACATGTTGAAAAGTTTCAGAAAAGTAACACAAAGTAGTGTACTGCTGTGTATAACTTTGCATCAGAGGAGCAGCCTTCTCTTCTAGATGGGACTTTGCATAAAAAGCAGTTTTTTTACTTTGATGTTAGCTTGGAAAAATGCTTTTATTTCTCCAAATGTTTCAGACTTTGTATGTGTGCTGCACCGAACAGCACACATCCAAAGTTGGAAAAGGTTTAAAGGTTGTCTAGGCATAATATGTTGCACTGGAAGGGTAAGCTTTGAGTACAAAGCCAATGGTGCAAAAGTGTGTTTAGGGCTCTGGACAGCCTGCTCTATCACTTCCACACAATGCAGCTCAGCAACTTTGGGTGCTATACTGCATGACACCTTTGTAAATATCCCCATTTGTGTCACCTAACTCTCCCCTGTCATTCATTCCTTTCCACCCGAGAAGATTAACGTTCAGGTTATGAGAGTGTTGGAGAGACAGTATTATGTATATTCATATATTTGTATCATCTATTCCTTTTTATTTTGTTGTCTTTTTCCTTTGTGTATAAGTATATTAATGGTTGGTCACTTGGTTGGTCACTTAGACACTAGTCATATGTGAAGCTGAGCAGTTCATATGTACATTCAATATGTTTTTATCTTTTTCGCTCTGGTCTATTTTTCCATGTTTGCTGTGTAGCGTAGGCACAGGAGTAGTCAAAGCATAACACACATCTTTCTAGGCCAAGTGTGTTTCCCTCTCTATATTTATTTTCTTCCGTTTGGAGAAACTATTTATTAAGGAGAGAAAGCTGGAACTAAAAAAGTGAAAATGCAGAGTGAAAGAAGGCGAACTAACGTGTTTTGGTATGGTTATGTTATATGGGAACTTTTTGTCAACAGGAGTACTTGATCACAGTAATAGTTTTAACATCTTATTTTGTATTTTATTTGATAAAGAATGAGTTTCTTCAGGGGTCTTTGTACTCCTGCAAAACCTTGCAATGGATAGAGCAAATCACTAGTTTGTATAAACAGCAATATTTGATTCATTTGTTGTTCTAATGTTTTGATAGCATGTTTAATGATTTTTTTCCTCTATAACAAAATGATTTAGTAACAATGCAAAAACAGCAGAGAGGTTGTCCTGCCTTGTGTTTTAATTTCTTTGTTTCTTGATATTAAACAGTTATTTGTGTGATTTGCTGCATTAGACTGCCCACCAATTGGATAGTTAGTATACTGTTTTAAAATATTTATTCCGCAATGTTGGCATATTTGTAATCTTGCAAATTTGGAAATTAAACAGAAAAACTACTGACAACAACTACAAACCGTCTATGTCCAAACCTTTAAGAAGTTTCCTGAAATTAATTGCTGGTATTGTACCAGTGTTTTGTAATAATACCATATCATAACAAATGATTCAATTAAACTTACTATGTGTGGAAGCTTGCTGCATAATCCTGCAATACTCCACAACATAATAAAAAAAATGCAATGTTTACTACTGTTGTCAATAAAGTAACCATTTCAATGTATACCTGTGTATTTCACTATTGGCGAAGGAAGTACAGTCAGCGCTGTTGCTTGAAACTCCCTAAGTCAAAAAAGAAGATCATCCTGGAGTCATTCTAGACTCATCCAATGACTTCAGCCTGGCTATTCCTGTAATTATCTGGGCACGTTATTTCAAGTCATCCTGAAGTATGCCTATAGGGCAAAATAATTAAATGAGAGGACTCTGATAACTTTAATTAAAAATGTGTGATGATCCTTTACTACTCAAAGAATACTAATTGACAACCTCAGGATAAGTGTGAATTACTCCAGGATGAAGTCCTGATGAGTTCAATTGAACATTCTTGATGATCTTGTACTACTCAAGGAATAATAATTGACAACTTCAGGATGAGTGTGGATTACTCCAGGATGATTTCAGGACAACATCAGGATTACTGTGGATAACTTCTGGATGATTTGCCAACATCTTCAGAATTGTTTGCATTACTGTAGTATGATTTTATGACAACTTCAGAACGAGTGTTGATTACACCAGGATTATTTTATAACATTATAAATCATTCATAATCAGTGGATACTTTTAGGTGCTGGAGATTTGAGTTAATGTACACAAGGGAATGGGGAAAACACTACTGTAAACCCCCTCTTCACTGCATAACAAACAAGAGTACTTAGTGGAATCATTTAGAAGTAATCTCCATTCGTAACAACCAAGAGTATCCACTGGGTGGGCACTCTTGGCTCAATTACAAATGGTGATTACTTCAGAATGGTTCAATTAAATGTTCTTGATGCTTGTGGATCACTCCCAATGTTTGAATACAGACTTAGGATGGATAATTTATTGAAGAGTATGTGATGCAAGCACATTTTCCAAATGCCCTTTCCTTCATCCTGGATTACTCAAGTCTAATTTAAAAATACATTTGAATTAAAATACTCAAACATGGTGTCTCTGTAAAAAATAAAACTATTTGGGTTTAAAACATGATCCGTCTTTAAACAAGGTTAAAAATGATATAAAATGAATTTGTGAGGAATGTGGTGTTAGCAAGAATACCATTTGCATTGATTAGCTGCCTTGCAACTTATGACCTTTCCCCTTACTCATTGTGACATGTCTTCATTTGAGCTGAACAATTTCACTCTTAAGTTTTGATATGGTGACCTGTGGCAATTCCCAGAAAAAAGAACTGGTTGAAATGAATGGATCTGAAATTACTTGCCACTGTTTGCTTTTATTTACCCAAAAAATGTAGATGACCTCAAAGAGAGATAGGAACTGTACAGGATAACAATAAAAGTAAGGAAATAGAATTTAAAAAAGTCAACAAAACAAGAAACTCTGTAGTGTGTTGCCAGAGTATTTTGTCCTCTTTTGCAATTACCGATCCCTGTGGCAAGAGCCCTTCTCTTAGTTTGGTTGTTGAGAGGTAGCCAGCTTGCACTGAGATTTCATAACATTCTAAAATGATTAAAAGACTAACTTAGTACACTTTCTACAATTAAGTTTCTTTAGATTTTCTTTTAGATTAGCTGCATTCATAAATCACTGGATTCCCCACCACCATAAAGGGTGCCTTATGAGATGATTTAACACTGCTTTGCTGATGTTCCTGGTTCACATTTGTACTTAGGCCATTGATCAGATGGAAGGTGAAGAAAGAAAATATCCCTTTCTCAACTGTAAGCGTGAAGGGGAAAATAAGATGCTGAACATCAATCCCAGAGTTTCAATATTATTGTAGAAAAAACCTGACTTTTATCCTCAAGAGATGGGGGAATTTGAGGTTTTAATCTCTGTCACACATTGATCACAGCATTGTGTCTTTAATCGCTGCCCCTCTAACATCCAGGATAAATCACAGATGTACAAAGGTTGAAAGCAGGAAAAGTGTTTTCCCTGTTACCAGAATCTGTGAGCCACTAAATGTAGCCTGTGCAAACAGGGAGTAAACTACCTCGAGTTCAACTTATGTTGCCTTCAAAAAGGATATTGGCAGGAGATCCACTGAACTATGCTTGCAGCATGCCCGTCTGGAAAAGAACGTTTAAGACTGGCCTTGCGACTAGTACATCAATGATGACAAGCAAGCGTTTAGACCAGATGAAAATATGAAGTAAGCCTGGAAGCACTGTGTGCTCTCAGTGTGGTCACTAAGATGTTTTGATAGCTTGCTTATTTGCAGAGAAAAGACAGAAGGAGTAAAAAGACAATACAAAACAGCAAAAAAAGAACACTGCTGGAATAACGTTAGCTGCTAGGGGAGCACTTTGGCTAAAAGGTTTGATCCCTCAAAACAAATATTTAATGTTAGTTACTGTTTTTACACAAACAATTTGCAGCTTGAACCTGAATGTTCATTACCATAAGGGTAAGTAGGTTATTTGGAATATCTTATCAAATGAATCAGCAAATTCCAGTTGATCCTTGGCCAATGCTTTCCTCATCACACAATAATTTCATAATGAATAGGGTCCAACAGAACCTTCACCAGCTGCTGCATATCATACTGCAGATAACAATAGAAAGCATTAACATATATGCCATCATATATACATGGTTTAAAAATAAAAGTTTTTTTTCTGGCTGGCTAATCGACATTTTTAAGCACCATGTGTAACAGTGATCAAAAACTGGTGCATTAGCGCTAGAAAAACGCATTGGTCATGCCAAAAATGTACTCCAGAACCTTTGACTCCTATAAATCATAACTATGCATGTACAAAATTTGTATATATTCTTTTGCAGAAAATATGCGAAATGCAAAGAAATAAACATCACTCCAAATTCCGTGTTTTAATGCAAAAAGCCGGTTCAGCATTTTGCAACATTTGTTAGTGTGAAATGCATCCTGACATCCATTTTGGATACCAACACACATTTTGAGCTAAAGCATTACAAATGATTGCATATGACCTGAACAAGATCTTCTTGCGTTCTGCTAATTCACATTGTTCATAGGCCCCTGCAAACAGATTTTTACACAAATGATATGTTAATTATACAAAGTGTGGTAATGGTAGAACCTCTGGCACTTCAAGTAGCAATCATCACACAAAATGCCTGAAATTACGCAACATTTCCCCAGTGTAAACAACATTTCACCTGGGCCTAATTAACGTGTCATTAAACATATGTGCACCTTTGTAACAGCAGTGGCATTTATCTACACCAGGTAAAACGCCGGTGGGGACACCAATTATGGCATTGGCAATTAAAACCAAGTAGCTATATGTGAGCTGAAAGGATGTTTGCAAATTATTAGGGAACATGAATAACCATGTAAAGCCTTGTCTTCATCACGGTTATTCCGCATTGACAAAGTAAGGAGGTCTGACATTTTTTTAGTAGCAAAATTAATTTGTATGTAATTGTGTTAAGCATGTTCTGAATGAGGGCTACAGCGTGATACTTGTTTCATCAAGCGGGTGAGTGATTTGCGAGAAATGTTTATGAGCTTAGAGACATTACATGCCTGTTTGTAAAGAATATGGACCCTATTCATTAATGAAGCTATAAATAGGCACTTCAATACTAGTAGAAGTACTTCTACATATGGATGCATATTTATTTATTTTTGCTATTCACAAACATTTCTAATCATACGCCTTGAAAGACTTTCCTCGTGCAGGTTCCCATGCATACCACTGGGAATGCCTTCTGACATTTCCTGAGGGGTCCTGGTCCCATTTTGTGCAATTGTACATGCCATTGAACTCCACACAGGGGGAATAGTACTTCTGAACTAAATGTGCATTTTCTTCTCCACATGGAACACATTTGTTCCGTGGAGAAAGCCCTTCTCTTACACCACAATTAATTCTGAGGGCTATTCCTGCCCTACTATTCTCTGACAATTTCAGTGGAAGGGTACACGTTGGATCAGAGTTTTTGGAATGCTCATTCTCAAACATGCATGTTTGTGGGCTTTCTCAAATCTTCCAAGGCAAACCATGCCTTGTAACGCCCACTTCCCATACCTTTAGTGGGACCCATTAGAGTTGGCATCTGCACTTGTGGTGGAGAAATGTCATAGTAGTAAATCCATTTACACTTGCAAGGAATCTCTTTGTGAATTCCTGCCAAGTAGAAGATGATGGTATTTTTAGCCTGAAATATATGTTTACTGAAGAAAATATCTTCATGAACATATTGGTAAAAGGCTAACATATTTACTTATTTAGGAATGTGGCTATTATCAAGCCAAACACATTTCAAAATGGACTACTCATAGACCTATGCTAAAACGTGGTAATTATGTTATGATCTCATTACTGCGTCAAAAACAGGAGGCGAGATGCACTTCTAGCTACAAAAACAAATTGAGCACTAGACCCCATTTCAGTGTGAAAAAGTGCGTGCAGGAACCTGAAAACCAAGTGGTCTGCTTTCTTCTCTTAGTCTAACCAGACATATTTAAAAGTTAATGTGTTGCATTATGCTGCTTTAGACTTACAATATTTAAACTTAAGCAATGATTTGTAATGCATTATGATTGTCAAAATAATTAAATACTAGTCTTAAGGAAAGTCTTTCACTAGTCTTAAAGCATGAGAAAAGTATCAGGACAATTAATTGTTGACCAACTGTAGGAAATGTGACCAAAATATTTATACAAAAACCTTTACTTCTTAAAATATTTTGTATTATATGAAGTCATGTAAAAAACTGTGGTGTGTGAGATATTGCACCATTTTCTCTTACGGATGTTCTGGAGAATCACACAAACGTTTGCCTGTAACTTCTGTGACGTTTTACGCATGAGCACAGATATTGTCCATAAAAGTCACTTAATGTAATGCAGGTGTCTAGTTTGGGCAGAAGATATTGTTCTATGCGACATTGTCTATACAAAACAGTCTTCAATAGGCGTAATCACAAAAATAAAAATAAATGAGATATTTCAGAATTCTGCATAACCTGAATTAAGATGTTTTGCACATTACAAAGACTAAAGGGGTTATTATAATATTGGGTAGAATCACTTCCGCCTGACATCGACTCTGTCATGAGACTGACCAGCACCTGGTCCTGGTCGCCTCAATAGAATGTCACTGAACATTGTTCGGTCGCATTTCTATATTTCACTTTGTGAGCATGCATTACGGCCATAAACCGGCTGTAATGCATGCTCCCATAGTCAAATGGGAGGGGCTGTTCATCCCTGCACCCATGGCAGGCACCAAGGTGCAGGGATCAAGGGGGGCACCGTGCACCAAAGGGAGCCCTGCTGGGGGCCCCCGAATCCCTTCCCAACATGGTTTCCATGGCGGACAGACCGGCTTGAAAACCATGTCGGAACTGTGATTGTAATTCCACCCTTGAGATTACTTGTCGGCTTCCGACTGGCGGATGAGCTCCCCTAGCCTGTCGGAAGCCAGCCGGAAAGACTGGCAGGTTTACTTTCCAACTGCCTGCAATATAATAAGGCAGTCTGAAACTAAACCTACCGGGCCATTAAGATGCGAGTCCAACCGCAGGTCAGAGTCTTTACAGGCCATATCATAATCAGCCCCTTCGTTGAAACTCTAAACACAACTGGAGATAAAGAGCTATTTGACCTGCTCATGTCCTCCACATCTAAACATAAACACACTGCAAATGGCCAGCTTGCTAGAAATTAGAAAGAGTGTAGGTAGCGCTCTACCTAAATCAAAAATAGATTGTGGAGAAATCGTCTCACTCACAACTTCTCATGGCATGCGTCATCATAGGCGATTTTCCACACCATGGTATGGAAATACCACCATGGTGGGCTCAATAATTGGTGGGAGTTCTTAAATAAGTGATTATTGTATATATGCAGGAATCCAATCCCAGTTAAAAATATCTTGAGGTATAACCTGGAGTATTTATCCTCTCATGTGGGTACCATAGATATGACTAGAAACACTTAAGTTTCAGGTATGGGTGGAAATATGATGACCTACAGTGATTCCAAGGTGGACACTAATATTGCCTCAAAAATATTTTCAGGCACAAATAGTTCATAAAAATATAGTGGTCATAAGAATATCATTTTACAGATTGCAGGTAACAATACATTACATTTAGTTGTTCATATTTGGTGATTCTTTAGGTAGAATTTTTAAAGTGCTGTTGTTTGGTGCTTTACATTTTAGTAATTTTGGTGTGTGGGAGGAGGTTGGTAAGATATTGAATGTGCATTATGATGTTTTACATGTTTTTCAATATGTGAAATTTAATTGGCTAATTAAATGGGTAATTTTTAAATGATCTAATTGTTCCATATGATGACCTATATCCCTAAGCTGAGTCCCCATGCCACTGCCAAAGGGGAATAGTCGCTTAGGCATGTCAGAGGATGCCGTTTAGTCATATGTGATGACATTGGTGCCCTAATTCCAAATTTGACAGGATAGAACTAACACTCTGTAACATGGACCTGGTTGATAACTTGATGACAAGACATCCCCCCTGACCGTCTCCAATACCCAATTTAAATACTCCAGGCCAGTGCACCACGCCGATAAGTATCATACTCAGATGATGATTACTCGCTATTCATACCTTAGCGAGATTGACTGACTCATGAGGGCTGACAGTGCATGTCCAAACTCGATGCAGTCATGGATCCTACCTCCAAACCAGATTCATATTGCAAAGGATTCTGGAAGGGCTGTTCCTCCATATTACTCCATATTACTCCTACCCTCGTGACTCAGTGAAACTTAACTCAAATAGTGTGATTCACAATACACTTAACACTGCACCATTGGGTCCTGCTAGTTCACAATCCTATAATTGGACTCCTCAGCCTCTCACAACTGGCACTCCTCATTCCAGAATATCCATCAAAAATTCTTTAAAAGCTGTGCTAAACAAGTTGTTTGTCATCTCCTGGAATGTGTATGGTCTCAGATCTAAGCTGACATTTCATGACTGGAATACGCGTGTGGAAGAGCATAATGTATGCCTGTTTCAAGAGACAAGGTATCTGGAACCCTGACCTGTTTTTGTTGGCTTTAGCACTTTGGGCACTTTACCACTGCTAATCAGTGCTAAAGTGCTCTCTGTGAAAATTGTGAACATAAATATTTCGCCATGATTGGCATATTTGATTAGTGCACTGTCAAGTCAAGTCAAGTCAATTTTTATTGTATAAAATTAATAAAAATTATTACAAAATGCATTTAGATCTTCGTTAAAATATTAGGTAAATATTAACATTTAAATAATCAATTAAAATGAATAGTCCATACAGATAATTTGGGCTCATATATTTCAGTGTGGTATTATAGTTCCTTGTTCCGCTTGTTGTAGGAGTGATTGGACTGACTTCATGTATGTAACCCCCCTACATGCCAATATGGCAGATGATCCATCTAACCATCGAATTACAGCTTGCCTGCATGTTCGGATGTTCAGTTTGTTAAAAATGGACTTTAAAAGCCGTCTCCTCAAATCCGTAAGTGCCGGGCAAGCACATAGTAAGTGGGTTAAAGTTTCATTTTGATATCCACATAGACGACAATTAGGGTCAGCATGACTACCTTTCCAGGAAGGTAGCAGGTCCTTTGAAAACTGTAGGCTCAGTCGATGTTCTATGTATCTTTGTTTTAGTGGCCTACTAAAGTGACTTTCCAGATAAGACTGTGACTTTACCCCAGAATATGAGTTTATCACGGTCCACCCGTGTCGTCGTTTTGCGGTAGTTGTTTTGACTTCCAGATAGGATTCCCATTTGACTGCATTGTTTATAATCTTGTCGAAACTGTTACTGTCTGGGGTCAAATCCCATGTTGCTTCGAGTCCTATACCATTCAAGGATTGGGACAAGAAATCTCCCCAACTGTTTGGCACGTGCTGTTTTTGCTGGGTGATGATTTCTCTCCAGCACAGGTTGTCCAGTGAGCCATCTTCAGACATACGTAGCTTATGACAGAGTTTCAGAAAAGTTCCCATACTGCGGAATTTCTGATTCAGCAGACCGAATTCCAAACGAACCTGCGCTGGTGATGCTGATTTTGGAAGGTTTAAAGCTGCCTTATATACCTTTGTTTGTAGGCGGTTTAACAGCCCCGCCTCTTTGCCACACCAGGTGACCAGTGCGTATGACAAGGTGGGTAGGGTTTGCGCTTTTATCACTTTCAGGAGGTGTGTGTAGTTTGGACAGTTTAATTTTTTTGTAGTTGCCGGTATGCGTAGATCAGGGACTGTGCTTTTGCCTTTAGGTAGAGTTTATGTTCTTTGTTCGTTGCTCATCGCCCCAATTTCAGTCCTAGGTACTTATATGATGTTTCCTCCTTTATTGGGGTACTGTTTGCGTACCATATAAAAGTTTGCTTTTTCGGGTCCACAATGCGTATCACTTTGGTTTTATCTTTATTCAATTCCAACTGTTCGTGTTCCAAATAAATAACCAAATTATTGATCCTCCTTTGCAGGCCAATTGGCGTTTGACTCAGAACAACAATGTCATCCGCATACTGCAGGAAGGGGATCAGAGTTTTTGACAAGTATGGTGGATGACCTTCCCCGACCTCCAAATGACTGACGATGTCTGCCATATAAAGGTTAAATAAGCTTGGGGCCAGTACGCAGCCTTGTTTTAAGCCCTGTTGTGTATTAATTTCAGCCGTGATGCTGCTTCCATCTCCCAATATAACACGTGCCCAGGTGTTGCTATACAAGCTTATAATTGCCTCCAGTAGCTTCTTCGGGAGGCCCCATGTTCTTAATTTTTCCCATGGTCGGGTTCTATCCACCCTGTCAAAAGCTGCGCGTAGGTCTATAAAACAAGCGTATAGTCTTGTCTTCCTTTTTTCTGCTTTTTCCTTCAGGAGAGCCAGGGTTATCAGATGTGTTAGTGTACCGGTCCTTAGCCGGAATCCCGTTTGGAACATTGGTATTATTTTATTATCTTCCATCCAGTCTTGAAGGTGTGACAATAAGCATGACCCATATAATTTTGCCTCCACATCCATCAGCGATATCAGCCTATAATTCCCCGGCTCGTTGTGATCACCTTGTTTAAAAATAGAGTGGATTATACTCCCGTTCCAGGATTTAAGCAGTTTATTCTGGTTGTAAATTGAATTAAAGATTGGTGTTAAGTATTCTGCCCAGAATTCAGGCGAGTATTTAAAGATAGCGTTTGGAAGCCCATTTGGGCCTGCTGTACCCTCTTTTTTCAGACGATTTATTATGGCTTTTAGCTGGGCGGTTGTTACTAGAATGTCTGCTGCTCTATCTTCTGCTTTTTCTGGTTTTGTAGCAAGTAAATTTACTGGCTTCCCTTTATTCTGATTTTCACAGCCCGCCGGTGGCTTTAAGGTATCTCCCGGGAGCTATTTCCTTTTCCTAGAATGCTTCCCGCGTGTACGGAGTTTCTAGTGCATAATTCGCATTCTGGTTTACAGTGCACCTTTTGTGCGTCTTCTCTGTCCGTAAACGTGTTTTTAACGTGCTGGATCCACTTGTTTTCCTCAATGCCTGCCTCCTGTTTTAGGTTATTGCCTTTTGTCAATTTATCAATGATTCCCCAGAATGTTCGGGCATTTTTGAGTTTCCCGGCATTTTTGTATTACTCAGCATACGCTTGTATCTTTTCCGCATAAGTTTTAGTTTTGTCTTATCTGGTTTTTTCCCGCTTTTTAACTCTGTTATCTGATTCCGGACTTCACGTGTAATTTACCTTTTTTCCTCTCGCAAGGTGAAGGTATACCAAGGCTTTCCCCCAGTATCAATTCTTCTCGCATCGTGTTTCATAATTGGTGGGTTTCTAGTTAGGACTTCACATAAATATTCCCATGTTTTTATCGGGTTTTCTTTTTCCTCTGGTGTTAATCTGAGTAATTCTTTTTTGAACTTGTCCATTGTTGGTCTTATGTCTTTCCCACCCCATTTTAGTTTGCAAAGATTGAATCTTTCAGTATTCTGAGCGAAGATATTTTGTTTTTCAGTCTTGTTGACCAACATTTTTATTTTGGTGATTAATGGGAGATGATCGCTTTCTGGGCGTTGCCCAACTGTAAATGAGCTCACCTTCGATGTCAAATTTTTACTCATTATTGTAAAATCTATTAATGACTTTCGATTTCCGCTTACAAAAGTTATATGTATGCCACTGTCCCCTTTATCTTTTTTGTTCAAAATTGAAAGGCCCAGTTCTCCGAAAGCTTGAGTTATTTTGTCATCTTTTGTTAGGTTACTATTGAAATCCCCTGAGACGATCATAGAATATGATTCGTGAGTGCTTTGCAATGCCCTGATTATGGTTAGTAATGTTAACAACTTTTCCTTTTTATGTTTTTTTTCCGGGTGTATGTAAACGTTGAGCACCAATAGGTTGTGAATAAGCGAACTTGGGTTCAGCTTATCCGTAAGTTTTATTGCTTGTATCCATTTTAGTCCAGTATCTACATCTTCTGTTTCCCATCTGTATTGTTGGGCGATATACGTTGTTAAACCTCCTCTCGGATGTCCGAATTTTGAGACTTTTTCTGCCAGGACATGAAACTCTATATAGCCAGGGATGGAAACTTGGGACAGGTTCCAGGTTTCTTGTAATAATATTAGGTCGTGTTGTTCCAAAAAAGTTGCGGTTTCATGGTCGTGCCCCATGTTGTTAAAACCATGGACATTCCAGGAGCAGAGGCTGATCGTATGTATGGTTGGAGCGATAGATTCCTTTTGGTTATCAACTGTGGTTTGAGCGATGGATTCCATTTGGTTAACAACTGTTATCTTTAAGGGTAATTTGTTATCCTCCTTTAAATATCCGGACTTGCTAGGGACACTTATTGCTCAGAACCTTTGCTACCCAGGACCAGTCAGTGATCTGTTCCTGAAACCCTCCTAGCTCCGCTGCATTTACCTGTCTCCTTGTGTTTTGAGGTCTTTTTTGCGGAGTTGCTGAACTGGCACTCTTTAGGCATGATTTTTGGGTATTCCCCTCTTCCTTTTTCGTATCTCCTGTCTTTTTGCTTTTTAATAGGGGAAAAGGATATTTTTCCCGTTGTTGCCGCCTTAAATCTATGCCCCAGGCTTCAAAGGACATACTCTTGGCAAGTATTCTATCTACTATTTCTTTAGACGACCAGGTGGTTAACGATTCTTCTACCTGCTGATTGTATTTTGTGCGTATAAATTCTACAGACAGGAGATCTTGAGATACTATATCGTCCAGTTCAGGTATTTCTCTCAGCAGCCGCATTATACTGCCTCTGTTCAGAAAATCTTGACCCCCTGATGTCTGGTATTCGGGTATAAATGACAATTTTTCATCGGATTCTACTTGCATCCGAGGATCCAATTTTGCTTTATTATCCTCTTCCGATTTTGGTTCTGGAGTTATTTCACCTTTTACAGTTATTACTCTCCCTTGGTTCTGTGTAATTATTGTTATTTCTTCGATTGATTTATCCGTTCTTTTATGGTGAACGGCGAATTCATTCGTCTTGACCGTACTCTGCCTTTGCTCCTTGTTATTTTTTTTTGTCCTTCGTTTTATCATTATTTGTATGTTGTATTATCTGTGTGCACGCTGTTAGTTGATCTGTTTGTTGAATGCTGCAAATTCGCCAGAGGTAGTTTACGTTGATTTTTATCAGTATTCTTATGTTGTCCTTTTCGTCGACTTTTTTTAAGGATTTCCTTTGGTTAAATGTATTGCTTACATTTTCTTTTGCATCCACGTCAGTTGTAACTTGATTTGCTAACATGTCTTCAGGGATTTGGATTCCATCTGACTGGTGAATCGTGACTATCCGATTTACACAGTCCTCTTGGACTAAAACACTTTTATTAACCTCATCTTTGTCTTTGTCCTGGGGACGTTTAGTTGTTTGTTCTCGGGTATTTAAATTTTTACTCCCTTGTGTGAGTTTTAGTGTTTCAGAGATTGGGCAGATTGATGATTCTATGATAAGGCTATTCCCATTCGCTGCACTTGGCTGTGCCGGTCGGCCTGCGGTGTTGACTGTATGTTTTAAAATGGTTACTTCCGAGTCTGGTTTCGTTACTTTTGAGGTGATATGACGAAAGATGGGATACGTATGCATGTGAGCTGAAGGTTGGAATTTAAGTTGTGCCCTCCCTTTCCTTGCGCGTTTTCTTTGTCTTTTGGTTAACTTGACTTTTGTATCGATCATTGTGCTCTGTGCTTGCTCTATTTGGCCAACTCCGTGATCTGAGTTTTCTTCACTTATCTCTTCTTCTGGGTCACTGTTTTGGTTGGGGTTTGTTACTATGTGCTGATTCCCGATTTCCTCTTCTGATTTGGTCTCCCTGGTGGGGCTCGTGGTTTTGTTGTTTTGTATTGTTACCACTGATGATTGAACTGCCCCTAGGATATCCTTTAGTATGACCGGTAAGTTTGACATATTGTTCACAAGTTTGCCACATACACAGCTTGGCTGGATGGTCTCGGTGTGTGGACCCTTATTTAGCCTCCCTAGGAGCAAGGTTGCCATGTGATCCAGCCTGGTATTTATGCCTGAAATGTGGCCTGCAATAATATTTATTAACTCAATTTGAACGTCCATTTTGTCTGACTGGAAGTTCAAGGCCTTTATTGCCTGGTCCAGGGTGTTAATAGTGTTTTACTCCATGGGGCCTTGTGGTCCTCTCTGGGTAATATTTCCAGGACGTCTGGGTCTTCTTCTAGCCTACTCATGGATGATATCGTGATTGGTGATTCTAGGTTTAGATTCTTTTTTGACCATCCTTTAGTTTCTTTTTGTCCTTTGCCCTGTTCATCGGGATTTTCGTATGACTGCATTGGTGTAGATTCCAGCCTTTCTGTGCCGCCTCAAATGGTCAGCTACCACTTGCCCACAAAATTAATAATGCACTAGGGGGATATGAGAGGCAATATATATACTAAGAGCAGATAGGAAAAACAGTGTGTACAGATTTAAAAAGCAATAACTAGACGTTGTTGTTGTAGCCTTTGTCTTTTTAATTCAAATATGCTTGGTTTTCAGAGGTAAAGATCCAACATGTTTCCCCCAAACATGGGCTTCTTCAGGGCTGCAATAGCATACAATATACATAAATATTGAAAATGCATAAATCACCAGCAAGTAGATCCAGAATTTTTTTTTTTAGATGGAATACACATAAGAAAAGAGAAGAGTACTCCAAGGGAAGAAGACCCGTTGGAGAATAGTGCAAGAAAAATTTTGTTTATAAAAAAGTACAGGAAATGAGTGTAAATAAGTATGGCAGGAAGGGGAGAAACAGACTTTAGAGTTGTAAAAGTCCGAGGAGACCAGAGCGGAGACTATCCTAAGCAGGTGTGGAAGTGTGTAGGGAGAGAGGATTTGGAGTGTATATAGTGATCTCAGGATATGAAAAGCACCCAAGTGACCCAGTGAGTGACAAATAATGCCATATGCAAGAGTCGGCTTACCAAGGTTGAAATTTTGGTATCTCGCCAAGAAAGCTGAAGTTCGAAATCAATGTGAACGCATCCGCGTCAGGACGTGAAGATTGAAGTGATGGCCTAGGTAATGGCAGAGTAGTGTAAGTGATGCTAATACCCACTGTAACTGGTGGAATTAGTTGAGAAATTGGATCAGGACCACCTGTAATCCCATATAGGAAAAATCCCAGGTCAGTACTGTAGTAGTAAATGGACGTATCAAAGGTGCAGGGTAAATCTATAAGAAAGCAAAGCCTGAAATGAATAATCGTACATGGGCCGGGCCAATATAAAGAGTGATTATGGCAATAGTACAACTCATCCATCAAACGGGATCCCATGCTCGGCTGGGTTCAGTGAGTTGGATAGTCCGCTTTACAAAGAGCCGCGACTAGTGGTAAGAGTAAAAAAGGTGGAGGTCTGAACCTCCAAAACCACGTAATGGCATGCGTTAAGCCCTAGGTCAAATGCGGGGCATCAATATGAAAATTCAAAGGTGAGCAAAAGACCAAGTCAGAGCAACAAATAACTAGAACTGCCTATGCTAAGTGTGCAAAAAGTGGTAGTAGTGTGAGATGGCGGGCAAAAGAACAGCGTGTTTGCCTTTCATTAGGAAGTACATAAGACGCTGCTTATGCGAAGTATGGAAGTACAGTAAGCCAGCAACGACCAATGTATCTCAGAAAAAAAATATTTTGATGTAAATCTATAAGAGTAAGTAACTGAAAAAATACATTTCAATTGTCGGGATCCCACACCAACCAGTGATTAAGTGGTTGGTGATCAGCCCACGAGCTCACACCCTCAAATAAGTTAAATGGGGTGTCATGAGCATTGTTCATAGCTCGACCCCTGACTTAATTGTGAGCAAAATGCTGTTCGAAGATTGTGTCCGGTGGCGTCTGGGCCTGGTGAGAGGGAGTGTTCTCTATCAGCCATGTTTACTCCCTTTTTGAAGTAAAGAGCGCGTGCAGCACTTCCGGGTGAAAGTGTCACGTCCTGTGGATGTCTAGACCGACAACCAGGTGTTGGGAGAAAGCTATCCCACTAGTAAAGGACTCGTGAAAACTCACTTGTTAGTGCGATATTAAAAATGCAAAACCAACAGTAATACTATATAGCGTCGGTCTAAGGGTAATTGGCTTCATGTTAAAACCCAGCATTAGGATCAGTGGCTTTATCATGGTTAAAAGTGTCACTAGTGCTGAGTTTGGATGACGCGAAAAACGGGATTGTAGAAAACCATGACAAGGGTCATAATCATAGTAAGAGAAGTCACGGCTAATGTGTAGAGGTGATTAAGGTGCAAGAACGCGGTTCAAGTGTACGTGATTGAAATTAATGGAAGGTGAATAAGAAGTGAAAGGAGTAAGAAAAGCAGAGGGAAAGTAACAGGAGAGTCATATTTAAATCTTAAATAGAATCATTAAAAAAAAAAACAGAATCAAAATTCCTGGGGTACGTATATACATGTAACCGTAATGTAGTTCATCATATTCAAATTCATTAAAAAGAAACAAGTAATACAAAGAATAAGGAGGGTTTATTATTACATGGTATGGTTATTAAGCTACCACTCCTTCTTAAATAAAAGATAACACAGTTGAATGCAAGTTAAACAGTGGACTGATTGTTCTAAAGACTCAGTAGTCAGGGGTATTTGTGGAGCACAATTCGACGAGATAGAATTGGTGTTTGAGCGATTTGGTTTACAGTGTCACACAACATAACAACAAGGTATATTACATTGCAGATGTTAATTTAATAAGCCAGTACCTTTGGTCGCAGAGTGTTTAAGAGGAGTAAGGATCTTAAAAATATTAAGGAATGTGTTGGTAACTGAGGTAACAAACAAGAAAAACAGGGACAAATCCCAGGGACACATCAGTAGTGTCTATACCACAAATAAGGTTTCCTTAACATAATGGTGCTAACAATGGTAATAGGAGTCAAAAATAGAAAACGCTGGCACAGGGTTTGGAACTGTCATAGGATAGGGTTAGATGCACATAAGGTTACATATTAAATAATAAACGAAAAAGTTGTAGTGCATTGAGGTGAGAGGGAACCCTTGTTTAGACAACACCTTGTCGGACTACGTGATAGTTGGTTCCTAATCTGCATGATGTAAGTGATAAAGTGTTTTGAGCAGAGCACATTCATATTACACATCAAGGGGTCGATTCCGATCCGGTAAAAAGCGCTCCGAATCGTCGTACGGAGCGTTTTTTCCCCGTACGAATCGTACCTGTAAATGTCCCGTACGTACGACGAAGTACAATTCGTACCAGGAGCCATACTACGTACGAGTCGTACAAGATACCGTAGACTCTAATCTCCGTAAGATTCTCCCTTGGAACCCGCTGTACGCGACATCTGTACAGTTCGCGGCTGGTTTTTACGACCCAGCAAGTACGATACGTGTCGGGTACGCACCGTACGACCCTTTTTCCACGGGAGCTGTAAACAGCCGTAAAAGCACCGAAACAGATACGGAACGGCCCCCCGGGTACGGTGCGTACCCCCCATGATCGCAGGGGTACGCACCATACCCCTGCGATCATGGGGTGTACAAGCCGTACCCCCATTGTATGATCGTTGTACTAGCAGTACCTACATTGTACGATCGGTGTACGAGCCGTACCCCATGTACGATCGGTGTATGAGCCGTACCCCCATTGTACGATCGGTGTACGAGCCGTACCCCCATTGTACGATCGGTGTATGAGCTGTACCCCATGAAACACAGCCATTTTGACTACTACTTCCGGAAGTACATTTGAAAAAGATTTTCACTGAGAACTTCAACTGCTTTCACAAAGGTAAGTTGTTATTTTGGAAAGTGAAGTATGCTGTGCCCTTTAAGTTAATTTGGGAAAACATTTTCTGATAGTTATATACTATCCCTCTGTAATAGTTATAGATCGAGATAGGCTTCTCTTTTATAGTTATGGATTGAGTTAGACTTCTCTTGTATAATTATGAATTTACTTAGCCTTTATCACATACACTTTTTTATATTTCTACTTCCAGCCTGATACCATACACTGCCCAAAGATAACTTCACTGTTAAAAAATCAAAACTACCTGTCTGAACTTAAACCCAACAGTGCCCTATCTCTACTGATATATTTATTTTTTATGCAATTTACAGCAAGAAAATGGAAGGAGAACAGAATAAAATGAATATTTCTTTCGAAATTGTTATGGAAAACAACCCTGAAGAAAATATTGCTGAGAATGATGACTTTGACTTTATGGATGAGTCTCTGGACCATAAATTACTTGAGTGTGTGGAAGCAATAGAATCACAGAATGAAAATGAGGACATTTCAGACAATATATTGTTAGAAGTTTTATTAAATTTTGAAAAAGAATCAGAAAAATAAATGTATATTTAATAATCAAAAATTGTTCGAGACATTATTCATTTTTATATGTAATTCATGAAGTAGTACCAAAATGATTATAATATAAAGTGAGACTTATAGTATACTGTGCAACTTTTTTGTGTTACATAGTAATTTTGCTCATAGTTACTTCCTTTCTCCCACTTTATTATCTCCAATGTGTATTTGACATCTCTTTTTCATCTCCTGCCTCCATGTTGTTTCTGCTTTCCTGACAGACTATAGTATAGATTCCATATACCACAATAACTTCTGTAACAACATGCAAATTATCTACAGAGGAGACAGTCTACATTGAATTTAAAACTCTGCATTGGTACCTACATGCTGGTACTTATATCACCCACACAACACAACAACTCTATGCAGAGCTACCCTACCTCTAAGCACTTTAAATTATTATTTTACTGTTTCACTGGGTTTTCCCCATGTGTGAGGGGGGATGAGATGTGTGTGGGGGATGTGTGGGGTATGTCTGTGAGGTGTGTGTGTGTGGGGGGGGTGAGGTGTGTGTGTGGGTGTAGGTGTGTGTGGTGTGTGGGTGTGGGTGGGGGTGTGGGTGTGTAAGGTGTGTGTGTGGGTGTTTGGGTGTAGGTGGAGGTGTGGGTGTGTGAGGTGTGTGTGGGGGGTGTGTGGGTATGGGGGGTATGTGTGTGGGATGTGTATGTGTGTGTGGGATGTGTGGGTGTGTCTGTGAGGTATGTGTGTGTGTGTGGGGGGGAGGTGTGTGTGGGATGTGTGGGGTGTGTCTGTGAGGTGTGTGTGTGTGTGGGGGGGGTGAGGTGTTTGTGTGAGTGTGGGTGTGTGGGGTGTGTAGGTGTGGGTGTGGGTGTGGATGTGTAAGGTGTGGGTGTGTGGGGTGTTTGGGTGTGGGTGGAGGTGTGGGTGTGTGAGGTGTGTGTGGGGAGTGTGTGGGTGTGGGGGTATATGGTTATGTGTGTGGGGTGTGTGTGTGTCTGTGAGATGTATGGGTGTGTGTGTGTGAGGAGTGTGTGTGTGGGTGTGTGTGGGTGTGTGTGTGTGGGGTGTGTGCGTGTGGGTGTGTGTGGGATGTACTTGTAGGTACCTAAATCAGCCACAGAACCCAAAAGCTCTTTTCAGAGCTACCCTACCTCTGATCACTCAAAATGATTATTTTACACTAATGTTCTTCACTATTTTTCCCCATGGAACACTCCCCGGTACGATCCCCGGTGCTCCCCCCCCCCCCCGCGAAAATCAATTTTTTTTTTAATTCTATTTTTGTCCCGCTGGACCCTTTTATGGCCCCCACATCAAACCTAGGGGGTCAGGGGGGGTCTACCCAGCCTCCTTTTGGTTATTTCCCCCTTTGTTTTTGCCACCTCTTGTGTCTCGATCCTACCGAGACACAAGATGGCGGCCGCTCCGGACTGTTTCGAATGTTGACAGACACCCGAGAGCCAATCAGCTTTCCACGCGCGAACTCGCAGTGCGCGCCGGGAGCGCTCCCCGGTGCGCGTACCGGGGCGCGCCTATAGATATATATATATTTTTTAACCTAAATTACTCAAAATCCACTGGATCACATATCTTGAGACATAGCAAAGGTACATCGGGCTACCAGTCCCTACAATTTTGCCAAGTTTCGTGGCAATCCATTCAGCCGTTCGGGCTAAAAGTGAGTCCAACCGCCCTATGGAAATTAACATGGGAAAACACGTTTTGGGACCATGTCATGAATGATGTAATATGTGACATCATCAGCAGTGGTTGCGGGCACGCGAGTTATAGTTAGCAGAACTAACTATAACAAAGGAATATCAATGGTTTTGTATGAGTGAAATGTCCAGCTAACTATAACACTCCTAAAACTTATATTTTTTTCAGTGAATTTCTAAGGTTTTTAACTGCTAATTCCTAACTATAACATGTCTGAAACCTATGTTTTTTCCAGAGAATATATATATATAAATATATATATCCCCATCACTCTGCAAACGCACTTCCTGGGCACTCTTGTATGAGGATTAAAGTCAACTTCGCTGCGGGGGTGCTTAGGGGCCAATTAGCTTACCTGATACCTCCAGTATGCAACTAATAGTGGGATTGCTGACAGGCGGACACAAGCCACAACCCTTTTCTCTACCACTCTGCAAACGCACCGCCTGGAGGGTTTTGGGTTGGGGACTAAGTCCCCTTGAATCCTGAGGGTCCCTGGGGGCCAACTAGCCCACCAGGTACCTACAGTTAGCCCCACACAGCTGGATTGCTGAGAATCGCCTTTGGCCATACTCTCTAGTTTTGTCCTGAGGACCTCAGGACTAAAGTGCACTTCATACCCCGAGCAGCAGTGCACCAGGAGGTGCGTTTGTGTTTACTGGAGGTCCCTGGTTGGGTTGTTGCCCCCAAGGTCTCTCAGGATTCAAGGGACTTAATCCCTCAACTTAGAACGCGCCAGGAGCGTATTTTCAGAGTGGTACAGGGAGGGGGCGGAGCCTCCCGCAAGATGCCAGCTTTTCTTTCTTTTTTTTGTTAGATGGGTGCAGTGTGGCCCCCCCTTGGCTTAACCTCTTTTTGGGCCCTGGGGGCCCCATTCCCCAGGAGCTGAGCCATTAAAAAAAATACTTTAGAAAAAATGGGAAGGGGTCACGTGGCTCCCTCCTGAAAGTGATTTTGACCCTGGGGACCCCATCCATTGCCTCTTTTTTATCTTGAATAATATTACGGAAGTGGGGGCGCATGGCTCCCCTTCTCTGGGCCATTTTTTGCTCCTGTGACCCCCATCCCCAGGGGCCTGGCATCGTTAAAAAAAATATATGTATTTAATTACGGGACGGAGGGCACGTGGACCCCCTTCCCGGGCCCCTTCTGGCCCGAGGACCCCATACCCTGGGGCTTGGCCAGCCTTTATTTTTTATAATTATGGCCCCGGTGACCCCATCCCCCGGGGCCTGGCCTTACGCTGGGGACCGTGGGGGAGCCCCAATGCTGCCGCTGTTCCAGCCTGCTCTCCGCATCCTGCCGCAGTCGGATTGCTTTTGGACAAGGGAAGCTGCTGACATGCAGCTCCCCTTCTGCAAAAGCAATCTCCTTAGCTTCTTGGAAGTGAGAGAATGGTCCATGCTCTTGCTTCCAAGAAGCAAAGTATTGTTTGCTATGGCAGGGCGGGAGCCGTGCTCCCCACCTGACATAGCAAATGGCAATGTCCCGGGGGTGGACATCCGGGACATTGCTGGAGCCGGGCCAGGGCAGTGGCAGTCCCCAGGGCCATCTAGGGCTCCAGGAGAGGGGCCCCCTCCCTTTGAGTAGAAAGCCCTGGGAAGGTGGTGGACCCTGAGGCTTGGGGGGGCGTGCAAGTCCCCATTAATTAAAAAGCCCTGGGGAGGTGGTGGTCCCTGGAACTAGGGGGAGCCCATGAGGCCCCCACCTCAAATATATTAAAGTCCCAGGGAGGAGGCAGTCCCTGGGGCTGCATGGGGGTTTGGAGCTCCCTAAGCAGTTTTTTATCTTAGCTCCAGGTAGGTGGTGACCTCCGGGGCTTTGCATATTATTTCCCCTTTGCCCCCGGGACCTGGCCTACCCGGGGGGCTCAAAGAAACAAAGCACAGCTTCATTTTTTTTAATCAACCGGATGCGAGCACCCAGTGTGAATACGGCTAAAAATATTTTTGAAAATGCTTTATTTGGCCCTGAAGATCCCTGTGGGACCCCCTGAGCAGGCCTAGGAGGTCAGGGTGTTTCTACCCTACCCCCTTTTCATGTTTTTGTACCTTTTTTATTACTGTTTTCTCGAGTCACACAATGGCTGCCAACACATTTTGGTTTGGAGTGTTGGCAGCCAATCAAAATGAAACTCATGCTCGGGAGGGTTTGCAAATTCTCCTCGCCCTCAGATATTTAAATATTTTTGTTCAACTTCTCAGGAACTACTGAACGGATTTATATCATTTAAAAAAGGTCACTTTCTGAACCAAGAGTTACCTTTTTGCCAAATTTGGTGACATTCCGTTCAGCAGTTCGGTTTGTGGCCGTGTCTAAAGTTCATATGGAAATTCACATGGAGAAAATGCTTTTTGGGACCCGTTTTTTTTTTCGCCCCCAGCTTGACGAATCACCCCGAAACTTTCAACACAGGGGCTGACCTGAGTGAACTATTATGTTTGAAAATTCCGCAAAGATTTGTCAAACGGCATTAAAGATATTGGCAAAAGAGAAAAACGCTTTCTGAATAGAAACAAGGTCCTAACTATAACTATATATATTAACTACTGGCGGTCGCCAGTAGGTAGTTATAGTTAGGACCAAGTTTCCATAGGAAGAAAGTTTTTTTGCTTCGCTTATAACTTTGGTGTCGTTTGATGAATCTTCATGAAATTTCTATAACCCAGAGTGAGATGGTGGTGAGGTGAGGTGCCGTAAACTCGGGGATGAAAGCATGCACCTAATCCTTGAGCTGAGTGCTGTAAACTGCTGTGCTCTGGGCGCTATAGCATACTAGCTGAAGCAAAGTTTTTACCCTTACCGTTGTGAAAGTGCTGTTTTGCCTAGAGTAAGATGGTGCTGAGGTGAGGAACCGGTAAACTCGGGGATGAAACCGTGCACCTAAACTGTGAGCTGAGTACAGTAAACTGATGTGCTCTGGGAGCTGTAGCATCCTGGCCGGTGTAACATAGCTGTGCAGGTGGTGTTAGTATGCGTTTAGACTATAGGGGGAGTGGGAAGTAAACTGCTCACTGGTACCGCTCTGAAGACTCTGGGATGAAACTGTGAGTCTAAGTCGTGAGCTGATTGCTGTAAAGTGATGTGCTGTGGGTGCTGAAGGATACTGGCCACTGTTGCATACCTGTGTAAGTAGTGTTAGTATGCTTTTATACTATACAGGAAGTGGGAAGCGAACTACTCACCCCTACCGGTCTGAAGACTCGAATGCAGTGTTTTAGCAAGCAGGAATAAAGAAATAATCATGAAGAATATTTTGCAATAATCTCAACAATAGCCTCTCTTTTTGAAAGATCTGTTTCAAACAAAAGCCTCTCACAAAATCTACGAATTAAATTTCTGAAGGACCCTGCTTTCGCACTGTTCTCATCAACAGGGGTGTCTCGGGTTTAAAAACTCCTATAGTTCCCCTAAATAACTTCACAGGGGATGATCAGTTGTTTTACGATGCTACTCAATCGGCCACTTCAGCTAATTTAAATCTTCAGCTCAGTGATAATTGCGACCTACCAAATGGGGTTGACCAATTGGAAAATTCGGACGACAAAACAAATTCAGTAGAGGCAAAAATAACTTTAATGACCTCAGTGATAGTACATGCTGCCTGTGATGATTGCAAAATTACACCCATGCAACAAGAGCTACCAAAAAATACCATAAATCTTAGTCCGGAAGCAATGACTAAAACTCAACAAAGACACGCACAATCGTCATTTGTAAGTTTTGAGGAGTCTACTGATCTTGAGCTCAATCAATGTTATTTGTTAAACTTAGAGAATGAATCATCGGCAGACAAACATTCAGTCAATGAAGAAGCTCCAGTTGTGGCTGAAAAAAGAAGCAATGAGGAGGAGCCTCAACCATCCGGCCTATGTCATAAAGAAAATCAACGAAGGCCAATGGACCCTAGTGAACACGCAGCAAATGAGAGTGGTAATACAACCCCAACTAATGAGGGTAAGGCAAACTCCTCTAGGCACGAAGGGACTCCGACTTTGTAGCTCCCTTATTATATGCATTACAAACATCTACGAAAACATTAATAATGCAGTCTGATAAGCTGGACATTCAAATTGACTGAATGAATATAATTGCTTCATATATATCGACGGGATAAACACAAAATTAGATAATTTAAATAATTTAATCATAAGAGCACAAACGACAACTATTTAGTCTCAACCACAATCAATCTGCTCTTGTGGACCTGTTCTCGATAAATTGAGTTCTTTACCAACGATACTTGAACAGATACTTACGTTAAACAAACGCTTCATCAGTCCCGCCACAGAGAAAGTCGACCTAGGAATAGGCATAGTTAAGGATCCATCATCTGATAATGATCTCTCCTCAGGGCAACTTATTAAAGAACAAAGCTCTAAGCCTGCAAACGATATAAGAAGGGATGATGCCAATGAAATAGCTATGACCGAAGCTATGGGTTCGGTACCTGGAAAGCTAATACTAACTAAGAGACAAAGAAAAAAGGAACGGAAAGCCAGGAATATAAAATGTGATGCAGACTCACAGTCAGGTATCAGAATATACCCCATTTTTTCAAAAATAAACGCAAGAATAACAAAAGAGTACAACAGAAAGGAAAATAGCCTGGAAATAACAGGAAAAGTTGATAAATCCCTTAATACTGAATCGATGCTCAAAAAGGTACCCAAGGGCTCCCAAGTAATTGGAAGCGCGAAAAGTCACTCAAATATGATGTCAAATCAGCAGGAAGAGCTTGCAAGAGCCGATGATATATCAACTATAGGTCCTGATGAAATTCTTAATCAAGCCATCGTTCAGGAAAAAAAGATCGATCCTTGTTTTAAAGTGACCACGCAGCCAAAAATCATCCTGAAGAGCACCTCATTTCAAGACAATCCTCCGGCCCCGGGAAGCCATAACATAGAGGGCATCATAAAATCAAATGAGAAAATAACTATTTTTAATCCTCAAATTTTGCAAGCTGTAAACAGCTCAGTCGGTATAGACGGGGTATCAGATTGCGGAACCAGTCAATTATCTTCGGTACACTGCAGAGAAGTAGTGGAAAAGGCATCGACTGTCCCTTCATTAGAAATAGCGACAGATACGGAGCAAACGATATTGTAGAAAAACCCCAACGTCACTCTTTAGGGTCAACATTAGGAACTCAGACCAATTTGAATCAGGGTAAATTAAGTTTTAGCATAATAAATAAGGAAGCTATGCAATCAAACAGGGCGGAAGGTAACGAAACAAGGATAGGCTCTCCTAAGTCTGGATAAGATCATCTCCAAATTATTTGGACACCGGAGTATAAGACACAGGGTGGTCATGACATATTGAACAGGAGCAATATTATGAAACTTATGGCTGAAATTGGGGACTTAAGTGATATTAAAACCACAGATTTAGAATTAGTTCAATTTCTAAGAGGGGACAAGGAAGAAATAAATGAACAGACATTGACCACTTGGGAATCCCCAGGTATAGTGCAACTAATATTAGGGAGATCGGATCTATTTCTAGCATGGGGCATAAAACTATCACTGCCCAGTATTCCTCGCTATCCGTTTCCCCAAAAAAGACATCAGACAATCACTTACCAGGAGATTGGACAAACCTGCTCCTCAAAAGTCAGTCTACTCGGTTTTACACAATGCAAAAAGCAGAAGCGACATCGCCTCCATCCAGGAAGAAGTGTATGAAAATAGAGTTGGAGAGTCGCAATCACCATCATATCAGTGGAAATGGCTGCCCAGCCTCCTAAACGAGAATCGGGAGATCTGACCAAATAGAGATAAAGCAAAGTACGCAGCAAATGATGGTTTACACGTTTTATCATGGAACATCGCAGAAGCCAAAAAATTGTTAGAGGATGGATTAGCCTTAGAAGAAAAGGCTAATTGCGATATAACCGCCCTGCAACAAACATGGATGCAGGAAGATATTCCGTTTGATGGCTTCATTCACTTCACTGTTGCCGCAGAAAAAAATAATACCTTTGGCCGAGCCATAGGTGGACTCTCAGTCTATGTGTCAGCAGCCTTAAAAATCAATTCAAAACAGCTTAAATCTCCCGATTCAAGTATTCAAATAATTAAATTCTCAGATCAAAAAGCCATTAATAACAGGACGACAATTCTGATTAATTACTATACTCAACCCAAACAACGAGTTTCAAAGTCAAAATAACCTTTATTCGGATATTGCATTATCCATAAAAGTACACACATAATTACGTACATGGTCAGGATAAAATCACATAAAAATACGGTAACAATACTGCCTTTTTCCTTTATAAAAAAACAGTAACAGCAAAAAGTGCAAGGTATCATTATTGTCCGAGTCCACAAATTCATGTCTATTTCTATGGCATTATCAGATAAAATGTACGTATACAGGAATCACCCTTAAACTAGCAGCAATATATACATAGAACACATGTTTAGCAGCATTATTTTAGGCACAGATTTTATAAAGTGCATAGAGCATAAATCCTAATTATTAGGCCATCTAGGTACAGTGCAGAATGCAATGTCAGCCAAAGATCAAAAGTGGGCCGTTATCTATGCCTCCATATTTACACATGGAAATGCGGGGAAAAAGTGCAACTGTGCCAAGTGCTGATATGTAAGATCTCTAAAAACATGTTGGCCAGGTAGGCGTTAATTGTCAGGTTATTGTGATTCACATATTTACAAATAGCAGCATGGGTTAAAGTGCAACTGTGCAAGGTGCAAAGTGCAAAGAGGCCTCCTGCCAATATGTAAAAATCACATTAGTCCATGTAAATAGGTATTAATTCATAGAATTACGAGATCGAATGGCCATTTTTTAAAAAGTACACACACGGTATATTAATTCATCATCTTTAAGCTGCAGAACAGTCTTAAATGCCACATTAAAATCCTTTATACCTTTAGCTCTAAAGAATGGTATCAGGAGGAACTTACTGTATTTTTGATAATAAGGGCAGAAGAACAAAAAGTGCATTAGTGTTTGTTTTCCTGGGTTCTGACATGGGCAAACCAGATTCTCAATGTTGGAGTGGTAGCCCATGAGGAAACACAATAGGTACTTTATAGATCCCGTTCTTAAGCGAAACAGAAGACTACGCTCCCAACATGTAATCTCTTTAAGGAGGTAACCGGCTGGTATAAGCAAAGTGGATTCAATATCGCCTTCTATTTGAATATACCATTTCACAGATGATTTGGCTAGATCTACATTGTGTCTGGTCTCCCCGTAGTGCCTGTAGAGAATGTTACGGATTATCTTCCTGTTAATCCCCTCTAGTCCATTTGGATTATCAAACATGTGTTAAAGATTGACTGCTGCCAGGCTCGCCTGAACTTGGGCCAGCCATGGGATTTTAATACCCTGATCACATTTTAGGCAGTCAGCCAGGATTTCTCATGTCAATGAGGCTTCAGGGTTTTTCCAAACCTTAATCCAGAACAACACAGGGCGTGCCTTAATGTAGTCCCCAAATTTCGGCCCCAAACAACGAGTTAAAAAGTTAAAAAATGCTTTATTATGCAAAATAATAACGGACCTTCGCTGCACTGAGCCATCTTGGAACATAATAGTAACCGGTCGATTTTAATTCAAATTTTATATTTTCTCCAGAGGAAGATGAAATATTATCAGCAGACAACATGTACTGGTGTGTTCCCCAACAGTTCCAAGGAGGAGCGAAGACTCGCAAGGATCGAACTGGTATTCAATTGGTAACAGACCTAGAGTATTTAGGCATGCAAGTGCTTCATGGTAGGACCGAGGAAGATCGACCACCTAGAAAAACTATCAACATTGGACTTTACCATAGTGAATCTCTCATTAATCTCCTTACTAGTGAGTTTTCATATCGAATATACTACCTTGAGTGATCACGGGATGCAGCATATTAAATTCAATTTCTTTATGGATAGATTTCAGCCATCCTATATACGAGAGGGCCAATTAGGGACATTTAATCAAAAACGTATAAATTGGTCAACCTCAGATAAAATCGAGTGGTTCTCGATAATAGAGAATACCTTGGATGAATTAGGGAACGCTCCTATGAATAAGATACAAGCATGGTCCCTCTTCCTGGAGAAATTAAAGACTAAAATGAATTCATCAGACACAAAGGCCAAGAGATTCAGTCCTAATAGTAAATTGCCGAAAAAGTTGCTAGATTTAAGAAGGGACTTGCGTAAAATCCAAAAGAAGCTGCAGTTGCATGATAAAGATGGGCATCAATGGGAATTATTTCTACTCCAAAGAAAAACATACAAAAAGGAGGTCTGGGAAATTAACAAAAGGAAAAATGAGAGTTTTTGGTCTAAACTTCTCTTTAGTAGCAAGGACCCAAATTCAAACACATTCTGGAAAATAATAAATCAATTAACAAGGGCCCAAAATATTCTGACTTCCAACGTGCAGGAATCAGAATGGGCTACCTTTCTATCGTCAAAATTAAAAGAAAATTCATTAAAACTTCCAGGGAAACAGCTCATTTTGAAAAATTCTAACAATACAATAATTGAGGAACAACGCTGCGGGCAACTTTCAACAATGGTTCCAACCAACATATCATTACCTGATGCAAAATATGGTACTTATTCCGCAGGAGAGATAATAAAAATAATTAAAGAGGGCAAAGGTAATGGGGCACCGGGGCCAAATGGTATTCCGCAAGCCACTTATAAATATGCACCCGACTTTTGGAATCTTCACCTTGAGAAACTGTTTGCTGACGTGCAGATTAACAACCAAGTTACGGCTAGCTGGCAAGGTACCATACTTATGACCATATCTAAAGCAGGGACAGATCTAATCCACTCAATTACCGCTTAATTGCACTACAGGATGTGGAAGCCAAATACTTGGCATCCCTAGTACTAAAAGATCTGGTAAATTGGTCTGGAGAAAGAGAACTAATCCCTAGAAACCAAACTGGGTTTAGAGAAGGAATCGGAACAATCTCAAACATTCTATCTGTCACCATGATAGCCAAAAAATGCCAGCGCACAAAACAGGACCTGCACCTGTGCTTTATAGACCTGCAAGCGGCCTTTGACAGTGTGGACCGGAACCTGTTGTGGGCAAAGCTAAAAGCATGGGGGATACCTGAGAGGATATTAATGGGCCTGTTGTTATTTTACTCGGACACATGGACGCAAGTAAAACTGGGGGACGGATCCCATTTATCGAGATAGGTGCATACTACAATTGGACTAAAACAGGGTTGCGTCCTTGCTCCACATGTATTCAACTTATTTATTTCTGATCTCTCCGGCAAACTAGATAATAGTAATGCTCACCCACCGAAATTAGGCAAATTACAACTTACACACCTGGCATATGCAGATGATATTGTGCTTCTGAGTCTAACAAAAATTGGATTGTCCAGATTGCTAACAGTAACTTCAGATTTTCTGGCTATAAATAATCTTGCTCTTAATTCTTCAAAAACAAAAACAATGTTAATCACTAATCGATGATCTGTACAATATAATATCATGTTTGAAGGAAATCATCTGGAAAGAGTATCCTATTATAAACACCTGGGTTATTATATTGATGGCAAGCTTTCCTTAAAAGAGCAGAAAAACTATTTGTCACAAAGAGCAGCAGCTTTACTATTTGCATTCTGCACATTGTGTAAAAAATTGGAAGGTCCATCGGTAAAACCGCTCTTAACAGTGACTGCAAGTAAAGCGTTACCCACCTTAGCTTATGCAAGTGTTGCAATGAATGGTAAGGACCCTGAATTTTTAAACAACTTAATAACTAAAATTTATAAAAAGGTCTTCCAACTCCCTAGGTCAGCATCACCAGCGCAAATGTGGTTAGAATTCGGATTAATTAATGAAATACTGGGAAGACTGTACACATGCATCAAAGTGTGGTATCGAATAAAGGAAAATGCCCACAATAATAATAATCTTAATACATTTTTATGGCAGGAGCTGGAAACACAAAAAAATTCAGAGGCAAATAAATTCCTGTTTAGTGCACTGGAGTTAACATGCACCACCAACTTATGGGATAAAAATTTGCCGTTCACTTCATTTAAACAGGTAATAAATAAAGCCGCCAAATTTCACTCTTTGATCACAGACAAAGAATTTTTTTCTCATCGTTCCCATTCATGGATTGTGATCAATAGCTACAAAACTCTTACCGCGGTGGCTTACTTGGACACAACTTTCTCTATTTTTATCAAAAAAAGATTGATGGCTCTGCGTTTTGGTAAATTTCCAGCTCTTGCTGACAAACAAACTTGGAAGCACGTTGAATCTATTGTTTGTCGCCTATGTGGTCACACAAAGGAAAATTTGATCCACATAATATGCCATTGTAAAAAGCTGTATAAAGAGCGAGTGTTTTTCTTGAAGAATATCTTTCTAGTTAAGAGAATTCGCACATGTAGGACAGCAGTTATAAGAGGTTTGGATTCAACGGCTCCCCAAATGAACTGTAAGATGATAAAGTTTCTGTTGGCCTTTGAAAATGGTTTGAAAGCAAATACCTTATTGGCTACTTAACATCTTTAAGTCTTATTAGGAGAGAGGACTAAATCTGAAGGTAGTCTTTGTTTTTAAGGTTTTAGGAAAGAAATTATTTGGAAATTATATATATTTTTTTGTTGTTTTATTGAAATTAATGATTTTCTGATTTTTCTGTTTAGGTTATTTTATCCTTGTGTGAATATTGTAAAGAAAATTTGTTATGGTTTTAACTAACTAAACAATAAAGATCAAAATTCAAATTATATTGCAGAATGTTGCAATGTCACAGAAGACAAATGGTAAAATGAGGTGTGTCTAAGAAAGTGGCTGTGTGTAATTAAGCGGTGGAGTTTGAAAGTATATAGAAAGTGTCTTTATTTAAGTGCCATAAATGGACCCACTGGTGCAAGAGCTATGGCATCCAGCTGATGAAAACTTGAACATCTTCTGCTGTATTCAAACGTAAGCTCCTGCATCAGTGAATTCCACATTACATGTTAGAGTTCCATGTGACATAAGCAATACTTATTACACTTCAATGACTCTAAATTTTATAATGGAAATAAAAGGTGGGATACAATTACCACATGTATCGGTTAAGAAAACAAACAACAACAAACAAATTGTAAAATGTAATTATCAAACTTCTTAGGTAAACTGGTACTCTGTTTTTTTTAACACAAATTTATCAACAGCAGAACAGTCAGCAATCTCTTGTACAGTAGATTCAATCTGGTGCGTGTGAGCATTGGTAATAGTTCTACCCACATCGGAACACAAACATTACGCTTCTGAGAAGCACATTCAGTACCTTTCTGGTCAATACATTATTGTCTTCAGCTGTTTCAAAAAAACATGCTTGTGCAGAGAGCTAAGGCATCCATCTGAGGCAAACTCCAACCTCTTCTGCTATATTCAAACCAAAGCTCCTGCACCAGTGAATTCCACATTACATGTTACGGTTCTATTTGAAATAAACAATAGCTATTAGACATGAATGACTAAATTGTATAATGAAAATAAATGTAGGATACGATTACCACACTGTGCCAACCAGTTCCTAAACAATGTCATCTTTTTTCAATTTTGATCGCCAGGTTGTGAGCAGAGGCTGAGGATGAGTACATTTGTGTGAAAGGGCTTTTTGGATAAGAGGCAGGCAGAGAGACGTGTGCACAAAGATTAGACCTGGTTTCTAAATGGGTGTCAGGTTTAGGCTAATTTAGCAAGTAAATTCTTTATTTGCATAGACCATACATCACTGATCCCTGGTTAGACTGGAGACGTAAGGGGTAGTAATGAAGACAGAGTTCAAATGTCTCAGTATGCTTAGAAAGTTATTATCAAAGTAGTACAATTGAAGTGTATTAAAAAAAAATGGAAAGGAAAAAGTAAAAAAAGATGGAAAAAATCCATCCAAGAATAACATGAGTTCCTCCAAGTCTTGGAGATTCCAGTCCAGAAGTTTCTCAGCAGCTTAAGATGCGTAATGTTCCAAAAGGCTATTGTTGCCATTGTGTGAGAAAAGCGAAGTGATCCAATTCATATCCTCGAAGGGACAGTAATTTTCCTTGAATGTTGGAGCGGCAATTTGAACTGGCAGGCAATCTGCGATGTTGTGAAAGGTCGCACTTTGCAAGAGATCTTTCGCGGCTGCACAGAAATCCCATTCCGCCACAATACCTTTTTGCATTGCATTCGCCATTGCTCCACTGCCTGAACAATCAAGTTAATGATTTTCAAGATACTGCATTATCAGTTGGATATCGGGAGCGATTGTTGGGATGTTGGCAAGGCATAGATCCATTCGCCAGTCGAATGGGCAAGTTTTGCAATAAAAAGATGGTTGTGCGCAGATTGCATATGTGTTAATAAATGTTATGTTGTAGCTTGCTCCGATAATAGATAGAGGCAGGCAGCCGAAAAGTTTTTCAATTTTTTTACAGTATTGATGTTGCTTTGCATAGAGGCATATTCTGTCAGACATGGTTGTTACAACCAAGAGCGCAGCCATTTTTTAGAAGCAAAATTAGAAGTAGGATGGCAGCAAAGAGAGCGAGAATTATGGGCACTGTTCCCTTTATTCCAGAGATGATCGAATAAATGAAGTCTAGTATTAAAAGAAAAACAGTTTGAAATTGTGTGAGAAGCCCGGAGGAGACCTTAAGTGTGAGATGTGTTGAAATTGTGTAACAATTCACAAAGTGTAATGGGAGGTTCGTATTTAAAAGGGAGTGTATTTTACTTGAAGTTTGTGGTATATGCAGTCGATAAATTTCTTTTGCAGAAGTGAGGGATACTTCTGTTGTGAACAAAAGCACTTTCAGTTTGGCTTGTTTAATGAAATCTGTTTTCAAACTAGGGATTGAAGGCCAAGCTGGAGTTTGGGAGTTAGTTTGTGTAGGTGGGAATAGACATTGCCACAGGAAGTTACTCGGTTTGAAACATTAATGACATATGGTATGCCAGCTCACATTCCGTAGGAGTGCATGTTATTGAGAAGCCGATAACTGCCGTTAGAAAGCTGTGTGAATGTTGGTCTGATTGTGGGAGTTGGAGTCCTTTTAAGAAAGGACGCAAGAATGGGGGCTGTAAGCTTATAAGAGCTGTGTAGTTGGACATTCTTGGATAGTAATGAATGACTGCCATTGTGGTTGCACTTTTCACCTGTGACAAAAACTTCTGAATGCTCTTTAAGACAGCGATATGTAAATGAGAGAAAACACTGCTTGTGAATAAACACGTTACTTTATATATTCACATTCAACATGACAAACAACATGTACACCTAGCAGACACAACAACACTACGTACTGTGGGAACCGTGGCTAGCCATATATGCAAACCAAACATGATATGGTACCTCTATCACACAATGCAGACTGCGGGGAGAGATGGGAGAAAAGTATGTGCAAAGGTGGCAAGTAATTCTCGATTATAAAAGTATTCAATGCAAAGTGTTGAAGGGATGTGCCAGACAGACTTGAGTATGCAGAGCACAGACATGTACATGTCAACATACACTGATGGTCTATTGAGTGAAATAGACAGTCGACACAACCATGATAGTACAGTCAGTAGGGAAGATTAAAGAAAGGTAGTGCATACGTGCCTCCTCCCCCCCCAAATGTTTAGCGTAGTGGGCTGGCTCGGCGTACGCGAGGGTAGCGTAGGGGTGTGAAGAAGAGGCACGTTTCTCTGGGTGTGTTTTTTTCCAGAATGGCGAACGTGTCTGCCAGGTCTGCGCAGGTTACACCGCCACGAGGCCGATGCTGTGAGCGAAGGTGGCTGCGTGAATGATGCTCTCAGCGTGGTGGTATCCAGAAACCGCCATGGCCGCTGTGAGCACATATGCTCCACAGTTCACTTTTTGACACCGCTGTATGTGAAAGAGGGCCCACCACGTGCCGGCGGAAGCTCCTGGGCCGAGGTCTGTGAGCTCGGAAGGCACCTGAGATTAACGTTGGCTACCGCGACACAGCCACACAGTGCCCAGCCTGAGGCCCAGCAGCATGGAGTGCTCTGTATACTACTAACACAGTAGTCCAAGAGGTACCAACAGTGGAACTGTGTTTTGATACCATAGTGGACAATGTTAGAACTGTATCTGAGATTGGAGATGAAGGTACTCCCTTCGACCAGGTGCAACCAACTCTAGGTCTCAACAGTGGTACAGTGTCTTGATCCTACAATGGAAGATGTCCGATATTACCTGTTGCTTGGTTTTCACAGAACTCCCTCCGTTGAGGTGCATCAGACTCTGTGTTTGCGTAGCCAACTGTTGCACATGATTATTGTGCTTGGTTGACACCAGTTGTTGCAGTATACCGTGGTACAGCAGGTCTGAACAGTGAAACAGGATCTTGATACTATGATTGAGGATGTCAGAAGTTAAAGTCAGTGCTGATTTCTGTGTACCCCCTCTGATCAGGTGCAACCAACTCTAGGTCCCAACAGTGGAACCGTGTCTTGATCCCACAATGGACAATGTCCGATATTATCTGCAGCTTGATATTGATAGAACTCCATCTGTTGAGGTGCATCACACTCTGTGATTCTGTAGCTAACTGCTCTACAGGATTATTGAGCTTTGTTGACTGTAGTTGCTGGACTACACCGTGGTACAGCAGGTTCGAACAGTGAAATTGGATCTTGATTCTATGATTGAGTATGTCAGAAGCTAAAGTCTATGATGATTTCTGTGCACCCCCTCCGATCAGGTGAAACCAACTGTAGGTCCCAGCAGTGGAACGGTGTCTTGATCCCTCAATGGATGATGTGAGAACTGCATCTGAGAGTGGAGATGAGGGTACTCGCTTCGACCAGGTGCAACCAACTCTAGGTCCCAACAGTGGAACGGTGTCTTGATCCCACAATGGACAATGTTAGCACTGCATCTGAGAGTGGAGATGAAGGTACTCCCTTCGACCAGGTGCAACCAACTCTAGGTCCCAACAGTGGAATGGTGTCTTGATCCCACAATGGAAGATGTCCGATATTACTTGCTGCTTGGTTTTCATAGAACTGCCTCCGTTGAGGTGCAACAGACTCTGTGCTTGCGTAGCTAACTGCTGCACATGATTATTGTGCTTGGTTGACACCAGTCGGTGGAGTACACCGTGGTACAGCATGTCTGAACAGTGAAACGGTTCTTAATTCTAGGATTGAGGATGTCATAAGTTAAAGTCTGTGTTGATTTCTGTGTACCCCCTCCAATCAGATGTAATCAACTCCGTGCTTTGAATCCAACGGTACGCGGCTGTGAGGCGTTATTGACCACTGCCTCTAGTCTACACTGCGGTTAGCAGGGTTCACAATTTAGATTGGGTGGTGATTGTTTAATTATCTAGTAGTCAAGTAACTACAACGTCTATTGAAATATGCCCAATATTGTTTTAGTATACTTGCTTGAAGAACTTTTTAAGATGAGTTATAGGTTTAGTAAAGTCACCAAATTCATCTTGCAAGTCAAAAGTAACAGTGAATAGTGTAGACTGTGGACAGATGAAATCGCAATTTGAATTGTTTTGATTTATTTATTGCAGAGTTTTCTGTAATTTATGTTGTTGTATTTTGTGAATAGGCAGAGAAAAAAGGATTCATGGTTGTGTGTGTGAGTGCTGCCTTCAATTAACACTGCAGACAGCAGTGTCCACAATTCAGATCAAGTCACTATTGTAGATGATGCATTTCTGTAGGGAAAAACATTGCTCTAGTGGGTTCTGTCTGCACCACTCATAGGCGTCATTGCAGTCTCCGCACACGGTCTTTGTGGCTTTGCGTATTTAAAACTGTGGAGCTCAAGTCAATGCCACATGGCTGTGGGCCCTTGTTGAATGCTCTCTCTGGCCAACACTGCAGACAGCAGTGTTCACATTTGAGATTGAGTTGGTATTGTAGATGACGCAGTCCTGTAGGAAAAGACATTGCTCCAGTGCGCTCTGTCCGCACCACGCATATGCATCATTCCAGGTTCCGCATATGCTTTTTTTTTGCTTCGCGTATGACAGACTGGGTAGCTCAAGTCAATGCCACGTGGCTGTGGGCCCTTGTTGAACGCTCTCTCTGGCCTACACAGCAGATAGCAGTGTTCACATTTGAGATTGAGTCGGTATTGTAGATGACGCAGTCCTGTAGGAAAAGACATTGCTCCAGTGCGCTCTGTCTGCACCACTCATACGCATCACGGCAGGCTCCATACATGCCTTTTAGTTGCTTCACATATTGCAAACTGTGGAGCTCAACTCAATGCCACGTGGCTGTGGGCCTTTGCTGATCGCTCTGTCTGGACTACACTGCAGACAGCAGTGTTCACAATTCAGATCGAGTCGCTATTGCAGATGATGCAGTGTTGATGGTGACAGATATTGCTCCTAGTACGGCCCACCCGCAACACGCATCATCGCTGGCTGTGAACATTCTGAATGCTTTTGATGTGCCTATGTGAGTGCACTAGAACTGATGGAGCATTTATGATATAATATTTTTGTGTATCATTTCAGATCTATTGATTGTGTCTCAGTATACCACAAGTTGTGGTTCTTTCACAATAAAATTTTTTCTTTATTATTTCACATCTACTGTCCCTACCTTACTGCAGCACAAATTATTGGTTCTTTTAATATTGAATCTCTGTGTGTAAACAAATGTTTACTGTTGTAGCAGTAACCATTCCCTATGGCAGCTTTACACTCACCCTACACGCATCCAGCACAGACGCCACTGGATATGTGACCCTGGTAAATAAAAGGTGTTGCCCATTCCCACTTCCACTATCTATCTGTGTCATTGTCTATACATGATACTGCCCCATGGCCGTACCACATTACTTTGTGCTGTGTACAGAGTATGTAACCATGTTACCTCTGGTAGTGGAGAACACTTCGGTTATGTAACTTTTAGGTGTATGGCTATCACAGGTGGAAGGCTACTTTACAAAGTATGAATATTGATGAAGATGATGGTTGCATGTTGTGTGTAGTGTAAGATATGTGTACATAGCAAAAAGTTTAGAAAAAGCTCTCTAAGCAGAAGAGTTGTGTCTCATCAAATGCAGTACAGAGATTGACTAAAATGAGTGGCGTTTTCCAACTGTTACAATGGGAAATGTTATGAACTAATGAAATGCTTTTTTTTATGGTCACATGGCAATCGCGCACCCAGCGCGCAAGGAGACCGAACCCAACGTGATTTTGACAAAATATATTTACTATAATAAAATGTATTACAGTTAGAACAATATAAACGTTTAGAATATTTTTGATTATCGCTTGGTCTCATTTAAACTTTAAAGTTATTTAGATATAGTTTTGAGACAAAAAAATGAGAGAATGGCGTACGCGGCGGCCACCGTAAGTCTACGACATAACACAGGGCGTGGCAGCATGCACTTGCCACATACGCAACGCGCAGTGGGCACAACCCCATACGTACATGATGTAATGCGCAGCTTGGTAGTGCGTACCCGTCACATACCAAAGTAGCAGCCGGCACAACCTCATATGTATAGGTTGTTACGCGGGACGCGGTGCCACAAACCCATCGGATACGAAATGCGCATCATTTAAATGTGGTGGATAGGATTCGCGTGCTGATCGAGCTTGGTAGTTTACCTGTACGGGACGGTAGTTTTCTCCAATTTTTTTTTTAAATTATATACATATTTTTGGGGGAAGATATAAAACATTACAGAATTTTTGAAGTTAAAAAAAGGATAATAGACTTGCAAAATATTAAAAAACAATTAGAAAAAATATAGTTTTTATAAATATTAAAATATGAAGATAACATTTAAAAAACCTTTGAAATTCACTGAGAAAACAATAGGTTTTACAGACGTTATAGTCAGGAATTAGCATTTAAAAAACCTTAGAAATTCACTAAAAAAAACCTAGGTTTCAGGGACGTTTTAGTTAATTGGACATTTGACTCAAATAAAACCAGAGAAATTCGCAAGTTATAGTTAGTTGAGCTAACTATAACCGGCATGCCCGCAAATCACTGCTGATGACGTCACATATTACATCACTCATAACATGGTCAGTGACATCAGTGGAGCCTGGGTGTGCATACTGCTTTCTGTTGTAACGCGGAGAAGAGACGGAACAGAGATGCGGGAAGTGGCAATAAGAATTGGGTTTTATCCATTCCCCTTCCCCCCTCTAAATCCCCCCCTGCCCCCTCCCCTGATCTGGGCTGGCCACCCCTGGTTTTACATGTCCTGACAGTGAACAACCTCCTACATTGTTTTTCGCTGCAACAAGTCTAACTCCCACCTGGTAAAGCACTGGGTTACATGCTAACACCTTATAATGCTCTAATACAGTTTGGGAGTAGCTAGAAATAAGATTCAAAGACTAATTTTAATATTAATTTCAAATCCAACTTAATGTTCAAGTCAGATGTTATATTGGTGTTTTGAAAAGTACTACCCTCATTACGATGTCAGTGGCCATAAGTGGCGGCAGCACCAATATATATGCCATCAGTCCGACTGCCAGATTTCGAATCCAGGGGTCGTAGAAAATTAGGCAAGGGGAAAGACCTCAGCCTCCGACAAGCTCAAGGAGCCTGTCGGGACGGCGGTCGAATTCTTAATCCCTTCAATGTGGCGGTAAGGATTAGGATATCCCTTGCCGACTGCTTGTTCATGTCGGTCCTACCTTGAACAGGCAGCTAGAAAGGGACTTTGGGGCCCCCTAGCAGGGCCCCAATCCCTTGTGGTCTTCCACTATGAGACCTGGGGGGCACATTTGGTGGCCCCACATACATCCATGCTCCGTGTGCCAGACACTACATGGTGTGACTGGCACACAGTACATGGATGTTTAAAACATGTCCTTTTCCATTGTGGCCTTTGCTGCATCCCGTTTTCTGGCCACAGCACAAGCAGCAATAGAAATGGGCATGTTTAGACCACCTCATGGGTAGTGGCATCGTAATCTGGCGGGTGGAACCGCTGACTACTATTCGGGGGGTTACCATCCCACAGCGATGGCAGTCGAACACTCAGCTGACTGCCATCGTAATAAGGCCCTACATTTTAGAAAGTTTTTCTTTCCATGCCTGAGCCAAATGGGCCTTTCTCGCCAGGGTTCAAAGTCTCCAGGAACTGAATTACTCCTTGAGCAGATGTGATGTGGCTCACAGAATTTGGTTGGCGCAGGAACTCTCCATAAGGGAGGAAAGTTTCTGCCATATTGGGTTGAAGTAGAGAGCAGCACTGTGGAATAGTTTACAGTAAAACATAAAATATGCACGTTCTACTTTTTAACTATTTTTCTACTTCTAAATGCTTTGCACATTTTCTTAAATTAGGCGTATCTGATCTGTGCCATATGTACCAGGGGTTGCGCTAAGGTTCAATTTAGAAGTCCCTTAATGAACCTAACAAGAATAGTGAAGTCATTACTTGTTGTGGACTACCATCCACCCAACTAATACTCCACTTTCTTTCAAGTTTTAAAATCAATTTTGTTCAGAAAGGATTACTGACACAAATTAGAAACAGGTACGACATGGAGTTTTATTTTCAGCTCCAGTATTCATTTTGGGATGTTTGTGTAAATTTAGAATGCTCCTTATGTCTGCAGGGAGACAGTCTTCCTTTACATGACAGTTGCCGTCAAAGCATGTGCTCAATGTGTCTCAAAGAGACGTGTTTCTTTACTTGGGCTCTTGGCAGCTTTAGAGAAAGAAAAATGCCAGGTATAGAAACTGACTGGAACTCGGTAAGGTAACAACATTAGGTTTTTCTAAGATAATAAAAATAAAATAAAAGATACAGCAAACATCTTCTACACAGATGCCCGGGTGAGGACTGATTTAAATACTGATCAAACGCCTATTTGGACTGTCTCTCAGAAGTGATTGTAAACATGAAACATTTGTTGCATGCATTCTTGTGTGATTGTTTCGTGGGTGTTGACAGTGCCACATTATATATGAGCTAATTAAAAACATGTTTTTCATCATTTGTTTTTATCCTCTTGTTTGAAGTCAGAACAAAGCCACAATCACCTCATGGTGTATATGAGATTCCCTTCCGGATCCTTCAGCTGAGTTGTTTTAAAAATAAAATCAGAATGGGAGCAGTGTATTGTTATGTATTATATTAAGCGGATACATATCAATATTCAGGAACAAGTCACCAATAATGGTACTGTCCTGTTCTTGGTTGCTAGAGAGAGTGCAACATACACTATATTTTTGCTCAATGTCCTTAAGCGCATAGGGTGTTTAACCAAAAAAATATTAACTTTTTGTGTTTGATATGTGACCATTGAAACATCAAACCACTATCTTCTTAGAACACATGCAGAAAAAAAACACTTTAATGGAATAAGGTTCTAATTTGAATACAAATTCAGTGCCTTGTTACATGAAAATCCGTATTATTTCTACAGTTGTAGAATTGTAATCGAAGGTAAAGTAAGTTGCTTTGCATCATTTTAATGTGAACCATAACAAGGCAAACAAAAGTAAAATGAAAAGAAAATACCAATTTTTATTTTCGAATTTGCAATTGATAACAAAACATTGTGTTGGTTAGTATTGTGAACTAAGCAAAAATTATGTTGGTTGATAGGTTTCATGCTTTGCAATTCTCAGATGAAGATCAGTGTCCATTTTCCAGGTATGCCTATATTTGTGTTGTGAGCAAAGTGCTCGAACTTTAGCTGTGGCTCCTCTTCGAAAGTCATGGGAAAACTCTTCCACGGATAACGGATGACAAAGGCTACCCGAAAATGATAATGCACTGAGCTGGTGATATTTAGAACAAGAATCGTAGCTGCTAATCTAACCATGGGCATAAACAACCGTGCCTCGTTATGGTAACTTTGCAGATCCCACCCCAAGTCAGTGGGGTGACTGCACTCAATGCTCTTGTTATGTTATGTTATGTTATAGTGGCTTTTATAGAGCGCACGGCTACTCAAAAAGAGTGTCCCGGCGCTTTTAATTAACGAGGCTGGAAGTAAAGGTCTAAAGGTCAGCCCTAGCACACCAAACTTTCTAAGCAACCACTTCTCTTGGTATGTCTAAATACTAGGGGCCTCATTTATGAGGATTTGGTGTAGGGCAGAGCAGAAAGTCACCTTGCTGTGATACCCTGTGTCAAAGGGAAAGAGCAGGAGTTCATTGTATTTAGCCAATACGGTGCATCCCTGTTCTTGTCCCCAGCGCTAGAGCCGTTTCAGCAGCTTAGCACCAACACAGGCACCCTTTGTACCACAGTACAAGGCTGACTGGTTTGTTGGCCGGATTGTGTTTGTGCAGGAAGGGGCACATTCCTGCACAAAAACAATCCTTTTTCTATGTGTACTGGAGAATGCAGCACACATGGAAGGAGGAAAAAAGGAGAAGCAAAGTTATTTTTCTCAGCTGCGCCTCCTATTGGGAGGCATAAGGTTTTGGCGCATTTCCAGGTTTACATGGATATGCAAGACTGGGGAAGCACCAATCCTTGAATGTTGCATGAGACACCCACCAGAATGCCCATGGAATGCATCCCTACTTCACAGTCCCTACTTCACAGTAAGGCAGTGCAGTGATTTGAGCTGCCATGAGTTACTCCAAATTTATGACGCCATTCAAAGCAACGCAAAGTGGCTTTGTGTGACCTCATGAATATGATTATGATGTTTTGCGCCATCAGAGTGTCCTAAAAAGGTCACAAGGGTGGTGCAAGGGGATCATGAATGTGCCCCTATGGATCCAAACTGGTAATTGCCCATCAGTTCCTGGTCTGCAATATCAAAATCAGAAGTAGAAAAAGGATTGGTTTATGTCTGTGAAGATTGACCCGACTCTCTCTCAAATACTTTATTCGGTTTGCAAGTATGAAAACCATAAAAGTTACACAATTCATTCATAAAAATATAAAAACCACAAATGTACATATCAGAAAAACATATTACACAAATTCCAGTTACATACAAGAAAAAATTCAATAATTTTCTAGAGGGAGGATGGGATAATCAACAGCACGATGTTATTAAAAAGTTACTTGATAAAATACAGTAGCCACATTATTCAGGGGTCCACATTCTTTCTGTACCTAAAGCAAGATTTCAAAAAAGCAACCACAAATGGAATACATTCCGGCTTTAGCAATTGCATAAAATAGAGAGCGGGGCGCACCTGCTTAAAATGTAACTTTTTTAAAAGTGGCTTTAAAAAGAACCTCCGAGGGGCATCATAATAGCTGCAAAAGAACATGAAGTGCAGCAGATCCTGAGGAGACAAATTGTTGCAGCCAGAGGATGCTAGAACTTGCCCTTTATGACACCCTCTCGGAACGGCCAGTAAAAGATGGAAATAGTCCAGTCGGAACCTAATTAATAAAAACCGCTCATGTGCCGACAACGGCCACGATAGATATGGCTCCATAACTGGGGTAGACTTGAGCATTACATATTTTCGAACGCCTTTTTTGGACAATTCCATTCCATCTCGGTTTAATTTTTTACTCATAATAAAAGATTGCTTTACAAAGGCCACATCTTTTCTGGTTATGCAATCTGGTCTTAAAAAAAGGTCCGGGCAACCCAGCTCTCCAAAACTACCCTTTAGATAGTTCATCCAAGGTATCTGGATCATATGATCCAGACTCATGGTTTCTTTCATTAGTTTTTGAGTTAGGCCTACGTCTTCATTCAGCCAACAGTTGAGCCAAACAAGTAATGGGCGCATGGCCAGAATATCACTGATAAAAGTTGTACCCGTCTCTTCGTGGATTATTAAGTTTGAAGTACCTTTCGGGACCCCCAGGAGATTTAAAAAAAAATTATTTTCCAATACCTGGATACTGTTTAGGCCTGAATATCCCCACAATTCACTGCCATAACTGGCAATCGCAACACTCTTTGCTTGGTAGATTTTTATCATTGCCGCTATAGGACGCGTGCCCATTTTTTGAGCAAAGTTAAAAATAGCAGCATTGGTCCTGGACACTTCCCCCCTTTTCTTCTTAAATGAGGGACCCCAATCCAGACGATCATCTATCAAGACACCTAAATAGGAGAAAGTCGATGTTAAAGGTATTTTTTCTCCATTTACCCTAAAGGAGTACTGCTTCTTAGGGCGCAGTCCTACTTCCATTGCATAAGATTTGGAGTTGTTTATGGCCAAATCACGATCAGCCATAAACCTCTGGAAAGTGTCAAGCAGGATCTGTAGGCCTTTTGGGGTGCGAGCCAGAATAACCGCGTCGTCTGCATAAAGCAGGACGGGCAGTCCCCTGCATCCTACAAATGGGAAATCAGCCCCTGTTTCTCTCAAGATTTTATCTAAATCATTAATGTAAAGATTAAAAAGAAACGGGGCTAGGATGCACCCCTGCCGTACCCCCCATTCCGTACTAAAGTTTCTAGAGACCCTCAGGTTCTGGGCGTCCCTAACATTTGCCTTGGTATCTGTATGCAAATCCATCAGGAGGTCCACTAGATTTGCCTCCACCCCCATGGCCCTCATAGATTGCCACATCTTCCCCCAATTGACACAGTCAAATGCGGAGGAAAGATCCATGAAGGCCATGTAGATGGTCCCCTGACGGGCAACCGTGTACTTGCCAAGGATTAGATACAGATTAAGGCATTGCGCCAGGGTGGAATGACCTGGGCGGAACCCATACTGGATTTCAGAGAGAATCTTATTTTCTTCTGCCCATGCCATTAATCTATTTAAAACAACCCTGCCAACAACCTTAACCACAGAATCAATAAGAGATATTGGTCTATAGTTCAGGGTACTGCTGCGATCGCCTTTCCTAAAAACAGGTACGATTGTAGAGATTCCCCACGAATCCGGACACCCTTCCCTCGCTGCAGCATTGATTACTGCAACCAGGATCGATGCCCAAAGGTTGGGGTTAGATTTAAAAAGGTCCGGGGGTATACCATTCGGGCCTGGAGCCTTGTTACTTGTAAGACTGGCAATACCTTCCTCTACTTTTCTTTGAGAGAATATAATCGCGTTATTCAGAAGAGTTCTATTCTGCAACCAGGGTGTAGTTAAAGCACTTTTAAAAATACTACTGAAGTGGGATATCCATTCCTCTTCAGTTATATTGGTGCTCAGATCTTCAGCTCTGTCCCTTTCAAAAAGGAGTCTATTAATAATGCGCCAGAATCTGGAACTGCTATGTAAAGTTATGGGGTCTAGAAGTTCCCGCCAGGTGGCCTCCTTTAGTTCTGACTTCCGTTTAGACATTGTCTTTTTATAGGTATTACGGAGACCACTAATCTGAGATCGATCCCTTGGATTTGCTTTCAAGGCTGCTTTTAAATCTCTAGCTGCTTTGGAACACAAATGATCAAACCATTTGGGGTCATCGAACCGCCTGTTTCGTACTGGGACTGATAGTAGTAACCCTACCTTGGAAACAATCCCTTTAAACGTACTTAAAATTCCTTTAGCAGTTGACTCTGGATCCATACAATAAGAAAATTCTGTTTCACATGCTTGCTGAACCTCTTCGTGAAAAAGAGATGGGGACATTTGATTCCATTTGAAGCGGCGCCTACCATCAGTCAACTTCCAGGTACCTGGTTCCATCACCATATCCCGCCTTTTCAAGATGCTTCCCCCTGGTTTCACACACAATGGGTTATGGTCGCTATAAGCACTCTCTAATATTCCAAATCCTACTAAAAAGGGTTGAATACTTCTAGATATCATAATATGATCTATAACAGAACCACTATTGCGGCCTTTAAATGTTGGAACCAGCTGTTTTCTCAAAGGAGCTACAAAACACATGGAGGAAAACAAGTCATAATTATCTAGTATATCATTTAGTATTTCTCCCCTCACTGAGTGCTCGAAGTGAGGGCCCCGAATCCTTGCACAGCCCATATCACTCATATTGGTAGACTGTGGATCCCCACAAAGATGAGTATTAAAGTCGCCTGCTATCATAAGGTTGTTTCTAAAGGGAGCACAGCGCTTATTGACAAAATTATTTAGCTGAATTATTTTACTAGTCCCTTCTCGATGTACTGCATTATAAAAGTTAATCAAGCAAAGACTCAAATTACCTTGCTTTAGTACAATCGCTTGAAAGTCACCGTAGGTAGAGGACATTTTCTCAATCCTACACTTCAGGGACAGGGAAGTAAAGACAACCAAATCACCCATAGCTCTCCCACTATTTGATGGAGATGCTGGGACAAAAAAAAGCCCTGTACCCTTCCAAGAACTGGTTACAATCAACCAGCCAAGTCTCCTGGAGACAGATCACTGGGAAACGCCTGATAAACTGCAACCATAGTGGATCAGTGATTTTCTCCGCCAACCCTGCAATGTTCCAAGATAGAACATTATAGTCTTCTGACATGAATCCTGCCCCCATGGATAGAGTAGATAGATCCTTCCTTAAAATGGGGGCAGCAATTACTCGCTGCTCCTGGACTATGGGCTCTGTACCATGTACAGTATCAGACATTTCAGAAGATTGTGTTTCCAGTGATACACCCGACTCAAATAAGACACCGTCCCATAAAAAAACAAATATTGGAGTATTCAGTCTTACAGAATAGCTCTATTGCACCCTTTGTATGTCTGGTAAAAAAGCAGGTACACAATGGATGGCATTTGTTTCGAATATATTTTCCCTTATGTGGATAGTGGCTTTACATTTTGACTGGATTTGCTTTGACTTTGCAGTTGTCATAGACACCCTGTACTATAATTCCTTCTGGTAAAGTCCTTTGTGGACATGTATGTTCATTCCTGCTCTTCCATCATAGAAGAGTTGATGAAGTGTTCTCCATAAGGCTCACGAGGGAGAAATCGACTGCTCACATTTAATTTTATAAACACATTTAGACAGAGGTCCAACATGCTCAAATTTGATTGGGTTTACTCTGGCTCTGCAGATCTCGTAGTCAGTTTGCTCTTTAATTTGCCCTTAAACTGTCCCCTGTGGACTTATAAGTCCACCCTGGCTCTCTTTGTCTTTGTTGGATGGTGAAGCTCACAAGGGGGGACATGTCCACAGCCTGTGCCATAAGCCCATTGACTGCACTACAGTTTAAATACACTTATGCACACTGCAGCACCATCCTTGAAGCATATTAGGCATGCATACATTGCCTGCAATGTGTCCAAAGTGCATCTCCATCATGCCATCTGACTGGAAGGCCAAGAGGCATATGGAAGAGAATCAGTCTGTATCCTTGTTGTAGGGTATCCAGCCTTGTGGAGCCATGTTCAGTTACGGCTTTCAACCTTGAACTACGGGTGAAGTTGGTGGATTTTGGTAAACCAAAAACGTGACTTAGTCTGATGATGAAACTTAGATGGTGCAAGCCAGAAAATCTATATCAATGCCTGAAACTGGCCTTGTCCTCATTGAAGCTTTTTCTTCCAAAATCAATAGCTTCAACAGGAGCTCAGTGATGACATATCTGATTTTGAGGGACCTTCATGGACTTTAGCTTCTGATCTTGGCCTGCTGAAGGACCGCTCCAAAGAGTAGTCTATGTCCCAAATTGAAAACTTTGTGGCCTATTCACAAACTGCATTTTGTAGTTTGTTTAGGAAGAATATAGTAATAATGACATTTTTCCTTTAGCAATCATACTTCGGATACGTTCAGAACTTATGGAAGCAGGGTCTACAAAACTTTACATAGAGAATACATGTAAGGTGCCCATTTAGGAAAGAATAGTAAACTGCACTGATGTGAACCTTCCTAATATTTGCCCCATTTTAGTTGTAATTTAGTGAGTAAGATTTGGAATTAATGTAATGAATTGTGATCCATGCTTGGCTTAGAAAGGTAACTCATATACTCTACGCTTGGTTGGGGGATCCCTTAGGGGAACAATGAGGTCTGAGAGTGGAATCAGGGAAGTGAAATAAATATGCTGTTTTATTAGTAATTAAAAAAAATATTGGCACAACAACAACATGTGACCATAAGAGTGTGTTTAAAATATCATAACTATAAAATATTCTCAACGGAAATATCGAAGGTAAGTATGTATTCTTCTTTAACTTTTTACAATAATATTGAGGTTTAACCCTTTTGGCATGGTGCTGGCCGATGGTTGACACCTGCACCCCCTCCTCAGTTTTTCTGTCAGCCACTGGCCAACACTGGGGAGGAGTTAGAAAGGCCCCTCTTGTGATTTGCACCAGGCGGCATCCTTCACTCCTCTTGCAGCTCAGGCTGCTCAGGAAGAGCTTCCAGAGCAGCTTGAGCTGTCTTTTTGTTTATATTGATGATCAGAGCATAGGGCATGCTGACTTCATTACTTCTAAAAGTGAAAGCAAAACAAACCAATGGGCTTGTTTCACTTTCACTGAATCAGTGCCCTGGGGCATATCTCAGCTCCCCCAACCACCGATTCTTTTGGGAGTGGTATTGTTGGAAAGGGAAGTATATCCCTTTTCTAATTGTACCTCTGCCCAGTGGATCCCTGCTTGGGGATTGCCACAAGAATGTGATCTCCAAGCAGGTATCCACCCACTAGGCAACAGGGATAGGGGAACAGCCTCTTAGGCAAGGGCTTTTGCTCTCCCACTCCTTGAAAGGTTTCAGTCTCCATACCCTTGATAGGCAGATTGGAGGGGGGGTAATTACCTCCATCTGCCCCCAGGGGAAGCAGACAGCACATTAGACACCAGGGATTTTTAAAATAAACATATAGGGGTGGGGCTGACCACCACTCCATGGCCTTGCCTGCATGGATATGGCAATAGACTTTCTGCCCTCCCTAGGGGGCAGATGGGAATGAGTACCCCCAATCTGTGCTCTGTGGGGCAGAGTGCCCACTATACACCAGGTTATTTATTTTAAATAATAATAAAGAGGTGGGGGCTCCCCACAATGGGCATGCCTGTCCCCCCACCAAAAAAGGCAGTCTTTCTGCCATACGTGGGTAGCGGATGTGGGTGATTACCCCAATCTACTCCCTGGAGGAGGCAGAGAGCCCACTGGAGACTAGGGATTTGTTTTCATGAAAAATAAAGGGTTGGAGTCTGCCTACCAGGGCATGCCCATGCCTCCACCCCCAATAGACATGAGAACAGTCTTTCTGCCCACCCTCCCACAAGGTGGCAGGTGGTGGTGATTACCCCAATATGACCCTGGGGGCAGAAAGCCTACTAGACATCAGGTTATTTTTATAGATAAAAACAAAGTGGCTGGGGTGCTCACAATAGGCATGGCCATGCCCCCATCAGATAATCTTTTTGCTCCCCTGGGGGACGTATAGGGGTTAATATCCCCATTATGCCCCTCGGGTGGGCATAAAGCCCACTAGACACCAGGGAATATTATAAAAAGAAAAGAAACTAGCTGGGGCCGCCTACTATGAACATGGCAATGACCCCACCTAAAAAATGTGGTGACAGTTATTCTGCTTCCCATGGAGGCAGATGGGGGTATTTACTCCCAATATGCCCTCCCCCTCAGTAGCATAAGGCTTAGTAGACACCAGGGATTTAAAAAAAAAAATTTAGTTGAGGGAGTGCACACCATAGGCATGGTCATGCCCCTACTCAAACAATAAGGCAGTCGTCCTGCGCCTCGGGGGCAGATAGGAAGTTTTTCCCAATGGAGGAGGTTGCTCAAAATATGTCAGAAGGGGCTGAAAGCCCACTAGACAACAGGCATTTTAAATTTGTGGCAAAGGAAAGGAGCACGGTCATCGCATTCTGGCATTGACCACAACCCACCCCAAAAGGGACAAAAGTCTTCCTAGCACCCACTCCTCAGGACAGGCAGGAGATTGGACTCCAATTTGGACCTGTGGCGAGTCAGATAGCCCACTATACCCAAGGGAATTCAGAATGGCACCAAAACAAACAAAAAGAGGTGGCAGTCTACCCAGGTATCGAGCCAAGAGAGTGGGGCTAAATCCTCAAATTGTGGGTTTATATAGCGATTGCCAAATTGCCCCACTTGACATGGTGAATAACTGCACTTTTTGGGCCTGATTAGGCCACCACCTGGAGAAAACTACCCGACCCAAACATTTTGGAAAACTAGACATCATGGGGAGTCCAGTCTGGTATCCTTTGTGTGGATTCCATGACGTTTACATTACCACAATGCTCTGCATCCCTCAAACTGCCTAAAATCACACATTTTATGTGCATTTTCACAAAATTCCTACTGCCACATATTCCCCCATTCGTTCCGATATAAACACTACCCTTCTTGTATGAGTAAAAAGTAGGGGTGAGCAGAATTTGCGAAGTTGCGCTACGTAAAGCTCTGCAATACGGTAAAAAATCTCCGCGAGCACGCAAAAGTTTTGCGAACACGCGGAATTCCTTGTTCCGCCCGTTCGCGATGCTTTTTTCCTGTTCGCAAATACTGTTTGCGTGCTCAGGGAGAAATAGCTCATGAACACGCATTTTGAAAGTGCGAACAAGCAAAACATTCTGCATAGCCGCGGATCACGGAATTTTAGGCAATTCCGCATTCTTCGCGGAACGTGAAATTACCCAAATTCTGCGAGGGGAACGGAATTTATCACCCAGGTCTAGTAAAAAGAAGAACAATGGATGGGAAGAATGCAGAACAATGTCATACATTCACCCCAGTACAGAGATCTGGGTCCAAATCCATCTTTTTTTTGCTCACCATGCCATTCCAGTTTGTACCCAGCCATATGCAAATCAGTTTTGACACTGCACCCAATGGGAACAGTCCAGCCCGAACTGCCAGGCCAGGTCCTCCCTGGACTGGAAACAAGCATCCGGGGACAGGTTTCGGGCTTTTACCCCTCATCAGCCAGGATAGCTAGACTCCAGTGGCATGGAAAGCACAGGACCCGCGTCTGGGACTACCCATCTCACTTGGGGTGACAAATGCAAATAGCACTTCTTGTATGAGTAGGCCAAGTGTCTCCAACAGGAAAAGACTCAAAATGTAACGTGGAAACATCAGCATTTCCTGTCAAGTAAACTAACCTGATTTGGCAATGGGGGTAACTGATCCGGGGCTCGGCCGCCACCTAGGAAAACCAAGCACTCAGGGGAGTCCAGGGTGGTGTGCTTTGCAAATATCCCATGATGTTTTCTTACCCAGAATACCCTACTAACTCGAAACTTTACATAAAATCACAACTTTTGCTTGCATTTCTGTGACGGAAACTTCCAGAAGTATGAGAAATCTACAAAAAACCTATCACCTGGCTTTGTACCACCGTAGAAATGCTACAGCACTTATGTGGCTCGGCCTAGTGATCTTGCCAGAAAAGCATTAAACCTGGTTCAATGCAAGTACTATAGTGGAACACCTATTGACCTTGGTTTGATCTGTTACTGTTGTGGTCAAGAGGCTCAGCCAGACAAGTGGGGAAACTTTTTCATTGGGAAAAGTGTGAGAATGCTGGGTGGTAGGAATTTTAAGGATTCTTCCTGATTATTAAAGTTTCTATTACAGAAATGAAAGGAAAATGCATAATTTAACCAAAGTTTGACATTTTCAGGGCATTGTGGTTAAGAAAACCTTGTAGTAGTCACACCACCATGGGATCCCCAGGATGTCCACTTTTCAAGGTTTTGTGATTCTTAGGATTGCAAGGGTGGTGCCACAACATGGCCCCAATTTAAGCACCAACACCTATTACTTATCTCTCAATGCTGCACTTTAGGGCCTTTTGTCTCGTGGTCTCCTGGCCTACCCACACAAGTTGGCTTACCATTCTTATCGGGAGACATATGGGAATTAAGGATGGTAGGAAATATGTAGCCCCCTGAAGATTCCAGAAATGTACATCTGGAGAAATGGGAGATAAATATGTGTTTTTTACCAATGGTAGATGTTTGCAAGGGCTTCTGGGTAAAATGAGCTAGTGAGAGTCATGCAAGTCATGCATCCCTATAGTCCACTCGTTGCAAGGGTGGTGCCACAACATGGCCCCAATTTGAGCAGCGATACCTATTACTTATCTCGCAATGCTGCACTTTAGGGCCTTTTGTCTCATGGTCTACTGGCCCACCCACACAAGTTGGCTTACCATTCTTATCGGGAGACATATGGGAATTAAGGATGGTAGGAAATATGTAGCTCCCTGAAGATTCCAGAAATGTACATCGGAGAAATGGGAGTGTGTTTTTTACCAATGGTGGATGTTTGCAAGGCGTCTGGGTAAAATGAGCTAGTGAGAGTCATGCAAGTCATGCATCCCTATAGTCCACTCGTTGGCGAGTTGTCAAAAATGTGCTGGTTTGCTAGGTTTCCTTAGGTGTGGCTGAGCTAGGACTCACAATTCACAGTAACCCACTTTTGAAATGCAGAGTCAGATTTGAGTGGAAACATTTGATATATCCATGTTGTGTTTTTGTCCGTTTCCTGGCACGGGCACAAGATCTACCCACACAACAGAGGCACGATTTTCAGCGTGAGACTTGGGGGAATGATGGGTGTAAGGAATTTGAGCCTCCCACAGATTCCAGTCCTTTTCATCAGAGAAATGTGAGGAAAATGCGTTTTTTTGTCAAAGTTTGAAGTTTGCAGGGGATTCTGGGTTAAGAAAACCTGGAGGGAGCAACTCAAGTCACCTCACATGGGATTTCCCTATGTTGGTAGTTTTAAGACATGTGGAAGTTTGCTAGGTTTCCCCAAGTTCCGGCTGAGCTACGTCCTAAAACAACAACTACGCACTTTGCAAAAAAGGTAGGATAGACACTGTGGCTCCCTGCAGATTCCAAAATTTTCCAGCGGAAACAGGGAGACTCGGGGCAAGGATGGGTGGAAGGACGTTTGTTGCAAATTCTAGAACTGTTCCTTACAGAAATGTGAGGAAAAAGTGTTTTTTTGTCAAAGTTTGGGGTTTGCTAGGGATTATGAGTACAAATCCTGGTGAGGGCCATGCAAGTCACCCCAACCTGGATTCCCTAAGGTGTCTAGTTGTAAAAAATTTGCAAGTTTGCTAGGTTTCCCTAGGTGCTGAATGGGCTAGGGCTCAAAATCCACAGCCTCACACTTTGCAAAAAATGATTCAGTTTAGAGTGGAAAAATTTACTATATCCATGTTGCATTTTGGGTCGTTTCTTGTCACTGACACTAGGCCTACCACACAAGTGGGGTATCACTTTTATTTGGAGACTTAGAGGAATGATGGGTGGAAGGAAGCTTGTGACTCCCTGCAGATTCCAGAAATGTGAGGAAAATTAGTTTTTTTAATCACTGTGTGAGGAGATTCCAGAACCTTCCAACACATAAATGTGAGGAAATTTATTTTTTTATCGCATTTTCCATATCGTTTTGGACCACAGGCACCGATGACCCCAAGAAAATGATCCTGGCTCCAAAACTATATCAAAAATACCTACAAAAATGAATGTTAGCTGCATTAACTGACCGGTAAAAAACACGGTTGTGAGAATCATTATGTGAATGTGTATATCTAAAATAAATTAATCTCAGGAAGAATCAAAAGGTTAGATTTTGAGGAGGGTAGATTTAACCTAGTGACTGAGTGGACTGATTTAAATGTCATACAAATATCATAAATAGAACGGCGAAGAAAATAGATGCATGGGTCAATAACGATAGAAATCTACATACAGGTTTCGAAATAGTGGCTTTGATACCTCTTTCACTTTTTACATCCGTCTGGGGTATATTACATATTCTATTCAACTTCTTCCAGCTGATAGTCATAAATAGATGCAATACTAACTGATCCTGCTCTTTCAGATGTTTTAAATAGGGAAAATACGGGGCTTGTGTGTGTTTCTGAAAATGCACTTGTTAATCTTGCTGTAATATACTTAGAAGAACCAGAATGCAAAAATAAGCAGGGCATCTCATTTGGGAGCTCTACAAATCAGTGCTTTGGGCCAAATTCATTGGTGATGCTTGAAGGCCTGGGGACATCCAACCTACATACCAACTGTGAACAACACACAAATTAGGCTTTGCCCAAAGCATGCTACAAATTGATTAAAGCAATGCTTAAAAACAGGTATTATAATTTTATGTTGAACATTTCTTGTTAGGTAAGAATATATTATCTCGCTGTGTAAAAGAATAAATATAAGCCCAACTATATGGTTCATTTATGCCCTTAGGAGGAAGTTTGGGAGAAAGACAGTCATAGAATAAGAGGATTTTCAAGACTTCTTATATAACAAAGCTCTATTTAAAGTAGCAGCAACGTATTCCATTGCACTAAATCCATTCTATTGTTTCATTATGGCCCTCTTACTTCTGATTGGGTCCGTTGGAAACAAAATAATGATTCTGAAAATAGGGTCCAGGTCTGATGTTTTTCTTATTACATTTTATATAAGGGTCAGGCACACTACTGCTACTAGCGGCTGGCAAGATTATTGCACAAGATAGAAGGACATAAAACTTGTCTAAACAGAAAGGCCCTAACTTCAAGTCAGGTGGGATGAAATTACGCATTCTTTTTAACCTGATCTAATTATAACTTTAGCGCATAAGCAGAACATGCCTCGTTCTACTTTTGTTTCTCATAAGGGGAAGCAGACAATGGTTCCAGGCTCTAGAAAATAATGGCCGCTTCCTTGCCCTATTCCCCACATCCCTGTCTCTGACCTTCCACCTCATGCACAAGCAGATGGTAAATGTATGTGGGGCAAAAAACAAAGAAAGGCAAATACCTTGTGATGTTATGGACAGTCCTAGGCAACAATGCAATGTGCGAAAACCTTTTGTGGTCACACAAGGATACATTTTGTAAGCACCATGATTCGTACTATAGAATGAACTGTACAGTGCCCAGGGTTGAAAAATTGAGGGCAAATGGCAAAAACAACCCAGAGGAACTATGAGGCATATTATCAAGAAGGGAGTTAAAATTATCGTCGCTTTAGCGGCAGAAAACTGCCGCTAAAGCGACGATAATGGGCTTGATAATATGCCGTAGAGAATTCCCATAGAAGCCCATGTTCACACCAGAACATGGGCTTCTATGGGAATTCACAAGGGCATATTATCAATCCCATTATCACCACTTTAGCGGCAGTTTCCTGCTGCTAAAGTGGCGATAATTTGAATGGAGTTCCTTGATAATATGCCCTATGTGTAATATGGCTTTAAGATGGATTCCGTACTTCCTGTACATGTCACACAGGACAATTCGATTTATTTACAACCGACAGTAAATGGCCAACATTGTGCACTTATGTTCAAAAGAAAGGAAACATTTTAAAAATTGTGATGACACTGTTTATTAGGAATACCAATAAACCACCTCATTTTCAATTCCATACCCATGGCCCAAAACATTATAATTTATGTTGCCTAATGAAAAGCTGAAAGGACATCAAAAAAAGTCTTAAAATGTACTCAGATTACTATTGTGGAGATTATTGTTATATTTTCGACCAGCCAAACTGGGAATTGTGGATGTTCCACACTATATATTATTTAGCTTAGTATCTGTCCTTATTGAGTGGTGTGAGGAGAAATATGACAAACATTAGTAAACCATACAATATCAGACCTTTGGAACCCTTGTAGATTGTTGTTGCAGAAACATTTGAAGTGTAGATCATGAATCTCAAGGAGTGAACAATTATCTTCAATTGGTTTATTCAGGTTAATCATGGGGATATTTTTGATTAGTAAATGATTTTGTCTGTAATTTTCCTGTCACCTTTTGCTCCTTTATGTAACAATTCAAGTATAGAAAAACACTTAGCAGGTTGAGAGGGCTAGGGCCCAATGTAACTTGTTTAAGGGTAAACTTCCACAACAACCTGACCTTGCCAGTAGGATCCACTGGATGGAAAGCAAAGGTTTTTATTTGAAGTACACGTGTATTTCCATCTATCATGGCTCAAGGGGGAAAGGTTCAAGGCAAGGCAGGGCAGTCTAAGGCCTATTGATTTGAGATAGTGTGGACTGTTAACCCCAGTTTGCCTGTACACAACAACAGCACTCACCAAGATCATTATTTTGAGAGTACTTTTCGTTTATTGGAAAAGTACTTTTATTATGCACACATTATTAAATACTACACACTACATTACAAATGGAAATACCTTTGGTGACACCCTCATAACATGTTACACCTCTAGAGGGTCGTGTACTTTATCAACTCAATTCCTACAACTATACTAGAAACAACACAAAATGAAATTTAAAAGATTTATAAAGCGCAACAAATGCCAAAAGGCATCAATGCGCTAATAGCAGTTAGTCTTCAGAAAGAAGAGAACTAAGAAGGAGCTGGCTGTCCTGTTACAAAGTGAACAGCGAGGTCTTTAAGGCCTTACAAAATAAGGCATGTGCATCAAGACTAAAATTGATGGGGGAAGCGAGTTCCACAACGGGGATACCACCACTGAGAAATCTCTGCCTCCCCATCTAGACTTCCTGTACCTGTGCATGATTAAGAGATATTTGCCTGAGGATCAGAGCAATCTAGAGGGAATGGAGTGTTGAAATAGATTCCTGAGATGTTGAGGGCCTCTGCTGTTAAGGGGGTGTAATAATCAAAAAGGAAGGCCTACTGATTTGACAGGGTGTCACCATCACTTTGATAAAACAACATTTAAAAAAGACTTCTTTTTGCATGGTTATCCCATTCTTTGTGGACTGGAGCTACTTTTTTGACTCAACGCACTGGGACACTACTAAACAAGCCCCAGTGCATGTGCTGTTATTCCTGAAACATTTCAAAATTGACTAAAATCCTAATTAGCATATTTAACTTTCCTGTAAGGCCAGAGTATGCGGTGAGCTAAAGTACCCTATTGGCATGGAAAGTGCGATGTCACCTACAGACCACAGCACTATGTTGCCAGCCACTAGTGTATAGACAACCCTGTATCCAACACTGTTTAGTCATCGTTAGTGCACCTTTCACTCTGGACCCTCTCACTTCTATTCTGGATACTGTCTCGCACTGCGCCATATGCAACGTTTTGTTTTTTAATCGCCCTTTCTCTGAACTGGTTCCCATTTGAAACTCGGGCTTTTTAATTCCAACACCATTTCGCACTGCGCCATCACTTCACCTTCCTTTTTCGCCGTCTGCGCCGAGCACACTTCACTATCTAAACTCACTGCACTGATGTTTAAGTGCACATTTTGACATAGTTGCTCCAGCACTAAGCATGCCAGCAAAGAACGGTCCTTGAGGTGTGAATAGTAAAATGCACCACCGTGTGTTTTTTGTTTTAAACATGCCTGGCCACATAATAACATTTTTTTTCCCTTCTCTCCCTCATTTTTTTCCCACTAATGTCATTTGTATGTAGCATGAAAGGCAATCGTTTATAATTCCAAGACAAACATGATTTATATATTTGTCCTGAAGATGATGCCATTTATCTTGTTTTTCGGCATCGAAACGTCATCGACACAATAGGATCATATGTACTGCATATGCTTGTGAATACTATGCACAATGGTCACTAAAGCTACAATCAAGTCTGTTCACTGATTATAAGTATACATACCGATTTGCCCGCTCTTGCCTATACTTGTTGTTTTGTCTTGTTCACTGTGGGTCATGGGCTGTGCCCCCTTGACATTACTTTCTGATTGTGTGCATCGCCAAATAAATTCCTGTCCGGCTGGACAAAGGACATAAATACTATTCCAGTGTTTGTCTATTCTTACCCTGATCACCCAAACTACTAGGGTCCACTGTTTTTTGTAATAAGTTAAATGCCCAAAGTCCCTAGTGTACTACCTTCGGGTTCCCTTGTTTCCTATAACTGCCAGCCACTAGTGTGACAGGCCAGACATGTCTCCAGGCCTACCACTGTAGAATGGCTGTGGTGTTTAAAAACTGCAATCCGACCTGTTAAATTGAACTCTTTTGACAGGTAAAATATTAATTTGAAATATTAGTGAGTCACTCCTATGTAGGCCTGGTAGTCCACAAGGCAAGGTGCATGGAATTTAAAAGTAGGACATGTAGAAATGTAAAATTAACCTGTCCCTACAATGACTAGGCCCCAAAAACTATTTTCACTGTAGGAGGATTGGAAGGCCCATAGAGAAACAAAGGGAAGACATATTAAAGAATAAATATGCTATCTCCAGCTAGGGATTAGTTTAAAATATAATTCAAGGATTATTTTCTGATAATTGTTAAAAGCCCCACTCAATGGTGAAGTTGGATTTGTATGACCTATCAAGGAAAAGGGACTTTTAGAACTTTACCTTTTCTCTGCCTGAAGCTCCAGGAAGCAAATTTCATTAACCTCAAACTGTCATCCAGCTTCTGAATAGCTCTGATGATATGTGAAAACTGCTTCCAGAGAAGAAATAAAGGCCTGGTTTGCTCCTCTATCAGTAAGACCAGTTGGCAGTGTCCAAGAACCAAATTAATTTCAATGGGGCCTCACGTATTACAAGCAGATGTCACCTGCACAAACCCTTCTTTTGCCCTACCAGTCAGGCAGGCACCAAATTCCGTGGGTAGAAAGTTTCCCTAAGAATTGTTTGGGAGTGACCAAGGAGGAGAAGTCTTCTCATTAACCTGACTACACCTTTAGGGGGCACACAGGTTCTGCACAAGGCGAGCGGGTTTCTTCATCTTAGATTTAGTGAGTGAAGGGCACTTTTGGATTGGTTGTGGCAGGGCACAAAGAAATTAATGCAAAAATGAGAAGGGTTAGCACTAGAAATGTCTACCCTATTATCTAGGTAGAGCCTAGGAGTCACCCCTGCCCCCCTAAAGGTAATGGCAGGCATACATGTGGCACCCTAAGTCCTCTTCTTGAAAACACTTCTGAACCAGTGGGAGAACACAAGAAGGACTACACATTCTGGTTGAGACCTGAAGGGCTGGACCAGTTCCCATTTGTACCCAGGGGGAACTCAGTGGTCAGTTGGCTGACCTGCTGTGGTAGCTACAGGGCCACTATAAGTTACAGGAGACTTCTACTGGTGTGCCCAGCTAAACACTACCAACTGGACCTATACTGGACCATGCTGGTAGCTTCCGCTGAAGTGTGTAAAGTCCCCAAGTGCTGTTACTGAGGTCTTTTGACCCTTGGCTATGTCTAACTGCACTTCTACTGACATCCCTCAAAATCTGTGACTTGGAAGACCTTTCTATTTCAAGACCTACAGAGGACTGGGACAAACCCACCATCCTGATCTGACCAAGGCATGATGTCACTGGGCTGGGGAGACAGGGTATTTCCCAAAAAACAACTGGCTACTTCCAGAACAAATACAGTACAGCCTCCTGGACTCTAAAAGGACCCTGATTTCAATGCTCCCTGTCTGTGCCAGGCCAGCCCTCAGCCTGAACTCCTGACAATCTCTCCTGCTTGAAGGACATCTTCCACAGCCACAGCCACTCCACATCCAACAAGCAGAACACACTGATTGCTGCGCTTCCCAGACCATGGCCATCTTGAAAGGCACCTGTGTCAGCACCGTAGTTAGGGACCAGTAACTGAACCTCCAGTTAAACCCTCAAAGGTCACCCGACTGGATCATTCCCCCACCTTTTACTAAGGGGTAAAATGTGTCCAATACCACTGGCTGGAAGCAACCCATCTTAGTCCAGGGAGTCAGCTGCAGTTAAAGTCCATGTTTGCAGGGTTTTGGAAAAGGGGGGGTGGTGATGGACAGAGTTTCTGAATGATGCAGAATACTCTTACCAAGTCAATAGATCATGGTTTTAATCCATCACCGTTTTTTAGCTCACTGCACCATCCCAGCTCAGAACCTGGCTATATGCAAATTAGTCTGTTCCTGTCCCAGTGCATGATGGGAACAGGGCAAACCAAACTACCAAGCCAATTCTTATACTGGGAAGGAAACAAGCTTCCGGGGACCGGTTTCTGGCATCACAGCCTTCTTCAGCCGGGCTTGCTTGAATCCTGATGGTGCAATGAGCAAGGGACTCACGTCTGAGTATACCCTCCCACACATAGTGTGGATAAAACCGATTTTGGAAAAGGGGGGTGGTGATGGACAGAGTTTCTGAATGATGCAGAATACTCTTACCAAGTCAATTGATCATGGTTTTAATCCATCACCGTTTTATAGCTCACTGCACCATCCCAGCTCAGAACCTGGCTATATGCAAATTAGTCTGTTCCTGTCCCAGTGCATGATGGGAACAGGGCAAACCAAACTACCAAGCCAATTCTTATACTGGGAGGGAAACAAGCTTCCGGGGACCGGTTTCTGGCATCACAGCCTTCTTCGGCCCGGCTTGCTTGAATCCTGATGGTGCAATGAGCAAGGGACTCACGTCTGAGTATACCCTCCCACACATAGTGTGGATAAAACCGATTTTGGAAAAGGGGGGTGGTGATGGACAGAGTTTTTGAATGATGCAGAATACTCTTACCAAGTCAATAGATCATGGTTTTAATCCATCACCGTTTTTTAGCTCACTGCACCATCCCAGCTCAGAACCTGGCTATATGCAAATTAGTCTGTTCCTGTCCCAGTGCATGATGGGAACAGGGCAAACCAAACTACCAAGCCAATTCTTATACTGGGAAGGAAACAAGCTTCCGGGGACCGGTTTCTGGCATCACAGCCTTCTACGGCCCGGCTTGCTTGAATCCTGATGGTGCAATGAGCAAGGGACTCACGTCTGAGTATACCCTCCCACACATAGTGTGGATAAAACCGATTTCGGAAAAGGGGGGTGGTGATGGACAGAGTTTCTGAATGATGCAGAATACTCTTACCAAGTCAATAGATCATGGTTTTAATCCATCACCGTTTTTTAGCTCACTGCACCATCCCAGCTCAGAACCTGGCTATATGCAAATTAGTCTGTTCCTGTCCCAGTGCATGATGGGAACAGGGCAAACCAAACTACCAAGCCAATTCGTATACTGGGAAGGAAACAAGCTTCCGGGGACCGGTTTCTGGCATCACAGCCTTCTACGGCCCGGCTTGCTTGAATCCTGATGGTGCAATGAGCAAGGGACTCACGTCTGAGTATACCCTCCCACACATAGTGTGGATAAAACCGATTTTGGAAAAGGGGGGTGGTGATGGACAGAGTTTCTGAATGATGCAGAATACTCTTACCAAGTCAATAGATCATGGTTTTAATCCATCACCGTTTTTTAGCTCACTGCACCATCCCAGCTCAAAACCTGGCTATATGCTAATTAGTCTGTTCCTGTCCCAGTGCATGATGGGAACAGGGCAAACCAAACTACCAAGCCAATTCTTATACTGGGAAGGAAACAAGCTTCCGGGGACCGGTTTCTGGCATCACAGCCTTCTTCGGCCGGGCTTGCTTGAATCCTGATGGTGCAATGAGCAAGGGACTCACGTCTGAGTATACCCTCCCACACATAGTGTGGATAAAACCGATTTTGGAAAAGGGGGGTGGTGATGGACAGAGTTTCTGAATGATGCAGAATACTCTTACCAAGTCAATAGATCATGGTTTTAATCCATCACCGTTTTTTAGCTCACTGCACCATCCCAGCTCAGAACCTGGCTATATGCAAATTAGTCTGTTCCTGTCCCAGTGCATGATGGGAACAGGGCAAACCAAACTACCAAGCCAATTCTTATACTGGGAAGGAAACAAGCTTCCGGGGACCGGTTTCTGGCATCACAGCCTTCTTCGGCCCGGCTTGCTTGAATCCTGATGGTGCAATGAGCAAGGGACTCACGTCTGAGAATACCCTCCCACACATAGTGTGGATAAAACCGATTTTGGAAAAGGGGGGTGGTGATGGACAGAGTTTCTGAATGATGCAGAATACTCTTACCAAGTCAATAGATCATGGTTTTAATCCATCACCGTTTTTTAGCTCACTGCACCTTCCCAGCTCAGAACCTGGCTATATGCAAATTAGTCTGTTCCTGTCCCAGTGCATGATGGGAACAGGGCAAACCAAACTACCAAGCCAATTCTTATACTGGGAAGGAAACAAGCTTCCGGGGACCGGTTTCTGGCATCACAGCCTTCTTCGGCCCGGCTTGCTTGAATCCTGATGGTGCAATGAGCAAGGGACTCACGTCTGAGTATACCCTCCCACACATAGTGTGGATAAAACCGATTTTGGAAAAGGGGGGTGGTGATGGACAGAGTTTCTGAATGATGCAGAATACTCTTACCAAGTCAATAGATCATGGTTTTAATCCATCACCGTTTTTTAGCTCACTGCACCCTCCCAGCTCAGAACCTGGCTATATGCAAATTAGTCTGTTCCTGTCCCAGTGCATGATGGGAACAGGGCAAACCAAACTACCAAGCCAATTCTTATACTGGGAAGGAAACAAGCTTCCGGGGACCGGTTTCTGGCATCACAGCCTTCTTCGGCCCGGCTTGCTTGAATCCTGATGGTGCAATGAGCAAGGGACTCACGTCTGAGTATACCCTCCCACACATAGTGTGGATAAAACCGATTTTGGAAAAGGGGGGTGGTGATGGACAGAGTTTCTGAATGATGCAGAATACTCTTACCAAGTCAATAGATCATGGTTTTAATCCATCACCGTTTTTTAGGTCACTGCACCATCCCAGCTCAAAACCTGGCTATATGTAAATTAGTCTGTTCCTGTCCCAGTGCATGATGGGAACAGGGCAAACCAAACTACCAAGCCAATTCTTATACTGGGAAGGAAACAAGCTTCCGGGGACCGGTTTCTGGCATCACAGCCTTCTTCGGCCCGGCTTGCTTGAATCCTGATGGTGCAATGAGCAAGGGACTCACGTCTGAGTATACCCTCCCACACATAGTGTGGATCAAACCGATTTTGGAAAAGGGGGGTGGTGATGGACAGAGTTTCTGAATGATGCAGAATACTCTTACCAAGTCAATAGATCATGGTTTTAATCCATCACCGTTTTTTAGCTCACTGCACCATCCCAGCTCAGAACCTGGCTATATGCAAATTAGTCTGTTCCTGTCCCAGTGCATGATGGGAACAGGGCAAACCAAACTACCAAGCCAATTCTTATACTGGGAAGGAAACAAGCTTCCGGGGACCGGTTTCTGGCCTCACAGCCTTCTTCGGCCCGGCTTGCTTGAATCCTGATGGTGCAATGAGCAAGGGACTCACGTCTGAGTGTACCCTCCCACACATAGTGTGGATAAAACCGATTTTGGAAAAAGGGGGTGGTGATGGACAGAGTTTCTGAATGATGCAGAATACTCTTACCAAGTCAATAGATCAAGGTTTTAATCCATCACCGTTTTTTAGCTCACTGCACCATCCCAGCTCAGAACCTGGCTATATGCAAATTAGTCTGTTCCTGTCCCAGTGCATGATGGGAACAGGGCAAACCAAACTACCAAGTCAATTCTTATACTGGGAAGGAAACAAGCTTCTGGGGACCGGTTTCTGGCATCACAGCCTTCTTCGGCCCGGCTTGCTTGAATCCTGATGGTGCAATGAGCAAGGTACTCACGTCTGAGTATACCTTCCCACACATAGTGTGGATAAAACCGATTTTGGAAAAGGGGGGTGGTGATGGACAGAGTTTCTGAATGATGCAGAATACTCTTACCAAGTCAATAGATCATGGTTTTAATTCATCACCGTTTTTTAGCTCACTGCACCATCCCAGCTCAGAACCTGGCTATATGCAAATTAGTCTGTTCCTGGCCCAGTGCATGATGGGAACAGGGCAAACCAAACTACCAAGCCAATTCTTATACTGGGAAGGAAACAAGCTTCCGGGGACCGGTTTCTGGCATCACAGCCTTCTTCGGCCCGGCTTGCTTGAATCCTGATGGTGCAATGAGCAAGGGACTCACGTCTGAGTATACCCTCCCACACATAGTGTGGATAAAACCGATTTTGGAAAAGGGGGGTGGTGATGGACAGAGTTTCTGAATGATGCAGAATACTCTTACCAAGTCAATAGATCATGGTTTTAATCCATCACCGTTTTTTAGCTCACTGCACCATCCCAGCTCAGAACCTGGCTATATGCAAATTAGTCTGTTCCTGTCCCAGTGCATGATGGGAACAGGGCAAACCAAACTACCAAGCCAATTCTTATACTGGGAAGGAAACATGCTTCCAGGGACCGGTTTCTGGCATCACAGCCTTCTTCGGCCCGGCTTGCTTGAATCCTGATGGTGCAATGAGCAAGGGACTCACGTCTGAGTATACCCTTCCACACATAGTGTGGATAAAACCGATTTTGGAAAAGGGGGTGGTGATGGACAGAGTTTCTGAATGATGCAGAATACTCTTACCAAGTCAATAGATCATGGTTTTAATCCATCACAGTTTTTGAGCTCACTGCACCATCCCAGCTCAGAACCTGGCTATATGCAAATTAGTCTGTTCCTGTCCCAGTGCATGATGGGAACAGGGCAAACCAAACTACCAAGCCAATTCTTATACTGGGAAGGAAACAAGCTTCCGGGGACCGGTTTCTGGCATCACAGCCTTCATGTTTGCAGGGGGCGTGGTCAACCGAGCAGTGAGATGGCCGCTGAATAACCAAACTCCGCCAACTGCGATATTAATCCTACAATAATCCTTCCAAATCATATGGCACATCCGAAATCCTTGCATGGTGCGGTTGCGGTGGGTGAGAGGCACCGGTAGATACCCTTTGAAGACAGCAACTAGTGTGGTTCGGGAGTCACGCACTCCAATTGCTGCCACCGGAGTGTGGCAACGGCGGAGGCTGCGGGAGGCGGTGTCCTTTCTGGGCACCTGAGTCAACTTGAGCCCGGGGATCAGCAGACCGCACTGTTGGCGACACTCCTCAACTCAGCGAGGCCCGCGGATTCGTGCCGGACAGACGAAGGTGGAATAATCGACGGTGGCAGTACTCCGAGGTGTGTAGTGCTTGGAAGATAACCTTTGCAATGGCAAAAAAACGAAGCTGATATATTTATAAAAGCCGCCATCTTGGATCGGGCTGAGGTCTCAGCTCCCCCTCTAAGAGACTCATCGCCACACTGCTGACCAGCGTGCTCACCCAGAGATCCGGGGTCACCCTGGGACGCTATAACTATCTACATAAACAAGGTTGGAATGACCCAACCTCCCGAGGTGCGATACGGTCACCGCAAGCGTGCGCTGAGTACGGCCTTGTTTGCTCTGAAACAAGATGGCGGATACCTGCTTAAGGCGGGAAGAGCAGGTACTGCTTAGCTCTGTAAAGGACCTGTTCCATGGTGATACACACTATATGCCGCGCACTTCACCTCCAATCCACGGGCCTATACCGATAACCTGCTGTCAGGTCTGCGGGTTTCCTCTGCGTATGCGGGCTGCCCACTGAGGCCCTGGCGGTTGGCGAAGTTGCAAAATCGGTGACTATCACGGCTAAGCCCATATATACAAGCATCCGCCGCACCGCTACACATCCTGCCCGTGAGCTCTGTGCTCGGTCACTCTTGGTCCTGATTTATTGGTAGTTACAAGATATCGCACCAAGACTGTTAAAGGCGTGGGGTTGGCGCTACATCCAGGCTGGAAATATGGGCAAGGGGGACCGCCGGCAGCCACGTCTCACCTTCGAACAAAAGCGCCAAAATAAGCAGCCATCTCAAGACTCGGGGGCTGTTGAGTCGGAGGTGCCTGATGACGAAGAAGACATCGACGTTAAAACGTTAATGCTGGAGGTACGCTCTCGCTTGCGAAGCATAGATACGAAGTTGGACTCAATGACTCCCCAGTTGGATTCGGTGAGAGCACAGGTCAGCACGCACGAGACCCGGCTGGGCTGCCTAGAAAATCGCAACACTGAATGCTCTGAATTCCAACATGACACGAAGGTGCGATTCACTAACATGGAGAAACAGATTGAAGATTTGCGCGCCAAAGCCGACGACCTGGAAGCACGCTCTAGGAGATGCAACGTTCGAGTCACAGGGATTCCAGAAACCACGGCGATCGGGACAATGGAGGTCTTCATCACGACCTACTGCATGAACTATTTGACCCTCACCAGTCACCTGTGTTCACTGTGGAGCGTGCACATAGCGCACTGGGGAAGAAACCACCGGTTGGAGCGACGCCGAGGCCCATCCTCGTGAAACTGCTGAACTATCAGGACAGAGATCTCATACTCAGACTGGCGAGAGAGAAAGGTAAAATAATACATAAAGGTAATAATCTCTCCTTCTATCCCGACTTTACGCCACTGGTAAAGGCGGCTAGGAAAGAATTTGTACCGGCGAAGCTCCTACTTTTACAGGCAGGTCTTCAGTATTCGCTCCTTTACCCTGCAAAACTACGAGTTGTTCATGAGGGGACTCCTAATTACTTTACAGATGTCCGCTCTGCCCTAAAATTTGTGAAGCACATATGTGGCTCTAGGTCGAAGAATAAGACTGTGCCTGATGGAGAGTCGGAGGCGAGACTGAGTGACAATGACTGAATGCTATCAGATCCTTACTGCTGCAAATCTTATGGCAAGGGCCTTGTTTATTGCTTGGCCATACTACTTCCATGTGAGCCTTGTTCCACTGTTATATCTGATAAGGTCTACGTCTAAACTGTGATTATGCTGCGTGGCTCTCCCGCTATGCAATTGTGCACTGTAAAAGTTTTTTCTTTTTCTTGCAATTAAGTGCCTTGATCTAACTAGACTTGACGCAGTCACCCTGTGCAAACGGGGTTGTATGCTCGGGATGCCTAGCCCCCGAGGGGTATCTCCCACTGTTTACTTGTTCAGTTGTTTTTACGCCTTGTGCGTTTTGGGGGGAATTTATCACAACCTGATTGGGGGATTGGTGTGGGAAGGGGGAGGGATGGGTTAAAGGGTTGTTTGGCTTCAGGTCAGTGCCTCGCTAATTAATCATATACTGTCGTTTTACATGATTATACTACGGTTAGGCTGGATCACGAACACCATGGATCAGAAATGGGCGGATGGGGGTGACTAGAGTGTTAACGTGGAACATCCGAGGTATGCAGGACAGTAGGAAGGCTACATTACTGCATGGCTATCTGCAACGGCACAACATAGATATATGCTTTTTACAGGAAACTCACTTGAACACCTCGCCGTCACCCAGACTCAAACATACTAGATGGGGCCCAATATACTCTGCTATATTTTCGAACTATGCCCGAGGCGTGGCGATACTGGTAAGGAAAGGCCTTGACTAGAGGGAACATTCTGTATCCTGTGACGCGGATGGGCGGTACGTAGTATTACATGGGACTCTCATGGGAAAACCGATAGTATTGGCGGCTGTCTACGACCCTAATGTAGATGATCCAGATTTTTTCAGGAATGTATGGGCCTAGATTACACTGATGCACTGTCCGACGATCATTTGGGGTGGTGACTTTAATGTGGTGCTCAATGATTCCCTAGATCGCAAAGGTGCCCCCAGACCTCTACACCCCCGCGCTAGCGCGGCCCTAAACGACATCCTTAATGAAGGACCGCTGATAGACATTTGGAGGGTGAGACACCCTGAGGGTAGGGAAGGCACATGTATTTCCAGTCACCATGGGGCCTGGTCTAGACTAGACTTTTGGCTGGTAACTTCAGATGTGGCCACTTGGACGGTTAATGTAGAGGGTCTGGCCCGCTTGCTGTCTGATCACGCCCCTTGCCTGTTGGAGTTGCAGATCCCGGGTGCCCCCAATAGTGCCTTTACCTGGCGTCTGCCGCCACACACTTTGCTCGATGCTTCCTTCACAGAGGAAATAAGGGCCGATATCACTAATTACTTTGACACTAATGTCGGTTCTGTCTCTACTGAATCAGTATTATGGGATGCATTCAAGGTGGTGATTAGGGGGCAGTGCATAGCATGTCAAGCGGGTGTGCTTAAGGCGATTAGGGGTACACTCAGTACGCTGGAAAAAAACCTCAAAGACCTTGAGAAAAAGATTTGTGACGACCCCACCCCTGAACTTGCGACACAGATTAAAGCCAAGCTATTAGATTTTACAGAGGAAGCGCAGCGCGAGCTTAAGTTCCTACGCAAACAGGAGGAGGCGCGTAGAAATGGTGAAGGGGATAGGCCCAGCAAGACAATAGCCAGGCTCATTGCTACTGCTGCGACGCCCGCATATGTACATACTATCATTGACCCTGCTGGAGAAGAGATTATAGCCCAGGAGGAAATTCTGAAGACTTTCGCCACTTTCTATTCAAAATTATATGAATCCACGCAAGTGCAGACACGGGAATTGCTTGAGACCTATTTAGATTCCATCACCCTAGTCTGGTTTAACGATGCCCATCGCAAGTATATGGACCTCCCGGTCACGGTCAAGGACATTGCTAAGGTTATTACAGGTCTTCCCTTAAACAAAGCCCCAGGCCCTGATGGGCTCACCACGGCCTTCTACAAAACTTATGTACATGAATTGGCGCCGAGGTTGCATGCTGTCTTCACCGAAACTCTAGTTGAGGGGATATTGCCAGACTCTATGAGGGACGTCCTTATTGTCACGCTTTTGAAGCCGGACAAAGATAACAAATCCCTGGACTCCTATAGGCCATTATCTCTTATAAATGTTGATGTGAAGATATATGCGAAAATCATTGCTGACCGTTTACTGCCGCTCCTCCCCATGATAGCCCTCCCCGACCAATCAGGGTTTATACCGGGCCGTGCAACCTCACATAATCTATGAACTGTTTTCTCAGTACTACACTACCTTCATCCAGATGTACAGGCCGCAGCGATATTTTTAGATGCCACGAAGGCCTTTGATTCTCTTGAATGGCCCTATCTCTTCCGAATTCTAGAACGCATGGGGTTTAGCCCAATGTTTATAGCGCTAATTCGTCCACTCTACACGGCACCTAGGGCGAGGGTTAGAGTTAATGGCCTGATATCTGCACCCTTTTCTATTTCCCGGGGTACTAGACAGGGCTGCCCCTTATCTCCACTCCTTTTTGCCATTGCGATGGAACCACTAGCGGCCAGAATTCGAAAGCACCACACTGCGCTTGGGATAGGTTTTAGCACCCGAAGCCTATTGATTTCATTATATGCTGACGACGTCACCTTATATGTCTCGAAACCGGCTGAAAATTTGGACCCACTGCTCTGAGAATTTGTAAAATTTGCCAGGTTGTCAGGTATTTCAATTAATTGGGCCAAATCTGTCATTTTTCCGCTGACTGATAACACCACAGAGATGCAATCCCAATTCCCGCTATGGTGGGAGGCAGATGAAGTAAAATACCTGAGAGTGTGGATCAGCCGCAAACTCCAAGACATCTGGACCCTCAATTTTGGCAGAGCTGTGGCCTGGCTTGAAGGAAAGGTCACCATATGGACTAAACTGCGGCTATCTATTGCTGGCAGAATTGCCCTTGTGAAAATGGTAGTTTTGCTAAAATTCCTGTATCTCTTTGTTAATGTCCCGATCCCCTTGACAAAGCATTTTTTCGCCTGTTTGCGCTCCCATCTGCTAACATTGGTGTGGGCGGGCGGACAAGCTAGACTGTCTCGGGCGCTCCTGACGCTGCCGTTGAGGCAGGGGGGCATGGGTGCGCCTGACATGCATCTATATGCCTTGTGCGCGCAGGGCCAGTTTGCACACTTCTGGGCTTACCCCACTCCTTATCAACCGCACGTGGCGGTGGAGAGGGACTCAGTATCTCCTCCTCCGCTAAGTGTAGCCCTCTATCACAGAACCCCGAGACCATCACTGGACATAAACACCGCGAACATGCTGCACTGGGCATGGCAGGAGTTGCGTAGGCGTGCAGGTCTTACTCTCTTATACGCGCCAGCAATTCCTCTCAGGCAAAACCCCATGCTGCCATGTTTAGAGGAGAGTGGCGGAGACGTCTCCCTAGCAGGAGTGACATTACACACCTTCGCTGATCTTTATCCTAATGGTATGTTCCGCGACATACAAGTGGCGGGAGATGAATCGGCCCCATCCTTTACAGACAGGTTCATGTACCATAAACTAAAATCCTCTTGTAAGGCCTCAGGTGACCGATTTCCAGAGGAGCCTCCACAGCTCCAAGCTCTCCAGACTATTTTTGCCAGAGCCTCCCCGAAAAAGTTGATTTCACGTTTGTACAATGCAATGAAAGAGCAGTCTCCCTTCATCACACCAACTTCTATACACATGTGGAATGCTGAACTTGACCCTCAATTGACTGAAGACCAATGGTCCTTTTGCTGTAAGCAATTGTCAGAACTTTCCCCTAATTATAAGCTCTGATTAATCCACTTCAAATTCTTACATAGATTTTATTGCACCCCTGTTTCACTACATCGAATGGGTCTCAGAGAGGACAATAATTGTTGGAAATGTGGTGCGGAGGATGCCTCCTTCCTCCACGTTGCATGGAGCTGCCCATTCCTCCATAACTACTGGCAGGCAGTCTTCGATGCAATAAATCAGATTCTCAAGAGAACGGATACGCCATCCCCATTGTTAGGACTCCTGGGGTGGGTGGCTAACACGGAACCCAAATGTCGCAAATTGCATTCTCTTCTGCTGTTATATGATAAGCGTCAGGTGGCAATTCGCTGGCGGCGCAGAACCCTTCCCAAATTTGCAGACTGGTTATCAGATGTAACTTATGGCCACACTCAACTTGGGATCTATTGGGAATCCATGCCAACTGCCTCTCGCCCTAGGGATATCTGGGAACCATTCCTACAATGGGTGCGTGACAGAGATGCGTTGCTGTCTCCTGGGCCCGCTGGCAGGTTGTAAACCGGCACGGCTGCTGGGAGGTGGAGTGGAGGTTTGGCCACAAAGGTGAGGATGTTTCTTCTAATGCGATGTTTGCCTCTGTATCTCTCGTGTCAAATACAATGTTTGTACTTACCTCTCTTTGTCTATCTTGTGAATGTATGAGATGCCCCCGAGCATCTAATAGAGCCTATATGACTGTACCAAGGTTATCTGTCACCGTATTGCCCACCCGACCACTGATGAACTAGCCTTATGTACCATGTTTTTACTCCTTATGATGTGATTCACATATTTCATTATCTGAAGTACTGCCGAAAGCCTTAGTTGTTGTACTGTTCACTAAAATATGCATCCTTGTATATGACGATCGCAATTGTAAGAGATTTACATATTATATCGCATGTATTGTATATGTCAGATGCACATTGCTTTGTCTGCTATCATTATTCATGCAATAAAAAGACATTTAAAAAAAAAGAAAGTCCATGTTTGCAGTGTCATCAGTTGGCGTCTCCTTTCAGGTAGGTATTCTTATGTCATTTTCACTCCCAGGTCCAGTGTCATCTCATGTGTCTCTCCCTTGTGCAAGAGTATTATACTGGGGTGAAAAGTTTGATATGCTAAGTAGACCTTGCAAACTTGTGCCACATCATCACTCCACTGTGTCCCAATTCTCCTTCGGAGCCTTCTGGGGCATTAGAATATGGCAACTTCTAGCTGTCTGTGGAAGGAGTTTTCCTGAGAACCTCAGTTAAGCCCCTAGCTCTCAGCTGCCTGTACCCTTCCACCAAATCTTCAAAGGGGTGTCCTTCTGTGTTTGGCTCCACAGGTATAGCCCTCATCCTTTGCTTCTGTGGGCATAAGCTGTCCCCACCCAGGTGCAGTGTGATGAGCTAATTAACAGATGCAGACTTCCTTCCACCTCTTAATTTCCCATGAACTGAGTAAAGCACTCTTAATGGCTCCATTGAATGGGTCAACCTTTCTTCATTCTGCTCGACAATAGAGCAATTAACTGGGCCCAGTGGTGGGAACCAAGGCTTGAAATATGATTATGAGCTGAGCCAGCAACATATGAACATTCTTCAAGAGTGATACAGAGTGTAGATATGATGTAAGGGATTAGGATTTATACTTGAACTCCATGTTGATCCCAGTCCTAAAAACAGATAGTCAAACGCAAAACCTGGATGGGCAATAAATTGGCGGAACTCACTTGCTACAGGGATTATGACAATTGATGATACACTAGTGCAACAAAATTCTGTAGAACCCATTGCGCACTACTTAGGGACACACTGCATGCTTTTTACACAAAAAAACAGATGGTGGAGACAATAAAATTGCTACATATGACAGTAAAGTTAGGATCAGACTTCACAGGCATATATATATATTTTTTTATTGCAGGAAAAAGAAAACAACAATACATTACGTACAAATTTCAAAGGCAAAAATATCCAAACATAAATTTAACCGTTAAATAAATACAGAGGGTAGCACTGTACATTCCCAAAAATAGATCATTTTAATTGCTGCCGGTACATATATATCAAATGAAAGTACCCCAAATCTTTTGCCTCGCTTTCAATGCCTTAGTACCCCTTAACTTGGCCAACGAAAGTTCCATCATGTGTATTTCATTGATAAGATTCCACCACTTCATAATATTGGGTGGTTCCTTAAAGATCCAAGTCCGTGCAATAACCAACCTGGCACACGAAAAAACAATAGAAATCAAGTCTTTATGTTTGTGATTAGTATCTTCTATATCTAGCAGTACTAAATGTGCAGAAAGTGTTGGAAATATAATTTGTCTACTGTTTAGAGCCGCGGTTAATCCTTTCCAGAATGCTGTAAGTTCCGGGCATTGATATAGCATGTGTTCTATACCGGCGGCTTCTAGATTGCATTTGGGACATTTAGTTCGTTCGCTAAAACCATTTCCCGAGGTCTAACTAGCAATTCTTTGTGGTGTATAATATATTTGAGTCACCGTTCTATATAATTGAAGCCTTAAGCTTGATGATTGGACCACTAGGTTTATTTGTCTAAGCGAGCCAGCAATCTGGCTAGGGTTGATGTTCACACCTAGTCGATTAGTCCATTTTTCCGCCATGTTTTCACAGTCTCCTTGCTTGTGGCTACGTAAGTAGGCATAGCTCTTACTAATAAGTGATTTAGTATATTTCGAGTAAAGATATTTTAAGGTATCTGAGTTTTCTATTTTTTCAATTTTCATTTTATTAACAAAAAAATCTTTCATCTGAATGTATTTAAAATACATAGTATCTCTAATTTTGTAAATTAATTTTAGTGCATTAAAACTCAAAAACACCATCCGAGCCAAATAAGTCACCTAGAGTACTTAGAGTACTTATACCATGCTCCAGCCACAAGGCTGCCGCGCCATCGGAAAAGAAGCCTGGTAGTCCTGGATTCCCCCAAATCTGCAACTACGCATTAAAGAAAGGTATCTTACCAAAAATCGTTATTTGATCCCAGATTTTTTTAATATGTCTCGCGGTCTTAAACTTGACTCTCCTAAAATAGTTGGGGTCATGCACGCGGTACAAAAACTGATTACTATCTGGTCCCAACATAAATTGATGGAAAAATAAGGAAGTGTCGTTGGTTATTAGGCTACGTACGCGTTGAAAAAAAGTTGAAAAAAAGTATATTTTAAAATCCGGGAAATTTAAACCCCCTTTTTCGATTGGGAGTTTCAAATAAGCCATTGATCTACGGGCGTTTATTTATAGCTCCAGATATAGCTGCTTCACAGGCATATTTGATATTCTGCACACTTGGCAGTTCTTTAAATGTAACAAAACAGTAATTAAAATATATTTATGTTAAATATTTATATTAATGAATTAATGTAATATATTTATTTAAATATTTTTTAGACTTTTTTAAAATGGCACAGTGCTTTTAACTTAGTTTTGTATTAAATATTTAAGTAATTTAACAGTATTAAATGTAATTCAAATAATTTTTCTACATTCATTTAAAAAAATCAACCTAAAATATGTTTATACGCATTTATTATATATTCAAATTTAATTGAAGTTAGGTATAGCATTAGGTTTATTTCGTTTATATTTTAAAAAATAACTACATTTATTTTTTAATTTGAAAAGGTAATTAGAATATTTAAAAGTAGAATAATCTTTTTTCTCATTTATATTTATTTTTTAACAGAGCAGGAAGATTGCGGACTGACTCCGCTGCAGGGAGATCTACCAGGATTACTCCTACACCAACTCTAACTGGCCTGTGATGTGTTGTGTAGACATGGCCTCTTTCAGTCTATGATGGACTAGTGTGGACCTCCCAATTCGAGAAAACCTGTGCTCTGTTCTGATTCTATAAGAAGACGGGAATGAGATATAAGGGAGGTCCTACTCGCAGACCACCCGTTCTTCAACGGTCAGACTAGACGAAATGTCCACGCCCTCAGAGACAGTCACTTCCGTGAGGAAATATGTGATGCGACTAACCCTTAATCCTAACATCCATGTAGGCCGGATACACAAAACCTAACCCTCCATAGAACAGGCCCTGGGAGTCCCTATGTACATCTTAGCATCGTGCATATTCGCGATTGCCGGCACTGACTATTCGTGATAATAGCACATGAAGTCAACGATATGCTTGTGTATAGCCATACATTTTTGCTGTACATTGATGGTATTTCATATTATGAGCCTGTGGAAATAAAGTTACAAAAAAAAGAATTGTGGAGTGGAAGCATTAGTCCACTGAGCCACCAGACATCTCATTTTTTTCTTTTTAAATATGCATGTTACAAAAAAATAAAAATAAAGCCCTTAAGTATGCTACATTAAACGTGACCTGGAGCAGTCCCAACTCTTGATACTACAGTTATGTGACCAAAGAGAAAGGCATCAACATTTCAATAAAAGCAAACAAGTGTCTTGGACTAATATACCGGGTCTAGATCTCAGAGGAGTTCAAATAAAAGGGTGCAGAATAGGTAGGGGTTCCTAGCTAGCCAGCTATATTTCATGCCCCCAAATATGAATCAGATTTAATTAAAAATAGCTATTATGTTTCGGTTAGTAGTGCAAGTTCACAAATTGGCAACATTTGGAGGAAAGCCAAGCATTAACATAAATCATTTTGCATACAGGAGATTGAAAGAGAAAGTTAATATCAAATACGGCACCGGGTTAAACAGAAGAGAGGTATGCTCACTTGATTTCATGGATTGTAGGAATAGTTGACATAAATGCTGCTATCACTAGCATGATAGGGCCCATCTTTTTTCAACAGTAGGTAATGTTAACTTATACTTAGCTATCCAAGACACAATGGCAAGCCTGATGTAACTGTGAATTATTCACATAATTGAGGATAGCACTGGCATTATAAGACTGAGATATTTTGGTGCCAATTTGTGACCTGTTGCAAACATTTTAATCATAATTATGGGGATCCTTGTTATAACGTAGGTATGGCATGGTTGTGCCAATCTTGATATATTGTGGGCATTCAGAGCATAATGTAGCTAATGTTGGACCTGGTATAATGCTGAAAATGTTTTAAATGTTGATGCCTTGTTTGGCATACAAGTGGCTATCAATTTTTCATAATGTTGGCCCTTGCATATGAGTGCTCATGCATCACATAACGGAGTCATAATTGACATGTTTTCAATGTGACTGTCAAACGAGTGACCATGGCACCATCCTGGACATGTGCTTCTACTTTACATAATTGTGGTGATCCTTTGTAAAACATTGTTTTGGGATTGATGGTTCTCAACCACCACACATTTCCTTAGCATACTTTTGGATACTCCAGGCATAATGTTGTCTGGTGCGAAATGCTGCTCACCCATGGCATCTAGGGGACACAATTGACCAGGGCTCGAGTAGAGGTACCAAGCGGGTGGACGGCGTCCCCCCACTTACTTTACTGAGTTTTTACCAGGTGGACGCCATCCACCCTGCCTGCTGCCATTTCTCCCTTTCAAAAGTGGTGGTGGTGCTCAGTGTGAAAGCGCTAGCATGTCGCAAAACAATACAAGATAGCTACACCGGATTCCGAGGAGGGCATATCTTCAGTACTCTAAAGGCTCTGTCCAATGTCTGCACTGATTTTCATCCACTAACATGCACGTTTAATTTGTCTCAGGAAACTCTTTCAATTCTGGGGCGAGAGCGGAGCCCATTCAGAACGCTGCTCAAGCTGGCTTCTCTGATGCAATCGCATCTAAGGGGTGAGCAAGGGGAGCCAATGAGTCTGATGGTGCAAGCCACCTTTCCTGACGTCACTTCCTGTTGTGACGTCACTTCCGGTGATACCACCTAACTTGGAGAGTCCCCCTACTTCTTTTTTTAGGACTTGTGCCCTGCTAGTGACCTATTTCAGTCGATTCTTGGTGTCACTTAGAAAACCAAATAAATAATGAGTGGAAGGCTTGACTTACTCTCAGCCACTAGTAATTACTCCTATCCATTATTTCTTTCATGCACCAGACCACCTCAGAGCAGAACCAGCCATGGGCAAATCATCATTGGACCTGCTCCATAAGGAACATTACACACAAACGGCTAAACCAGGTCCCCACTGAAAATGAATTATTACCAGTGGCTGTTTTTCTAAATGCTAGCACCCTATTTGCAACAAGTGTGCCCAGACCAAGGTCTTAGCTCACCATGCTATTGTAATAAAGTTGCACCTCCTAGATTAGGCCCAACTGACCTAAGGTTGCTTCTGTTCTTCTCTTGAGTGGTTTGGCTGGTGAATCTCGCTGGATTATTCCTGTTGGAGCAGGACCATGGCTGGTTTTGATATGGCTGCACTCTGTCCACAGTAGCATAGTGGGTAACAACTGACACGAGGCCTGAGTAATTACTAGAGGCTGACATTTAATCCAAGCATTGCATCCATCATTTATATGCTTAATAATGATGGCCCTGCACACGTGTTACCATACACACCATATGCAGGTACCTTTATATAATTCAGACCATCCCTCATTTAAATGACATGGAGATCAGTATCTGACCATGTCTTGCAGTCGTGCTTCTGAGGCACAATGAAAATATCAAGATGATGTTTGAGGATTAAATGTTCATTTATTACAAAAAAAAGTTTGTATTCCTATATTGAGTTGTGAAATGATTAGCATTTGCTTGGTGGAATTGTGCTTCTTTATCCAAAATTGAACATTTGCATTTAACATTAAAGATCTGGAAATTACATGCTAATGTTTGATGAAAAAATGATTTCATTTCTGGTCCATAGTGAAAGCTGAAATAAGGAGTGCTAACTGATCTTAGCTCTGGAAGACGTATTGATATTTTTGTTCCTTAGTACTAGATTTCACTTGCAGAAATGCTATTGTAGTCTGCATTATGTGGTGTGCAGGGGCGGTGCGTGACATTTGAAAGTGGTAGGGCGCAAAGTGATTTGCATACAGCACCGTAGCGAGCAGGCGCAGCGAGCGAGCCCGAACCCCAAAAGGGGTTTTGGGAGGGTTACCCCAACAAAAAAATTTTGAAAAAAAATAAGAAATATCGTGCATTTTCAAGCAAATTTGAGAAAGCAGGAAGGTTAATAAAGCAATTGGAAAGTGTAGTTATTACATTAATAGATGGCATAACATAGGTAGCTGCTTATTCAGTATAACCACAGAGCTTCATACATTCCGTCCTAATATGCTCAGGTGTGGAATTCAGACTATAAGACTTTCATGGAAATCTCAGCTCTAAGAGTAGAAGAAGTTGCACAGCAGTTAGGAAACAGCCTTCACAAAGCATTGGGAACCACGCCTTACCTTTACCACGTTTACAGTAAATAATGGAAATAATAAAGTATTAACATATTTGTGTTTGTTAGTCACATGAAATGAGAAATGTTGCCCTGTCCAATGTATCAATACCAAAAACATGCACTTACCACTACCCTCATTTTCAGGCTACCAGACCTCTGTGTGATTTTGATAGCATTTAGAAGCTTAGCCCGGGATCTTAAATCTGGAAAAATATCCACTTTCTGCCAGTACTTTTGCCCAAGCCCAAGGTAGCCCTCTGTATTTGTCTACACCCTCTAAAATCAAATGCAAGGAGAATGTTCCTGTTTTTGTGCTCCTAACTGTTCTCAAAGTGGAACAGGTGATCTGAAATGCAAAATTTAGTGAGAACCCTAGTTGACAATTTACCAAAAGGTATGTAGTGCTTCTGTTACGGCATTGGAGACCTTGGACATCTATTTATAAACAGGGCCTAGGTGGGTGGCAGGGAAAAACACAGAAAATGCTAACAGGTAAAGAAAAATACTAGCCAAAACTAAAACACACACAAACATCACTTAGAAACCGTCTCACTTTACTGCAAAATCCACCCCAGACCTTATCCCTCACTTAGTCGCATTGTGACTGTTAGGCAATCCTTGATACCCCCATGGTATCCCTGGGCCTTTTGAGGTGCATCCAGAATCCCAAGACATTTCTCTAGATATCCACACAAGATTAATTACAACACCGACAATTGACAGTACATTTCAACAACACAGCATATTTACTGAACGGAAATAATGTGTTTTTTGTGCAAGAATCATGTATTTTTTCAAGTCAATTATCAGCCCTTTGCCCTGCCGTGGTATTTAAGGTGGTACTTTTTCGGAGACAGGTGACTGTTAAGAGCTAGTCTCTGATAGCAGCCCTTTTTCTGAAAAGAGTCAAGGAACCCACAAGGTCACCTTCATCCACAAAATGTTCAGCCTCTCCCCGGCCTTTCTGCACAACAGATTATTTAGCAGTGTCAGGGCCCCGGCACAGACAGCCGACCCGCTGCAACTGCGCTCGCCCCCGAGCCCGAGCACCATCAGAGGTCCTGAAGTGTCTTCGGCTTAGTCACATTTGTTGTGAAGAGGGTTAAATGTTCGTCTAATATGCCCAGTCACGAGCTTAAAGGCAGTGTTCAGTACGAGTATTTCACGTTTGCAGCCTCATATAGAAGAAAGTACAAGCTTTTTATACACTTGATAACAATGTATGATTAATTGGATGATAGAAAGTTTACTAAACAGATGACTTTGATGACGTTTTAAAAGTTGCAGGCTCTCCAGAGTACCCTTGTCAGGGTTAGTAACCGCTTTATAAATACCAGTACCATTCCATTCCATAGTTTTGTGAATGACCAAACTTATGATAGGAAAGGTCAGTTTTACTGTTTGATGGCTTAGAGTTAACATTTACAACAGGCAGAGTCATACACAGTGAGACCAGAAAGGGCGCATATCCAAACGTCCAATTTTTAGATTTAATGAGGGCTGGAAATAAAATGAAGCAAACCTCAAACTGATGAGCAGCACGCACCCACCTGTGTGATGATTGATTCTGAGGTCGGAGTCTGACGAGTCGACGGAGTGTGGACCGCTGAGCTCAGGCGGCTGCTGGCTCAGTGCAGTGGCTACTAAAACAGAAACACAACGACACAACGGCGCGTGCGACTCCTGAATGAATGGCCAATCACTGCTGGCTTCATGCTGAAGTCACACAGTGGTTGGTCAGATCTATCCACAGTCATGAGCATCTGCCCCCACCCACGCGTGTCAACCAATAACGGATGTTGCGCAGTGGAACAGCCAATCCTGGCGCTGCATGCAGCACCAGGATTGGCTAGGGGGGCACATTGTGTACTCGCCCTGCAGGCCCTTGTAAAACCCGGGGCCCGGCTGAAAGAGCACCGCGGTCCCTTTTGACCCTCTCTACTATTATGCCTCACTGTGTTTGACACATCTGCGCATGCTCGGGCAAGTCACAGCCCAAATTTCTCATGCGCAAAGTGTGCTGCTCCTGGCCTGCTGCAGTCAGAGGCTGTCAATCACAGCAGCAGACCCGCCCCCACCCCCTGTGCACTCCGAGTCCGGACCCGACCGCACCATATTAAATTATCCCTCTTGTGGCGCTATGATTGTTTTTGAACTGAGTGATTGAAGACAACAGGCAATGTTTTTATCGCAACTTCTTGCCTCGGTGCGTCCAGGGCAGGCTTAGTGGGGCTACGCCCCTACGCCCCAATGGACGCACCGCGGCTGGTGGTGTGGTATTATCATCTGTATTGATAAAGCATTTTATGATATCTTCAGCATCTTATCAGGGATATCAACCTCTATATAGATGCAATTTTAATAAAATGCTGCACAATATAAACACTGCTGCTGCTTGAGGCCTAGTCACGTGAGGCTGGTATGCCCATTCTGCTTTGCTATGTTGCAATGTCTCTGTAACTTCCACAGTAAAATTGCTTACAGGTTGTGTGATCCTGTAACATTTATTTACGTTTGCTATTTATGGCCTGCGGTGGTGAGATTTTTAACTTTTCATTTTTTGCAGCCTTCACCTTCAAAGTACAATTTAATTAATTTCTCTTCTCCTGTAATAAACAGGATGAAGAAAATGAAAGGAAATGGAATGTAGAAGTGAAGAAAAATGTTAAATACATTATGAATAAGGCAGTGTGGGTAAAACTGAATACCACACTAATATTGCCTTTATTACTTAATAAATTGTGCAGAAATACGTATTGAGTTGATATATTTTTATAAAGAATTTAGTGGGTCTGGTTAACATCCATCGCCCCTGAGCAGGATAAGGATTACACGACAAACGATGAAAGTAATGTCATATGGTATTCGTGTCCCTCTAAAATCGCTGAATTTGCAACTAATTCTTGGGGGAAGTAGTGCTGTAATATCTACCTTTAGGTCCCACTTTTGGCAACATTTTGTCAGGGAGATGGCGGTAAAATTTGGTTAAAGTAGGGAGAGGGAAGTATGTAAATTATTTTTTGCTAGAACTGAGGAAAGTGGTTACCTTTAGGGTTAATTGGGAAGGGAGTTGGTGGGAAAATTTGGTTAAAGCAGGGAGGGGGAAGTACTGAATGACTTCTTGCTGGAATAGAGATGTGGATGGTTGACTTTAAACGCTCGTGGTAGGTGTGGAAAGGCATGCGTGGTTGACAGTTTGCTGATGGTCAGAAGAAGAGCGGGTGTTTTAAGTACAGCGTGCGAATGTATGAAATTTAGGATATAAACGCATTCAAGCCAGCAGTCAGAGGGTGAGGTTGCGGGAGAGAGTTGGTTTGTGAAAAAGTTGGCAGGTAGGAATGTTGTTGAAAATAATCGTGAAGGATGGAGGGGAAGAGAAGGAAAATAATTAAGGGAACGCGAGTGAGGGAAGTTGGTTTTGAGTAGGGAAAAGATGATTGTGTCTGCACATATAGAGGGAACACCGGGTTCAAAGAATTGGAAAATACTGGTTTGTTACGTGAATGGGGAGGTGACTATTCATATTGTTGATATAGTGTTTTACTGAGGGAACACTCGATGCAAAGTGGTTATATGAGAATGTATATAGTAATATGTGATGATGAACAACGCAAAATGTTAAAATCAAGTAATTAAAACTGATTACTGTTTTATTGTGATTTCAGTGACCGCTGACGAAGGGCGATCGTACCCCAAAATGCATTGGATCTTTGTGAATAAGCACTGCCTTTGACAAACTTTGCTTAAGTTGTCTTCATGTAAAGAGGTCTGGATGGACACATTCTGAACATTAGAAATCTGGAAAAATGCAACATAAGTCCACGTGTGGAAGGATTAAAAATATTAGGAAGGATGTGAAAAAGAAGGGGAAAAGTAGTAAAGGAATACAAGGAATAGATTGATGAATGTTAGGGAATAATGATTGCCATGATGGCGCAGTTGGGATAAGCAATTGGTCTGGGGCGAAATGACGCCACTTTTCACGATGTTGTCTTCAATTGGGTGTCACATGGGCTGGCACCGCACCAGTTTCCACGCTAATCAAGAAATAAACACAATAAGTTTGCAAAGCAGCTAAACTATGGTGTGCATCCCATTCCCATTAATAGATTCGACTGACGTCCACATTCCATTAAAAGAAGTCTGTCTTGCTTTGTTTACTCATTAGCTAATTATAGTTCAATATGGCTGCATAATCTCAAATCATGTCTAGTTTTCAAATACTAACTTGGTGACTCCTGTGAGACAATAATAAAACAGTTGCAACATAGGTTGCATGCAATACAGTTAAATAGTCAGCGATCCACCAATAATAAGATGCTACGCCCTACATATCTAATGACAACGCTGTATCTAATTTTGGCTAATTTTCCTTCATATGTTGACATCTGTTCTGCTTTCATTTTATTCCTTTTCTGCATTTTTAGGTTCCGCCTAGGCAGCGCTTGCACTGTCTCTTCGGGACTTGCTGTATTCAGGATATGAGCATAAAGCTCCACCCACTTTCTGCCCATCTTTTTAATTGGCTACTTTCCCTGTCTTTTGTAAAGGGTGGCTTTTCATTGGTCAATAGGATTAGTAGCAGTGCTTAATTTGTAAAATATTAAGTGCCAGGGCTCCGCCCTGGAAGCCACTGCAGCTTGCACCACACATCGCCCTTGTCATCGCTGTTAAAAAAACTACTAACCATCTCTCTTGCATGTAAATGCAAATGTTCAGATTATTCCAGGTCCCTAAAGCTAAAGGAATGGCTGGGGAGGCAGGTATTAGCACTATTTTAATGTATATTGTATTCGTAAACAATTGTTGTTCTGCTCTGCTTATGTGTCAGAGCTCAGCACCGGAAACCAATTAAGTGTCAGTGCTGTGCCCCGGAAAGCACTGCTCATATTAAGCACTGCTTAGTAGTCCCTCCTTAGCACCGCCTTGTCTCTTCTTGTAACCTCCTATGAGAACACCCCCTGTTACATGTGTTGTTACTTCCTAGGTTTCAATTACAGACTCAAGGCACTATTTTCTTAAATGTCTTCAGGCAGGAAACACACTTAGTTGTGAGCTAGGCTGGCAATGGGTTCTTCACTCACTAGAACATCTCACATTTATATGAGACCGTCTATAAATTTCCCTTCATCAGCTCCACACATAGTACAACCTAATCCGAAACTCATGTAATAATTCTTTTGTCAAATTTTAAAGCTACTAATTGTATATATGGACATAGCTATTTTTTTCTACTCGTAGTACTGTCTTGCATGCAATGTATTGTGGGTAGGGTAGATTTTCCATATCTTCTGCAGGGTGCAGTACCATATGTGACCAAAAGAGGTCCCCGTTTGGTCACATAAGCTACTGCACCCTGCAACATGGCTAGGTAAAAAACATTGCCATTTATAATGCCAATAACTCCAACTTTGTAAACTTGCTGTGCTGGTGCCCTGCTCACTAGGGACCTCTAGGAGCAGCTTGCGGTGCTGCATCTAGAATGCAGTGCTGGTGCCTTGCTCACTAGGGACCTCTCGGAGCAGCTTGCGGTGCTGCACTGAGACCTACAATGCTGGTTCCTGTCTTACTACGCAAGTATTTGCAATGCACTAGGTCTTGCATTACTGAAATTATGAGCTTTTGGAGTTGCATTATTATTTGCAAAGCCAATACCTCCAACTATCAGTAATGCGCGAACTATTGCATCGTTTTTGGTTTCATTAACTCTCGTTTAGAGCAAAGACTGTTATAACAACAGACATAAAATCAATACCTACACAACATCCGCCATAATCATAGTCAATACAATTCAATTCAATTTCAAGGCTTTATTCGATTATTAAAACCAATCACAAAAGCATACAAGATATAAAACACAGGCTATGGACATTTCAGTAGAAAAAGAAGAAAAAAAAACAGCTGATCAATAATGGGATTAAGAGAATTAAAACACCAGGCTTTTCCTATGTGAAACAGCTTTAAGTAAAAAAGTAGCAGTAAAAAAACAGATATCCATGATATCAAGTGCAAATAACAGTTTCAATGCTTGGGCTGTAGTATACACAGAATATTTCTTAAAAACTGGTCTGAGATAGTGACGACGGAGATGCATATAAAGAGGGCAAATAAGCATAAAGTGCAAAGTGCTTTGCCTAGTTAGGCCATCACAGGGGCAGGGGGATTGACTATGAGTTTTCATTACTGGAAAAGCCACTAGATTATGAACAATACCAAGTCTCAACCTCGTGAGAACAAACTGGTGCGATTGCTTGGTAATAGTTTTAAGGTACATAGGCATGCCCCTGTCTTCGTAATCATAGTCATAAAGTCAGTGAAGCTTCTGTTTATCGATCTGCTATTGACCATAAACTAAGAGATCCATGCAGGAGCTCATTCACACATGACTTCAAAATATTTTGGTGGGTACTCAACCACTGAGCAGTAACATAACACATAATGATTTCTCCATCCTCCCCCAATGTCCTGAAGGACACGGTTTGGGCCTGATTTAGATCTTGGTGGATGGGTTACTCCATCACAATGGTGACAGATAGTCTGTCCTCCCATTATATCCTATGACAGTGGTTTCCAAACTTTTTCGACCTGTGGCTCCCTTGAACCATTGCCATTGCACGTGGCTCCCCACTTTCACTTTTTGTGGAGGGTCGGGGATGTAAGCCCGGCCTCTGGAGTACTTGCATTTTTTTCCCTGAAAATAATTGGGATGAAGGTATTATAATCCTATACGCAGGGTGTTTCGTATTACTAAGGCGGCACCTATAATAAAATAGTCCTAGTTACACTTGCCCATGCCTTTTGTAGGGTACCCTCTCAAGCTTTTTTATCCCACTTACAGTGCTAAATAGTACCCCTATGCATGTAGGCCCCATTGCCAAAGTGTTTCTGTGCTTTAAGAATATTTGCATGCACTTCCATTTCACACATGCCAATACACCTGTTTCAGTAGACACCTGTTTCAGCAGGGTGACACACGATTTTTTAACCACATACAGCTTTAATTTTTGCTGTCTTGTCTCCTCCCTGAAATTGCCTCCAAATCAATGCAAGCAAAATAAATTCCTCTGATTTTTCTTTTTTTTAGAACGTCCCTCTTTCTTGCTTCCAAATGTTGGCATTATGCTGTATATGGTGTTTTACTTCCCTGTGCTCAAGGAGAGAGCAGACCTTTCTGGAAATTTGTGTGTGCTTAAAGAAAAATGTACTCGAAGAACCTATGGTTCAAGTACAAGTCTTAATACTTTATATACTTAATGTGTTTAATAGACAGGGCAACTGTACTTTCCTGATAACTTGCATTCTTGTAAAATGCATTTGCAAAAAACCGTAACAATTAACGAGTCTAACCAAATTAATCAGGCATCTTCCGCATACTTTGGGAGTGTTTGAATGTGGGGATCCAGTGAAATATGGATGTCATCACCCTCTACATGCCATCAATTAAGCACTACGTTTACAGCTTTAGGCATGTCACTTACAAATCGACATCATAACTTTAAGTCTAATTAGTTTAACTGAAGCCAACAGACCCTTCAACATTAATTGCTTTAAAGTGCGTGGTGCACGGCTCTCTTGGCTAGGTTTGGCGGCTCCCGAGGGAGACAGGGCGCAAGTTTGGGAACCACTGTCCTATGAGATTCATATTTCGGCCATTGTGACGGAGTAACTGGCCAGCCAACATATAAATCAGGCCCTTAGTCTCCAGTATCAAATGAATGTCCTTATGCTGAATGGGGGGCCCTGAATGTTGAAGGCTTCCCTGCGTATGAGAGGGTGCAGGAACTGCGGGTCTTTGTGTTATGCCCTTGCCACGGAGCACTTTTGTGTTCTCTGAAATGTGGCGCATTCAACCATCCTGACCAGCCCACGATCAATGCTTGATATTCATTTTTATTAGTGCTTGGATTTGGCACAATGGCAGCATACAGAAAACTTTTTTAAAATAGTATGTCAGAGCATTGTAGTGATTGATGCGCCTGGAGATCACTCGATGCCTTTTAAATATACTCCATGCAATTATACTCTGCACCGCATATTTCAGAAAAGCATTGAGAAATTGTATTTTAAAATGGCGCCGTGCCCATCCTCTCAGTCCGGCCGCATCTGTCTCTCTGGCGGCTGCATTTGTAACAGATCCTTATGAGATTCAAGATGTCCAGAAGGTCAGGTTTATGAAACTTGCATTAAAGCAATTAAATGAATGATCAGGGCTTTACCACGTTTGCTCTCTGACAAATGGTGCTAGCACCTCAATTGTTCAATTTATCTCCTTTTCTGCCAAGTGTTCACCTTCAGCGGAAGCTTATCGTGCATTTTAATTTGGCTTAAATCTATGTATAACACGATTAGTAGTTCCTGGCAATCATTCGTTTTGCCTCTCTGCCTTCAGACATTTCCTCTTTCGCGCCACCTGCTGCACGTGCCTTCTGTTCTAAGCATGTTGTTGACAGTTACTAATAATGCAGCTTAAATGTATTTATCATGACAAGCAAAATGCTAAGCAAAATGAAAACATTTTGATCTGATTTCCTGTTGCTCAGTATAAGCTAGAACGTAAGTGCATAAATTGTATTTGCATGTCTGCTTTTTATGTTTTTTAAGTTCAAAATAAAGTTTATTAAAATGAAAGAGGTGTCAATACAAAGTCAAAGTAAAATACAATATCAGTGTCGAGGTCAAAAAAAAAAAAATGCATGAAAACATTACAATAATGGAGAGAGGAAAAAGATATACAATATATGAGGCTATCTGAAGGAAAGCAAAACAGAAGGCATTTGTGAAAATTAACGAGCTATAGAAGAAAGAAATGGAACGAAAGGTGAGTCATGGAGGTTTGGAAACCTCTTGCTGAGAGGGAGATAAATGGGTAGAACGTTTAGCACAAACATCTAGATAAAGGTTAATGGGAAGCCATAAGGCGTGTCTCTTCGGGGCTAGGGTAAGAGGGTAAACAAATGCAGTGTCTAATCTGTGATTATGGCAAACATTAAACCACCAAGCTTTGAAGGTAATGTTGTTCGAATTCTTCCAGTTAACAGTTATCTGCTGAAAGGCAACAGCTAGTAATAGATCAATAATTTGTACATTAGAGTCAACATGTGCCCAGGAAGGAGAGAGGCTTCCTAGAAAAATGTCAACAATAGAGAAGGGAGAGGTAGTATGGAATATGGAGTTGATTTGATCCCAGACTTGAGTCCAAAAGGTGTAAGTAGGAGGGCAAGAGAAAAGCATGTGGAGGAGTGTAGCATTAGGTGCGGAACAAGACCAACAGAAGTCTGGGGCTGAGGGAAATCTCTTGTGAAGTAGAGACGGAGTGTAAAGAAGTCGGTTGTATATAAAGAAAAGTGTTTGTGTGAGGAAGGCAGCTCTGGAAGATTTGCGAAGTTTAGTCCAGAGTTTATCCCATAAGGAGGAAGGCCAGGACGTGTTTAAGTCTGTTTCCCAAAGCCGTTCCACCGTTGACTTCGGTCGGGGAGATAAGGGTGTGGGAAATGAATGATAAATGGAAGAGGCCTTAGGTCCAGTGCTGAGCAAGGCGTGAAGAGATGAGGCTGGGTTAGGGGGGTCAGAGAGGAGAGGGGATCGAGGAAGAGAGTTGTAGGCAGACAAGACCGCATCCAAAGGGAATTTGTGGGCAAAAGAAGAAGGGAGTGAAAAAGTCTGACTTAGGACAGAAAAAGATAAGAAATCCAGTCCTTGAAATAGTTGGGAAACCCAGAGTAATCCTCGTTGTCTCCAGGTTTTCCAATGAAAGGGTTTTTGCTTAATGAGAATGCTATTGTTATACCAGATGGTGGAGTTAAGAAATTCAGTGACAGAGGTAGGGGGGTCTGGAGAGGAACAAAGGAGTAACTTAGCGGTGTGTTTGTGAATAGGGGTAGAGAGAAATTAGGGTTTGCGGGAAAAGGAGAGGTATTCAGCAAAGGAAAAAGGAGAAAGGGAAAGGCGTTCGATTGTAACCCATAGGGGGGATGGCTCATCGGGATCCTTCAGCCAAAGGGAAGCTTGCCGGAGGAGGAAAGCCTTATGATATATGGGGAAATTTGGAAAGTTAACCCCACCCTCTGATTTAGGAAGACGAAGTCGGAGCAAGGACATGCGCGGTTTCTTTTGGGACCATAGAAAGGAGGAAAGAATGGTATTGATTTTCCGAAAGAATATGGTCGGGATAGAAACAGGGATATTTGAGATGACGTAAAGGACTATTGGGGTCAACATCATCTTAACGGTATCAAGCCGGCCCCACCAGGAGAGGTAAAGGGGATGCCACCTGGAGGTGAGATCGGAAAGTTTCTGGGAGCATTTGTTGAGGCAGAGTGAAACGGTATCTGAGACAGAAGGGGTAATGTGCAAGCCAAGATATTTTATGTGAGTAGGACTCCATGTAAAGTTGGATGCGGCAAAATCTGGCTTAAAGGTAAATTTGGTGAGGGGTAGGATCTCCCACTTGTCATTGTTTAATTTATAGCCAGACAATTGAGAGTAGGCCTGAACTTCAGCGAGGAAAGCGGGGATAGAAACAGAAGGGTTGGATATGAAGAGGAGAATGTCGTCTGCGTAGGCAGCTAGTTTGATATGGGTATGAGAAAGTTGAAAGCCATATAAGTGGGGATTCTGACGTAACCTGGAGAAAAAGGGTTTGAGGGCTAGATTAAAGAGAAAGGGAGAAAGAGGGCAGCCCTGACGGACTCCTCTACCTAGATTGAAAAAGGAGGAGATTAAGCCATTGGCACAAACTGCGGCTCTGGGTTTAGAATAAAGGAAAGAAATGAGGGCTATGAAATTGGGACCAACCCCAAACCACTTTAGCGCAAAGAAAAGGAAAGACCATTCGACTCTATCGAATGCTTTCTCGACATCCAAAGCGATTGCAGCCAGGGAATCGTTGAAACGTGAGGATTTGGAAAGGACGTTGAAAAGGAGTCTAGTGTTATCTGTGATATAACGGCCTTTAACGAATCCGGATTGTTCGGGGCCTAGGAGTTCTGGGAGGAAAGGATCTAATCTGATTGCTAAGGACTTGGCATATAATTTATAATCGATGTTGACGAGTGATATTGGTCTATAATTTTTGCAGTGTTGTGGATCTTTACCCTCCTTGGGTATAATACAGATGTGGGCGTCGGAGAATGTGCCAGAGGAAGCACCGCTAGATACAAAGGAATCAATGAGGGCATGCAATTTTGGTAAAAGTAGGGAGGCAAAATGTAAATAGAATTCGACCGTGAATCCATCCAGGCCTGGAGCTTTATATTTTTTGAGAGAGTTGAGGGCATTATGTAATTCGTGAGTAGTTATGGGTAATTCGAGGGTAGATAAATCGACTGGAAAATTAGAAGGAGGTTGAATGCTTGCAAAAAAGGTATCAAGGGAGTGAGTAGAGGGGTGGGTATCAGAAGAGTAGAGTGTGGAATAAAATCGGGAGAACTCTTCTAAAATATCAGAATCTTTATAACGTAAAACATAAGTAGTATCAAAAACAGATTCAATGTTCAATTTGTTTTGTTTAACTTTCAAATAATTTGCAAGAATTTTCCCCGCCTTGTTTTTCCCACCATAAAATTTTGAGCTAGATTTCAACAGGTATAATGAGGCGTCTTCAGTAGCTTGCTTGTTGTATTTCATTTTGGAGCAAACAAGGGCATTCAAGCTGTCTCGGGAATGGGAGGTATAAAAGGAGTGTTCTAGATGCTTGATTTGAAGTAGGAGATCGCTGGTAAGCTTGCGTGCAGCTTTGCGTTTTGTGGCAACGTGTCTGATAATGAAGTCCCTGGCAGCGGCTTTATAGGCATCCCAAATGGTGTGTTTGGGTAGAGAAGGGGTGTCGTTGAGGGTAAAAAATTCAATGGAGAAGTCTGTGAAGGATTCAGTGAATTTAGGGTCGAGGAGAAGGGCGTTGTTGAAGCGCCACCTCTTGGGTCCGATAGGTTTGGGTAGGATATCGATATTAATGAGTACCGGGGCATGGTCAGAGAACATGATGGGGCCAATATCAGCTTGAGTGAGGGATTGCGATAGATGATGGGAAAGGAAGATGTAGTCAATTCGAGATTGTGAGTGATGTACAGGGGAGTAAAAAGTGAATTCTTCAGAGGTTGGGTTGCAAATTCGCCATGCATCGACAAGTTTGTGTTGAGAGATGGCATGTGTGAAAAGTTTGTGCGATTTATTAGGAACAAAAAATGAGGTGGATTTCCTATCTAAAAAGGGATCAAGGGGCAGGTTACAATCACCAGCTAAAATAAAATTGTCATCTATACATTCAGTAATACGAGTGGTAAAGGAACTCCAAAAGCCGGGATTGCCGCCAGTGGGTGCGTAAACATTAAGCAGGGAAAGAGAGGTGCCCTTCGAGGAGAGCTTAACAAACAACCATCTACCTTCAGGGTCAAATTCAGATGACAGAACTGAATGAGGAAAAGATTTGCGAATTAACAGGGAAACACCATTCCTCTTACCATCACCAGGAGCGGAGAACACAGCCCCCACCCAACCTCTTTTAAGTTTGGTAGCTTCAGTGTCAGATAGGTGAGTCTCTTGCAAAAAAGCAAAATCAATATTCAGTTTAGCTAAATGGGAGAGAATTTTTTGCCTCTTAATTGGTGAGTGCAAACCTGTAACGTTCCACGATACAATACGTAATGACATTAAGTAATATTAAAAGAGTGAAGCATGAAAAAAGTAAGAAAACAAGAAGAAGCCTCAAACAAGTGAGTAGTACAGATAAATGGAGAGGGAAGACGGAGATAAAAAGGAGAGCGAGTAAGTGGAAAAAAGAAGAATAAAGAACGTGGTAAGAGGATTACAGCAAAAACTAAGAAGTAAAAACAGGAAAGAAACAGCAGGAAAGGGTAAAACGGTGAAGATGAAATAACAGGAGCAAACCAGAGGGAGATTGAAACGAGAATCAAGGAGAGGCTGAGAGAAAAAAGGATGAAAGGAAAGGAAAGAGTAAAAGACAAATGATGCAAGAATATGAGAAAAGGGAGAAGACATGAAAAAATGCAGAGTTGTACGAAAAAGAGTGACACCAAAATAAATAACAAGGTGAAGTAGGGTACGAGGTCAGGAACAGATACAACATATGAAAACATTTCAAAAATAGGAAGGAAGGAAGGGTAGGTACTTACAAGGGTGAAGGAATAAGGGTACAAAATCTGGAAGGAGGACGAAGGGGATGAAGACGAAGATGAGACGAGGGGGGTAAGGCCAACCAACAGAGGGCAGGAAAACGGGGCAACGAGACGTCCAACCGGATAGACATGACAGGGCGCTAAATAGGGATCTGCAAAAGAAGGAGAACAGCGTGATTAGGTAGGAAAAGACATCAATAATATACTATGACAATAAAACAGACAGATAAGAATGCGTAAAACAGCAACGGAGGTCGACTAGTCAAAAAAGACTGGTCAAAAACAGGGACGGGGATTAACAATCAAATAGAATACAGAAACATGAATAAAAGGCTAGCAGGACACTAGGAGAACCAATTACAACAATCTGAAAAGTCACGGAGGGAATGAGGATGAAGAACTGGAACTGGAGAACTCCATGTTAGCAGGACTGCAGAAATTAAGGAAACTTCGGAGTCTCATTGGATCTTCATAGGTTGTGGTCTTATTGTTGTGGGTAACTTTGAATAAGCAAGGATGAAAGAGACCATATCTGGCTCCAATAGATCGAAGTTCCACTCTCATGTCAAGGAAGGCTTTGCGTTGGTTGGCAGTGGATTTGGCGTAATCCTGGGCGAAGAATAGGGTGGAGCCAGACCAGGTAAGGCGTGGAGAAGCTTTAGCAGCCAGGAGAACCTTCAATAGATCCGTGTATTCAAGAAAATACATTATGACACCCCTGGGCTTTGTAGATGGAGAGGCAGAAGATGAGAGTCGGCCAAGCCTGTGAGCACGCTGGATATTGAGCGTAGTGTCTTCAGGTAGGTGCAGGAGCTTGGGCAGAAAAGACTTGAAGAAAGTTATAGGATCATTCCCCTCACAACCTTCTTTCAGGCCGTAAAGACGAAGGTTATTATGTCTGTTTCTATTTTCAAGGTCCTCCACCTGCTTCTGGAGAGAGGACAACGGCAAATCCATGTGGGGAATCTTGGTGGCAGATTCCTGAAGAGATGACACAGACTTTTCCACGGTGGAGACCCTGACATCCATTTGAGACCAATTGTCAGTTAGCGTTTGCAGCTTGGCATTAGTCTCCTCCATTTAGGGGCGCAAGGCCCTGATCTCCTCAAGAAGCAATTCCATGGAGATGACTGAGGAGGATTTCGTAGGAGAGGGGGGATCCTTTTTTAACCTCTTTGAGTTGGTTTTAGAAACATTTTGTGAAGGAGTATCCATATTAGACATCGTGTCACTGGAGATGGAGGGTGCAGAAGCTTCTAAGTGAGCTAGCTCTGTAAAAAGTTTGGAGTTTTTAATATAGTTGCGCTTAGGGGTCCTGCTGGAACAGCCCGCCATCCAAGCGTGCGTAAAAAGGATTGTAGAAGACGCACGAGTTAGGGCTGAAGGAGTAAAACTAGATAATAAGAACAAACAGCGCCCAAAAATGGAGGAAGTCGTAGAAGGAAGCCAAAAAAGAGTCAATGGAGCGATGTGGCAGAAGAAAAATACCAAAGTAGTCCAAGGAGAAAGGCAACTCCTATTTCAAATCGCAAGGAAATTCCGGGCAGAGAAAACGAAAAACAAAATGGCGGCCGTTCTGAGGAAGGCGAAAAAGACGAAGTAATTGCCATTTGTCATATCAAGAATGCAAAAAAGAGTCGCCTGTGTAGGTCAGAAGATGTCTTCATGGAGGTAGAGTGGGGGAAGATAGAGCGGGAAGCCTCATGTCGCTGGAGTGCAGACGTGAAAAAGTTCACGTATGGAATGAGCGTCGCTTCGAAGCACAAAATGGCGGTCGCGGCAGCTGCAGAGCCGCGACCGGAGCGAAGTCAGGAATTTGCGGGCGTAGAGGCTTCAAGCTGCGGCGGGAGTTACCACATGTGAAGCCTGGCGTTGTCCCACATCATGCGCTGCGTCTCCGGTGCGATGTCGGTGGCGCGAACCGCCAGTCAGCTCCGGTACGGACGGAGCTCTACCGCCGCACCTCCATCCAGATCGGGCGCTTAGTCACGCCCCTCCTGCTTTTTATGTTTAAATCCAAAAAGAGGTGTTATACCTACTAATACAAAGATGTCCACACAGACTTAAAATGGCGCTATGCTCCTCAGTCATCTTCCAAGGTTTCAACAAGTATTTGGCATTTTTGTACATTACACCCCATATAATTTGGTATACATTGAAGACACACTATTTATGTAAATGTTGGCCGGATGATGCAAGATGACTGAGAGTATTAATGGGGTACGGAAAAGGGCAGCATTCTGTCATATTCAAAGGAGGATGGGGTGCATTTATCAGAAAGTTGGGGCGGTAAGAGGATTCCGGCCCTGCGTCACGGTTGCATCACTTTTTTGGCACAAAACCTGACGCAGATTCCATTTTTGGATTTCCAAAGCCACGCAAATCCCAATTTGCTTGGCTTTGCATTGCTTTGTTAAAAAACGTAACGCAAGCTAGCACATATCTTTGCCTTGTGTTACCGTGCATCGGATAGGAGTGACATGGAGGGTGCATTTGCATTTCTGTGCATTCTGCAGCACACATACAAAGGGGAAATAGCCTTAACCCCTTTGACGCTCATGACGAGCTGGGCTCGTCATGAGGTAGCCTCCTCGCACGCTCATGACGAGCCCAGCTCGTCATGAATAATGGGCTTTACAAATTCTCAGTGTGCGAGCGGAATTCCGCCCGCACGCATGCGGTTAAGGGATAGTTTTTGTGTAAGGAAAAAAAGCTGAACAGAAACAAACTTGACCACAATGCAAGCGCCCCTGTGCCATGACAAAGGGTGCCTGCTTTGGCGCTAGCAGCCTCAAGTGTACCATTGTGAGCAGAGAGCAGAACTGCGCTGTCTTTGAAAATATGGCGCTGTTCTGCTCTCTCCCTTCCACGCAATGCAGCTCATAAACTTTGCTTACTCGCTGCGTTGCTCAAAATGTTATTTATTTGCCACTCATTCTTTGCCCTACGTGGCACAAAAAGGGTCTGCTCATTTCTTTTTTTCCCATCTACAACGCATACATTAACTCGTAAAATCACTGAGTTAGTTCATGTAAAGCTGACAGCTGAGCTCCAAAACAAGGAGAGGCAATTACTGTCCTGTGTTTCTATCTCTGCAATCTCCAGGCATACACGAACTCAGAGCTTTTTAGAGTTACTGGATGTGCTGGAGGAGTGAAAAATAAACATACAAACACTTGTGCATTTTGGCGGGGTAGAGGATAAGGTCCCTGATAGCTCATATAAAGTAGTCACATACTGAGGAAAAGGGATACTTGGTGCCGTACAAAGCAGTGTCAGAAGAAGCAAAACGGTAAGCCAGAATACTCAGTTATCAGCAATGGCATCTACTGTGCTAATTTGGTGGTATTATCACAATTGACCACCTCTTAAACTTTCATATTGATGTAAAAACACATGCATTGACCAGCAAATTATTCTCAAATGGCAGAAGCATGTGGTGCCATACCAATGTGATGCCACATTAATGACAGATCTCACACTATGTAAATGTAAAAAAAAACACTAACAATAACAATAACTATGACATGGAGCTGTAAGAGCTTTAATGGTTTCCCTTTTAGGTCTCGCACCTTGCGTTACACTGCGCAGCAGTGTTCGTGCAGCAAGAGTCCTTTTGACCGGGTTTCAGAAATGAACCCTGGAAATGAACACACTTGAGCGTGTGTTTTAACTTTTGCGGCCTGCTATTATCCTTTCCCTGCGTGTTCGTTTTAAAAATAGCACACAATAGGCCTGCTGTGGGCGCATAGCTCAGCCCCTGGCCTATTTGTGTCTATTACGCGCATTTCCTGCAATATGGTTTCAATTATCGTGCCAAGACAGGGGCGCGATAACTGAAAGCATATGACGCACGGGTGCACCACTTGCAGCTTTGTTTTTCCCAAAAGCCCGCGTTACACTTTGAGGATTACAAATAAGGGGGCCCGCCGACCCCTGAAGGCCGGAGAAGATGTAGAGCCCGGAGTGCCCACGTACATCAGGTGAGGCTTTCAACACCCCTCCGTCCGATTTCTCGTTCTTTATTTTTGGTATAATCTCAACATCTGCACTTTACGTTTAACATTAAAAGTTAAACGCGGGTGCTGCGATTATATCAAAAGTAAAGAAATAGATATTTTTTCTATTTCTTTACTTTTGATATAATTGCAGCACCCGCGCTTTACTTTTAATGTTATAAGTAAAGCGATGGTGCCGCCATTATACCAAAGGTAAAAAATTAGACCACAACAGCTATTTCTTACTTTTGGAATAATCACGGCACCCGCGATTATTTCAAAATTCATTATTTTGGGTGGGAAGAAAACAGCCCCTAAAAGAGGATGTCTGTAGTCACTTGCAATGTTTTACGTAGCATTAATGTGTTATACTAAAGCGCTTTTGGAACAGTCTTCATCTAGGTTTCTAAGATTAATTAATTAAGTTCACCTAATAGTAAACGTTTTTCAGAATGAGCTTAAGCAAAAACTATTTTGGCGTGCCTGGCTAGATACATTCATGCTAGTGCCGGTTCCTACATACATCTCTTCCCTTTTCAACGGAAGTAACGCATCCATCCACCAATAATTCCTTTTTCCTTCCAAAACACAAATCTTCTTACTAACTATTGTGCCACCAGAAATGGCAATACAGCTCATGTGATGCACACTACCATCATCCAGTTTCACCGTTTTTCTCATGACTCTAGTAACAATCCTCGGCTCAGAAAACTTAGACTGTAACTTTCCAGATTTCTTTCTACTTTTTACTCTTTGTCCAACTTTTAGACATACTTTTTTGGTACCATGTTTGGCATCAAAATAAAGTTTATTTTTGCACTGAGAATTAATTATGGATTCCTTAACTTGTTCACAATCCCAGTCGTACTTTCTACTTCTACCTAACCATCCGGGATTAATTTTGCAATGAGGAAACCTTCCACGCATTAGTCCAAAAGGACTCTCTCCAACAGTATAATGGACAGTAACTCTATATGACCAAATTAGCTTGTTAATTTCATCATCCCAATACTTATTACCTTTTTTTGCTAACTGTAACACATCTTTTAGAACTCTGTTGTTTCTCTCAACAACAGAATTACCCCAGGGATCATACAAAGCAGTATATTTCTGTTCAATACCAGTATTCTCCATGACTTTTTTAATCAAATCTGATTTATATTGAACTCCATTGTCCGTCAATATGGAAACTGGGAAACCCTCTCTTAAATAACACTTCTCTAAAAATGTCATTACACTTTCAGTATCTACTTTAGTAACAACATCAACCTCAAGCCGCCTTGAAAACAGCTCCACTAGTACTAAAATATACTTAGTGACTCCATCCTGCCAAATTACAGGTCCCATAATATCTAAAGTGACTCTTCGCATGGTAAATTTGGACAATTAAGTGATGACATGGGAGAGTTAAGTGTATTTTGTGCTTCATCTGAATTTTCACAACTAACACACACACGTAAATACCTTTCTATGTCTAAATCAATTCTTGGCCACCAATACAATGCCTTAATACTTCTCTTAGTACGAGAAACCCCAGGATGTCCCTCATGGCCTATCAATACAATATTAGTTTGTATGACTTTGAGCGGAACAATTAAAAATCATCATCTAAACTTAATTTGTCACGAACCTCCCAGAACGCTCTTAACTCAGCATTGAGTTTGCACTCGTTGGACCATCCATTTGTGATCCTATTTTTGACTGTTAACAAAATTTCATCTTGCTTATATTCTTCCCAATCACTCTTTCATAGCCCAGTGGTATCACTAAACACTCCAGCAACACAAAAATCACACCGGGAATCTGGGTCAATTTCCTTCAAATCGGCAATAACATTTTTAGCTCCAGGGACACAGGCACCTTATACATGAAGTCTTGAAGTCTCATGGTCATTCTAGCAATTCTTGCCAATGCCCTCGAAAGACCCTCAGTAGTGAGTAGTTTCGTCAATGGTTTATGGTCAGAGCGCAAAATAAAAAAATGTCCCCATACACATTTCCTAAAATGCTCCATGTCCCACAAGCACACCAATGCTTCTCGTTCTATCACTGAATATGTCTCTTCTGTTGGACAAAGAGAACGTGACACAAGAGCTATTACAACTTCTTTGCCCTGTTCAGAAATTTGAGACAAAACACCACCCAAACCAGATCCACTGGCATCAGTAGTTACAATTGTATTTACTTGTGGATCAAAACCTTGTAATGTGCGTGCATAGGCAATGGCTTCCTTGATGCTGTTGAATGACCTCTGACAGGCATCACTCCACGCAAATACAGCTTTGTTTTCATTAGCAAACTCATCTCATATGTTTTTTGTGAGAAATTGTTGACAAACTTCGAATAAAATTCTGCCAAACCAAGAAAAGATCTAAGTTTGTCCTTTGATTTGGGAGAAGGGGCTTTGAGTATAGCCTCCACCAAATTGCTCTTAGTCTTAATGCCAGTTTCATAAATTTCGTGACCCAATAAGTAACCGATTTTTCAGCAAATTTGCATTTGCTGCCTTCAGCGATTAACCATTTGTCTTTGAGGATGGACAACACCTCTCTCAGAATGGCATCATGCTGTACTCTATCCTTCCCCATTATTAGAATGCCATCCTGAAAAAATACAACCTCATGAATGTGACTGAATAAGTTTGACATCAGCCTCTGAATTACAGCAACGGCTGATGCCAAACCAAAAGGCATTCGCTTAAACTGTAACAACCAAATGGTGTGCGGAATGGTAAACTGTCTGCCTCCTTTGTCTAACACCACCTGGTGATACGCGGCTGAGAGGTCCAACGTGGAAAACCATTTAGCATTGCGTGTCATAGATAACATTTCATCAAATCTGGGAAGAGGAAACTGCTCTACCAATATATTATTATTAAAATACCTTAAGTCCACACACAGACGGGCCTTCCCATTGGATTTTCGGTCAACGACCAATGGAGAAACCCATTCTGCAGCCTATACAGGTTCAATAGCATTATTGGTTACCATTTTCTCTAGCTCCCCTTTAACCTCTTCCCTAATGATGAAAGGAATATTTCTAGCTTTATGTATTTTCGGAATAGCTCCCTCCTTTAAACGAATTTTATGAGTGAAACCCTTGAGTTTACCCATGCCATTCGCAAAGACTTCCGGAAACTCTTGTAGAACCCATTTCTTAGTGTCCTCACCCTCCCACAACACTAAAACTTGGTCCTTACTGTTCGGATTCAGAATATTATTTAATAGCTTTTGGTCTTTCCTCCCCAATACTGACGGTCTATCCTTAGCCATGTATAATTTCCCAACAGATTGTCTCTCCTTAAAACGGAAAATTAAGGTTCTAAAACCAAACATGTCAATTCTTTCTCCTGTGAGACAATTTTATGACATCTTTATGACATCTTGGGAGACAACCGTAAAAGGAGAACCTGAATCCGCAGCTACAGTCTCGCATTACTGAATGTTTGAGATATTGGTGTTGCATTATTATTAGCAATGCCAATAGCTCAAACTTTAATAATACGAGACCTTTTGCATTGTAAATGCTTGTTTCATTTACCATCCAAAAGTCACTGAACACTACAGAAAAGGTTCAACACCTTAATCTAGACCAGTAGCTGAGGACCACTTGTAAATAGCCCAATCCCTATTAAGGAATCCAACCATGCAACCGATCATCTCAGTGTGTTTGTTTCCAGGATGTGTGGAGCAGGATCATGTCTCCTTTGCATATGGATAGTCAGTGGCGTAGCAAGGTCAGGCAGTACCCGGTGCGGTAAATTTCTTATCACCCCCCGGCTTGACAAAATGGCGAAAATATGTGTTTAAAACTAGGCCTGGGCAGTAAATTCCATTCCGCTCGCGGAATTTGGGTAATTTTGCGTTCTGTAGAGCATGCGGAATTGCCATAAATTCTGCAATCCGTGGCTTTGCAGAATTTTTTGCTTGTTCACGCTTTCAAAATGGGTGTTCGAAAGATATTTCTCCCGGAGCACGCAAACACCGTTCGCGAACAGGCAAAAAGCATTGCAAATGGGCGGAACAAGCGAATCCGCATGTTTGCAAAACTCTCTGCATGCTCGCAGAGATTTTTTACTGTTTTGCTGAGCTTTTCGTAGCACGCCTACGCAAATTCCACCCACCCCTATTTAAAGCACATACTTTTGCCATTTCAACACTCCCCCTCAGTGATAGCACCCGGGTGGCCCACACCCACCGCACCCCCTTCCCATGCCACTGAGGATAGTCCCTGCTGGGTGACACATACTGGCCAAAAATAGCAAACATGAGTGGAGCTGAGAAGGTGATGGAAGCATTCCATCAATCACATTTATGTTTTACTGTGATGCCCTGAATACAACCAGTGTGCCTTATATGGGTCCTCTGCACTGCACCATAGGACTCAAGGTGCACCTTACTCATGAGACCCAACAATGCAGAAACCCGTCAAAGGGCGATTGTCTTCCAGTTCAGAGGAAACATAGCTTGGCAGTTCAGGCTGCACTCTTCCTAATGAAGCGGAACCAAGTCTGATTTTCAATAAGCTGGTCGATGTTTAAAGAGACATGGTGGCTAAAAAGATAAAGGCTTGGTTGGAGCATGAGCGATTAGCAGACTGGACTTTTGCAAGCACTATGTTGATCATCTTTGTTTCACTGCTGCCCAAGTTCTTCCAATGGTAAAGACTCATTTATTTCATCGCTGGCCAAGTTCTGCCAATGGTAAAGATCCATTAGCAAAGAGCATTGGTGGTTGCTAGAGCCAACTAAGATGTTGATGTCATTTGATGGTCGCCATGTTTTGCAGTTGCGACCCCTGACTTCCTCCTGTCATCCCCTGGCCTCAGAGTTTACAAAATATTGTAAAAGAATAGGGGGGCCTCCGCATTCCTTACTGTCTGCCTGTTTTCCATTATAATTATAGTGAATACTCAGGTTCCCTGTATGATTTTTTATATCGCCCTTTTATACATTTTGGGGTTGTGTTGGGAGGGAATCTTGTTTTAGTTCATTTGTTAAAATCTGTGTAAATGTAAGAGAACTTCCAGTCCATAGCAGTGTGGTAATTACATGCTGTTTGTGCAGCATTTTTGGGAAGGTCACTCTCTACTGGCTAATGTGTATGCCCTATTGGTCAGCGGTCTAGCACTCATCTTGGCTGCTCTATTTACCCAGATGATAGAGCAGACTTCCAGCGGGCACACCAGTGGGCTCGCCTAAAGCAAGCCTGTCTCCTCCCGCCTGTCTCCAGGAGCCAGGACTCCTGACTCTCAGGTAGCAGTTCACTCAGGTCAGAATATGATATGCTACTCTGCTTATTCTCTACTTCCAATTGGGAATAATTTCATAAAATCTGGCAGTTCTGAGCATTCTTGTGATATATTCTCTTCACAGGCCTTTCTCATGCCTGCCTTTAACTACCAACTGTCTTTGGCGTTCCGCTTCCGCAACACTACCCTTGTGTGGATTGAATTTAGAGCACTCAAGCCACTTCCCTTTCTTGTCATGCTTGGCGCCCTGGCTTGAGGTCCTGGAATCACTGTCTCAGCCTTCTCTCATAGGTATTTACTGCAAAATTAGATCACTTTCAAGCACGCCACAGAAGTATGGGACTTATTAACATAATTTTCCCTGGTTTTATGTTTCTTTACTGAAACAAAGTTAAGTGCTACCACACTACCCTGTATCCTCTTAAACCTCCCTGACAACTAACAACTGGTCATCTAGACAAGGAAGATAAACCTGGTGATGGAGAAACCATTGCGCTTTGAACCGTGCTAAAGAGCAGATCATCGAGGCATTCATTGAGGATTGGGTGGAAATGTGTATTTTCAAATTTGAATTATGAACAGGTCCTCTCTAGAAGTGCACTTTAGTCTATCTCCCTTCCGGGTTTAAAAATGATTTCAGACACTTGTTGACTAAATGTATAGGTCCTCATGTACTTTCTTCTAATAATGTCATCCTGTTAGGAAATTTCAATTTTCATTGGTAGGAAGCAATAAAACTGGAAGTTGCTGCCCTATTTTGTATCACCAGGCCCACAAATATTGCTGGTCATACTCTAGACCTGCTTTTCATGAACTATCCTTTACTGGTTATTAAGGATCGTCTTCCCCTTACCTGGAAATACCATTATTTAATTACATTTTGGATTGCCATGACAGACATACCAAAGCAGGTGGTGATTGCAGAAAAACAATCTTACAGAGTTTGGACTAATATCACACCAGAAAATGTTTCCAGGACTATGTCCTGGGACATTGGGACCCACGCATCTAAATTCACTGTGGCATTAGACAACTATCACCTGGCATTAGTGGTGATATTTGATAAACTTGCAGCCTCTAAAATGTCCAAATAGACTTCATCTAGGCCCCATGCACCCTGGCTTACCAATGACTTACACCTGCTGACTGCAGGGTGTAGGAAATTGGAAAGACGTTGGGAAGGTTCAAAGGCTTTGAAGGATAGAGTAGCTTTTGAATCTGCCCTCACAGAATATCATGCTCTCATCGGAAAAACCAGGTGGAGTTGTATCTGCAATCATAAAATAATGCAGGGGACACTTCTAAAGAGTTGTATAAAAGGCTCAATGAGTTTATTCACCCTCACGCATGTGGTTCTGATATACGGGCCTCTCAACAACTCTGCAATTCATTTGCAGATATTATTTGAGGAACACTCTTCCCAATTGAAAGTTAAACTTGTAAGATATTACAAGGCAGCTCCAATGATAACCTATGGAGGAAATAGCCCTTGCAATAGTGAAAATCGAAATTGACAGTATTTCCCTATCAGGAGATGTTAAACACACCAGTACGTGTCCTAACTTTCACATACACTGCTCCCTGCCCATTGGGGTACCATGGCTCTATCCCAGGTGTGCCTTACAAATAGTAAAAGGGAAGGGTTGGGCCAGGCAAGTGGTTGCACTTGCCAGATTGGCATGGCAGTTTAAATCTGCACTCACAGGCAGTGCATTGGCAGGTCAGCGACATGTTTACAGGGCTCCTCATGGGTGGCACAATCAGTGCTGCAGGTCCACTGGTAACATGTTCTTTGCAGGCACTGATAACACACAGTGAGCTTTACTAGGGACTTGCCAGTAAATCAAATATGCCACACATGGGTAACCAATCATAATCACAATTTACCTAGGGAGCACTTGCACTTTAGCGCTGATCAACAGTGGTAATGCACCCAGAGTACACAAACCAGCAAAAACGTAGTCCAGCATACAGTCAAAAATATTGGAGGTAGAGGCAAAAAGACGCGAAACTATGCCAAGGATGCAAGGTCTAACATAAACATAGATACTTCATATTAACTTGAAAAAACATAAAAACTAAATATATAGTTTTAAAGCATAAATACATCTTTAAAATAAGTTACTAAAACTAATACATATCAAAGACAAAAACATATGAAAAATTATTTAAAAAACACAAGTTGAAAATAAAATAAATTATTTTTAAATAAAATACACACAAAATAACTATGAAACATGGTGAAACAATTAAAAAATAGTAACCAATCTGGAATCAAAAAAAATTAAAAAAAGAAACCATTCAAATTCTGTACTGTAAATACAATTGTACAAACATTGGGAAATATGCATTTATTATGTGGAGAAGAAAGTTAGACGTTGCGGAAAATCCACACATTACGGTGTCATTTGTACTATTCTAACTTCAGTCTAACAACCATTCGGGAAAGTGCTTACATCTGGGGGGCAGATTCAGCATTCTAACTTCACTCTTAAAAACAGCGTGGGATGTGTCCAAATTGGGAGGGGGAGTCATATCTATTAAACTAAATTCAATACTACAAAGACTAGGAAAGTGCATACATTGGAGGGGATTAGATTTACTCTCTGAACTTTGGCTTCTCAAACATTGGATAAAGTACCTACTTTTCAAGGGGATCAAATGTACTATTCTACCTCCAATCTAACAGACATTGGGGAAACTGCATACATTTTTTTGGGGGGTAGATTGACTATTCTAACTCCAATCTAACAAACTTTGCATTATGTCTATGTTTGGGAGGTAGATTTACCATTCTAACTTTACTCTACCAAAGTCTGTGGAGGAGATGTAGCCTAGCAGCTAAGGCTTACATCTTTGTAACCTGGTGACTGATGTTCTATTCCTGGCCTCGGAGCTAGACCCAGAATCATGTGCTTTTGGTAAATCACTTACTCTCCCTGTGCTTAAATGTGTGTAAACTGTATTTGTGTAATTCTCAATAGATACTTCATATTACACTAACTATAATTGTCTCCTAACCCCTCATGTAATGTACAGTGATTCACAGCTATGCTTTTGCTATATAAAATATCAATATATACTGCAGAAAGTGCATACATTGGGAGGTCATATGTAAAACCTGAATTCCAATCTAACAAACATTGGGGAAAGTGCATTTATTGACGGGATGAATTAGATGTACTATTTTAACTCCAATCTAACAATAATTGAGGAACAGACATAAACATGGTAGTCAAAATCACTATACCCTAATAATATACGTTCTCCTTAAAAATTATTTTTAAAAAATGTTTTGAACTATATTACATTAAATTAAGGTAGGTTTGTTGGCGTGCAAAAAGGTATTGTCTTCTGATCCTAGACATGTGTTAATCATTAGAAAAAATTGTGCTATCTGCATGTGGAAGCGTCCCTTATATGCACTGCCAGGTTCGGAATGAAAATCAAAATTCAACCTTGAATCAGTTTTCTGAATTACAAATTTACTCAATTTATTACTTCACTGTATTTTTTCTTCTTCAATATGTTTTTTCAAAATCGATTCTCCAACATTGTTGAAAATTCTCATAAATTCCTTATGGACGCTTCATATGTATCCATAGTGTGCTCAGTTTGTTTATAAATATGTCCCCAATGCATTTAAGGGATGCCTCTGCCCTTCATCAGGGGATACATTCCTGAAAATAACTAATAAATGTATCTAGATAGACATCTACATGACCTCAATGACCTTTTGCACAGCATGACAACATAAATTAGAGACACCACAACATTTTTATTAAAGATCAAGGACCTGGAAATCGATTAAAAAAAAAGATATTTTTATGCACTGTTGATGTGAAGTCTCTGTAAACATCTATTCCACTTGATTTAGGTATGGAAGCAGTGGAATATGTTCTACTCAAGTCCAACATGAAAGAAGATCCAAAGATAGTCCTATTGGAGATTCTCCAGTTTACACTCTATCACAGCTACTTTACTTGTAATCAAAAGTTCTTCTTACAACTCACAGAAACATCCATGGGAAATTGCGCAGCACCCAGCTACGCAAATCTATTCATGCATACATTGGAATTGGACACCATCCTGCCAAATGACGCATGGAAGGACAAACTGGTCAAGTTTTTTAGATATATAGACAACATCTTCGTCATTTGGCAGGGATCAAGAGATGACTGTTCTAACCCTGACACAAACAAACACAGCTGTAAAGATTTTGGCAAAATGCTTTGTCTTTTCATAGCATAGATTCAGGCAGATTTTCTGGCTCATGTATTCTGTGGGAGACTTAGGATAAGTGTTAAAGTTATTCATTGTTGGTAGTCATCATCAATATCATTAATCTCATGATTAACATGATCACCCAGTGAATTTAGTACTTATGTAACTATTATTATTCTATTTGCAGTATTTCTTGTAGATATGCTCATAAAAAACATAAATATGAATTTGCCCTTGTCCCTCCTAAGTTTTAACAAGGGGTTGCAATAGCTAGGGACAATGATAATATATGTTTAAATTGCTCCAGATAGCACATCCACTAAATCAATCAATCAATCAATCATTTGTAAAGCGCACTACAAAACCGCGAGGGTCTCAAGGCACGGGGGGGCACTACTGATCAAACAGCCAGGTCTTGAGTATCCTCCTGAAGGTGATCAGGTCTTGGGTCTGTCCTAGGCTCAGTGGGAAGGTGTTCCATGTCTTGGTGGCGAGGTGGGAGAACGATTGTTCTTTGGGTGCGCGGGACATTGGCGAGTGAGAGGTCGGCGGAGATTAGCTGGCGGTTGGGGATGTAGAAGGAGAGCCGTCTATTGAGGTAGGCTGGGCCGGTCTTGTGGAGTGCCTTTTGTGTGGAGCTTGAAAGATATCCTCTTATTGACGGGAAACCAGTGCAAGTTTCTCAGGTGGGGGTGATGAAGCCATGGCATGCTAGGTCGAGGATCAGTCGTGCCGAGGCATTTTGGATGCGTTGAAGTCGTTTGATGAGCTTGGTCGGGGCTCCCACGCTGAGGGTGTTTCCATAGTCGAGTCTGCTGCTGATGAAGGCCTGGGTGACTGGCTTTATTGTATCTGTTGGGATCCATCTGTAGATCTTGCAGAGCATGCGGAGGGTGTTGAAGCAGGAGGAGGAGACGGCGTTGTCTTACTTGGTCATTGAGAGCGTTGAGTCGAGGATGATTCCCAGGTTGCATGTGTGGTCGGTGGGTGTCGGGCTGGCTGGGTGTGAGTGGGTGTGACTGGGTGTGAGTGTTTGATTGGTTCTGATGCTCCGTCCATCACCACCCCCTTTTGTACCACTTTGGCCGCCATAAGTTTGGCAGGGTTTGCTCAGACGGGAGTCCCTGGCTCACTTTGCCACTGGATTCAAGCAAGCCGGGCTGAAGACGGCTGGAATGCCAGAAACCGGTTCTCGGAAGCTTGTTTCCGGTCCAGGGAAGGCATGGCTTGGCAGTTCGGGCTGGACTGTTCCCATGAGGCACAGGGTCAGACTGATTTGCATATAGGCATGTCTGAACTGGGGTGGCAGAGTGGGCTAAAGAACGGTGATGGATCGAGCCCAGATCTTTTGACTCGGTGTGAGTGTTTGATTGGTTCTGATGCTCCGTCCATCACCACCTCCTTTTGTACCGCTTTTGCCGCCATAAGTGTGGTAGGGTATGCTCAGACGTGAGTCCCTTGCTCACTTTGCCACTGGATTCAAGCAAGCCGGGCTGAAGACGGCTGGAATGGCAGAAACCGGTCCTCGGAAGCTTGTTTCCGGTCCAGGGAAGGCATGGCTTGGCAGTTCGGGCAGGACTGTTCCCATGAGGCACAGGGTCAGACTGATTTGCATATAGCCATGTCTGAACTGGGGTGGCAGAGTGGGCTAAAGAACGGTGATGGATCAAGCCCAGATCTTTTGACTGGGTGTGAGTGTTTGATTGGTTCTAATGCTCCGTCCATCACCACCCCCTTTTGTACCGCTTTGGCCGCCATAAGTGTGTCAGGGTATGCTCAGACGTGGTCCCTTGCTCACTTTGCCACTGGATTCAAGCAAGCCGGGCTGAAGACGGCTGGAATGCCAGAAACCGGTCCTCGGAAGCTTGTTTCCGGTCCAGGGAAGGCATGGCTTGGCAGTTCGGGCTGGACTGTTCCATGAGGCACAGGGTCAGACTGATTTGCATATAGCCATGTCTGAACTGGGGTGGCAGAGTGGGCTAAAGAACGGTGATGGATCAAACCCAGATCTTTTGACTGGGTGTGAGTGTTTGATTGGTTCTGATGCTCCGTCCATCACCACTCCCTTTTGTACCGCTTTGGCCGCCATAAGTGTGGCAGGGTATGCTCAGACGTGAGTCCCTTGCTCACTTTGCCACTGGATTCAAGCAATCCGGGCTGAAGACGGCTGGAATGTCAGAAACCGATCCTCGGAAGCTTGTTTCCGGTCCAGGGAAGGCATGGCTTGGCAGTTCGGGCTGGGCTGTTCCCATGAGGCACAGGGTCAGACTGATTTGCATATAGCCATGTCTGAACTGGGGTGGCAGAGTGGGCTAAAGAACGGTGATGGGTCAAACCCAGATCTTTTGACTGGGTGTGAGTGTTTGATTGGTTCTGATGCTCCGTCCATCACCACCCCCTTTTGTACTGCTTTGGCCGCAATAAGTGTGGCAGGGTATGCTCCAACGCGAGTCCCTTGCTCACTTTGCCACTGGATTCAAGCAAGCCGGGCTGAAGACGGCTGGAATGCCAGAACCCGGTCCTCAGAAGCTTGTTTCCGGTCCAGGGAAGACATGGCTTGGCAGTTCGGGCTGGACTGTTCCCATGAGGCACAGGGTCAGACTGATTTGTATATATAGCCATGTCTGAACTGGGGTGGCAGAGTGGGCTAAGGAATGGTGATGGATCAAACCCAGATATTTTGACTGGGTGTGAGTGTTTGATTGGTTCTGATGCTCCGTCCATCACCACCCCCTTTTGTACCACTTTGGCCGCCATAAGTTTGGCAGGGTTTGCTCAGGCGTGAGTCCCTTGCTCACTTTGCCACTGGATTCAAGCAAGCCGGGCTGAAGACGGCTGGAATGCCAGAAACCGGTTCTCTGAAGCTTGTTTCCGGTCCAGGGAAGGCATGGCTTGGCAGTTCGGGCTGGACTGTTCCCATGAGGCACAGGGTCAGACTGATTTGCATATAGCCATGTCTGAACTGGGGTGGCAGAGTGGGCTAAGGAATGGTGATGGATCAAACCCAGATCTTTTGACTGGGCGTGAGTGTTTGATTGGTTCTGATGCTCCATCCATCACCACCCCCTTTTGTACCGCTTTGGCCGCCATAAGTGTGGCAGGGTATGCTCAGACGTGAGTCCCTTGCTCACTTTGCCACTGGATTGAAGCAAGCCGGGCTGAAGACGGCTGGAATGCCAGAAACCGGTCCTCGGAAGCTTGTTTCCGGTCCAGGGTAGGCATGGCTTGGCAGTTCTGGCTGGACTGTTCCCATGAGGCACAGGGTCAGACTGATTTGCATATAGCCATGTCTGAACTGGGGTGGCAGAGTTGGCTAAAGAACGGTGATGGATCAAACCCAGATCTTTTGACTGGGTGTGAGTGTTTGATTGGTTCTGATGCTCCGTCCATCACCACCCCCCTTTTGTACCGCTTTAGCTGCCATAAGTGTGGCAGGGTATGCTCAGACATGAGTCCCTTGCTCACTTTGCCACTGGATTAAAGCAAGCCAGGCTGAAGACGGCTGGAATGCCAGAAACCGGTCCTCAGAAGCTTGTTTCTGGTCCAGGGAAGGCATGGCTTGGCAGTTCGGGCTGGACTGTTCCCATGAGGCACAGGGTGAGACTGATTTGCATATAGCCATGTCTGAACTGGGGTGGCAGAGTGGGCTAAAGAACAGTGATGGATCAAACCCAGATCTTTGGACTGGGTGTGAGTGTTTGATTGGTTCTGATGCTCCGTCCATCACCACCCCCTTTTGTACCGCTTTGGCCGCCATAAGTGTGGCAGGGTATGCTCAGACGTGAGTCCCTTGCTCACTTTGCCTCTGGATTCAAGCAAGCCGGGCTGAAGAGGGCTGGAATGCCAGAAACCGGTCCTCGGAAGCTTTTTCCCGGTCCAGGGAAGGCATGGCTTGGCAGTTCGGACTGGACTGTTCCCATGAGGCACAGGGTCAGACTGATTTGCATATAGCCATGTCTGAACTGGGGTGGCAGAGTGGGCTAAAGAACGGTGATGGATCAAACCCAGATCTTTTGCCTGGGTGTGAGTGTTTGATTGGTTCTGATGTTCCATCCATCACCACCCCCTTTTGTACCACAGAGGGCAGAAGGGCACAAAAAACGAGTGGAACAGAGGGCAAAAGGGCACAAAAAACGAGTAGAACAAAAGGTAAAAGGGGCACAAAAACAAGGGAAAAACGAGTGGCACAGAGGGCAGAAGGGCACAGAAAAACGAGTGGAACAGAGGGCATAAGTGCACAAAAAACGAGTGGAGCAGAAGGCAAAAGGGGCACAAAACTTTGAGAAAAACGAGTGGCACAGAGGGCAGAAGGGCACAAACAAACAAATGGAACAGAGGGCAGAAGGGCACAAAAAGCAAGTGGAACAGAAGGCAAAAGGGGCACAAAAAGGAGGGAAAAAACGAGTGGCACAGAAGGCAAAAGGGCACAGAAATACCGGAAAAACAAGTGGCACAGAGGTAAAATACAGAACACAGAAATACAGGGGCAGCTAAGAACAGAAGGCAGAACAGGCAGAGAGGCACGGGGGCAGTGAGGGGAACATGGGAAAACCAGGCAGAGACACAGGGACATCTAGGGGTACAGATGGAAAGACCAGGCAGAGAGAGTACGGGGACAGCGAGGTAAACAGAGGGAAGAAAAAGGGGCACCACCCATGTACAGCTAGCGGGGGAAGACAGACAACAGCAGTCACAGACACAACAATGAAAATACAGGCAATACAATAAAAGCAATAAAGCGGAGGATGAACAAACCTACCTACAGCCTACCACTGTCGACCAGGGATGAGGCACAGGTGGTAGCCTGCGGGTGGTGGATGGCCTCAAACTCCCTCAGCAGTGGCAGCTGGGGCAGGTAGACACAGGCGGTGCTGTATGGAGGGGGAGCGACCTACCTGGTGGGGTCAAAGGTCGCTCCTAATTGTTAGCATGAAAATGGTGGATGCAATTGCCTAAATGAGTCTAAACCATTGATAATTACACTGGGTACACTGTACTAAATTAACTTTATCATTATTGACAAATATGAACTATTTACAATATCTGTTGTGGTCCTACCCCATTTGAGCTGTAGCCTGCCCTGCTAAGTCATGTCCTCTCTGAACATAAGCAAGGATGAAGGTTTATTTATTTATAATAGAATTTAATTTAATACAAAGAAATGTCCAATGGTTAGAATTCATGTACATACATACATCAATCTATACAACTGTATGCCTGAATGAATTGCCGATATAAAGAGGACTTTCTGCAGATACATTTTCTGACTTACTACAAGAATCAATTATAATCCTTTGTACACTCAACTCTGATGGCCTCCTTTCTCAAGCTATTTACGTATGAAAATTTGACCTACACATACAAATAGCACAATACTCAGGCATAATTGGAACTAATGCAAACTAAAAGTGTTCGATTTTAATTTATGTTTCTGTGTGAGTAAATCTACTCCCATGGAGTGGGCATTGGAGGGAGGGGATGTCATTGAAGTTTGGGATCACCCACAAAAATGTGTGCTTGTATTCATCCACTCTGCCCCTTCCTGCCATGGAAATTGTCAGTGATCTTAATATTGAAATGGTCAGGAGTAAGGAGCCATATGTATGAAGCTGTTTTCAGATTGCAAACACTGCGAATCGCAAAAAAAGGTGTTTGCGATCGCAAAACATTGTTACCCTATGTATGAGAGCCATAGCTATTGCAAAATTGCTAATCGCAAAATTAGCGATTAGCATTTTTGCGAGAAAAAGAATCTGCAAATATTTTGTGGATTCACAATCTCAGCCACGCTAATAGCAAAAATTGCTCAAATAAAATCCCAAATTGTAAATTTGCAAAATGAAATGCTTCAAAAAATTGCAAATTGCAATTTCCTGAAATTCGCAAATTTGCTAATTGCAATTACCACCAAGTCAGAGCAGGTGGTAACCAGGTGCAACCTATTTAAAGAGGCCCACAATGCCAAAGGCCTTTTCCACAACGGCTGGGCTGAATGTGATAGCCAGGAGGCTGTGAATCAGAGCTGCTGTACAGAGAAGGAGACTCCAGGAAAGGATCTTCAGACCGCGCATCACCCTGTTCCAGAGGACTGTGGAGGAGATCCATGTAAACTACAGGCTGGATAAAGAGAGCATCGTGGACTTAATAGGGGAGCTCAAACCCATAATTGAACACCCCACACGCAGGACACACACCATCCCCACCCATGTACATGTCTTGTGCTCAGTACACCTACTGGCATCAGGGAGTTTCCAGGGGGTAATAGCCACTGCAGGAGGTGTCTCTCAGAGTGCGCTGTTGCGCTTCTTCCACACGTTCCTTGATGCAATGGTACAGAGGCTGCATCACCACATCCAATTCCCCAGCACACAACAGGCACTAGACCAAACAAAGCAGGAGTTCTATCAGATTGCACAATTCCCCCACGTCATTGGCTGCATAGATGGGACCCATGTCGCTATATCCCCCATCTCAGAATGAGTATGTGTTCAGGAATCACAAGTCCTACCATTCCCTGAACATACAGGTCATGTGCAAAGCCAAACATATTATTACTGACATTGTAGCAAAATACCCAGGCACCACCCAACGACTCGTTCATCTTTCACCACAGTGGGATTCACCGACGACTCACAAATGGTGAATTTGCTGATGGCTACTTACTAGGTAAACACATTGGTAACAAGGACACACCAGTGAAGTGCAGCAGCGGAAGGAGAGTGTTTAACCTGATTCTTCTCACCCTAGAGGTGACAGTGCGTATGTTGTCCGTGACTACATACTGCCCCCGCACCTGAATCCTGCCACCGCTGTGGAGCGGAGGTACAACAGTGCCCACACAGCCACCCGCTGTACCATTGAGAGGACCTTTGGGATACTCAAGAGCCGTTTTCGCTGTCTACACAAGAGTGGAGGGGCACTACAGTACAGGCCGAGACTTGTTGCAAGATCGTGGTTGAATGTCCCGCACATGTTGAACACACAGTGCAAACAAATCATGTTTAACATGGGTCAGTGTGCAATGAATTAACTCACCCATTGCCATGTGTTAGTCAGGGCATCTCACCATCGGTGTTGCCGGCTTGTAGACCCTCGCTCGGAGTGCACAGTGCCCTCTCCTATAGCATCACCAGCCCTACCCTGACGCACACACTATGGTGCCTGTCCAGTGGGAGGGGTTGAGTGACGGTGCTGTGGCTCGATTGCCCATCCTCCTTTAGTGAGCTGAGGGCTCCTGTGCCAGCAGTGGCTGCTGTCCGCAGCTGGTCCACCAGACATGTGACCTGTACTAGTCCCATGGCCACGTCCTTGCTGCAGTGTGCTAACTCATGCTGCATGCTGATGCAGCGATGTGACATCACTGAGGTGGCAGAGGCAAGCTTGTTAACAGCCCTTGTATGTAAGTCCATGCGCTGTCTCTCCCTGCGCTTGGCTGCACGGTCCTCTCGCATCTCAGCGCACAGTGCCTCCATGGCACTCATCAGGCCCATGAAGCCCACCCTCATTTGCGCTGTATTGATGTTCTTGTCTTTGCCTGCAGGCGCTGTACCTCCAGCATGTGGCCCTCAAGCCCTCTGAAGACCGTGTCCTCTCCAGCGGCAGCTGCGCTTTTAGACACACGTGCCCTGCGCCTGGTTGTAATAGCTTTAATGGGATGTGCAGGGGACTGTGCTCTTTGTTTTGGGTCAGACGGGCCCTGCACTTGCTCCCCATCCTCATCTGTGTTGAGTGTTTCTGACTCCAGTGGTGGCAATGGTGCTACTGGGATGTGCCGTGGACGTTTCTCTGGGATCACTGGGCTGCCTTCCTCATCCTCCTCTTGCCCTGACACTTCCGCCCTGTGGGAACCGTCCTCCCCTTCTTCCATCGGTCCCTGTGTTTCTGGGTGTGCTGTGGACATAAATGCACACATTAATTTGGTGTCCTACCTTGCTTTTGTCATGCAATATATTACACAGTTTGGAGTTACTTGTGTCCTAACTCTCTGTATTTTCCCATTCCTGATAAACACATAATGATTGATCCTTGCTGGTTGTCACTGCTCCACTGTTTGGTGCATGTGACTACATCTCCCATAATGCATTGCTGTGTGTGTGCTTGTGTGCATGCACTGGACTTGCATTTCTGTTGGGTGACTGGGTATCTCCTGGGTGTGTGGGTGAAGAAGGAAGGTATCAGTGGTGTGATGGCATGCTTCTTAACTTGTCTGGGATCTGAGAGTTCGGAGCTGTCAAGGTCTGCCATGCCACTCACACTCTCCGGCAGCAGGGTCCCCTCAACCAATTCCTCCAGTGGCGTGGAATCAGTGGCAGTGGACGTCCTACCACTGTTCTTTCTTGCCTCCTCCAGCCTGGCAGAAACCTTATTTTTAGACCACTGGAGCATGTCGTATCAGCGTTTTCGCAGGTCTTCTACGCTGCAGTGGGTGACACCAATTGAGTTGACCTTTTCCTGGATGTCAGCCCAGATTCTGCGTTTGCGGGTCTCTGGCACACGCAGGGATTTTTTCCCAAATAGCAGCTCATGGTTCCCACCATCTCCTGGATGAGCACCTCCTGCTCCCTTTCAATGAATGTCTGTTTTCTCTTCCTGGTTGTTTCCCCCTGCTGCTTATCCTGTGTGGCCATTTCTCCTGTCTCTGTAGCAGTGCACTGGTGCATCAGCCCTCCTTTCAGCCTCTCACTCTGCTTCTGAAACTCAGGTGCAGCATGGGTAGTCACACTTCCTGGTTGTGATGTCATCAAGCTGCACCTGAGTTTCAGATTTGCTGTTTTGCGATTCCTTATTTGCGATTACACAATTAAGGAATCACAAATTTGGTATTCGCATTAAATTCTGCAAATTTATGGGAATCGCAAACTTTTTGGAAGATTTAATTACATCGGGTTTTGTGGTTCTCAAAATGCGATTTGCAAAAAATCGCATTTTGAGAATCGCAAATTCTGATTTTGATACATATGACCCAAAGTCTTTTCAAGCGAAGAATACAGATCGCACCAGCATTAATGGTGATGTAGTGAGAGGGGTTTCTCTGCAAAAACACAAATTTTCATCAAGGAAAAAATAATTTTTTTCTCATGTGAAAACCCACTCATACATTTTCACTTGAGACATTATAATTCCCAACTCTTTTTCTGGAGCATGCTTTAGGAGAGATGACTGCAGTAGGCTTCTAGTTGCAACTTAGAAAACTCTGCACAAGTTATATTCATGAAAGGTCAATAACCTGTGAGCAAAGATTTACAACTGGTTAGGTGTGGGATCACGGCAGAGCAGTCAATCAGACATTTTCCTTAGAATATACTTACAGTTGGATTAAGATTCACCCTCTTCAACTATTGACTTTTTATAATCAGCCTTTTTCAGTCATTGGATTGAGACTTTGTCAATCACATCTTGAATCACCGGAAAGGACCATTTCTCTTTCATCTGATGCTATTGATGTTGGGTTGTCTCCTTCAATCTCCAATGCACTGCTTATATTGAAGAACTGCATTAGGGAGTACATTACAACTAGAGGTATCTCTTTGTGCTCCTGCTAGGTCCCTCCCACCCCTCAATCTCTCTCACTATTCCTTTCTCCTTCTAGACTCTCACTTTTGTTCCTCTCACCCATCCCTTTCTTTTTCCCATATCTGTTTTTTTTTTCGCCACCTGCAAATTCTTTTGCTTCTACCTCCCAGGCCTATTATCTTCCCCTGCATCTTTTCGTTTTTACTGTCTACTACTATCTTGATGCTCCCTCCTCTGCCTCCCTCCTTTTCCTGTGTGCTCTTTGTTCCTCCTGCCCGCCTCCATCTCGCTCTCATCTGCTGCCTGTCCCTCCTAACATCTTCTCTTTAGTTGAGTTGGGAATATGTATTCTATCTTTATTTTTCTTTGCTAGACAGGAAAGGCTGTCTATATTGAAGGTGCTCATGCCTTCAATGTAGTCCTCTTTAGTTTTTATGTCATATAAAGTCATTTTGCAAGAAAGCCTTTATTGCAATCCATTCTTTCTTTCTATGTCATAGTAACTAAAGAATGATTATTATGATTACTCCTTTGCTATTCGATCCTTTTTTGACTCAAAAACAGAAGCTGGACAGTACAGAAAGCAATGAAGCCTCCAATACAATCAGCCTTCCGTTACCTAAATGTATCTGACACTGATGTAGCCTTGCCATATTAAACTCAGTCCTATTGGCTTTGAAATGTTTTTTAAGAATTGTTATCATTGTAGGCCAGCCTATTTACGTCAGTCACATTTTAAATTTAGGCTCTATTCAGAAATTGTGAAAAAAAAATTTTTTTATTTTTAGCCATAGCCAAATATTGGTCTCTATACTTTGATGGTTTTTGTACAAATGACCGAATAAAGTCACATGATGATGATGAAGATGATGATGATGATGATGATGATGATGGTCTCTATATATTGCACACCATTGAATTCTAAACGGTGCACATTTGCGGTAATATCAGAAGGATCTCCTGTCTTATGACAGAGGCGGGGATGATCTCTGTGATGCAGCAGGGGCGCGAGGCTGAAACATGATCACATGCTGATGGGAATGATTATCAAATCTGTCCCTCGCTCATTCCCAGGCAGAGAGGTTCATGGGAGGAGACGGGCAGTGAAGGCATGTAGCCATCCATGTCACCAGGCTGCATTATCAGAATACATAAGGTGATGTAAACGAACCCACAACACAGCACTGACCCACGGGGAGTTCATTCCTGTTCAGTATCCCATGAAATTACTCGCGGGTCACATCAGATGTACTACATTTGCAAGGAGGTACTACCGCGGCTGAGATGACCCGTAAGTAATTTCATGGGATACTGGACAGTAATGAACTCACCCTGAGTCAATGGACTGCAAAGCACTTTATGATCATCCTTAAAAGCAGAAACTTGTTCAAGAAAGTTTTACGGTTTCAGAAATGCCAGGGATGTATGTCCCTGTGCAGCAGCGCGAGCACTTTGACTTCTTCATGCATTATGTACCTGGATTGCTTAAGTATCTCTGTTATTATTTATGACAGCATAGCATTTGCATTATTACATGAAGTGCTTATTAATCTTAACAAGCCCTGCCATAATTAATATGGTTGTACAAAAAGCTTTCTGTGTACCAGTGCTAAAAAGCGTGTCCCCGTCATTAAACAGTAGCTAAGTAAGAAAGGCATTGTTATTTGGGATTTGTAAGGCTCTTCCAAACAATAATTTAATGTGCCACATTTGAGGATTGAAAAGGAAAAAGTGATGTTCTTAATTGTGAATGGATTTTACCTTGAAGGTGCAAATGAAATTTTTCTTTAGGTTTATGCTTATACCTAAAATGAACAGGTAATAAATCCTCACAGATAATTCCTTTGCAGGCAACAAAATCAAATTTTAGTGTTAAAAATATGTTTACAACTTAAAAACATAATTTACGTAACTCAGGAATTCATATGATTCCTGACAGGCATAAATGCTTTTCGGAAACTCATTATAACAGAAATATGTATCAACTTTTCACGCAAAGTTGCTGAGCAGCTGTGCCTGAATGGGAGAGAGCAGAACAAGGCCATATCTACTAAGAGAAGATGGTGCTGTTTTACTCTCTTTACCTGTGATGGCACTCTTTTGGGTGCCATGTGCCAACCCACACAACTGTGCACCATAGTGCAAGGGTGTTTGTGTCCTGTCAAGCAGAGGTTTTGGCCTGGAAAGCTACCCTTCTAATAAAAAAAACTATTTCTTAATACATTTGCCACTTCAAGTTTGTGCTGTACAGTCCATCATACATGAGAAGTTTAAAAGGTTTGGAGAAATATCGGGGCATATTATCAAGGACCGCTGTTAAAATTATCGCCGTTTTATCAGCAGGAAACAGCCGATAAAACGGCGATAATGCGCTTGATAATACGCCCTTGATAATTCCCATAGAAGCCCATGTTCTGATGTTAACATGGGCTTCTATGGGAATTAACAAGGGCGTATTATCAAGCTCATTATCCCCGTTTTATCGGCAGTTTCCTGCCGATAAAACAGCGATAATTTTAACACCGGTCCTTGATAATATGCCCCCCCATTTCTCCAAACTAACTCTATTTTTCAGCCTTATGTTTTGGTGCACAGCCTTGTCCACATACGTTAGTAGATAGGGTTTTGTGCCAAAAGCCATGGTTGGTTGCATAGGAACGCCCAAGTACCACTCATTGTACACCCCCTTAATGCAGTGTAAATCCAAACCAGCGCACATTACTACTTTGCATTAATATAGGGTTACTTTCCTAAATACAATTTCTACAATTAGCTCTTGTTCGTGTCCCTTTTGTGATGCAAACCTGGGGCAAATTGTTAGTGGATATGCTCCAAAGTGTGGGGAATAGGAGAAACATGACACAGAGTGCGATCTAGGTTTGTGAATGCCCACTAACTTGTACATTTTCTGAAAAAAAACTTTGATCCAGTCCTTCCACACCCTGTACATATTCAGAGGTTTACTCCAGGAGAGTGCTGGAGTAACCTATTTCCCTGCATGGAAAGGGAAATGAATCCCCTTCAAACGTGCTCTGGTGTACATAAAGGGGTTTCTCCACAGGATTTTTTTTCCCTATGGAGCAAAAAGAAAAAAAAATGTTCAATTGCAAACAGGTCTGTGTTTCCCATGTGTATAATCATACACAGTTTCCATTCAAGCTTTGGGGAGATGGGCTCTGTCAGGAAATTCGCACCTCGTACTGCTTTCCAGGCATTTCACGGATAATGTATGTGAATTCCCAAAAGTAGTAAATATTCAGCCATTAATGGGAGTACTACTGGGAAGGCAAATGTACTTATTTTCTCTGAGAGTTGGGACTGCTAAATATTGCACACAGTAGTGAGAGAATAAATGACACCATAATATAATTGCTTTAAAGTGTGGAGCTAGAATGTGAGCACAGAGACAAACTACCATAAAAGGGAACATTCCAAATTGTGTTGTTTTAGAATATCAAGGAGGAAATATCGAGGACACACAATATGGTGACCGGTAGATACAGGACCAAAAGATTGGCAGGCAAGTATTTATATAATTTTGTATCTATATATTTTTTCCCAGCAAAATATACTGGGAATGTTTCTGTCTCCCGGGGGCAGATAGGAATGATTACCCCCAATCTGCCCCCCGAGGTGGCAGAAAGCGCACTAGACACCAGGAAAATACTAAAAAAATAGGAGTGGGGTCTGCCTATCATAGACATGGGCATGCCTGCAGAAATTCCCCCCCTCCCCCCCGAAAATATGCTGGCTGTCCTTCTGCCTCGGGTGATTACCCCAAATTTGCCCCCTGGGAGGGCTTAAAACCCACTAGACACCAGGGATATATAAAAATATATAGGGGTGGGGGCTGCACACCATGAGCATGACCATGCCCTCAATTCCCCAAAAATATGCTGTCAGTCTTTCTGGCCCCAGGTGGCAGGATGATTACCCTCAATCTGCCCCCCAGCAGGCAGAAAGCTCACTAGACACAAGGGCTTAATCTAAGAAAAATAATGTGCTGGCAGTAGGGCAAATGGGGATGAATGTCCCCAATCTGCCCTGACAGGGCACAAAAAGCCCACTAGACACCAGGGACTGCATTTATGCAGTAATTGTTTGGAGTGGGGATGGTCCTCTTGGGCATGGGCCTCTGGGTAGGGCTGGTCCCCTGGGTATGAGTACATGCTATCCCCCACTCTACAACCCCTTTAGATTTTCTGACCTCGGGGGGTAGATAGGGATATTCACCCCCAATATGCCTTCCAGGGGGCAGAAAGCCAACTGAACACCATGGATTTCAAAACATTGTGAAAACAATCTAAAGGAGGGGGTGGTCTACCCTGTCATCAAGCCATATCACCACCACAGAAGGGCCAATAGTGTATTTCTGCTCCATTGGAGACAGATAGGTTTGTCCAAATTGGGAGGTTCCCCAAATCTTCCCCCAGGTGTGGTAGAAAGTCCACCTGAAGCTTTACCTGAAATAACTAGTTTTACAGACATTTCTCTGATGTAAAGTTTCGGAATCCATAGTAATCCACAAAATCCCTACCGCTGTGTGTTACTCCACTTGTACCTATACAAACTTTGCACCATTTGTGTGACTGGACCTAGTGTCCGCCACAGGAATGGAGGGTAGAGTGAGAATCCCATTGACCTCGGTTTGATCTGTTCCTATTGCTGGCACTAGATCGAGCCACACAAGTGGTGCAGCGTTTTTATCTGCACAAGAGGGATAATGCTCGGTGGTAGGAATTTTCTAGCTTCCTGCAGATTTCTGAAGTTTTCATCACAGACATGTAAGGAAAATGTATGATTTTATGCAAAGTTTGAGGTTTGTAGGGCATTGTGGGTAAGAAAACCTCATAGGATCCATGCAAGACACACCACCCTGGTGTCCACAGGTTGTCTAGCTTTCAAATTTGTCTCTGGTTTGTAGGGGTGGCACCACAGCACTGTCCCAAATACTGCAACCACTCTGTTTGCTTATCTCTCAATGTAGAGCTTTAGGGCCTTTTTGTAATGTGGTTATTTGGCCCACCCAGACAAGCAGGGTACCATTCTTTTTGGGTAACAAATGGAAACTGAAGGTGGTAAGAAATGTGTGGGTCTCCACAGATTCCAGAACTTTCCAACACAGAAATGTGAGGGAAATGTGGTCATATGTCCAATGTACTCCCCTGGTTGTCTAGTTTTAAAAATCGTACAGGTTTTCTAGGTTTACCTAGGTGCTGGCAGAACTAGGGCCCAAAATCCACAGCTACCCACTTTGTAAAAAAAGGGTCAGTTTTTATGTATCCATGTTACACCTTGGACCATTCCTGTAACGGTCACTAGACTTATCAGTACAAGTGAGGTACCACTTTTATCAGAAGACTTGGAGAAATGCTGGGTGGAAGAAAGTTTGTGGCATCTCGCAGATTCTAAGACTATCCAAAAAATAAATGGGAGAAAAATTTGTTTTTTTAGGCAAAGTTTGAGGTTTGCAAGGGATTCTCTATAAAAAAAGCTTATGAGAGCCATGCAAGTCACCTCACCCTGATTTGGAAAATGGGCAAGCTCGCTAGGTTTCCCGAGGTACAGGCTGAGTTAGAGCCTAAAATCCACAGCTACCCACTTTGCAAATAAAGGGTTAGTTTTGAGTGGAAAAATGTGATGAGACCATATTGACTTTTGGGCTGTTTCCTGTGGCATGCACTTGGCCTGCCCACACAAATGAGGTACAATATTTATCTGGATACTCGGGGAAACACTGGGTGGAAGAAAAGTTGCAGCTTCCTGCAGATTACAGACTTTTCCAACACAGATTGTGAGGAACATCTGTTTATTTAGTCAAAATTTGAAGTTTGCAAGGGATTCTGGGTAAAACAAACTCTGCTGAGAGCCATGCCAGTCACCCCACACTGGATTCTCCTAGGTTCTATTTTTGAAAAATATGTACATTTGCTAGGTTTCCCTAGGTGCAGGCTGAGCTAGGGTCCAAAATTCACAACTGCCCATCTTGCAACAAAAGGGTCAGTTTTCTGTGATGTGTCTATTTGTCAATTTTGCTTTTTGTGCCCTTTCCTCCTGCCTACCCTCACAAGTGGGGTATAATTTTGATCAGAAAGGCATGCGGGAGCATCGAATAGTAGAACATTTCTTATTACAAATGGGATTTTCCTGAACATGTACCTTTCAAGTGTGAGCCAGTGTTTAAGAAAGAACACATGTTGAAAAATACCCACTAAGTCATATGCTAGTACAGGTATCCACACATTAAGAGATGTACGAATAGCCACTGCTCCTAAACTTCACATTTGTGCCCATTTGAGAAATACATAGGTTTTCTTGATGCCCATTATTCACTCTGCATATTTCACCATTTGAATTGATCTATACTCATTACACAATGAAAAACCATTGTACAGCAGCACAGTTGTTGGCGCTGGGTATTATGGGTTCTTGCAGAACCTGTAAACGCTATATATTTCCACAGCCAGATTTATTTAGCAGACATAATAGTATATCAATTTTGTAAATCAGCCATTGTTACAAAAAGTTACAGATGAAAATGTCACAAATAACCGTTTTTTCCTACTCATTTTCAATATTTCTTTATTTTAACAGTTAATTTATTTAGGAACACCTTGAGAGATCCACACACATGACCCATTTCTGAATTTGAAATTATGTCTACTTTTTAAAAATCTATAGATTTTATGGATTACCCATGGGTTCATACTGGTCCCCACCATTAACTAGAAGTAGGTTGAGAGCACACAAAATAGCAAATATGAGCTACCTCTTTGAAAAATGCCAAAACTGGGGGGAAACATTCGATTTTTGTTCTGCTGTGCAAGTTCATGAAAGCTGGGAAGCTGGTGACTTTAGCACAACAATTTTTCCTATTTTCACTCCAAAATATAAAATGCATCTATATTTTGCCTGTTTTCTCTGTCCCCACCAGGGGGATCCACAAACCGGGGGTACCTTTAGAATTCTCAGGATGTTGGAAAAAAGGACACAAATTTGGTGTGGATACCTTATGTGGAAAAATGTTATGGAGTTCCAGGGGGAACCTACCACAAAAGGGCTAAGGATGGGGGGAGGAGGGGGAAAGGCCCAGCAATTAAGGGGTTAAAGCAACTTGAAATATCTTCTTCCTGAATAGATTAAAAAACCTACAGACCTTAAAAGTCTAATTTTGCAATCTAATTCATATCTCTTGGATTGTTAGGTAGTTCTTAACCTTAGACCTTATTATAAGCAAATTGCTAATGGTGACATCTATCAACAAAAGGTGATATGCAATATCACATCCTTCCTTTGCAAAAATGAGTTGAAGCCTGCCATCAATACCCTGATAATATTCTTCATTGCGTACCAGAATTGACTTAAAACCAGACTACCAATTCTCTCCTGCTGTTGTTCGCTCTGCTGTTAGGCAATAATAACATATTTAAAAGGAGGGGGTTCGCGTTTTGCGTCCCCGTCTGCTGCACTGCTTCTTAGATAAGGAACCATTCCTCGTGCATGAAGTTTTATTCCTGCTGTAGTTCAACAATATAATCAATAGTATTCCAGAATTTTAACATCGTTCTCATGTTTCAAGCATACTTCAAAGGTGGATCACTCCGGAGACAGCCAGGTGGTACTTAAAATGTTTTATTTAGCCTTTTCAAATGTCTGATGTTGCCGAGGCTTTTACACAGACATGTGCTTCCAACATTGTTACGAACAAACCAGTATTATCACCCAATGCATTTCGAACTTTTAGTTCTTCCTCAGGGATACTGAAAAAAATAAATAAAGGGCCACATCAACCAGTGTCTAAAAATAACAAATTCAATTCATAAAATTAATACAGATAAATAATAATAACATATTTCACAGGATCAAACCCACTCTAGATACTGAGCAATGCAAATTGCCATGTTTAATGGCTGACTAATGTAACCTGTAACAGCCAGTTTTATGGTTAAACAATGCTTTACCTGTAAGCTATAAACTTCATTCTCTGAGGTGAGATTTGGGGCAGTCCTGGCCACAAAGGTGTGTACTTTCTCTATAAAAACTTTGATCATATGTTGATACATCTGAAGTTCACCTGCTTTCATTCCTATGAGCTTACCCCTTACTCTAATTGCCAGAATACTGAAACCCTTAGACATGTGCCCGATTCTAGAGTATTCTGTAACAGGATATATATGTGTGTGAGCTAACTCACCTCACAGAGTTTGACTTCTTATTTAATGCTACAAGATCCTTTGCTCCATTGTCACGTGATTCACTGCTTTTCAAATAGTTTCAGGCTCAAATCAAACTTTACGCAGAACTTTTATTCCATTACATTAGTGCATAGGCATGTAATCACAACAACTTGCCCAAGAGTAACAGCGTGGTCTGTACAGAAACATATACTTAGATAAGATAAATACTTCTCTACAAGAGAATTCAGGTGAAGAATAGCCCGGTGCTCGTCTTTTCATTTAGCTCAGACACCTTTAGATTAATCAAGTTCATTGGTTTAAATACAGTTCTTTTTTTGTTACAATAACTATTGTGATAAAGATGTCTGGAAGGGCATAATGTAATACAATTGTTGGGTAGGAAAGGTGGGAGTCTGAGCTACTAGTAGATAAAATATGAGTGAATTTCCAAGGAAAGGGCAGGTGGCCTACTAAATATATTTTATATGTAAAGGGCTGCAGTATAGACCCTGGTGGATGAAAGATGTTTCCAATGCAAAGTATTTCAGCCACCCCAGCGCTCTGTAAACCCCACTGCGTTGTGACCAGAGATATCCCAAATGCAATAGCACCAGTGTAAAATAGAGGATCAACAAGTGTGAAAGTACATTGTATGTACTCCCTTCCAAGCATGATCTAACTGTACTGGCTGACCACCTAATCCTTCTGCAATAGTCACAATGATAAATGCAGATGGCATTAGAAATCAACAAATCCTATACCATGTTACCCTTCCTGTCTGTACCCCTGCATCTTTTCAAAGATCAACATCTACGAGCCTTCATTTTGAGTTCCACTTTCCTGCCAATCTACTAAGCAGAGGTTTCTCTGTAAACTTTCTACCATTTTCGTATTCACAGAAGGCACTTACACATTTTGGTATTATCAGAAGGCACTTACTCATTTCGGTATTCACAGACTTTAGGACTCCTAAATGCCTTCTGTGAATACCGAAAGTCTTAAAGTTAGGATTTTTTCAGTTTAGGAGTAGTAAAGTTAGGACTCCTAACTTTAGGACTCCTAAATGCCTTCTGTGAATACCAAAATGGTAGTAAGTTTAGGATTTTGTCTTAAGTTAGTTCTGTGAATCAGGCCCCATATTGCTCGAGCTTTGGTGACTTTCAGGTTGTTTCTATTGAAAACAGAAAAGACTTGCTAAGTGAATATTTTTCTGTTATAAATGTTGCTGCACGTGTTTCCTCTTCAGACGATTTGCTGAATGTCCTTGAACAGGTCCCCTACAGTCCCAAAAATGCTTTTAAGATGTAATATATTTTAACTGCTGATCTTCTCAATATTCATTTGCACCCCAAAACAACGTCCTTGCACACCACAATGCTCCTTTTGACCAGACATTGATGAGTGGATCCATTCTACTACTGCCTACTTACTACAAACAAGAGTGTTGGGTTCCACTCATCAAGAAGAGTGGACAATCAATTTGCACAAGAACTAAATGTTATTTATTTTGCTGTATTGCACACTCTCCTGATTATCTGAATTCTGCTACAAAGTTTGTTGTATTCCACCCACAGCCATTTGTTTCACAGTAGCTGATTTGTGTTCTGGCTTCTTCTCTATTCCTATTCATAGAGAATGCCAGTTTATTTTTCAATGGTATTGTGGGAAAGCCACTAAAGTGGGCATATCTTCAACACAAGTACACACAGTTACTGTCTGTCTTTTTGCAATCTCTTAAAAAGGAATTGGACACACTGGTTTTCCCGAGGTGTTCAGTACTTTATATGATCTGTTGGATCCTATGAATTTTGCCAGTGGGATAATTTGTATCTGTTTGTTGTATTAGCTGAAAGTGCACATAAGACTTCTAAAGAAACAGAGCATTGTAGTCAACCTCATGTATGATATTTAGATGATGTCATGTCTACAGGAGAAAGGCTCTGTCTGCCAATCACATACAAGATTTTCAATAGTTGCCTCATCCTATCGATGTAGCCCAAGTGCCTCCCATGCATCCATTATTGGCGTCAATGAAGTTTAGGGGTGGGGCAGGCGGGGGGGAAGTGAGAGGGTGACAAGGGAGGCATAGGTATCACAGGTGGGAAAAATTAAATAATGGAAAAAAAACGTACCTGAAGCTGGTTGCTTCACTCTCTTCTGTTCCTTTAATCCAGACAGCACCGGCTCCTCACACATAAGAGCAGTCTCAGGATTGGCCTGAGCGCCCTCAATTTGCACTGCAGGACAGACTTGAGTCTGTGCATGCTCTCTCCAACTCAGCTCCATTGCTGGGTTGGAGAGAGCTTCCACTGCACATGACAGTTTGGCTGGCCTGAGATGGCTGGCCAAACCGTGATGCGCAATGAAAGGAGATCACCTACTACTCGCCTCAGTGCCTGTCAGCCCCCAGGCCCCTGGCCCCACCCCCAAGACTCAGCAGAAAAGGAAAAATCAATCAAGTGCTTATTATTGTTTCATTTTTTCCTTTCCTGACGTTTTTTTTTTTTTGGGGGGTGCACTCCTCTGCCATAGTGGAGGTGCCACTGCTGGTTAAATTCCTATAGTGTGAAGAATTGGGTTGTTGTTTGAGTGGGGTGTTGACCCTGCTCAGGCACCAGCCCTAATCCCCGTCAGGGTGAACCACAAATGTGACTAAATTAACCTGTGCTTAACCCTCTGATAGATTGGCACAAAAGCAGTCAGGCTTAACTTAGAGGCAATCTAAAAAGTAGTTATGCAGCACACATCCAGTAATAAAGCGAAAACATAACACACAAAAAATCCCACAACAATGTACTGTGTGGATGTCTGAGAGGAATAAACAAAGTCCAACTGCCAACTATTTGGAAAAATAAATTACATTTTATTAAAATATTTGACATCAAAATAATCAACAAACGAATCTGTAGACCTGTAGTTATGAATTATTAAAGTTTAAAGTAAAAAATAGGTCCCAAAAGATCAATGCACCAACTGCTGAAATCTCGTTGCATGAGGCTGGGTCAAAGTCGAAAAATATAGTTGACCGCAATGGAGCACAAGTTGAATACAAATAGTGGATTGGGTCTGGTTAGCGTTTACCTTCTGGCTTAGAGGAAATTTCAAGAAAAGTTCTCTGAGAAGGTAGAAGTTCAGGGAGGCAAGGCTGCAGGCGACGTCTGAGAAGAGGGCATCATCACTGGGAAGTTGCTGAATGAAGCTGTGGTGAAGACTTCTACGTTTGGATTTAGTGCCTTTTTTGGAAGTCGAAAATCTCAAGCCAAAGAGAGTTGCACAAGGCTGCTTGCCCCTTTGCTAGCATACCACTGGACAGGATTTGCTGCTATGGAGAAGAATGTAACAGGAGCTGCCGCAAAGTCAGACCAACTGGCAATTCACCTTGGAAGATAGACAAGTAGGATGATCATGGTTTCTTCTCGGTTCTCAGAGCACTTTTTAGCCAAACATATTCTAAGTCCCAAGTTTTAGAATTGAGCTAGTTGGGAACCTTTAACAACACCACCCGGGTCCTTGAGGGGCACTATTTAGGAGGTTAGAGCTCACTCAGGCTGGGTCAAGGTGCCGGTTCAAAATGGTTGGAGCCTTTTCTGTCCCTGAGGTTCTGATCAGGAGGCAAGCCAACTAGCCCTTAGTGTCACTTTGGTATTCCTGGGTTCAAGCAGTGGAACAGGGCTCAAGCAGAAGGCAGGCCTCTGAGGTTTCAAGGCAGGAACCTGGCAGCAAATCAGTCCTTCCAGGTGCAGCCATGCAGTCTTCTGAAGTACACAGCAGGCCACGGCAGCAAGCAGTCCTCTGAGAGTCCTTCCGCAGGTCTAGAAAGAGAAGAGTGTGTCTGAGAGTCCTATGTTCATATCTGGTGCCTTCTTTGAAGTAAGAGACATTTCTAGAGTATTCCCTCTAAAGTGTTAGAAGTTCCCTGCTTCCCCTGCCCTGGTTATCTGCATGAACAATGCAGTGGAAACAAGTTCTTTGTATGAAGACAGGACGCAGCCTATTGATTTGCAAGTGAGGCTGTGCCCAGCTCCACCCCGCCATGCTACCAGTGATAGCCCATTCAGGCACATTTCATTATTGTGTTGCCTGTCTGGGTAGAATAAACAAAGTCCAACTGCCAACTACACCCAGTCATGTGACCTAGAAATAGGCTGCAGGCAGCAAATAGTTAGGGCAGGAAAATGGCAACTTTTTTAAAGTTGCATTTTTAAAATTGTAACTTAAAGTCTGACTTTACCATTAAAGAGGGATTTAAATTACAATTTCTTAGACACAAAACATGAAATGCTCTTCTGTTCTCAATCAAAATGTAGCACTTATTAAAAGTAAAAATGCATTCTGTTGTTATCCTATGGGAGAGATATATGCATCACAGTAGTGAAAAATGAATTTAGGAGTGTTTTACGATCAGGACATGTAAAACTTAAAGGTACATGTTGTGAGAAGTTGGCCTGGCATATGCTGTCCACTAGTTATAGTAGGCACCTTGCACCAGTCCAAACAACCCCTTAGAGGTGAAAGGTTAAAGACAACCTATATTGAAAGCTATCCTAGTGGTAGCTATGGAGAGCAACCTTCAGGCTAAATCTTGAAGGAATGTCAAGCAATTATTTTACCAGTCTATAATCTCTTGAATGACCAAATGAAAGGAGAACCACACCAGTTATATATATGAAATATATGTATTTATTCCAAACACACCCTATGGGTCTCCTTATGGGGCTAGAGGTAAAAGCACATACGTTACACTTAATATTACACAGCAAATTAGCACAATTTCCGTTGAGCACTTGGCGCGTACCAAACCATATATTAAGAAAGTGGTATAAGAACCACAACTTGACTAGACACAAGGGCTAGAGCCTGTAGAATCACTGGGCCCACAGGAACCAACCAAGGTAGTGAAACAGGTGACCCACAGGGGACGCGTGCAGTGTAAGAACACAGCCGCGAGACGCCGATAGCTTCTATGGGGAAAGTCGGGGTTGGAAATTTAAAGATTAAGGACACTTAGGAGAGGACTTTAAGCAAACCCCTTTAGACTTAAGGGGTTCTAGGGCCAACACCCACAGGAGCACCCGAGTACTCGAGTTACCTCACCCAGGGAAGCCGGGTGCACAGGTGTCTTTTGGTGTCAGGAATCGTTGTCGTTTTCAATGGCGATCTGCTGCAAAGTGCTGCTGCTGTCGAAGTGGAAAGTGTCCGGTGTGATCCAAGCCTGGATCGAAGATGAGAAGAACCTGAAATCAGAGGGGACAGAGTCTGGGTCACTTGCCAGTGACCAGGGGCACGATAGTCGAATGCCCACCGATGTCGGGTAATTTCAGGTTGAAGAGGTAAAGATTGACTCTGCAGCCACGAGGCCCAGGAGGTGTCGACAACCAAGAGCTGGATTTGAGCTGTCCCATGAAGGATGTCGAGTGTTGCAGCATCGAACCAGAGTGGACCCAGCAAGCCTTGGCAACAGCAACCCACGCAGAATGTGAAGAAATGCTTAGGTGCAGGCCAGCACGGTCCAAGGGACTCACCAAGTGGAGGAGAGTCAGGGCACTTCTGGAGCAACCAGGGAAACCCAATGAAAGTTAACGTTGCCTTCTTTGGGACCCACCAGTCAACAGACCAGGGATAGCAGAGGTACCTTGAGCTGAAATGTAAAGAGTGGGATTACGGACCACTTGTGGAGTGTAGGCCCACAATCTTCAGTGCAAATGGTGCCCGAGGTCTGGGCTACAAGTAACCCAATGCACAGCCTCGAGAGTCGTCGGGAATCTGATGCACTTGCAAATGTGCGCTCTGTCCAGGGGTTCCGGTTCCACTGTACCCACGAAGGCTACAGGTCTCGGCTTTGCTGGGGACTCAGTTCGACCTCTGGGAAGTCTGGACATCAACCTCTGATGTTGCAAAGTCTTCAGCGTCCGGCGGGAGCTTCTTAGATGCAGACCAGTCAGATGCTTCTTTGGTGCCTGCCAAGCAGGGGAGTAACACCTTTACTCCAAGGGAGATTCTTCAGTCATCTAATCGTGTAGATCGTCGAAGTTCCAGGATATCTGTAGCAGAGTTTAGTCCAGATGTAATCTAAAATCCTGTAGTCAGGGGTTCCTGTCTTATACCCAAGGAAGGGGTTGGACTTTCTCTGGGGACCCACCTACGGGAGGCTTTGGAAAGAGGGATGGCTACACCAATTTCCTTTGTCCAGTTTTGCGCCAGAGAATGGGCTGGTAGCACCTGCAACCGGTTTGAACTGGGCTATGCACAGGGATACCAAATCTGCCCCCAGTGCAGACTTCAAAACACTCTCAAAGTGCACCCACCCAGCCCTAATACACTAAAGCCTGTCTGGGAGGTGGTTACACCTCCCTGTGACAGGAAACCTATTGTCCAGGCCTTCCCTGCCGGTGTTTCATCCAGCAGCAGGAGGCCAGACTCGTGTCTGTGGCTGCAGCATCCATTTTGTGATGCCAGGGCTCTTATAAACTGGTACCGGGTATACCGGTGTGTACATGTCTCTCCCTCTAGAAGGGTGGAATTCTACCCCCGCTGCCAGGACTGGCAGCGGGGGGTAGGATTCCAAAGTGTTTGACACCAAACACGACATGTTTCTGTGGAGCCATTCCAAATTTAGCATTTACCGCAAGGTTATAATGCACTTAAGAGTATATGGTCTGGCTGCATCACAGAACAGCCCCAGAGAATAGGTCCCGAAGGCAGAAGGGTCCTGTTCATGCATGGGCACTCTCTCACACAAAACCAAGCACTCTGCCTTCAGTATTGATAAGGCCTGCCATAGGGGTGACTGATAGGTTTCTGTGTGCAGTGATTTAAAGTAGATATAGGTAACCTATATCTAAGTAAGGGTGCATGCACCACCTTACCAGGCTGCAGTAGCAGTCCTGTGGTGTCATTTTGGGAGGCATCCCAGGGGTGGCAGAATACATGCTTTAGCCCCTAGTAGGACTCTGGGGTACCTATGCCCTCAGTACCTGGTATACCATATTCTAGGGACTCACAAGGGTACCCCAGTACCCAAACTGTACCTAAAGTACTTGCAATCAATTTAGAAAGGAAGCAGCTAGGGTGGGGTCCTGGGTAGCAGGGCCCCAGCCAGACTAAGTCAAAAACCATCAGAACACCAGGAAAAAAGTGGGTGCAACCATGTAGTCAGATTCCCCCTTCCTACACATGTCCAACCTTTCAATTCCAATGCACCCTGCCCTTTTGGCTACCTGGGCCCTACCTTATGGGTGAAATATATGTAATAAAAAGAGCATTCAAGGTTTGACGAGGGTTTATTTGCCAAATCCTTTTAGGCAGTTTAAAGCTGCTTTCAGGCTGCAGTCTTAGATCTGGGACAGGTTTTAAGGGGCAATGCAAGCAGGTGGCACAATGGGTGCTGCAGGCCCACTACTAGCATTTAATTTAGATGCTCCAGGTATATGGTATAATACATTACAAGGGACCTATAAGTAAATTAAATATATCAATCTGGTGTAAGCAAATGTTACTACATTTTACGGAATAAGTACTATCACTTTAGTGCACAAAGTCCTAATGCCAGCAAAAAAGAATTCAGTAAAATAGAAGGGTAAAAGCAAATGTTTTTTGGGAAGACCACCCCAAGGCTGACAAGTCTAACATGTAGGATTTTACACTACAAACATGTCATAGCCTTTGTCCTGATCATCAAAAGTAGAAAGCATGTTTTCTTTTTGTAAATACTTCATTGTTGTATGCTCTCAATATAGGTTAGCCTAATTATTCTAAGCCATTGTATTATCTTGAAAACATGTTTTGCCTCTAGTGCACTAATGTAGGATCCTGGTGAAAGAAATACATTATTTACTTATTATTGATCTCTCTTGAAGCTGCTGCTATTGGTTTGCCCTCCTATTTGCATGCAGTGTTACTTGATGCCCACCAGGAAGTTTCTGAAAATGTTGTTTTGTTATTACCAATTTTGCAGTTTCAGACTCTTTTGTCACTTCATTGTTGACCACTAAAACACCTGACCTCACAATGTCTACCTTCTCAAAATATGTACTCCATTTACTGTCTGCATCCCATATTTCACTTGTGAGACTCCCAATACTGAACCATACCTCACTGGATAGATAGCCTCACATATTAGTTGTCCCTACTACACACTTTACAAAGCTCAAAATAGACGTCATTTATATACCTTTGCCTAATTGTTACATTACATTGATGGATTTATCCGTAGAAAATAGTGATGGGAAATTGGAATCAGGTAACAATAAGTAGTAGGAAGCTAATCTTTACCTCAGGTATATACCGCCTAGGTTGATTAACCAATTGCCCTCACTCAAACTTATATCTCAGTGACAAAAAAAAGCATCACCTCCCTTACTAACTCTTTACATGCTTCAGAGTTGTGCGTTGCTTTAGACTCCTCTCACTGCAGAGAGGGTATCTTACCTCATCAGGCACTCTAAAATAGAATGGGGCCTATCTGAAAGGTGTGCTCGGTGCCCTCTAGCTTTCAACAGAGATGACAGTGGTCAAATGTGCTGCACACCAATCATCTCAGGTTGAGGTATCTCAGTGAAATGCTTTTCCTGCTACTGCTGTGAAAATCATGACTTGTCACCTGATTCTGCTGTAACATTGTATTTGTTTCAAACTACTGATTACCTTTATGTCTTCTTTAAATGACATTGCTACTATGCAACAGCAGACATCTGAAAGTGAACCATTGTATGGAGAATGTTGAACAATGAAGTGACAAGAATGGTAGAGCAGTTACTCCAAAACAATTCAGTCCTTCACAAGTTAGTATGAATGGCATTATTCACGACACTAGTACTAATTTGTTTAGTCCTTTTTTCTCTCCATGGTTTAGCAGTATTACCGCTTTGGCACTTTTTTTTTTTTAAGCATGTAATACTGGCAAGCGATTCAAAGCAATGTATGCTGCCCACTTTGCCCTTTTTCTGGTGTCCACATTCAGTTTACTCATTCCTGTTTCTATCAAAATGTACTGATCATATTCCGTATCTTTTAATGCTGGATGTAAACTTACTCTTGTACATCTTGATTAACATGATCAAAAAACCTTCATCCCAAGGTTTGGATAAACTCACCAAATATGAAACAACAATTCAAGCAATTTTGCTTTATTATTAGAGCACATACTGAGTAAAGCCAAAGGTATCCACGAACATGTCCATGGCATCTATTTCCCCAAATACTTGGAGGAGGTTAAACCTTTCGATGGAACTTTGAAAATCAAAATTTCCAAGGTGTGCTCAGAGACCAGCTTCACATAGCCTAATGCCTTCTTTTTTCTGTTATGTGAACTAAAGCCATTCCTAGGTGTTAGAAATTGGGCTTCTGATTGGCAGAAGTATGTAACCTGTTCAAGCAAGAAGCACAATCCAAGCTAGGGTAAGTCAGATACACACTTTACATTAACCCGTGCCCACCCTCTGGAAGATCGACACAGAGCAGGCAGGCTAATCTTAAGAGGCAATGTGTAAAGTATTTGTGCAACACAACATACAGTAGCACAATGGAAACACCACAAAAAGTCTCCACAACAGGTTAGAAAAATAGATCATGATTTTATAAATAAAACAAGACCGCAACAACACAAATCCAATAAGTAGAAGTTGAGATATTAATTTTAAATGATTACATGTAAGAGCAGCTCTTCGAAACAATAAGCACCTATATGGGTCATTTGGTTGTGCTGGACCATGGTAAAGTCAAGAGTTCAGGCCAACCACGATGGTGCACAGGCCAGATACAGGAACCACTCAAGGCCCGCTGAACAAAGTACCTTGATTCTTGTTGTAACAGTGAGATGTGAAGTGCAGCCAAGTGATGCATTGGTGTAGATCTTGCAGTCAAGGTGATGCGTCAATTTACTTAATCCTGTGGTGGCGATGCCCCAGTTCTGAAAATGATGCGCAGCACCAAGAGGTATTGGTTCTATAGTCAATGTTTCTCCACACAATTGGAGGGATGAGTCGATTTTCCCTCACTGCAGTGGCGGCGTTGCAGCGGTTCAGATGCGTTGATTCTTTAGGCGAAGCACTGGTTCCGAGTGCAATGTGCCTATTCTGCTCCCGCAACAGGAACGATGTTCCAGTTCTGCTACACACAGACTGGAAATGCATTGATTTTACTGGAGCAAGCACCTGGGGCCCCTTCCAATGGACCAGGCACAGGAGCAGATGGTGAGACTTTAATATCCCTGACTCTCAGGAAATAGGAGGCAAGCCAAAAGCCCTAGGAGACCACTCTGGGTCAAAGACAGAGCTCAGCCCTCCCTCAACATGGTCAGAGAGCAGCAGACAGTTATTCTAGAACAGCAGTCCAGCAGAGTGACATCCTTGTAGAAACACAGCAGTTCTTCTGACAGTGGTATTTTACAGGCCCAGATGTTTCTGATTTAGTGGGGTGAGAGACGCAGTACTTAGACCCAGTTGTGCGTTTGAAGTTTGGGGGCACGTCAAAGAAGGGTCTTTAAAGTACATAGAGGTCATTTCTCCCTAGCCCTGGCTCCAGACTCACTACAGGGTGGCAATCAGCCCTTTGTGTGGGGACAGGATCCTGCTTATTTAGGTATAAGTGTGAACTCCTCCCTAATCATCAGGAAGCAGATGGGCACTCAGACACACCTAGCCTTTCTTTGTGTGTGGCGGTCTAGAGGTAATGCACAATGTCAGGCTGTCACCCAACCCAGACATGTATTGGAGACAGGCTACAGGCCCACAGAGCTTTAAGAGCGGAAAAATGGCAACTTTCTTAAAGTGGCATTTCTAAAATAGTAATGTTGAATCCATCTTTACCAGTAAAGAGAATTTATCATTACCGTTCCACTGCTATAAAACATGATGAAGCTACTCCTTCTCAATGAGGAATTCCAGCTTAAAAATGTAATAAGGAATTTCCAATATTAACTTATGAGAGGAGCAGACGTCACACCAGTGAAAAACTAATTTTGGTGTTTTTAACTATCAGGACATGCAAAACTTAAAGGTACATGTCCTACCTTTTTCTTACACAGCACCCTGCCCTTTGGACTCCCTAGGGCCTACCTTAGGGGGTAATGTAGGTGTAATAAATGGGTTGTTTAAGGCTTAGAAAGGAACTTTAAATGCCAAGTCAACATGGCAGTAAAACTATACATACAGGCTCTGCAGTAGCAGGCCTAAGACATGTTTAAAAAGCTACTTGTGTAGGTGGCACAATCAGTGTTGTAGGGGCCAACTAGTAGCATTTAACGTACAGTCCCTGGGCACAGGTAGTGAACTCACTAGGGACTTCTCTGTAAACTAAATATCCCAATTGTGGATAAACAAATGTTACAATGTTTAGGGGGGAAGCACATGCCCTTTAGTACAAGTTAGCAGTGGTAACGTGAACAGAGTCCTGAGGCCAACAAAAGCATTTAGCAAAAAGTGGAATTATGCAGGCAAATGTTTGGGGGAAGACTACTCTAAAGGATGACAGGTATAACACTAACCAAGGAACTAAAGGACTGATTTAGAGTTCCGTGGATGGGTTACTCTGTCACAAGTGTTACGGATATTCTCACTGCCTTATTTCAAGAGCATCATATCTAATGGCACTTGCAATATGGTGGCCAGGATATCTATCAAGTTTGTGATGAACTAACCTGTCCACCAAACTCTAAATCAGACCTAAAGTTAAGCCCAAACGAAATTCTGATGAGCAGTCCCACTATTCTTCCTTCTACCCTCTCTTCTACACATTCATTGTCTCCAGCACTATTAGATTTGTATCTCTATGTGATATGACTTTAAGGTGCTACAAACAAATAGTTCACTGTCTTGATAGTTTCTATTCTCAGGTTGAAGACCAATCAAAGCTTGTCATAGCTCACAAAATAGCAACTGGCACATGTGAAGAAATCCTTCAAGTTCTGCTCTTAACCAACACTGCTGAAAAAAGCTAGGAATTGCTCAAAGGAACCATGTATCAAACTGCAAGCAAAATACAAAAAGGGAAGAAGCTCAGTCCATTTATGGAAGGATCCTGCAAAGACAGACATGCAGTAGAGGAGCATTGCTGATGCAGTCCCTTCTCCTATCCATAGATTTGGTCTGTGGCTCTAAGGGAATGTGTCATTGCTAGCCCATTCCTGAATGGGTGGACACAGCCTTGTTTGAACTGTGTGATCGGGTCATCATGTTGCTGATATACAAAAGAAAACTTTTTGGTTCCAAATATAACAAAAACAAAAGTAGTACCATGCAGAGGAAAAAACAATTACACAAAATTCAACTGGTCATTGTGAGGAGAAACAATAGGAGTGGTAAAAGAATATACTTATTAGGGGCCAATATTCACTCAATCATTATAAAACACCTCACACATGCAGCACCTGAGTCGTAAAGCAGATGTTCACGTGGGGGCGCTTCAATGATTAAATTCCTCTTCCAGGCAAAGGCACTTCTTCTCCTTACTACAGGTCTACAGTTCTAAGATTCCCCCTATCTTATTGTACGCTCTGGAATATATCCCAATTACCCAGTGGCATCAAATACAAACCAAAGAAGGGAAAATCCTTCTCAAATTGGTTAAGGTCCAACAAGCTGTCCCTGTACAAGCACTGCATTTGGAATATTCTCTAGTCAGCTCTTTTACCAGAGTCATCACCAATATTTTAAGATGGGCCTACAATCTTTTTCACGCAGATCAAGGCACCTTAAGATTTTTACTAAAAACTGAGACATTCGAGCCCGTAGCCGCAAAATATATTTTTAGCCAAAACCTGATTATTGCTTTTAAATGATCAAAATGCACAAGTGTACTCTTGAAATCATGGACTCCAGCGTATTTGAAGCTTTTTCTAAAACAGCTGACACCGAAGATCAGTTTTGAACTGGACACTTTCCACTGCTCTAAACTGCATCATTATGAACTCTATGCAGAATCATTTGAATATAAACAGGTTCAACAATATATCAGTTTTTCTTTAAGGCATGGAATCCGTTGATGTATAATTTTTTTGCGGCTTGGAATACTCCCTTTTAATTAATTGACTTTTAAATGGATCCATAAAGAAAATGCTACCAGTTTATGCGATCTTTGCAATGGAGGAGTACAAGATCTGAAGCATGTCTTGATTGTTTGCCCAAACTAAACATTGGTTGAGGCCAGAAGGCGCTACTTAAAAATAATCTGGCGCTACTTAAAGATAATCCAATTTAGATATAACAGTGCATCTGTGCAGAGTTTGATCTTGCTTTTAAATCTCCCCAGATGAATTTGTGTGTCATAACCTGTTTACATTTCTAACTGCAAGGGATGGCCGCCGGGGCTCTCCAACTCTAGGAGATGGCTGGGCCACCCGCCGGATGTTCACTGCAGCAGGGACACAGCTAATGATCTGCAGGTACTCCCCCCACCTCTCTCCCCTGCCTCAAATACCGAACCGGCCCGAGGAGAAGTGGAGCCTGGAAGTATCTGCACCGGACCCCGCTCAGCGGCACCGCACGGAGAACTCCATTGTGGCGCCTGTGAAGAAACGGACCTGCTTTTTGAATGCCTCGCAGCAGATACATGCAAACCTTTACCGAACTACCTACCACCTACCCCTCCCTGCTCTACTCCTCTCCTCTTTCCTGCTACTAACCTTTACCCTCACCTGTCCTTGCCCTAGGACCCACCCTGTTTACCTGTGAATTTCCCGCGTTATTTCCGAGCTAGCTTTTTTGTCTGATGCCCGATGGAGCTACCTGGTTTAGCTATAGGGGAGACAGGTCGGGATTCCCTCCTTGGACGTCACCTACCCAGTCGGTCGTTAGCCAGACTTCCTTTCGTCTCTCTTGTCGTCTCTTCCCGCGTACTCCCTCTATTTATATCTCTACTTCTCTCCTCTCTCAATGTATTGAGACTGAACTATTTTGTCTGATGCCCGATGGAGCTGCCTGGTTTAGCTATAGGGGAGATGGGCCGTGGATTGCCTCCTTGGTCGTCACCTACCCAGTCGGCCTTTAGACAGATTTCTTTTTGTCTCTCCTTGTTGTCTCCTCCCCTATCCTCCCTTTCTCACCTGCCCTGTTCCCTCCCCTCTATGCTCCATTTATTTTGCCCCCCATGTTATTTAAATGTGTCCCATTGAGACCTAGCTATTTGGCCAAAGCCCGGTGGAGCTACCTGATAGCTATAAGAGGAGATGGGTTTTGGGACTTCCCCCTCGACCGTCACCTACCCAGCCGGTCTTTGGGCAGACTTTCCTTCGTCTTTCTGCCGTATCGCCCTCCCATCCTGTTTTTCTGCGAACCTCTTCCCCAGACACCTGAGACCGAACTTCTTTGTCTGATGCCCGATGGAGCTACCTGGTTTAGCTATAGGGGAGATGGACCATGGATTCCCTCCTTGGTCGTCACCTACCCAGTCGGTCTTTAGACAGACTTCCTCTCGTCTCTACCGTTGTCTCTTCCCTTACCCTCACGTTCTCACCTCACCTACCCCCCACTTCTTTTCTCTCTCCTTTCTCTACTCTCCTACTGTATTGCTAATTGTTTAATGTATTGTGTAATTTTTGATCTTTTTCTGTTATACTGTTCAACCACATTGTTTCACTTCCTTTCGTCCCTCCTGTTGTCTCCTCCCGCATCCTCCCTCTATTTATGGCTCTCCTTCTCCCCTCTCTCAATGTACTGAGACTGAACTTTTTGTCTGATGCCAGATGGAGCTACCTGGTTTAGCTGTAGGTGAGATGGGCCGTGGATTCCCTCCTTGGTCTTCACCTACCCAGTCGGTCTTTAGACAGACTTCTATCCGTCTCTCTGTGTTGTCTCTTCCCTTTTCCTCCCTTTCTCACCTCCCCTGCCCCCTCCACTACTTTTCTCTCTCCTTTCTCTCCTCTCCTAATTGTATTGCCTATTTTTTTAGATGTATTGTGTAATTGTGGAACTTTTTATGTTATATTGTTGATTCTCATGTAAAGCGCTCTGATACCTCCGGGTCTAGCCAGCGCTATATAAAACTCTTTAAATAAAATTAAAATAAATAAATACATAAATTGAATGTTTTTACCTCTATTAACAAATGTCTTGCTTGAAATTTGTTGTTCTCGGAAGAGAACTAAATCAAATAAAATTAAACGTACTTACTTACTTACTTACTTAAACTTTGTGATCGGGTCATCATGTTGCTTTGTCAGCAGAAGGGGAGGTAATTGGGTTGAAGAAATCAACAGAACTGATCCTTTGATCTTTGACAGAGAAAGACTATTGGTCTAAAAGAATAACACCTTGTGGGCAGAACAATGTACTGGCTACACTTGCACAAGTAATGTATTCCTAAGTGTGATAATTTCACCACCCACTTTCCTATGAACAAGTTAAATATTCCCCTCCCCGACAAAAGTGTGCTGCCTCCTGTTAAAACTATCTGGTTACCACAACTGAAGAACTGGTTTATGAAAAGGGGGCACAGTGATTACAACTAACTGCGGGGGCAACACCAAAATCCAACCCTATTTTCTTTGGGTACAAAAGGTGCCGTCAAAAACTGTCATTGTTTCTGGGTTATATTTCACCCAGAGTATTGTGACTTAATGAACTGGCACTTAAGACTGTATTAGTGACAAAATACCTTGTACGTGATTTCCTAAAGAGAGGTTTGTGGACTGTTCTCATGGATATGTAGTTCCAGCTATCAGACACTCCATCATGCCTCCTCCTACTTTTCACTAAGAAGCAGAAAAGAGAATTTTGTCAATTCCACTACTAAACCTCTTGAAAGGATAACCACCCAACCGGCACCCAGAGAACTATCAGTTTGCAAAATAGAATGCCTCTCGATTGCATACTGGCTGCAAAGGGAGGTGGCTGTGAATTGTAGGAGTTAAGAGTTGTTTCTATATACCCGAGGAATCCATAAAGGAAAACCAGCACATTTATGATATTCAATATAGTGTTGAAGACTTTCCTACTGTTGATGATGAATTTGAATTATGGAACCTCTGATCTGCAAGAAAAGTACATTTAGAAATTGGGGTATTTTAGTCTTGCTAAATTTGTTGGGCTCTTTTTCATTAATTTGCTTGTACAAATCTGTTTTGCCTCAATAAAGAGTTCACTAGAGGTAAAGAAACACCTTCTATTTTCCCATTGACATGGCTTGATGATGACTATGACCAAGGTGATGTACTGGTTCGAGAGCATGGTGAAGCAGATGAAGTGAACATTGAACTTTGAATTGTAGATCTATGGCTCAATACATATCTGTAATAAAAGACCACCATAAAAGGTTCCTCTCAAGCAACGTTGAGAGAGTTGGGAGTATACCCCCACACTTATACATGACACTTTGCGTCACATCTTCAAAACTCAGCTGAAAGATCACTAAATAAACTTGGATTAGCCTCTCACGCTCTATTATGTGCCTATCATCTTTTATATATGCTACACCTGTATCTACTGTTCTATATCCTATAATGTGTTTGGGTTGCTCTTTGTTTAATATTTATGTTTGTGAGCATGTCTCACCAATAATCTTTCGGACTAAATCTTATTTATTTTTAGCTGACAAGGTTGATTATACTAAGCAAATATCCAGGATGTATGACGTTACAACGCATGCCTTTACGACGCAAATTTTACAACGCAAGTCGTTACAACGACTTGCGTTGGGGGGGGCGCTGGATAGTGAATAGTTTAATTTACTATTCCAACTCCAGTCCCCGTGGATAGTAGGGAAGGTGCTACACTTACAGTCTTTAAGCAATATTTTTATTACATATTCTGTGGCTAGCTTTTTAGTTGCAGCATTTAGAACCAAATCAAGGCTCAATAAGGGTAATGCTGTAACATGATTGTCGATATATTTGTCCTGTTATTTATGACTGTTTAATACGTCGCTAAAACTTAAGATCTGTATGTATTCTTTTTAACCTGTATATATTAATGTGTTTTTATTGGCTTTTATGATTTTAATCAAATCGAATAAAGTGTATTTTGACTAGTAGGGAAGGTGTTGGAAACTATTCCCTATCCTAGAGCACCCCCCAGCGCAAGTCATTGTAAAAGTTGCGTTGTAATGGTTGCGTCGTAAAGGCACTTCGTTGTAAAAGTTGCGTTGTAAAGGATGTTCACCAAATATCCATGTCATTACCCTCAAACTCCACACAGAAGGTACACCCGTATATCTAAAAGCAGATTACACTGCACCAGGGACAGGTTACTCTTCGGATGAGAGCTCCAACCTCTCAAGGAGAGGCTCCTCGTCTAACAGTGATTCCAGTAATGGGAGGTGGAACACCAAAAATCTGAGACCCTTCTCACGCCCAATATATCCACCTTATAATATGCCACCTTACCAGGGACCCCAATTTTGGCAATATCCTATGTACCATCAGGGCCCTCCGCCTTTCTTCCAACATGGGACTGAGCCCCCTTTTTTAGACTGAGGTTGGGGCAGAGGAAGAGGGCGCAGAAGAGGGCACCAAAAAAAAGTACAATGGCAGGAACAACCGGCACGCTCAGTGGAGACCAGGAGTCAGACAAGGGGGAAGAGAGATTGATTATCAACCTTTCACAGAGAGCCCTTTCTCCCATAGAAGAGAAAGTCCTACAGAAAGGGTTACGCTATGTTCCGACCCCTAAGACTGACAAATTTTGAAACATCTGCGAGGATCAGGACTTCTTCTGCAAAATACGCCTAAAAGTATTTTTCCAAGATAAACCATTGCCACAAGAAGGCGACTCTGGGCCACACAAACCTTCTACCTTTACACCTAACAGTGGTACAGTGCCAAACGAGGTCCTGTCATTTGAACGAGCTGTGTTGAAAGAGCTCAACAGCATCACCACCCCGCTCCTTTCCACAACTTATCTTCAAGTGAATTTACAGCGATCAGGGAGCTGGCAGATCATGCTAATATCACAATCAAACAGGCAGATAAGGGTGGGGACACGGTCATTATGTTCAAGGTGGAGTATGACATAGAATGCTGACAGCAACTGAGTAACCACAGACACTACACTCCCTTGAGAGAGGACCCCAATCCCCGACTCAGTACCAATATTTCCTCCACGGTCTCCTCAGCTGAGACCGTGGGATGGATCACCAGAAAAGAGGCGGATCTCCTCATCACAAAAGACCACAAGACCCCATACTTTTACATCTTGACCAAATTTCTTAAGGGGGTCATCCCGCTCCCCTGACGGCCAATTGTCTCAGGGATCGTGTCCATATTGGAACCACTCTCCAGGTTCTGTGACCCCTTCCTTCAACCGTTGGTGAGAGCGACTCCATCTTTTATAAAAGACACCACAGATGTTCTACGGTTACATGAGGGGGTTAAACATCCAGAAGAGGAAGACTTACTGATAACCCTGGATATTGAGGCCCTCTACAAAACATCCCACAAAGAGCGACCCTGGAAGTGATAGAGGACGCTCTGAGCCATGGAAACTGGACTTCTCCTACTCCAGTGGCATTCGTACTAGAGTGTGCCACCCTTGCGCTAACAGAAAACTTCTTTGAGTATAACGCACAACTCTACCATCAGACTCAGGGCACCTCGATGGGCAGTACGTTTGAGCCGAGCTTGGCATGCCTGTACATGTCGGCACTTGAAGAAAGGGAGATTCACAGTTCCAAGAACCCATACAATGCAAATGTGCTTATGTGGAAGAGGTTCATGATGATATTTTAATTCTCTGGAAAGGAGAACACCCTAAATTTGAAGAATTCTGTATTTGGATCAACACATTGAACCCTTTTCAGAAATTTACAAATACTGTTTCAAAAACTGAGATCCCCTTCCTTGACCTACTGATAAAACTGGAGAATGGCCAAGATCACTACCACACTTTATCGCAAACCAACAGATGGAAACAGTTTATTACTATTTAGTAGTCATCATCTCAGAGCCCTAAAACAAAATCTTCCATTCAGACAGTTCCTCCGTATTGGAAGGAACTGTAGTTCACTGACAAACTATCAGAAAGAGTCCGACATTTTGGCAAAAGATCTTTGTCAGAGAGAGTATGCTTAACATACCATCGCACTCACATGAAAAATGGCCAAGAACAATAAACAGGAAAGTCTACTAGAGAGTCAACTAAAAGAACCTGAGATTGCCATTACCTGTGTGACAACCTTTACCCCTGACTCCAATCGTATGAGGAACAACATTTGGAAACATTGGAGCATTTTAAAAACAGGAACACTTAACCTCCCTATACCAAGATTTGTGTTTAAACGCACAAGCAATTTTAAGGACATGCTCATACATGCTAAACCCAAAACTCACCCGAATGAGTTACAAAGAACATTATGGGATTTACCCCCCATAGTGGGACACTATCCCTGCGGGTCCTGTTCAGTATGTCCACTAACAAAAATCATGAAAAAATTGATCCTTCCCAACGGGGTCAAATGGAAACTCAATAAACATACAAATTGCAATACCACAAACTGCATCTATGTACTGAGCTGCCCGTGTGGACGCCTATAAATAGGAATGACCACGAGACCGGTGAAAGTCCGATGCACGAATCATGTAATCTCCCTTGATACAGTTAAATGTGCCGGTCAGTTAGCGTGCAACTGGATTGATTATTGCGACCAATACCTGACACCTCAGACACAGGGATATGGCTTAGCACTGACATTGCCAAAAATAAAGAGCTCACAACTGACTTGCGCAGGCCTCCAGTATAGTCACCAGTGGCAGAAATTTCAACATGGCGCCCGTTATTGCAGGCAGCGCTCCAACTTCTCGCTTTGATGGCCGTACAGTAAGTGCCGTGTCATAACGCCATGCCTGCTAAGTGGTAAAGCTCTAACAGTACAGACCTAAAGTCTGCATAGAGTATACATAATCTTTATAGAGTACACAATTCCCCCCAAAAAATCCACCCCTATCACGTGCATCCAGCACTCCTTGTTATGTAAGCCTAAGTGTTATGCAAGTATTATGTATATGCTTATCTTGGTTGTGTCAAAGCTTCTTTATATTCACGTGTATTGTTCTATGTACCATGGTATTGTAATCATTTTTGCTTATTGAATAAGTTATTATAGAAACTCTTTAAAAAGCTCAGTTTTGTCAAAAGTGCACAGATGCAGAAAAAGATCAAACAGAAAACGTTTCACTCTTCTTGCGTTCTCTGCTTGCACTAAAAGACAAGGCTTTATTGGGACTGCACGTTGCTTCATGTCTAAACGTGTGCAACGTAGCAGCCGTTTTTGGTGCGGTTGGGTGTGGCATGGCTATAAAATGCCACACCCAGGTTCTGGAAGGCGCTTAGCCTTCTGACTCCGGTTGCGGTAACATTGTAGTCTGCTTATCTGAACTCTTCCGGTTTCCTGGATCTCCGTTTGCAGCAGGCTCCACGATTCCTGAAAGACAATCAAAGAGAATAGAAAGCTAATTTATTTTTGCCTCCATTTTTTCATGCAAAAGGCGCCCATCGCAAGATAGCAAAAGGAGTCAGCGTGCATAAGAAAATAACCATTTGTGGACCCTCTTCTTTGATTAAAGAAAATACTTTAGCATAAAAACATGGGAATTCTAATGTTATAATAGATACTAGATAGGTTGCATATTGTTTATTTTTTATTTCCAAAGTACAGAACCGTGTGATGGGACATGAAAGAAGCATGATGCACATGTAAGTTATTAGAAGTAAAGAACTACTGGTAGAGAGTCAAATCTTGCGATGTACTTCTGTTGTGTAAAAGATTAGAGACACTCATATTTTGGTTTTCTCACTAAACTGAAAAGAATATAATTCCCATCCTGACTGACACTGCCAATGTGACTTCGCCCTAGAGGACATCATCCATCACACGACGACATCAGGACGCTACGCTTATTCCTGTAGATTCGCAGGTAGGGCATTTACACCACTTATTTCTCATACTTCGGGTAGGGTTTGAGAGCCAACAGTACAATTCATAGAACCACACGCTCAAAATACTTCTTGCTGTCTCGCAGGTCGACAACAGGAAATTCGTCATAGTCCGAATCCGGCCCTCCTCCCTACTTTCCATTTTATAGTCATAGTGTTCTACGTATTCAGTGGTTATACTCTAGGGGCTCTGGGAGGTTGGCTCATAGCGTCTCTGCGAAAACCACCAAGCATCTTGCAGGTAAGAGTGTATTGGTAACGTGACAGAAGGCTAAGCCCACATATTCGTTTCGCCCGGACGCTATGAATCAACCACCGCAGATTTCGCTACAAGACATTGCTACTCTTCTAGCAGATATCAAAGCTGAAAATTCAGAATTACGCAAAGATATTTCAGCCATACAAGCTAATATGTCAGTGTCTGATACAGATAGGGCATGGCCTTGGAGCTTTCCTTCCACAACTAAACCTCTATTGAAAACACCAAGTTTTCAACCCCAGATGCAAAAATTGCAGCGCAGTAACACTAATGCCCTGCCCACGCAGATTCAAGTGGTCACTCCAGTTACTGTCCCCTTAGCATCCCCAGAGAGATTTTATGGGGATAGTAGTAAATTTTACATATTCTTAAACCAATTCCATCTTCATTTCATAGCTAAACCTATGGCATTTCAAGATGATTCATCCAAAGTTGCTTTTATCCTGTCTTATTTAGGGGGAGATCCGGCTTTATGGTTGGTTCCTATAGTCAAATGGGATGATCCTATTCTTTTTGATATCAGGCTTTTTAAAAATACAATGAAGAAATTGTTTGCTAAACATGTCTTTGTGCAATCAGCAGGCCATGAGTTATTAAACCTTAAACAAGGGTCTTCTGATTTATTATATTATATTTCAACTTTTACTGACTTGTGATAGAATCTGAATGGCCAGAAGAGAAGTGTGTTTCTCTATTTTATAGAGGCCTTAAGGATAATTTAAAGGACATGATCACTCAAATCTTGGACCCTCCAATCCAGAACAAAGGCAAATGAGGTAGCAGTCGCACAGCAGTTGGAAAACTAAACTGCTCGATAAACGACGGGGTCAATTTCTCGAGTAAGCAGTCTTTGATTGAAGAAAATACTTTAGCATAAAAACATGGGAATTGTAATGTTATAATAGATACTAGATAGGTTGCATATTGTTTATTTTTTATTTCCAAAGTACAGAACTGTGTGATGGGACATGAAAGAAGCATGATGCAGATGTAAGTTATTAGGAGTAAAGAACTACTGGTAGAGAGTCTAATCTTGCGATGTACTTCTGTTGTGTAAAAGATTAGAGACACTCATATTTTGGTTTTCTCGCTAAACAGAAAAGAACATCATTTCCATCCTGTTGGACACTGCCAACTTGACTTCGCCCTAGAGGACATCATCCATCACACGACGACATCAGGACGCTCCGCTTATTCCTGTAGATTCGCAGGTAGGCTATTTACACCACTTATTTCTCAGACTTAGGGTAGGGTTTGAGAGCCAACAGTACAATTCATAGAACCACACGCTCAAAATACTACTTGTGGCCTCGCAGGTCGACAGCAGGAAATTCATCAGCGTCCGAATTTGGCCCTCCTCCCTACTTTCTCTTTTATAGCCATAAAGTTCTACATATTCACTGGTTATACTTTAGGGGCTCTGGGATGTTGGCTCATAGTGTCTCTGCGGAAACCACCAAGCACCTTACAGATAAGAGCACCACCTTGCAGGTAAGAGTGAATTGGTAACCTGACAGGCCGCCCCTAACTTGTTCCGGACCGGAGATATAACAACTGAGGTCTGAAGGAAACCGGCACCACCTGGGCCGGCAGAGTGAGGGGTAGGATGACCTCTAATTATCGGAGTTCACATCGCGGGTATTGAGAGAATGTGGCATGTCCGAAGGTGTGCGATCCATGCGGGACACCACCTGATTTATGGGAATTCATTTCACCCTTTCCTTGTGGACTTGACCATCTGGCGGGTATGTCATGAGTGCATGAGACCCCCGCACATGCCCGTATTCTACAGATGGCCCTCGTTGGCTCAGAAAAACTATTAAACAATGGGCAGCTGGAACATTCAACTCGAGCAACCCGTATAGCTGGCTGACGCATTTACAAGCAGCGATTTAGTGTTGTGACCACCCTTCATGGTTGATTGGTGACATGCTGCGAATGTTGACCTGCGACACATGCCTTTGACACACCGGGCACCCACACCAGGATGCCTCTATGGGGGCCATCAGTTCGCGCTGCGGGGATTACCAACTGCCGTGTCCCACCTTCAATAAGCCGGGGGACACATGGTCTCCAATTCCAGGCTTGGGAGTCTTTGCGTGGGCACTTACACCTACCGGGTCCTATGTTGTTGTTTTAACCACTGACCAGATAACTGCCTACAGGTATTCCCATATTTTAACTCTCATGAATTTCTTCATCCACTAGGACACTACACTTACAGTGTCTGCACCTGCCGGTACACGCTGACACTCATAGTTGACCCAAATAGGGTGAGTTTCACAACTGTGCTTGACGCACTATGTACTTATGACTGCCGCTGTTGTCTTAGCTGTTTAACATCTTGCGCATGATCATAGTCACTTGAGTGTGAAGCATGCATGTGTCACACCTTTGAATTTGAGTGGTTCACCATCAGTTATATTATAGACTGTTGTATTATGACGCACTAACTTTTATGAATCTCTCTTGTTGCAGGCTATGTTGTAGATCTACAGGTACCACTTTTTAGGGTGCTGTATGGGTGGTCACGACTATCTCTCACGTAATTCAGACCACCACCAAAAGTGTAGGTAGATCTCACTTTGGTCCTGAGGAATTGCTGTCTAATGGAAAAAAGGCAAGAAACATGTTGGCCTAAATCACAAGCGCATAATCCCGCAACCTTAGAGTGGGTGTGCGCGCAACGTCATTTTTAATCAGGTTAGTGGCCACATTTCATTAAAATTGTTTTGAGTGGACCACTGTTTCCTGTTTTAGTCACACACCCCTTCACATTGTTACACCTTCACTGACTAAGGGTCCTCACATGTACTACACCCTACGGCAAAAGGAAAAAAGATCTCTGCCAAGAAGGCCCCATAGTTCTCTGTTACTCCTTGGAGTTTAGCAGTGGTACAATAGGAGCTAAATTAATATTTAAAAAAAATCATAAATCCACCATAACAGTCACCTTTTCCATGCACTGGGTATACCCTTCAGTATTACACCACCTATACCATGTGAAATCATTGCATTCATAACAACACTTATAACATCTCAAATGACATCACACATCTTCTCCAGTGCATGGAGAAAGTGCAATTTATAGTTAATGTAGTGTGGAAACTGAGGTGACAACACTGGATATGTATGTGTGTGAGTTATAGTAATTTGAAGGTAGTGCATGAATTAATTTAATATTTAAGTTATAACTATTACTTTAGAATTTCTAATGTGTGTCTAGTTTATGTTAGGTTTGTATAGAAAGAATAAATAATGCTTTCCTTACTATGGCTTTTCCCTAACCTTTGTTTTATTCCTTAAATTTCAATGTCCTTTTATTTTTTTTTAAATTTAAAATGGACAGATTACTGTCATTGAGTGGAGCGTCATTAACTAGAGTGTGATAGTAGTGCGGAGGAAAGTGTTGTAACGTATATTGACGTAGAGTGGAGTGGTATACATTATAATAACACACATTGGAGTGGTGAACGCTGGAATGGTGTTTGGCATAGTGAGGAAGAGTGTAGGAGTATACAGTGGAGTAGCGTAGAGTCCTGTGGTGTACAGTGGAGCGGCATACAATAGAGTGATGTACAGTGTAGTGGCATACACTACAATAGTGCAGAGTGGAGTGTTGCACAGTGGCATTGAGTGGAATACTGTATAGCAGAGGGTCGTAGAGTGGACTTGCATAGAGTGGAATTGCGTACAGTTTAGTGAGGAGAGTGGAGTTGGGTACAGTGAAATAACATAGATTGAAGTATCATTGAGAGGAATACCATAGAGTGTAGTGCCATAGACCTAAGTGGCATACGATAAAGTGGTGTGCAGTTGAATGGAATACAGTAGAGTGACATAGACTGGAGAGGGGCAGACTAGAAAAAAGTAGAGTGCAGTGGTGTATGTGGAGTGAGATACAGTGGAATATCATATACGACAGTAGTGTACAGTGGAATGGCATACAGTGGGGTTTCATGAAGTGGAATACCATACAGTGGAGTTACATACAGTGGTATAATGCAGAGAGGATTGGCCCTTCAACATAGTGGTGTACAGTGCAGTGGTGTACAGCTGGAGTGTGTTGGAGGGCCGTACAGTAGAGTTGCATACAGTAGAATGGTGTAGAGTGGATTGGCATACAGTGTAGTGTTGTAGAGTGGGGTGGCATAGAATGGAGTGTCCAAGAGTGGAGCGCCATACATTAGAATAGCGTACAGTTGAGTGGTGTACAGTGCAGTAGTATAGAGTGGACTATGGTACAGCGGCATGGTGTACTGTGAAATAGAATACAGTGGAGTGTGTAGAGGGGAGTGGCATAGAGTGAAGTGATATATACTGGAGTGTTGAAGAGTGGAGTGAGGTACAGCATAGTGGCATGCAGTGGAATAGTGTAGACCGTAGTGGCATAGAGTGCAGTCACATACAATGTAATGGAGTGCTTTAGAGTTGAATGTTGTTGAGTGGAGTGGGGAAGACTGCAGTGGCAGAAAATGTAAAAACATAATGCGGAGTGGCGTTGATTGAGTGTTGTACAGTGTAGTAGTGTACAGTGTAATAGCGTAGACTGTAGTGGCATAAAGAAGAGTGGCCTTAAGTGGAGTTGCATATAGTGGAGTAGTGTTCAGTGGCGTGATGCAGAGTGGAATAATGGTGAGTTTAGTGGCGTACCGTGTAGTGTTGTAGAGTGAAGAGGCATATTGTGCAGTGCCATACAATGGAGTGGAGTAGAGCTGTAAAGTGGAATAGCATACAGAGTATGGGTGTATTGTGAAATGGCATAAAGTGTAGAGGCATAGAGTAAAATAGAATAGAATGGAGTTGTGTACAGTGGAATAGCGTAAAAGGGAGGGGCGTACATTGGAGTGGCGACTGAAGTGTCATAGAATGGAGTGACATAGATGTTAATCACATAGAGTAGAGTGGTGTAGAGTGGAGGACAGTGGAGTGCAATGGATTAGCATTGATTTCAGTTGGGTAGAGTGGAGTTACGTAGAGTGGAGTGACGTATAGAGGAGTGGCATAGAGTTTAATAGCATAGAGTGGAGTGGGATAGAGTGGAGTGGCATAGAGTGGAGTGTGTTAAGTATAACAGACATAGCATGAAAGAGTGCAAACAAATGTAGATGTAATGTGGCAGAAATATTCATTATGAGGCATAAATGGTAATTTTGGTAGCATGTGTGAAAAGTTATGTTTTACAAAACATAGTGTTATATTGTGGCACGGTATACCACAGTAAGTTCACAGTATACTGCGGTACATGCAGATAAGAAGTCAGTATGTGATTGGCTACAACAGAACTGCAGCAGAGTGAATGCACAGAGATCCGCGCCTGCCTAGAGAGGTTGTGTGAATTGGTCAGCAGTCCTCCTGACAATGAATACAAGGCATGCCACCTACCATTTTCTGGAGCAGGCCCTTAATGCCTACATGCCATAGTACTGTGGCGTTTTAAAATACACTTAACAGCATACCTACGTTTGTCATCAAAATTCATCAGCCATTTTCCTGCTGGGCACCTTCAGTCTCAAAAGTGGGGCAAAAGCCTTATACTTTACATTGTCCATTATACTTTAACTGAGGATAAAGCAAAGCAGTTTGCCTGAGCTAAATCCAGCCCAAGCCAAAACGGGTTCAGGAAAAACTGAAAACCTGGGATAGAGTGATGCACTAGGAAGTCTTGCATTGACAATATTATTATTGTTTTTCACGTACATTATTACTGTGCAGCCCCTCAGTAGAACAACATGTCATGGCTATCAAACTGCCAAGCCATAGTCTTACCTTTGTCCTTTACCTCTTAGCACGAGCCTGCCTCAGGGACACACCTCTGAATACCTGTTCACCCCTAACACACAGAGGTGGCATGCATCATAGCACCACAGGGAAAGATAAGCACCAGAAATAAAAATTCTCCAGCCTCATTTATGTTTTTTTTTTTTGCCGTAGGGCAGCGCAGCAGGCCTTGCTACTGTGCTTACTTATGGCAAAAGTAAAGGGCAGGAATGCACTGTATCTAATAGATATGGTCCTTTTCTGACCTTTTCCCCTGCACTAGTGCACAATGGGCTGCCATGCGTCAACGCAGGCACCTTTGCACCATAGTGCAAGGGTGCCTGCGTTGCGGGGATGATTATTTTTGGGCAGGAAGGCTTTTTCCTCTTTCTTTGTGTGCAGCAGAATGCAGCACACATAGAAAGAGAAAAAGCGAGGAGAAATAAAGATATTTCTCCCTGTTTTGCCTCCCTTATTCAATTCAATTACATTTGTAGAGCGCACCACATACCCGTGAGGGTCTCAAGGCACTGCGGGGGGGGGGCCCTACTAATCGAACAGCCAGGTTTTGAGTAGCCTCCTGAAGGTCAGCAGGTCTTGGGTCTGTCGTAGGTTCAGTGGGATGGTGTTTCAGGTCTTGGCAGCGAGGGGGGAGAAGGACCTCCCGCCGGTGGTTTTCCTTTGGAAGCCTGGGACGGTGGCAAGTGCGAGGTCGGCGGAGTGGAGCTGGTGGTTGGGGGTGTAGAAGGAAAGTCGTTTGTTGAGGTAGACTTTGCCGGTCTTGTAGAGTGCATTGTGTGCATGGATGAGGAGCTTGAAGGATATCCTCTTGTTGATGGGTAGCCAGTGCAGATTTTTCAGGTGGGGGGTGATGTGGCTGTGGCATGGTACGTCGTGGATCAGTCGTGCCGAGGCATTTTGGATGCGTTGTATTTGTTTGATGAGCTTGGTTGGGGCTCCTGCGTAGCGGACGTTCCCGTAGTCGAGTCTGCTACTGACGAGGGCCTGGGTGACTGTTCTTCTTGTTTCTGTCGGGATCCACCTGTGGAGTTTGCGGAGCATGCGGAGGGTGTTGAAGCAGGAGGAGGAGATGGCGTTGACTTGCTTGGTCAAGGAGAGCATTGAGTCAAGGATGATTCCTAGGTTGCGTGCGTGGTCGGTGGGTGTCGGGGCTTCCCCCAGTGCCGTCGGCCACCAGAAGTCATCCTAGGCTGAAGGGTTGGAGCTGAGAATGAGGACTTCAGTTTTGTCCGGGTTCAGTTTCAGTCGGCTGGTTTTCATCCAGTCGGTGACGGCCTTAATTCCTCGTGGAGGTTGTATTTGGCGGTGATGGGGTCCTTGGTGAGGGAGAGGATCAGTTGAGTGTCTTCAGCGTAGGAGATTATGTTGAGGTCGTGCTGTTGGGCGACGTGTGCGAGCGGGGCCATGTAAATGTTGAACAGTGTCGGGCTAAGGGCGGAGCCCTGGAGTACGCCGCAGATGATCTTGGAGGCTTCGGATCGGAATGGGGGGAGGCGGACGCTCTGGGTTCTGCCGGGGAGGAAGGCGGTGGTCCATTCCAGGGCTCAGTTTCGGATCCCTACGGCGTGGAGGTGTGCGTGTAGTGTGCGCCTTACGCCTTTTCTGGGGAGGCATACGTTTTTGCCGCTGCGATCGTTCGTAAATCTGGGGCAGTGTCAAAGATCCATGGATGTTGCTGGGAATGCCCCCAGTTTTCTACGTGAAAGTGTGGAAAATGACAATGTATATGTACATAAGCGGCGTTCATTTGTGTTCACCATACCCCTCGCTGTAAGCAGAACGAATACCGCGAAGCATTGACCGCATCATCCCGCCAGCATAGGCCCATGCACGCACGTACACGACAGCCATTTTAGGCACCAAGGCCTCTCTGCCCGTTTGTTAAATCCCCAGCACGCCCCCCCGTTGAACACCCCCGCTCTCTCATGCATAGGCCATAAACCCTCTCCCTCTGCGCGACCCTGCTCTAAAAGTGACACCCCTGCCTGACCGACTCCCCCTGCATTCCTCCCAGGAACACCCTTCCCCTCTTCTGATGACCCCCCCCGGCTACACCTGGCCTCTCGACCCGGTCCCAAGTCATAAAACAAAGCCTCATGGATGCACCCCCCCTGGCCCCGCATAGCAAAACGTGATACACCAACCGAAGTGCCCGATCTTATCGCCTGCCCAACCTTAGATCTGACCACACCCTCTTGCCCTCGTGTCCTGTTGGAATGTCTGGATGCAAGATTACAATCACATGTTACATTTGGGAGGGGAAACGACATCCGAGCGACAGGCATGGGAATAGGCCTGAAGCTGGGATTCCAAACATGCCTTTTCGTACTTCAAAGTTTCTTTATTGCAATAAGGAATGTTTGTGCATCATAAACCTGTGTATAAAAGACGGAGCCTCAGAGAAACTTGTTAGAGCACCTCTTGAAGACATTGTGCGTGTTTCCGAAATGACAGGCTCTCCTCATGAGAAATAAATATCTGTTCTTGCACTCCCGCTTCCAGCGCCCGTCTCTTTATTTGGTAACTGTTCAAGATGGGAACTAAGAGGCGTCTTGTGCCAGCAGCCTGGGCATCGGTTGTAATTTGGGCTGTTTTTCCTCAAAAGGGGCATATATTTATTAGGCCATGAAAAGCCACATAATGTGTCTTTACGTGGCCTTGTAAATATGCCAGTGGCACATTGTGCCACCGGAACTTCAAAAAAAGTGACGTTTCGCTGGCGCAATATTTCAACCACACTTCAATGCACATTATGTAAGTTATGAAGCATTTAAAACGGCTGTTGTCAAATGATGTATTTTCATTCTAAAAATACAAACCTGTTGATAAAGTGCGATTAAAAAAAGCAATTTCCTTTTTTGTTCTACACATAAGAATGTACTCCCATAGCACGTATTTATGACTTTAAAACCGTGAACTCAAATGCCGGGTCCTCAGGCATGTATCTCTAATATCTCTTAAACTTCTAGTGAACTCATACAAACTTGTGATAAACGATTAGGGAAAACTGTTCTATATACGAACAACTATATCTAAAGTATTTTTTAAATACAGTTTTCCCCTTTTTTCTACTTATTATACCAGAACATTTATGATTTGCTAGCAGCCCTGTGGTAGCGGCTGATTAGCCAATTGTGCATATTGTTTTCTAAAGTTAACCAAGAAAACACAGAATCATTTTGTTATTACAAAACATGAGCCAACTCCTAGATGGTGCGTCAGTGTTTTGTATTCAAGCACGTCTCTCCCTCCCTGCATACATTAGCAACAGTACAGAACATGAGAGATTTCCCTTGATGCAAGTAACTTGCACTCAGTCTTGTGTAATACGCCTAAAACCAATCAGTTTTAGCAAAACATCTGGAGTAACAGCTTTTGTAATTAGTAATGGAGTGAATCTTCCTCTGGTTTCAGACCTCTGCCAGTCACTTCCAGGAGGCTTAATTCTTGAGGCATAACTCGCAAAGAATCACATCATGTGCAAGCTGATACTTTGATTGCACACACTGGAACGCAAGCCAAAGCGTCGGGGGAAAACTAAGTGTAAAATAATTTCATCGAGAATGAGTTATTTTATTTCCCATTTTCTTCACAAGAATACAATAAAGTTATAGATTAAAGCGAGTAGAAGTATGATGTATTTATTACAGAGAAAAGTAACATTTGCAGTTCCGAGATAATGCCCAATCTGGCTGATCAGTGAAGCATTGGTGCAACACTATTTATACTTCTCTCTTACACTTACAGAAAATATCTGTTTTAAGGGTTATTCCAGAAGGCATTTAATGAACTGGTACGATCGGAGCGGCCTTCTTTCAAGAAATTGCTTTGTCTACAGTGCCTGTACTAAATGAATAACCTCTAGTTTAGATGGTACTGCTCTATAACAATGAACAGTGGTGCCTTTTCGTACTGTGCTGCCTGCAGCTCATTATATAACTCGTAGTATTACCGAGTTATTTATATTGCTATTGTTAATTAGCATTTCTATAACGCACAGTCTGGCGTTAACATAGTCCTTGTGTTAGTCCGAGCATGATATTCCAAAACTTGTTATTGCTCACCCTTAGTACACGTTGTGTCCAGAGGGAGCAACAAGTGTGTGTGCCTGCTTTGTGCACCCCCCCCCCCCCGCCTCAATGGTATGTACAGAAGGATCAGAAGATGCTTGTGCGTCCCCTCCTGTAATACTGATAGTGCCGGTGTACAGATAGCGCCAGCATTATCATGAGAGGGTTTTCCCAATTGTGCATGTGGGCATGCCCCATGCAAATGTGGGACTCACTTTCCCTCTGTGCCTGTGCCGTATTACCGACGTGGGCGCAGAGGCAAAGATTCCTTTTTGGAGCTGCACTGAAAGTGTTCCGCAAAAAGGTCGCGCACTTTCAGTATGTCTCTTAAAGGTAGCCCTCTGGGGGGGAAAGGGGTGCCATGGACACCTCCAGACACCTTCTTACAGGCGGGTGCAGTACATCTGCAAGGGGATCTCTCTCCCCTTTTGAAGTTGGAGGCAACATGCCGCTTGCACAATGACACAAGGAGCGGCTTTGGAACAGCCCTGGGGGCAGGGCATTCTGTCTAATAAGACGCACTTTCCCTGTTTTTCCCTGCATACTTTTGGAAAGGTGCAGAATGGTGCAAACAGGAAACGTGTATATATAAAATGCGGCCCCAGGGCTTCATTCAGTTTGTGGAGGTGTGTGGTCAGGTGCAGTATACCATGTCATTTCAGGAAAAGTCGCCCAGCCTCTTTCTGCACTTGTGGTCAGGAACAGAATATGCTCATCATGAAAACTGAACAAAGATGCGGAAGATAATTTGATGCGTGCTGTAATCATAATCATGTTGTAAAACATATGACCTTGTTAATGGTTCCCTTTAGATCCCATGACTGCTCTATTCTCAGGTTACTGATATAGGAGACCTGCTAATTCTGGGGGGAAGGAGTGAATTTGAATTAAAAGTGGAACTTTGAACACAGAAAGAAATAACTACTGGTGAATTGAGTATTCTGTTGTTAATTATTTGAGTTGTCAATCAGTCAATCAATCCACTTTATTCGATTAATTAAAATCATAAATGTACAATACACAACATACAAAAAAACACATTCCTATGAAAACAATAGAGCGAAATATGTAAAACAATGACACTTGTGTATTTCATCAGAGCCAGATATCTCAAAGTTAAAAAAAAATCCATAACAATATTATCATTAATTATCTGAGTAATTCCTTAAATTTCCCAAATTACTTAGGGAATCTTTATTCCACTCCCAATTGTTTAGTTAAATCCTCCTTTTTCCCAGCAGGCGGAGAATGTGGTGACTGCAAATCAAGGTGGCTGTCTTCCCGGTGTTGTTTGTTAGCTACTTCTAGATTTTTCTCAGTATTATGAGAGTGTGCAAGCAGATATGCCCAGGACAGACATACCTAGCTTGCTGCGAACGATAATTCAGAAGTTTATTGTTTGTGGGGTAGAGGGGTGGGAGTGGATCCAGGTCCGTAGGCCACCAGGTTGAATCCCACGGTGAGGTATCCTTTCTGAAGATCACTACTTTGGTCTTGACCATGTCCAGCTCGAGGAAGTTTAATTTCATCTAGGTGACTTCTTTGGTCATGCAAGAGTTGAAATGTTATCTTTCACTGTGTGTTTTTTCTGAGAAGGACAGTGACAGTTGCATGTCGTCAGCATATGTGAGTATGTTGATGTTGTGTGTTTAAATGACATCTGCCTGCGGAGTCATGTAGATGTTGAAGTGGGTTGCATTTATTGAGGTGCCCTGAGAGACTCCACCAATGAGGTCCTGGGTTCTAGGAGTGAGGCAGCATGTTGACTGTTTGTACACTTCCTGTGAGGAATGTGCAGATCCATTGAAGGCCCGGTCCTTGGGTGCCAGTCTTGTGCACTTGTTTGCTCAGGGTTGGAGCAGAGACTGTGTCAAAGGCGGCTAAGAGGTCATGTAGGATGAGGGCAGAACTTTCTCCTCTTTCAAGGATCACCCAGATGTCATCTGTTGCTGAGATGGGGGCTGCTTCTGTACTCTGGTTTGGTCTGAATTCTGATTGTGTGGTAACAAGGAGTTAATGGTCAGTGAGGTGTTCTGCAAGATGTCCGTTGGTGGCGGTTTTTAGGTCCTTGGCAAAGTAATGTAGGAGGAAATTCAGTTGGTAGTTAGAAAGCTTGGTTGGGTCTGCGGTGGGCTTCTTTGGGAGAGTTTTGACAGTTGCATGTTTCCAAGCGTCCAGGAAGGTGGCTGTGTCAATGGAGGTGTTGAGGATGAGGGTGATAGCTTTGTTGATTGGGATGAACTCTTTGTTGAGGACATGGTGTGGGCAAGGATCTAATGAGGCCCCAGAGTGGAGGATCTTCATTTTTTTAAATATAACTTTATTGATTTTTAATAAGGAAACAAGCAATGCAAAAACCATATGCAAAAACAAAGAAATGAGCAAGGGAGTAAAATTATAGCGAGCAGAAACTTATAGTTTTTATATGGATTCCTGTAAATTCAAAAAGAGGGGAACAATCATCAGTCTGTACATAAATAAACAATACCGATAAGAAAGGAGTGGGAAAGTGAGCAACTAGACCAATGATTTTGGAAGCACAATAATGTCCACTTAAACAGAGCGAAGCGTACAGAGAGCGACCCATCATCGAGGGTTGAGAGGTATGAAAGTGCACGTTAACAGGAGTTAATAGCACAGTCGACATATTATGAACCTGTCCATGCATTTGACAATATGCCCTTGCGTCGGTGAACAGATGGAATGTACCTCAGCATCCATAAATAGATGGCCCAGTCTGAACAGTTGGCATGTGGATAAGGTGTACTTGGTCAGTGTTTTGGTGGTCATTGGCAGCCAGGGATTTTCAGCAAGAGGTACTTGTGTGGAATATAGATAACTAAAACCAAGATACGGTTGGAGTCTAGTCCAAGCCCAGCATGTGGTTCGGAGTGTTTGTATTTCTGTGATGTTTCTAGGTAGGCCTTATATCATGATTGTGGAGAGTGGTATGGGTGGGCCTGCAACCTTTCCTGCTTCAGAAATTGCAGACGTGCTTCATAGGGAAGCCGATGGTATGCAAAATGTGCCTGCACCACAAAATAGTAAAGATAAAAATCGGGGACATTGAACCTGCCGCTTTCATATGGGAGGGTCAAAGTTGACTCTGGGTTGCTTGTCAGCCCAAACTAAGTGCGTCACCATGCCACAAAGAGTGTCGAAAAAGGCGTTAGTCAGAACTATTGGGATGTTGGGGAATAAATCTAAAATTCGAGGGAGTACCACCATCTTTATTATTGCTATTCTCCTTGCTATAGACAACAGAAGTTTAATCCAATGCTATATTTGGGACGCTAATTTGTGGAATGCAGGCCCATAATTTAGCCGTACAATCTGAGAACTTTGGCAATGAAGATAGAGGCTGAGGTATTTAGGCGGGTCTGCACACCAGTTTAAGGGGTAATACAGAAGATAAGGAGTCATATCATCGATCAAGGGAAAAATGTTGGGGTTGTCTCAATTAACCGTTAGTCCAAAGAGCACTCTAAAACTGACTGCCTCACGGAGTAAGGGTGAGAGGTTGGTCTCAGGGTCTCAGATGAAGAGCATTACATTGTCTGCCTAGAGATATGCCAGAAGGGCACCATGATGGAAACAAAGGATTAAGGCCCACATTCATCAACAATGCCATTTGCGATTCCTTATTAGCGAAAAATAAGGATTCGCTAATAAGGAATAGCAAAAGGCTATGCATGAAGAAATTGCTGAAAAAATTGCGATTTCTTAATATTCCTTAATTGTGACTCGCAAATTGCGAGTCACAATTAAGGAATACCTCCCCATTCATTCCTATGGGCCTAGAGGCCCATAGGAATGAATGGGATGACATTCTCAATTTGCGATTCTCAATTAGAGAATCGCAAATTGAGAATGCAATTTCAAGGGTGCCAGGGTGTCAAAAGGACAACCTGTTGCACCCCTGAAATTAATCTGCGCACATATGTTGCACATATGTTGCCCACACACATGCCCTAAGGGCATGTGTTTGCTCAACATGAAACTTTGAAAAATGCACAAAAGTGCATTTTTCAAAGTTTTTGTAAATTACCATGAAGTTCAACTTCATGGTAATTTGCTCCCACTATTAGCGAAATCGCTATTTGTTTTGTCTTTTTTGCATTGCATTTAAGGAATCTCAATTTGGGATTCCTTAAATGCAATCGCAATTTAAGGAATCTCAATTTAGAGATTCTTTAAATTGCGATTTTTGCATTTGGGATGATGCATCCCAAATGCAAAAAAAACGGTCGCAAAGGGGCAGATTCTGAGAATCTGCCCGTTTGCGACCGGTTATTAGCTTGATGCATGTGGCTGTTAGTGACGCTCCTGTAAATGTCGCACCCGGGGGTCCATGGCTATATTTAATTAAAGAGGGCACAGAAGGAACCCCTGTCTAGTGCTGCGGGTTAATGTAAATTGATCAGAGAGGGTGCCATTCATTTTTAAGTGAGCCAGTGTGGATTGCCCTATATGCAGACGATATCCTCATCATTTTAACAAAACCAGAGGACTTAAGCCCACAGGTTCTCTGGACCTTACAAATCTTCCTGGAGACATATGGACTTCACATAAATGCATCCAAGTTGGTTTTATTCCCAGCTGACACTTACCCACTAGACTTAGGGTGGGCGTTTAACCTACAGATAGAAACACAGGGCCTGTTGGACTTCATCAAACCGGCGCCTAAGCTTGCCTGTGAGAGGAACATTGCACCATTAATGGAGCAGCTCATGGACATCTATGGCACTCCCCATATCAATCCCCTGCGGATTGGCTACCTTCAACATGGTATTACTGCCAAGGTTTCAGTATCATCTACAAAACTACACTTATGAGATCCCAGACCCCTGTTTTTTGCAAAATGAACCCTATACTTCATCGCTTTCTATGGAAGGAAGGCCTCCCATGTATATCTCTGGCCAAGTGCTTTAAATCTACATTTGACAGTGGGGTGGCAGACATAGAGTTGTGTTACAGGGCCTCTCACGTATTTATTTATATAGTGCGAACAAGACCCATGAGGGTAACAGTGCGCTTTACAGGTGAGCAAAAAAGAGAGAGGAGACCTAAGAATTAAACAACAGGGCGGTCAGGAGTGCAAGGGCAGGGAAACCTCTATATCGGCACAAAATACATAAATATAAACAGTCGAAGTCATGAAGAATAAAAGAGCAAGACTAAAATGAAGAATATTACAAGGACCTGAAGGAGTGGCAGGGGGGGAAACTGAGCATGAAAGAGTACACAAGTGTATCTAAACAATACAATACAGTTCAATAAAAGTAAGGACAGGTAAAAAACAGAGAGGGACGAAGTCTTTGTGTGCGTATACGGTACGGGAATACAATAAAAAAATTTGTTAATCAGAAGTGCTTTAACTTCCTTTTTGAAGTTAATAGTAGAAGAGATCATCCTGATTTCCAGAGGCAGGAAGTTCCAAATTCTCAGGGCGAAACCTGAGAAGGCTTGATCATAAGTTTTTGATTAACGGAATTTCTGGAGGACCTGGAGCCCCCCGATAATACAAGTTTTTGTGCGAGGCATAGTGGGGTGTTGTAGTGAAAAGCTTTATGAGTCATGCAAGCAATTTGTTGTTGTATCCTTGCCTCGTAAGGGAGCCAATTAAGGGTTTTAAGCTGTGGTGTAATATGGTGGCATCTTTTTGAACAGGTGATGAGTCTAGCAGCAGAATTAGGCCCTGAGTGGTAACATCTTTGATCTCTGGAGTCCACAGAGGGTAGCACTAGCGTAATTCAACTTGGAGATCACCAGAGATTGCACCGCGGATTTGAAGTCATTGGTGGGGAGAAAAGGTTTAATTTTCCTTAGGATGCTCATTTGGAAAATAGCTCCCTTGGTAAGGGCCGCAATATGTTTCTGGATGTTCAGGCTCTTGTCAAGCATTATGCCCAAGGAACTTATGGAGTCAATGATTTGTGGTATACAGTTAGGAATGTTAACTGATTCATCCATTAACAGATGATAGGAGAATGGTTGGGTGGGGCGATTAAAAGAAATTCAGTTTTCAGAGCATTAGTTTGAGATGGTTTAAAGCTAACCAGTTTTTGGCTTTTAGTAGGGGAGTGTTGAGGGCGCTGATATCATCAGAGGAGGAGATATTAAGGTACATTTTGACTGTGTCAGAAGCTGACGATAGGTTGAGTAGGCTTAGAAGGCAAGAGTCGTTCTGATCCAGCATTTTGAGAGCATCATCAACAATGTGGGTGATAGCGAATTCTGTACTATGACCGTGACGGAAGCCAGATTGGAATTGGTCTAGTCGCTGGAAGCGTTCTATGTGATTGCAAAGCTGAAGGTGGAAACTTTTCTCAATAATCTTGGCCAAAGTCGAAATATTGGAGATTGGGTGGAAGTTGTTAAGGTCGGGTTGATCTGCTAACGTTTTTTTAAGAATAGGGTAACCTGTCCAGCTTTCAGATAGTCTAGGATAGAGCCTTGAATCAGTGAGGCATTGACAATCTTGGCCCAAAGCGGGAGTAGGGATCCTTTGATCTCCTTGAAAAAATGTGATGGAAGAGGGTCATTGAAGTGATTGGATTGTTTCAGTGTTGAGAGCGTTTGGAGAATGATGTTATCATCAAAGATTTTGAAAGCGCTCTAAGATGCATTGTTCTTGAAGGTAAGAGCTGGAGTGAGCGATGGTGCCAGACATTGAGGGTGCGTATGAACTGATAGTCAGTGACATTGGCAAGAGCTCCAAAGCAGTCTGCAACTCAAGTTCCATTTTAGATGTCTTTCCAATGAAGAAAGAGAAGAAATCTTCACAATTCGGCAAAGGGCATGATCCAATCGGGGGGATGTTGATATTGCTGTTCGATTAACAATTTCAAACAGTTTTTTGGGTCGATTCTTTGCTAGGTTCAGTTGATTTGTGAAAATGTTAGCTTTGCATAGTCTTATGTGTTTGTTATAGATGCTCCTTAGTGATCTAAGATGTTTGAGGTGAGCAAGGGATGGCGAGGATCTCCACAGTCTCTCTGCTTGTCTCAGGTTCCTTCTCTCAGCGTTTAGACTGCCATTGTACCAGGGTTTGGAGACCTCGGAAGGTATTCTTTTTAGCTGAAAAAGGGCTACCATGTCTAGAATGGTAGTCATGGACCGATTGTAGTGTTCCGTTAGATCATAGATGTCAGTCATAGCATCGGGGGGATATTATGTTATTACTGAGAGTTGTCAAGGCATCAAGGTTAATGTTTCGCAGTGATCTTTGCCAATGTTTAGAGGTTTTTTTCGGTTGAATTTTGTTTGTGCTGACGAATTCTGAGATGAGGAAGGGACAAGGGACAAATTCTGAGATGAGGAAGGGACAAGGGACACAAGGGACAATAGAGTTAAGTCTGATGGATTTCGTATAGCCAATGATTAGGTCTAGGGTGTCTCCTTTTATGTGTGTAGGGATGTCACATATCTGGGTTAGTTCGAATTCGGTAAGGAAAGATTTGAGACTATCTACAGAAAGGTCATCAAAATCATTCCAGTGGACGTTAAAATCTCCAAGGAAGATCTGAGTGCCATGATGACCTGCGTTGGTGGAGATAATTTCCATAATCTGTTAAAAAAAGGAAAGATTATCTCTGGGGGGATGATAGAACAAGTGGAATTTGCAGATTTGTCTGGTTTTGCTCCCAGCCTCGATCCATAGTTATTCATATGCAGGGAGAGCTGCAGAATGGAGTTGTGTAACCACCAGATTTCTGCAATAGATGCAAGCAATATACCCTGTGCCCACAAGATCTGTCTAGCCTGATAATGTTATAGTTAGGCGGGACAAGTAAGTCAAGAATAGCAGCAGAGGATACATTTACCCTGGTTTCAGTCAACATTAAGAGATCGGGCTCTTGGTCGAGAATGAGGGCAGCGACATCTGCTGCCTGTTTAACAGTGGATCTTTGATTGAGGAGGATGCATTTAAGCTTTGAATTGGTGTTGACTGAGGATTTGAGTGAGGTGGAGACTAGTTGGAGACTATTCTTAATTAAGGCTCTGGGATTAGTTGTGGGTTCCCTCTGCGGGTCAGCCTTAATTGCCTTGATTTGATAGTGATAGGGAGTATTGTCAATGAATGTTGAGTCCTAGGAGCGTGGGAGCGAGAGAATATCCATGTCAGTCAGAGGAGGAATTGATCTAATGGGTCTGGAAGGGTCATTGGGGATGGGAAACGTTTCTCATTTGAGGTGAGGGGAGAGAGATTTGTAGAGAGCTTTGAGAGGGGGTGATGTGCTGGAGTTCTAAAGTCGAGGTATGTGGGAGAGGGATGGTTATGATTATTTGATGCAAAAGAATTGCTTGTTGAATTGTAGGATGGCCAGGGTGATCTCCTCCAATTTGGAACTGAGAGAGGAGTAGGTGTGAGGATCAGAGACTTGAGGCAGGAAGTTGTATGGGAGCGTGGTGTACAAAGGGATAGTCCTGGAAAGACGTTGGCCAGTGAGAGCCATCTGTGGCGAGGAAGGGTTATGGGAGGAGTGAGTTTTGATGGGCAATAAAGTTGATCACACTAGGTGGCTATATGAATACAATGGCAAGTGAGGGGTCTGACTACTATCAGGGGTAGCAGGTTCAGTACCAGACTGTGAGGAAGATGAGTCTATGATGGGGGTTTCGGGACTGTTGCTATAGTTGTGATAGTTCAAGGGTAAGGAAGGGATGATTATGAGATTGTCGGAGGTGTGCATCTCAGGGCTAGCTACTCTGGGAGGGTAGTGGGCCTCAGGGCAGGTTTGGCACATGATAGGGGGCTGCTTAGACCCAGTAGATGGAGATGATGGGTTAGTGTCAAGTAGGCAGATATTGTTAGATGTGTGGGGGGTGAAGAGGGAAGGGTCAGGAAGGCCATCTTGGTTGGGGATGGATGTGGGGTGAGGGACCATGGGAATCGCAGAGGGGGTAAGATGGTTTCGGGAGGGGGCGGATTTCGTGTTGTTCACCAAGATTTTTACGATGGCAAAAATGTCAGTGAACAAGTCAAGGTTGTGGGCAGAGAATTGAATAAGGATAGTTCCATTATTGTAAAGTGAAATAGTAGCCTCAAACGTATAAGCTGGTGAGTGGTCAACCGTGATTCTTGGACCATGGGGAGATTTTGGGATGTGGTGATTGTGAGGAGAGAGTATAGAGTGCTTCTCCTTGGGCGCGTCTTTGAGTATAGAAGATATGATTAAAGCTCCTCTTTTAATGCAGAAAAAAGGATCCTAGATAAGGGTTTCTGGGTGGGATTTAAGGAGTCGATGTTAAAATATTTTAGCTGCTTTCTTAGACAAGTTGGAAGGATACACGATTTTATAAGTGTTAAAGGATGTAGGCTTCAGGTGATAAAGTGAGACTGTACATAAGTTGGTACCCATATTGAGCTTGGTGGAGCTGGAGGAAGGTGGAAATAAAAGTGTGACTGCTAAGTTACTTGTGAGTGCAGTGTGACAGGAAAGGAGTTACAAAAATGAGGAGTGCAAGAAGAATGGTTTCGGAGGCGCCGGGGGGGTAAGAGGAGAGGAAAGACCCTAAAGGAACCAGGGGACAGGATGAGGCAGCACCCAACTAGCAGGGCACCTGACTGAAACAGGGAGATGGGGGGGTGACTGGGGTGGAGAGGTGAGGGACGGAGATGGAATAGGAATCAATATGTGAGGTGATATGATAGAAGGACTAAGGGGCGCATAAAACAAAAGTCTAGTGACATAAGAGGAGTAGGTATAGTAGAGGAAATTAGGCTGATCTGATAATTCAGAGTAAAATGTGTGTGAGAGACAGTGTAGGCAGAGATTACACCAGGATGACCAAAATTGTGACATCGAAGATCAGATATGTGTTATAGGAAGTCTTTACTTTCCCCATAGAGCTCTAGGAGGCCGAAGAGACACAACTCTCTTAAAGGGGAACTGCAGAGTAAATAGTCATTATATTATTAACTATTTTACGTGGACTGCGGGGGAAAAAGTCATTTTACCCTTTTAGCTTTCCTGGCAAATATATAGAGCCATTTTTATTCTCCATTCCAGAGAAGCTGCAGGGGGAATAGTCCATCTTCCCTTTCAGCTTTCCTGGGACCACCATCTTGAGGAAAGGCAATAGAGGACAGTAGGTATTCTGAAATGGCGGCCCCAGGTATCAGAAATGGAGACCTAGGGGAAGATCCGGTGAGGGGGCAGACAGAGTCGCAGACCCTAGGAGCAAGGTGAGAAGCTCTGCCTCCCAGGCCCACAATCACCGAAAAGGCATCCCTAGCCAGGGGAGTTCATTAACGTGATCGTCACTGGAGACCAGTGCCTAAACAGATGCACTAGGCCACGTCAGTCAGGACCTGCAGTGAACAGAAGCAAACCCCAAAGAGAGGTTTAATCAGGGGCAGCGATTGACAGAAACATAAAGAGCCAACCTGCTCATAGGAAGGACTGCATATGGAGTGTCGATGATGGGCTTGCCCGATCTTGGGACAAGTCAGGTCTGCGACACAGCAGATCACTGAAATGGAGTGACCGCGCTGGACCCAGAGTACAGGATGGGGGGCTCACCTCACTCCATGCATCCACCTTACCTCGTCAAAGGGCCAAATACCGAGGTGGCGAAGCAGCACAGCCGAGGTGAGCCCGGTCTGTCTGGTTACAGCGGACTCGGCAGGAGGTACTTCCTGCTCAGTGGCACCCCCTGCCTCGTCCCGGATGCATTTTTGTAACAGCTCCAACAAGCTCCACTTAATATTAGTGAACGAATGGGGGTGCGATTCCTTGGGGGACCCGGCATATGCTTCCATGAAATAGTCTCTTGAGGGAGAGTCAATCTGCCGGGCTTGAGGGATTGTCAATCCTCTACTTACTATATGGGTGGAGGGTGTGCCCCACCCTCCCGCCACAACCAAAGTGGCGTGAACAACCCTGAGACAGCTAGAGTGGCACAATAAGTTGATGAAGTAGACACTTTTGTAGGAGAACACAGTCCTAGGGCAAGTAGCTTTCATGCAAACTTTTAGGAAGTGGAACACCATGGGTATCTTGACACTAGGAGATGTGATGAAGGAGACGATCCTCAAGTCTTACCAGACATTGCAGCAGGAATTTGGGCTGCATCGTAGCCAATTCTACCAGTACTCGCAACTCAGGCACATCCTGCCTCCTTATATTTCTGAAAGCTCTATCAGAGTTTAACCTGCTCAAGTTGAAGTTGCTTCTGGGGAGATTGGAGGATTATAAGGTAGCCCAGATCGATTGCAAAATAATTAACAATACAAGGCATTCATTTGGCCCACTGCAAATTGTTTTGGAGGGAGACCTGGGCTCGCTCACGGATGAGAAGAGGGCGGAGGCCAGGGCAGCCCTGTGACACTTTGCGTTTTCTTACTGATTGCACCTTGTCCAGCTGAAGCTCCTCCATTGAGCCTATCTTACTGTAGAAGATGGGGGTCATTGCCTATCCGGCCTGTCTCAGGTGTGAGGTACCAGTGGTGACCTCCTACATACGATCTGGAGTTCCCCAAGCCTATTACGCTACTGGACACAGGTAATCTCCTGTATAGGGTTAGTCCTAGGATGGAAAATACCACAGGACATCAAAATGGTTCTATTACACATAAACCCAATATTAGACACGACTAGGCACAAACTAACACTGCTTTGGCTGGGGCTAACAGTGGACCTAAGAGACATCACATGCAAGTTAAGAGAGGTGAGGCCCCTGGTAATTGGGAAGATTGGGCTCAATGCATGAACATTGAAAAACTGTTATATGAGGCCAGAGGATGCCCCCAAAGGTAAACAAAGATATTGGGAGACTAGGCATAATACAGAGGGATTGACTTCCTCCCGGGGCCCGTTGGGGTGGATCTCCTGCAGTCTGAAATTTACAGGTATGCAGGCGAGGAATGGTGGGTTGGGAGGGGGTGGCAGATGTGCCTTGGTTAGAGGGAACTGCAAATGGGACATATACATGCCCCAGCCAAATGCACAGCTATGTGCTGCCTTTGCAACATTCAAAAACTCTGTCAATTATTCATCCAAATCTTCATTTTTAACATTTGCGTTTTTCAAAGTTTCCATCAAATTTTTCATTAGTGTTCTTTTAATCCACGTGTGGAATTAAAGGCCATTTTTCAAATTTCTTGCATTTAATCTGTGCCCATCCGGACCTCTGGAATAAATACGAGTAACGCCAGGCTCATCTCTAGCAGTGTTTATTTCTTTAAAACCCTATGCACGCTCTCAGGAACCAAAATGGAGAAGGTTGGATAAAGTTTTTGGATAAATCTTTTGAAAAGCAGGTGTGCACCCCTCATCTATGAAAATTGGTTAGAGGGAAGCCATTTATATTGGCTTGGTGGGGGAACATGAGGGCACCATTGGTTTTTTTTTTTATTTTTTTTTTTTTATTTTTTTTATTGAAAAGAAACAGACATACAGAAAAACAAACCAAATCTCACAAGGCAGAAACATAATAATACATTGTCGTGGGTCCGTGCAGGCAGAGCTCAAATGCTAGATGAATACAAAGCAATCGGATAGGACGGGGACAGGGGCGGACAAGGAAACAAGCGGAGTTATTGACCATATATGACAAGGGAATGCCAATCAAGGGGACGCAGACACGTCAATGGTTACATCCTGTGGGGGAGTACATATATTACCACGATAAGCGTTCCATTGGGACCATATTCTACCCCATTTCCTGGGCCGTCCCCGGGAGTGGTATACAGTCTTCTCCCGGAACATGCACCAGTCCATGTTTTCTTTCCACTTGGATAAGGTAGGTGGCCTATGTGAACCCCAGAGCTGGGCAATGTCCCTCTTCGCGACCATATTTCTGAGGGTCGCCCATATGACCTGCGCTGAGCTGTAGTCATTAGGCTCCCAAACATTCAGCAAACAACGCCTGGCCTCGGGCAGCAGGGACATACTCGTGACAGTTTCCATGACATCATGTACACGGGACCAGAACCGAACAATCTCCGGGCATTCCCACAATATGTGGAGAAAGGAACCAGACATACCACAGCCACGCTTACATAGTCCATCCAAGGAAAAACCCATTCAAACCTGACAAGGCCCAGTTACATACACTCGGTGAAGTATCTTAAGCTGGACAAACCTCAAACGAGCAGGAATGGCGACTTCCTTGGGTGAGGACAAAGCAGATTGCCAGTCCTCATCGTCCAATTCAAGTCCGTCAGCACACCACGCAGCTCGGAGGTGGACCAGCAAATCAGCTCTGTTATTGATGAGTTTCTTATAAATCAATGAGATCGTGCTGTCGGGCACATGACCATCCAAAATGCGGTCCTCCAGAGGGGAAGACTCTGGAATATCAGCAACCACAGACAACAGAGCATGACGGATCTGGGCGTACCTAAAGAATTCATTGTCACCAAGCTCATACTCCACTCGAAGCACATCAAAGGACTTGACAGTACCCTTCGACCACAGACCGCCCACTTTGCTGATGCCAATCATATCCCATTTATCAAAGCCTTTCGTTTTCCACAGAGGACCCAAGCATTCCGAATCATACAAAGGGGTGGCCCGAGTAAACCTGCCACACCAACCCAAGGCCGCATTCGCATCACGCCACACTGTCACTGCAATCTTAGTGGGACCGGTCAGTGTTCCACGGAGACCACCAGAGTACAGCACTCTGCTAAAGGTCCCCCCTGGCAAAATAAATCTATCGATGGAGAACGCCGGGGCAGGGCCCGGTGCGTAGGTCGCATGATTAATCGCACTTAACTGGGAGGCCCAGTAATAACGTCTGATGTCCGGGAGGGCTATACCGCCGTCATACCACGGAAGCGTGAGTTTAGAAAGAGCAATGCGTGCACGCCCATCCCAGACCAGTTGTCTCTGTAGGCTCTCCACTTCACGAAAATAGCCCGAGGCAATCGGGTCGAAGGAATTCTGGAGTGCGTACAAAAATCGAGGCAGAGACATCATTTTGAAAAGCGCCGCTCTACCGAGGGGTGACAGCGGCAACCTACACCAGCGAGCCACATCAAGCGTGAGCCGCTGAAGGGGGGGCAATAAATTAAGCTCGTAACGCCTGGAGGGGTCCAAGGAAACATAAATCCCCAAGTACTTGAAACCGGTCTCCGTCACGTGAATCGGAAATTTACGCGGCAGTGGAGGGAGGTCTCCGGCCAAAACGTAGATGCAGGATTTAGCCCAATTGATAACAAGACCTGAGTTCTTTCCGAAAGAAGAAAGAACATCGAAAAGTACATTAAGGGACTTTTTAGGGGAAGTGAGATATAAGAGGATGTCGTCTGCGTATAGCGAGACTCGATCCTCAAAATCAGGAGACCATCGGATGCCTCGCATAGATGGTTCCCAGCGGAGCCACTCCGCCAAAGGTTCAAGAGCGAGAGCAAAAAGTAAAGGGGACAGTGGACAGCCCTGCCGGGTACCCCGTCCAAGCGTAAAAACGCACGACACTCTTCGATTAACAACCACCTGGGCCAGGGGACTCTCGTAAAGAAGTTTCACCCAGACTATGAAGCCCGGCCCAAACCCGAATTTCAGGAGGGCCGCCCAGAGGTAGGGCCACTCGATAGTGTCAAAGGCCATATTAGCGTCAAGAGAAGCCAAAATGGCCGGTTCAGTACGCGTCTCAGCTCTCGCGAGAACCCCGTGGAGTCTGCGCAGATTCAAAGCAGTGTTGCGATGCGGGATAAAACCGGATTGATCTGGATGGATCAAGTCCCCGATCACAGTTACTAAGCGATTAGCCAATAGTTTAGCCCAAATTTTGGGTTCGGCATTGTGTAAAGAAATGGGTCTGTACAAAGTACAACGATCCCGGGGCTTACCCTCCTTGGGAATGACGACGATAGTAGCGAGTCGTTGGTCCAAGGGGAGGGAGTCAGACTCAAGGGCCTCAAGGAACATGTCCCGTAAATAAGGCCCCAGTTTGTCGGGTCGCAGCTTGTACAATTAAATGGGCAAGCCATTGGGGCCCATCGCCTTACCCGAATGGAGGGAACGAATAGCCACCGCAATTTCGTCTACAGAGAGCGGAGCATCCATGAGGACTCTGTCAGAGTCAGAGAGGCGAGGCAAAGCAATGTCCCGCAACAGCAATCAGGAATCTTCCTCATCCCTATCACAAACGGAGGTGTACACTGTCTCGAAGTGGTCCGCAAAACACTGATCAATCCCAGCTGGTTCAGTGACACACTCACCATCAGGCCGCTCAATCACGGGGACCACACAATTCACCCTCTCTTTCTTGTCCAACCACGCAAGCAATTTACCCGCTTTATCACCCACATCATACAGTCGTCCCTGCTGCTCCCAATACATCACTTTCGCAGCATCCATTACAAGAGCCTTGTAGTCAGCTTGTTTCAAAGCAAGGGAGTGCAACTTGGCACTGGAGACGCCCATCCGAAGATCATCCTCCAGAGCGGCTATCTCAGATTCCAAGCGCACAACCTCCACATTTGCAGCCTTCTTAGCAGCGACAATCAAGGATAAGGACTGACCACGTATAACAGTTTTAAATGCTTCCCGTAACGAAACAGCAGAAGAAACAGACCCCACATTGTCGTCAAAATAATGTTCAATAGCTTTGACAAGGTCCGAGCGGGTCTTGGGGTTACGAAAGTACCACGGGTTAATAGGAGCAACTCTACCCTCATCGCCTGCCCCCACCTCATACTGGAGCCACAAGGGGGAGTGATAGGAAATACCCCTAGGGAGCTGACGAATTTCTCAAATGGAGGAGGATTGAACCTGTGGAAAAGTAAAATTTTGCCATGTTCTGTGTCCCTACGTGTCCTCCATCTTATGTTATGTGTGCATGATTAAATATGCATATGTATCCCCATGTTTGATTAAAGACGCAATTACAGTTGTGTCCATCTCTAGTATGCCAGTCTCCAGTTCTCGTGAAAGCTACGAGTATCAGGCCTATGTAAAGTTACGTTGCCACGTTTCTCAGTGTGCACGTTATTTTATTGTAAAGTCCCCGTTTCTAGGCCTCAAAAGGGCCCGGACACCAGATTCAGCTCCTGTCTTCTGAATCCTCGCTGAGGAGCGATACAGCCCCCACCTGTATCCTCGACCCTTCACTTACTTCCTGCCTCACAGTGCCCGGCTCAGCCTGGCTCTGCCTCTGAGTCTGCCAAGAGTATGTTATGATTCTAGTTATCAGTCCAGCCCTCCTTCTCTGCATTCCTAAGCTACTGAATCGCATCAATAGTTTCCGTCATTGTCTAGCCTTTACGTCTCCATGTAAGAGAAATACTGCATTTAATGGTCATTTAATATTCTTCAACACGCACTACATGTAGAATAATGCATGCTCCAGTCTTAGAGTCCGTTAGCCTTTACCCCGATAACTTTTGGATTCTATCAACATGTTCTCCAAACATCAGATACTAGATACTGTTTAGGTACATGTCGCCCTGACTCTCCAGACTTCAGTCTCTGCTCCTAGCACAGAGTTCATAGCCCCCAGCTTCTCCTAGTAACACGTCATTGTCAGTTTACGTGCACCATTAGGTTAGAGGTCCCGGCTCCTTAGGTAGCCCCCTCCATGTTTCCGCCCCATTTATGACATATTCTGTTACGTTTGCATCACATGTCTATGTATACGCCCCTGTTACACCCATTTTCACCCTTATCTTTCGCGACTGCTATTGACCACACCCACTGCTCCGCCTACTGTAATTCATTGTAATGTAACTGTTTTAGTATATATATTTGTGCACTGTTGTTGAATGTTACGCCGATTCTGATCCTGCCCCCGGCAGCGCTGCCATCCTGTTCCCGTGCAGGTTGTCCTGTTCCTGTCCTTTATGCTGTATTAAAACCTGCAAACTCCTACTACCTCGAATCTTGACTCTTATTTATTGAGCTATCTGTTATCGCTATGTCCAGTAAAACCTAGATCCGGTATTATTTATTTATATACCACATAATGGCGCCCGAACAGGGACTTGCCCTTTCCCCACGCGCCGGTGAAGCCACGCCGGCCCCCTGACCCTCTGCAGCCGTGACGGAACCATACCGTGCACGTGCAGATATTTCTGCTTCAAGTATCCCTCAGGCCCACGGAGGAGACGGAGGTGGCGGTCCAGCATCCAGACGAGGCGGTGGAGGAACGCGGCGAGTCCCGACCAGAGCCCAAGCCGAGAGTCCAAGGTCCGAGGTATCCGGAGGCCCACCCGTAACAGAAGTCCGAAGTTCGTCCGTCCGGCGTCGAAGCAGTCCAGTCCAGTCCGAGGCCTTCCGTTCTTGCTGCCCGGTGAGTACCATTGCTGGGGTAGTATCTTGACAGGGTCAATCTAATTGACTCTGGTCCGTGGGTTGGTGGTACACAGACCCAAAAACGAAGTGTCCACTTCGGTGGATGCGGGTCCTGACGTGTCTCTTTATGAGACCGGTAAGTTTCGTACTGTTTCAGCAGTGCATCTAGTTTCTGTTCTAGTCAGTTCTGTTCTCGAGAAAATTCATGTATTCTGTTTTCAGTATTCCAGGTAGTATTCTGTTCGAACTGTTATTTTAAATGTTCTTCATGTATTTTTAATGTCGTGGTATGAAAGTGGTGTAGTTATCGTGTTCATTGTGTATTGTATTGTGTCTAGATTACAGTTCAGTTATGCCCTTATTCTCTAAATTACGTCAGTTAAAAACCAGAAAAGGTCTGCTAGAAGCAGCAGTTCCTGTCCCGCCTAGGGACAGTCCAGGTCATTTTATGTATCAGAAGCATGGCATAAGTGCCATATTATATCTAGATTTATGGGTAGAGTATACCAAAGAGTTAGAGGAAAAGTATAGATGGCCCGTATCAGGCACATGGGATGCCGAGTGCATCATGCGAGTAGAAGAAGCATTATGGAAAAAGAAAGCCAGACAGTCACAGAAGGATGCCATCGAGTTATGGCGCAAAGAATCTCATAAAAGAACCGAAAAAGAAATCAGAAAGTCAGAACTAAGTAGAGAATCTTTAGAACGAGCCCAAGAAAGGGAATTAATCGAGATAGGTGAACGAGTCAAAACAGAACAGTCAGACAGACAGAGGCATGCCCTTATTAAGGGTATGTATCCTCTTCTTGCCGAGGGCTTGCCACAAGCGACCCCGGAGGCATCCAGTAATTTCCCGCCACCATTAGTTCCGACCAAGCTACGTCACAAACCGACCGCAGCTGATATTTTCATCTCGTCCTATTTGGACGACACAGTCCCAGAATATGCAAATCCTGTTCCGCCAGCTCCTGTAAATAATGTAAATCCTGCTCCTCCAGTCACCGGAGTACCCGCTACGGTACCCCCGGTCCAGCCTACATTACAATTTCCCACTCTGCCAGCACGAAGAGTATCAGTCGATGATTCCAGTTTAGGGGCCGCAGGAGGAGGTCCTCCTGGTACCCCGCCGCCACACCAACGTAGAACGTTGGCCGAGTTACATGAATGTGCGTTACAGCGTACGCCCAAATTTAAGTCCGTTGCAGACATCCGACGAGCTCTCACTGAATGCCGCTATGATCCAGTTGCAGGTGATGATAGTACAGTAATATATTCCATCCGTGTAAGACGGGTGACCGGGTATTTGGACACCCTACCAGATATGAAAGGAGATCTAGACAGAATATATCGTTTCATCCGTACAGGGGATGATCCAGAAAGTATTGGCGAAGCCATGTCTCAAAGGAAAGCTGAGATCCAGCTCATGATATTAAAGTTTCTGATTAATTGTCTAATAAGAGAACAAGATTACCCAACTAAAGATCAGGCCGAAATGAAAATCCTGACAAGGTGGAGTGATAATATAGCCGAGGGTAAACACAAGACTATCAGTAGTATAGAGAGTATGTACAAGAAAATTCGTAAGGAAATACTAAAGTTACACGAACAACGTAAAGCAGCACAAGTAAGCGAGAAAGAAAATGACTCTACTGAAGAGGTAGAGGACGAGAATCCCACTAGAATAGCGTATGTAGGAAAATCTAGATTTCCAGATCGCCATTTGCGCCTAGAACGTAAGTCAGTTTTACATCATCCAGCACCAGAACAAGGTTCTCTGGAACAAGTATTTCAAGCTACCGATCACATTCTGAAATCACGAATCGGTTACAGTGAGTTAAGTACTATGCATGAACAAGAACTAGCCCGATCAGCAGTCCGATGGATTACTGATTCTACCACTTTTCCAGACGAAATAGTGGCACAAATGTTTCTGAAATTGCCCCCAGCCGAGCAACGACTGGTGGGTATGTATATGATCCAGCACCTCATTACTCTGTATGAGGGTCAACATTCTGATCCAGGTCCGTTACACGATGTCCTGAACGAGTTACTCCAGTATAGATGGAAAGGTTTAGGTACCGATTTAATTAGTGTCATTCTAGAACAGCGCCACAAATATAGAACGTTTTTGAACCCGCATTTTGTTCATGTCTCACCTCCAGAAAGTAAACCGTTTTACATAGATAGACAGAACCCGTTACGAGAAGTACACCCAGTTAGGACAACAGATGGTGAAATGCAACGAGTGTTTGTTTACACTCCGATTACAAAGATGGAACTCTTAGAGATGAAGAAATTAATTCCCTGTCATGACAAAGATCCAGCAGGGTTCCACCGAGAATTAAAGGACATGCTCCGTATGGGAGAATACACGTATCCAGATATAATTAAAATGTTAAAAGTCCTGTTGCCCGCAGGGGTATACGAGAAACTCAAGGAAAAAGATTGGGAGGTGGGAGAGAAAAAGATCGATTGGGCAGTTCTAGAAGCCGAAGACAAGATACGAGTACCAGGTACCGGTCTAGGAGAGAAATGTAAAGAATTACCAGAACTGTTAATACAAGTTTTGCCAAGATTATTAGCCACTAAAAAGGAAGACTGGGATGCAATCTCAGCCTGTAAACAGAAACAAGACGAAGACACTAGTGATTTTTATTCTAGATTCGAGAAATGCTTTAGTATCAACAGTGGCCTCAAGACAAGTAGCGAGTCATACCCTCATCTTTTTGTTACTAAATTAGTCGAGAATTCAAGTCCACAAGTTAAGAATCGAGTTTTGAAAGTCGAAAGTACATGGCAAGCTAATACCCCGTCCCAGATGTTACAGATGCTTCAATATCACCAGAATAGAATCAGAGAAGAACAAGATCATGAAAGGAAACGTATGAAAGACACGAAAATGAAAGTACTGGTTGCACAATCTATTCCACAAGACAGTCAGAAGAGGGGTACGAATCAAGCCAGTCATCCTGCAGTTCCCATTAAAGGGACATGCAATTATTGTAAACAGCCAGGTCATTTTATAAACGAGTGTGCAGTTCTGAAACACAACATAGCTACTGGTAAGACTAAAGAAAGACCACGTCCGCCTAGACAAGAACAAGTTTCACAGACTTCTCAGCCACAGAATGCACAACAGACAGTTCCAGCACCGCAGCCTATTGCTGCAACACAGCATGTTACACAACAGATGTACCAGTATGCACAGTCCGAGTATCCAGAGTATCAGCCATATTCATGAAACAGCCTAGAGAGGGAGGTAGGCTTGCCTCTCATCGAGATACCTGTAGATCAAGAGGGTCCCTATGTTCATAGTCAAGTATTAGGGAAAGACAGAAAGTTTCTGATTGATACAGGGGCAAGTAGGACCACCATCAGTCACGCCGAAGTTCCAGGGGCTCCGCTCTCAGGCTCTAGAAATGTTTCCCTTGGATTTTCAGGAAAGCCTATTGTAAACGAGATATCTAAGCCAGTTACTCTAGAAGTAGGTCCATTGTCCCGCACTACTGATCTGTTACTTACGAAGTCATGTCCAGAAAATCTGTTAGGCATTAAGACACTGAAAGAATTAGGTGCAGTTATTTGCTGTTCCCCAGAGGGAATACGACTGTTCCTACGTGACTTCAAGGGTCACTATGTATTACGAGATTTTGATCCGAGATTGTCTAATGTTCCGCAGCATCTATGGGCACAAGGTCCAACTGATGTTGGCTTCATGCAAATCACACCCCATCGTGTGACTCTCAAGCCAGGTGTAGTGTTACCACGAATCAGACAGTACAGATTGCCACCTGAGGCTGTAGCAGCCTTATCCAAAATTATTGACGAGCTCATGGCTCATGGAGTAGTTGTAGAAACTGACTCCAATGTATGTAATTCTCCGATCATTCCAGTCATGAAACGTACTGATCCAAATGCACCCCCTGTATATCGATTAGTGATTGACCTCCGAGAGCTTAACAAATGTATTATTCCCCAGTACCCAGTTGTCCCAGATATCTCTTCCCTATTGACAGCCATTGATTCTGAAGCCTCATTTTTTTCAGTCATAGACCTCAAGAACGCATTTTTTAGTGTCCCCATTCATCCAGACAGCCAGTTCCTTTTCGGTTTTTGTTTAAATGGAAGGAGCTATATGTTTACACGAGCTCCTCAAGGTTTCACAGAAAGTCCTAGTATTTACAGTCAAGCACTTAAGAGACAACTAGACAATATTCACATGCCAACTGACACTGCCCTGCTCCAGTATGTCGATGACCTACTGATCACAGCCCGTTCTGAACGTGCTTGCGAGCGAGCATCCCTTACAGTCTTGTATTTCCTTGCCGAGATGGGGCACAAGGTGTCCCCTTCTAAGCTTCAATTCTGTGTCCAGCAAGTGATCTACTTAGGCCACTTACTGTCCAAGAGGGGTAGGCAGTTGACACCCGACCGTATCCAGTTAATAGCGAGTCTTCCTCAGCCCAAGACCCAGAAGGAGGTACGTGCTTTTATCGGCCTCACTTCTTACTGCAGACAATGGATTCCTCAGTATGCATTTCTAGCTAAGCCACTGATACAGTTAACGACACAGGAGGCAGCCGTATCGACTGTCCTCCCTTGGACATCTGAACATACACTTAGTTTTAATGAGGTAAAGAAAGCTCTATGCCAAGCTCCAGTTCTAGCAACACCGAACTACAGTAAGCCTTTTACACTTTTTGTCACAGAACGCGAAGGTACAGCATTATCTGTTCTCACACAAGATCAAGCAGGACAATACAAGCCCTGTGCTTATTTTTCAAGCACATTAGATCCTGTAGCCCAGGCTCTGCCTGCGTGCCTCAAGTCAGTTGCAGCCACAGCACTAGCTATCAGACAAAGTGATTCTATAGTATTAGGACATTCCTTGACCGTACAAGTCCCACACTCCGTGGAAGTTCTTTTAAACCGAACACAGACTCAGCACTTGACAATTGCACGTTTAACAGGTTATAAATTGACACTGTTCCAGCCACACATAGAAATCCGACGCTGCAACGTTTTAAATCCTGCCACACTGTTACCGTCAGTTAATTCAAATTCTGCCACACACGACTGTGTGGAAGTAGTTAACATTATGACTAAGCCAAGACAAGACTTGACAGATATTCCATTACCAGATCCCGACCTGACACTTTATGTGGATGGTTCATGTATGAGAACAAGTACAGGAGAACTAGTAGCCGCGTATGCAGTGACTACTGACACTGAAGTTATTGAAACACACCGTATTGACGCCTTGTCTGCTCAAGCAGCAGAGCTAGTTGCTCTGACTCAAGCCTGCATACACGCCAAGAACCTGAAAGTTAATGTTTACACAGATTCACGTTACGCATTTGGAGTCGTACACGACTTCGGAGTGCTCTGGCAGGAGAGAGGTTTCATGACTTCTCATGGAACCAAGATTCAGCATGGTCTCCTTATTCAAGCTCTGTTAGATGCCATACACTTACCGACATCTATTGCTATCATGAAATGCAAAGCACATACGAAAGTTACTGACACTATTTCTCAAGGTAATGATCTAGCAGATCGCACAGCCAAGCTTATAGCACAGACACCAGACATTCCAGTTAATAAGACACCGACATACACTCCAGATCTGACTACCTGTATGACAGTTAAGGACCCCACTCAAGATGTCATAGATATCCAGTTACATGCTACTCCCGAGGAAATCAAGAAATGGTCCGAACAAGGAGGGGTCCAGACAGATCAGGGATGGGTGACGAAGGGTAAAGCCACATGGTTTCTCCCCGACTCTATGGTTCAAGTCATTATCAATACCGCACATAGTCCAGCACATTTAGGAGAAAAAGCTATGTTAGATAGTATCCAGAACATTTGGTTCAACAAGCATTTACGAGCTGCAGCTAAGCAGAAAGTTCGTACCTGTATGATATGTTGTCAGTTTAATCCAGGTAAAAGTGTTCCGGTGGAACAAGGTGGATTCCAGCCCCCTGACCACCCTTTTGAAGTCCTCCAGATGGATTATATTCAGATGGAGCGATGTCGAGGTTTCAAGTATGTCCTCGTAGTTGTATGCGCTTTGTCCAGGTGGACAGAAGCATATCCAGTCCCAGATTACACAGCCGCGACCACTGCCAAGCAGCTGGTTCGTGAATTCTTCCCCCGCTACGGACTCCCAAGAGTCGTATATTCTGATAACGGCCAACCATTCTCATCCGAGCTTATGAAACATAGTTCCCTGTTGTTAGGGTACCAGTGGAAGTTCCATTGTGTACGCCATCCTGAAGCAGCCGGTCTCGTAGAGAGACATAATCAGACCCTGAAAATCCGAATTGCAAAAGTATGTAAAGAGAAAGGTGTGGACTGGATGGTAGCTCTGCCAGTTGCCTTGTTTTATATGCGCATGGTCGCACATTCCAGATCAGGTCTGTCCCCTTATGAGGTCGTATTCGGCCGCCCCCCTAACATGTGGGGTACACCTAGACCTCGAAGTATTACCGATGTTTCAAGTAATATGCTGACAGATTACCTAGCTTCCTTGATGTCTGCCCTCAACTCTTGTCGTTCACAGGTTGCTGCCGCCTTTCCAGACAATACCGAGGTGGCACCGCATGAAATCGTTCCCGGATCCATGGTTCTTGTCCGGAATTTTGATCGTTCAAGTCCGCTGGAGCCTCGCTGGAAGGAACCCCGACAGGTCCTCCTGGCCACCCGTACTGCCGTCAAGTTGGAAGGCAGGAAGGGCTGGGTCCATTTGTCACATGTGAAAAGATTTTTTGGACTAAAGCCTGTTTCAAAGAACATTTCCGAGGATTCTAAAAACTGCCAAAGTACTATTCTTAAGGACTGTCCCGCAAAAGACATTGCTACGAACCCTTCCCTGTTAGAGAAAACTCCGCAACAGGAGTATAAGCTTAAACTAAGGTCTAGTAAAATAAGTCAGCCAGTTTGATTGTCTAAGTCCTCCCCTAGGTGAAACGGTTAGACCGGTTTCTGACATGTATATAATAGACCCCCACAGAGAGAGAGTTAGTGAGAACTCTAGAAGTTGCACTATTATTTTATGTTTTCTGCTATATTTTAGCATTATGATTTCCTGCACCAGTTATGCATTTTATTTGTGTTTTTCAGTTTCTCATGTAAATAAGTCTGCTAATGTTACAGTAGAGCACACGTTTAGTGATCTGCCTCCTCATGAACTTTCTTATCGTCTTGCTATGCGTAATAACTCCTTTATCCGCATGTTACATTATTCACACCAGACCAGCAATGCCACAAATTGTTGGGTGTGTGGTCGACTCCCCCCTTTCCAGACACCGAAGGGAGTTCTGCCACTCTTTCCTTATCCATTTTCACATAATGGTTCGTGTGGAGCATGGTCCACGTTAACGTCATCCTCAACAGATATGTCTTTTCTGAACAATACATGTTTCCCAGACAAGCAAGGTCTTCCCCACAGAACAGGGTTAGATCTAGAAAATGAAGTTTATAATTTGGGTAATTATTCTTCGAATTTTATGGTCCTGAATGTTCAGTCTGATTCTACTCCAGACTTACCTGCTATGTCAGTATTACCAGTCAAAGGTGAATTATGTGTCCGAAATAATGGTTCCGTACATATAGGCCATAGTGATTGTACTACTATTGTCAAGTATAGTGACAGTAGGAAATCTATTTTCAAAGCTTCACGTCATTCTTATTTTGTTTGTGGTCAGACCGCATATGTTCGTCTGCCCCTTGATTGGGATGGTACATGTTACATTGCCTTCCTACTGCCACCAGTTTTCCTAGCCCCACCTGACTATCATAGGAATTCCCACCTAGTACATACTAGACACAAGAGAAATCTCCCGATTGTCGATTATACTGAAACTGCTCTAGAACAATACATAGATATCAATAAAGGTGTCTTCCCCTACTTAGGTACTGTCGTGAATAGTAAACTGATACGTAGATTAACCAGAACACTTGAAGCAGTAGTGATCGAGACTACTTCTGCTCTAGGTAACTTAACCGAAGAACAATCCTTTATGAGAATTGTCGTGCTCCAGAATCGTCTCGTCCTTGACGTCATACTGGCCGATAGGGGCGGGGCATGTAGAGTCATCGGATCTAGTTGCTGCATTTTCATTCCTAATAACGCACCGTCTGTTTATTCAGCTATTACCAGACTCCATAAAATTGCCCATATGTTACACCAAGATCCAGGCACCTGGACATGGTCCGGTTGGTTCTGGAATATAATTTCCGCCTGGGGATGGAAAGTATTGTCATTTCTGGGTATTGCAGTAGCGATCATATTCAGTTGCTGCCTCTGTTTACAATGTGGCCCTGCGATTTGCGGCATTTGTGCTACATCTTGTGTTCCTAGTCCCAAGTCCCGTCCTAAATCCCGTTCCAAGAAAACTCGAGACGAGCAAATGATACTGTATGAAATGATAGATGGTATTATGAATATTGATGTTTCCTGATGGAAACGTAGTGACAAGGAGGGAATGTGGAAAAGTAAAATCTGTGTCCCTACGTGTCCTCCATCTTATGTTATGTGTGCATGATTAAATATGCATATGTATCCCCATGTTTGATTAAAGACGCAATTACAGTTGTGTCCATCTCTAGTATGCCAGTCTCCAGTTCTCGTGAAAGCTACGAGTATCAGGCCTATGTAAAGTTACGTTGCCACGTTTCTCAGTGTGCACGTTATTTTATTGTAAAGTCCCCGTTTCTAGGCCTCAAAAGGGCCCGGACACCAGATTCAGCTCCTGTCTTCTGAATCCTCGCTGAGGAGCGATACAGCCCCCACCTGTATCCTCGACCCTTCACTTACTTCCTGCCTCACAGTGCCCGGCTCAGCCTGGCTCTGCCTCTGAGTCTGCCAAGAGTATGTTATGATTCTAGTTATCAGTCCAGCCCTCCTTCTCTGCATTCCTAAGCTACTGAATCGCATCAATAGTTTCCGTCATTGTCTAGCCTTTACGTCTCCATGTAAGAGAAATACTGCATTTAATGGTCATTTAATATTCTTCAACACGCACTACATGTAGAATAATGCATGCTCCAGTCTTTGAGTCCGTTAGCCTTTACCCCGATAACTTTTGGATTCTATCAACATGTTCTCCAAACATCAGATACTAGATACTGTTTAGGTACATGTCGCCCTGACTCTCCAGACTTCAGTCTCTGCTCCTAGCACAGAGTTCATAGCCCCCAGCTTCTCCTAGTAACACGTCATTGTCAGTTTACGTGCACCATTAGGTTAGAGGTCCCGGCTCCTTAGGTAGCCCCCTCCATGTTTCCGCCCCATTTATGACATATTCTGTTACGTTTGCATCACATGTCTATGTATACGCCCCTGTTACACCCATTTTCACCCTTATCTTTCGCGACTGCTATTGACCACACCCACTGCTCCGCCTACTGTAATTCATTGTAATGTAACTGTTTTAGTATATATATTTGTGCACTGTTGTTGAATGTTACGCCGATTCTGATCCTGCCCCCGGCAGCGCTGCCATCCTGTTCCCGTGCAGGTTGTCCTGTTCCTGTCCTTTATGCTGTATTAAAACCTGCAAACTCCTACTACCTCGAATCTTGACTCTTATTTATTGAGCTATCTGTTATCGCTATGTCCAGTAAAACCTAGATCCGGTATTATTTATTTATATACCACAAACCGCTGGCATTAAGAAATAGTCTAATCTAGAAAGGCTACCGTGTGCCCCCGAGTGGAAAGTGTACTGCAACTGTGTAGGGTGTAGTAGCCTCCAGGCGTCTACAAGCCCGAAGGTCTCTAACAAATCACTCAACCACCTTTGCGCCCTGGGTAGATCCCTGGGAGGATGACGGTCAAAGGTGCCAGAAACCACCGAATTCAAATCCCCACCCAGAATCAGGAGCCCCTCAGGAAGGTCCAAAAGGGCTCTACACAGATCGGCATAGGTTAAAGCCTGCAGACCCGGGGGGACATAGACTGAAAGTATGGACAGTGTCTTCCCCTCCCACCTGCCAGTGAGCACCGCATAGCGCCCCCCTGTTGTCAAGTCTCACCTCGTCAACTGCAAAAGGGAGAGAGGACCGAAGGAGAATACCAGCCCCCCTGGACCCAGAAGTAAACCCTGCATGGGCCACCAACCGATAATCGCGCCTATTCTTTGCCTGACAAGCATTGCCTATTAAATGCGTCTCCTGTAGGAGAACAATATCAGGGGAGTGACGCCTAAGGAATCGCAAAACAATACTTCGCTTAATTCGGTCCCCTAATCCATTGACATTCCAGGATAACAGTTTCAACTCGCCACCCCCATCCCCGAAAAGGAGAAAGAGCAGGACCTACATAGAACCCCACGATCAGTACGAATGAGAAAAACAATACGATGCCTCGTGAGTACACAAAAACACACACACACCCCCCCACCACCCCCCAACTTGAACATGTTACTCCCCCCACCCTGTACCCCTGCGTAAGACTAATAAGCCACCCCAACTTGCAGTGTGCCTGTCGCCCCATTACTAAACGAAGCTACGCAAAGAACCCAGGAGGAGGAAGAGTCCCCATTCACCCCCCGCCACCCCAGGCTGATCTAGGCCTAACAAAAGACCCAAGTCCAGACTCAGCTGAAACAGCAGAAAAGTTCAGACGCCGGGATCCACAGGTGAAGTCCTCATTCCGCCACACCCCGTCGGCGCCTCCGGGGTGCCCAGTATGTTCTTTTCTTGCAGGCAGAGAGTCAAGCCAGTCACTGACATTTTCAGGGCGATCAAAAAAGAATACATGCTCCCGATATTCAATCCGGAACCTGGTAGGGAACAACAAGGAGTACTTGAGACCCATGTCACGCAGTCGCTTCTTAACTCCCTGAAATCCAAGTCTTTGCTTTTGGACAAGCGGCGAAAAGTCAGGATAAAAAGAAACGGAGGCATTTTCAAAGTTCACTGGGCCCTTGTCCCGTGAGGCATGAAGGACAGCGTCCCGGTCCCGAAAGTGAAACAACTTGGCAATAATGGGCCTCGGGGGGCACCCGGCTTAGCCTTCCCGCCGGGGACACGATGAGCACGCTCAACCGCAAAGAACTTGCTAAGTCTTGCGGGAGAAAGATAGTTGGCAATCAAGTCCTCCACCAAAAGGTCAACCCTCATAATCTCGGGATTCTCCGGGACACCAATAAGGCGCACATTGTTACGACGGGCCCTGTTTTCGTAGTCCTCGAGACGACGAGCCAATAGGTCATGCGAGGAACGCAGATTGCCGATCTCAGTCGGGGCCTCTGTGACATCCGCAGTAAGACTAGAAGTCTTCAAGCCCAATGACTCGACCCTTTCATTGGTCTTCGACAGGTCCGCTCTAATCAGCGTAATGTCAACGGCCACGGTGTCGATCTTGGAGGCTAAGGCCTCGTACTGTTGTCCCACAGAGGCCTGCATGTTGGCTATGGCTCCCATGACGTCCTGCAAGGATGGGTCCGAAGACGCTGAAAAGAGGGTCTTAGGATTATCCAAGGCATGGCCCGCAGCGCCGGGCGACCCCTTGACTTGCAAGTGATCCATGATGTTAGTCTGATTTTGGCCACCACGGAGAGGTGCCTTAGTCTTGCGCTTCTCAAGAGGCTGTCCGGTGGCCATTTTGGAAAAGGGACACCGAAGGGTTCCCTGCAACCTGGTGAAAATGGCCGGGCGCGGAGTGTCCAGACAGTCAATAAGACTAGTTTCGATGATTGTAGACACAAAAGGGCCGGGTTGTAGGCAGTTAGCCGGGCCAGTACCAAATAGCAAGGAGACAGCAGGCCAGCCGAAGGTGGTGCCAGCCTTCACCACTGCAAATCAGAGTTGGAGCAGAAACCGAAACCGAAAGTCAGGGGGGGTCGACCAGAGGAGACCCCAGCAGCCGTTGTTGATCAACTACTCCACGGCACGCACAGCAACCGAGCCCCCGGTCCGCCTCGGGGTGGGCCTCAAAAAGTAGAGACGATGCAAAAGTGGACCCCAGCGTCCAAATTTTAGTTTTCAAAGTGTACGAAGATCAGCAAGGATGTGCGAACAAAAGCCCGCCCTCGAAATCAGGATGTTGTCAGTATATTCGTGAAGGGCGGCGCGGGTCCGTGGAGCTCTGTGCTCACGCGACCATCTTGGATGCCCGCGAAGCTCCTCCCCTCGAGGGCACCATTGTTGACTATGAGCCTTGGTTTCGTGGTTGCTTTCAATGTTTGAATTTTATTTCTCTTGTTATTCAGAGATGTATGAAAAATAACAAATGGGGGAGGGAGTAAAGAGGTGTCAAGATAGAATCTACCTCCTGTTCAACTTTCTTATAACAATATGATTCTACCCTTCAAATTTAAATATTTTTTTTTTACATTTATTTATTTTTCTAGTGATTCTGAAAAAAGGGTGTATAGTGATTCATGAAACCACTTTTTCATTTTTATTGCCATAACGATAAAAACATGCCATCCATACTGGGTGTAGATATGACAAGCTGATTTGTTTCCCTTTGCGTGTCTGCACTTTTGGATGTACGATTGAGTTTATCCTCATATGCCCCTCAGTTGCACTTGAAGTTTATAGTAAACAGAACAACTCACTAAGAAAACGGACAGTTACATATGTGTGTGTGTGATTCTATTTTTGTTTCTTTTAAGTGTATGTTCAGTAAACTAACATTAAGTTACCACCAAGTGGGCAGCACAATCGCCGGCTATCATAAACAAGTGCTGTGCCCCATAAACTTGAGAAAAATATATCACGGCAATTGGCCTAACACTGTGATTCCACGTTATGGTGATGTATTCGAAAAGACAATCTAATGGGTTGTTTACTCTATGTTCTTTTATCATTACAGATAACAAATTGGTTTTGAAACTACTAGGGACAATTTCACCCCTTTTGTCAGACATTGCCTATTTTTGCATGTTTGTTTTGAAAGATAGGTATACAACATATATATTTTGAGTGCAGCAGGGATCACACTAGGTACTGACAAGTGAGCAGTGGGGACTGCTTACGAAACATGTTGACCCAGTAGGGGGCATCGCATTAAAGTATACCCCCTACAGTTCCCCATTTTTAATTTTTCCAGCTAGGGAAGTGAATAAAATTCTACCCTACACATAGCCTATTTTCAAAAAAACAGTGCTGCCGCGTATCCGTAGGTTGCAGCACGCCCACCCCGTAGAGGGACGGGAAGACCCCTATGATGAAGCATTGCACTATGGGATTCATATGTGTGAGGGGTATTTTAAAAACACTTAGTGCTTTTGCATGACATTTCATGGATTACTATCACACCCTTTTTTCAGAATCACTAGAAAAATAAATACATAAGTAATAAAAAAAAAATGTGAATGGTAAAATCTTATTCTACCCTGCAAAATGCAATACATTGTGTGTTTAAAAAAAACCTCTTCGGGGAGGGCCTCAAATCCTCCCTCTTCTTGGGATTACACCATGCTACCCCCTCTGTCAGATGCTCACATTTCCTCCAAACTGATCCTGTGGAGTGCCAGGACAAAATGAGTGGACAGAATGGAAAACGATCCACTTTGATCTGTTTCCTACTTGCTCTTGTTGAGAGAGATTATTTTATGTGAACTCTTTTGTTTAGGTTTATTGTCCCAAAGATCAAATCACTTCACACCAATGTGGCAGGGATGTTTTCTATAAATGTGGACTTGAGGATTTTCAGGCTAAAGTATGTAGTGTCATATAGTAGGGAGATGAGGTCAGGGGTCAAAGTACAGGTAGCATGCCAATCAGAAGGCTTAAATGCTGCTTCTGGAAGAAAGTGCTAATGCTCCACCACCATATGCAAATCAGAGGTGGATTTGAGATATTCGTTCATGTAAGAAAGAGACTGCACAGCACCTCTGTTCTATGCAGTAAAGAGGAAAAATAGCTCATCAAACTATTGTATTCATGGCTCATGGCACAACTTTCACCCAAAAACCACAAATAAATGAAATAAACTTAAGAAGGAGATGGTACATTATGTCCGTGAAGTACTGGTCTGTTCCAACAAGCACAACAGAGGCAAGCCCCCCCCCCCAGAAAATGCCTAAAAAATAGAAACTAGTTGAAAGGCACATGTTGGAACCCCACAGGGTTTTAGAAACAGGGACAAGTCTAACCTGGGCATTGAGCTACACCAGAAGAAAGAACCCTCTTTTCTCGTGTGGTAGCCAAAACAGATATTTCAACAAAGAGTTATCACTATTGACTTAGCAGAAAATACTATTCTTTCTGGCATTTTGCAATAAATTGCTGGTAAACAAAATTGTGATAGAAAGTTTATTACAAATCTGTATTCAATTTGAACCTTCAGTGAGACGCCGAGTGGCCATTCACTGGGGAGGGGCGTCCACATCAGAGGTACAAACTTGGCTGGAAAATGCTGAATACGGCAACGACCAGTTAACATGCTACTGGGAAGTTATGCCAAACAGAACCAGGCCTAAAGACATATGAGTCCCATTTACCTGCTGGGTTCGTAGTCGAAGATTCACACGAGCTTGGATGCACAAGAACCTTCCATGCTCAGGCAATGGCCAAACCTGCAAACATGATGGGGCCCGATCACCAGAAATGCGGGCACCACGATCAGGCAAAAGCACACTAACATACAGAGCCCAGATCGAGTTGTGGGAGGCTGGTGGACATATCATCAAGGCCCCGCGCTAAAATTATTGCCGCTTTAGTGTCAGTTTTCGGGTGAAAAGCGGCATTAATTTTATCGCACTTTTAGCATGGACACGCAAAAACGTGTTCCAATGCCTTAGCGCCGGTTTCCCTAACACCCATCTTTGCATCGCCAATGAGATGCAGAGTGGACGTACCCTGGCAAACTAACGTGGAGAATTTCGCGAACCAACATTTCTTTCATTAACAATGTAATCGCTATCCTGCTTAGCGATCATAAAAGTGGCGCTAACTGCGCTTAACGCAGGTTTCTTTATGCCTGCTTACAACGTGACTAAGCCATAATAGCCAATGGAAAGTGGATATTATGGCTAAGTCTGCCCTGCCCTATCATCAAGCTATCGCCGTTCCCTGTGCGATTATCACTGGATTTCCAGTGATAATCGCACAATCAGCAGCTATCGCTTGGATTTTTATCGCTTTGGAGATAAGCGTCACTGATAGCGCTAGAAACCAGCAATAGCCAGCGATAATTATCCTCGCACTAAGCTTACTTAGCGATAATTATCGCCGGCTGTTGCTAATATGCCCCATGGTGTCTGAAGACAAGGCATGTCCATTGTAAAGTAATAATGACATATGAGGAGGAAAGGTCATGGCGGTTCCAAAAAAGGGCTAAGGGTGCACGCAAATTGTAATACAGAAGAATATGCTGTGTTGTACTGGCTGTTGTAACTATGTAAACTACGGCAGCAGAACAAGTATAGATGTGGTGATATACCGTCTTGGATGCTGAGATATTGACAATAACAGCCCGTTTAGTGGGGGACGCTTGGACATTTCAACCAAAAAATGTCCAAGCAGCAACAGGAAAACAGCAGCAGGAATTTTGATAGCAAGAAGACATGGTTATCACTGTCTATCTTTGAACGATTTAATAAAGATGAAAGAAGTTATGAGAGAAGCATGAGTAAAAAACATCCACTCTGTACACACAGACTCACTAAAAGACTATATTCAGAGGATACCATGCATAACAAACTCACAAATGGAAATATTGCCAAAGATGACAATCTGGTTCCTGGCCAAACCACTGACCCCAAATCCCATCATAGCCCATAACATGATAACTGCGCAGACTACAGACAAAGAAAGAAATCCCTTCCAAATTCCACTTTACCTCCCCATTTCCATCTAACCTCTCTATAAATATTTCCCCCCTCAACCGCTAATTTACATACCTGCATACATTTTTCTAAATCATATGTATCCACAATGCACTGTCAAATGTAAAATGAACAGTGGATACACCCATATTATTCAGATTGTAGTTAAAAGCTGAAATTCCCGTCTCTGCCTTCTTTTCATTCAACTTCGCTGTTTTCACTTCCTGGTCTTACCTCAATATCCATCTCCTTTCAGTCTCCTATCCTGTGTTCAGTTCTCTTTTTAATTTCCATGGCTCCAAGAAAGGGGAAAAGGTGGAAAGTGTTGATAAAATTTGAAGGGTCAAGAGATTGTACCTGCAGGGGGATGTGAATCTGTGTGAAGTGCATGGATATCCAGCAGAGTGTCATATTGGAGTCTCAGTATTGCTAATCATTGTGGTAGGATGGCTGCTCATTGCAGAGTTTAAATAAAATCTTCTATTGGTGGTGGCCCTCCTGTAAGATTTTTTCCCCCACCAGACAATTTTATTTGCTTTTACAGTTCAGAGCACACACACTGGGGCCAAGACAGAAATGTCCCAATGTGCACAGTTAAAAAAGCAGCAATATCAATCATAAAACGTGGGGGCATATTCACAATGAGGTGACATAGCACAGCTTTAGCCTTGTTGGCTTAACGCCGCACTCCACCACTTCAGAAATGCAGGGCTGCATTGTATTTTCAAGAATACGGTGTAGCCCTTCGTTTCACCCTGTGCTGGCGCTAATTGCAGCTGCCTAGCATCAGCACGGGTACTCAGGCACCATTGTTCAAGGTTGCCTGCTTTGCCCGGAAAGATTGTTTATGTGCAGGAAGGTGTTCCTTCCTGCATATAAACAATCACCAATGGCGTTTTGTCAATTCTATGTGTGCTGAAGAATGCAGCACACATAGAAGTTGCATCGCATCATTTAAAAAAAAATAAAAAAGATTGTTTATGTGCAGAAAGGGACACCAGACTGGGGAGAGAATGTGGCCTAACGGCTAGTGTGTTCGAGGTGTTCGACCTCAGAGCTGGGGAACCAGGATCGAGTCTCTGCAAGGACGCTCAACATGCTGTTATTCTGGGCAAATCACTTAATCTCCCTGTGCCTAAAAATCAATATGTCCGTCTGTAACATAACTGGTGCTCATGTAAAGCGCTCTGATACCTACGGGTCTAGTGTGTGCTCTATAAAACTCCATAAAACAAAAAACTTAAACAATCAATGGCGTTTTGCTGTTTCTCTGTGTGCTGCACAATGCAGCACATATAAAACAGTAAAAACGAGGAGAAATAAAGCATTTCTCCTCGTTTCGCCAGGGTAAGACCAGGTTTTTTTTTTGTGTTAATTTTGGTGCTGCCACATGTATACGCCATCCTGGTAAATATGGGGCAGCATCAAAACCAATGGGTGTTGCTGTGGAACGCCCATCGCAGCACCCATTGCCCTCCCATTTCCTGCTAAGTATAGTGTGAAAGGGTGCCTTATTTACAAGGCAGCGTTGAGCCATGAAAAGAACTATAAGGCTGCTTTGTAAATAAGGTGAACCTCGTATCGCCATTCTGGTGGGTGAAAGGAGCTTGTAAATATGCCCCTTGGAGTGGTCACGAAAAGAAGGGATTTTATCACGCCAACTATTTTATGTTTCTCTTCCTTGAATAATAAAAAGTGCTCATGTGATTCCATGTAGGAATAAATAATTTATGATGAGTAACATTTTGAATAGAGGATACTGACAGTGTACAATGGTTTTCTTAAGACTAATGCGTATTTTCTACAATGTTGCTGTCTCTTTTGTATCTCCTTCGTACCAATGTGTGTCACATGCAAGATTACAACGATACAGAATACGTTGCATAACGTATCTTTAATCTCGGTGCAACATAATTTACAAAGAAATGGCACAATCTTTGCCATTCCTTTCCCACAGGATTTAATTAAGCCTGACACATTAAATTGGTCTTTCAATGCCACATATTTCCACTGGCCCGGACACTGATCATGATGTCTGCATTAGTGATATAGTTTAATACTGCTGACATTTGGCATATCCGTGCAGCTAGAAGCTCCTGTGAACCAGTCAATTGTCTTTTTCCATCATGAGAACTGGTCAGAGAAAAAAGAATCATAAAGCTGGAACATGAAGTAATTATCTCTCTGCAAGTGTCTATTAAGTAAAGGTATACTTTATATCCAAGCAACGATAGCAAAGAGTATCATGAAGCTGCTTGAATCCAGGAAATTAGGGAGTATCAATTTTCTTCATCACATTACCCTGCTGCTTCATAATATTAAAAGCAATATAGTCATAATAAGTAAAATAAATTGAGTAGTTTTAATGGAATTTACATCTAAATGCCTACATAAATTTAGAGTGTGTTACGTTTCCATCGGTGGCCCTGCTGCTAGATTGTATATTGCAAAATACAAATGTATAATCCTATTTTGCTAAATCTTCCTTTAAATCAACGCTTGCCAAAACTGCATTATTTTTCTGCAATGAAATGGCCAGCTTTTTAGCGCTCAGAGCACAATTTATCCAAAATATGTATGACAACCATCTGAAGACATATAATTGATATGCTAAACTCCCGCTAAATTTAAAGCTCGTTTTAAATGCTTTACCTAAACATGATGTTTGCCCGTTATTCCAGGTGTAGTGCATAGATGCATTCCCACTTTCTCATGTACACATTTGGTGCTTTTTCTACGTCTATTATTTTTAATGATTGCAATTGAGGTGTGTCTTAGATACATTTTGGCATATAAAATTATTTCATTTACATGTCCCCCTTAAGAAGCAAGAATTGCCTCTAGTATTTGAATTTGACCGACACTCATTTTTTTCCCACTATGTAAATCGAGTGACACTGCAATGTGACCCCAACTGCTAAATAAACCCAAATCGAAGTTATTGGGAAATTAGTCCATTTAAGCTGATTATCCCTGCTTTGAAAATAAATAAATTATGAATGACCATTGAAGCTTACACTCCTCTTACTGGACAAGGTAAGTACAACTGATAATTTTAAGCGCCCGTCAAGTAGAACTGGGCAAACAACTGTGACATTGACATCGTGCATCGCAGAAATGTGTATTATAATCACAGTATGAAGGTGCCATATTCACAAATTAGATTTGAATTGTGGGATGGCTTTGAAATAAGTGCAGGTAATGCATTGTTTAATCTCAAAGCGCTAAGTGGATGACAGAGTCCTTATGATGTAAGTAGAGCCCAAGCCCGTCACCCATATGAATGCCGGTACTTATTTGTTAAAACAAACATACAAGCAACTCTATCACAATTGCTTTGTCAAGCTGATTGATTATTAATTGTTGGAATGTGGTTAACTAGTAGGTGTAGGTAGGGACCTACCACTAGTAATAAGGCCGCAATCACAATATAGAGCCAGTCAAGGGCTCAATAAATCATTCCCTTGCTCAGCTCTTGGTGGCTGGGTACGAGCAGGCAGGCTTAACTTAGGAGACAGGTGTATAAAGCATTTAAAAACACAAATACAATAAATAAGTAACACACAACACACGATAAAACTCCAACATGAATTTATAAACATAGGAAATATATTTTAAGATTAAAATGACACCAAAAAGAAAAAAATCCAATATAGTGTCTAGAAGCTAAAAGTGCCAATTTAAGACAATCACGATGGAGCGCTAGTTGGATACATTTAGCAGTAGGGCCTAGTCAAGTTCTGACTAAGAGCCTCATTACAAGTTTGGAAGTGTGGGAGCGCAGTGGTTCTCCATAGTCCGCACCGCCAAACCTGAATGCTCTCCGCCCACCAGATTATGATACTCAAGAGAAGTCCACAAGTAAAGGTAAGTTGAACAACTCTTTAATACGTCCGATAGCCTCCAACGCCCAGCAGCAACTGCCGTTCCACAGACACTCAACATTCCTTTACAGAACCCTCCCAAACCCACAAACACCCACCAGTAACATTCCAGAACCCAACACCCCCCCCTTCCTTCATAACACAAAGGATGTAACAGGAACTAGAAGAACATAGCAAGGGTATACCAAATGATACTTAATTGACAAAATAAAAAAAGTACAATAATAGCGATAACATGCACATAGTAATAAATAAAAATGAGAGACCAATAGATGACTGGATCCACAGCATAATCCATGGCACCATCTTGAAATTTGGAAAGCAATGATCTCAACCTGGCGGAAGCACCCCTCGCAGGGACACAGCCAGACTGAACCCCCAAACTCCCATGAGCACTGCCAAGCACAACAGCGGAAGAAGAATGAACACCAATTCTCTTGTTGACATAAGCAACCTTGGATTCAGGAACCACGAAAACATCCCCCCTTCCTTCATAACACAAAGGATGTAACAGGAACTAGAAGAACATAGCAAGGGTATACCAAATGATACTTAATTGACAAAATAAAAAAAGTACAATAATAGCGATAACATGCACATAGTAATAAATAAAAATGAGAGACCAATAGATGACTGAATCCACAGCATAATCCATGGCATCATCTTGAAATTTGGAAAGCAATGATCTCAACCTGGCGGAAGCACCCCTCGCGGGGACACAGCCAGACTGAACCCCCAAACTCCCATGAGCACTGCCAAGCACAACAGCGGGAGAAGAATGAACACCAATTCTCTTGTTGACATAAGCAACCTTGGATTCAGGAACCACTAAAACAGCCCATTTATTCCCAACCTTCCCATTCTCTAACACCACCACTTGATCTTTCACCACAGACACTCTTCAAGGTGCCGAAAAGCGTGACTGTCCTTTACAGATAAAGCCAGGTTTCTTAACTCTGACCTAATCTCCCACCTGAACCAACAAAACACCAGCATTACCAGACCTAGTGCCATACTTAGCTTGAACAGCAGCTCTGACATCCACCACACCATCAACTTCTCCTTATCAACCACCTTTCTGGGCATCCACTCCTTGCTCAACTTGGAACCAGTAACTCTACCCCTGAGTAAAGTAAATGGAATCATGCCAGAGCTAACATGAGAATGAGTTCTCACCTCCCACAACAAGTCAGAAAAAGCTTGCCGCCAATGCAAACCATTGACCGAGGCCAGTTGTAAATTTGCCTTGATGATGAGGTTGACGCGTTCAACTAAACCATTGCTGCGGGGATGATAAAGGGAAGTAAGAATGTGCTTAACACCAATATCTTTGAGAAAGTCTTGCATTTCCTTGGAAATCAATTGAGTTCGATTGTCCGACACCAATTCTTCTGGAAAATCCTCCCTGAGAAACACATCTTTAAAAAAATTGATGACAGACAAATAATTTATATTATCTACAAACCTGACCTCAAGCGATTTCGACATGTAATCAGTGAGGACCAAAGCATACTTGGGAGAGCTCCCAATCAGGCCAAAGGGACCAACAACATCAAAAGCCAGATTGCACCAGGGCGAATTTTTCACTGCAACAGAATCAACCAGGGAAGGATGAGTCACCTGAGACTTGTCACTCATGACATAAATGCAGCAGTCTTGAACATAGTGTTGGACATCTCTGTCTAATCCAGGCCACCAAAAACCCTCCCAAACTCTGTGTTTCATGGCAGGAATACCCAGATGACCTTCAAGTCCAAAAACTTCTTGTGCAAGCACACAGGAACCACAGGTAAACCACCTCTCCTTAACATACCATCAACCACAGATAACTCCTCACTGATCCTTTTGTAGGGAATCAACTCAGAAGGACAATCTTTGCTGATGGGCCACATACCTGATAAAGAGTCAATGACTATGTTAATTTCAACATCACTTGGAAAAACTTGCAACCATTCCTGCTCGGAAAGAACACCACCCACAGTACACACTGCACAAACCATTTCCATATCATCAGGTGATTCTGCCACCCACATTTCCCATAAGTGGTAACCTGATTAAGCAATCAGCCACGAGATTCTTGGCACAAGCTACATATCTTCTTGCTGTCTATACTGCCACTTTGCAATGCGAGGAGTAGTCCTGCCCCCACCTTTAGTAGTGAAAGGGTCAATCAATGGTTTGTGATCAGTCCTTAAAACAAATTCATTGCCCCACACGAAATTCCTGAAATGTTAAACACCCCACCACAAGGCTAAAGCTTCCTTTTTGATGGTTGAATAAGCACCTTTAACGCCCCTTAATGTTCTAGAAGCAAAAGCAATTGTTTCCTCACAACCATCAGTTCATTTCTGCAAAATAACAGCAGCCAAACCCACATTACTAGTGTCTGTGGACACAATGCACTGGTCATTGATGTTAAACAATTTAAGAGGTCAGGCATGGACAAGTTCATGTATTATGAATTCAAAATTGTTGCTACAATCATCATCCCACACATACTTGACATTTTTTTTCAAGAGACCATGCATTGATGGTTTTGCTTGAAAAGTTGCTCACAAATTTGGCATAGTATTCTACTAACGCTAAAAAGGAACGAAGCTTGTCTTTGTTCGTAGGTGTGGGTGCATTTTGAATAGCCTCCATTATTTTCAGTTTAGGTTCAACACCCTTACTGGAAATATGGTGACCAAGATAATCCACACCCTCTTGAAGGAACTTGCATCTGTCTTTCCTAAAATTAAGGCCACTAGACCTGACAATGTCCAAAACACGCTTAACTAGATCATCACGTTCCAACTCTGTCTTACCATGAATCAAAATGTTGTCCTGGAAAAACACGACTCCTGCAGTGTCCTTAAACAAATTGTACATTAATCGCTGTAACAATGCAGAAGCGGAGGCTAGACCAAAAGGCATTAGCTTGTTGCGAAATGCTCCCTCTGGAAGAAATATCCAAATACGTGAAAAACTTGGCACCCTCCAAAGTAGCCAACATCTCATTAATTTCGGCAGAGGTTGACAATCAATCCAAATGTTAGAATTGAGGTTGCGCAACTCTACACACATCCTCAGGTATTTGTCAGACTTGCGTGCTAAAACAATGGGGGCCAACCATTCAGAACCTTCAATGGGCTCAATTACTCCCATCGCACACAATTGTTCCAGTTCGCATTTGAGCTTCTTATGAAGGCTTAAGGGCACCTTACATACCTTGTGAGCCATTGGTGTAGCACTGTCCTTTAACACAATGTGATGCTGAAACCCCTTAAATTTTCCAAGCTCTCCACTAAACACATCAGGGTAAACTTGAATCCATTTGTTGCTAGAAACCTGGTCAACCACATACACACTGCACAGTGGGGGGTAAACTATAGAATTTTTTTACAGCTCTGCAGGATATCACCATGTCCAGATGATTGGGGTCTAATATGATGCCAAGAGCACCTTGTTTATCCCACCCCAACAAATTTGCACCTTCCTTGTCAACATACACAGTACCAATAGCCAAATCTTCACCAAAAGCAAGGTCAACCATACATTTCTTCACCGCTTCTACTTTTTTTCTAATGTTGGATATTAAACATGTTTGATTTAAGACAAAACAGAACTTAGCATTCCCTAAATGTGATTTGCTTCCACAATGGAAACATGCAATTTCTACTTGCTCACTTTTGGCTTTATGTTGAGACATAGGATGCACAGGATTAGTATTAGACCCCTTAAGGGCTTTGCACCCGGGTTTCGTTTTCAATAATTTAAGTTCCCCAGGTGAAGTAGTACAACTCATTTCTTTTACACAGAACTGAGAGTGTTCAATACTCCTAGCTAAAGAAAGGGCAGTCTCAAGATCAGGATAATCGGAAGCCAAAAGTTTCTCTTGAATCTTCTTGTTACTAGTTTTTTCAATAAATTGATCTCGGATTATTTCATCCCTGAATTCTCTTTAATTGCAAGTGACAGCTAAAGTCCTGAGGGCTGCCACAAAGTCATCAATGGACTCACCGGGAATCTGAGCAAGTTGTAAAATTGTATGGCGTTTGAGTACAACATTCCTTGTAGGATTGAATCTCTTGTCCAAAGTTTTTACTACGGAAGCATAATCATCAATAATTAAGGAGTCCCTTTCATGACCACCACTCACACGGTGCTTACCAGCTCCAAAAGTAAAGTTTTCAAACTGTTTGCGCCTTCCACTCCTAAGATGTAGATCAACAAAGCTTTTTTCTCTTTGGAAGTAAAAGTCTCACCATTGATGGCATATAGGTAGGCTTCAAAAGTATCTTTCCATTGCTGCCACTGTAAAGGCAGAGTACCTGCGATTTGTAAAAAAGGTGGTGGTGCCATAACACGATCCATGGCCATGCGTGGGTGAGTTGCAGCCCAAACACAACACAAAGAATAGATTGCACCACACAATCAAGTAATCACCTTGAAATAGCAATTAAGTGCTATAAATAATTGTCAAACAACCTGTAATAATATCACCCGAGTTGAATACACTAAGCGAAATCAACATATTCAAAATAGAGATAAGGAATAAGGGGTAAACGATTATTAAATGGATGCAGTCACAAAGAAATGAGGATGGATTAAAAAAATAAATTGTATAAAAAATAAATTTACCATATAACAGGTGTGCGCATCACTGAGTGCGCCAATCAATAATGAAGAATTCCAAACAGAAAGTCTGACTTGAGGTGTGCGCATCACCGACACGCGAAATAGAGGTACATTGGTGTGTGCATCACTGATGCACAGCTTGATGAAGAATCAACAGGAGACATTGCACAACCCAATCCAAAATGGCAGATGCCTCAGACGTGCAACGTGAGGTTTGCGTCTGACGTGCTGAAGAGACATGTGGCTGACGTGCAAGGAAGGCTTGTGAGCAATGCTAGAGATGGGCCACTGCTTGCACAAGACAATACCTGAAATATAGAGATGCGTGGACCTCGGGAATACAGCCAAACACACGAAAGAAGGTTGCCCTTGTGTCAGGACTCTCAGGCCTCCTTTTACGCACTTCAGCTCTCCACTCACTTAGGAGAATGTCAGCAAAATGCCAAACAGTATGGAAACAGCTGTGGAGGGTGATCATAGGCACAGCACGGCTCTGGTGCCTCAGAGGGAGGGGCGATGGTGCTACCGGAAAACTCGTCGCCTGTAAAGAGAAGTCCACATGTAAAGGTGAGTTCAACATCTCTTTAATACGTCTGATAGCCTCCAACCCCCGGCAGCAACTGCCGTCCAACTGACACTCCACATTCCTTTACAGAACCCTCCCGAACCTACAAGCACCCGTGAGTAATATTCCAGAACCCAACAGATACACAAAGTTGTCCGGTGGGCGGACAGCCTGGTGGTGCAGTAAAAAGTCTCAATGAGCCTTTAATACTGCCACGCCATGGGACAGCCCAGCATGACTGTAAAGTTCATGCCGTGCTGGAACTGGGGGCACAATATGTGCCCCCTGAATGCACCTGCCTGCATGAGGTCCTTTGTTTCCCCACCGCCAGCTTTAACATTGCGGTGCTGACCGCCATGTCAGGCTGGCAGTCAGGAAATTCAAAATATGCATGGCAGTCCAGCAGCAGCACCACCAGCATATTCTGAGCCCCTGACCGCTGCGCCATGAATAGGGAACATTGTTCCCTTATGGTTGCGATGGTCAAATAGCGGTCCAACTGCCAAACTTATGATACAGTGGTCAGACTGCCGGGGAGGTGGTGGCTGTAACCGCCGCACCCTGTGAGTGTGGCCGTGCATGGACCCCCAGACTCATAATAAGACCCTTAGTCACTTTTTTGGAGCTTTTTCACTCAAAGTCAAGTGACACTCCTCATCAAGCTGGGTTTGGGTCTGAGGATATCAGCATGGCTCAGCGCGATGCCTCGGTCAACTCTTGGAAGTCTTGTAAATGATGAAAAACTCTGGATTTTCAGCAGGACAAACCTGAATCTCAGGCCAACTCGCGGTTCAACATTGCCGGCTTGGCTCACATCAATGTGATTGTCACCATACGGAGCTTTTTTACCAAACTTCTCGATCTTCTTCTAGGAGGTCCTTTTGGGGTTCCATTGTCCATAACACCAATCCAAGGTTCCAGAAGACCTGACTTGCTTTTTGGGATGTCAATACTCCAAAACAGGAAGTGTTGTCAGCCATCTTGTTTGTCGGGAGAGCTGAGTCACAAGAAAACAGTAAAACAAAGTTGAGAAATAAGGAAAGGCGGCAGGGTAGAAACATTCTGACTCTATAGTCTTGGTCAGGGGTGCTACATGGATCTTTAGGCTCAATTTTTATTTAAAAAAAATAAAAAAATGGCAGGGTACACGTGCAGTACTTGTACGCGGTGGAAAAGGTGAAAAAAACTAGAAGTCCATTTTAATCATTAGGTCCCGGGGGGGCAAATTACGGGGGCAATTTGTTTGCATAATGGGGGCTTGTAAGGTGCCCCGAGCACAGGGGAACGGCACTCATCTGGTTTTATTTTGAAGTATGCGGGGGATACAGTCCTACTCCCCGCAGTCTCGGGGAGCGGCACCCATCAGCTTCAAATATATGTTTTGAGCTCTCCTTCTCTCTCTCCCCGTACAGGTCGCGGGGAACGCCACCTTTCTGGGGTAGTAATATGTAAAATGACCTTCCAGCTCTGGTACCTGCATTGTCTGGGGTTTTTTATTAATGTTGGGAGGGTGGGCTTGATACTACGTCCTTGTTAACCCATAGAAGCCTATGTTCTGGTGTTAACATGGGCTTCTATGGGAAATAAAAAGGCCGTATTATCAAGCTCATTATCGCCGTTTTATCAGCAGTTTCCTGCCAATAAAACGGCGATAATTTTAACACCGGTCCTTGATAATATGCACCTAAGTTTACTGGTCAAAAAAAGAGCAATGGGCCATATTATCAACAAAAGGCGATACATTATCGCCGCTTTTATCGGCAGGAAACTGCCAATAAAGCGGCGATAATGGGCTTCATAATATGCCCTTGTGAATTCCCATAGCAGCCCAGGTTAACATCAGAACCTGGGCTGCTATGGGAATTTACAAGGGCCCATGGTTTTTTATTAATGTTGGGAGGGTGGACTTGAAAATACGTCCTTGTTAATTCCAGTAGAAGCCTATGTTCTGGTGTTAACATGGGCTTCTATGGGAAATACCAAGGCAATATTATCAAGCACAATATCGCTGTTTTATCTGCAGTTTCCTGCAAATAAAACAGCGATAATTTTAACACTGGTCCTTGATAATATGCACCTAAGTTTACTGGTCAAAAAAAGAGCAATGGGCCATATTATCAACAAAAGGCGATACATTAGCGCCGCTTTTATCTGCAGGAAACTGCCGATAAAGCGGCGATAATGGGCTTGATAATATACCCTAGTGAATTCCCATAGCAGCCCAGGTTAACATCAGAACCTGGGCTGCTATGGGAATTTACAAGGGCCTATGGTTTTTTATTAATGTTGGGAGGCTGGGCTTGATAATACGTCCTTGTTAATTTCCATAGAAGCCTATGTTCTGGTGTCAACATGGGCTTCTATGGGAAATAACAAGGCCGTATTATCAAGCTCATTATCACCGTTTTATCGGCAGTTTCCTGCCAAAAAAACAGCGATAATTTTAACACCGGTCCTTGATAATATGCACCCAAGTTTACTCGTCAAAAAAAGAGCAATGGGCCATATTATAAACAAAAGGCGATATAATATCGCAGGCTTTTATTAGCAGGAAACTGCCGATAAAGCGGCGATAATGGGCTTGATAATATGCCCTTGTGAATAACCATAGCAGCCCAGGTTAATATCAGAACCTGGGCTGCTATGGGAATTTACAAGGGCCTTTGGTTTTTTATTAATGTTGGGAGGGTGGGCTTGATAATACGTCCTTGTTAATTCCCATAGAAGCCTATGTTCTGGTGTTAACATGGGTTTCTATGGGAAAAACAAAGGCCGTATTATCAAGCTCATTATCACCATTTTATCGGCAGTTTCCTGCCAATAAAACATCGATAATTTTAACACCGGTCCTTGATAATAGGCACCTAAGTTTTCTGGTCAAAAAAAGAGAAATGGGCCATAATATCAACAAAAGGCGATACATTATCGCCGCTTTTATCGGCAGGAAACTGCCGATAAAGCGGCGATAATGGGCTTGATAATATGCCCATGTGAATTCCCATAGCAGCCAAGGTTAACATCAGAACCTGGGCTGCTATGGGAATTTACAAGGGCCTATGGTTTTTTATTAATGTTGGGAGGGTGGGCTTGATAATACGTCCTTGTTAATTTCCATAGAAGCCTATGTTCTGGTGTCAACATGGGCTACTATGGGAAATAACAAGGCCGTATTATCAAGCTCATTATCACCGTTTTATCGGCAGTTTCCTGCCAAAAAAACAGCGATAATTTTAAAACCGGTCCTTGATAATATGCACCTAAGTTTACTGGTCAAAAAAAGAGCAATGGGCCATATTATAAACAAAAGGCGATATAATATCGCTGCTTTTATTGGCAGGAAACTGCCGATAAAGCGGCGATAATGGGCTTGATAATATGCCCTTGTGAATTCCCATAGCAGCCAAGGTTAACATCAGAACTTGGGCTGCTATGGGAATTTACAAGGGCCTATTATCAAGCCCATTATCGCCGCTTTATCGGCAGTTTCCTGCCGATAAAAGCGGCGATAATGTATCGCCTTTTGTTGATAATATGCCCCTTCATTTCTATGATAGTATGTAAAACTTTCCTTTTTTTTGTGTAGCAGTTGTACTCTCTACGCATCCGCAGCCTCGTTTCGAAGCCCACGTTTTTTTCTTTTTCTTCAAGTTCAACAAGCAAACCTTTCTTTATTTCAGGTAGTAAATTTGCCGCTTTCTTTTCTCGGGTCGTGTGTGTCACCTGCTGCTGTACTTTTGTAATATATTAATAATCATATTTTTTCTATATTTATTTGAAAGGTAGTACCGAGGTGCCAAACGTTGATTACGTACTCCGTCCACCGCCATTTTAGTCGTTTTTCACTGTTATTTTTATTAAATCTGTTACTTAGAACTCAGTAGTTTTCAATCCTAGTCTTGAATATTTTACTATAGTATTTCAACATTAATTTTATTGTGGACCGTCATACCCCTCCCCCACAAAATAAAAGAAGTATGTCGTTTTTTTAATTAACTTTTATTAAAACAATAAATGTAAACGAAACTCAATTATAACTATATTAGAAGCAACTAGAAAAATAACTTTAACAAAAAACAATCTTATAAACAAATTGTTAAATGGACTCCAAAAGATGTCCGATTGGTAATCTGCAAAACAAAAAAGAAAATTAGAGTGTAGAATTATGTAGATGTGAGTAAATGAGCTGAAGCATTACAAGTTTTGGTAACTCTACGGTTTTACGTGTGCAGTGTGCCTCGTACATTTCAGTTCTGTTATAGTGCCGCGTTCAAGTGGTGTCTATATGGAAAGGCCTACTGTGTTACTGACGCCCGTTATGCCGACTTATTTCTAATGCATTGCTGTGAAGGCTTTGTAGATCTAGGCCTCTGTTACCGTTGTATAAACCTTGCGGCGAAACACTTCAGGCAGTTGAATTCACAACTTATTTTCAACAATTCTTCTACACGTCCAAGCAGACAGCAGTGTCTATAAGTTTAAGAGAGAAAGAGAAATGATGTCACAGAGAGTGAGAGAGAGAAAGACGGAGAAAACAACATTAAAACTGTGTCGCAGAGTCTGGATTTTAGATTTTTTCTTGAAAAGTCAGACATAGATTTACAAGCTTCTTGCGTCACTTTACCCATGTTAAAAGTTACTCAAAAGTGGCGTAATAAGGTTGTGGATCTGTTTGTCAGACTGTTGTAACCTATTTGTTGTCACTGCTCGGAGGTAATAATAGATTTTACAGAGAAGCTGCTGTACACTACGCACTCTGGGCCATATTATCAAGCCTGGGCGATAAAATTATCACCACTTTATCGGCAGGAAACTGCTGCTAAAGTGGCAATAATGGGCTTGATAATATGCTCTATGGAATTCCAATCGAAGCTCATGTTAGATGTCCTTCGATTGGAATTCCATAGAGCATATTATCAAGCCCATTATCGCCACTTTAGTGGCAGTTTCCTGCCGATAAAGTGGCGATAATTTTATCCCACAGGCTTAATAATATGGCCCTCTCTGCTTTCACAAATAAAGGTAACACTACAGTTTTACGAGTGCAGTGTACCTGGTACATTTCACTTGTTATAGTGCCGCGTTCAAGTGGTGTCTATATGGAAGTGCCTACTGCGTTACTGACGCAAAAGTGGCATAACTGGATTTTAAATAGGCGGCAGGGTAGAAACATTCTGACTCTATAGTCTTGGTCAGGGGGTGGTACATGGATCTTTAGGCTCAATTTTTATTTAAAAAAAATAAAAAATGGCGGGGTACTCGTGCAGTACTTGTACGCGGTGGAAAAGGTGAAAAAAACTAGAAATCCATTTTAATCATTAGGTCCCAGGGGGGCAAATTACGGGGGCAATTTTTTTGCATAATGGGGGCTTGTAAGGTGCTCCGAGCACAGGGGAATGGCACTCATCTGGTTTTATTTTGAAGTATGCGGGGTGTTACAGTCCTACTCCCCGCAGTCTCGGGGAGCGGCACCCTTCAGCTTCAAATATATGTTTTGAGCTCTCCTTCTCTCTCTCCCCGTACACGTCGCGGGGAACGCCACCTTTCTGGGGTAGTAATATGTAAAATGACCTTCCAGCTCTGGGTACCTGCGTTGTCTGGAGGTTTTTTATTAATGTTGGGAGGGTGGGCTTGATACTACGTCCTTGTTAACCCATAGAAGCCTATGTTCTGGTGTTAACATGGGCTTCTATGGGAAATAACAAGGCCGTATTATCAAGCTCATTATCGCCGTTTTATCAGCAGTTTCCTGCCAATAAAACAGCGATAATTTTAACACCGGTCCTTGATAATATGCACCTAAGTTTACTGGTCAAAAAAAGAGCAATGGGCCATATTATCAACAAAAGGCGATACATTATCGCCGCTTTTATCGGCAGGAAACTGCCAATAAAGCGGCGATAATGGGCTTCATAATATGCCCTTGTGAATTCCCATAGCAGCCCAGGTTAACATCAGAACCTGGGCTGCTATGGGAATTTACAAGGGCCTATGGTTTTTTATTAATGTTGGGAGGGTGGGCTTGATAATACGTCCTTGTTAATTCCCATAGAAGCCTATAATCTGGTGTTAACATGGGTTTCTATGGGAAAAACAAAGGCCGTATTATCAAGCTCATTATCGCCATTTTATCAGCAGTTTCCTGCCAATAAAACTGTGATAATTTTAACACCGGGCCTTTATAATATGCACCTAAGTTTACTGGTCAAAAAAAGAGAAATGGGCCATATTATCAACAAAAGGCGATACATTATTGCCGCTTTTATCGGTAGGAAACTGCTGATAAAGCGGCGATAATGGGCTTGATAATATGCCCTTGTGAATTCCCATAGCAGCCAAGGTTAACATCAGAACCTGGGCTGCTATGGGAATTTACAAGGGCCCATGGTTTTTTATTAATGTTGGGAGGGTGGACTTGATAATACGTCCTTGTTAATTCCCGTAGAAGCCTATGTTCTGGTGTTAACATGGGCTTCTATGGGAAATAACAAGGCAATATTATCAAGCACAATATCGCTGTTTTATCTGCAGTTTCCTGCAAATAAAACAGCGATAATTTCAACACTGGTCCTTGATAATATGCATCTAAGTTTCCTGGTCAAAAAAAGAGCAATGGGCCATATTATCAGTGTCTATAAGTTTAAGAGAGAAAGAGAAATGATGTCACAGAGAGTGAGAGAGAGAAAGACGGAGAAAACAACATTAAAACTGTGTCGCAGAGTCTGGAGTTGAGTTTTTTTCTTGAAAAGTCAGACGTAGATTTACAAGCTCCTTGCGTCACTTTACCCATGTTAAAAGTGACTAAAAAGTGGCGTAATAAGGTTGTGAATCTGTTTGTCAGACTGTTGTAACCTATCTGTTGTCACTGCTCGTAGGTAATTGTAGATTTTACAGAGAAGCTGCTGTACTCTACGCACTCTGGGCCATATTAACAAGCCTGGGCGATAAAATTAGGCTGAATAAAGGGTCTGCATTTTGAATATGAATTAATTTTAGAATAATTCATAACTCCAGCCAAGAAAGGCAGCAAGTGTGCACATTTTTCACTGCCTTTGAACGGGGTAGTTTTTACAACAAAAAAGTTTGATAAATGTCTAATAACTAATGTTAAGGACAGTGGCGCTTCTGTTTGTTGTTTTTGATGAGGTTGATAGACTGTTTCCCGTAACACAAAAGTTATCTGCAAAAAATGCATAGAAATTTAAAGTTTACCAAATTTAAGATCAATATGTGAGTATGGACTGTTTGCTGAAGATGCTGTTGCAGTAGTTGATGTGCTTGATGCAGCAGCAAGTGGGTTGTACTGCAATCTCTGTGTTGCAGTGAAGCAAAGTTGTTGGGGTGCAAGTTGTTTAAGTGTTGCACTATATTTGCTGTGCCAAAGGAGGATTTTTTGGATTGATCACATCTTGAAAGAGTTGTTTGGTAAATTTAACAGGTTACTAATGGTTGGTGTGTTTAGGTTAGTATGTGTCTGGACTTTGCTGGAATCTTTAAGGGACACATTAGCGCTTTCATAATACAGAAACACTTTGTACTTAGTGACGTCCAATTCTATTTTGTGAAGAACGGTTGAATTGTACATCCGCCTTTAGAAATAGTGGGAGGGTATCATTTTAAAGTGTTTGACAGGTTACACTATATGTGTGCATGCAGCTAAAAAAAACTTAGCATTGTTATGCATGGGTATCCTTTCACAGAAAACGTAGTTTTCAGGATTGTAAAAGCTTGACATAGGAGTGACTGATGTATTTATATATGTCAGCGACAAAAGAAAAACAAGTACGATTGTTTTACATTACAGATATACAGACCTGAAAGACTATGCATGTAAATCCATGAAATCGTTTTTGAAGGTATGGAGGAAAGTAGTGAAAGGGTGTTTAGAAGTAACACTGTCCAGCATAAAAAGTGCATAAGTATGTTTTTAACCTTTTCCGTGCTGATGACGGAACCGCTCCGTCATCAGCCGCGGTGGCGCTGTGCTGATGAAGGAGCGGTTCCGTCATGGCCCGCCCGACGCGCCTGCGCGGTGCTGATTTCGCGCCTGCGCTGCGCGTTCTATTGAGCGGACGGGGCCATGACGGAACCGCTCCGTCATCAGCACAGCTCAACCGAGGCTGGTGACGGAGCGGTTCCGTCACCAGCATGGGTGCGCCGCGCGGCCCCCCCAACCCCTTAGCGCTGCGGCGGAATAGCCGCCGCAGCGGAGGTGTTAAGTAACATATGATAATATGCAAGATATCTAATTAGATATTTGCAAACTCCTGCAGTCTAGTTTTCTGTCCAAATTATCTCAAAAAGTAATGTTGAGACACACTTTTTTTCAACTGTTACGATTTGCACAATCCTTTTAGAGTTGGACCAGAGTTCCTCTAACATTCCTACTTAATTTTCTTTTTGAAATTGAGCAATTATTTTGTTTACCTGTTGTAATATACATTTAAATCTTCCTCTTTGAAGGTCACCAAGGTAGATATCTGACAATAGAATGAATGATATTTTTACACCAGTATTGCATAGTCCTAATGCAGCCTTATAGCCCGCCGGAGAGGGCTATACCGGCTATTGAAGGCCCTCTCCAGCGTTACAGGCCCCGAGCCGAAGGCGAGGGCCTTTAACAAGGGAGAGGGACTTTAATAGCCGGTATAGCCCAGCTACGAAGGGCTATAAGGCTATTAGAACATTCGGCCACTGGAGGGTGGAATGCTCTAACAAAAAAGAACAAAGCCTTATGGGAGCATGAGGGGATTGGAATCCCCTCAGGGTCCTTGAAGCCTTTGTTCACAGCCAGAGCTGTGAACAAGGAAACATTTGAATGTTGGAGCTCCAGGCTTATACCAGCCATTATAAGCCCGGAGCACTCCATTGTTTTCAATGGAGCTCCCAGCATTCCAATGTTCTAATAGCCGGTATAGCCCTCTACGGCGGGGTATAAGGCTATAATAAAGAGATAAGGAACATTTATTGTAGGGAAAAGTTATCTTCTATTTAATAAAAACTCTTGATAGGTCTGAATTTTGTTACTCCGTGAATCATGACCGAAGGTTTGGAAGCGTATAGAAAATATTATAGAAATATGATTTTTAGTATGGAGAGTTTACATTTTATGGTACAGATGTCTACATTAGATACATTACAAAATTATTTAAAAAGATTACCCTTTAAATTATTTGATATAAAAATTTAGATAGTTTAAACTATTACAACCAGTTATATTTTCCAAGAATAACTTTGAAAACGGACTAATAAATTTTGAAAAACTTGCACTTACCAGAAGTATCCAATGAGAGGCAGTATTTGTCGGACTAAGAAGAATGTCCATTTTCTCAAAAGGTACCTGTAAAGTTAAAATGCAATCATTAATAGCTTTACATTACAACCCAATTACATTCGTTTAGACTTACAAGTATTCGAAAAAGTGAATATTAATAAATATATTTTTAGAATAAACAATCTTCCCTTGAAAAAGTTTTAAAAACATCTTACATTTGTCATAGTCTTCTAAACGTTACTCGATTCTACTCTTAAACATTAATTCAAATAGAGGCCTGAGAGGGCCATATGACGCAGCAATAACTATTACAACCATGTACGCATCTTTTAAAAGAATACAGGATTGGGAGTGTCACGTGACGCAGTAATAAATATTAAAACTAATGAGAGAATTAGGAGGGGGCAAATACGATGAACTACAAAGCATACATTCCACAAAAATGAAGCAAAACAAAACTGGGAGGGCCACGTGATGGATAAAAAAAAAATGATACTATTATGAATGCACAATTTATATGAATATAGGCTAAAGCACGTGACAATTCAAAAATACGAAAGCAAAATTTATGCACAGAGAATTTTTAAAAATAGATGTCTGGAGGACCTCGTTGTCGTAATTTGACAACGATTAGGTTAGCATTCGCTGAAGCGAATGCACCTTTCAATGTTATGTTGCCCATTTTCAGAGGCCATTTTGTATTACGATCCACCATTTTGTATGCCTTCCATTGCCTCGTGCTCGGCATGTGCTTTGTCCTACCTCTCTGATTACTTGCTCAAGTATTCTGCTTAGCTTCAAGTATTCTGCTTCGTCAGCTCCTTCCACTTTTTGAATGTGCTTCGAAAATACCCTTATATGTACATGAATTTGTCTTCTGTTTGTGCTGCCTATTCTCCGAAAACCCTGTGTGGGTATAAAAAGGACCATGTGCCTTCCTACCTGGGGGTGACTCTGGACTTTAAACTCAGCTGGAGAAACCACATAGAGAAGACCTGCCAGAAAGCAGAAGCCAAATTTGCTGCATTATACCCACTCCTGAAGACCAAGTTGATGCCCATGCAGAGCAAGGTGCGAGCAATCACCGCAATAATTCGACCAACTATGACATACGCTTCACCAGTTTGGAGTGGTGCCACCCGCAGCTTCGGAAAGACCTACAGAGACTACAGAGCAAGGTCCTACGGATTGCAGCTGGTGCTCCTATGATCACACGAACAGCAGACCTCCACAGAGACCTAGGCATATTGATGTTGTACGACCATTTTCTCAAACTCAACAGGGCATTCTACGAAGGATTGGATCAAAAAGAAAACCCACTGATCTGGAAACTCGCAGACATCTCTACTAACCCATTTGACCGCTACCCGCGGCCCATCGAAGCGCTAACCTTGTGAAACTGAAACAGCAACGCAGCATCCTAAAACTCATCAGTGCCTGAAGGCATAATCGCCTCGGCAGGCACGCAAAACTAAACACTATCAGAAGGTACTAGATAGACAAAGACAAGACTCTTTGAGGAAACATGCTGACAACTCTGCAAACTCAATTGACCGCTACCCGCGGCCTATCACTGAGCTGACCCTGTGATACAACCTCAACTGTAACAATGCGTCACACATTAATAAGACAGCCTAAACAGCGACTGAAAAATTCAAAATGAATGTGGAGTAATGAGGCTACTGCCTCGGTATCCAAAAACTCACCACTGTCAGAAGGAATCTGACAGGCGAAAACAAGACGGTAGATGTTCAATGTGCTACTTCATGCATTTCCGAAGGGTATTGTCTGAACGTAGTTCCACCCCACGGGGTCTTAATAAACGTTGTCTTTTCTATTCCAGTTTCCATGCCAACTTCTATTTTAAGATTCACAGGTTTTAGCGGCATGACTAGGCCTTGCTGAGAGTGGATACAACATCGTGACGCAGAAAGAAATATTTATACTATGTGCATACAATTTAAAACCATTGAGGGGTAGGAAAGCCATATGATGGAGAAAAAAATAGCATCATGCATATACAATTTACAGCGAAGGCTGATGTTTAGATGGTTTCTCTTACCTTTGCTTCTGTCGTGTTTTGTCGTGTCTTGAAAGGCTGCGGTTTTGCTGAGTCTGGAGTGTTTTGGGTGCGGGCGCCGCCACCTCCAGCGCTTATGGTATTGTGGCTGGGCGGCAGCAGCAGTGACACCACGTCGAGTGTCAGGAGTCCTCCTCCGCTCGAGCATCAGTTCGTAGTAAAATTGATGACGACACTCTGTTTGTCACTGCAGCACAGGCAGGCAAAAGACAGCGTGCTCACATCAGTGCCCGCATTATATGGGAACCGCTGGGGCTGACCAAACCAAGCCCAAGGCCATCATTGGTAGCGTTTTCGTGGTCTATAAGAATGATGGCCTTGGGGGACATCCCATTGGCTAATGTATTAGTTTCCAGGCTTAGTGATAGCAAGAATGCTAGGTGTTGGCATGTGGGGAGTGTGGGCGGGCGTGCACTGCGCATGTGCAAGTGTGAGTGTGTGCACGAACAATTAACAACAGAGAGAGATGGGGTTGGTGTTATATTGTGCGCAGAGGCAGGCCCAGAATCAGATCTGCAATGAGTGACCACTTCTAATCATTCTCCTTAGCGCGCCCTGAGCTCTGATTTGTCACTGAGAGGGTGATTGCACCATACTTTGTACTGCTAATCATACTCAGCGTGTGCCCGCGCATACGGTACGAATATGCTTTGACGTTACGCATCGCATTAAAGCTTCCCTGTGATGTCATGTACGGCGTTCTGTACGCGAAAGGCGCCAATGTTTCTACTTGGTTTAAAACATTTATTTATGTATTTAATGTAGATACTAAGGGCAGACATTTGGGATGACTATGAATTTTTTTATACTTTTAACAATCATATATTACTTTTAAAAACAATTACACAAATCGTGGTAGAAGATCATGCTTACTTGTATCGAAAGAGCTGCACAAGCACATAATAAGCGTACGCAAAGCCATGTGACTTTAAAAGTAGAGATTTGGTTGGTTCGTAACTTTTCCTATTGCGGCTGTTGAAAGTTCCGTCCCATTATAATTATTCGACTTTGACTTTCTAAGAAGAAGTATTTCTACTGAGAATCTTCTCAAATAGAAGGAAGATCACCATAATAAGAGCAATGGACTCATCTTCCAGCAGTTCTTCAGAGGGAGATTTCATTCCTGAAGAACCTCCAAAGAAGAGGAAAAAAGCTCTAATTTGGCAGTTTTTCACTTTTCCAGAAGGGCAAAAAAAGTTAATGCTCCAAAAGTAACCTGTAAAATTTGCCAAACAACTCTTTCAAGGGGGGATCCATGTAAAAATACTCCTTTGGCACAGCAAATATGGTGCGACACGTGAATAACTTGCACCCCAACAACTTTGCTCGAGCTGCAAGGCGGAGGTTGCAGGACAACCCACCTGCTACTGCACCAAGCACATCAACTGCTGCAGCAACATTTTCAGCAAGCAGTCCACAACCACAAATTGATTCTGACTTTGCTAAAGATAAAATTGTATGCATGTATTGCGATAAACTTTTGTGTTATGGGGAACAGTCTATGGACCTGATAAAAACCAGGATGCAGGATCATTGGTGTCCTTGACAGTAGTTTTTTTTTTTTTCATTCTTTTGTTCTGCTTGGAATTTGTTGAGAAAACACAAAAAATACAAAACAAAAAAACCAAAAAAAAAACTGTTCTTTTTAGAACTACCTTCACTGGTCAAAGAAAGAACTATATTTCTATGTTAGTGTGTAAAAGTTTGTCAGAATGAATGTGTAGTTCATAAATGAATGAATGAATATATTACTAGTGCATGGAGTATGTGAAAGTGCAGAACCATAAGGAAGTGCTCCAGCATAAATCTATGAGGTGTTTACCTATAGTATACTGTAGTATGTCCGAAGCACTTGAATGTAACATATGTATAAATAAATATGTTACAAGTCTATGCTTCAATTTGCACTGCTGGTGACACTGCCTGGGTTAATTTGTATGTGTTAGGGGTGGATTTACAATTCCCTTGTGCTTCTTTTACACAGCCGTTGCGTCACTTTTGTGACACAGTGGTGGTGCCAAAGATGTGCCATGGTGTGTGCTATTAACAATGTGACGCTTCTGGAGGGTGCATTACATTGTAAAGCCCTGCTCCAGAAGAGGCTTTCCTGTGCAGAAGGGGGTGCAGCAACGCCTCCTAAAAGTGACTGAGTGAAATGTATAACATTTCATTCAGTCACTTTTAAGCTTATGCTGCATCAAAATCTTGCACATGCTTGAAGCAGGTGTAAGGATTGATACAGCATTGTGAGCATAAGGCCCCAAGAGCATTGCTGGACCTGTGTTATACTTGCAACGAAGTCAAGCAATAATTAATCCAAAAATTACTTTGCAATTCAGTTTTGTTATTATTGTATAATTAGAATATGAAATATAATAAAATAATAAAATAAAAATACATATTTATATTAAAAATATAAGAAATTAGTATAAAAAGAAAGACATAATAATTAATATATTGTGGAAAAGTAAATTTTGCCATGTTGTATGTGCCTACGTGTTCCCCATCTTATGTTATATGTGCATGATCGATATGCATGTATTCCCCCCTGATCGATTAAAGACACAATTACAGTTGTGTCCATCTCTAGTATGCCAGTTTCCAGTCATCGTGAAAACAACGAATATTAGGCCTATGTAAACCTACGTTGCCACATTTTACAGTGTGCACGTTAATTCATTGAATTGTCCCCGTTTCTAGGCCTCAAAAGGGCCCGGACTCAGATTCAGCTCCTGTCTCCTGAACCCTCTCCGAGGAGCGATACAGCCCCCACCTGCATCCCTGACCCTTCGCTTACTTCATGCCTCGCAGTGCCCGGCCCGGCCTGGCTCTGCCTCCCAGTCTGCCAAGAGTATGTTATGTTTCTAGTTATCAGTCCAGCCCTCCTTCTCTGCATTCCTAAGCTACTGAATCGCATCAATAGTTTCCGTCATGGTCTAGCCTTTATGTCTCCATGTAAGAGAAATACTGTATTAATATTCATAGAATATTCCTCGCACACACAATACATGTAGAATTATGCATGCACCAGTCTTAGTGTCCATTAGTCTTTGCCCTGATAACTTTTGGATTCTATCAACATGTACTCTAAACACCAGATACTAGATATGCCTTGGGTACATGTCGCTCTGACACTCCAGACTTCAGTCTCCTCTTCTAGCGCAGAAGTCATAGCCCCCAGTTCTCCCTGGTAACACGTCATTGCCCGTTTGCGCGCACCACTAGGTTAGAGGTCCCAGCTGCTCAGGTAGCCCCCTCCATGTTTCCGCCCCGTTTATGACATATTCTGTTACGTTTACATCACATGTCTATGTATACGCCCTGTACACGCCTTCTTGTTACATCATTTTGCCCTTATCTTTCGCGACTGCTACGAGTCACGCCTACTGCTACGCCTACTGTATTGAATGTAATGCAATTGTTTTGATATATATACTGTGCACCGATATTAAAAGTTGCTAGCCAATCCGCGGTATGCACCTGTTACAACGCATTCGTTACTCCGCACTACCATTACAACGTGACTTTTATAACGCATACCATTACAACGCATTGCGCTGGGGGGCGCTATAGGATAGGGAATGGTATAATTTACTATCCAACACCTTCCCTAGGGTCCACGGGGACTGGAGTTAGAATAGTAAATTATACTTACCACTATCCAGCACCCCAAAGCGCTATGCGTTGTAATGGTATGCGTTGTAATGGTCGCGTTGTAATGGTAGGTAGTTGTAACGGTATGCGGAGTAACGTCATACATCCCAATCCGCATTATTCCCAGATCCTGCCCCCGGCAGCTGCCTTCATTCCCTTCCCGTACAGGCTGTCCTGTTCCTGTCCTTTATGCCTGATTAAAGCCTGTTGACTCAAGATACCTCGAATCCTGACTCTTATTTATTGAGCTACCTGTTTTATTGATTATACTGAAAAATAGTACCGGTAATTAATTATTTATTTACCACAATATTTATAAACTATCATTTACAAAACCTTTGAAATTCACTGAAAAAACCATAGGTTTCACACAAGTTATAGTTAGGAATTAGCATTTAAAAAACCTTGAAATTCATTGAAAAACCATAGGTTTCACACACGTTATAGTTAGGAATTAGCATTTAAAAAACCATGCAAATTCATTGTAAAAACCATAGGTTTCACACATGTTATAGTTAGCTGAACATTTCTCTCATACAAAATCTTTTAAATTCCTCCGTTATAGTTAGCTCAGCTAACTATAACTTGTGCGCCCGCAATGCACTGCTGATGACGTCACATATTACATCACTCATGACATGGTCAGTGACATCACTCATGACATCACTGATGACATCTCAAATGACATCACTGATGACATCACTGATGACATCATCCTTGTGAAAGAGTGGCAGACCTCCTCTCAGCTTAATATAACCCTTGATACACACATTCAAAAATAGAATTTACAATTTAAAAAAAAAATGGATATACCAATACCAGTTAGAACAACCTATTCAGTAATTCCAAAATCTACATACACATCCAGTCATTCACTAACAGTTCTATATAGGCACTCATACCTGTACTCACTCATCATATGTACTCATTCACCTATACATCTTATTACACACCGACACTCATCTATAGAGTTACTCACACACATACTTACACATGCAAATAAACTATCAAACATCCATTTACTTGCATATACAGCTATACACCCACCACTACACTTCTACAGAATCGTACACATACTTACTCTCTTAAACAATCACTTATAGAAACACATACTTATTTATACAGGAACTACTACAATCTCTCGCTCTCACATGTACTCACTTATATACATCAATACTCACATGTACTAGTTTAAAACATATGTAGTTACTCATAAAGATACTATTAAGATAGTGATTCACTCACTAACACACCCATACACAAACTCATCCACCCATACAGTCCTGCACACACGCTGTCTTCAAAATACATACAAACAGTAAGTCACCCATTCATGCATCTATGCGGGAAGTAATACCCCCCACCAAACCATACAGACTTTCATACTGATACTCTAAAAACCAACTAATAACCCATATCGACACTCATGTAGCTAATCACCAACCCATGCAGCCACTTATACACAAGTGAGACACTGATACAGATATTTACATATTTAAACATTACTCGCTAATACATGTATTCACTAAGATACACTTAATAAGTCAGTTATACAATCATTTAAAAAAAAATCCATTTAGGCACTTATTTACACATTTATTCTTCCATCGACCTTTAGATATACATATATAAAACATACACACATTCACTGGATGATGTCATCAGTGATGTCATCAGTGATGTCATTTGAGATGTCATCAGTGATGTCATGAGTGATGTCACTTACCATGTAATGAGTGATGTAATATGTGATGTCATCAGCAGTACATTGCGGGCGCGCAAGTTATAGTTAGCTGAGCTAACTATAACGGAGTAATTTGAAAGGTTTTGTATGAGAGAAATGTTCAGCTAACTATAACATGTGTGAAACCTATGGTTTCTTCAATGAATATATATATACACAGAACAAGATGCAGATTCAGGAGAGGCCATCGGTCAAGGCGGTCGTAGGCAGGGTATCGGCAACCCTGGACTATTGCTGCTCACTACCTTCTTAGTAGTGAAGATATAGGGACAACACCAGTAATACGTTGCAAAATATCTTCATTGCAGTCACACAGCTGTGTAACTGCAATAAAGAAATTTTTCAACGTACCACTGGTGTTGTCCGTATATCTTCTCAACTAAGAAGGTAGGGAGTAGCAATATATATATATATATATATATATATATATATATATATATATATATATATATATATATATATATATATATACATATACATATATATATATATATATATATTCACTGAAAAAAACATAGGTTTCACACCAGTTATAGTTAGCTGGAAGTTTTACTCGCATAAAACCATTGAAATTCCCACGTTATAGTTAGTTGGACTCACTATAACTTGTGCATGCAATGCACTGCTGATGACGTCACATATTACATCACTCATGACATGGTCAGTGACATCACTCATGACATCACTGATCACACCATCCTTGTGACAGCGTGACAGACCTCCTTTCACTGTAATGTAACCCTTGAAACACATATTCAATAATAGAAAGTAACCTTGAGATTTATGAATTGTCACCGCATATGCCAAACAAACAGGAAACTGTTTTCGGCTAACATATGAGTCTTTCACAAGCAAAAATCTAGCTGAACAACGACAAATTTGTTCTATTTCTTCAATGCCATCAAATTAAATTTTTAAAATTTCAATTCCATCTTTATTTTTGTAATTCACAAAATCAACAACATGACCCATTGCTCCATTTACCAGACCTCTTTCAACATTTAAATTCCTTCGCAAAATGATACGACAATTTAAACACACATTCAGAGTTGTTTCAAAACCAGCAGTTTTAGATATACTCTTCTCTGATAAATCCAATTTTGATTTCAAATTTTCTGACAAAATAAGTGTGTTCCCATATGCTCTATTTTATCTATAGCTTCCAGTTTCACAATCTCTTCATTTTCTAACTTTAACATTTTGTTGTTGAAGATGGAACATTCTTGCAGAGTTGGCATCAAACATATCCCAGATTTGTTCTCAGTAATTTTCTTAAAAATATTCTCTGGAAGAATGTTTTCATTTGGATACAAATTTGAAATTAATCGTGCATGTAATGATTCTTTCCCATGCTCACTTACTTTTCCGATTCTTACATCTTGCAGAATATTTTTATAATCTTCATCTTTTGCCTGTCGCATATTTTGAAGCAATTCTGCATATTTGAAATTTAAACATATATTAACGTTTCTAATGCTTCCTAGGCACTTCCTGGTATCTTCATGCGTGAGCATTTTAAACACTGGTTGTCCTTTCACTGGAGTCAACTGCAGTAGATCTCCAAAAACAATAATGTGTTTTCCTCCGAATAAGACATCATAGTCTGTTCTAAGAATTTCTTGCATTCTCAAATGCACAAAAGCAAGCATTAGATTTGAGACCATGCTTACTTCATCAATGATAAGAAGTTTCATTTTCTTCAGGACTCTGGAAACTTCAGAACAAGCATCTCCAGATAGCTTGTGGTATTGTAATTTGTTATCATGCTCAACTGGTAGCATCAGTAAACGATGTAAAGTAATCCCTTTAATGTTATGTGCTGCAAGCCCAGTTGGAGCGGTAACATCACAAGACAGCGGTGATTCAGTCCTTTTCTGCAGATAAGTTGCAATTTCTTTAATCAGAAAACTTTTTCCAGTTCCCGCTTCTCCACTCACGTACAGTCGGACAGGCTTAAATGATGTACATGAGCACTCTTTTTTCTCATGACTGAATCCATGTTCAACCTGTTCTGTGACTTCGTCATATATCTGTTTCTGCTCAAGGTTTAGTTGTTTCACCAAATCTTCTAAGTTAACTACATCATCTTGAGCTTGTTCCATAGCTCTTTCCACCTCATCCATGGCAGTGGCAGCTTCATTTTGGATAATTGGTCCTCCTAGTGGATCCTGACTCAATGAAGCAGAACTCTGACTGTCTTGAGAACTGTCTCTAGCAATCTCTACAGCAATTGTGGCTTCTTGCTCTATTTCTTCGTTCAACATTTGCAGATAATTTGGAAAATCAGGACATTCTATGGTATCCTTGGTTGCATTAAAAGAATCTTCGTAACAGAGAAAATCTCCAATTAGTTCCTCTTCTGTACGCCATGGCTTAAAGAGTTGCAAAAGAGCTAAATAGTAAAATTCCCTTTTCTCTGGATTTTCGCAACTCAATTTTCGATGATTAATCAAATGGCCTTTTCTCTGTTTCACTAGACATCCTTCACACCCAATGATAGCATATATTCCATTATTGATATCTTCTCTGATGGTCCTCTTATAAATATAGTTTTGCAGAACGTCATACAAACAACTGTTCTCAAGATGACTACTTCTATTTGGATAGTATGTATCCAACATGTTTGTCTTCAAAATATCTGTACTGTTTGGTTCTTTCTCCGCCAAATACAAAATTTCTTGTACAGATTTCAAAACTTGGTTTCGTGTTGCAGCAAGACCTAGAGTCGCCCAAATAATTGTTCTAGACTTGGCGTAGAGACTTGCTGATGATAACCGATCAGAACATTCATATGCTCCAATTTCTCGATGCGAAAACATCTTCAAACTCAAACTGTATAATTTGTTACTTATACTCTTTTCATGTGAAATGTCCGCCCACATTTCCTTCAGTTCAGTCCTTTCTTTTTTTGTGATGTAAGACGTCACATATCGAGCCACAGCAATAGAGTTGTCAGCAACGAACTGAATATCCATGTTAGCATTCCACATGGACAAAATCACTGGGTTGTAGTCGTTGATGTACTTGGACTCTTCGTTTCTTTTTAAATTGTATGTATTTTTGGGTGATTTCCTCGTCACAGTATGTCGCAAAGAAGACATCAAATTATTTTCTTTTCCTTTAGAAATCACTGGTCGTGGAAACCCGAAACAACATTTTGTGTAGAACTTGTCCTTGTTTCTGAATTTTCGATGACAGTATTTTCCACAACGATGGGATTGAAAGCGTAAAACTTGTTGCCTTAAACTGTTTTCTTCGGTAGTTTTCCGAACAGCACATGTTGAATACTCTTCAATGAAACTCATCACTGTGTCATACGAATCTGTTCCAAATTTGGGTGCATCTTTAATCCATAACAACATATGTATGTGAGGAGCACCTCTCGCTTGATACTCCTTTCTCCAAAAGAAATCCAAAACCTCTCCAAGGGGAGGATTTTTTTTGTTGGTAATGAAAGACATCATAGCTTCAAATCTATGATTGAAATATCTGCATACACTCACTGGATCCAAAGAACACAGTTCTCCAGGTGTTTTGAATTCTATATTTTGTATGTTTGCATTTGCCTCTCGTAGAAATTGAAGTAAGTCGTCCCATGCATACACTCAGCACAGCTAAGAGTGAGGAACCATGTAGGAGTTCCTAAGTTTCTTAGCATACATTTCAATTCCCCATGACGACGGTACCAATACTCGTTTGTACCACGCTGACATGCCATGAGATTGATTAGATGAGATTCCAAAATATTGTCTTGCAGATTGACTTTCTCCATAAAGTCACTCGCCGAAACATTTTGCAGATGTGCTCCACTTTTCAGTATATGGTTTACTGCATAAGAAAGCCCAGACAAGTCACTTTCATACAGTAGATGAAACAAATATGGGATGCATTGACGAAACCTTGGATCTTCAGCATATAATCTTAAAGTCCGGTATTCAGATGCAGTAATTTGAAGTGGTCGATCGTCATATCATCCACCTCGACCTGTTGGAAATAGCTGTGGAAAACAACGAGCTTCCAAACTTTCTTCCCATACACTAATGGGACTTCCTTTTGCTGCTTTCATTTGAAACAAGTCAATTGCATTCCCCATTACTTCTTTGGAATGCAAAGGATGAACAGTATAATATTCATATATTTCTTCACTTCTAGACACATCAACTTTTTCAATTTGGCCGGCTGAACAATCACTGTCTTCTTCTGCAGCTGTTTCCTCTGCTCCAACACATACATCTTTGTAGCACTCATTGTTTTTGACCAAATACAACGTTGCCTTTTTGACTTTCCTAACATCCACTAAATCTTGCCAGATTTTCTTACTCTTTGTCGGAACCCCATTAACTAGAATAACCAGAGGTTCCTCTTCCACTTTCTCTACACCAATTGTATCAATATTTTTCTTGAAATCTAGAGGCAAATAAACAACTCTTCCCTTTAATCCTCTCTGTAAATCTGAAGGAGGCAATTTCCTTATCTTAGGCTCCATGCGAACAATAGCCTGAAAAGGATGGACACATTGAATCAAAATAGATTTATATGTATTTAAATCCATCAATTCAGGAGGAATGTCTACCAACTCAAGATTATTATGAACAGCTCAAGCAGGCATTCTGTTTTCATTTAATTTATTATACAATATTTACAAATACGCTGATCAGAACTCAAATCAAAAGAATTCTCCACCAACAAAAAAGTTGCAAAATTCTTCCATTCACTATTATTTTCCATTTCACTTTCTGCATATAAATCAACTAACCTAGTCTGAATCTTATAATGAGTCCGTCGACAACACACACAAGTAAAATTAGGCCTTTCACTTGATTTCACCTTAAACTTGGTAATTTCCTGGGCAAATTTTTCTGTACTTGAAATCTATACATTGTCTTCCACATTACCTTCTATTACTGTGTCAATTTCTACACTGTCCTCTTTTTCACCAAAATAACAAATCTCAATTTCTTCACAAATCTTCTTCACATCTAATTCAGTTCCATGCAAAAGAACACAGTTTAATTGTTTAAGCTTAAGTGCTGGACTTTTTGCATAATACAACCTTCTCACTAATTTCCTCATTTTGTTATGATGCACTGCTAATATCCTAAAATGATGAAAAACACTCTGACATACTTTTCTAGAAAGATAAGCCAGTGAATGCCCTTGCAAACCTGTGTTTTCTCTCACTCTGCAAGGATCTAAGTCTTGCAACATCTTCATTTTCTGTTTTAGACTTTTCTTACTATATGTACGTAAGAAATTACGAAGCAAATCGATTGAATCCGGTCGCACACTACAAATACTACTACACTTCCAAGTGTACACTGGACCCTTAGTACGTCACCCTAAAACTTCATCAGTTAACAACTCTTCTGCATCTCTAGACACAAGTTTCTCTTTTTCAATCGGACAACCGTCTTTCACCTCATATGCTCGACCACTGGTGTCAACTGCATGCACCAAATCATTCTCCTGGAAGTAACTCTCCTCATTAAAAAATGGCTCACAACTTGAACTATGCATCCATTCTCCAGAAAAAACTTTACAAAAATTAGTCCGATTAATTACTCTTTTGCATCTACTCTTTGATTTGAAAACATCAATTGTCTTGTTAAGTGTCCTAATTCTATTGATTAATAAAATAAATAATTATTTCTTAAGTTCAAAAGCCTGATCAACAATCTTCTCAACACTTTTCTTTTTCTTATAAAAAGCAGCTCTCTGTTTACCTTTTTAAATATTTTTTAACAAATTTAAAACCACCCTATTGCGAAACATTAGTTTACGAATGTCCCTAAATTGGTTTTGCCTTCTATTCCTATACATATTATTCTCTTCTGCTCCAGTAGTAACATTTTTGGGGGGCCTCTCCTTCCTTTTCAAATTTGCTCTCTCCTTCTGTATATTCACATTCTCATCAACATTTTTTTTTTATCTACATATGTTCCGAAAGAAAGACTTAGTTGTCTTACCACAAGCTTTTTTCCTGTTTTTTGAAGTATTTGTTGTAGACGAGTGCTTTAATTCCGTTGCTGTTTTTGATCTTTTCCGCTTGGCATATTTTCTTCTCCTCTGCCTTGAGGGCATATTTCCTTACTGTTGAAATCTTGATTTCAATCTGTGTTAAAGAACAAAATAACACATTTTAGACCACTATTACCAAACAACAAAGCAATGACACTAAGCAAACGATATAAACACTAGTTTACAACATATCTAAGTTTATATCACAGCAATTATGTAACTAGGAGTAAGACAGAGAAACAGAGCTAGAGGAACTAACACAAAAAGACAGAGAGAGTCAGACAAAGAAACAGGTAGAGGGAGTAAAACATAGAGAAGGAGTAAGACAGAAAGAGTGTATAATATGTTGTAAGACAGAAAAAGGATGTAATAGGGAGAGGGAGTCAGTCAAAGAAAGGGACCAAGCGAGTAAGTCAGAAAAAGGATGTAACAGGGTGGAAGACAGAGAGAGGGTGTAAAACGATGTAAGACAGAGAGAGGGTGTTAGAAGATGAGAGAATGTAAAAGAGACTAAAACAGAGTGAGGCTGTAAAAGGTAGAGAGAGAGAGTAAGTTTGAGAGAGGGTGTAAGAGGAAGTAAATCAGAGAGAGGATGTAACAAGGAGTAATGAGAGAGAGGGAATAAATCAGAGACATGGTGTAAGGGAAAGTAAGTCAAAGAGAAAGTGTAAGAGAGTGTAACACAGAGTCAGGATGTAAAAAGGAATGAGTCAGAGAGAGGGTGTTAGAAGGGGACTGATGGAAAAATAGAGTAAGTCAGGAAGCGAATATAAGAGAGACTTATACATTCTTGACAATACTTGGTAAAGAAACCTTGGTGCATAAAGGAATTGTATTTTATAAATGAGCGACGTTTCAGTAGTGTAATGAAATGCTTATACATATGACCTTTTCTCTGTTTTTTAAATGTTATTCTAAAAAAAGATTTCGGGCACATGAAATAGTTTTACATTATTGACAAGGATTAGATAGTATCTACATGATTTAAAAAATATATTAGCATCTTTCACAATCATGTCACCTGTGTTATCTCAGATTAGTAAGTACATTGTGCACATGAGGTGAGGCCTGTCCAGGGGTGCAGAGGAGGTAAGGCCTGTGTCGAAGAGTGCATTGGACAGGACTCACCTCCTCTGACCCTTGAACAAGCCTCACCTCCTCCGTCCACCCTGGACAGGCCTCAATGTATTGGGTATAATTGATGGTAACAGGATGCAGATAAGGTGAGGCCTAACCAGGAGTGCAGATGAGGTGAGGCCTGTCCTGGGGAGCAGAGGTGTTGAGGCCTGTGTCCAAGAGGGCAGTGGACTGGACTTTATAAAGCCTCTCCCCCACTGCACTCTTAGACACAGGCCTAACCTCCTCAGCAACTTTCACAATCATGAAAGCCTTTTTGACTTTCCTCATCTCCTCTGCATCTTTCGCAATCATGTCAGGTGTGTTTCCTCATATTATGAATCTGATTGTGTTCTTTTATTGTTGCTTTCTGTTATTGTTTTGTTAATGCTTGGTAAAAATGTTCTGCTGCATAGAGGAATTGTATTTTGTAAAAAATGAGGTTTCAGTCGTGAAATGGAATGCTTGTACATATGACCTGTGCTCAGTTTTTTTAATGTTAATATAAAAACGATTAAAGGGCAAATGAATGGCTTTAGCATCTGTCAGAAGGATTAGACAGTGTCTGCATGATTAAATAAATATACCTGCACTTTTCACAAACATGTCAGCTGTGTTTTCTAAGATTAAGAAACAGATTAAACTTTTTTATTCTTTCTTTGTGTCATATTTCTTGATAATTCTTGGTAAAGAAATGTTACTACATAGAGGAATTGTATTTTGTAAAAAAAAAAAAGAGGTTTCAGTAGTGCAACGAAATGCTTCTATATATGACCTGTGCTCTGTTTTCTAAATATTAATTAAAAATCGATTTAGGGCACATGAATTGGACCCCTGGACAGACCTCACCTCATGTACACCCCTGGACAGGCCTCACCTCATCTGCACCCTGTTACCATCAATTATACCCAATACATTTAGGCCTGTTTAAAAAACGATTTAGGGTTGCAGATGAGGTAAGGATTGTCCAAGGGTACAGAGGAGGTGAGGCCTTTGTTCAAGAGTGCACTGGGAGAGATGCGTGTCCGGGGGAGCAGAGGTGGTGAATCTTGTGTCTAAGAGTGCAGTGGGCTGGACTTCATGAAGCCTCTCCCCCACTGCACTCTTAGACACAGGCCTCACCTCCTTTGCACCCCTGGACAGGCCTCTCTCCCACTACACTCTTGAACACAGGCCTTACCTCCTCTGCACGCCTGGACAATCCTCACCTCATCTGCTACCCTGAACAGACCTCACCTCATCTGCAGCCCTAGACAGGCCTCAGCTCATCTACACCCCTGGACACGCCTCACCTCATCTGCACCCTGTTACCATCAATTATACCCAATACATTGAGGCCTGTCCAGGGGGCACAGAGGAGGTGAGTCTTGTCCAAGGGTCAGAGGAGGTGAGTCCTCTCCACTGCACTCATGGACACAGGCTTCACCTCCTTTGTACCACTGGACATGCCTCACCTCATCTGCACAATCTACTTCCTAATCTGAGGAAACACAGGTGACATGATTGTGAAAGGTTCAAATATATTTATTTAATCATGCAGACACTATTTATTCCTTCTCAAAAATGTAAAAGCCATTCATTTGCTCCAAAATCGTGTTTCCAATAACATTTACGAAACAGAGCGCAGGTCATATGTACAAGCATTCCATTTCACTACTGAAACCTCACTATTTTTCAAAATACAATTCTTCTATCTAGGAAATGTTGATACCAAACATTATCATTAAACTTAACAAAAAGCAAGAAGAAAAAAGCTGAACCTGCTCCCTAATCTAGAGTAACACAAGTGACATGATTGTGAAAACTGCAAATATATTTATTTAATCATGCACACACTATTTATTCCTAGTCAAAAATGTAAAAGCTCTTCATTTGCCCAAAAATCGGTTTTCAAATAAGATTTAAGAAACAGAGCGCAGGTCCTATGTACAAGCATTCCATTGTACTACTAAAACCTCACTATTTTACAAAATACATTTCCTCTCTCTTGCAAACATTGAAACCAAGCATTATCAAAAACCATGACACAATTCACAAGAAAAAAGCTCAAATTGCTTCCTAATCTGAAGTAACACAGGTGACATCATTGTGAAAGCTTCAAATATATTTATTTAATCATGCAGACACTAGTTATTCCTTCTCAAAAATGTGAAATCCATTCATTTGCCCCAAAATCGTTTTTAAATAACATTTAATAAACAGTGCGCAGATCCTATGTACAAGCATTCAATTTCACTAGTGAAACATTACTATTTTACAAAATATAATTCCTCTATCTTGCAAATGTTGATACCAAGCTTTATCAAAAACATGACCCAAACCAACAAGAAAGAAGCTCAATCTGTTTCCTAATCTGAGGTAACACAGGTGACATGATTGTGAAAGAATCACATATATTTATTTAATCATGCAGACACTATTTATTCCTTCTCAAAAATGTAAAAGCCATTCATTTGCCCAACAATCGTCTTTAAAATAACATTTTAGAAACAGAGCGCAGGTCCTAAGTACAAGCGTTCAATTTCACTACTGAAACCTCACTATTTCACAAAATACAAATCCTCTATCTTTTTATCTTATCAAAAAACATGACACAAACCAACAAGAAAGAAGCTCAATCTGCTTCCTAATCTGAGGTAACACAGGTGACATGATTGTGAAAGGTTCAAATATATTTATTTAATCATGCAGACACTATTTATTCCTTCTCAAAAATGTAAAAGCCATTCATTTGCCCCCAAATCGTTTTTTAAATAACATTTTAGAAACAGAGCGCAGGTCCTATGTACAAGCGTTCAATTTCACTACTGAAACCTCACTATTTCACAAAATACAAATCCTCAATCTTTTTATCTTATCAAAAAACATGACACAAACCAACAAGAAAGAAGCTCAATCTGCTTCCTAATCTGAGGTAACACAGGTGACATGATTGTGAAAGGTTCAAATATATTTATTTAATCATGCAGACACTATTTATTCCTTCTCAAAAATGTAAAAGCCATTCATTTGCCCCAAAATCGTTTTTTAAATAACATTTTAGAAACAGAGCACAGGTCCTATGTACAAGCGTTCAATTTCACTACTGAAACCTCACTATTTCACAAAATGCAAATCCTCTATCTTTTTATCGTATCAAAAAACATGACACAAACCAACAAGAAAGAAGCTCATTCTGCTTCCTAATCTGAGGTAACACAGGTGACATCATTGTGAAAGGTTCAAAAATATTTATTTAATCATGCAGACACTATTTATTCCTTCTCAAAAATGTAAAAGCCATTCATTTGCCCCAAAATCATTTTTTAAATAACATTTTAGAAACAGAGCGCAGGTCCTATGTACAAGCATTCAATTTCACTACTGAAACCTCACTATTTCACAAAATACCAATCCTCTATCTTGCAAATGTTCATACCAAGCATTATCAAAAAACATGACACAAACCAACAAGAAAGAAGCTCAATGTGCTTCCTAATCTGAGATAACACAGATGACATCATTGTGAAAGGTTCAAACATATTTCTTTAATCGTGTAGACACTATTTATTCCTTCTCAAAAATGTAAACGCCATTCTTTTTCATATCACATTTAAGAAACACAGCACAGGTCCTATGTACAAGCATTCCATGTCACTACTGAAACTTCACAATTTTAGAAAATACATTTCCTCTATGCAGCAAAAACTTTTTACCAAGCATTATCAAAAAACATGACACAAAGCAACATTTAAAAACCACAATTTGCTTCCAAATCTTCTCCATAGTATACAAGTCTCTATCTATATTAAATGAATCATTACTCACCTTTACAAATGCTTTGGAGATTGAGAACAGTGTCAGACACACACACCAATATTTCTTTAGCAGAGCAAAAGGTATGTACTCCAGACACTGCAACCATGAATGGCACAGAAAACCTCTAATTCTACACACATATCCCTCATGTTAACCAATTAAAACTCTTCCCTCTCTATTTTCAAACCAACACCCTTCCCCTCCTCAGCCCTTTCTACCTGTTACCATAGCAACTCCCTCCTCACTGACCTCTCAGGTTTAAAAGTGTATTCTACAATGTTGCAAATGAACTCAGCAAGGATGTTTGACCTCTCAATACACCAGCTTGTCCGGTGCAATGTTTCTTTAAATGACTTTTTCTTAACCATTCAAATTACTTCTTTCACAGAACAGAACCATGCACCCTAACTTTCAGTTTTCAACTATCTGAATCCACCAATCATTGCTTGTGATTCAAGAGCACTGAAACTCCACAGTTTTTTTTTTGCAAACTCCTACTGTTCCAACTGCCATTTCATTCCCACACTTCATCTGACCGCCAGTAGGTAATATATATATATATATATATATATATATATATATATATATATATATATATATTACCTACTGGCGGTCGCCAGTAGGTAGTTATAGTTAGGATTGTTTTCCATAGGAAATCCGCAACATTCCATTGGGAATAATTTTGGCGCCGGTCGACGAATCTTCGCGAATTTCTCAAAGAAGATGGCCCGCTCCGCTCCGCTCCTTCCCTGAAAGTTTGGGAGGGATTTGTCAAGCGGGGGCCGAGATAAAAGGGGGTCCCAAAACGTGTTTTCCCCATGTTCATTTCCATAGGGCGGTTGGACTCACTTTTAGCCCGAACGGCTGAATGGATTTCCACCAAACTTGGCAAAATTGGAGGGACTGGTAGCCCGATGTGTCTTTGCTATGTCTCAAGATATGTGCTCCCGTGGATTTTGAGTAATTAAGGTTAAAAAAAATATATATATCTGTAAGCGCGCCCCGGTACGCGCACCGGGGAGCGCACCGGGCGCGTAACGCGAGTATGCGAGCGGAAAGCTGATTGGCTCTCGGGTGTCTGTCAACATTCCAAACAGTCCGGAGCGGCCGCCATCTTGTGTCTCGGTAGGATCGAGACACAAGAGGTGGCAAAAACAAAGGGGGAAATGACCAAAAGAGGGCAGGGTAGATCCCGCCTGACCCCCTAGGTTTGATGTGGGGGCCACAAAAGGGCCCCGCGGGCAAAAAAAAAAAAAAATAATCGATTTCCATGGGGGGAGCGCCCGGTACGCACACCGGGGACGCACACGGGGGAGCGTACCATGGAACAAAAAGAATGACAGAGTTTTTAAAAAATTTACCATTTTTTTATAAATTGGAGGTAGTTCTAAAAAGAACTGGTTTTTTTATTCTTTTTGTTGTTTTATATTTTTGTATTGTTTTTTTGAACATTTTTTACTTTTTGGGGGTTTTCTGAACAGTTTTATATTTTGTTTGTATTTTTTATGGGGAGAAACAAAAAACAGGGAATTGTAAACGGCTCAACTGGAGCAAAGAAAAATCAGGGGAAAATTAGGGTTTTTTGGGCAATTGTGGTTGTCACCAGCAAGGACGATGAGCTTTACGCTCTGCTCACCATAGCTGATAGTCTTACCACAAAAAATACATGTGACCCTGAATTCACCAAACCGAGGTTGTATGATTGGCATAATCTCTCTTGTCTCTGGTCCCGATGGAGTGGGTTGCTTTCTTTTGGAGGTGCTGGGTGAAGATTGGGGAGGGTTACTGGCCAGTTCTCTCAGCTCTGCAACAGCATAGTTGTTGGGATGCTTGCGCTGCATATGCCGAATCATGGTGTAATTGCCAAATGAATATTTCTTATTAGGGTTCCCCCTTGAAAGTTCCGAGCCACAGATTCGGCAAGTCACTTTTGGCACATTCACTTTCTTCTTGCCCTCCGGGATGGAAAAATACTCCAATACAATGTGCTCCTTAGGCCTATATGGGGTATTGTCTTCTGGCAGGAATGTCCTTCTTCCCTCCTCATCCTCCTCCTCCTCTTCTTCTTCTTGACCACCAATGTGATGTTGTGGTGGTCCTCTTGGTGATGGTGGTGGTGGTGGTGCAGATGCTCCAGCTGCTGCTGCTACTGTAGCCATTTTAAAGTACAAAAGATTAGTGACAGATCTCCAAACAGGTCTTCCTCAGTCAAAGGGCAAAGTCTGAATAAGGAAAAAAGGTGGGGGCTTTCATCATTTGGAAAAAAAAACTGTCCTGGACCAATAAAAAGTGTTATTTTCAGGTCACAAGACCCGGACTTTCATCATTTGGAAACCAAAAGTGTTCTGAACCAATGAAAAGTGTTATTTTCAAGTCACATGACCCGACGTGCTTATGCTACGCCCCCCGGGGCGCGCTCCGGGACGCGCCCTGGGTCGCGTCCGGGGGCGCTTACGTTGCGCGATCGTATGCGCTCGGGCGCTTCCGGGTGCGCTTACGCCGTGCGTCATAAGACGCATCACGCGACTACGCGATACGTCACGATGATGTTTTCATTTGCGGAAATAGCGCTAACGGGACGCTCACCGATATGCGCCCCGGGGCGCGCCATAACAATGCGCTCACCGGTGAGCACATTGGTACGCGCCCCGGGAGCTCTCCAGGGCAAAAAAATAAAAAAACAAAAAGGGAAAAATATATATAATAAAATAGTATTACATAAATATACAATATAAAATTCATTATAAAAAATATTGTATTTCATACCTATAAAGATTTGCTATTAAAAAACTTGAGGCCCTATATATAGTTAGGAATTAGCCTTTACAAAACCTATGAAATTCACTGAAAAAACCATAGGTTGCACACCAGTTATAGTTAGGAATTAGCATTTAAAAAACCTATGAAATTCACTGAAAAAACCATAGGTTTCACACCAGTTATAGTTAGGAATTAGCATTTAAAAAACCTATTAAATTCACTGAAAAAACCATAGGTTTCACACCAGTTATAGTTAGCTGGAAATTTTACTGGCATAAAACCATTGAAATTCCCACGTTATAGTTAGTTGGACTCACTATAACTTGCGCGTGCAATGCACTGCTGATGACGTCACATATTAAATCACTCATGACATGGTCAGTGACATCACTCATGAAATCACTGATGACACCATCCTTGTGACAGAGTGACAGACCTCCTTTCACTGTAATGTAACCCTTGAAACACATATTCAAAAATAGAAACTAAAATTTAAAAAAAATGGAGATACCCATATCAGTTACAACAACCAATTCAGTAATTCCACCATCTATATACACATCCATTCATTCACAAACAGTTCTATATAGTCACTTATACATATACTCACTCATCATATGTAGTGATACACCTATACATCCTGTTACACACCGACATTCATCCAAAAGTTACTCACACACATACTCACACATGCAAATAAACTATTGAACATCCATTTATTTGCATATAGAGCTATACACTCACTACCACCTTACTTCTAAGGAAATTTACACATATTTATTCTCTTAAACAATCACTTATAGAAACACATACTTATTTAAACAGGAACTCTTTGAATCTCTTACTCTCACATATACTCACTTATATACATCAATATTCACATATACTAGATTAAAACATATGTAGTTACTGATAAAGACACTAGTGAGACAGTCATTCATTCACTAACATACACATAAACACACTCATCCACCCATACAGTCCTGCACATATGCTGTCTTCAAAACACATACAAAGAGAGAGTCAGTCATTCATGCATCTATGTGCTAAGTAATACCCCCACCAAACCATACAAACACTCATACTGACACTAAGAAAAACATCTAATAACCCATATACATACACATGTAGCTCCTCACCAACCCATGCAGCCACTTATACACAAAGTGAAACACTAATACATATATTTAAATATTTAAACATTACTCTCTAATATATGTATTCACTAAGATACACTTAATAAAACAGTTAACCAATCATTTTTTTTTTAAAACATCCATGTAAACACTTATTTAAACATTTATTCTTCCATCAACTTTTACATATACACATATAACACATATTTATTTTTTAAAAAGACACACATTCACTGGATGGTGTCATCAGTGATGTCATGAGTGATGTCACTGACCATGTCATGAGTGATGTAATATGTGACGTCATCAGCAGTGCATTGCACGCGCAAGTTATAATGAGTCCAACTAACTATAACGTGGGAATTGCAATGGTTTCATGCCTGTAAAATTTCCAGCTAACTATAACTGGTGTGAAAGCTATGGTTTTTTCAGTGAATATATATATATATATATATATATATATCACACGAAAAAGCGGCGTGCTTCTGCCGCTTGCACGGCGGGCGCTCAACAGGATCGCCAATCCTAAATATGTTCCACAAACTGGTGTATTCCTCTTAAGAGATACCAGAGTCGAGGCCCAAGTAAGTTTTCAGTGCTCAAGGTTTATTTGGCGGACAAATAAACCTTGAGCACTGAAAACTTACTTGGGCCTCGACTCTGGTATCTCTTAAGAGGAATACACCAGTTTGTGGAACATATATATATATATTACCTACTGGTGGTCGCCAGTAGGTAGTTATAGCTAGGACCTAGTTTCCATAGGAAATCCGCAACATTCTATTTGGAATAACTTTGGTGCCGGTTGACGAATACACGTGAAATTCTCCAAGAAAATGGCCTGCTCTGCTCCGCTCCTTCCCTGAAAGTTTAGGGGTGATTTGTGAAGCGGGGGCTGAGAAAAAAGGGGGTCCCAAGATGTGTTTTCCCTATGCAATTTTCCATAGGACCTTTAGCCAGGGCTACAGCCCGAACGGCTGAACGGAATTACACCAAATTTGGCAAAAAGGTAGAGTTTGGTTCGCAGATTACCCTGTCTGTTAAATGGTGTAAATCCGTTCAGTAGTTCCTGGGAAAATCAAAAGTAAAATCATAGATATACCTAGAAATGAAGTACCGTACTCAGTACTGTACTCTGTACTGTACTCTGTACCTTCCCCAGCAGGAGCTGCATGCTGATTGGATGTCAACTGTCTGTCAACACTCCAAACCAGGAAGTGTTGGCAACCACCTTGTGCCACCGTAGAACCAAGGCACGAGAAAACAGAAAAAGAACTGCGAAAAGGGGGCAGGGTAGAAACACCCTGACCCCCTAGGCCTGCTTAGGGAGATCCACAAGGCGCACATTTTATTTTATTTTTTAAATCGTGGGATACGCGAATGGTACGCCTACCCTGCCGATCCCCCTCAAAAATTTAAGGCACCCCTCTGCAAACGCGCCAGGGAGCAGAGTTGCAGAGAGATTTAATGAGGCCACGCCCCTTTTTACACCTCTCTGCAACGCAACCCCCTGGCGCATACTGGAGGTTCCTGGTGGCTAGTTGGCCCCCAGGGACCCCCAGTATGCAAGGGAACTTAATCCACCAACTTGAAATGCGCTACGGGGTGCGTTTGCACAGTGGTGAAGGTAGGGGCGGGCTTGAGGTGATATGTGTGCAAACTTGCCCTGTGGCGCGTTTTAAGTTGGGGAATTAATTCCTCTTCAATCCAGAGGTCCCCTATGGGCCAACTAGTCCAACAGGTAGCTCCAGTAAGCGCCACGGAGCTGCATTGCTGAGTGTTGTAAAAAGGGGGTGTGCCCTCTGAACACCTCTCTGCAACGCAGCTCCATGGCGCATATTGGAGGTACCTGGTGGGCTAGTTTGCTCACAGGGGACCTCAGGATTGAAGAGGAATTAATTCCCCAACCTAAACGCGCAACAGGCATGTTTGCACACATGTCACTTCAGGCCCTGCCCCCTCCCTTCACTAATGAGCACAATATACCTCTAAACTCAGCAGAACCCATGGCTATGCAGAAGGTGGGAGGGGGGCCTCGCGGTCCCCCTCCTGGAGCCATCAAGGGCCCTGGGGACCACCCCCCCCCCCCAGGGCCGGCTCCTGCAGTGTCCCGGGGTGCCCACCCCTGGGACACTGTAGTTTGCAACGGCATGGCGGGAGCCTCGCGGCTCCTGCCCTGCCATAGCAAACTGCTTTGCTATTTGGAAAAGAGAGCAGGAATCCTACTCTCTCTTCCAAATATCAAAGCAGATTGCTTTTCCACAGGGGGAGCAGCATGTTAGCTGCTCCCCGTGTCGAAAAGCAGTGCCGGCTCCCACAGGATGCGGGGAGCCGGCTGGGACCGTGGAGGGATTGGGGTCCCCAATGAAATTCAAGTTACTGGTAAGTACGGTTAGAATTACTTTTCAGGATCAGTAGTAGGCTGAAAGATGCAGCACTGAGGTCTCTCTTGATAACAGGTGAGTAGATCAGAATCGTAGTTCGGCTGATTTTATAGGAATATTTTAAAGTTCCAAAACTCCACACTTAGAAGAATTTTCAAGTGAAACCAGTCAATGTTACCCTATGGAAGGAAATTCACTTAGCAGGTAAGTAGTGTTATCGTTATTTTTTCTTACTCAGTGGTGTATCCTGCATCCAGCGCTGGTGCATCTCCTGTAAACAGTTGAAAGAATGTGTTTAAGTCATACAGGCGATTTTTTAGGAATATTTGTAGTTTGTGAAAATAGACACTTCTAAACTTTTCTAGTGAAAACCAGACAATGGATTCCTATAGAAGGAAATATAAGTTACTGGTAAGTATGGTTAGAATTACTTTTCAAGTTCAGCGCTGGGCTAAAAGATGCAACACTGGGTTCTCCCCTGATAACAGGTGAGTAAATCGGAATTCGTTGTTCGGATGATTTTAGGTGATTTTAGGTCCAAAACTTCACACTTAGAAGAATTTCCAAGTGAAACCAGTCAATGTTAGCCTATGGAAGGAAATATCAAGTTACTGGTAAGTATGGTTAGGATTACTTTTCAGAATCAGAACTGGGCTCAAAGATGCAGCACTGAGGTCTCTCATGATAACAGGTGAGTAAATCGGAATTCATAGTACATCCAGTAAGCGCCACAGGGCTGAATAGCAGAGAGATGTAAAAAGGGGCACGGAGTGCACCACCTGGAAGCACCTGGTAGGCTACTTGGGCCCCATGGTCCCTCAGGTTAGAATTTTTTCCCCAACTGAAAACACGCCACAGGGCGTGTTTGCACACATCACGTCAGGCCCTGCTCCCTCCCTTCACAACTGTGTAAACACACCCTGTCACCTATCTAAGTTGAGAGATTTAGTCCCCTTCAATCCTAAGGGTCCCTAGGGTCAAACTAGCCCACTAGGTAACTCCAGTAAGCGCCACAGAGCTGCGTTGCAAAGAGATGTAAAAAGGGGCGTGGCCTCTGAACACCTGTCTGCAACGCAGCTACTTGGCGCATGCTGGAGATACCTGTTGGGCTATTTGACCCTCATGGACCCTCAGTATTGAAAGAAAATTAATTCCACAACTTAAAACGCGCCACGGGCGCGGTTTCACAGTCATGAAGGAAGGGGGCGTGGCCTGAGGTTATATGTCTGAAAACACGCCGTGTGGCAGGTTTTAAGCTAGAAAATGTATTCCTCCTCAATCCTGTGTGTCCTTGGGGGCCAATTAGGCCACCAGGTACCTCCAGTATGCGCCAGGAGGCTGTGTTGCAGAGAGGTGTTCAGAGGCCACACCCCTTTTTACAACACTCTGCAACGCAGCTCCGTGGCGCTTACTGGAGGTACCTGGTGGACTAGGTGGCCCCCAGGGACCCTCAGTATTCAAGGGGAGTTTGAGATGTCATCAGTGATGTCATCAGTGATGTCACTGACCATGTCATGAATTATGTAATATGTGACATCATCAGCAGTGGATTGCAGGCGTGAGAGTTATAGTTAGTACAACTAACTATAAAGGAGGAATTTCAATGGCTTTGTACGAGTGAAATGTCAAGCTAACTATAACATCCCGAAAAACTTTGTTTTTTTCAGTGAATTTCTAAGGTTTTTTTAAATGCAAATCCCTAACTATAGCATGTCTGAAACCTATGTTTTTTTCAGTGAATTTATATATAGATATGCTTTCTTTTTGGAGGTAGGTGTTTGTTATATATTCTGCGCCAGCCAGAAGCGCAGTACAGATGGCCCTGCTGCTCAAATGGCCCGGACGACACTGGCACCGCACTGCTTTGCAGCGCTTTGGAGGTTCGATGTATCGAGAGGTCCAGTGGTGCCGTTTCAGGAGTCACTTCACCATAGCCTGCACAGACAATACAGCTTGTACCATTTTGGTATCACCCCCCACACCGCTGACCCAGATGCATTGACATGTTGCATTCTGGGAGTTGGAGTTTGCTTAAGGCTCGCAACCCCCAACAGGTGAGCTGATACTGCTTTGGGGAGGAGCATATTGTTCTCAGCTACATGAAGAGAGAAGCAGGACTATTGGACTATGTTGACGGGCTTCCTTCAGTGTAGGGCGCTGAGGAAGGCACAACCAACGCCGAAATGCATTCGCCGCAAGTGGTCGTTGTACTGAAGCAATAAAGCGTCTTCAAAGGATTCCCCTCTGGCCTCTGCTTTCTTTTTGGAGGAAGGTTTTTGTTATATATTCTGCGCCAGCCCGAAGCGCAGTACAGATGTCCTGCTGCTCAAGTGACCAGGACGACACTGGCACCGCACTGCTTTGCAGGGCTTTGGAGGTTCGAGGTATCAAGAGGTCCGTGTCCTCCACGACGTCTAGGATGGCTCAAGCGGTGAGAGGTATTCAACTTCCAGTAGGGCGTTATGTGGCTACATAGCTGCCCACGCTTATTTGTTTCCTGGACAGAAGGGCTGCAGCAGTAGGAGAGAACCCGAGGAGGCGTTATTGTACTTTGGTGCCGTTTCACGGGTCACTTCACCATACCCTGCACAGCCATACCCCTACACCGCCGACAAAGATGCATTGACATGTTGCATTCTGGGAGTTGGAGTTTGCTTAAGGCTCGCAACCACCAACAGGTGAGCTGATACTGCTTGATGGAGGAGTGTATTGTTCTCGGCTACATGAAGAGAGAAGCAGTACTATTGGACTATGTTGACCGGCTCCATTCAGTGCAGGGCAAAGCCCTCCACCCCAATAAAGGTTTAACATTCTTTCTGTCCCAAGAGGTGGATTGGAACAATTACCCCCAATTTTCTTCCCCTGGGGGCAGAAAGTCCACTAGACATGAGGGACTGCATATATGCAGTATTGTTTCTGGGGAGAGGAGTTTGAGGCAGGGATCCTGAAGTCAGTTGTGGAACTGGGTCCAAAAGAGCTATGCCTTATTGGAGGACTGTTTTTATACCGCCAAGGAGATAGGTCCGTTTTGGACGTGGAATAGGCTGGACCTTTTATGAATACAAAATACACAGTGTGCCTAGACCACTCTTTTTTTTAAAAACAACAATTATTCCAGGTCAAGAAAACTTTTTATTGAATTCTGACCAGGTATTTATATTTTATACCTTTTACTTTCTTTTTTACTTTTGAAAATTTCTTTATGGACAGTGATTAGCAAAAAGCAGGAAAAACTGTACACGTATTTACAATACCCCAATCAACACATTCGTCCTCTTGAAGAGCCACAGCAGGAAAGTTGAATGCCTTAATTGCAGGTACGGTAGGACAACAAAATGCAATATCACGCACTTCAAGGAATCTTGCCCAACGCGTTTCGTACGACAATGTTCTTGCTCACGGGAACTGGAACAAACACAGGCAGGTAGGTTGGGGAACGCCCTGATAAGTATTTCCAAGCTCCGCCCACTTAGGCATGTGCCAGACGGCATGCTGGAGCTCGTAGTACCTCAACCTTCACCCCAGTGGGTACTGCCACAGTCTGTAAAGTAGTCCATATTTAAAAAAAACCATTTACAATACTATACATAACAATTTATACAACAAATATATCACAATATATCTACACAAAATCAAATCAGCAACATCATCACAACAAAAAACATAATAAATTACTGGATACTTGATATTCAATCAATGAAAAACCAAATCAGAGAAAGGAAAGGAAAGGATAAAGGAGGAAAGGAGGAAAACATAAAATTAATGAAACTATTTTATGATGTCTTAGCTGACTAGTATTATTAAATGCCTAGTATAGAACAGTTGATCCTCCAATTATATATCAGGGCCTTTCTTTCTTTTGTCTGTATGATGTAAAAACAAAACAATAAAGTTTTTTTTTTTAATTCAATGTCTGTCTCCATTAAAGTCACACACAGGACCAATGAGCTGTAACTGACTTAGATTACATACCGAATTTAGGCAATGGACTGTGGGAAGAGTGTCTTATTATAATCGTGATTATTCTTTCTTTCTTAAGCGGTCACAAGCAGTCTGGTGCTGTGGTGGTGTGCGGCAGGAAGAGCTGTTCAAAACAATGTGTGACGAGTGTGAGTTATTCTAATTCTAACAACCCCTTTAAAAAGATTGCATCAAATAACAACCATTGATGAGCCTACCTTTTTATTTGTATTTGCCAGATTTCAATGTAGTTTTTCCATAAGCTATGTTTTTCCTCGACGCGTTCGATTGCGCTGTCACAGGCTACATGTTACGGAGTTCTGGAAGAGAGGTTTAAAATTGCGGAAGCATTTTAGTCTATTCTCAACTCTCTTAGACAGTATACATTCATGTCAAATCTAATGGAGCATACGGGGCGCCTACCTGATTGTAAGCAGTGAATTATACGATGCCTCTATGCCACACGCGCTCCCGTCCTATGGAGACAAAGGAAAACATTGTAGGCCCATAAACAAAGCTTGCATCGTTGGTCAAGCCGCGAGTGCATCAAAGGCTTTTACCTCTTATTCGAGTCTCTACACACGGTCACAGACGTCCCGGTCGATCTCATCAAAGATGGCCGCTTGTTGTTATGGGCGTGATTTTATGTCGCAATTATCAAACAGGAATTGTGGGGCTTGTACTTGGATGTGTTTTTCGTCTATAAGAACAAGCCAAATGAGTTGGGATACTAACTAAAAAGTGTGTGTGGAGGGCGGCTGATCAATCAACTGCCACCCCGAGCTACTATCATTCTTATTAGGTATACCTCATTCCATGTTATCTTTACCATTTTAACGACGGACACCATAATCAACACAGCATGTCGGCTTTGTGACCAGAAAGAATTCTGCATTGGTATGTGATAGCCTCTACCACATGTGCTTGTGATCGCTATTTTTAAGAATAGAGGTAATAAGTTGGGCTCAAGCCCAACCAATGAAAGCTTTTGAATCCAGATTGGTGGTCACGAACTAAGACGCTCCAAGTGAAAACCTAAAATCACAATCTAGCTACTTCAGTTATATTATTCAACTCTGTCTGGGTACTGTTACATTTTTAAATCATGTTCCCCATGGCCTTTTTCAACAAAATGCTCTACCATGGGTGCTGTCATCACTTTCCTCTTGATGCGTGAGCGGTGTTGGCTGATACGCACATTTATCTGTTGGCTTGTTTTGCCAATATAGATCATCATGCAGGTCACAGTATCACGTAGACCACATGTTTAGTCCTACAGTTAGAAAAATCAAGATGTTACCATTTTTTTCCTGAATGGCAAAATTCCTTCCCTTCGATAGTGCTCGGACAAGCCACACAGTTTCCGCATTTGAGATGGCCTTCAATGGGTTTCATATTCCACTGGGATAGGAGGTCATTCTTTGGCTTCGGCAATGTAATATCTGCCCGAATTAATTGCTGGCCTATACTTTGGCTCTTCCTATAAGCAAAAATAGGTTTAGCAAAAGGAAAATCTAAACCTTCCAACAAATGCCAACTCTTCAACACAGCTTGTCTCATTTTGTGTGTGTCAGGGCAAAAGGTTGTTACACACACTAGTTTGTCAAGTGCTGTTCGCTTTTTTACCTGAAGAAGACAATCACGTGGCGTAAAGCGAGCTCTTTTAAAGGAATCCTTCAACAATTTTTTAGGGTAGCCACGTTGTTTCATGTCCATACAAACATTTTGGGCATGAGAATCATACTGGCGGACATCAGAGCAATTTCTCCTTATGCGCAATAATTGACCATAAGGTAGATTTGCTTTTAGATTTCTCGGGTGTGCGCTTCTATGATGCAGAATGGTGTTCCTATCTGTTGACTTTTTGTATAGCGATATTTATAAACGTCCCTGGACACATGTCAATTCGACATCAAGAAATGTCATTCTCGTGGTACTAAATTCCATTGAAAATTGTATATCTCCATGACCAGCATTAAGCCACTCATGGAATGCCAACAGATCGGTCTGGCTCCCTTGCCACAGGAGCCAGACGTCATCTATATAGCGATACCAATGCATGATGTTGTCTTTATACGGATTGTTGGTTTCTACAAATCTTTCTTCATACTGTGCCATAAAGAGGACTGTCATCTCCGGGGCATAAGGGCAACCCATTGCAGTCCCTTTCACTTGCATGAAGAACTCACCATTGAAGGTGAAATAATTCTTTCTCAATGCAATTTCCGCAAGTTTTAGAATAAAAGGGGTTGGTACCCTATGAGGTCTTTCTCGTTTGTCTAAATAGAGTTCAATAACCTTTAACGCTTCTTCCTGTGGGATTTGCGTATAAAGGGATGTAACATCCATCGTCACCATGATCTGTACCTCAGGGTCGAACTCAGTGCCTTCGACTTTCAACAAAAATCTGTAGTGTCTCTAAGATATGATTTAACTCACTAAGGAAGGGTTTTAAGAAAAAATCAACATACTTAGCTATTGGTTCGAGGCACGAATCGCACCCCGAAACTATAGGGCGTCCTGGGGGATCCTCAAGATTTTTGGGGATCTTCGGCAGAAGATATAGAACCGGAATTCTAGGGAATTTTTTCAAAAGGAATTCATGTTCCTTGTTTCCTAAAATGCCTTCATCCTTGCCCAGTTGTACTATTTGGACGATCTGTCCTTGAATTTGCTTGACCGGATCCTCAGGCAATCTACGATACCAAGTTGTATTAGACACTTGTTTCAAACCTTCCGCCAGATACATCTCGCGGGGCCAGATGATTACAGCTCCGCCTTTATTAGCTTGTTTGATGACAATTGATGGGTCCTCTTTCAAAGATGTTATAGAGGCCCGTTGTTTTTGGCTCATATTCTGATGGATATAGCTTTTGCCTCTCTCCATTTTGTTAATGGATGATAGCAATGCCTGCTCAAAAGCGAGGACCTGTTTGGGGATGTTATTGAAAGGAACGGAGGTGGATTTATTTCTAAGACCAGTTGTTTCTGTGTTCTCAATTGCTGGTGAATTAGCAAAAAATGCTTTTAATCTCACTTTTCTGCAAAATTCAATGGCTTCGAGTTTTAATTTTGAGAAATCCGTTTTTTTACAGGTCACAAATTTTAGGCCCAAATTCAAAACTGAATCTTCTTCTGGAGATAAAATCCTTGATTACAGATTCACAACGGTACTTGGTCCACCTACAATTTGTAAAACCGGTTCCTCGTCCTCATCTCCCATTGTACTTTGTACCGTGGCTTTGGTTGTTGACCCTGGTCTAAAAAAGTCATCCCTTTCTTTTTATTATTTCTATTATCCGATCCAGATGAGTCCGATGAGGATGTATCAGAAAAAGTGGTAAATCTGTTTCTAGACCGGCCCTGGTAATTAGAAAGTGCCCTACGTGATTCAGGTTGAGTATAGTAATCGTCCTTCAAAAAAGGGTAAACTTGATCAATTTTTAATGCTTTAATATCTTTTTCGTATTTAGCACTCTTGTCATTAATTGTGTTGTCTCTAAAGGCCTGAATGTCTTTCTCTATTTTCTCAAGGAGCGACTTTGCATCCATGACCACCTGACTGTTCTGTATAGCCTGTATAAGTTCCGCTATCTCCTCTTCTTCTTTTCGATACAGGTCGGACTACGAAATTCGTTTTAATAATTAAATTGTTTACTTACCTGCAAATATCCATATGCCAGTTTTTAGCACCCTCCACCTTGCCCCTCCCCCTCCCCGCCTCCCTGCCCCACCGTAACTCCCTAGACGGTCCGCGGCTGCAAAGAAAAACACAAAATAGTGAGTGTGAGACACAGAAAATAGCAAATAAAGAGTGTGAGACGCACAGAATATGGAAAAGAATGAGTGTGAGTGGACCATATTAATGGCAAAGACTGAATGTGTAGGCCAGTGGTACTCAGAGTACGGCCCACAGGCCGCCAGCAGCCCAGCAGACCTTCCTTGGCAGCCTGCGGACCTTTTGCATGGTACTACATTTGTTGCGGGCTACGGGAGGGACTCAGTAAACACAAAAGAGGGCAGCTGGAGCATGCAAGATAGCAGCTTCACTGCACATGCTCCAGTGGCCCTTTTTTGTTTTTTCTGAGAGCATTACGAATGTCACGTGCCTGGCACTTACGGGAAGCAAAAGCACTTTAAAAGTCAGCCTTTGCACATTCAAAGCTGACTTTTTCGGGGCCTTTCAGAAAGCTTCCTACTGCCTTTGCCACTGCAGATGTCCCCGCTCACAGCCTGCTCTTTTCCCTGCCGATCTGCAGCCTGCCCTCACCAGCACTTTCCGCTGCCATTGAGGACTGCAGCAGGGGACCCCTGTGGATCGGACGAGCCTGACCCTCCTCGCCACCCACTGACCAGCTTTTTCGTCAGCCTGCTCGCTGCCAGCCTACCTTCGTCACATTCTGCCTTACTTTTCATCAGTAATGGACTGTTTGTTTGGCTGTTTGGGGGCCTGTTTCACAATCCGCTGGGCCAGGTAAAGGATGCCCCTTTAGTGTCCCTGCAGTTGCTCGAAGCACATCCAATAGCATCCAATAGCCCTCTCTGTTTCCTCTGTTGGCTGCCCCAAGCTTAATTTAGGTCCTCTCTGTCTCCTTACCCTGCTCGCCCAAACCTCACACGACTCCTTCACTGATTTGCCTGGGGCACTCTCATATGCATCTCCCTCTTATGAATGGCAAGAGTAGCTTTGCCTGCAGCATTCCAGCCATGCCCAGGAGGGGAGAAATAGCCCCGCGCCGAGGAAGTTAATCGTAAAAAAAACGGAAATGCCTAAAATACTGTGTGTGTGTGTGTATATGTGAGTATGTGCATATACACAAATGGATGTCTATGAAAGTCTGTGTGCTTGTATGTGTGTGTGTGTGCATGAGCATTGTGCACAGAGCCCACACTGATGCCGGCCTGGCACAAGCAGGATAATTCTTGGCGAAGTATGACTATCAATAGTAGGATCCCCCCTATCATTGTCATACACAATAAAATGCTGCTCTTGAATAAAGGTTGTATTTTTCTTGTGGGCATCTAATGTATGATGGCCAGCCTTGATAAAATGCTGGCACCCTGTGGGCACCCATCCTGGTACTGTTACAATGGCGGTACTTCCTGACATATTGTGGGTAGCAGTGATGTAATGGTGGACATGAATAGATGTAATAATTCTGATTGTATTAAAGTTAAAGTAGGGTCAGAGAGGAGAGGAACCAATACAAACGAATACATGCAACTTTGCGCTACAGTACAGATGTAGCCAGCTCTCTTAAGATACTCAATTCCAATGTCCGAATTTTAGGCCCACATGCATCAAGGGTTTTTGCATTCGCAAACGGTGCGAATCGCAAAAATCGGCCGTTTGCGAATGCGAATCCTTTTTTGGGATGCATTAAGGTTTTGGCTGTTTTCGCAATTTAAGAAATCTCAATTTATTTGTGATTTCTTAAATTGCGATAGCATTTAAGAAATCGCAATTTTGCGATTTCTTAAATGCAATGCATGATTTTTATAAATTTGCGAAATCGCAAATTGGAAGTGGTAAATTACCATGAAGTTAACCTTCATGGTAATTTTCAAAAACTTTCATAAATGCACAAAAGTGCATTTTTGAAAGTTTCATTTTAAACACACACATGCCCTTTGGGCATGTGTGTGTGAAAAAAGCACTTTAGTTGCATTCTCATTTTGCGATTCCTTAATTGCGAATCGCAACATGAGAATGCCTTCACATTCTCCAGGCCCATAGGAATCAATGGAAAGGGATTCCTTAATTGCGAATTTGCAAATTGTGAATTGCAATTAAGGAAAATTAAGGAATCACAAAAAAATGGTGATTTTTTAATGCATAGCCGTTTGCGAATTCTTAATTGAGATTCCTTAATTTTCGCAATTAAGAATTCGCAAACGGGAACATTGATGCATGTGGCCGTTAGAGAAAATCTTAGGCAAGTTATAAATTATTGATTTTGTAAATGTTTGTTTTTGCAATGCAGCTTATCAATTGCATCATTGCTATAAAAACACATTTCTGTTCGGACTGTTCCAGCATAAAAATGTTCTCAAAGTATGGGTCTAATATAACAAGGGATTGGGAAATTAAGAATATTTGGGTGGAAAGGGGAAGTTATAACCTGAAGAGTAAGTAACGTCTGCTGTGTTACAACTGCAGTGTGCACATCACCAGTCCCTCTACACCTGTGAGGCTTGTCTGGTTTCGGAGTTCTGATTGGATAGGGAAGGGGTTGTTCCAGGGGATACTAATACATTCTGCATTTGGAAGAGGTGTTTTGAAGTAATGCAGGTGGTAACTTATATTGGAAAATGTGTGGGGGGCAAATTTTGATGTTGTGGGTTAAATATTCCAGAGCATTTTACTCTTCAGTGAAGGAATAGTTGTGTTCCCTTTTATAATATTTATTAATACCTCATTTATAATCCCTTCAGTCAAAGACACGTCATGGAATGATCCATCATGGCATTGCTACTTTTCTCCACACTAGCCATTATTTTCCAGTCTCTGGTGCCTCATTAAGCCTATCGACTCTCTAAATAGATGAGCGATGTGTTAAATAATAGGGAATGTACCATTCAACAAAGATGCAAATATTAATGCAGGATGCCATTTTAAAGAGAAGCAGCTTTTAAGCACTTCACCTTTCTCGTTTTCTCTAGCAGTAAATGACATGGGTAATCAGAAACAGTGAGGATAGGTCACCAATGTCTCTTGCTTTCGTTCTCCTTAGATGTAAAAGACTGTGCTCTGTTGATCCTTTCTTTAATTGATGTTTATGGGTTGGGACCGAGACTCAGTGCAGCAAGTAATGGTGAAAGGCGGTGGCTTAAGAAGCTCAACAAATATACTGATGAGATTGTAGTTCAGAGTATCGAGAAGACAAAAAATCTCACAACACTAAAGTATGTGAGTTCAGGTTGTGTGCAGGTGTTTATAACAGGGCACAGTTCAGAACTGTGCCGTTCAGGCCAAACTGGAAAAAGTGGCAATCCAACTTCTGGTACATTTAAAAAAACAAAAAAAGCAAAAATGCTGGTCTTGAACCCTTACCTATCACCCTTAAAATATGCTGTAGTCCTGTATTAGTTTAGTTTTCTGGCATTATTTTCTTGCATGCACACTTGATTTTTGTTTTGTGAGCTTCCCTTTTTTTTTAGGACGAGATTGCAGGCAGTGCTCATGTACTGTTGCTTTGTGACATATTGCATTAAATAAAAACAATCTCTTAAAAGGGGCCTTTAGCCAGCACATTACTTACCATTTAATGGCATCATTATCACTGTACTTTGCTGCCTTACAATTCAGCGCTGTGTTTGCTGCTTTCACTTCTGGAGTGGGCAGACAAAACTAGGGGGCATATTCTCAAGAAATTTACGCAGAGTTAACGACACATTATCACAGCCAAAGTGGCGATAAATGTATCGCCCCATTCACAAGCTGGTGCTAACAGCCCATATCACCAGTTTTCCTGCAATAGCAGCCGCAAAAAACATCGCCACAGATGACCCCTGCAACTATCGCTAATGAGATGCAGAGGAGGCGTTCCCGTGCAAAAAGCCAGGACAACACCACTCCTCAACGTTCTCAACGACCAGCCAGATCGGCGATAAGATAACAAAACATGCGATAAGATGCGTTAGCAGCTGGAAATTAACACCTGCTCTGACCTACTTTATGGTTGGACGACAGCCTGCACCACAAAAGGGAGCCCAGCCCAGAACCACACCTGAAGGGCAACAGATGCCATGGGGCCACTGAACATGCGGGCCAGACACCCAAAAGGGCCAAAACACTCACTGCCACCGCCCCTAGGACCCCCTTGGACACCCACCGCCATCCCTGCTGGACCAACACTGAGGCAGCGCAGACTTAGACAGTGACCTTCAGAAAATGCACCAACCTCACAGACCCAACACCAGAGAATGTCATTGCCCACTACAGGCTCAAAGGGGCAACCATCCTCCGCATCCTGACCACCATTGTCCACAGGCTGACGGTAGCAACACAGCGGACAACTAACATCCCACCTCAGACAAAGCTGCTGGCCATGCTGCATGTGTTGGCTTCTGGGACATTCCAACCACCTGAGTTGGAGGAGTCACACAGCCAGCCCAATCCGAGGCCCTTTCAGCGGTCATGGATGACACCATCAGCTTGGTACTCCACTATCTATACTTCCCCCATACTGTGCAGGAACAGCTGGAGACCAAGCAAGGCGTCTATGCCACAGCTGGTTTCTCGCATGTGTTATGGGGCAATTGACTGCACACATGTCCTACTTGTGCCCCCTGCAAACACTGCACACAATAACCGCAACAGAAAGCGCACGTATTCCATCAATGTCCAGGCAATAGCGGACCACCGGGGAATATCCACCAACGTCGACGGCAACAACCCAGGCAGTGTGCATGATTCCACATCTTCTGACAATCCATCATCAACCAGTGCAACCAGGATGCCACCCACGGAAATGCACTCCCCGTTGTGAATCCTACCTGCTTCCCTTACCCCTGCTCACCATTGGGCCCTACCTTGTCCCTACACATAAGACATGTGTAAGCGCTAATAACACATTATTGTGTCATCTGTCTGTACTTACCTCGGTGCCCAAGTAACCTTGACCGATGCCCGGTGGAGCTGTCCTATGCAGCTAAAGAGGAGTTTGGCTTTGGTTCATCCCTCGGCCGTCACCTACCCAGCCGGACATCGGACATTGTTTTCCTCGCCTCCCCTCTGTGTTTCCTACCTGCTTCCCTTACTCCTGTTCACCATTCCCCCCACCTTTTTCCTCTGCATGAGACATGTGTAAGCACTAATAACTCACATTATTGTGTAATCTAATGTTTTTTTTTCTCCTATGTCTATACTTGGCTATATAACCTGTAACTCGCTATGTAACTATGTAATCGGTAACTTGTGGATCCTCGTGTAAAGCGCTCTGATACCTCCGGGTCTAGCCAGCGCTATATAAAACTTTGCAAATAAACAAATAAATATATAAAATAAAATTGGCAAATACCAAATTAACACACCACACACCACACACCTCATCTCCACAATCATGCACCAATACTGGGAATGCACATGTTACAAACTCACATACAACATGCCAAACAACATTCACACCCACCAGACACAACAGCACAACGTATTGTGGGAACCTGGGCCAGCCATGCACATTAGCCATCAACGGCATGGCACCTCAGCCACACAATAGCAGAATATGGGAAGAGGTGGGGGCCAGGCATGTGTGAAGGAGGCAAGTGACCGATGAATAAGAATGTACACAATGCCAAGTGTGCCATGGATGTGAGGGCCAGACTGCAGTATGCAGACCACTCACATATCCATGTCGACATACAACGCTGGTGTTTGGAGTGTAGTGGACAGTGGATGCAACCGTGTCACCCCAGCCAGTGGGGAAGATCACAGAAATGTAACTTGTTACATCCCCCCATAAGCATGAGCAGAGTGGGCTGGCCCGGCATACACCAGGCCAGTGTAGGGGTGTGAATAAAAGGCACGTAACTCTGGGCATGGTTCTCTACCGGAATGCCCAATGTCTCTGCCAGGGTGGCACCTATCACTCCGGCACAAGGTCGATGCCGTCACCATGAGGGGTGTTGCCTGCGATCCTGTGCGCCTGCTGCCCCCCAGGCCGCTGGTCCCCGAACCAGTCTTGCCTGCCCCTGTGCACCCAGGCCTCAATGCTCACCTGCTGACACCGGCATGTGTCGAAGAGGGCCCACCAAGTGCCGGTGCAAGCTCCAAGCCCGAGGCCCACGACCGTGGCAGCCTGCTCAAACGATCACGGACTCCCCGAGCGAGGCCTGCAGTTCTCCGTTTTTGTTGACGTACTGCACCGGCATACACAGCGGACTACTAGGTCACACATTTGGAACCGAGTCTTGATTACACTATGGCAGAGAACATTATTTATGGCAGAGTTTATATCACTATACTCCCTTCGATGTGGTGCCATCAACTCTGTGCATAGCATTCCAACCACACATGTCTGTGGGTCCACGCAGACTTCTGCCCTCTGCCTACGCAGCGCATGAGTAGGTCGCACATTTGGAACTGAATCTTGATATCCTGATGGGCAAGTTCATATGTTCATTGGACGTTTGATTTCATAGTACTCCCTTTGATGTGGTGCCTTCAAGTCTGAGTATGCAAAAGACACACAAGTCTGTGTAAAGTTTTCCAACCACACATGTCTGTGGGCCCACGCATACTACTGCCCTCGGGCCACACTGCGCTCGAGTAGGTCACACAATTGGAACTGAGTCTTGATTGAGTACATATCAATGCATGCAAGGAAAAGTGTAAGAGGATGACACATTTCAGTCAGGAAGAAAAAAGGATCATCGTTACGGAGGTAATCGAACACTACCAACAACTTCCCTGGTGTCACTAACTCTGTGCATCGCGAGCCAACAACACGTGCTGTGGGCCACTGTTGCCCACTGCCTCTGGCCTACACTGCGGTCAAGTAGGACACACATTTGTGACGGAGTCTTGATTTAGAAATGGCAAAGTTCATATCATTGTATCAGCATAATCGCAGACTGCATCCCCTCTCAGCCCCAGTGCCACTAAATCGGTTCCTTGACATTCATGGACACTCTCTGGTTGAGGTTTGGTGGCATCTGAGTCTATGGACTGGAGGTTATCTTCATCCTCATGTAGCTGATACCGAATTGGTGGTAAAAACAAGGTTGTGGCATTCCACTCCTCCATATGCTGCTTCCGGATGGCCACTGTCCTCTGCATCATGCCCTTGAGAGCACATTCCACTGTCTCCCGCAACCCTACACCACATTGTCCTTGGACATCATCGAGGACCCACTCAGTCCACGTGGTGCTACCTCAGTGCACCACAAGTCACCATCCCGTGGCGGTGTGCCTGTGTCGGCCGCTGTGCATCCAGGGCAACTAAGTTCAAGTCAGGGACCCTGTCTGATTCAATATTAAATAGCGTCTGAGAGACGATGGTCTTGGGGTTATCAATGCCATGTGTCTGTGGCCCTGCGCTGTCCGCTGCATCTGGCCTCAACTGCGGTCCACTAGGTCTCACACATCAAACCAAGTCCTGACCAGCCCGGACGTCGCATCACCGCAGGAGGCACACACCACCATCGCCAGGACCACCTCCAACCGCCAAATGCCAGAGTCAAAACAGTCGTACTGGCAGACTAACAGAGTTTCTCACACCTGTCGTGGATGCCGTCGTCTGCCTGATACCCTGCTCAGCACTCCAGGTGCTACTGATTCAGTGCACCACAAGCCATGGACAGTTACTGATTGAGTTTTGTGCTGTGGAGAGGTTACACAGTGGAGAAGTGTGGCTCAATGGTTAGAGCGGCAGACCCTGATGCAGAGGTCTAGCCCGGGATCAGGGTTCAATTCCTCGGACCTGATAATTCTCGCCTCTGTGCCTATTCCGGTAAAGAGTCATAATATCGAGTCTTTTATTTCGACTGGACAGAATATCGAGTAAAAAATATAGAATGGACATAATATCGACTAGACATAATATAGACAACAAAAATATCGACTAGAGAAAATTAATATCGAATAGAATGGACATAATATCGAATCAAAAATATAGAATGGACATAATATCGACTAGACATAATATAGCCAACAAAAATATCGAATTTAAGGTAAGTTAATAATAATTTTTATTTTTTGTGTAATATAAGTCTGTAGCGGGTTGTGGGTTTATAGGGGAATAGGGTGGGAAGTAATTTAATTATAATTAATTAAATATGTTAATTTATTTGTTGAGATTTATTTAGAATTAATTGTTAATTACTTATTAATTGGTAATTAATTAAAATATAATTGGTAATTAATTATAATTGATTAATTGATAAATATTTTAATTTTAGTAATTTATTTTCTGTAGCGGGTTGTGGGTTTATAGGGGAATAGGGTGGGAAGTAATTTAATTATAATTAATTAAATATGTTAATTTATTTATTGATATTTATTTAGAATAAATTGTTAATTAATTATTAATTGGTAATTAATTAAAATATAATTGGTAATTAATTATAATTGATTAATTGATAAATATTTAAATTTTAGTAATTTATTTTCTGTAGCGGGTTGTGGGTTTATAGGGGAATAGGGTGGGAAGTAATTTAATTATAATTAATTAAATATGTTAATTTATTTATTGATATTTATTTCGAATTAATTGTTAATTAATTATTAATTGGTAATAAATTAATATATATGTGGTAATTAATTATAATTGATTAATTGATAAATATTTTAATTTAAGAAATTTATTTTCTGTAGCGGGTTGTGGGTTGATAGGGGAATAGGGTGGGAAGTAATTTAATTATAATTAATTAAATATGTCATTTAAATTATTGGTATCTATTTAGAATTAATTGTTAATTAATTTTTAATAGGTAATTAATTAAAATATAATTGGTAATTAAAATAAATTTATTATTTTTGAAATTGTAAATTAATTTATTGTTAATAGGTAATTAATTAGTATGAGTAGGCAATTTTTATAATTGAATAATTTCATTTTGTATTTATAAATAAATATTTAATATTTTTTATACACAAGTAAAATATTTTATTTATTTGTAATTGGTATTACTATTTATGTTATTTATATCTATTTGTGAAGTATTTACTTTCCCTATTATTGCACTCTCTGAAGTTGGAATAGTAATTTTAACCCCTACGCTATACAACACTTTCCCTACTGTTGCACCCACTGGAGTGGGTATGCAACGTTTACAACGCAACTTTTACTATGCACTACCATTACATCGAAACTTTTACAACGCAAAAACTTTTACAACGCATACATTTACAAAGCATGTTTTTACAACGCAGATACCTTTACAACGCATACCATTACAACGTAAGTATTGCTAAGTATATAATTATTTTTGAAATGTTATATGTTTGGGTTTTTGGGTAAAGGGGTATTTTTAGGGTTCAGGGTCAGTTTTCAGTTTTTGGGTAAAGGGGTATTTTTAGGGTTCAGGGTCAGTTTTCAGTTTTTGGGTAAAGGGGTATTTTTAGAGTTCATGGTCAGTTTTCAGTTTTTGGGTAAAGGGGTATTTTTAGGGTTCAGGGTCAGTTTTCAGTTTCTGGGGTAAAGGGGTATTTTTAGAGTTCAGGGTCAGTTTTCAGTTTTTGGGTAAAGGGGTATTTTTAGGGTTCAGGGTCAGTTTTCAGTTTTTGGGTAAAGGGGTATTTTTAGGGTTCTGGGTCAGTTTTCAGTTTTTGGGTAAAGGGGTATATTTAGGGTTCAGGGTCAGTTTTCAGTTTTTGGGTAAAGGGGTATTTTTAGGGTTCAGGGTCAGTTTTCAGTTTCTGGGGTAAAGGGGTATATTTAGGGTTCAGGGTCAGTTTTCAGTTTTTGGGTAAAGGGGTATTTTTAGGGTTCAGGGTCAGTTTTCAGTTTCTGGGGTAAAGGGGTATTTTTAGGGTTCAGGGTCAGTTTTCAGTTTCTGGGGTAAAGGGGTATTTTTAGGGTTCAGGGTCAGTTTTCAGTTCTTGGGTAAAGGGGTATTTTTAGGGTTCAGGGTCAGTTTTCAGTTTTTGGGTAAAGGGGTATTTTTAGGGTTCAGGGTCAGTTTAGTGGTTTTGGGGTACAGGGGTACTTTGTATAAAATAAAGTAAAATTACATTTAAATTACATTAATTAAATACAATTAAATAAAATTAAATTATATTATAATATTTTAAATTAATTTATATTAAAAAGAATATTATATACTTACCAATACTTATGTTGTAATGGTATGCGTTGTAAAGGTATATGCGTTGTAAAATCTTGCGTTGTAAATGTATGAGTTGTAAAAGTTTTTGTGTTGTAAAAGTTTTGATGTAATGGTAGGTGTTGTAAAAGTATGCGTTGTAACGTCATACATCCCTGGAGTGGGAATAGTAATTTTAACCCCTACGCTATCCAGCGCTTTCCCTACTGTTGCACCCACTGGAGTGGGAATAGTAAATTTTACCTCTACGCTATCCAACACTTTTGCTAATGTTGAACTCACTATAGTTGTTACAATAAATTTTAACCATTTTCTATGCTACGCTAAAAATGTTATATATGTTTATTTAATAATATGTTTATATATATATATATATATATATATATATATATGCACGACAACCATTCCCGGCTGTTCCCAGTCTCTGATTACGGCGAGTCTGTGTGGGTGCCGGCCACCCTATTTATGAAAACGACTGTTTCCTCCCAATTTCGAAGAAAATTTCACAGACTGCTCACGATGCTTCAATGATTTTATTAACACGAAGTCAGCAGCTCCCTACCGACGCGTTTCGCCACTTAAGGCTTGGTCACGGTAAATGTGATCAGTTACAAGCTTCTATTTACATCTTAAATCATTACCATAAAGAAAGGACTTTACGTGTTGGTTTACACAGACTAAATTATAGTCGCCATCTTGGAGTATGTCTTAATGTCGTTATTGCCACCAAAATGTACACAAATTACATTTGCAGCAGTTTAACAGTTTATACATATTTCGCGTTTGCTCCATATCGCCCAAGTGGGCAAATCAGTATTAAATGATACAATAATGAAATGTTTATCACAAATTCCTAACATTTGGAATTTTATAACCGCTATTTGGGCACTTATAACACAATGTAAATACTGTTAATAATAGTGTCACCACAAAACACAACGTCCCAAGGACTACCGCCTGATCTGGCATAAATCAAGCCCTAGTGGGCGCATGTACCATACTGCATTTACTTAAACTGTTTTACTCCACAATTTACAAAAAGTATTGCCCCAGTGGGCTGTTCACAAGTGGCGCTTCTTGTCTCCAAATTAATGTTACGTCTGTCCTCCAGATCTCATTGTACGTTCCTGCATGAAAAAGATGTAATCATTTAAAATTCATGTGTTCAACATATATACATATTAAAAACTAGAGAGAGATATCAGGACCTAATTGCATTTTCATAGGTGAACTGCCATTTCTTCGCTACAATTCATACCATTTGGGTGTGAGGTCTCAAAGTCAATGATATATTTGGACTCGAGAATTCTCAGTTGTCGCAACCTATCACCCCCCCTTACATTTTCTTTGACTGCATCAAGTACCACAAATTTCAACAAATTATCATTTTGGTTGTGGTGTGTTTTGTAATGTCGGGCAACCGGGTAAAGTTCGTTGTTATTTCTAATTGCCCGTTTGTGTTCTAATATCCTAATTTTTGCCCTGTGTTTGGTACTTCCGATGTAAAATTTCCCACAGGGGCAAATTAAACAATACACACAATACTCGGTGTTACAGTCAAAGTTGCCCATGATGGAAAATGGCCTGGATTTGTTGGGCATCTGGATTTTCTTGCAGTTCGCACTTCCCTAGACAGGTTTAAAGAGAGAGGTTACCCTGTAAAAACCATCAATCAAGCAATAGTCAGAGTTGATAGCATGGCAAGAACCGAACTACTTGTACCCAAACAAAGAAATTTGAGTGAGGAGGAGGGGACAGTAAGGTTCATTACCACCTTTTCTGGGCAAGCATATCAGGTGAGGAAGATATTGACAAAAAACTGGCCAATTTTAACCACTGATAAATTCCTGAGCAAACACATAACAGAGAACCCCCAGATTACCTTTCGCAAGGGAAGATCACTGAAAGACGAGCTAAGTATAAATATGGTTTCATCAAAAAAGAAAACCACAGCCAGGAATAAAGCAGGATTTGAGTGCTGTATGAAGTGCAAGGCCTGTAAGGGAAGTGCGAACTGCAAGAAAATCCAGATGCCCAACAAATCCAGGCCATTTTCCATCATGGGCAACTTTGACTGTAACACCGAGTACGGGGGAGATCCAGTGCGGACCGCAAATAGAGACCATCGTGTAGCGGTTTCAAAATACAGTAAGCGGCGCCATCGGCTTTCTAGACCGAGCAAAGCTACGCAGTGCCAGCTACACTGTATCAACTTGACTACCGTATTATCACGAAAGGCACTGGAAGATCGCTGTAGGGGGAACAGATCAACCCATGCTATCCGAATTAAGGGAGAGCTAAGGCTGAACCGAGATACAGAACACGAACAACGTGTTTAGAGCACCACGTTATATTTGTTACCACAAATGGCAAACAATTGGGAAAGCAAAAGAAAAGAAGCTTTCAATAGACTGTTTTTCACACAAAGTATGGAAACTGCTGTAAGTGCACAAGAGGGCAGTGTACAAACCCTGGAGACTAATGAAGTGAAAATACTATCAATATTTGAGAAACTGGAGAAACTGCATAGAAAGGAACTCGCCAAATGGTGGGAAGCTGAGTCTCTTCAGAAATACATCGACGTGGGCCGGGTCCCGAGGGGGCTTCGCCTATATACAATTCCAACGTACGAAGACCCGGATCCGGAGATGCTCGAAGAGTGGGCAGATAACTCGAAGGAAAGCTCGACGGTAATGATGCGCATATTAATCAAATATGCATTTAAGGACAGGAGCAAAATAATGAAAGAAATCGGAATACTTTTGGAGGAACTTTTAAAACTTACAACACAGGAAAAAATAGATTCCTTCATGGAAAAAATGCAAGTATGCCTCAATAAAGTAGAAGAAGAGATTACCGCCCGCAAACAACGGAAATTTATAAGAGACTACAAGGACTACCAAGCGGGTAGAACCCTCACGTTCCACAAGAAATATGACCACCTATTTGCCGAAGGGGAGCAGGGACAGAACAACAAATCGCGGAAGACAACACATGTCCCAGAAGAAGCGACAGCGACAGCACAAACCGAGGAGAGCGAAACCTCGGATAGCAATATGTCGGATGTGTCCCTGGAGAGGCTTAGCCAGCGGGAGCCAGTGGCAACCCCGAACCGGAATAACTTTCTGAAACAATTCCAGGCAATAAGCAAGGCGAAACAAGTCCAACAGAATGCACAAGAAAAGGAACAGGATTTTCGGAGGGGCCGAGGACCACGCGGCAGAACGCGAGGAACAAGAGGAATAAAAAAGCCAGAAGAAGGTGCAAGAAACGACATACCCGCAGCTTCACCGATGGTAACAAGAGCAAAGAGAGGGAAGCAATGACTGTCATCAACATCTCTAACCGTGAGTTAAACAGTATAGAAACAAATGTACTATCGTTAGGATTATCCTTTTGCCCCACTAAAAATATGGATTATGTGCAGACCCGTATTGACATTTTCTACTTTTTGCGTAAATTGAAATTGAGGAAATGGTTCCACTTACATCCTATCCCGGGGGGAGTTAATGAGGACATTATCAGTACACCCACAATCTCTATTGCGGATATTGACGTTTTACAAACATTATGTGAACTGGATGAAAATGTGGTACACCATGATAACCCTATACTCAATTTACAAGATACAGATCTGGTCTTAGATGCTGCAGGCGGTAGTGGCTTCAAGCCTAAGTCCAAATTCCTTCCTGTGGTACATTGTGAGGCCATAGAGGTGTTCGAAAAAAGTGTCACCAAAGAACTGAAAAAAATTCGTTATAAAAAATATGGGAACACAAGACCTAACCTCAATAAAGAACAGGTGACTGCCATTGATAGTCTTAGAAATGATCCAACTATCACTATAAAACAATCAGATAAAGGCGGCAATGTGGTGGTGTGGGGGACACAGGACTACATCAGAGAAGGAGAACGCCAACTATCAGATGACACATGCTACAAAACAGTAGAGAAGGGAATTATGGAAACTGCACATAGGAAATATGATGCAATGTTGGAGGATTGGAAGGATAAGGGATTGTTAACTTGGGAGGAATATGGTAGCCTAAGGTGTAGGCATGCAAAGACACCTCTACTATATTTACTCCCCAAGTTGCATAAGGACCCTAAGAATCCCCCGGGGAGACCCATCGTTTCGTCGATGGGATCCAAGCTGGAAATGACATCAAAATACATTGATTTTTTCCTCAGGCCCTTTGTTATAGCCCTACCGGCATACCTTAGGGACACTATGCACTTCTTGAATATGATTGATGGAATACACTGGGAATCTGATTTTTTGATGATTACTCTAGATGTTACGAGCCTATATACATCCATAAAGCATGATGCAGGGATTCGGGCAGTCAGACATTTTTTGAAAGCAAGATCCATCTCATTGTTAATGCATACTGAAATGTTGATTGATATGATCTCATTCTGTTTGTCTAATAACTATTTTTACTTTGATGATGAACTGTATGTACAGTTACAAGGGACAGCGATGGGCACTTGCTTTGCCCCAAGTTACGCCAACCTATTCATGGGTTGGTGGGAGGAGCAAGTGTCCAACTGCTTAGAACAGTTCAATGACCAGGTTGTCATGTGGACCCGGTTCATTGATGATATTTTTGTGATCTGGAGGGGAGATCATAAGAGTGCTATAGAATTCCTCAAGGAGTTGAATGATAATGATTTGAACATCCAACTAACATCACAGATAAGCAGGAACTCTTTAGTATTTTTGGATGTAGAGGTACAGGTGCAGGGGGATCATCTTAAAACCACACTGCATAGAAAGTCTACTGCCGGGAATAGCCTACTAAGTGCCTCGAGTTCGCACCCATTTAGTCTCATACAAAGTATTCCCTATGGGGAACTAATCCGGGCAAAAAGGAACTGCAGTAACAATGAGGAATTTGAGAGAGAAAAGAACACCATGTGCGAAAGATTTACAGAAAGAGGCTACTCCAATAAAGTGATCAAAAGGGCAGTGAACAAAGTTAATGAACTAGAGAGAACAGCACTACTCAATCCTAGAGTAAGAAATGATGATAACGAAAATAAGATCAGATTTATTACTACATATTCCAGCCAGGCCTTCCAGGTGCGCAAGATTCTCAATAATAACTGGCACATATTAAAAACTGATGCCACACTGGATAAATGTTTACATGAATCCCCCAGATTACATTCAGGAGAGGAAAGTCACTGAGGGATGAACTGAGTAACACAACCAAAAACACCAGAGGACAGAGTAGAGGGATGGCAGGCTTTTCTTGCTGTATGCGCTGCAAGGCGTGCACATACAATAAAAACTGTACGACACTCAAGATCCCCAACAGTGACAGAACCTTTGAAATAAGAGGAGATTTTGATTGTAACACGGAGATGTGTGTGTATTGTTTAATATGCCCGTGTAACAAATGGTACATTGGTAGCACCAAGAAAAAGGCCAAACTTAGAGTGTTGGAGCACAAAAGAGCTATCAAAAACAATAATGAACTATATCCTGTTGCTCGTCACTACAAGAGCTATCACAATCAAAATGAAAAACTCTTGGCCTTTGTGGTGTTGGATGCCATTAGACCTCAAACCCGTGGGGGGGACAGAGAACACCAACTCAGAGTTTTGGAGTCTAAATATATTATCGACTTCGAATCTCTAATGCCCATCGGGCTAAATTCCAGTGAAGAATTAGCAGTCCATTTATGTTGAAATGAATAGATTATACAGCCAGGAACTTCTTGTATATAAATATTGCTGCAAACCTAATAGGAGTTTTTTTATGATAGATAACAGTTGTTTTTAATCTAGTATTGTCTTTTCTTTTGCTATGATATGTGAGCACCACGTTTGTTTGTATTTTCAGGACTTTGCAGTTTGATGAGGAGAAACTATTTTGGGGGAGTGATTCTGATCATGTGGCAAGACCCTCGCAACGTTTGCCCACTTGGGCTGGACTTTTTTGATTTGCTATTGATTTATATACACGTAGTGGCAACATAACTCTGAGTATATAAAGGACTTTGTTGTTATATTATGTATCTATAATACGTGCATGCTTTATGGTGAGCCCACTGGGGCGTGAGTCTTAACCATATAACCACTACAAGATGGCGGTCAAAATAATGATATGAAATGCGCATAGTCCTATGTCCATTACTATCACAGGGTGTATGTATACGGGTGGAAAATGTGCTGACACTACCGTGAGCAAGCCTAACGGCGAAACGCGTCGGCTTTGTTAACCTTTGTTGGTAAATAAACACTTTTGAATATCTCGGAGTGTCCCGACCTTTTTTCTGTACCCTGGAGGGTCGACAGGAATCTTGGATTTATATATATATATATATATATATATATATATATATATATATATATATATATGTATTATTTTTGGTGATATAATTTTTTTAATTATAGAAATTATTTATTAAAATTAGATTTTTAAAATAATTATTTCTAAGTTTATATTAAATATATATATTACTATATTAGTTTTAACTTAATTTTAAATCGATATTTTGACAGTCTATATTTTTGTAAGTCGATATTTTGGAGTCGATATTTTGGTACTTACCTGTTTGTAGATAGGGAGTCGATATTTTGTCACTCGATATTTTTCACTCGATATTTGTGTATCTCAATATTTGTGACGTCGATATTATGTCAGTGATCCGCTTATTCCAATCATGGAGTCCCACTCTGCAACTCTGGGCAATAGCTTGCTTAATCTCCACAACAGCCCCCACAACGCTAAGGATGCCAGGCCTCCACCTTGCGGGTGCCCAGGAGTGAACACCTCACAGGGAAAGCCAGAATGGGTTCCACAGCGGTATTCATACAAGCGCCTTGAGACCCTTGTGGGTGAGTAGTGCGCTATACAAGTATCAATTTACACAGCAATGTCACCTTAGGCAGTGTGGGAGACCTGGAAAGATGATGAGGTAGATGATGCAGGTGTAACACACCCCACTGCAGCTGCATCAGGTATATCCCGAAGGGACACAATCCTAGACAATTTGTACACATGAGTGCGCTCAGCTCTAGTGCCCCAACCTCAGTGCACTTCAACTCATGGACACTTCTGTTTGCATATTGGGTGACCTCTCTACTTGCTCCGGCTACCTCCATGTTGCTCAGCAGTTGTCTCTGTTTTACTGGTGTTTTCAGTTTCCATTTTAAAGGTTGTAGGAGAGTAGGATCTGCTTACTATGGTTATCCACACTTTTTGCTGGTGTTTCACTGTTTTTTTACTTTAGTCTGGCTGGGGCCCTGCTGTCCAGGACCCCAGCCTAGCTGCTTCTTCTCTAAATTGATTACCTGTACTTTAGGTACACTCCAGTTTCGTTACTGAGGTACCCTTGTGAGTCACTAGTATATGGTACACTAGGTACTAAGGGAGAGACCTACCAGGGGCTGAAGCATGTATTATGGGAAGCCTTCCAAAATGGCATCACAGGACTGCTACTGCAGCCTGGGTAAGGTGGTGCATTCACCCCTTACTAAGATATAGGTTACCTATATCTACCTTCAATCATTGACACATATAAGCCTATCAGTCACTCCTTTGGCAAGCCTTATCAATCCTGAAGGCAGAGTGCTTGGTTTTGTGTGAGAGGGTGACCATGCATTAGATGGGCCCCTCTGCAGTTTCTGAGCCAATTCTCTGAGGTTGTTCTGTGATGCAGACAGACCATATACTCTTAAGTGCATTATAACTTCGCAGTAAATGGTAACTTTGGAATGGCTGCATGGAAACATGTCGTGTTTGGTGTCAAACACTTTGGAATCCTACCCCCCCACCCACCAGTCCTGGTGGCGGGGTTAGAGTTCAACCCTTCTAGAGGGAAAGACATGTACAGACTGGTCTAACCGGTAATTGTTTAAAAGAGCCCTGGTATCACAAAATAGATGCTGCAGCCTCAGACACGAGTCTGTCCTCCTGCTGCGGACTGAAACTCCGGCAGGGGAGGCCTGGACAATAGTTTTCGTGTCACAGGGAGGTGTAAACACCTCCCAGACAGGCTTTAGTGTATTGGGGCTGTGTGGGTGCACTCTGAGAATGCTTTGAAGACTGCACTGGGGGTCATAGGAGGATGGGGAGGGTGTTCCATGTCTTGGTGGCGAGGTGGGAGAATGATCTGCCCCCGAAGGGCACTTTTCCGAAGCGGGGTATGGTAGTGAGGGCGCTGTCTGCGGAGCTGGCAGGTGGGGGTGTAGAGGCTGAGTCGGCTGTTGAGGTACGCTGGTCCGATGTTGGGGAGTGCCTTGTGTACATGGGTGAGGAGTTTGAAGGTTATCCTCTTATTGACAGGGAGCCAGTGCAGGTCTCTCAGGTGGGGTGTGATGTGGCTGTGGCACAGGATGTCGAGGATCAGGCGTGCGGAGGCATTCTGGATGCGTTGGAGCCGTTTCAGTAGTTTGGCCAAGGCTCCTGTGTAGAGGGCGTTTTCATAGTCCAGTTTACTGCTGACGAGGGCCTGGGTGACTGTACTTCTCGTGTGGGGGGATCCACTTGAAGATCCTGCGAAGCATGCAGAGGGTGTTGAAGCAGGAGGAGGAGACGGCGTTGACCTGTTTTGTCGGGGCGAGTGGAGTCGAGGATGACCCCTAGGTTGCGGGCATTGGAGGTGTTCCCAGTGCGATCGGCCACCAGGAGTCGTCCCAGGCTGAGGGGGTGGATCCAAGGATGAGGACCTCCGTCTTGTCCGAGTTCAGCTTTAGTCGGCTGTTCCTCATCCAGTCGGCGACGGCCTTCATTCCTTTGAGGAGGTTGGTTTTGGCGGTGTGGGGGTCCTTGGTGAAGGAGAGGATCAGCTAGGTGTCGTCGGCGTAGGAGATGATGCTAAGGTCGTGCTGTCGTGCGACGTGGACGAGCGGTGCCATGTACATGTTGAACAGCGTTGGGCTGAGGGATGAGCCGTGGGGTATGCCGCAGATGATTATGGTGGCTCCGGATCGGAAGGGGGGAGGCGGACGCTCTGAGTTCTGTCGGAGAGGAAGGAGGAGGTCCCGTCCAGGGCCTTCTCTTAGATTCCGGCATCCTAGAGGCGTGTTCGTAGTGTGCAGTGGCAGACCGTGTCGAAGGCGGCTGACAGGTCCAGAAGGATGAGGGCTGCGGTTTCTCCGCTGCCTAGCAGGGTCCTGATGTCAGCGATGGCGGCGATGAGGGCAGTTTCGGTGCTGTGGTTGCTGGGGAACCCAGACTGGGACTGGTCCAGGATGCTGTTCTCCTCAAGGAAGTTGTTCAGTTGTCTGTTGATGGCCTTTTTGATGATCTTTGCTGGGAACGGGAGTAGGGAGATGGGTCGGAAGTTCTTGAGGTCCTTGGGGTCCGCCTTGGGTTTCTTGAGTATGGCGTTGATCTCTGCATGCTTCCAGCTTTCCGGGAAGGTCGCTGTCTCGAAGGAGATGTTGATGGTTTTCCGGAGATGGGGTGCAATGGTCCTGCTGGCTTTCTTGAAGATGTGGTGTGGGCAAGGGTCTGCCGGGGATCCAGAGTGGACGGTGCGCATGATCTTGATGGTGTTGTCGTCGTTGATGTTGGTCCAGGAGAGCAGGTGGTTGGTGCACGTGGTGGTTGTGGGAGCAGGGGTCTCAGTGATTGCCGGGGTGGTCACGGCGTTGAAGCTGTCGTGGATGTCTGCAATCTTGCGATGGAAGAAGGTGGCTAGTGAGTCGCATAGGTCTTCTGAAGGTGGCATGTCGTTGGTGTTGGAGCTGGGGTTGGTGAATCTTTCCAGACCCCCCATAGGTGGGTCCCCATAGTATGTCCAACCCTTTTCATAGTATAAGTAAGGGAACCCTGGCAACAGGACTTTAAATTACCCCTGGATGAAACCCTGAAACTAAATCCTGAAACTTCGATGCTCCACTAAAGACTAGAAGATGGAAGAATCTCCCTTGGGTTCAAGGAGTGACTCCCCTGCTCAAGCAGGCACCAACAAAGCTTTTGCCGGTCTGCATCTCTGAAGCTTCCACCGGACTCTGAAGTATTTGCAGCACAGGAAGAAGATATCCAGACTTCTCGAAGGCCTACCTGAGTCCCCAGCAAAGCTGAGACCCGCAGCCCTCACGAGTGATGTGGAACCGGAACCCCAAGACAAGTGCACATTTGCTAAGTGCATTGACTTCTCGAGGTTTCCTAATGAAGTTGTGCTTTGGGTTACTTGTACCCAAGCCCTGAGCACCATCTGCATCAAAGATTGTGGGCCTACACTTCACGAGTGTTCCTTGAGCCTGCTTCTTGCATTTCCGCTTGAGGCTCCTTCATGATCCCTGGTCCATCGACTGGTGGGTCCCATCGAAGGTAACTCTACTTTTCCTTGAGCTTCCCTGGTTGCTCCAAATGTGCTCTGACTCCCCAACCAGGGGTGAGTCACTCAGTCCTTGCTGGTCTGCACCGAAGCATTTCTTTGATTCCTGCATGGGTTGCTGTTGCCAAGACTTGCTGGGTCCAATCCGGAAACCGACACTGCAGTACTAGACATACTTCGTGGGACAGCTCGAATCAGACCCTGGTCATTTTCAACGCCTCCTGTTCCTCGTGGCTGAAGAGTCAAGCTTCACCTTCTTCAACTGTAATCCCCCGACATCGGTGGGCATTCGACTATCGTGCCCCTGGTCACTGGCAAATGACCTAGACTCTGTGCCCTCTGCTTTCAGGTTCTTCTCATCTTTGATCCAGGCGTGGATCACTCCGGACACTTTCCACTTGGACGCAAGCAGCACTCTTCAGCAGATCGCCATTGAAAACAACGACAAAACCCGACACCAAAAGACACCTATGCACCCGGCTATCCTGGGTGAGGTAAGTCGAGTACTCTGGTGCTCCAGTGGGTGTTGGCTCTAGGCCCCCCTAGGTCTAAAGGGGTTTGTTCCAAGTCCTCTTCTAAGTGTCTTTTATCTTTAAAATTCCAACCGCGACTTTCCCCATAGAAGTTGATGGTGATTCGTGGCTGTGTTTAGACACTGCACGCGCCACCCCGTGGGTCCCCTGTGTCACTACCTTGGGTGGTTCCTGGTGCCCCCAGCAATTCTACAGGCTCTAGGCCTTGTCTCAATGCAAGTCATAGTTCTTATACCACTTTCTTAATATATGGTTTGGTACGCCCCTAGGGCTCAACATATTTTGTCCTAATTTACTGTGTGTTATCAAGTTTACGGAATGTACTTTTGCCTTTAGCCTCATAAAGAGACTATTGGGATGTGTTTAGAATAAATACATATATTTTATAAATATACCTGGTGTTGTTCTCCTTTCATTTGGTCATTCACTAGATTATTGACTGGTAAAAGAAGCTGCTTTATATTACTCCAATACTTAGTCTGAAGGCTGCTCTCCACAGCTACCACTAGGATAGCTTTCTATAAAGGTTGTCTTTAACCTACCATCAATAAAGGTCGTTTGGACTGGTGCAAGGTGCCCACTAGAATAGCGGACAGCATATGCCAGGCCAACTTCTCCCATTGGTGTGCAGCGTGTGGGATTCCAGCTTGCAATTGTTTTAGCAGATAATCTCAAGTGATTGACTAACTGGAAAACCACTAAAAGGTACCAGAGGTACATATAATATAAGCTTAAATACAGTAAGTTCTACTAAACTCAGAGCTGTGTGTTAAGGGCTTAGCACACCCTTTCTACTACTCAAGAGAGTTTAGTAGGTAGCAACTAGAGTAGGTAGGTGCATACACCACACCACACTAGTAATGTCTTAAAGGCCAGGAATCATGGGGTCCCTGCCAGATGTCAGTATGATACAGGCATCCAAGTATGACACATTCCGTTTTTTTAAATTAAAGGCTCTGTGTACTATGAGGAAATTGAAGACAGGCAAAAGTGCCAGTACCCAACGCCTCCGAGAGGTACTGCTGTTAGATGATCACTAGAAGGCTTCAGAGCCTGAGGGGTCAGCCAGTGGGGATGGGGCAGCAGATGAGCCAGGGCCCAGTGAAACAAACCACCAGGTTCAAGACTCTGAAGCTGACCAGGCTGGAGACAATCTCCTTGATCTGGACAATGCAGCTCCTCTTTGAAATGAGGATGAAGGCCAGGGAGGCCCTCTCTTTGTTATCCCAGGAAGAGCTGGAGGTATGCCGAGAAGACACTGATCTCCTACTGTGGTGTCTGCCCATTCTGGTGTATCTGTAGGGACCTTTGTCTCTTCTCATAGGGGGGACACCTCTGAGGAGAAGAGGGAAAGGCAGATGAGAACTCAGGAACATTAGCTGAGGATTCAAAGATATCTGTTAGCCTTAGAAAGGGAGTCGCTAGAGTTTGAGAGAGCTAGAAAAAAATGGGACTAGGGTCCCATGGTGGCAGCAACTTCCCTATTGGTAGAGAATATCTCATGACCATAGGAATTTAAACAAGAGTGTCCCTTCCTACCAGAGTGGGGATGACATCCACAAATAGATAACTGCACTGGAACGGGCGTGCAGAGTTCAGAAGGTTCCCCAGGAGCAGAGGGCAGCTAACTTGTGGCTCTCCTTTACAGACAAGGATAAAGACAAGATCCTCACTGTTAGAGAAGAGGATGCTGATGATTATACAGTCCTGAGGAGTGGTCTGATTGAAGGGTTTGGCCTAATCACTGAGCAATATAGAATACAGTTCAGAGATACCCAAAAGGCTCAGACTCAGGACTGAGTTGAATTTGTTGATTGTGCTACTAAGGCTCTGGAGGGCTGGTTACTTGGCAGTAAGGTGTGTGATTATACAGGATTGTACAACTTGATTATGAGGGAGCAGATCCTTAATAACTGTCAGAATCAGCTGTTGCATCAGCACATGGTAGACTCTGATCTGACCTCTCTCTATGAATTGGGAAAGAAGGCAGACAAATGGGTCCGAACCAGGGTGAAGCAGAAGGTACAGAACCAAGGTGGTGACCAGAAGAAGCAAGATCTTAATAAGGGTGGGTAGAAGGGTAAAGACCAGAAGTCTTCACAAGGCCCCCAAAAATGTTCTAATAGTGGGATTCCCAATCATCCAAAAAGAAAGGCCAAAAGAAACCATGGTGTAAGATCTGTAAACAGAATACCCATTGGACTAGTGAGCACTAGACCTAAAGACTCAACTCCAGCCACCTTTGCCCCTAAGGCAACTGTCCCCCCTAGTTCAGCTCCAAGTGGTGGTACTCAGAATAAGGATGTAGTAGTGTTAACCCCGGGTTCTGATATGGACTCTGGCCTAGTTAGAGTTCCAACTCTGTCTGTACTGATCTGTGATGGAGGCATGGATATGTCCTCCTTTGTGAGTCCCAGTAATTTGGGCAAATACAGACAGCAGCCTTTGATAAATGGAAAAGAGATTATGGCCTGCAGGGACACAGGGGCAAGTGTTAGAATGATGACACAAGATCTTGTAGCTCCTGAGCAGCTCATACTTGGTGAAACCTACCAAGTGGCCAATGCTAGCAATGTCAGGACCAACTACGCCCCTGCAGTTGCAATTTCTCCTGGGGAGGGATAACTGGCCTCAAGAAGGTTGCGGTAAGTGCAGACCCCCCTGTAGAATGCTTGCTTGTCAATGATCTAGAGACTTCAGCTTGGGCTGAAGTGGAGCTCAGGACCCATGCAGAAATGTTAGGTATCTCTGCACATGTGTTTGCTGTGACTAGGTCACAGGCCAAAATGTCTAACACTGAACAGGCCCTGGATTCTGGAATAATGGACCAGGTGCCTTCCAAGAAAAGGAGCAGTAGGGTTTAGGCAGTGCCTTCCCCCCTGACTCAGAATACAGATCAGTCTCTTGAGGGAGATGATTGTAGTCCTGAAGAAGGAACTGTCCCAGATGAGCTTGAGCCTGATCAGGTTGAGTTCTTGGGGACAGGGTGCCCTTCCAGGGCAGATCTGAGTCAGAGGCAGCTGAGCTACCCTTCTCTTGAACCCCTCAGACAACAGGCTGCTGCTGAGGCTGCTGGGAATGCTAGTGGCACCCATAAGATGTATTTGGATGCTGGACTCCTGTACTCATAGAGTGTAGAGGCCCCAAGCCTGGTACAGCCAGGAGGTCAGTTATAACTTTGAAATTCAGGGGCTTCTGATTGATATTCCTCTAGCAGTTACCTGGGCCACAACAAGACTTGGGTCAGCAATGTCCCTCACTTTCATTGGCCCCGCATGTTTGAAGACACAAAGGAGTTTTGCAGCTCCTGTGTCACCTGTCAAACCAGCGACCTTCTCTTTGTACCAATCAATTGTTTTTTCAAAATATGTCTTTCATGTTGTGCATTTTCAAATAACAGTTCTTTTGAACTCAGAATTTTGAGATTAGATGGTGTGTGCACAACCAAGTGTTTCGTAAATTATTTCTTTGTTTGGTCTAAACGCCTTGGTCCACTAGTTAGTGATTAGACTCAGGGATCCAAGGAGTAGGCATGTGATTGTATGTAGTATGTTATTTGTTGGTGAATGGGTAATGTTGTATGAATGATTCAGTATGAATGTTAGTTGAGCTAGTGTGTGATTTTGTCCCAAATCTTCTCTTAAATCTTCATTTTTGTATTATTGTTGTGTTTTTTTTTATTTTTTGTACATAAAGCATTGTTTTGACAAAAGAAAAAAGTGTAACAATGATGTTGCTTAAATAAATGTCATCTCTCTGAGGCAAGATGGCGGCTGCGTAGTTGCGGCTGTAACGATAGAGCAGTGAGGGCTTGCAGTAGAAGGAGCCCAATGGAGATTTAGCCACAGCCAGGCGCTATATTATTCTGTTTTCAGAGCGGAAAAATACCTTGTCCAGAAAAAAATTCCTCAAGGTATGCTGACGACGCTCTCCTGTCGTGGGTCAGCGAGACAACTGCTCCGGGAGTTGGCATCCACGCTCGCCGCTCTCTCACCCGGTATGAAGCGCCTCGACTGTACAGGAGGGAGGAGCCTGGGTCGAAGGCCGTTGCGGCCAGCGCGGCTATCGAGGTCAGACTCCGGAGCGGAGCTTATGGGCGGGACTCCATCCAAAGAGGAACCGAGTGTGTTTGGTCAGCAGGGCTCGGCACCTAAGGAAGTGATGGTCCCCAAAATCAATCCGGCCTCAAAAACTGCTGTTGGGAAAAAGAAAATTCAACGCGATGAAGCTGCAGCGGAGGCACTCGGAGCTCAAACGCCCCCAACATAACAGTCTAAGAAGAAGCAGCAGACTGCAGCCAGAACCCGTTTGGCTACGGCTTCAATAGCGGACTTGTTCGCCAAGACCGGTAAGGAGAAGGCGGTTGAGGTGGTGTCTAAGGAGGCGGAGGGCATTTCTATAGAGGAGAAAGTGTGGTCCCCCAAGAAGTTACCGATGTTAGTGGAGTCCCCCCCTTAAGATCCCTCTATCTTCACATGAGACCACGCTGCAGGCAGATGACTTACAGGGCGAAATGGAGGTCCCGTTGGAGGGAAAGACGCCTGGAAATGCCGCTGCATCATTTCAAAGGAAGGATGGACTCCCGGGGTTTTCCGACTCTGGTGTGCATATCGATGGTCCTTGACTGCTGGTAAAGGATGTCGCTGATATGGGTGCGGGGTGTGGGGGAACAATTAGAACTATTGGATAACGGAGCCACCCCAGAGATAGGCATTCAATGTTCCGTTACCGGCTCAGCAATTCTTTGAGCTGGAGCTGGGGATGGGAAAGAGAATGCTTAAAGCGAAGCCTTTTTCTCGGCCTCTGACGGGTCGGGTGGTCCGAGGAAGACGAGGAGTGTAGCTCATATTTGGACTCCAAGAGAGACTTGGAAAATTATCAACCTGCAACCGCATTAAAGGCCCCATCAGCGGTGGCTAAGGCATATACCAAATGTGAATTGAGCGGGGATCACCTCTTCTCTATGCCTCTGAAGGATAGTCCTAGCATGGAGCTCGCCCAAATGTCGCTACTGGAAACGATTCACCAGGAAATTATCGCCCATAGGGAGGAAACGTGGCTAGAGAATCATAAATCGCAGGCGGCAATGAGGAAGATGCGGGCGTGGTCAGAAAGCTTTCAAAGGCCTGTGCAAATACCGTGGATAGAGTCTCAAATCTAGAAGACAGGATAGTATCAACAGAGACGGAAGTTGCAGAGGCTGTCTCCAAGGATAATGCGCAATGCTCCCAGGTGGTGGACATACAATGGAAGCTAGAAGAAATGGAGAAAAGGCTTCGTCGGAACAACTTGAGGGTATTGGGAATCCCGGAGGGAGCTGAGGGATCTGACATTAGGGCATTCATCATCAAGCTCTTTGAACAAGCATTCCCAGAACTGTCTAGCTGGAACTGGCCCCTGGAGGTGCAGAGAGTCCATCGCACTCCCTTTAAAATAAGAAGGAATACTGAGGAGGGGGATAAACCCAGGGCTGTTCTGATCTTCCTCTGTAATTTCATTCTCAGACATGGTATATCGGATCTAGCCAGGCCAAACACTAAACGAAGCAGTGATGGGATCACATTTTTTGTCCGGCCGGACTTCTGCCACTCAACCGTAGAAAGACGCTGGCGATTAAGAGGAATGATCAAACCATTCCAGGATAAAAAGATGCAGGCATTTTTTATAAATCCGGCCAAGTTAAAAGTCGTCAACGAAGGGCGGACACTTTTTTTCTCCTCAGAGATAAAGGCGAAAGAATATCTGGACTCTGTGGGCAATTAGACTGGAACTTCTAATTACCGGGTAGATACTGCTCTTTAAGCTAAAACTTTGGTCGGTATATATCGACAGATCGATGGATAGGGTGATTCTGGCCAGTGGCTGATTTGTGGACTTTTGTTTCTTTTTTCTTTGGTCTTTCGGGCTTCACGTTGGTTCTTGTTTTTTGAATATTGGTGTATTTTAAGTCCTCACTGCTTTCACCGTGTTTCCATCACATGCACAGACTTAGTCTGAGCGCCTCACAGAGGAGGGAGGGGGGGTGTAGGGGGGTAGGGTTAAGGGTGGAAGGGTGTGGGGGGGTTGGGAGAGGAAGGGGGGTGAGTTGGGGTTTGGGGGTAAATTTGGAAAAAGGGGGAAATGGTGCAGCATAGGACAAAGTATAGGATTATTAAAGAAGAGGTCAATTAACAATCAGTTTCTTGTAGTAGGTTGTATAGTTCAGCAGGATGGCGAACATTAGAATTTGCACAATTAATGTGGGGGTCTGAATGACTGGAAGAAAAGGGAGAGACTGGCATATTTTGTGAAATATAACAGAATAGACGTTCTCTGTCTTCAAGAGACTCACCTCCCATGGGCTAGGAGGAAATTGCTGTTTCTTAAGGGTGTTGAGTTGGTGGCATGTTCAACCCAATCCTCAACCATTAGGGGGTTGCTATCTTGGTAAGATCTTCTTTGGGAAAAGCTAGTAAAGTCAAAGCTGACAGTAACGGAAGATGGGTAATTGCGGAAATGGAAATGGGCTTTACACTAAGTGTCATATATGGTTCTAATAAAGACGAGACGGAGATTTTTGATTTCTTAGAAGTGGAGCTAGTCAGCTGGCCTATCCCTCTAGTAGTAGCTGGAGATTTAAATATCTCAGTGGATTGGGGTATTGGAACAGTGCATGCTGGGCGTAAACCCAGAGTTTTTAGGGCAACACAGGCTCTTATCTGCTCGCATGGGCTGCAAGATGTTTGGGGTGTGAAAGAACCTCAAAATCCATGCTTTATTTATTTTTCAAACCCAGCTCAGAAGTATACGAAGCTGGATTACTTTTTTATCTCGTCTTCTGAGATAAAAAAAGTAGGTATCACAAAACTCCCGAAATTAATCTCAGATCACAACCCTCTGGTAATGTCGTATGATCAGGGTAGGGTGGAAAGGAAAAGGACAGGATGGAGCTTCGAAAGGAAATTACTTGCCGATAAAAGGTTTGTCGAACACCTTACTAAATGGGCTGGCGAATTCTTCGCAGCAAATAGATATAGCACCTCTCGTAATGGGGTTTGGGAGGCTTTTAAAGCTGCTTTAAGGGGAGAGTCTATAAGCTGTTCTGCACGGCTGAGAAAGGATGATAGATGTAAGGCTGAGAAACTAATGGGGAAGCTAACGAGAGCTGAAGGGCAGCATGTAAAGGATATTGCTTCAGGAGGGGATAGCAGCGAAAGCCAAAATGCATTGCTGACGGTTAAAGCAGCACTGCAGAAGGAGGTAACTCAGAAGGCGATCGGCGAGTTCCAAACCTCTAGGGCTAAAAGGTACGAAACAGGGGAGCAAGCTGGTAGAGCTCTAGCCCTCCGGTTAAGGCAGGAAAAAGCAAAAAATTTAATTTTGTGTATAGAAGAGGAAGGGAATGAATATACCGAAGTGAAGGATATAGTGAGGGTTTTTGAGAATTTTTATAAAAAGCTTTATGATGAGGAGGGTTGTGTTAGGAATCAGGGGGATGAGTATCCGGATAGGGGCCCTCGCCTGGATGATGCAGCCAGAGAACAACTTGATAAAGATATCACGCAGTGCGAGGTCGTAGCCGCATTGCGGGAATTAGCCCCTGGTAAAGCTTCAGGCCCAGACGGGATCCCCCTTGAGGTGTATAGAGCGATTGAATCTGAGATCACCCCACTGTTGGTTGATCTGTTTAACGGGGTTATATACTCAGGGGTGGTCCCCGATTCATGGAAGGAAACCAACATTATAATCTTTCATAAGAAGGGGAAACCAAGTGAAAAACCAGGGTCTTATCGCCCAATTTCGTTAATTAATTTGTATACAAAGTTGTATTCCAAGATATGGGCAAAGAGGTTGAGCAGGATCATTGGGGGTCTCGTATCCCCGTGGCAGCATGGATTTGTCCCGGGTCGTGGCACGACAGATCACATAAGCAGAGTAATAACACTGTTTGACGCCCAGGCTGCCACGGGGGGGATATGGCCATGATCCTGCTCGACGTAGAGAAAGCCTTTGACTGGGTTGTTTGGAGCTTTCTTTGGGGCATTTTGGCTGGGAGAGGTTTTGGCGAGAAAATTATTAGAGCTCTTAAAGCCATGTATTCAGATCCGACAGCAAGGGTCATGGTTATGGGCGATAAATCGGAAAAAATTGATATTAAGAGAGGGACGCGTCGGGGTTGTCCCTGCTCACCCATCCTGTTTTCCCTCTATATCGACCCTCTTATTCAGGAAATATTTGAGTCCCCTAGGATAACCCCTGTGATCTTTAATGGTTATATGAAAAAAATGTTGGCTTACTCCGATGATCTGGCGGTTATTACTACTAACAAAAAACACAGTTGATGGACAGAATGTAGAACAATGTCATACATTCACCCCAGTACAAGGATCTAGGCCTAAATCCATCGTTTTTTTGCACTCCACACCACCCTGGGTTAGACACTGGCTATATGCAAATCAGCTCTGACCCTGTGCCTCATGGGAACAGTCCAGTCCGAACTACCAAGCCATGTCTTTCCCAGACCGGAATCAAGCATCCAAGGACCGGTTTCTGGCTATCAGCCTTCATCAGCCTGGATAGCTTGACTCCAGTGGTGTGGAGAGCATGGGACTCACGTCTGAGCATACCCAGCCCACTCGGGGTGAAAATTGCAAAAAACACAGTTGATGGACAGAATGTAGAACAATGTCATACATTCACCCCAGTACAAGGATCTGGGCCTAAATCCATCGTTTTTTTGCACTCCACACCACCCTGGGTTAGACACTGGCTATATGCAAATCAGCTCTGATCCTGTGCCTCATGGGAACAGTCCAGTCCGAACTACCAAGCCATGTCTTTCCCAGACCGGAATCAAGCATCCAAGGACCGGTTTCTGGCTATCAGCCTTCATCAGCCTGGATAGCTTGACTCCAGTGGTGTGGAGAGCATGGGACTCACGTCTGAGCATACCCAGCCCACTCGGGGTGAAAATTGCAAAAAACACAGTTGATGGACAGAATGTAGAACAATGTCATACATTCACCCCTAAACCACAGCAGGCGCTCCCTGCTCTGGCCCAGATGGCGAGGGACTTTGGTTATGGCTCTGGGTACTTATAGAACGAATCAAAAACACAGATAATCTGTTCGAAAAATATAGTTAAATCTGATTTTAGATTTGTGGATTCTGCTACCTATTTAGGGCTGAAAATCAATGCCTCAGTGGACCGAATTGTTGAAGAAAATTACCCTCCCCTTATCAAATCTATAGAAGCTGAACTAAAAAGAATAGATGTGCTACATCTTTCCTTGGTAGGAAGGGTCAACGCACTAAAGATGTTAATGTTTCCCAGAGTGGTCATCTGTTTCCCGCCATACCCCTATTTATTGATGAAACAATAATGAAAAGTCATTTGGCAGTACGGCAAGGTCAGGCGATCTACCAGCCTTATGTCACTACCCAGGGAAAGGGGGGGATGGCACTCCCAAATCTTAGACTTTATCACTGGTCTTGCCTATTGATCCAAATGTCTATTTATTTCCAAAGTGAGGTGGACTCTGGGGTGGAAAATATTGATGTACAGAGTCCTCCCCCGATTTTTAAGATACTGTTGGGGGGAAAGGCAACTGGTTTGCTGTTGTGTGAAGTGGAAAGGAGATTCTTTAAAAGGGCTAGATGTAAGACTCTGTATGGCGCCTGGCTGGTCTGGAAATCTATCCTAAAATTTTTTAATGCTTCAAAGCTAAATTCATATTTACATCTTGCCAACTCCAGCCTCTTCCCTCAGTTGAGAGCAGACAGGAACATTCAGCTTTGGAAAGGATTAGGAGTTAAGACTCTCTGGGATATTCTGGAGGGAGATAAGATCGTCGGGTTCGAGGTTTTACAAAGTAGTTTTGGAATTTCAACCGATCATTGGTTCCTGTATGGCCAAATAGTTCGAACTCTTAAGGCCCTAAGACCAAAGCTCCCTGCCCCGGTGGATATTCCTATAGTCGAGGTACTAGCTAGAGGATGTAAGAAGATTAAAGTAGTGTATAATCTCCTCCTAACGAAGATCCAAGATGATATTGAGATGATGGAAAATAATTGGGCCACAAAATTGGGGAACCCCGATGTGGACGTGGATCTTGCCTTATGCCTGAATAAAAAGATATTCCGGGACTCTAACCTACGGGCCCTGCACTATAAAACGGTCTTTAACCTTTACCATACTCCTGCAAAATTATTCGCCTGGGGCGTAAGGGAAGACGATAGATGCCCGAGATGTAATACCGGCCAAGCAGATATTAAACATATGTTCTTCCACTGCAATCGGCTAGGTCCAATAAGGGATGAGATAATTAAATTTGGGAGGGGCTGCAAGGTCATAAGATCGATCTATCCCTAACACTGATGTTATTGGGTACGGACTCCAAGCTGAACCTAGGGAAGGAAGAGGAAGCCCTAGTTTTTATGTCAGTTGCTGTACTTAGGATTTTAATTTCGGCAGGCTGGAAAGATGTTACAGCTCCCTCTTTCCAGATGTGGCTTTCTAGACTATTAGGTATACACAATGTTGAGTCCAGTTTATATGAAATGAAGGGAGTTAAAAAACGGGAGATGGGAAGACGCTTCTGGGCTCCCATTACAAAGTGGAGGGAAGCAAGATTGTGATTTAGGAGGCTGTATGACAATGTAATTTAAAAGAAAGCTCAGCATGGTTGGCCTTTGGTAACTGACTTTTATCACTATGCTTTTATCATTAACTGTGCATTTATTCCTTGACTGTTATTGCTAATCCTATGTATATTGGTTTTATGGATATACTGAATGAAGCGCTTTGTCCTTTTATTGCATCTAAACCCTAATAAAAAAATTATTTAAATAAACACTATTGAGTAGCGACATTGATCCATTGTTCTTGCACCAGTTTAACTAGGATTTATAATCAATCATCAGTATTGGCAGGTTGTTTGTTTTTATTGCAAACCAGTGGTAAGGAAGGTGGTACAACAAAGCCCCCCTGATACCACTACCTGTTGTGGGGGTTCCTTTTAAGAGGCTAGGGATTGACATTGTTGGTCCCATGGGTCCTCTGATCACATCTGGGCACAGATTTATCCTGGTGGTGGTGGACCATGCCACTAGGTACCCAGAAGCAATTCCCCGTAGAACCACTACAGCTCCTGTGGTGACAAGGGCCCTCTTGGGAGTGTTCTCAAGAGTGAGTTTCCCTAAGGAGGTCGTTTCTGACAGAGATGCAAACTTTATGTCCAGTTACTTCACTACAATGTGGAAGGAGTGTGGAGTGAATTACGAATTCACCACACCCTATCACCTACAATGCCATGGTTTAGTTTAGAGATTCAACAAAACCTTAAAGGGTATGATCAAGGGTCTCCCAGAACAGCTTAGGTGTTGATGATAAATCCTACTGCCCTGCCTTTTATTTGCATACAGCGAGCTTCCTCAGAAGGGGGTTGGTTGCAGCCCTTTTGAACTTCTGTTTGGGCATCCTGTAAAAGGACCATTGTGTCTGGTGAATGTGGGATGGGGGTTACCTCTCAAACCCCCTAAACAGGACATAGTGGACTATGTACTTGGTCTCCGCTCCAGGATGGCTGAATACATGAAAAAGTCAACAAAAAACGTTGAGGCTAGCCAGGCATTACAGAAAGCCTGGCATGACCAAAAGGCTGGATTAGGTAAAGGTCTGTAGCTTAGTCAGTCCACAATTGACAACATATACATAAATTCTAAGTTGCACAATTAAAGAATTAAGTCCCAAGTAGATAAAGTTTGTCACACATAGATGATAGAAAACTTATTTATTTTAATATTTGATCTTTTTTTGTAGAAAATTTTAGAATTTTTTATGGGTAATGACTTTTCACATTGACCTCATATTATACATAAGCACACAAATTTGATCTTATTCATATATACATCTCAAACAACCAAAGTAATATTAGACTCGTAAAGGTGGAGGCAATGCGGTAGGTAAAACTATGCCCGTTTCGGCATATAGGCCTTCTTCAGGTTACCGTCTATTGCACTGAACTGATTGGAGACTAACAACTTCCAGAGGTCTGCTCTTCTTAATAAAATAATAGTCTTAGATTCAAGACCTTTAATACCTGATAATCGATCAAGATCAATATAAGGAGGCGCAATAGCAGGGATGCGATAAATAGCCACCACAACGGGGACTCTTTAATGACGTCGCGCGTTATATGCCATGATACCTAATATATGGAGACAACACACATGACAGGAAATGCTGTCAACTAGTCCTTTAGATGGAACTGATAAAAAGAGTAATTCCTCTCAAAGTCCGGTACTTCAAATATCTTGATAATAAATATGCGTTTGCAATCCCAGGGATTCTTCCGTGAAAGGTCAGAACGCGATAGTGAAAGTATTCGCCATAGATAAATAAGACTGCCCGGATACCAAGGCGTATTTACGTCAGTGTCCAAATCTTGATGAGAATCAGGAAACGCGATACCGGGGATTCTTTCGCCAATGGCCTCAAACAGGAAAGGCACAGATCTGCCATAGATCAAAAGGCTGTGCTGACTGTTTACCAGCCAGGACAGAAAGTGTGGGTTTTGGAGCCTATAGCAACAGCAGCCCTCCAAGACAAAAGGAGTGGCCCCAATACAATTGTTGGACAGAAGGGTGAGGTTACCTATCTGGTAGACCTTGGAACTTCCAGGAGCCCCCAGATGGTGCTTCATGTCAACAGACTGAAACCTTATGTTGACAGGGCAGACATGGATTTGCTCATTGCTACTTATGAGGGACAGGAGGCAGAGAGTGATCCACTCCCTGACCTGCTCTTACAGAATCCTGATGATGGCTCAGTTGATGGTGTAGCCTTGGCAGGCAGCCTCACTTCTCAGCAACAAGCTGATTGTAGACAGGTGCTCAATCAGTATAGGAACATGTTCTCACTGACTCCAAGCCAGACTACCTGATGCACTCATGAACTGGACACTGGGGACAGTCTGCCTGTTAAAATAAGATTTACAGGCAACCTGATCATGTCATGGACTGTATCAGTACAGAAGTCCAGAAAATGTTGGATTAGGGAGTTATTGAACCCTCAGATAGCCCTTGGCGTGGTAAGAGAGAGATGAGGTTTTCTGCAGACTACTGGGGTCTCAAGGCAGTCACTAGGACTGATACCCATCCAATTCCAAGAGCAGATGAGCTTCTAGATACTTTGGCCTCAGCAAAGTTCTGAGCACATTTGATCTTAAAGCTGGCTACTGGAAGATCAGATTAGCTGATGATGCAAAGCCAAAGACAGCATTTTCAACCCCTAGTGAACACAATCAATTCGTGGGAAGGCCCTTTGGTCTGCAGAATGCACCTGCCACTCTTCAAAGGTTGGTGAACAAAGTCCTAACAGACCTGGAAGACAATAGTGCAGCATACCTAGATGATATTGCTGTCTTTAGCTCCACCTTGGAGGATCACCTGGTCCACCTGAGAAATGTTTTGGAGTTCCTGCAGAAAGCAGGCCTAACTATCAAGGCTACTAAGTGCCAGATAGGGCAGAGTCAGGTTGTGTACATGGGCCGCCTTATAGATGGAGGGCAGGTTCAACCATTATAGAGCTAAATCCAGACCATCATGGACTGGGTTGCTCCAACCACCCAGACTCAGGTCAGAGCTTTCTTGGGCCTGACTGAGTATTACAGAAGATTTGTCAAGGGGTATGGTTCCATTGTGACACCCCTGCATGACTTAACTTCAAAAAGAATGCCTAAGAAAGTTCAGTGGACAGTCAGCTGTCAAAAGGCATTTGATGACCTGAAGCAGGCCATGTGCACTGCACCAATTCTGCAAAGTCCTAACTACTCTAAAGAACTCATTGTCCAAACAGATGCATCTGAGTTGGGGGTAGGGGCTGTGCTTTCACAATTGAATGATGAAGGTCTGGACCAGCCAGTAGCTTTTACTAGCAGAAGGCTGACCCCTTGAGAGAAACGTTGGTCAGCTATTGAGAGTGAGGCTTTTGTTGTGGTTTGGGCTCTGAAGAAGCTGAGGCCATACTTGTTTGGCACTCACTTCACTGTTCATACTGACCATAAGCCCCTCTTATGGCTAAAACAGATGAAGGGTGAAAACCCCAAACTTTTGAGGTGGTCCATTTCCCTACAGGGGATGGACTATACAGTGGAACATAGACCTGGGAGTAACCATGCCAATGCAGATGGACTCTCCAGATATTTCCACTTAGAACATGAAGACTCAACTGGTCAAGGTTAGTTTAATATACCTGAGTTGGGGTGGGGGTTGTGTAGGAGAGTAGGATATGCTTGTTTACTATAGTTTTCCCTACCTTTTGCTGGTGTTTCACTGTTTTTCGAGTTTAGTTTAGCTGGGGCCCAGCTATCGAGGACCCCAGCCTAGCTGCTTCCTCTCTAAATTGATTACCTGTACTTTAGGTACACTTCAGTTTGGTTACTGAGGTACCCTTGTGAGTCCCTAGTATATGGTACACTAGGTACTAAGGGCACAGGTACCCCAGAGGCTGACCAGGGGCTGAAGCATGTATTGTGCCACCCCTGGGAAGACTTTCAAAATGGCACCACAGGACTGCCACTTCAGCCTGGGTAAGGTGTTGCATGCACCCCTTACTAAGATATAGGTAACCTATATCTATCTTCGATCACTGACACATATAAGCCTATCAGTCACTCCTATGGCAGGCCTTATCAATCCTGAAGGAAGAGTGCTTGGTTTTGTGTGAGAGGGTGCACATGCATGAGCTGGGCCCCTGTGCAGCTTTCGGAGCCTATTCTCTGAGGCTGTTCTGTGATGCAGCCAGACCATATACTCTTAAATGCATTATAACCTCGCAGTAAATGCTAACATTGGAATGGCTGCATACAAACATGTCATGTTTGGTGTCAAATACTTTGGAATCCTACCCCCTCTGACCAGTCCTGGCGATGGGTGTAGAATTCCACAGTTCTAGAGGGAGACACATATACACACTGGTCTAACCAGTAATAGTTTAAAAGAGTCCTGGCATCACAAAATGGATGATGCAGCCACAGACATGAGTCTGGCCTTCTGCTGCTGACCAAAACTCCGACAGGGTCGGCCTGGACAATAGGTTTTGTGTCACAGGGAGTTGTAACCACCTCCCAGACAGGCTTTAGTTAATTGGGGCTGGGTGGATGTACTTTGAGAGTGCTTTGAAGTCTGCACAGGGGGCACATTTTGTGTCCCTGTTCATAGCCCAGTTCAAACCGGTTGCAGGGGCTACCAGCCCCTGCTCTGGTATGAAATTGGACAAAGGAAATGGGTGTAGCCACCCCTCTTTCCAGACCCTCCTATAGGTTGGTCCCCAGAGTATGTCCAACCCCTTTCTTACTATAAGTAATTGAATCCTGGCAACAGGACTTTAGATTACACCTGGACGTAACTCTGAAACTGAATCCTGGATCTTCGATGCTCTACTAAAGACTAGAGGATGGAAGAATCTCCCTTGGGGTCAATGAGTGACTCCCCTGCTCAAGCAGGCACCAACGAAGCATTTGCCAGTCTGCACCTCTGAAGCGCTCGCCAGACTCTGAAGTATTTGCAGGCCAGGAAGAGGATTTCCAGACTTCTCGAAGGCCGACTCGAGTACCCAGCAAAGCTGAGACCCACAGCCCTCACGAGTGACATGGAACCGGTACCCCTGGACACCGTGCATTGACTTCCCAAGCTTTCCTGAAGTTTTGCTTTGGGTTACTTGTTGCCCATGCCCAGAGAACCATCTGCACCAAAGATTGTGGGCCAACACTCTATGAGTGTTCCGTGAGCCTGCTTCTTGCATTTCAAAATGAGGCTCCTTACCGATCCCTAGTCCATTGACTGGTGGGTCCCCTTGAAGGTAACTCTACTTTTCCTTGAGCTTCCCTGGTTGCTCCAGACGTGCCCTGACTCCCCACCAAGGGGTGAGTCACGCAGATGTTGCTGGTCGGCACAAAAGAATTGCTTTGATTCATGCGTGGGTTGATTTTGCCAAGGCTTATTGTGTCCAATCCAGAAACTGATACTGCAGCCCTCGACATCCTTTGTGGGACAGCTAGAATCCAGAACCTGATTGTTGTCGACACCTCCTGGTCCTCGTGGCTGAGGAGTCAAGCTTCACCTTCTTCATCTGAAATCACCCGACATCAGTGGGCATTCGACTATCATGCCCCTGGTCACTGGCAAGTGACCCAGACTCTGTCCCCTCTGCTTTCAGGTTCTTCCCATCTTCGATCCAGGCATGGATCACACCGGACACTTTCCACTTGGACGCCAGCAGCACTTTGCAGCAGATCGCCATTGAAAACGACAACGAAACCCGACAGCAAAATAAACCTATGCACCCGGCTTTCCTGGGTGTGGTAACTCGAGTACTCCGGTGCTCTCGTGGGTGTTGGCTGTAGAACCCCCCTAGTTCTAAAGGGATTTGCTCCATGTCCTCTTCCAAGTGTCCTTTATCTTTAAAATTCCAACCGCGACTTTCCCCATAGAAGGTGGAGGAGTGTGGCTCACTGATTAGAGCGGCAGACCCTGATGCAGAGGTCTGGCCCGGGACCAGGGTTCAATTCCCGACGCGGCAGGGTCCTGAGCCCAAAATGTCCACGGACTCGATAATTCTCGCCTCGGTGCCTATTCTAATCATGGGGTCCCACGCTGCAACTCTGGGCAATAGTTGCTTAATCTCCACTACGGCGGCCCACCCCGCTGCGGGATGCCTGGCTTTCACCCTGGGGATACCCAGTAGGGGTTATCTCACAGGGAAAAAGCCAGGACGGGTTTCCAAGGCAAGCGCCTTGATGCCTTCGGGTGATACGTGCGCTATATAAGTCGCAATACATTTACAAGGTAATAGTGATTCGCGGCTGTGTTTAGACACTGCACGTGTCCCCCATGGGTCCCCTGTGTCACTACCTTGGGTGGTTCCTGGTGGCCCCACGGGTTCTGCAGGCTCTAGGCCTTGCCTCTATGCAAGTCGTGGTTCCTATACCACTTTCTTAATATATGGTTTGGTACGCCCCTAGGGCTCAACGAATATTGTGCTCATTTACTGTGTGTTATTACGTTTAATGAATGTACTTTTGCCTCTAGCCTCATAAAGAGACTAGTGGGATGTGTTTAGAATAAATACATATATTTATATATATACCTGGCGTGGTTCTCCTTTCATTTGGTCATTCACAGGATTATAGACTGGTAAAAAAGCTGCTTTATATTCCTCCAAGACTTAGCCTGAGGGCTGCTCTCCACAGCTCCCACTAGGATAGCTTTCTATAAAGGTTGTCTTTAACCTACTATCAATAAGGGTCGTTTGGACTGGTGCAAGGTGCCCACTAAATAGTGGACAGCATACGGCAGGCCAACTTCTCACAAAGGAGTTCACTGTTCAAGTTGTTGCCAGCACCAGCCACTCCGTATGGGCTGGCTTACACTCAACCCACACACATCCAGAACAGGCGTAACTTTACATGTGGCCCTGCCAATAATTGGGCTGGGCGCACGTGCCTGTACCTAGTTCCACATACTATCTGCGTTTGTCCGTGTGGTCATGATGCATGCATGAAGGCCCTGGACCCTACAACATTACATTGTGCTGTATATAGTGGACGCAGACATGTCACTGCAAGCAGCGGGTTAGAGCTTGGACATTTAGCTTTCTCGTCACCCTCTCAATACATAAGAGGAGTGGACTGGGCCATCGTACGCAGGTCCAGCGCAGGTGTGTGGCTGATAATTGCAGGGCTCTGGGCGTGGTTCAGTACAGAAAATGTGCAAATGCATGTGTCTCTGTCGCAGTCTGGGTCTCCTTTCTGGTGTGTAGGTGGGTCATGAAGGGAATTAGACATCCACGAATGTGATCTAGTTCATCTTCCATGAGTTTGGACCCCACCCGCACCTATTCAGCCACCTCCTTTTGGCATTCTAACACCTGACATTGGAATGCGATGTGTGCCTCGGTGAAGTTTTAGGAGCCAGCTGTGCTGGTGGGTGCTTCCTGCTGTGTGGTCTGTTGCAGGGGCTGGGTTCTCCTCTATGTAGCTTGGCTGCCCTGGTCCTTGTGGTGGGTTGTGCTGGATGTCCATGAGCTGTTGTAATGCGTCAGTGTGGAAGGTGTGTTGGTCCTCTCCAGCATCACTGATCAGTAGTTTGCTATGCTCTGCTCTGCTGGAGGTGATGTGTGACCTCTGCAATGTGAAGGGGAGATGCATGTTGACATTGTGTTGACATGTATGTTGGTGCATTGTTCTTGTTTACATGCAGACTGTATGACAATGTACATTGTGACTGTTTGTGACGTGCTGGATTTTGATGTGGGACAGTGGACATTTGGACTACATGACGGATGTGAGGTTGTACACATACATTTCCATCTCACAGTTTCCTGATCTGTCAGATGTAGTTGGCCTGTTTTTGCACATGTGCGGACCAGTTGTGTCCTCTGTTCTGCAGTGTCGGGGTTTCACATTGTACCACATTGTCGTCAAAGTGGATGTGCTATTATTGCTGTGTGAGTGTGCTGCAGTGTGCCACGGGGATCAGGGACATGATCCAGGGTCATTGTGTGTGTGCAGTGTGCTACACATCGTTGTGCATGTGTGCCATTGTGCCCATCTCCCCCAGTCCCTGGTCGTCACTCACCCTGTTGTGTCAGGTCCTCTCGAGCTGTGTCCGGACTCCCGACTCCTTGCACCGTCTCCTCACTGATTACTGTGGCCTCTGTTTCCTCAAGCTCCTCCTGTGGTGCTGGACTCCCACCTCCTGTCGCCGTTGCTGCCTTCCTGTTGGCAGCAGCTTTGTGCTTAGTTTAGCTTTTCATATCATGCCAGTGCCTCTTGGCCTCCCCCATTGACTTCCTCGACACTCCGACTGCATTCACAGTAGTCTAATTGTGGATCAGTTGATGGTAGTGTTCAGTCACCTCCTTGACCCTGATCTGGTTTGCCTGTGGACTGCACCCCGTCTTCCTCTCCTTCTTCTCTTTGGCCTTCCCCAACCCCGTTGTTCCTTGCTGGTGGTCTGTGGGTCTTGTGGGGTTCTCTTTGGCCTCTGCACGCAGTCCGGGTGCATCCATGTTGCTACGCACGTTGAATTGTTTTTGGTGTGTTCTTTTTGTTGTTTTTATAGTGCATTTTCCCGCCAGCCGCGTGGGATTTGCAGGCCTGTCGCTGGCAAGTTGCAAGCATAATTGCAAAAATTCCTTTTATACTTTGCTTCTCAGGTAATGAACCGAGGCCAAAATTTGTGGTAAAACTTAAATGTTTAATCACAAAGTGCATGCCTCATTTTTACACACTGCTTTGCATGCTCAAGCACATAACATTACTTTGGTATTGCTCACAGAGGTCTGTAGCGAGACATGTTGTCGGCCATCGGTCGTGAGACAGTATCGGTCGTTAGGCGTTAGGCGGTACCAGGCCATCAGTCGTGAGGTGATGTCGGGCCATCAGCTGTGAGGAGGTGCTGGGCCATCGGTCATGAGCAGGTACCAGTCTATCGGTTGTGAAGGAGTGCCGGTCCATTAGTCATGAGTTAGAAAATCTGATTCCTGGTCCTTGTTACTCATTGCACAGTAACAAGCCAACTCAAGAGTTTTGCTGTGGCCTACAGTCCAGTTACCAATCCTTGTAAATGTCCCAGATCCATACAGATTGAACACAGGGCATTCCAGGCAGCATGGGAAGAAGAGTACTTGATTGTTGAATGTCCTAAAAACAAAGTCACCTAATTGCTTTGCAAAGAGAAAGTAAATGCTCTTAAAAGATACAACCTGGAACGGCACTCCAGAACTCAACACTTAGGATATACAGAGAACTTCCCATTGAACTCAATACTGCATTCTACAAAAGTGGGTTCTTTAAAGCAATCTCTTCTTTACCAGCAAAAGCTCTTCCTTTGCTAGATGAAGGAATCTGAGGCTGCTACAGAAGCATCGTTCAAAATATGCTACTTGTTTGGCAAACATAGGAAACCATTCACGGAGGAAGAGTTGGTAAAGAATGTTTCCTTGCACCAGCTTAAATTTTATTTGAAAACTATAGTAATAGAGCCTCAAAGCAGTCAAAGTCACGTTATTTCAGTATTGCTGTGGGTGAGTTCACAGATATAGGTGATATGGCCAAGTTACTAGTGTAAGTGAGGTGGACCAATAGCTTCATCCCAAAGAAGAGCTCCTGTGCCTTCTACAACTGCAAGAGCACACAAGAGGATAATATATACTGGGCAGCATCTGCAACTACTTTGAAATACATCATATACCATTGAACACTCTTTTAAGCATCACAACAGATGGGACACCTGGCATGGTAGGCCATGACTGAGGCTTTGTATTTCTGCTTAAAATGAAGATCACCAGACAGACTGTGATAGACTACCACTGCATTATTCATCAAGATGTTTTCTGCGCAAACTTAAAGCATGAAGAACTGAATAATGTCCTAAAACCTGCAGTGAACATTGTTAATTTTATTCATGCCAAAGCCTTTAATCATAGACTTTTTAAAGCAATGCTGCAGGAGTCCAAAGCTACCTAGGCAGACCTCTTGATGCACACTGAAATGTGATGGATAAGCAAAGGGAAAGTTCTGGAGCAGTTCATTGGTTTGCTTCCTGAAAGTGAACATTTTATAAACAGTGGAGTTCAATCATTCCCAAAACTAAAGGATGTGAAATAGCTTATAACGCTCCATTTTAATTCAGATTTATTCACACACCTCAATGCTCTCAATTTGATGATGCAAGGCAAACAACAGCGTGTGTGCTCCATGATGAATGTACTCATTTGAAAGTAAGTTTGTGTTATTCAAAGAAAAACTGGATGATGCTGACTTCACTCACTTGCCAAAACTGTTGAGTGTAACCCAAAGGTTTCCATATGCACACAAAATGCTGTCAACGCTAACCCTTTTTTTTTAAAATTCTTTTTATTTATTGTTTTCAAAAAACATACAGACACCTTCCGTATTCACCTTACAATTCAATATCTTAGCAGTTCAAGTGTCCAGAATAATATTCCACAATGCAACAATAACACGATACATGTGCAGGTCACCATCAATAACATAAATCAGTGGGTTAACAGCATAGGGGTCTCGCCCTCCCGTATTCTTTTCACATTGTCCGAGTTTCTCTAACCTCCTGGCGTGTTTATACCATGGGGGTCCACCCGAGGGTCCGCATATACACATGCAAAAATGACAAAACAAAACAGCATAAGCATGTTGTGGCATTGCTACATTGTTCTTTGAATTCTGTATACATAGAGGGCTACCTCCTGCCCTCCTTCCTCATCTACTTTTAAGCTCTCATGTCCCCACTGCTGCTGTGTCCGGTTCTCCGTTACTTCGGTCAGCTGCCGCATTATTAAGTAAATAGCACGTGAGGGGGGACCAGATATCATTCGGCCTAGAGGCCACCGGCAGCAATTCCGGATATGTAGCGAGCCTTTCCTGACACATTATTAAATCATCCATCCACATCTTAAATTTAGGTGCACGTCCCCTCCCCCATCTGCAGGCTACCCTTCTCTTGGCCATGAGTAGTGCCATAGCAACAAACCCTCTGTGTTCCGCTTTTATCGGAGTGACAAACCCCAATAGTGCCATTAAGGGGTCTGGTTCCAGTGTCGCGTCTATCATTTGCTGCAGAGCCTCAAATACTCTATTCCAATAGTCCCTAATGCCTGGGCTGTCCCATACTAAGGGGCCGATTAGGATGGAGGATTTTCCGCCTCCTCCGGGCCGGCGGAAGCCACCTCCGGCCCGGAGGAGGCGGAAAATCCTCTGCGGAGTCACCAAAGACCCACCGCCGCATTACGATGGCTGGTGGGTCTTGGTTTCTGTCCGCTGCTTTTCCGCCACGGTCGGATTACAACCGTGGCGGAAAAGCTCTCATTTGGCTGGCAGTGTCTTATTAGACACCGCCAGCCAAATTAGGAAACATTAGTAAACATGCTTTTCCGCCTCGGTTTTTCCGCCGTGGAAAAGCATGTGTACTTTTGATTTTGGGGGCCCGTTGCGGGCCCCCAGGGTGTGGACGGGTGGGGGGTGCACATGGGGGGTACCTATGGTACCCCCCAGCATTTACATGCACAAAGCGGCAGGCACCGCGCGGTGCCTGCCGCTTTGTGCATGTAAATGTAAAACATGCACTTTTAACATTGCGGCGGGTGCTGCTTGAAGCAGCACCCACCACAATGTTAAATATCCAGGATGTGACCGCCAGGGTGGCGGTCACATCCTAATTTGCACGGAGGGACCGCCGCAGCCCATGCGGACGGTCCCTCCACCTCTGGGATGGCGGACGGACGCAAGTCCGTCCGCCATCCTAATCGGCCCCTTAGTGTAGAAAATCCGCACCAGGGGCACGACACCTGTCACACCTATCGTCCTCCCTTAATTTAAATATGTGCATCTTAGCAGGTGTATAGTATAATCTATGGAGGAATTTGTAGTGTATGATACGGAGTCTGCTGCTCGCTGAAACCCTCTCAGTGTGCAAGCAACAGGTCTCCCAGTGTGTATCTGTCAGAGGTCGCCCTAGTTCTACTTCCCATTTCACCTGCGACTGCGATGCAGGCCTTTCTCTTTGTGCATGGACTGTGTTATAGATCAGGGTCACTAGTCGTATGGGTTTAGCCCTGTCCAGCATTGAGTATAGCGGACTCAGTATTCTTGGTTCATCTGGGAACATCAGGGTGAGCGCTTTAATACTGTGCCTTAGTCGAATATACAGAAACACATCTAGCGGTGACCGTAATTCCTCCGGACACATGTGCTCAAGGGGACGGAACTTACTCTCATGGTACAGGTCTCCAAAAGTAGCCATACTATATTTGCCCCTGATTCTCTTAAATACTTCCTCTTGAAGCAGTGGAATGTCCGGGTGATATCTAAGGGGCAGCAGTGGTGCATATGCCAATGGCACGACCAACATTTCCGTAATCTTGTGCCACGCTATGATCGTACTGTAAAGTGCATTTGGTTGTCGTTCTCTTTTCCCTATCTCGCTGTATATTGCCCCTTCTAGTGGAACAAGGTGAGCCAACCAATGTTCCACCGCCACTTGTGGCATATAGCGAGGCTGTTTAATCCATACCACACAAGGTGGGCTTGCACCGCTATAAAATATAACTCAAAATCAGGAATTCCGAATCCCCCCATGGGAATACGGTCTAGTCAATACTTCCCATTGTAGCTGAGGCTGTTTACCTCCCCAGACCAGCCGTATTAACTCCGACTTCAGGGTCTTAAAGAAATATGAACCCGGATAGTACGGTATATTCAGAAATAAATATAACAACTGTGGGAGTATCACCATTTTAATTAAGGTAGCTCGCCCCGCCATGGACAGGAGAAGTGCCACCCATCTTGTCACGCAGTCACCCAGCCTGGACATGATAGTACCATAGTTTGCCCTCAGCAGTTTCTCCCTATTCCTTGAAACTTTAATTACCAGGTATTTGAGCTCATCTGTGCACCATTCTAAGGGGTAGTCCATCTCAAATTGTTCCACCGCTGCCGTAAGTGGAAAAAAGTTAGATTTGGCCTAGTTTATTTGTATACCGGACAGTCTCCTGAATACGATGAATTCCGGCAGTACCGGGCTCAGATTCTGTTGTGGGTCACGAATATATAAGGTAATGTCATCCGCGTATAACGAGATAAGTATTTGGCGCTGAAAGCACCGCAGTGCTTTATCGTTGTGATTTTGCTGCAGTTTCGCCGCTAGTGGTTCCACTGCCAGTGCAAATAGCAGCGGCGACAGAGGACACCCTTGTCTAGTTCCCCTCGTTATCTCGAACGGTTGTGAAGTGTGGCCATTGATCAAGACCTTGGCCACTGGTTCAGTATAGAGCAATTCGATCCAAGCCAAGAACAAGGGTGGGAAGCCCATCCGCTTCATCACCCCGAAGAGATACCCCCATTCCAGCGAATCGAACGCCTTGGTAGCATCCAAAAAAGTGGCTGCCATGGGGAGGTCTGGGGAGATGATGTGCAAGATCGCAAACAGCGTCCGCAAGTTATAGGAGGTCGCTCTTCCAGGCCCAAAACACGACTGGTCTGGCAATATCAGATGTTCCATCAACAGACTCAGTCTCGTCGCTATAAGCTTAGCTAGTAGTTTCGCGTCACAATTAAGCAACGATAACGGCCTATAGGAGTCGCATATTTCAGGGGGTTTACCAAGCTTTAGTAGAGACAGTATCAGTGCATCTCTCATTGTTGGAGGCAAGTGTCCCACTTCCAATGCGTCTTCTTAAACTTCCCTAAGTACCGGAGCCATGATCTGTATATAAGTTTTATAAAATTCCACCGGGATACCGTCAGTTCCCGAGGCCTTGCCCGATTGCATACTCATAATGGCATCCCGTACCTCATCCAGCTCACATAAAAAGGTCCTCTGCACGTCGCTAAGCCACCCCAGCGCCACATCCCCTAGGAAATCGTCCAGTCTCACGTCCACGTTACTTGTTGTGGCATACAACGAGCTATAGTGTTCTAGGAACGTGCCAAGTATATTGTGTGTGTCCCGGTGAGTTATACCTTCCTCATCTTTTATTGCAGTAACGTAATTGGCGCATCACGGTCTTTTCACCTTTAGCGCAAGTATTTGTCCCGGCCTATCTCCCTCACGTAACTTCTGGCGACCCAATACTTGCTTTTGTATTTCGCCTCCCTCTGTGCTTCCTCCATGTAAAGTGTCAGTGTCTCCCGAAAGGCTAAGTGTGCGACCGCACTTGTAATCACTGCAAGTTCAGCTTCCAATCGTTTAAGGTCCCTGTCAAGAGCCCTGATCATAGCCTGGATATCTTTAAGCACCCCAGCTCCTTTGCCTATACAATAGCCCCGTATCGTTACTTTAAAAGCCTCCCAAACCTACTCCACACTCGCTACAGAATCTTTGTTTCGTTCAAAAAAGTCAAGTATCTCCTCTCTCAGTTCTTCTTGACCGTGTCTAGCAGAATTGAGGGATATAACCTCCAAGGGCTACGTGGCACATTAAAGTCCATGGAGGAGAGTGCTAACAACACTGGTGCATGGTCAGAATATGTTCTAGCAAGGGGCCTCGTGTCCGTTATTGCAGGTGCGAGTCCTCTAGACACCAGGAAATAATCCAGTCTGGCCCATGAGTTTGCTTGTGCTGTGAAGTGCGTGCCCTCCCTTCCCTGTGGGTGCCTATGCCTCCTAGCATCTATCAAATGATAATTCACCTTGATATCATTAACCACTGCCTGTGCTTTGGTCAAGTGATGCGGTGCGGAGTTACATCTATCCGCGCTGGGATTGTACGTGACATTAAAATCGCCTCTCCATATTATATGTGTAGCCTCTATTTAAATAAATTTGGCCCATAGAGCTTCGAAATACCCGGGGGCATCCACATTTGGTCCATAACAACAGACTAAAATGACAGATTGGGTACCCAGCCCTCCCCATGCCATACAATACCTCCCATAAACATCGCATAAGTTACCTGCCATTTGAAAAGGCACCTGTTTCTTGACCAATATTGCAGTCCCAAAGGGCATAACTCGAATAGGAAGAGAAAAGTCTAGTCTCCGCCCATTTGCTGCCAAAGGTGACCGGCCTATTACGTTGGCAGTGAGTTTCCTGTAGCATAGCAATGTGCACATTATGTCTTTCCAGATAAGATAATACCTGTTTTTTCTTTCTAGGATCTCCCAAACCTCTCACATTCCATGTAATTATATTAAGGTCAGTTCTGGTTGTCTCAGACATCATCTCTAAACATCTGCATCTAAGTCATTGGTAGGCAGGATGGACTCCCCCACCCAGCCATCATCCTATGTCTCAAGCCCACATTACATTGGATATCTTGAACCTGCTCACACCATTGGACCTTCATGTGTTTGAACTCATAACTCATAACCAAAAAACTCCCAAACATCGCAACCATATTCCCCCCCTTCCCTTCCCCCTCCCACTGAAGCAACCCAATCTTGCCAGAATCATTCATCCACCCCCCTCGCCTCACCCCATCAAACATGTCCATGCAAAGTCTAACTTCACAGCAACTCGGCATCCGCCAAACATTAGTGGGGTATACCCTCCGGGGGCTGACTCTAGAGGGCCACACAGTCTCTCCTCTCCCATTGGTGGTCCGGAGTTCTATAGTATCTAACACCTGGTGCATATCCTAAATTACTTTACAGTTTCTGTGTACCTCATTTGCAGTATACTTGCCACCTACGGATCTTCAGTCATGTTGCGTTCTCTTTGTACTCAATGTAGGCGTTCATCCTCTCTGGCTGGGGAGGCTCTCTGAGACCCATTAGGACTCTCTCGATCCCGGCTAGGTCTTTTCACCGATTTTAAGTAGTCTTCCACTTGACCAGGGTTACTGAAGAAGTTTTGATTGCCCTGATGCGTAACCCGCAATCGTGCTGGATAGAGAAGTGCATAGTCAATCTGGGCATCCCGTAGCTTTTTCTTGACATTAATGTACTTTCTGCGTTCTTCCTGTACCATGGGCGTGAAGTCAGGATATATTGAAAAGTTATTACCCTCGTAAGACGAGGGTTCGCTTATTTTGGGCCGCTCGCAGGGCCACATCTCTATCACGATAGTTCAGCAGTCGTGCAATAATGGGTCTGGGTGTCGCTCCAGGTACAGGCCGCGGTCCCAGGGATCTATGTGCTCGTTCAACAATGAATTGCGGGGAGAACGCTTCTTTCCCCACTGACGAAAACAACAACTTCTCTACGTATTCCTCCATTTTGCCGGTATTTGTGGATTCCGGAATACCCACCACGCATATATTATTGCGCCGACTGCTCGCTTCCAAGTCCTCATTCTTGGCCACTATCGTTCTTAGGATGGTATCCATTCATGCAAGTTGAGTCGTGTGCCCTGCTGTGATGTCGTCATTGTTAGAAATGCGTCTTTCCACGTCAACGATAGGTTCCTCATGCGCATCCAGCTTGTGTGCAATCGCATCCATTCTTGACGACATGCGGTCCACCTTTTCACCTACAGTCGCGAAGCCCTGTCTCATTTCTTGCAATATATTTCCCATATCCGCACCCTGCGATCCAGTGGCTCGCTCCTCCTCGATAGGTTCCATCTCATTCTGCTTATTTTTGGACCCCGATTTAGCGTTCTCAAAGGTGAGCTTCGGCTGCCTGGTGTCTGGTTTTCCCATCGTTTCACCAGCCGTGGCACCTGACGTATAGTGGAATTGCTGCGCACTTTTCCCCCCCCTCCGCTACACTTCGCAATTCTGCGCCGGGCCACCGTTGAAATTACGTCAAGCTGCAGGGACCTGCCACAATTCGCCCCGTTTGTCAGCCGGTTCTTGGGCTGTGTTACATCCAACTGGCCCCTCTCGCGTGTCTATCCAGCCCCCTTTTCTATGTGGATAGTCCCCCGGTATCACACCCGGCCAGCTACACAGTAGTTCGGAGGATCTGTTCCCCGCAGGGTGCTCGCAATGTTCTGTCCGTGAGTACGGCTGCGCCTCTGCAGCTCCCCCAAGATCTGCGCCACTGTATCCGCCAGCACACTGCCCCCTTATCACATGGAGCTCGGCATCTCGATTTGTATCCCTAGAGGAAGCCAGGAAGGGTGGGGGGGGGGGCGGGGAGCAGGGGGCTCAAGCAATGGCACTGTCCATGGCAACTTCCTTCAGGCACTATCAGTCCCCTTCCCGCGCCAGTCGGGGTATAGCGGCAGCATGGGACTGTACTAAATGTATGCTGAGGGCTTCTTGGGTCACCGCACAGGGTATCGGGCTGCCGTTTTCAGGGCAATCAATGCATATTCTTGGCCCTCTTTTCGTCTTGTTTTTTTTATCCCCTTTTTTGTTAGGTCGAGCAGACGTACTCTCAATGCGTGAGCATTGAGAGTGTCTGTCTCGACAACTATTGTTGCCGCTTTTTGGGAATGTAGACACCTATCTGGCACGAGCGTTTCCCTTGCAGTTTTCACCGCGGGAGCGCGCGCGTCTGCCCCGCGCATGCGCAGAGTAACTTACAGCCATTTTTTTTTTCCTTTTTTTCCAGCCCCGAACCGAATCAGGTATCAGAGCGCTTTACATATAGGCAGCCCCCACCCCCCACCCCTCTGCATGCACACACAGGCGAGCGCATGCACACGCAGGCACACACATACAGGCACACGGCACAGACACTCGCTCACACACACCCCCCTCCCCCACAGTCACACACACGCACTCCAGACACATACACACATGCACGCACACACACATACACAGCCCGCCCCCCCGCACACGCGCGCGTTCACACATGCTCCCCCCCGCCCCGCTCAGCAACCCACTCACCGGCTTCATTCGTGCGGCGGCTCTCCTCAGCTGCAGGGCCCGGCAGCAGGACTCTTCTTCCCTCCTTCGGCACCGGGGCGCAGGGTAGGCTCCTGCCAGCTCCGGTGCTCCAAACGCGGCTCCGATCGCGGCTCTCTACTCCTACTTCCTGTTGTCGCGCCGGCCTGCCTGACTTCCTGGTCGCAGGCCGGCACACTGACGACGGTGATTTGCGGTACTTAATAATTTAGTTATTTATGCATTTTTATATAGCGCGGACTTTACCCGAAGGCGGGATTTATTTCTTTATGTATTTATGCATTTTTATATAGCGCGGACTTCACCCGAAGGCGGTATTTATTTTTTACTTATGTTATGTCACCGTGTTTATAAAGCACGGCGCACAAAGCCAGAGCAGTCATATACCGTTGATCTGAAGCGCACCTCTAGTTCTAATATGGTTTACCAGCTACACAGCATTCAAGCACACTGATGCATGGGATAAACACATTCCACAAAGTAAAACACATTGGAATGCTTTTAGTTTTGAGACAGCTGCTTATTTCTGACTCTTACTGTATGATCTTTGCCTTCCTCCTGTCTCATACCCTTCCTGATTACAAGTCCTTGGCCATAATTATCTCAGGGTCAGACACTACAGAATACCTGCCAGCACATCAGAACCTTCCCCAGTACACATCTGTGTATTTCAAATAAACACACACTGACATCCTGACAATAAATGTCAGTGATTCACTTCCTCTTTGCTGTGGTATTCCTGTACAGTACAGCTCAGATGGGTATTTCACAATTTCAAGAAAGCGGTCCTATTTTAACCCTACCTACTGCGATGATAAATGCCGAATGAAGTAGCCTCAAGGCTAACGTTCAAATAGAGGTTACTCTGGGCTGGATATTGGGCAAGCAGTGATATTCTTTGGTTCGCTGGGGTGCTGTTGATGCCTCAACCTGATGCTTTGTGATAGCAAATGTGCCAAGTTTCTCTCTTGAGATGCGCTGACAATGGTTAAGTGTCAATGTAGGAGGGGGAGGGGTGTGTGTTTGTGTGTTTTGGATATGGTACAGCAATACCATGGAGGGAGTAGTTTGGTGTCAAATTAACCACAAAGGGAAAGACCGAATGGATTGTAAATATGACCAGCAGCAGACATGGGCCTATTGGACCAGAGTGCACCAATGACCGTATTTGCATTTTGTGTTTTTTTACATTACTTGTTTTGTGTAATGCACTTTGCATGAAAACACATTTTGAAACAATTACTTAAATACTTGACTACGTTTTTTTTTCAAAGAGTTTCATATAGCGCAAACTTGACCCGAATCGGTTATCAGAGCGCTTCACATAGCATGCTCTTTGGTTGTCTGCAGTAAAGCTGCAAGGGGGATGATTGATGCTTCGTTCTTTCCTTACTTATTGTGCACATCCGTTAACAGCCAAGCTTTACACATCCTTAGCTATCCTCTCTGCACCCCCAGTCCCACGCTCAGATTTGAACATCATCAACTACATTCAACATACATTCACCACATATGCTATGCTCCCCATACTTGCAGACACGCTCTGCACACTAGCCCTACCAGGCACGCAATGCCCATAGGGCTCTATGGTTCCTCGCCAGCAATGCTCTATGGTTCCTCCACAGCTATGCTCTATGGTTCCTCTCCAGCCATGATCTATGGTTCCTCGCCAGCCTTGCTCTATGATTCCTCGCCAGCCTTGCTCTATGGTTCCTCTCCAGCCATAATCTATGGTTCCTCGCCATCCTTGCTCTATGGTTCCTCGCCATCCTTGCTCTATGGTTCCTCGCCAGCCTTGCTCTATGGTTCCTCGCCAGCCTTGCTCTATGGTTCCTCGCCAGCCTTGCTCTATGGTTCCTCGCCAGCCATGCTCTGTGGTTCCTCGCCAGTCATGCTCTATCCCTCTCTCTACACCCCTTTCTCTCTACACCCCTTTCTCTACACACCTCTCTCTCTACACCCTTCTCTCTCAGACAGTCACTGTCCTCTCTCTACATCCCTTTCTCTGTACACCTCTCTTCTAACCCCTCTCTCTCTACACCCCTCTCCCTCTCTACACCCCTCTCTCTCTCTACACCCCCTCTCTCTCTACACCCTCCCTCTCCACCACTCTCTCTACACCCCTCTCTCTACACCCCTCTCTCTACACCCCTCTCTAAACCCCTCTCTCTCTACACCCCTCTCTCTCTACACCCCTCTCTCTCTACACCCCTCTCTCTCTACACCCCTCTCTCTCTACACCTCTCTCTACACCCCTCTACATCCCTCTCTCTACACCCCCCTCTTTCTCTACACCCCTCTCTCTCTCTCTCTCTACACCCCTCTCTCTACACTCCTCTCCCTACACCCCTCTCTCTCTACACCCCTCTCTCTCTATACCCCTCTCTCTCTGCACCCCTCTCTCTACACCCCTCTCTCTCTCTACACCCCTCTCTCTCCACACCTCTCTCTCTACACCCTTCTCTCTCTCTACACCCCTCTCTCTCTCTACATCCCTCTCTCTCTGACCCCTCTCTCTCTCTACACCCCTCCCTCTACACCCCTCCCTCTCCACCCCTCTCTCTACACCCCTCTCTCTACACCCCTCTCTCTACACCCCTCTCTCTACACCCCTCTCTCTACACCCCTCTCTCTACACCGCTCTCTCTACACCCCTCTCTCTACACCCTCTCTCTACACCCTCTCTCTACACCTCTCTCTACACCCCCCTCTCTCTTTATACCCTCTCTCTACAACCCCTCTCTACACCCACTCTCTACACCCCCCTCTCTACACCCCTCTCTCTCTCTACACCCCTCTCTCTCTCTACACCCCTCTCTCTACACCCCTCTCTCTACACCTCTCTCTATCGCCCTCACTCTATCTATCCATCGCCCTCACTCTATCTATTATTCTCACTCTATCTATCTATCATTCTCACTCTATCTATCGCCCTCACTCTATCGCCCTCCCTCTATCTATCTATCTTCGGCCTCCCTCTATCTATCTATCGCCCTCCCTCTATCTCTATCGCCCTCCCTCTATCTATCTATCTATCTATCTATCTATCTATCTATCTATCTATCTATCTATCTATCTATCTATCTATCTATCTATCTATCTATCTATCTATCTATCTATCTATCTATCTATCTATCTATCTATCTATCTATCTATCTATCTATCTCCCTCACTCTATCTATCGCCCTCACTCTTATCTAATCGCCCTCACTCTATTGCCCTCACTCTATCTCCCTCACTCTATCTATTCATCTAACTATCGCCCTCACTCTGTCTATCTATCTATCGCCCTCACTCTATCTATCTGTCTATCTCTCTATCGCCCTCACTCTATCCATCGCCTTCACTCTATCCATCACCCTCTATCTATCTATCGCCCTCCCTCTATCTATCGCATCACCACAGCATCACTCAGCACCACCACAACATCATTATGCGCTACCACAGCATCACTGAACGCCACAGAGTCACTCGTCGCCACCACAACATCACTCAGCACCACCACAGCATCAATCTGTGCAACCATTCAACAACAACTGGTTCAAATATGTTCTCTCAATGTTTTAAGCTTTATTACAAATGTCACAAAAATATGTTAATATTTCACTTCTTTTCTTGGATTTTCGTCACAATAAAATACAGTGAACATAATCTTCACAAAAGTTTAAGCTATTGCCATTATAACTTACAATAACTTTTATTTAAGTATTAATTATTAAAGAAAAATAAAAGCCATTTTTATTTGTAATATCAATACATCTAAGTCACGTAAATACAACACATATTGCATTACAAATGCTATAGGTGTCACATTTGAGAAAGTTAAAACTATTGGCATTGTAAATGACAAAGCGATTCATTTAGCTATTTTCAAAACCAACACATAAATACAAAATTTGTCATTTACAATACCAATAGCTCAAACTTTCCTAATGCGAGACCTATTGCATTTCAAATGCTTGTTTCCTTTTGTCTCCTCGTGTCAAACCTCACTGTCGGCCAGGCCTCTTTTGCCAGTCCTGCGCATGTAGTCCTAAGCACTATGGGGGGTGGCTTATCATCAGGATGCCGGCCCTAGTCTGGCAGTCCCGCCTTAGAGCCGCGCCAGTTCAGTGCAGCGTCGCAGGCGTCTCCCCTCGGCCGCGGGCATCGCAGATAGCCCAATTGCCCCCCTGCCTGCCAGGAGAGGGTCCCCTTCCACCGTGTACCTTAGGCACACCGCATCTCGCAACTGTACCTTTGTCTCCTTCTATTTACGGTCTCAGCCTTGCCTCCTCCACTTCACTCTGCCGTTCCGAAGGTTATCGGCAAAGCTCGACGATTCTCCCGCAGCAGTGTTTCTCTTTGAGAGAGCGCAATGTGCCAGCCATAATATCCCACATAAGACGGGGCGAGCCGCAGCTCCTCGATTGATCCCCACCATCTTCGTACTCTCCCTGCATCCTCGGGGCCTGACTTCTGCTTTGCAGACCTCGGGCTGTCCCAGTGTTTCCTGACGCCGAGCGTTTCCGTCAGCTCCCAGCGCAGCGATCGGCCAAAGCTCCAGTCGGCTCCCGTTGTCCAGGATCTCGTCCGTTCTGCTCCAAACTTACTGCAGGTGCTTGGAACCAGCCATGCCGAAACGCTGAAATCGCTGAAATCGAACAACTCTTTGATACAGTACCACAACAAACCTTGATTCAATACGGCCAGGGACTGAAAAACGGTGGATTACCTGAATTGATTTATGGGCAGATGATACCAAGTCCTGGAAAACGTGACAAGATAAGGGAAGACAGAAACCACAGTTCTTTAAGAATTATGTCGGAGTGAACAAAGGAATGGCATAGAAAAAACTAGCGTGCTAATAGTGGAAACTCCTGAATACAACTAAAAAGAAACTAAAAAGAATTGCAGTGCCCTGAAGAAACTCCTTGGTAAGGAGTGAAACGCGTTGGCTGAACTCGCGGTATATTTTATTGATGTGTATTTTAATGGACAAAGATAAATAAAGAACATTTTCTACCTACTTTTCTTTGGACTTCTACTTTTGGTGCGCCCCCGTGAACATGAAAAAAATAGTTTAATTGATCTGGAGAACACAGCGACGCCAAACAGCAGCTGGTGTCGGGGTTGGCAGCACAAAGAAAAAAGATATATTGATACATTGATTTATTGGAACTGGAGTTTAGGTGCGGCACTCTAAGGTCCGCTGCTGTGTTTTTTGTATAAACACTTACTGCAGGTGCTCTCTGGACTGTAAGGTACAGCTCGCTTATATTTTGAGTGTCCACACCAAGCTGTTAGCAGGATAAATGAAGGATAATTATTCCGGCCATCAGGAGCCACACGTGAGTGCGGCCATTCTGGTGTGCGCCCTCTAGCGCCCCCCCTGTCAATGCTAAACCTTGGTGCATGACTTGAGGAAATTCATGGGGATTTCAAAAGGCAATTTTCTGAATTCAGAGCCCTTCTCCCTCTGGTCAGGCTGGTTGAAAACCCTTGGATGGTGAATGCACAAAATCTTGAAGTTGATTACGTTATTGGCATGAAAAGGGCGGAAGCAGAAATACAGCTAATTGACATGGAGCACAATTCAGCACTCAAAACATCTTTTTGGGGGCAGGCACCTGAAGAATTCTGGCAAATTGATACTAATAGGAGACATGAAGTGTAAAATAAGTTCCTGTTGTTAACGTACCTTTTATTCGGACTCAGTTAATCCTGTGTTGCATTAGGCCTGTACTCAATATCTGGTAAATGAGGAATTCCATACAATGGCTCTTAAGATTGCTATTGTCTGATAAAAAATTTATTATCAAAATGTCAATAGAATGTGTCATCTAAGGTGTGAATATCGCTGAAAGTTCATTCAGTTGTTTGACTTGCTCCTCCTTGTAGTTTTATAGTTACTTCTGCTTTTGAAACATAGCATTGTCTAGATATGTTTTAAAAAGACAGTCATTTGTTTTACTATAGTTGCCCCAACCCCACCCAACCCCACAGGCCCATCAGTAAGGCCCTCTGCCATAAATTAAATGGTACTTTTGCCCCCGAGAAAACGTTTGTGAGGACCCGTGGTGTAGGACAAATGAAAATGGCCAAGAGTGAGTGAGGAAAGAGACAAAAGAGAGAGTGAGAAGTCATGAGAGAGGAAGAAGCTCATCAGATGGTTCAAAAGGCAAACAGCCCTGAACAAAAGGTAAGAGAGGTAAAAAAACAAGCAGCAAAAGGAAGGTAAAAGGCAAAAAAAAATCAGAGAAGTTATAAAACGAGAGAGAGAAGAATACCAAGAGAGAGCTGAAGGTTGAAGGAGAGAGAGAGGAGGTCAAGATGAAGAAGCTTGATCAGCGCTAGAGATGGGCTCAAAAGGGCTATTCCTGATCAGAGGACCGGGCACAGGCAAGAGCTCAGGCAGGGGCCAGGCAAAGCCTGCTTAATAAGAAAAACCCAAATGGTTTTCATTTCATTTCATTAAGTCTTTATTGCTATTTTTCATCATAAAAGACAAAAGGTTCCAGAGATAAAATAGATTTCATTCATTTATAAAATACACCATCATACTCTAAATCTAAACCTTGAACGATACCACAACAACAATAATTGATAAGTTAATGTATATATAAATCCATGTTAAAAAGGTTCTTAAAAAAGGATTAAATATATTTCTCAGCAAAAAGGCTTAATCTTCATCAGTTAATTTACAAAAGTTAATCAACTTGTAAACCACACAATACATTGATATTCAAACTCCATCCGCTGCTAAAAGGTCCCATATTTCATCATTGACCAGCTACTTTACCCCCCCATTTTATTGCGTAAGGCCCACGCCCAGCTCAAGAACTTTGTTACACCAATTACGATAAGGTTTGTAGTTTCTGATTTCAGTATTCTCCTAGCAACCATTGCCGATCTTGTATCCAAAGTCAAGCATACAGGTTTCAACCAAATACTCTTCGGCTGGTAATAAACAGGGCATACAAATAAAAAATGGTCAATGCTTTCACAAAGATCATGGCAAAATACACACTTATCGCTACTTGCAGAATTCCATTTGCTTGTGAACCACCGTAGGGGTAATGTACCTATCCTAAACTGGTGGTACAGTTTGCGGTCATGAGGCTTCGTAATAAGATCTCAATAACCTTCCAAGAGAGTTTCATCCTTTAATTCGAGGAAATCCCTTGACAGTGACTGGCAGATCTGGGAGGAGAATCTCTTGGTTTTAACCACCTCCAAGTAAGCTGCTCTAAATGACCTTTTCGGGGGAAATTCTGCAACATCTGTGTGTTCCCATTGATTCTTCATTCTCATATTAGCCAGCAAAGACCTTATTGCAGACAACCATGGGACCTTATGTGATCGACTCAACTCCCTCACTTCCAATAGAGCCTTAGCGTACAATGAAAGTTCCGGGGTGGTCCATACACGCCTCCAAAAAGCAAGTGGTATGTAGCGTGCTACGTCTACAAGTGCGTGACAGCCAAGGTCAAGAAACAGTGGTAAAAGGGGGGACGATTGCGGCAAACCAAAATAGAATGTGTCATCTAAGGTGTGAATATCGCTGAAAGTTCATTCAGTTGTTTGACTTGCTCCTCCTTGTAGCTTTGTAGTTACTTCTGCTTTTGAAACAGAGCATTGTCTAGAAATGTTTTAAAAAGGCAGTGATTTTTTTCACTATAGTAGCCCCATCCCCACCCAACCCCACCGGCCCATCAGTAAGGCCCTCTGCCATAAACCAAATGGTACTTTTGCCCCCGAGAAAAGTGAGTGAGTGAGTGAGGAAAGAGGCAAAAGATGGTGTGAGAAGTCATGAGAGAGGAAGAAGCTCATCAGATGGTTCAAGAGGCAAACAGCCCTGAATAAAAGGTAAGAGAGGTAAAAAAAAACAAGCAGTAAAAGGAAGGTAAAAGGCAAAAAAAATCTGAGAAGTTATAAAACGAGAAAGAGAAGAATACCAAGAGACAGCTGAAGGTTGAAGGAGAGAGAAAGGAGGTCAAGATGAAGAAGCTCGATCAGCGCTAGAGATGGGCCAAAAAGGGCTATTCCTGGTCAGAGGACCGGGCACAGGCAAGAGTGCACGCAGGGGCCAGACAAAGCCTGCTTAATATGATATCCTATATGGTTTTCAGTTCTGCTGTCTACTGAGCTGCTTCTTTTCGTTACCTTTCCAATAAAATTATGTTCACAATATGCCAGGATGAATCCATATTACATATATGTGTCCCATGCTAGGAAAAGTGCTTTGGGTCAAGTATGCGCTATGCAAGACAACACGTAACAAAATCAACATTCAAAAAAACATTTAAAAAAGAATGCGCATAAATATGTCAATTCCATTGAGTAAAACTTAAATATATGCACGGCCTGCGTGGGCACACCACTAGTTTAGGGAAAACAGTAGATATAATGCAATTCAAAAGCGTTCTGAGCTGAAAAAATGTTTTGTGAATTGCCCCCTAAGTACACTTTAGCATGGGTATCATAACTCTAATTTGCAGCAAATTGTAAGGAAAGAGAATGCATTTAGAATGCACCTAGGTTCGTGGAGAAAAACAAATACTTCAAAGTACTTCATTTAGGATTGCAAGGAGGAAAAGAAAAATGGCTTGTTAAATATATTTTTGCAATGCAGAAATGTAATTTCTCAGTTTGCAGAGAAATCTTTTTGTGAGAGCAGACACTGAGACATCAACGTGTCTTCTCACAAGTGCTATCATTTCCCACAGTTTCTGAGAATTAAGTAGGTTTCGCAGAAGCAAGGCTTCAGGTCACTACGGCCCATTTACAGAGTTACTGCTAATCCATGTACCATCAACCACGCAGCGAGCCAAACATGTCAAACTAAAGCCGCAAACAACATAACGTTTTTCAGAAGCTTGTCTTCGATATGAGAGTGAGCTCCCTCAGTGCCAAAATGAGTGCATGTTTTCTTCCCTAGAGAAACACAAAGACAAATTCAGGATCCTATTAAAATAACCCCAATTCTGTATTTTATACAGGGCACTGGCCTTTTCTATTCAGGAACCACTGCTAAATTTACAAAATATTTCAACTCATTTATTGCTAGATATCATAGAGTGATGCAGTAAAGTAAAGAAGCAGTGTACGTATGCTAAACGTGAAGTGGATTGCAAGTATTTTTAGAAGATTCTGGAGCTGGATTAGTCCTAAATAATCTGTGGAGCTGGCAAAAAAAATGTTGTACTGTTTTCAATGGTTTGCAATAAAAATAGAAAGAAAGGATAGTAACAAAAGAGTAACAAAAATTAGAGACATTAAGTAGACGACACAAAGGGGCATATGTACAAGGACTGGCGATAACTATCGCTAACGTTAGTTAGCAGCAATTTTTTATCGCCCTGTACCGCCGAAAACTATTGCCATGTTAGCGACATATATACAAGACGTCGCTACATGGCGATAGTTTCTCATCTCTGCGGAAATTGTTGATGTTAATAACAATGTTACAGCGATAAAAATCTTCCGGCTTACGTGAAAAAAGTGGAGGCAGGCCAGTCAGCGGCCATAAACTGCATGCTAATTAGCATGACACCACATTTTTTCATGTTAGGCAGGAAAAGTGACTACAAAGCGCCCGTGAAGTATCACAAACAGAAAACAAATTATATAAACATTTGGAAGAACCATGGAGGAAGCTGGACCCAGTACTGAAGGAGACAAATAACCCTCCAAATAGCCAGGAGGACCAGCCAGATACCCAGGAGAGGGGCAAGGGGAAGAGGAAGAGGAAAACCAGGTTCAGCCAGCAGGAAAACCAGGTCCTGATTGCAGGGGTGACAGAGAAATGAAATGAAAAATTATATTTATATAGCGCGTAACTACCCGGAGGCCTCGCAGCGCTTTAACTGATTACTGTGGCGGGCTACGGGGTAAGTTAACACACTTTTGCAAACAGATGTGTTTTTAAAGCTTTCTTGAATGCCATCCGGTTATTATTCTCTCTAAGGTCCAGAGGGAGGGAGTTCCACATTCTCGCAGCAGTGTGCGAGAATGACCGGCCGCCCCATCGGGCCCTGTTGATTTTGGTTGTGGTTGCTAGACGCAGCGTACCAGAGCGGAGAGCTCTGGAAGGAGTGTAGGGCAACACTAGAGGAAACAGGATGGCAGGGCCTGTTCGATGGAAAGATTTGTGCACAATGCACATGGCCTTAAAGTGTACTCTGGCGGCCACTGGAAGCCAGTGTAATTCTTTTAGGGCTTTCTTGGCCGACTGCCAACGGAGGATGTTGACCAGTAATCGGGCAGCGCAGTTTTGAGTGACCTGGAGTCTGTTGGTCACTGCTGCCGGGGCTCCTAGATATAAAGCATTTCCATAGTCCAGGCGGGAGAGTATTAGGGCCTGAACCATAATTCTCCTCGCCTGGAATGGAAGCAGAGGGAGCACCTTCCGGAGCATTTTCATTAGCCCGACGCATATAGATGCTGTACTGATGGCCTGGACCGAGAAGTCTAGCGCTTTGTCGAGCCAGATTCCAAGGCTCTTTATCTGGGGTTTGGGGGAGGGAGGAGTGCCGAGACATGCGGGCCAGATGGAGGCCAGAGTGGTCGGCGCAGGGTTGCCCAGCAGCATGATCTCCGTCTTCTCCCCGTTGAGTCTAAGGCAGGAGGATTGCATCCACCTGGCTGCAGCCTCTAGACAGGGGCCCAGGGTGTTGGATGATCCCCCATTGTGGTCCAGAGAGACCACCAATTGGGTATCGTCCGCGTAGGTGACGATACGCACACCGAAGGGATGAACTATCTCTGCTAGAGGTCTCATGTAGACATTAAAAAGTGTGGGGCTTAGGGCAGAGCCCTGGGGAACCCCACACCTGAGTGGTTGCTTGGGAGAGACTACCTCGCCCTCAAACACCTGGAAGAAGCGCTCATCCAGGAAGGAGGTCAGCCATTCCAGGGCCGCGCCCGACACGCCCATGCTCTTCAAACGATGTAATGGTGTGGCATGGTTGACCGTGTCGAATACGGCACTGAGATCTAATAGTATGATGGCTGCTTTCCCTCCCCAGTCCAGCACAGATCTTGTTTCTCCTGTCACTGCTAAAAGAGCAGTTTCGGTTCCGTGTTGAGGGCGGAATCCCGTCTGAGAGGCACATAGTAGGTTGTTAGATTCTAAATAGTCTAGTAAGCTGTTGTTAATGTGCCTCTCAAGCAACTTGCTCATCCAGGGGAGTAGGGAAATTGGGCGAAAGTTGGCCAAATTGTTCTGATCTAAGGTAGGCTTTTTCAGAAGAGCTTTGACCATCGCACATTTCCACGGAGCTGGGACAGAGCTAGAGGTGACGGAAGAGTTAAGGACATCTAAGATGACCGGACGAATGACATCAATAACCTTAATGAGGGTCTGCGGGGGTGCTGGATCATTAGGAGAACCCGAGGTGACTTTCGAGATCATTCTGTCTAATGAGGCAGGGTCTAAGAGTGGGAACTCAACAAGAAGACAGGGAGCTAAAAGGACAGAGTTTGTGACGGCGGTACTCTCCGCAACACTACTGCCAGTGGCAAATGAGGAATAGATGGCCTGGATCTTCTGGGAGAAGAAGGTGGCTAGGTTGTCGCATCTGAATTGCGCACCGTCGGATGACAGACGCTCGGAGGGGGGAGAAATTAGAGACTTGGCAATTTTAAAAATTTCTTTAGGGGAATTAGCAGCGAGGTTGATTTTGGAATCATAAAATTGGGCTTGTGCAGATTTTAGTTTATCTTTATATAACTTGATTGCGGCTCTATACTCTGCTTTCTTAAGTTGCGAGTGTTCTTGTCTCCACGCTCTCTCTAGTTTGCGGCAGGATTGTTTCATGGTTCTGAGGGCAGGAGAGTACCAGGGGGCAACTTTGGATCTTTTTATCGACTGCAAAGATTCCTTCGGGAGGACTTGGTCGAGAGTATTAAGGATCCAGTTCTCAAAATTGTCAGTGGCTATGTTGGGATTTGTCACCTTCGTAGGTAAGTGTTCGGTCAGAGACGATTTCCACTTAGAAGAGGGGAGCGAAACCCATTTCCTCCCCCAATGTTTGTTGTGACTTTGTGAGATGGGGGGGGTGTTCGTGGACCATATGAAGGGTATTAAAAAGTGATCGGTCCAAGGCAATGATATGGGTAGCTCGACTTTCAGGCTGTCCAGATTGCTATAGATGTGATCTAAGAGATGCCCTTTGATATGCGTCGGGTGAAAGCCTTTCTGGAGCAGGTCAATGGCCTGAAGATTCAGTCGAAGACTGTTGGCAGTTGGATCAAGCGGGTCGTCCAGATGTAAATTCAGGTCGCCCAACAGGGTGAGATTTGCCGAGGTGAGCACTAGGTTGGCAGCTATATCCGTCATATTTGCGACAAAGTCGCCAAGGGTACCAGGCGGGCGGTAAACTAGAATGCCTGAAAAGGTGGTGGTAGGGGTAAATTCTAGAGTGAAATGTAGACTCTCACAGGCTGTCGAGATGGGGGGGGTGATACGGCACCTAAAGTTATCTCTGTAGATAATAGCCAGCCCTCCGCCTCTGCCTGTCTTGCGATCAAGTCGCTTTAGAGTGTATCCCTGAGGGGTGCCCATACTGTAGCAGGTTCAGTTTCCAGCTGGAGCCACGTCTCTGTTATAAAGAGGACGTCTGGGTTGGTTTCCTCTATCAACATGGCTAGTTCAGTACAATGCTTCGGTAGCGACCGACAGTTAAGAAGGAACATCCTCCACTTGAGTATGAGGGGGTGTTTTGAGGTTCCGTGACGATTTTACTCGTGTTTGTAAACATTGTCGTAAATACATAATTTTGGTATCAGTGAACCGCAAATGATCCATTTAGTATATCCTGGTGTTTTCGCTATGCTACGAGCAAGAGCACTCCAGTTACAAACACATTTCTGTTCTACCCATGGCATCCATCTTAGAACACGGAAGCCATTTTGTATTCCTTGCCCTCACATAGTCAATGGACACGCAATGACCTCTTTTCGTTTAAGGACACGTAGGCTTTAGCCGGCGATTCACCTTGCGAGTGACACGTGCACCTTAGGCCAGCAACGCTGTCTCAGCATGACTCGGCAAGAGCTGCCTCCCCAGCCTGAGGCCAGTCCTGCTATACTGGTTCTTGTGTCCGTTGGCCTGATCATGATTAGGCGGCCGAAGCTGGTAACCGTGCCCATTTACGATCCACAAACATCTCTTATCCTGTCTTTCTATCTTCTACACCTGGCTCTGCTCCTTTCCTTCTGGGCCTTTATTAGGGGGAGGTGACGAAATTTACGATGAGGCGGTCCGGGTCTTGAATGAGAAATTGACATGGGATTATGATGGAATAGTGGGAACCCCTCATTCGTAATATTTTGACATCAGATACTGTTGACGATTCCTGTGCAACGCCAAATATTTATTGTTTAAGACACGAATGTTTAGAACTGTGGTAACTTGTAAAGAATTTGCCCCGAGCAGAATATTTAGTATATAAGGAACAACCCTCTTTGTACAAATTGAACAGGCTCCTAGATACTGCCCATGTGTAGTTTCTGTGACTTCTGTGTCCCTGCAGTAATAAACCTTTGGTCTTTGACGCCACCATCGAGAAGCCCGTGTTTCTGTTTGTTTGTGCACCGAGACAGGTTGAACTCCGGGGTCTTCGGGTGTTTTCCCTGACACCTCTGGACGGAACCAAAAAGTCCAGAACTCCAATTGGCGCCCACGTGGGGCGACGTCATTCGGTACCGGTCCAAAAGCCTGAAGAGTTCGAGGAGCTTCGTGTGAAGATTTCAGAGGGAGGCGCCCCACTTCATCGATCCCGGCATATCGCAAAAGTGGCCCCGACGTTCTCTTCCACGAGGGTTCCCGTTCAGACGGCTGCAGTGGTCCGTTGCCTTGACCGTCGCCCTGTCTTGGACCCGAGGTGCAGTCCTCAGTACGGCGAGACGTGACGGGTTTCTCCTTGGTGACGTCTTCAGTACCTCAGTTAAGTATTTTGTGAGGGTTGCTCCTGTTTGGATAAACCTTTTAGTTCTCAGTTCAGTTCAGTTCTGTAAGATTATCACGATAATCATTCTGTTCAGTTCAGGTATCGATACATTTGTCAGTTCTGGTAGGCCTAAGTTCTTGGTTCGAGTTCTTGGTTCGAGTGCGCATCTTTTCTGTTTGTGTCTTGTTTGTTTTGTGTTCCGGATTATAAAATGGTAAGTCGGAAAAATTGTATGTTGTCTTGTTTCAGTTGCAACAGTGATTCCCAGTTGGAGGACTCGTGTTTGGTTCCTCCTATTGGAACTCCCCTTTATGATCTATATTGCAAATTTGGTGTGGGCCCTATCTCTTATAACGAGGTATGGATCCGCTTCACAGAGAAAGATGGTGTCCTTAGTTGGCCACTACATGGTAGTTTTGAACCTGAAGTTCTCGATAATCTAGAAAGAAGGTTGTTTAAGAAGAAAGCCCGGCCGGCAATGTTTGATTCTTTCCGTTATTGGCGAAAAGAATCTAAACAAAGAGAAATTAAAAAGTTGAAGAAAGAACAGAAAGAGCAAGAGTTGACTTTAGAACAGTCTGCTAGGCAGCTGCAACTCAACGAATATGAAAAAGCGATGGAGGTGGCCAATAGAGAGCGTAATTTAGCGATAGACAAGTGCTATCCTGCTTTGCCATCGAGTACGGCTAAGATAGTAGAGGACCCTGAAAAGGATCCCCTGTTGTCTTACTTGTTACGATCACCCCCACCGTATGCACAGGGTGCTACGGCTCCACCTATACCGAATGTTCAATTACCGGTTGCTGGACAACCTGGTGTCCCTGTTCCCGCTCCCCTGAATCAAGTTCCTGTTCCTCCTGTGGTCAATATTCATGTTCCTTCGACAACCCCTCTTCCAGGGTTGCCGGCTTCTTTACCTATGCCTGTGTCGCTCACACCTGCTAGTTCCCAAGCTATTCTGCCTGCTACTCCTACTGTTCCTAATCTATCTGTACCAACTGCTACTCTATTCACTGCCTCTGCTAATATTATGACTCCACTTTCTGTTCGTCGGAGAATCACTGATTCTGTCTCTAATATTCTATCTCCCTTCTATAAAACTCTGATTAAGACTCCTACCTCTGACTCTGTGCAGAGGCGTAGCCAGCTTCCCAGTACTGAAGAAAGAGGAATATTAGATTCCACTGCTCTTAGATGGGTTTCAAAAGTTGGAAGATATAATGTACAAGATGTATTAGATACATTTATGCAATGGAATGAACCGACACAACGATATGTGTTCGATGAAATGTGTTTCCTTCTACGTGAGGAATTGGAAGAGGATGACCCTGAATCAAATCTAGGAGAATTAATTAATGTACAGAAAGAGTTTGCTGCAGGTATGATAGTTGGACAAAATATAAAAGAAGCGATGGAACTGGTTCTAAGTTATAGGACCGACTCATCCCTTCGTTCACCGAGAGAATTAGAGAAACGTAGTACGAAACAAAATCGTCAATACCCAATGAGAGAGGTTCCACCAATTTGGCGTGAAGCTGTGCAAGCTAACGCAAACCTTGGTATTGCAGCCGCTCCGGCCCAATTCCAGAGAGTCTGGATACATATTCCATGGAAGCGAGCTGAAGTATTAGCAGTGAAACAGGCCTTGCCAGATCCGCGTAAAAATCCTGCAGGGTACTACAAAGAGTTGGCTCAAACAGTTGACGCTTGTGTATTGAATCTAGCTGACATAGATCTGCTATTTGGTAATGTAGTACCGCAACCAATTTGGGCTAAAATTCGTAAAGAGAATCATCCAGTTGCCCTAGGTGGTGACTGGGCAGCTATAATTGCAGCGGATGGTCAACAAATAGGTGGTTCCAAACCAGAACCCCTAATTGCTAATTTGCCTGGTAGAATAATCGATTTAATGAAAACCTTGATGCCAGCATTGCGCGTTAACTGGGACAAATTGTCCGCGTGCAAACAGAAGAAAGACGAAAGCGTCTCCGACTTTTTCACAAGATTCGAGGAGACTTTCGTGGATCATAGTGGTCAGGATATGAGCACAGAAGGAGGTCAGAGATTATTTGTTGATAAATTTGTGCACAATCTGTTGCCAGAACTTAGTGGTAAATTAAAGAATTCTGAAAGTGCATGGGCTGTCTCTACGACTGCGCAAATACTTGCGACTGCCCAGTACTATGAAAATAGGGATAAAGAAGAGAAGGAAAAATCAGATAAAAAGACGAAAGATTTAAAAACTAAAGTACTTTTACAGCAAGCTTATCCGCCTCGCACAAATCAGACTAATATGCAGCAAGGGTCATATCAAAGAACGGATTATAATTTTCAAAGGCCACAATACCAATGGAATCAATGTGCTTATTGCAAAGTGGAAGGTCATTACAAAAATGAGTGTCCAGTTCGGGCACAAAATAATGCTGCGGCAGCTCAGAGAGGTCGTGGTAGTTCTATGCAAAACTCTAGAGGTCGAGGACGAGGTGCTATGCCTCCGCAGACGAGTGATCGCCCTTCTAATTATTTCGACCAGCGAAATGGACAATCTGCCCAACAGAATAGGTCTCCACAGTATCATGTTGAAGACTATTATGAAGCTAGTGAGGAAGGTCAGCAAAGTGAGTACTAGGACAGCCATGGACAAAGAGAGGGAGTAGTATCAGTTCCAGTAGATTAGAGTGGGCCTTATGTCGCAGTAGCAACATCAGGTATAGTCGAACCGTTTCTGTTGGATACTGGTGCAGCAAAAAGTTCTATCATACATGCGAAACTCCCTGGCGCACCTTTGTCTGGCTCAACAAACGTTTCAGTAGGTTTTTCGGGCGCCCCTGTTCATAACCCTGTTTCTGGTCCTTTGTCGATTTCTGTTGGACCCTGTCAATTGAAAGCACCCCTGATTTTGACGACAGGTTGTAACGAAAATCTGCTTGGTTTAGACTTGTTAAAACGCCTGTACGCGACATTGTACTGTTCTCCAGAAGGAGTACAGCTTACGTTGGGTAAAAGAATAATCTCTCCGATGTACTTGTCGATGGATGCGCTCCCACCAGAGTTGCGTTCACTCCCTGATACTCTTTGGGCGACTGGTCCTAATGATGTAGGTCTATTGGAAATTCCACCCTATGTAGTAACTTTGAAAGCAAATGTCAAACTTCCACGAATTCCACAATACAGAATCTCTAGTGAAGGTGAGCGTGCGCTCCTACTGATAGTGCAGGATCTGATTGAGAAAGACGTTATAGAAGAAACTAGAGGTAATGTCTGTAATAGTCCTGTACTGCCTATTTTGAAACGAACTGACCCAACAAAACCTCCAGTATATAGGTTTGTAATTGATCTCAGAGAGGTTAATAAAATTGTGATTCCACAGTTTCCTGTGGTTCCAGACATTACTGCATTGTTAACGTTGATACCTGCTACAGCAGCATGGTTTTCGGTTGTCGACTTGAAAAATGCCTTTTTCAGCATTCCGATAGCCGAAGAAAGCAGAGATATCTTCGGTTTCTCTCTAGGAGGACGAAGCTTCAGGTTTAAACGCGCTCCACAAGGCTATTGTGAAAGCCCATCCATTTACAGTCAAGCATTAAAAAGCCAGTTAGATGCCTTCGTACTTCCTCTTGGTTCTGCTTTAGTACAATATGTCGATGATCTTCTAGTGGCTGCTGATGACAAGGAAACTTGCAAAACAGCTACGATTTCTTTACTGCATCACTTGTCAGATTTGAATCACAAGGTGTCACCTTCAAAAATGCAATACTGCTGCCAAGAAGTGACCTACCTAGGTCATCTCTTGTCAAAGGAGGGAAGGAAGTTGACCCCAGAGAGAATAAAAGCAATTACACAGATGAATGTTCCTAGCACGCAGAGAGAAGTACGTGCCTTTTTAGGTATTACCTCATATTGTAGGCAATGGATCCCGAATTTTTCTCTTTTAGCAAAACCATTGGTAGCTTTGACTGGGAAAAATGTTCCGAGTCCGGTACCATGGTCTGCTGAATGTCAGCAGAGTTTTTCTGAGTTACGAAATGCACTGTGTTCAGCACCTGTATTGGGTACACCCGACTACAGTAAGCCATTCACGCTCTATGTCCACGAGAGAGAAGGTTGTGCATTGAGTGTTTTGACGCAGAAATTTGGTGATAAACAACGCCCTTGTGCGTATTTTTCATCAACGTTAGATCCGGTAGCCAGAGCATTGCCTAGTTGCTTGAGAGCTACAGCCGCAGCTGCAGCTTCCATTCGACAATCTGCTGGTTTAGTAATGAACAACATGCTAGTAGTTATGGTTCCTCATGCTGTGGATACACTCATGAACCGAACCAAGACGCAACACCTTACCAGTGCTAGATTATCAGGTTATGAACTGACACTGTTAGCTAGTCATATTCAGATCAAAAGATGCAATGTATTGAATCCAGCAACATTGTTGCCGACTAGCCAAGAGTCGAGTGATTCCGAACCACACGACTGTTGTTTCAAAACTGAGGAAGAAACCAAAGGACGAATTGATCTAAAAAACACTCCGTTATCAGACCCAGATGGCACGCTGTATGTTGATGGGTCTTGCTTCAAATTGGAGAATGGTGATGTGACTGCTGCTTATGCAGTAACGACCTTGAGTACGGTTGTGGAGACTGCAAGAGTGAGTCAGAATTCTGCCCAGGCTGCAGAATTGATCGCGCTAACAAGAGCGTGCGTTTTAGCTAAGGGAAAGAGAGTGAATGTGTTCACAGATAGTCAGTACGCGTTCGGCGTGGCCCATAGTTTTGGCCGCTTGTGGAAAGAGAGAGGTTTCATTACGTCCCATGGGACTAAGATTCAACATGGTCAGCTAGTTAATGACTTGTTGGAATCTCTAACCTTGCCGACTGAAGTTGCGATTGTGAAATGCAGTGCTCATAAAGCAATCACGGATGATGTTGGTCGTGGGAATGCTTTTGCTGATGAGACTGCAAAACAGACAGCTAGAAATATGATGAGTAGAATGTATGTTGCAACGTCTGCAAGATGGATTTCTGAGTCTGGAATGTGTGAGGACACAGTGGAAAGCGTGAAAGAAATTCAGAAAGAGGCGACTGAGGAGGAAAAACTTGCATGGAAAGCGAGCACGGGTAAATTGGACTCGAGTGGGTGTTGGATTGACTTGTCAGAACAACAGCGTTGGATGTTGCCTGATGCGTATGTGCTTGCAGTAGTGACGATGGCACATGGAACAGCGCACATCAGTTCAAAAGGGATTTGTAAGATGTTGGCTCCAGTCTGGAAGAATGATGGGATTAGTAAGTGTGCAGAGAGAGTGGTGAGAAATTGTATGGTATGTTTGATGCATAATCCTGGCAAGGGAATCCCCACACCTGCAGGTCACTTCGCTCCTCCTTCCTGCCCCTTCGAAGTGATCCAGCTAGACTTCATTCACATGGATCGTTGTAATAACCTGAAATACGTCCTAGTGGTAGTTTGTGCTTTCTCCAGATGGATCGAAGCATACCCGCTAAAGGACAATACTGCCTTATCCACTGCCAAAATTCTTCTTAAAGAATACTTCCCCAGATACGGAATGCCACGGATTGTATGGTCAGATAACGGAAGTGAGTTCGTAGGGAAAGTTATGCAGAGTGTGTGTGCCGGCCTAGGGATTAGACAGAAGTTTCATAGTGCGAATCATCCCCAGTCCGCGGGTTTAGTCGAGGGTTACAATGGTACCCTTAAACTGAAACTTGCTAAGATACAAGCATCCACGGGTTTGTCCTGGCCAGACGCATTGCCTTTGGCTTTGCTATCAACAAGAGCAACTGTACATTCTAGAGTAGGGCTTAGTCCTTATGAAATAGTTTTTGGTCGTCCTGCAAATGTTTGGGGGGTACCTAGACCAAAAGAATTCAAGCAGCTGGAATACCCAATGTTAATTGATTACCTTTTCGACTTGACTGCTAAATTGAGTCTTATTCACCAACAGGTTTTCGATGCATTGCCAAAGCCACCGGAGAGTCCAGGCCATCAGCTGAAACCAGGTGACCAGGTGGTCATTAGAAATTTTGCAAGAACGAAAAATCTTCAGCCCAGATTCATTGGCCCTTTCCAAGTCCTACTAGCAACGAGAACTGCTATTCGTGTGGCCGAAAGGAAGAACTGGATCCATACGACACATGTCAAACGTGTGCCTCTGCCACTTCCTTACGACAACTGGGTAAAGAAAGGAATCGGTGCCTCTGAAACGGAACAAGTCCCCAGGTTCATACCTTTCAGCGATGCAGAACTGATCACGGATTCACCAAATTCTGACTCTCCTCCTGAAACTGCTCTTTTGAACCCTGAACATTTGCCATCTGCACCAAAAGAACATTTGCCATCTGCGAACGTGAACATTGCAACGTCAGCTGAAAATACATTGTTTCCAGATCAGACAGCTCCTGCAAAACTGAGATACAACTTACGTTCTCGCAATATGGACAAATAAAGCAGGAAACTGCCTATTTTCAGATTTGAATTTTCTATACATTGCCTCCAGCCAGGAAGTTTGCTAATACTTTGTATTGTTTCTTTTTGTTTTAAATTGCCTTGCCGTCTGGGTAGCCGTAGGGTCGTGGCTGTGTGCCTAGTTGAATCTGCGGGGGTCAGACACAAGGTTGATCTTTCTGTTAGTTCTGGGAACTCCCAGGGCTGATAGAGGCATTTTCATCTACGTACACATCATCAGTGGTCGCGAACGGTCGTAGAAGATGGAGCTTCCTGAGCTGCAACGAGAAAATGTAATTTATGTTCGCAGAAATAGACTGTACAGAATACTTCACAGCAAATGCTTTCTAATGCAATGTGCAGTTACATTTTTAATTGTTTTGATAACGTTGGTGGGTGGAATCATCTTTGGTGTACATTTGATTTTTATGCCAGTAACTACAGTACCTCCCCTTGATCCTACTACGTCTACGGTTTCTTCTATGCATTCTTTTCACTCATTTCCTGAACACGAACAAGCTCGACGCTCAGAATTTATTAACAATACATTTGTACAGCTCTTGCATCAACACCAACTGGTAGTTAATACTACAGACTGCTGGGTGTGTGGCTTGATACCTCACACTATGGATAAAGGCATTCCCTATCTAGTCTTGCCTTTTAGCTACAATGGATCATTTCAGGCCTTTCAGACCATTTTTTCATATGCCCTTGAGACCTATCCTCCGCGTCCACCACGGTCCACTAAATACAACTCAGCCAACAAAGCTTTAGTCCAGGGAATTATTGACATGATTAAAGACGTCAATAATACTCCATCTTACCCTAGAGATGAATTACGGGTGTATTTGAGTTGGAACTCTACAGAGTATCGCCTTAGTTTGGGAGAAAGCAAGCGTAAAAGCTCCACTTCAGTTTGGGTTGTGCCTCACCGAGGTCAGGTCTGTTTGCAAGGAAATGGGAGAAATCTGAGAGCTCAGCTAGGGAAGAGTGAGTGCGTTGAGACTTACGTATTTCCGTCTAACTCCTCCCCTGCCTTCCTGACTGCTAGGGGTACCTACTTCATCTGTCAGGACAGAGCATATACATGGCTGCCTGCTGACTTTTCAGGTTCATGTTATATTGCTCGATTGTTACCTCCGACATACACTGCTTCTTCAGATTATCACAAGACCAGAGTAGCAAGAGGTGTCTTCAGCAAGGAAGATACCGCTGGTCAAGAAGCTGGAGACTTTTTCAAAGGTTTCCTTCCGTTTTGGGGGCCTATGGCCAATAGTAGAAATCTACGTCAACTAACACGGGTAGTTGAATCTACTATTGCAGAAACTGCTGGTGCCCTTAGTAACTTAACAGCTGAGCTTCAGGCGGATCGTCTCATGACGTTGCAGAACCGAATGGTTCTAGACGTAATACTTGCAGATCGAGGTGGGGTATGCAGAATGATCCAATCGAGCTGCTGTGTCTTTATTCCAAATAATGCTCCAACAGTCTATGAAGCGATCTCTAAGCTACACAAGATTTCCGACTCTATACACGTAGATAAGGGAAACTGGTCCTTCATGGAGTGGTTTTGGACTCTGGTATCAGCGTGGGGATGGAAGGTTCTGATGGTCATTGGTGTCATCCTAGTATTTCTGTTCTCGTGCTGTATTATTATCCAATGTGGTCCCGCTCTGTGTAGTCTCTGTGCTGCAACCTGTTTCAGAAAACCACCTGCATTAGGAGAAAAGGCACGAGACAGGATGATGATACAACAACATGTCACTGACCTAATGAGCATAGAATTAGACTCTGACTCTGATATAGACTGAGTAATTGCCTATGTAAGGGCAAAAGGAGGGTCTGAGGTTCCGTGACGATTTTACTCGTGTTTGTAAACATTGTCGTAAATACATAATTTTGGTATCAGTGAACCGCAAATGATCCATTTAGTATATCCTGGTGTTTTCGCTATGCTACGAGCAAGAGCACTCCAGTTACAAACACATTTCTGTTCTACCCATGGCATCCATCTTAGAACACGGAAGCCATTTTGTATTCCTTGCCCTCACATAGTCAATGGACACGCAATGACCTCTTTTCGTTTAAGGACACGTAGGCTTTAGCCGGCGATTCACCTTGCGAGTGACACGTGCACCTTAGGCCAGCAACGCTGTCTCAGCATGACTCGGCAAGAGCTGCCTCCCCAGCCTGAGGCCAGTCCTGCTATACTGGTTCTTGTGTCCGTTGGCCTGATCATGATTAGGCGGCCGAAGCTGGTAACCGTGCCCATTTACGATCCACAAACATCTCTTATCCTGTCTTTCTATCTTCTACACCTGGCTCTGCTCCTTTCCTTCTGGGCCTTTATTAGGGGGAGGTGACGAAATTTACGATGAGGCGGTCCGGGTCTTGAATGAGAAATTGACATGGGATTATGATGGAATAGTGGGAACCCCTCATTCGTAATATTTTGACATCAGATACTGTTGACGATTCCTGTGCAACGCCAAATATTTATTGTTTAAGACACGAATGTTTAGAACTGTGGTAACTTGTAAAGAATTTGCCCCGAGCAGAATATTTAGTATATAAGGAACAACCCTCTTTGTACAAATTGAACAGGCTCCTAGATACTGCCCATGTGTAGTTTCTGTGACTTCTGTGTCCCTGCAGTAATAAACCTTTGGTCTTTGACGCCACCATCGAGAAGCCCGTGTTTCTGTTTGTTTGTGCACCGAGACAGGTTGAACTCCGGGGTCTTCGGGTGTTTTCCCTGACACCTCTGGACGGAACCAAAAAGTCCAGAACTCCAGTTTCCCTGTACTTGGGTTGGACATACCCCAGTTACATATTTTACAGCGGGCCTTCGTATTTATAGGGAGGACCGAATGTAAACATAGAGAGTTGGTGGTGGGGCGTAGAGCATGCAGGAAGGAGGCGCTGTATACGAGGCGGTTTCCTACCATAATGCCGGGCTGGGACAGGGGCCAGGGCGCGTCAGGACGCGTGCTGGCGCAGACTGGCTTCTCTTGGGCGACTCTTCGGCGCTCCCGCTGCGCGTGCCGTTGCGCGGCGAACAGGAGGTTTATATAGATTGGGCTCGAGGAAGACTGGAGCGTCAACCTAGTAAAATGGCCGCCGAGTATTGGCACCACCAGGAAGTATGAGCGCTCTGTTCTCCCTCCACACAAACAGCCTAAATCGCTGGTGTGAACCGGGGAGTCAGCGCACAATTCAGATTTTAGCAGCAACAACAATATTTTTAAAAGCACAAGAACGAATTTTAAAAACGCATTCAGCAATACACAAACGGTGTTGTCACCCAGAGCGCTAGCGCAGGAGTGATCAGTTTCAGAATTTACTCGGAGCGTCATCCCTGGGAGCCTAAGTAGTCAGGGCTCAAGGAAGACTGGAGCGTCAACCTAGTAAAATGGCCGCCGAGTATTGGCACCACCAGGAAGTATGAGCGCTCTGTTCTCCCTCCACACAAACAACCTAAATCGCTGCGGTGGACCGGGGAGTCAGCGCACAATTCAGATTTTAGCAGCAACAACAATATTTTTAAAAGCACAAGAACGAATTTTAAAAACGCATTCAGCAATACACAAATGGTGTTGTCACCCAGAGCGCTAGCGCAAGAGTGATCAGTTTCAGAATTTACTCGGAGCGTCAGCGCTGGGAGCCTAAGTAGTCAGGGCTCAAGGAAGACTGGAGCGTCAACCTAGTAAAATGGCCGCCGAGTATTGGCACCACCAGGAAGTATGAGAAACAACATCAGCTCTTTTTCAGCTCAACTGTGTCATTGGGACCAAAAATGCAATATGGCAGTCCATCACAGCCAAGGTGAATGCTGTCGGAGAGGTGAAGAGGACAGTGAATGACTGCAAGTAGCGCTAATTTCAAAAAGGGGGTGGTGATGGATCAAGCCCTGATCTTTTGACTGGGTAGGAGTGTTCTGCTAAATTCAGATACTCTGTCCATCACCACCCCCCTTTTTGAATCGTTTTAGCCACCAAAAGTGTGGAAGGGTATACTCAGATGTGAGTCCCTTGCTCACTGCACCATCAGGATTCAAGCAAGCCGGGCCGAAGACGGCTGCAATGCCAGAAACCGGTCCCCGGAAGCTTGTTTCCTTTCCAGTAAAGAATTGGCTTGGTAGTTTGGTCTGCCCTGTTCCCATGATGCACTGGGCCAGGGCCAGACTAATTTGCATGTAGCCAGGTTCTGAACTGGGATGGTGCAGTGAGCTAAAAAACAATGATGGATCAAGCCCTGATCTTTTGACTGGGTAGGAGTGTTCTGCTTAATTCAGATACTCTGTCCATCACCACCCCCCTTTTTGAATTGCAAGTAGCGCTGGCATGATGCTAAGTGCAAAACCAAGGAGAAACTGTCAGCTAATCGCAGGGCAGCGCTGCAGACCAGAGGTGGGAGTCCAGCACTACAGAAGGTGCAGGATGCATTGGAGGAGCAGGTGTTCATTGTCATCTGCGAGAAGCCGGTGGTTGGAGTCCAGGGACAGGATAGTGCTGAACATGACCAGCTACATCAGCAACAGGGTGAGTAACAATCAGGGACTGGGGGGACAGGGTGGATGGGCTCATTGTCACTCATGCAGAAATAAAGATCACCCAGTGCACACACACCATGACTACAGATCTTGTCCCAGATACTCTTGTCCCTGGGGGTAAAGACACATATCACCCTAGTCAACAAATATATTGCAAGACACATTTTGGTGGGGTCACAGACTTGGAATTCTGCACAGAAAAGTAATTCAAAATATAGCCAAAGATATATATCCAACCACAAAATAAGGGCAACATGAACAAGCAAAGGGGCATATTGCCTAGAGATGTGGCAGGGTGTCAAAATGGCCCCCTTGCCTCAACACCATGCATAAACAATTTGTCTAAATAGGGCTGCATCTCTTTGACGACAATATGAGAATGCACTGTGAACGCGACTGATTATGTGCATAAGTGAGCATGCCACCACCAATGTCAGCACACATGCACCATTGTCCAAGGGTGTCTGAGTTGATTTGAAGGTTGTACATGTGCATGAAGGGGGACCTTAATGCACATACACATTCTTGCACACAACTCAGACACACATGCACAATGGTGCATGTATGCTGACATTGGTGGTGGCATGCTCACTTATGCACATATCCGGAAAAGGGGGTGGTGATGAACAGAGTGTCTGAATTAAGCAGACCACTCTTACCCAGTCCAAAGATCAGGGCTTGATCCATCACCGTTATTTAGCTCACTGCCCCATCCCAGCTCAGAACCTGGCTATATGCAAATTAGTCTGTCCCTGGCCCAGTGCATCATGGGAACAGGGCAGACCAAACTACCAAGCCAATTCTTCACCAGAAAGGAGACAAGCTTCCGGGGACCGGTTTCTGGCATTTCAGCCGTCGTCGGCCCGGCTTGCTTGAATCCTGATGGAGCAGTGAGCAAGGGACTCATGTCTGAGTATACCCTGCCACACCTATAGTGGCCAAAAACTATTCAGAAAAGGGGGTGGTGATGAACAGAGTGTCTGAATTAAGCAGACCACTCTTACCCAGTCCAAAGATCAGGGCTTGATCCATCACCGTTATTTAGCTCACTGCCCCATCCCAGCTCAGAACCTGGCTATATGCAAATTAGTCTGTCCCTGGCCCAGTGCATCATGGGAACAGGGCAGACCAAACTACCAAGCCAATTCTTTACCAGAAAGGAGACAAGCTTCCGGGGACCGGTTTCTGGCATTTCAGCCGTCGTCGGCCCGGCTTGCTTGAATCCTGATGGAGCAGTGAGCAAGGGACTCATGTCTGAGTATACCCTGCCACACCTATAGTGGGCAAAAACGATTCAGAAAAGGGGGTGGTGATGAACAGAGTGTCTGAATTAAGCAGACCACTCTTACCCAGTCCAAAGATCAGGGCTTGATCCATCACCGTTATTTAGCTCACTGCCCCATCCCAGCTCAGAACCTGGCTATATGCACATTAGTCTGTCCCTGGCCCAGTGCATCATGGGAACAGGGCAGACCAAACTACCAAGCCAATTCTTCACCAGAAAGGAGACAAGCTTCCGGGGACCGGTTTCTGTCATTTCAGCCGTCGTCGGCCCGGCTTGCTTGAATCCTGATGGAGCAGTGAGCAAGGGACTCATGTCTGAGTATACCCTGCCACACCTATAGTGGCCAAAAACGATTCAGAAAAGGGGGTGGTGATTAACAGAGTGTCTGAATTAAGCAGACCACTCTTACCCAGTCCAAAGATCAGGGCTTGATCCATCACCGTTATTTAGCTCACTGCCCCATCCCAGCTCAGAACCTGGCTATATGCAATTTAGTCTGTCCCTGGCCCAGTGCATCATGGGAACAGGGCAGACCAAACTACCAAGCCAATTCTTCACCAGAAAGGAGACAAGCTTCCGGGGACCGGTTTCTGGCATTTCAGCCGTCGTCGGCCCGGCTTGCTTGAATCCCGATGGAGCAGTGAGCAAGGGACTCATGTCTGAGTATACCCTGCCACACCTATAGTGGCCAAAACGATTGAGAAAAGGGGGTGGTGATGAACAGAGTGTCTGAATTAAGCAGACCACTCTTACCCAGTCCAAAGATCAGGGCTTGATCCATCACCGTTATTTAGCTCACTGCCCCATCCCAGCTCAGAACCTGGCTATATGCAAATTAGTCTGTCCCTGGCCCAGTGCATCATGGGAACAGGGCAGACCAAACTACCAAGCCAATTCTTCACCAGAAAGGAGACAAGCTTCCGGGGACCGGTTTCTGGCATTTCAGCCGTCGTCGGCCCAGCTTGCTTAAATCCTGATGGAGCAGTGAGCAAGGAACTCATGTCTGAGTATACCCTGCCACACCTATAGTGGCCAAAAACGATTCAGAAAAGGGGGTGGTGATGAACAGAGTGTCTGAATTAAGCAGACCACTCTTACCCAGTCCAAAGATCAGGGCTTGATCCATCACCGTTATTTAGCTCACTGCCCCATCCCAGCTCAGAACCTGGCTATATGCAAATTAGTCTGTCCCTGGCCCAGTGCATCATGGGAACAGGGCAGACTAAACTACCAAGCCAATTCTTCACCAGAAAGGAGACAAGCTTCCGGGGACCGGTTTCTGGCATTTCAGCCGTCGTCGGCCCGGCTTGCTTGAATCCTGATGGAGCAGTGAGCAAGGGACTCATGTCTGAGTATACCCTGCCACACCTATAGTGGCCAAAAACTATTCAGAAAAGGGGGTGGTGATGAACAGAGTGTCTGAATTAAGCAGACCACTCTTACCCAGTCCAAAGATCAGGGCTTGATCCATCACCGTTATTTAGCTCACTGCCCCATCCCAGCTCAGAACCTGGCTATATGCAAATTAGTCTGTCCCTGGCCCAGTGCATCATGGGAACAGGGCAGACCAAACTACCAAGCCAATTCTTCACCAGAAAGGAGACAAGCTTCCGGGGACCGGTTTCTGGCATTTCAGCCGTCGTCGGCCCGGCTTGCTTGAATCCTGATGGAGCAGTGAGCAAGGGACTCATGTCTGAGTATACCCTGCCACACCTATAGTGGCCAAAAACGATTCAGAAAAGGGGGTGGTGATGAACAGAGTGTCTGAATTAAGCAGACCACTCTTACCCAGTCCAAAGATCAGGGCTTGATCCATCACCGTTATTTAGCTCACTGCCCCATCCCAGCTCAGAACCTGGCTATATGCAAATTCGTCTGTCCCTGGCCCAGTGCATCATGGGAACAGGGCAGACCAAACTACCAAGCCAATTCTTCAGCAGAAAGGAGACAAGCTTCCGGGGACCGGTTTCTGGCATTTCAGCCGTCGTCGGCCCGGCTTGCTTGAATCCTGATGGAGCAGTGAGCAAGGGACTCATGTCTGAGTATACCCTGCCACACCTATAGTGGCCAAAAACGATTCAGAAAAGGGGGTGGTGATGAACAGAGTGTCTGAATTAAGCAGACCACTCTTACCCAGTCCAAAGATCAGGGCTTGGTCCATCACCGTTATTTAGCTCACTGCCCAAACCCAGCTCAGAACCTGGCTATATGCAAATTAGTCTGTCCCTGGCCCAGTGCATCATGGGAACAGGGCAGACCAAACTACCAAGCCAATTCTTCACCAGAAAGGAGACAAGCTTCCGGGGACCGGTTTCTGGCATTTCAGCCATCCTCGGCCCGGCTTGCTCTAATCCTGATGGAGCAGTGAGCAAGGGACTCATGTCTGAGTATACCCTGCCACACCTATAGTGGCCAAAAACGATTCAGAAAAGGGGTTGGTGATGAACAGAGTGTCTGAATTAAGCAGACCACTCTTACCCAGTCCAAAGATCAGGGCTTGATCCATCACCGGTATTTAGAATTTGGCTTGGTAGTTTGGTCTGCCCTGTTCCCATGATTCACTGGGCCAGGGTCAGACTAATTTGCATATAGCCAGGTTCTGAGCTGGGATGGTGCAGTGAGCTAAAAAACGGTGATGGATCAAGCCCTGATCTTTTGACTGGGTAGGAGTGTTCTGCTTAATTCAGATACTCTGTCCATCACCACCCCCCTTTTTGAATTGTTTTGGCCATCACAAGTGTGGCAGGGTATGCTCAGATGTGAGTCCCTTGCTCACTGCACCATCAGGATTCAAGCAAGCCGGGCCGAAGACGGCTGTAATGCCAGAAACCGGTCCCCGGAAGCTCGTTTCCTTTCCAGTAAAGAATTGGCTTGGTAGTTTGGTCTGCCCTGTTCCAATGATTCACTGGGCCAGGGTCAGACTAATTTGCATATAGCCAGGTTCTGAGCTGGGATGGTGCAGTGAGCTAAAAAACGGTGATGGATCAAGCCCTGATCTTCTGACTGGGTAGGAGTGTTCTGCTTAATTCAGATACTCTGTCCATCACCACCCCCCTTTTTGAATCGTTTTGGCCACCACAAGTGTGGAAGGGTATGCTCAGATGTGAGTCCCTTGCTCACTGCACCATCAGGATTCAAGCAAGCCGGGCTGAAGACGGCTGTAATGCCAGAAACCGGTCCCCGGAAGCTTGTTTCCTTTCCAGTAAAGAATTGGCTTGGTAGTTTGGTCTGCCCTGTTCCCATGATTCACTGGGCCAGGGTCAGACTAATTTGCATATAGCCAGGTTCTGAGCTGGGATGGTGCAGTGAGCTAAAAAACGGTGATGGATCAAGCCCTGATCTTTTGACTGGGTAGGAGTGTTCTGCTTAATTCAGATACTCTGTCCATCACCACCCACCTTTTTGAATCGTTTTGGCCACCACAAGTGTGGAAGGGTATGCTCAGATGTGAGTCCCTTGCTCACTGCACCATCAGGATTCAAGCAAGCCGGGCCGAAGACGGCTGTAATGCCAGAAACCGGTCCTCGGAAGCTTGTTTCCTTTCCAGTAAAGAATTGGCTTGGTAGTTTGGTCTGCTCTGTTCCCATGATTCACTGGGCCGGGGTCAGACTAATTTGCATATAGCCAGGTTCTGAGCTGGGATGGTGCAGTGAGCTAAAAAACGGTGATGGATCAAGCCCTGATCTTTTGACTGGGTAGGAGTGTTCTGCTTAATTCAGATACTCTGTCCATCACCACCCCCCTTTTTGAATCGTTTTGGCCACCACAAGTGTGGAAGGGTATGCTCAGATGTGAGTCCCTTGCTCACTGCACCATCAGGATTCAAGCAAGCCGGGCCGAAGACGGCTGTAATGCCAGAAACCGGTCCCCGGAAGCTTGTTTCCTTTCCAGTAAAGAATTGGCTTGGTAGTTTGGTCTGCCCTGTTCCCATGATTCACTGGGCCAGGGTCAGACTAATTTGCATATAGCCAGGTTCTGAGCTGGCATGGTGCAGTGAGCTAAAAAACGGTGATGGATCAAGCCCTGATCTTTTGACTGGGTAGGAGTGTTCTGCTTAATTCAGATACTCTGTCCATCACCACCCCCCTTTTTGAATCTTTTTGGCCACCACAAGTGTGGAAGGGTATGCTCAGATGTGAGTCCCTTGCTCACTGCATCATCATGATTCAAGCAAGCCGGGCCGAAGACGGCTGTAATCCCAGAAACCAGTCCCCGGAAGCTTGTTTCCTTTCCAGTAAAGAATTGGCTTGGTAGTTTGGTCTGCCCTGTTCCCATGATTCACTGGGCCAGGGTCAGACTAATTTGCATATAGCCAGGTTCTGAGCTGGGATGGTGCAGTGAGCTAAAAAACGGTGATGGATCAAGCCCTGATCTTTTGACTTAGTAGGAGTGTTCTGCTTAATTCAGATACTCTGTCCATCACCACCCCCCTTTTTGAATCGTTTTGGCCACCACAAGTGTGGAAGGGTATGCTCAGATGTGAGTCCCTTGCTCACTGCACCATCAGGATTCAAGCAAGCCGGGCCGAAGATGGCTGCAATGCCAGAAACCTGTCCCCGGAAGCTTGTTTCCTTTCCAGTAAAGAATTGGCTTGGTAGTTTGGTCTGCCCTGTTCCCATGATTCACTGGGCCAGGGTCAGACTAATTTGCATATAGCCAGGCTCTGAGCTGGGATGGTGCAGTGAGCTAAAAAACGGTGATGGATCAAGCCCTGATCTTTTGACTGGGTAGGAGTGTTCTGCTTAATTCAGATACTCTGTCCATCACCACCCCCCTTTTTGAATCGTTTTGGCCACCACAAGTGTGGAAGGGTATGCTCAGATGTGAGTCCCTTGCTCACTGCACCATCAGGATTCAAGCAAGCCGGGCCGAAGACGGCTGTAATGCCAGAAACCGGTCCCCGGAAGCTTGTTTCCTTTCCAGTAAAGAATTGGCTTGGTAGTTTGGTCTGCCCTATTCCCATGATTCACTGGGCCAGGGTCAGACTAATTTGCATATAGCCAGGTTCTGAGCTGGGATGGTGCAGTGAGCTAAAAAACGGTGATGGATCAAGCCCTGATCTTTTGACTGGGTAGGAGTGTTCTGCTTAATTCAGATACTCTGTCCATCACCACCCCCTTTTTGAATCGTTTTGGCCACCACAAGTGTGGAAGGGTATGCTCAGATGTGAGTCCCTTGCTCACTGCACCATCAGGATTCAAGCAAGCCGGGCCGAAGACGGCTGTAATGCCAGAAACCGGTCCCCGGACGCTTGTTTCCTTTCCAGTAAAGAATTGGCTTGGTAGTTTGGTCTGCCCTGTTCCCATGATTCACTGGGCCAGGGTTAGACTAATTTGCATATAGCCAGGTTCTGAGCTGGGATGGTGCAGTGAGCTAAAAACGGTGATGGATCAAGCCCTGATCTTTTGACTGGGTAGGAGTGTTCTGCTTAATTCAGATACTCTGTCCATCACCACCCCCCTTTTTGAATCGTTTTGGCCACCACAAGTGTGGAAGGTTATGCTCAGATGTGAGTCCCTTGCTCACTGCACCATCAGGATTCAAGCAAGCCGGGCCGAAGACGGCTGTAATGCCAGAAACCGGTCCCCGGAAGCTTGTTTCCTTTCCAGTAAAGAATTGGCTTGGTAGTTTGGTCTGCCCTGTTCCCATGATTCACTGGGCCAGGGTCAGACTAATTTGCATATAGCCAGGTTCTGAGCTGGGATGGTGCAGTGAGCTAAAAAACGGTGATGGATCAAGCCCTGATCTTTTGACTGGGTAGGAGTGTTCTGCTTAATTCAGATACTCTGTCCATCACCACCCCCCTTTTTGAATCGTTTTGGCCACCACAAGTGTGGAAGGGTATGCTCAGATGTGAGTCCCTTGCTCACTGCACCATCAGAATTCAAGCAAGCCGGGCCGAAGACGGCTGTAATGCCAGAAACCGGTCCCCAGAAGCTTGTTTCCTTTCCAGTAAAGAATTGGCTTGGTAGTTTGGTCTGCCCTGTTCCCATGATTCACTGGGCCAGGGTCAGACTAATTTGCATATAGCCAGGTTCTGAGCTGGGATGGTGCAGTGAGCTAAAAAACGGTGATGGATTAAGCCCTGATCTTTTGACTGGGTAGGAGTGTTCTGCTTAATTCAGATACTCTGTCCATCATCACCCACCTTTTTGAATCACTTATGCACATAATCAGTCACGTACACAGTGCATCCTCATATTGTCGATAAAGAGATGCAGTCCTGTGCAGACACATTGTATATGCGTGGTATTGAGGCAAGGGGGCCATTTTGACACCCTGCCGCATCTCCAGGCAATGTACCTGTTTATTTGTTCATGAGATGCCGCCCTGTGTCCACCAAATGAGAAAGCATGTAGTGAGTCTGCATACTATAAACACATGCATTTGCACAACATAGTGATCATGCAGTCTTCTGTCTAAAGGGTGCATATCCCACAATGCACACATTCAGCACAGTTTTGTCAAAATGTGATGTTATACCATAAGCAGGGGGGAAATGCCTTCAACAGTACAGTACATGGACTATGCATATCAGGAATTTGTCACCATGTTTTACTACATGTCTTGTCCGAGTACCTTAGTCACAGAAGAAAAAACTCCCTTTAAAAAAGTATGACAAGTCAAGTATGACACCAAGCAAGAATAGCAATTTAGCACCAAAGAATGTAAATTGCTAAATGGCACCATCACGCCTTAGGCCAAAAGGCACTCCTCTACTCTCAAGTGTACACATGTGCCATACTGAAAACAGTATTCTACATTAGTCGTGGTGTAAGTTGCCCATTACACCTTGATTTGCATGTAAACAAATATTTTGGGAAAGTCAACAGTGTCAGTGAGCAAATATGAAGTCATGTCTGTTATCATCCGCACACAACCCCTTGCATCCAATAATCTGAAACAGGACAGCATGTATCATCCATGTGACCATCTGCGTGGCATATTCCCAAACACACATCACCCTGCCAATCGCACCTGATGTCATGTTGGGGGGTGAATGGGCCTGAGCACCACTAATAAGCCTTTGGAAATCCACAGACCTAAAATCTCGACCCACTTACACACTACACGTGGTATCAACGTTGAGGATAATGAGTGTTCTTACTGTCTGTTCAGTCTGCAATAACAATAGAAAGTCACGCTGCACCATACTCACAACGGTTAAGCCAACATGAGGGCAGTAAGCAATGCATGCAAGGAAAAACATGACCGACGACATGCACACAAATCACAATAGCCAAAGCAATTTGGATGTACATGTGTACTGCATTGTCCAGCACACATAGAAACCGCAATTAGTCCCTTATTGCCAATGTGACAGAAGGGGTCGGTCCTCAAATAAACATTCTCGCACCAAACCCAAGCACATGTGCACTACCCAGCAAAGCTGCCTGTCTGTGAGATACACTGACAAGGCAAGTGACAGTGCATGATGAAATGCATGCCTGCACCATAAACATGTTAACATGGTGCAGGCCACGGTCACTGAAGTGACTGAGTGTGGAGTTCATCCCAAAAGAAGCAGGTCACACTCTGTCACTTCCTCGTTTTCATACAACCCCTGATGTAAGAAAGACATCTGCTGGCCAGCAATGCACAAGTGTCTCAACTGTGACCAAGGCCCATATTTCATCAAGCTTGCAACATCTCACCATTGGAAATGCACATAAGTGAAAGGGTCCCTGGGTGAAAGGGAGAAGGGCAGTAGTAAAGTCAAAGCTGTACAACACCTGCAGATCAACATGCATCTATTAAGATGTCATCGCTCCCTTTGACTTAACAAAATGAACAAGTATCTACACTGTGTGCATTATGGCAAATCAAACATATCTCCCTGCCCATATCATGTGGCACATCACATCAACCCAGATCACAACAGTGGGATAGCACTAATCATGGCACAACAACAATCATGTTGAATTGCCAACAGCAAGTCGTGGCACCATGCAATCCACCCCCCCAAAAAAGAGCAATCTTGAAAAAGTATCAGGGTGTTCTAAGTAGGGGTGACTCTCCCACAATGCAGTGCACAGACACGTAAATCTGAGCTAATCAACATTGACAACAATGTGGTACAAACTGCATCACTGTCACTACTTAACAGAGTACACAACTGGTGCTGCATGTGTGTAGAAATTGATCACTCACATTTGGCATACCTGTAAACTTTGAGATGATAACGTACAACTATATCATCACATCCATGATGTTGTACAATGAATCACTATCCGGAAACGTAATAGGCATCTCCTCCTAAACATTCTGAATGGACATTGTCATGCAGTCTGCTTGTAAACTTATCCAGTGAATGATCATTCTTGAAACACACATACAACTGCATCTCCCCTTTACATTGCAGAGGGAGAAACATCACCTCTTGTATAGCAGCCTGTCCCACTCTTCACTGATGAAGATGAAGACCTTGAACCATCAACCAGGACACCCTCCAGCAGCTGCTCGACTCAATTTGCACCCCCATGTCCGGAAGCAGGGCCATTCAGCAGTGTTGTGGAAAATCTACCCCCTGTATAAACCACCCAGCAGCAAGCACCTACCACCACAGCTGTCTCCCAGGACCTTGAGGAACCACTTCTGGCATTTTAGCGTCATGGGGTAGAGGTCAAGCAGGAGATGGATTGTCAGGTGTGGGTGGGGTTTGACAGCCTAGCAGCCAAATTAAATGGGGTACATGGGTATCTGAGTTAACCCTGGGCATTACAACTCTTCACTTCACAGCGGAGTGGAGTTTTTTTCTTGTTTGAGCTTTCAAAATGCGTTTTTACGCACTTGGTAGTGCCTTACCAGGATCCCTGCATTTGCCCTGCATTTACCGTAGAGATTTCCTATCCGTTCGCGTGCACCACAAGATTTTGGTAGCCGGCTGCGCAATCCCGCGAGAGTGTGTGATCGCGAACACGTCAATCGGACGTGCCATCGGACATCTGGCAGAAATTCGACGAAGCTCGAGATGCTGAAAATGCAGAAATTGCAATCTAGAGAAGAATGTCTCTCAAGCAGCATAAAACATTCTAAAAAATTATGATTTGGATAAAAAAACTCCTCAGATTGAGATTTGATTGTACTTTTTTTTGCAAGGAGTCCTTTTTCTTTTTTATTTATTTTCTTAAAGGAAAGGAAGTGCCCCAGAGTTTCCAACTTCATGTTCCTGTCCAGCAGGCTCCTCCCAGTGTTTTGTCCATGTCCTGTTCAATTTTCATTTGGATTTGGAGCTGGAAGGATCACTCTTTGTGTCATTGGGTTTGAGGCCTGTTGGATTTGAGATTTTACAAGTAAGTTGGAGAATTGGTGTTGTCTGTTTGATTGGGGCATTGCAAGTTGCAACTAAAATCTTTTGTACTTTTCATCAGTTTTTAAAATTTATAGTGGGTAGCCAGTAGGCCCAACTCTACTCAAAGGTGCATGAAACAACTGTCTTTGTGGTGTCTGTTGAATGTAAACATCATTTAGGGCATGTATGGCATTACATTGAATTGCAAAATATGTTTTTGGGGTATTTCACTTTTTTGGTGTGTGTTGAATAAATGCCTTTGTTGGATGTGTGTGTATGTGGTGTGGTTGTTATTGTGTAACTTGCAAACCTTGTTTTTGCATTAAAGCTGTGTTGTTTAGCAGGCCTCCTTTGCCTGGCCATTATAGGCGTGCTTGAGTTCATTGTTTTCCAGGCCTCCTGCTTTTTGTGACTGTGAGTGACCATGTGGCTGGTGGCCATTTTTTGGTGGTAGTTTAGTAGTGTACTGCTTTTGGCATATATGGGCCTGCATTTCTTTCCTTTTTTCCTCTTGGCTTACTGCTTCCATCACCTTTGCCAGCTGCAGCTCCCTGAATGACGTGATGTGCAAATTAATGCCAAACAGGTTCCACTTCCATTACATTTGTATTTTTGTTTTTGTTCTTCTTTCCTATCCTTCCTGAGTGTACACAATAACAGTATACCATGAAAGCTCTTGTTGTCAAAGTCTCACAAATGGCTACAATGTTTTTTTTTTTTAAATAACTGGGTTAATAAAATGAAATAATATAACACTAAAAATTGTGACCACCACACACTAACTTATATATTTTATTTGTTTATTTGTTTGTTTGTACTAGTAGTAATTGAACCACAACAACAAATGCAACATGTCACTGATGTTCTTCTGGCTTCTTTGCTTTTAGGTGCACAAAAGACTTAGGAGGAGGTGTCTGCCAGACAGACGTGCTGCTGTGCATGACCACATGTGATGTGTGACCACAGACATCTCTGCAACTTGTGCCACTGTCTCCTGCTGACATCTGAAGAAGATGGCCCCAAAGAAAAGTACCCGGTCCTCCAGTACCAAAAAAGTTGCCTGTGAGAAGAAGGACAGAAGAAGGAAGTGGCACTTACCAAGACTGGTGTGCCAGCCAAGATGTTTTTGGGAAACAAAAAATTACGCCTGCAGCAGTGGTGTGTGGGGACCAAGCTGCGAGCAGCACCTCCGCATCAGTGGGCCCACTCCACCAACCTAGGCCCAAGTCCATGAGTGTCGCTGAGGCAGCCAGTCTAATTGCACAATGAGCAGTGATATTGAAATTGACTTATCGTTATCGCAAAGTAGTACCCAATCAACGCAGGAGGAAACTCTGCAGATAAGTGGGCAACAACAGCCGCAACAACAGCTGCAACCACTGCCCACAATAGTAGTTGTTCCTCCTGAAGTAGGTGCAGTTTAGGAAATCAAGCTTCCTGCAGAGGAAGAAGTAGAGGGAGCCACTCTTTCAAAAGATCCATTGTCTTCCAGATCCCCAGCAAGGAAAAGGAGGGTTAGTCCATCAACTTCTTCTTCAAAACCCCCTTCTGATGATCTAGATGCCACTTGGAAGCCACCAGCTCAGTCTAAAAGTAAGCCGCGCCACGCGACAAGGCTAGGGAAAAGGAAGGTTCCAGAAAGCCTTAGAGTTATGGAGGTAGGATGATGACGAGCCAGTCATCATGAACATCACTCCCGCCCCAGTGGAGATAGAGACCGACATTATTACCCCATCCCAAATTGCTGTGATGGATGTGGCATGGATACCATCAACTTAGGTACCACCAACACAACCTCAAGCTTCATATTTGCATTTGCAAAGACCCGACAGGGACTTACATCCATCACGACCACCACCTCAGTAGGTAGTGTTACTGGCAAGGCACAGAATCAAATTCCAGGCACACCCTCCAGTTCATCTGGCATTACAAGTGGCACCTCCAGCAGCGCAAGGAAGTTCACCTCCCTAGTTTGGGAATTCTTTTCGGTTAGTAGTAAGGAGGAGAAAGTTGCTATATGCTCAATTTGTTGACATAGTGTTAGTCGGGGTAAGCTTGGCACAAACTATGGTACTCAGGCCAAACAACCCATCTTGATGCATTGGGAGGCGCACCTTAGCGGCCAAAAAACTGCACCCTTTGCTGTTGGTGGGGAAGAAGAAGTAGAAGAAGATATGATTGTGGTAGAAGGTGAACAAGAGGGAGACATTTTCACTGGCAAACAAAGTAGCCTGGTACACCAGTGGTACCGTCCACATCCTCATCATCCTCAGCAACATCTCAGTGGCACCGTAGTAAGAGTCAGGCTGAGACACCAAGGCAACAGAGTACTGCATTGAAAAAAAGTGCGTCGTTGAGCCTAACTGGGTTCAAGAAGTTACCTGCATCAGCGGCACCAGAAAGGAAAAAAAATCCAGCCTATCATTGTCAGCATCTTTAGGTCGGAGGGGCAGTACAAACCAACCACCCAACGGCACGTTTGTACAATGCAAAGCTGGCAAAAATGTTAGTGCTGGACCTTCTCCCTTTTTAGGGCTCGCGCCCTGCGTTGCAGAGCACAGCATTGCTCGCGCAGGCGAGAGCCCATTTGTCTGGGGTTTGAAAACGGAGCCTCAATTCGCACACGCTCTTGCGTGTGCTTTTCCTTTTGGATTCCGCTATGGGGCTTTGTTTGCGTGTTTTTTTTTAACAGAGCACGCAATAGGGCAAAAGTGGGCGCATTGCTCCGCCCATGGCTTATTGGTATATGTTACGCACATCAAAGCCCATATGTTTTCAATTATCGTGCCCAGACACGGGCGCGATAATTGAAAACATATGGCTCGCAGTGGCACGTGCACGCGCAACAATCGCGGGTATATATTTTTTTACAATAGCGATCGCTTTTGCGATCACTTTCAGTGCCACTTGTTTTACTTCTGGTAAAAGATTAAACTTTGTTTTGGAGCCTAAAGCCAGATAAAATAGAGGTTTGCATCCTTGTTGGTTTCTGGCGACCACAACAGAGATTGGAGAGAAGTGGCGTTATCATGATCTCGGTTTCATTGAAGATTGGAAACCGAGTTCCACAGAACAGAATTCTGAGATCTGACCTCACAGGCCTCATAACCTTTTGACTGTGAGCTCTGATTTAACATACGCTAGATTGAAGGGTTTCTTGGCACTGCTGCATGCGGGTAGGATTCCAGCCAGTGATGTTCGCACTTGGAATTCGCTGAGCATGCAGAAGGATAGCTGTTATGAAGTGATTTCAGTTGAAGACTCGTTTTTGACTTATAGTAGAAATAAATCCTAGGAATATGTGGTTTGATGGTAGTTCTAATCTTCCTGACCTTGGTGTTAGTCGTTGATGTAGTGGGGGATAAGAGTATTTGCATTGTTTTGCAGTAGCATTTCATACTCATGACGAGGTGCCGAAAGGCTTTGGATGGACTGGCACCAAGCTCCTTCCTACTTTTTGGACAGCGAACAAGAACTGGGGCAAATCATGGCCTAATCCAGGATAACAATTGAGGCTTAAACAGTGAAGCGTGAGACGAGCGGAAGAGGAACAATGATAGGAATTGCTGAGGGACGAACTCGATTTCAGGAAATGCCTCCACAAGGTCTACTGCCTTTGAAGTTTGGGAAATGGGTCTCCAGAGGTTGATTAAAAATCCCTTTCCCGCAAGAGATGTTTCATGCCTCTTGCAGACATCCAACAACAATCTATGTTTTCTGCCTTGGAGAAGCCAGCGGAAGGGGTGGCACCAAGATGGCATGGAAAGCATTATGCAGCTGTCACTTGAGAAATGAATGCAGTCAGGGAGGGACAGCGCATCACTGTGGCAACATACTGAAAATAATGAACCCGCTTTTAGGAGTGTCATTCTGTTTGCAGAATGGTGGCAGGAGCCGTATCTTATGGGTTGCTGAACAGGTGGTAAATGGGAAAAAAGCATGAGACTAGAGGTGAAGGAGGAAATTGGGCCCGTGGAGTAAACAAACGAGTGCCAGTCTGCGACAGGAGAGGTTGCGGACAGGGCCAGGGCCTGCTGACAGTGCAAGCGGATGTTGGCGTAGATATCACAAAGCAACCGGTGGAGGAAGGATACACAGAAGTTATGTCACTTTTGTATATCCTTCCCACGCCCCCACCCCCTCGGTGGGGCCATTTTTCGCTATACTTTGTAACTACTGTTTGTGGAGGATTTTGGTGACCGTGTATTGTTGTTAGTATTACTGTGTGAAATTTCTCATTTTGAGGGGTACATTGAAGAATTAATGTGTGAAAAACGAGGTAACCAAAGAAATGAATCACGATTTTTTCAATATGTGCCTTACTAATGTGTGTTTTTAGCTAGCAAATGTAATAAAACATTGGTACTTCCACAATTTGAGGTGATGGTTTTATCCGTTTGCTGAGTGTTCTCAACACTAATTTTAGTCACGCACGTGCATACGTTTGTGCGAGCGGAAAAGCCATTGTGTATGCCCAAATGTGCTGCTGTGCAGAAAGCAAACATTTATGTGGAATTATAGTGAGCTATGAGAGCACTATGTTGTGCACGGTTACTTTAATATGTTTAAACCTGTGTATGGATTTAAGTAGTTTGTCCTTATAACCGATTGCTGCCATGGCAAATAGATGCACCAATAACAGCAGATGCACAAAAAGCAAAATAGGAACTACTTTGAATGATCTATGAATCAAAGTTGGCACATTTTTAGTGGCAATAATAGCATCCGCATATTTAAGGTAAAACCATCCAGAAAGTAACACAAAAGTGTAGGTTATGAAAATAAATCACTAAAAAAAATACAACAAGCATCCAAGGACTTTTCTCGTTTTTAGGTTGAGCCTGGGCAGCGCTGCTCTGAGAGGCATGCTGTATTAGAGTATGGACGTGAAGCCCCGCCCACTCTCCGCCCATTTTTGTCATTGTCCTTCGTGAATGTTGGCTTCTGATTTCTTAATAGGCTTGCTATTCCCTCCTTAGTACCGCATTGTCTTCATTTGTAACCTCCCATAAGGACTGGCCTTTTTACTTCGGTTGTTACATGGTATGTCTTAGTTTGTCTGTAAGTACTACTTTGTTTCATGAGTTTTCCTACTGGAGGCACTACATGCTTTCCTGCAACATTCAGCGCGCCATGCCCACTTTCACTTGCCGCTTTTACAAAAAAAAAGCATTTTTTGTCAATGGGACAATAAATTTGTTTTGTTGTTAAAAGAACTCCATACCACACTTTCACTTTAATAGTGGCCGCGGAACATTCTTTAGACATGGCTCGTCTAAAGAAAGGGGTACAAAAGGGGGTGGTGATGGACGGAGCATCTGAACCAATCAAACACTCACACCCAGTCAACAGATCTGGGTTTAATCCATCACCGTTCTTTAGCCCACTCTGCCAACCCAGTTCAGACATGGCCATATGCAAATCAGTCTGACCCTGTGCCTCATGGGAACACTCCAGCCCGAACTGCCAAGCCATGCCTTCCCTGGACCGGAACCAAGCTTCCTAGGACCGATTTCTGGCATTTCACCCGTCTTCAGCCAGGCTTGCTTGAATCCAGTGGCAAAGTGAGCAAGGGACTCACGTCTGAGCATACCCTGCCAACTTATGGCGAACAAAGCGGTACAAAAGGGGGTGGTGATAGACAGAGCATCTGAACCAATCAAACACTCACACCCAGTCAACAGATCTGGGTTTAATCCATTACCGTTCTTTAGCCCACTCTGCCACCCCAGTTCAGACATGGCCATATGCAAATCAGTCTGACCCTGTGCCTCATGGGAACAGTCCAGCCCGAACTGCCAAGCCATGCCTTCCCTGGACCGGAAACAAGCTTCCTAGGACCGGTTTCTGGTATTTCAGCCATCTTCAGCCAGGCTTGCTTGAATCCAGTGGCAAAGTGAGCAAGGGACTCACGTCTGAGCATACCCTGCCAACTTATGGCGAACAAAGCGGTACAAAAGGGAGTGGTGATGGACGGAGCATCTGAACCAATCAAACACTCACACCCAGTGAACAGATCTGGGTTTAATCAATCACCGTTCTTTAGCCCACTCTGCCACCCCAGTTCAGACATGGCCATATGCAAATCAGTCTGACCCAGTGCCTCATGGGAACAGTCCAGCCCGAACTGCCAAGCCATGCCTTTCCTGGACCGGAAACAAGCTTCCTAGGACCGGTTTCTGGCATTTCAGCCGTCTTCAGCCAGGCTTGCTTGAATCCAGTTGCAAAGTGAGCAAGGGACTCACGTATGAGCATACCCTGCCAACTTATGGCGAACAAAGCGGTACAAAAGGGGGTGGTGATGGACGGAGCATCTGAACCAATCAAACACTCACACCCAGTCAACAGATCTGTTCACGTTCTTTAGCCCACTCTGCCACAACAGTTCAGACATGGCCATATGCAAATCAGTCTGGCCCTGTGGCTCATGGGAACAGTCCAGTCCCTTGCTCACTTTGCCACTGGATTCAAGCAAGCCTGGCCAGAGGTGGAGATTACGGGCCGGAGGGGGAGATTCTGGCGGTGGCGGAGACTTAGCCAAGGCCAAAATCCCCAAAACCAGGCCGGAATCTCCACCTCCAGGCCGGAATCTCCACCTCGGTGCCGGAATCTCTACCTCGGGCCCGGAACCTCTGCCACTGGGCCAGAATTTCTGGCCCGAGTGCAGACGTAAAGTTAGTAGTCGTAAATCTATTCTGTGAATACCAAAAGTAGTAAGTGTATTCTGTGAATACCAAAAGTAGTAAGTATGTTCTGTGAATACCAAAAGTAGTAAGTTTAGGATTTTGTCTTAAGTTAGTTCTGTGGATCGGGCCCAGTGTTCCCGAATCCGAGACATGTCAGTCGGAAAGTTTCCGCCCGACATAGTAATGAGGCCCTATATGTTTTCTGTAATTATATATTGAGGTTTTCCCAATTTTTTCCATGTTGTCATATTAGATCTTTTAGGTCTGACGTGTAACTCACACCTTTGGTAGTAGTGTGTGGGACCACCCTCACAGCACCAAACCAAATTCAATGTGTTTTCAGTTATTACTGTGTACCCACTACATTTTGTACATCAATGCCAGATCCGATATCTAGTCCACTACTAGCCTTTTAATGATATTTCTTAACTCAGAGAACTGTCGGGTGAAATTAATATGCCTTTCGTGCCATGCAAGTGTATTAAACAGGCGCTCTGCCAGAAAACCCCATCATGAAACAGCCCTTGAATGTTAAGGCACAGCTAAGGGCACTAAAACAAAAGGCAAAGGCATGGGAAGCAGTTGCTACCAGTAATAACCTTCCTAATGATTTATATGCAATTTCTAGTGGTGCTTCACAGACTTGAGAATACAATCACAGAGATGAAACTATATACATAACAAACATCGTATGTACATTAGTAGATTAAAAGAAGTTTCTAATGGAGACAACCAAATGCATAACATATCATACCATACATGTGATTGAATCACTGTTTTTCATTCTTAATAGTATTATAATATGCTATAGCTCTCTGAAGAAATTTGGCAAAACACATTGGGCCAGAGTCTTAAAAAGTGCAGACATTTTAGGCACTTTCTGATCTACAAATCATTTGACATATATTAAGAAACTGAACAAAGCATGACGTGAAGAAGAAAGTGAGACCGCAGTATTCACGTCAGCAAATTCTCATAACCATAGACAATCTGCATGCCTGGGATGCAAACTTTTTAGGTAGTTTACTGACATGTTATGTTTACTTTTTAGGTCTGGGGTCAGTCGTGGTCTTTCGATTTTAATAGGCAGTTATAGTTAGGACCTAGTTTCCATAGGAAAAGCATTTTTTGATTTGCCAATAACGTTGGCGATGTTATCAGAATCTTCGCGTCATTTTCAAAACTAAGGGGCGGACACATCAACTTCTGCTTTGAAAATGTTGAAGTGATCTGTCAAGCGGGGACTGAGAAAAGGGGCTGTCCCTAAATGCTTTTTCTCCATGTTCATTTCAACAGGAAACTTTAGGCACAGCTGAGATCTTGTGACTCGGTTGAACCGAGTCATGAGAAAAAAGGTTTAAAAACAAGCAAAGGGGCAGGGTAGAAACACCCTCACCCCTAGACCTGTTCAGGTGGATCCAAAAATACAGCAGAAAAAAAACGGCTCCCGCGCTAAGCTTCCTTTAGGCCCCAGGGGAGCCAGGTCCCAGGGACAATAATTAATGAAGATGTGGGGGCCAGCCACCTCACTCTGGCTATTTATTTGAAATGCAGCGGCCACACGCCCCACAGAAGCCCCAGGGACCTCCACCTTGCCGGGTCTCTATTTACAAAGATGTGGGAGGGCTCCATCTTCCCATCCAGCCCTGAGGACCACCAGCATCCCAGGGCTAATTATCTGAAATGCGGGGAGCCATGCAGCACCCCCGCAGCCTGGGGACTGGCAACTCCCCGGGGCTATATTTACAAAGATGTGTGGGGGGCTGAAAACCCCCATGCAGCACCAGGGATTGGCACCTCACAGGGCTATATTTAAAAATAAAGTGTGGGGGACTCCAGCCCCCCAACACAGCCCCAGGAACAACCACCCCACCCAGGCTTAAATACTGTTGGAGGGGGGCTACGCGGAACCCCTCGTGGAGCCGTGAATTACCTTGGAATTGTCACCCCCCAGGGCTGGCTTCAGCAAGAGGAGAGGAGTTGGCCTAACGGCTAGGGCGCTCGACCTCGGACCTGGGGAACTGGGTTCGAGTCTCGGTAACGCCGCCAAAAACCTCCTGTGATTCTGGGCAAATCACTTAATCTCCCCGGGCCTAAAAAACTGGAAGTGTGTTGTAACGTAACTGGAAAAATATGTAAAGCGCTCTGATACCTGATTCGGTTCGGGTCTAGTTCGCGCTATATAAAACTCTGCAAAAAAAATTAAAAAAAATGCCATGGGTTCCCACCCATGGGACATTGCAGTTTCCTATGGGATGGCAGGCCCCCCTCCCATTTTATTTTAATAAAAAAGTTAAAAATGGGTGAGGCCCTGGTGGATGGGGTCCAAACAGCCCCCCTTCCTAAATTAACAACAGAAAAATGAAGCTGGCAACTCGCCAGAGGCCCCGCCCGCTTTCTCCACTACTCTGCAAACACACCTCCTGGCACGCTCTTGGTGCAGGGATTAAGCTCCTTCACTCCTGAGGGTCCCTAGGGGCCAACTAGGCCACCTGTTACCGCTAGTAAACCCCACACAGTGGGATTGCAGAGAGCTGGTAGGAGGCCTGTATGACCACTGCCTGTTCTTAAAAAATGTTGGGGCCCACATTCAGAAAGGGGAAGGGTCCCTTTGGCGCCCCTTCCCGTTTGCGAATGGTTTACCACCAACTTGGAATTGGTGGTGACTGAATGTTTTGTGACCGCATTCCCAGTAATTCCTACATTTCAGTGTGACTCGCTGTAATGAAGGGATGCTCTTAACTAGCTGCTTCCTTAAAGGGACTCACACACCCTATTTTGTGGGTCGGTAATCGGTTACCAACTTGAAAATTAGGGTTGGTACATGACAAAAAGTTTTTTATTGATCCCCAACCAGTAAAATGCTTCATACATCTGGCCCATGATGTGAAAATGTTTGGTGCTGCGCATGCATGTATGCATAAAAACTTAGGAACAGCTGCACACCCATCCTCTGACCCGCCTACTATGGTATATGTAAAATGCAATCACTCTGTGGTGAATACAAGGTGAAATGGGAAAAATGTGTAACTTCAACGCACCTTTCAACATGTTACATGTCTGTTATTTGCTTTCAGCTACCTTGCCGCACAACCAGCAAGCCTTGCTCACATAACGTTTAAAATAATTTTATTCAATTTTATATGATAAATAAATGCAAAAATAGCTTGTGACTGATAACTTGTTTCGATAACACTTCACACACTTCTTCAGCTTCTAAGCATTATAAGTTTAGAAGATGCTCAGTAGTAAACGCGTTACTTTATGTATTGCTATAGACAGTGTCACTCATCGAGCATCTTTACAATAATTTAAAATACACAAGTCTAGAATGAGCATTGCAGTCACAGCATACCTACTTGCTGGAAATCCCTTAGCATTCACAATGCACTTAAACCCTGCTATTATTGAATATTTCTAATGTTGGACTTTGCCCTTTTGCAGGGTCATCGCTAAACTTTTTGCCTTTCCCCTAGCCGTTTTTCTGACATGGTGTTGGTGGTTTTAGGATCTGGGCACTTTAGCACTGCCGTCCAGTGTAAAGTGCGTGCGCTGAGAGGTGTGTGTGGCTGCATGAGGGGCAGGGTGAGCCAGCGCTAGGCTGAATGGGACATCTACATTTTGAGTAGTGGGAGGAGAAGTCCCCGGGCCCTGAATAGGATGGTGCCTGCCCTAGAGAATGCTGGCTCTGCACCCCTGTAGTGTGTCTGATGGCAGAGCCCCATCACAGAAAGTAGGGTGTGAGCAGTGTAAGCAGAGTGCTCCAAAAAAAACCAGAACCAGTTGAATCTGGCTCCCCCATGCCCTGCACTACAGACAAAGGAAACTGGGATATAAATGTAGAGGTTGTGTCCCCATGAAGTTGACTTCTTGTGCTATGCTGTTCCTGACATGCTGGGGGCCTGCTGCTGCTGGGGCCCAGGAGAACCGCCATGGGGGTTGTCTCCCTGCTGGACGACCTTGTGTGCTGGCCTCCCTGAGCCCAGCTATGCCCCTGGAGGACTCTTGTGCCCTGGGAGCGCATTTTCCTAGGGCCTTCAGGACTAAAATGTAGGATTCTGGCTCTTGCGCCCTGTGAGTGCTGACATTCGGCTCCTAGAGGAGCACTGGAGCTTCGCAGCACCGGGCTGGATGTTGCCCTGAGGTAATCTCCAGTCAGGTATTCCCCCGAAATTGCTGGGATTGAGCGGGTGCCCACCCCGCTATTGCCTTTTTTTTTTTGGGCGGGTGCACACCCTGTATCATGCACCTTTGAAAATGGCGGGTGCCCACCCTGCATTGGTGATTTTATAAAGAGCGGGTGCCCACCCCGCATGATGGTGCCTTTCATGGGTGCCCACCCTGCACTTTGCCTATCGAAAGTGAATCACCGCTGCCAGCCCAAGAAGGAAGTAAAACAAGGCTGTATCTGTCCCTAGGCGGGGCTTCCAGTAGGAAAGGGAAGCCCCGTGAGTTGTGAAGTCCCGCCTGCTGCCGGGGAAAGCCGCCTGGAGCCTGGCAGGCTCCCCTGTTAAGTCCTGTGTCCCCGGAGAGGGACTGGGTGAAGCTGGAGTGCCTCAGTGAGCCTCACAAGCTCCTCAGGCTGCCCGGAGTCCGCCAGAGAAGCTGAGAGAGAAGTAGAGCAACACCGAGGAGTGGGGGGTCTCCTTAGCCTATTGCGGCAGGAGATCTGTGGCATGAGCACCAGCGAAGAGAGGAGACCGAGCCCGGAAGAGTTCAGCGGGAGGAGAGATTCCCCAGCATAGCCCGGTGAGTAGGGCTGAGGCTGATCTTTTTGTTGGGGGTGCCCACGGGGCACCCGGGCAGTCTTTAGATCTCCTGGACAGCCCCGCCTGGCAGAAGCCACTCCAAAGATGGGCACAATAGTTTCAGGGCCCCAGTGAGAGTCCCGAGGGCTATGGTGCCCGTGCTTTCCTCCTGATGTAGTTTTACAGCTGCTCCACTTGCTAGAGGGCAGCTGCAACATTGGGGGCAATTTTATTTAGTTATAGGCCCTGAGGACCCCAGTGATTTGGTGCATTTCGAGGCACATTGTCGGTGCCTGTGCGGTCCTGCCGTTGCAGGTAGCTCCAACGTTGGGGGGGGGGGGGGCAATTTTATTTAGAAAGGCCCACTGGGGCTCAAGAGGCACAGATGTTCCAGGACTCCCTTTTATTTTCTTTGTTTTCTTTGTTAGGGGACTGCAACGAATGGGCATATTTGTTTAGCGGGCACCGGGAGTACACATGCCTACAGAAAGTTTCACAGCTGCCCAGCAATTAGTGGGCAGCTGCAGCGTTTAGGCCTGCACCATTGCGCACTTTTGATGTTGCTGCAGTGGCAGTCGAACCCTGACATTGTGGACAGAGGGCGTTGGGCCCCCTATGAGAGGCCAGTTGGCCTGGGGTCCATTTTGGTGATAGGTAGGGCGCAAGGTGCTACAAGGATTGCGTAATGTGTTTATGCCTGATCTGCAAAATGTGCCAAATGTGATTCCTTCACCATGAATGTTGCATAATGTGTTTATGCTAATGCCTAATGTCATGCTATGATGGTTTGGGGAAGTAGCTATTAGCGTAATGTGGTTATGCTTATGAGATTATTGCATAATGTGTTTATGCTGGTGAGGCCCACTGCGTAATGTGTTTATGCTGATGAAGTTTGGGCCTAATGTGGGTTTATGCTAATATGATATTGCTTAGATCATTATGGTACCAGAAATTACTGGTTGTGTTTTGCATTTACTTACCTGTTATGATGGTTCCGACCGTGGCCCGATTTGCCTGGTCCAGTATATAATCCCCTGTGAATATTGCCTAGTGCCAGTTGGACCCGTGTAAATGTGTGATTATGTTTCTAATGTGTTTATGATAATACAAAGGCTATTTCTTATATAACCTTGTGTGGAGTTTCTTTTGTGGTGTGCCTTGGGTGTCGCTGATGTGTGTGTGTTGCGCAAACACTTTACACATTGCCTCTGAGATAAGCCTGACTGCTCGTGTCAAGCTAGCGAGGGGGTGAGCAGGGGTTATCTTCGGCGTGTAACTTCCTTGCCCTGACTAGAGTGGTGGTTTCTGCCTGGCTTCGGCACAAGTCGCAGCCAACCAGAACTCCCATTTCTAACATCTAATAAATGCTTTAAAAAAGTTTGCCAATGAGATATCCCCGCACAAGGAAATAAACAATTTTCAAGATGGCCACTGAGGCTCCTTTTTGGGTCTGGCATTAGCCAAGACCACTTGAGATTAGTAAAAGTTTTTGTATGCCATACATACATATAGGGAATTTCTAGTCAGCCTGTGTCATGCATTGGCCTCTTGTTTTGTTATTCAAATCTTTCTTCTTCCCACTTCAGCGTGCCGCATGGGAATGGCTTAGTACATTTAAGCCATTGGCTAACCTTATTGTGAGTGACGGCATTCTACCCTTTCACAAGGAGCACATACATCTAAAGTATTTCCTTTCAATGCCAAGGACTCATGAGCCAATGTGACGAATGTAGGTTTCTTTTGTTGTTATTTATTACCCGAAACCAAACATCACCTGCTGTCCCAGCATTCACATGGACATTTGGATTCAAAGTACCTTGGCTCTTGAGGGCCTCAGGACTAAAGTGGACTTCTCTCCCAACCAGTAGTGCGCCAGGAGTTGCTTCTGCAGAGTGGTGGAGAAAGGGGGCGTGGCCTCTGATGACCTCTCAGCAATCACACTGTGTGGTCTTACTGGAGGAAACAGGAGGACTTTTTGGCCCCCAAGTACCCTGTAGAGCCAAGGGAACTTCATTGCCCAACTAGTAGTGTGAAAGGAGGTGCGTTTGCAGAGTGCTGGAAAAAGGCACAGTGGCCACCAAAAACCTCTGAACAAACTCACTGTGTGGGACTTACTTGAGGTAACAGGAGGGGTAGTTGGCCCCAAGGACCTTCAATAGCCAAGGGGACTTAATCCCCCTACTAGTAATGCACCAGGCAGTGCGTTGGCATCCGACAACCTCTCTGCAATCCTGCTGTGTTTAACTTACTGGAGGTAACAGGTGGGGCAATTGGCCCATTTAACCACTTCCATGCTGATGACGAGCTCAGCTCGTCATCAACGTTACTTGCCGTGTGCTGATGACGAGCTGAGCTCGTCATGTAACGCAGTAATTTTTAAAATGCCGCATACAGCGGGGAAAAGCCGCCGCACGCATGCGGATAACAGAACAAAGGGGCAACACAAAGGTCAAATTCTTATAATTACATGTCCTTTAAAAATGCCAACATTTTCCCCATTGAATTAGGATTTGAAAGTAAGTGAAAAATAATGTATAGTATCACCCAAGCATTTTCTCAGGCAGAGATTCAAAAGAACGATTTTAATCACATTTACACTTATTTTGGCAAATGCAGATGCTTTTCTTCATCTCACAAATACCTTTCCTTGCCCTAATGCATAGTCATACTTTCACATGAATGGTGTCCTCTTGCACCATTTACTATAGCCATGCATGAGGGTTAAATAAGCCAATTAGATGACGCCAATGTACAGCGCATGTTGTAGTAGAAAAATGCATGTGCATTGTCAGTGTTGAGTCCTAAGGCAGAAAAAATCAAACCGAAAAAATTGGGGGACCAAGACAAAAATGTTATCCTTTCTTGCACACACACGTTTCAAATATGAAAAAAAACAGTTTCGTAAAAGAAAGACAACTTTTTTTTCTGTAAATCTAGCCAGCTAGGAAATGAGTCTTGGGCGACCTCAACTTTAACTCCAATTCCAATTTGAAACTATTCATTTAGAATGTTACAGCTCGTGTCATGCAGAGGTCAGTGCTGCATTTGGTGAATTATTACTCATTGAGCCGAGCAGAGCATACTTAATCAGAAGACTACAGAGTTCCTGAGAAGGAAACACAAATATACCTAATTAGCGTTGAACTGGATGTTTCATTTCCTTGGGCCAAGAATGCGTGATTGGGTTTCGCACCCACGTGGAAAATGTACTAATTTAAGCAAAATGTTTAAGGATGTGCTATGAGCTGTAATAAAAAATAGTCAAGGTGATGAAAGCCTGCGAATGTGATGAGGTTATTGTAATTATTGCAGAGCTTGCAGGTACAAACCATCTGGCAGAACAGTTAATTTCTTAGCAGCGTATTCTCCAAGTGTGCTAACTTTGTCAAAACATTGAAAGTCAGGCTCTATTTATATTACGCTCCTCTGTTCGCAAAGGTCATTCGCTGCAACCTGCCTGTGATGAAAGGAGCGCCCAGAAATCGGCATGTTTATTCTTGCGTTTGACTCACATTAAAGGCAACTGTTTAATAGGAAAGCACAGCATAGCACCTACTTGGGAAATTGTCAGAGAAGAATTGTTGTGACCTCCCACAAATAACAGGTGAAAAGGTAAATGGCAGTCAACATCTATTTACATGTTTGTGTACATGTTGATGCTGTTATGGAGATTTTTTATTAAAGTTCATTTTCGTTTACGAGGTTCTTTGACTGCAGTTTAGCGCACACTGGTGTCTTGTAATAATCCTGCGACTAAAGATATTTACAAATGTGCAAAACAAACTATTTCAATAATTCGATTTTAACTTCCCTTTCCAATTCTGCTCATTAGATGTACTTCAGTTATGCTCAAAACAATCAATCCGTCATTTAACATAAACAGGGTATAAAACGAAAGGCACAGGAAATATGATGCGTTATGGGCCCTAGTATACAGGGCATTTAAAAGAGGTGTGAAACATTCTGTTCATTTGATAAAAGACCCTTAAGTAAATTATTTATCTACCTATTTCAGATATCTATCTGATCATTAAAATACCATTTTGATTTGCACAAAGATTTCCTCGTATGAGTTCCAATTGTTTTCTTGAATATGTGTATAAATCAGGCATACCTTCCAGTTTTGTATTTGTATATATACATTTATAACACCTACTACAGCTGCTACAATATTTTTTCATCTCTTTATCAAATGTAATGCGCTCTGACATCTCACTGATGTAGTGTGAGATATGAAAAACTTCGAATAAATACAATTATTATTAACCTTTTTTGTGGGTGTGAATTTCAGTTTTTTTTAAATCATATTTCACATCCTACAGTTCAATGCAACCATCCACCTACAGACACCCAGCCCCCACTGCGCACAACCTATGGCCATCTTGCTGCTCGTTTCTGAAATTTATGTTGCCTCTTTCTGCTCATTTCTCATCTTTATTTTACCTACTGCTGCTGGTTTCTGAGCTTTATTTTGCCTCTTACTGCTCGTTCCTCACCTTTATTTTGCCTCTATCTGCTCGCTGCTGACCTTCATTTTGCCTCTTACGGCTCATTTCCTACCGTTATTTTTGCTTCTTTTGTGCTTATTTACCACCTTTATTCTGTCTCTTTAAGGTAATTTTTGACCTTTATTCTGCGTCTTTCTGCTCCCTTCTGACCTTTATTCTGTCTCTTTCTCACCTTTATTTTGCTTCCCTCTGCTCAGTGCTGATCATTATTTTGCTTCTTGCTGCTCGATTCTCACATTCATTTTGCCTGTTTCTGCTTGATTCTCCCCTTTATTTTGCCACTTTTTACTCGTTGTTCACCTTTATTTTGCCTATCTCTGCCTACTGCTGATTATTATTTTACATCTTTCTGCTCATTGCTGACCTTTATTCTGCCTCTTTCTGCTTGCTGCTGACCTTTATTCTGCCTCTTCTGCTCTTTTCTGACCTTTACTCTGCATATTTGCTAGTTTCTGACCTATGTTCCTAATCTTTCACCTCGTTTCTGAGCTTTGTTTTGCCTTTGCCTCTTTCTCCTCTTTTCATCCCTGACTGCGGGTGGAGCTTCAAGTATGCTGTGGTCCCAGCCAGCTCCCCGCCTCCTGCAGGAGCTGGCATTGCTCTTGCCTGCAGGGAGCTGCAGGAAATGCAGCTTCCTGGGTGTGGAAGCAATATTTTCATCTGTTTCCTTGCACGCATATTTGCGTGCAAGGAAACAGATGGAAACTAGCATTTTGGATTAGTTGATCCACTGGGCCTTTGGTCGGGGCATCTCGTCTGTGTCCCGTATTACAGATGTGGCTACATCTACGCATGCGATGGGCCGGGATGTTGGTCTGGTTTTCCTTTTGTACCCACTATGGGGTTTTTACGTGAGTTTATTTGTTCTGGGCTTGTATTCTCATTTGCCTTAACTTGAATTTGATGACATTTTTAAGTGGCATTCTATTGCAGTGGGGCACTACTTGGTTGTAACTATGCCTCCAAAATCATCGTGAATCTTCTATAGATGCCCTCGATGTTGACATCAGCGGTACCTATTTAATTATGTCCACTATCAATAGCTGCCTGGTCCAGCCCCACTTTAGCTTGAGAGGACCTGGTGCTTATTAACTTACATTTAGTGGCAGGTGCAGCTGGAGAGTTGGAACTAATTTGCTTTGATAGGGTGCAGAGTGCTACGCAAACAAATGATGGACAGAATGCTGAATAAATCATACATTCACCCCCAGTCAAGAGATGTGGGTTAAATCCATTGTTCTTAGGACCAGATCTCTGTACCCTATTCTGGGGTGAATGTATGACATTGTTCTGCATTCTGTCCATCAATTGTTCTTTTTGCAATTGATAGGGTGCAGAGAATGCTGACATTGGTTGTGTTGGATTTCAACCATCAGAGGACTATCAGTACTAGGTGGGCTGTGAACAAGCACTGGTTCCACGACAGTTTTAACCATTTCTACCTCTGCTATACCACCATTTAGGGAATCAGTAGTGTAACTTTCAGTAGTGTTAGAGTTCATCAGTCCGCCTAGATTTCAACCCTAATCCAGAGACATCCTACATTCTGTTAGGGAGATTTCATTTGACACAACCCCTATCTCTTGTTCTAGCATAGTGTCAATGCTTGTGGGTTTTAGCGGGAATCTCACTGGCAACGCAGAATAAACAGTCGCCTTTTGCCTACCCATACTGGTGGAAGAGTCCTTTCACAGCAAAATACCCACAGGAGTTAACTCCTTACCTCTGCTTTTTATATTCCACTCTTAGCTCGAAGGATTGCTGCTGGACGCATCTGATAGTTTTATAGTGCCTTGTCAACTCCCATGTTGTATCCTGGAATACTGAGGGGAAACATCCCAAGTGAGCAAGGTAGTTCTTGATGATGTAAATAGCACTAAAACAAGAGCAAAAATAGCAGTAACAGCTACAACACTGCAGCAGCCTGCTGATGTGCTGAGAGCCACCGGCTCCACCCATGAACTTGTCAAACGAGGACTGACGATGTTTTCTGTTTCAGTATTGCACACCAACAATGTCCTGCTTTGGGCACCATAATAGCTTGATAGTGAATATAACATGGAAGATTGATCTTGAGCAGCCCAAAAGCTCAAATATTCTAAAGCTCAAAAGCCAAGTATCAGTGTACAGTGAACAGCGTCCAGCCAACCCCAGTTACATCCAGCCAAGATTAGCCAAGACTAGCTAAAGTATACAACATCAGCTTAGTTTTGGTCACACCACACACTGTCTCCCAGCAACTGTAAACGCTGCACAGCACTTCAAACACCTACTATCACCACTGCTACCCTACCAACCTGCTGTATACCCATACCATCCACCATCCAGGGTGTGCTGGGTACAGTGGCAGCAGACAGAGGACAGCAGCACTGATGTCAGCAGCAGTGTAATAAGACCTCAGGGAAGACATACCGAATGGGCCACAACGGAGACTAACAACAAACAAACAACAACCAACAACCATAGCAGAAAACTTTGTTGGCTCATTAAACATGTTAAGGGACTGCACAACTGTGTGTTCTCCTCACGGTTTCCCTTGGTGTGTGATGCGTCTGAGTTGTGGCCGGGCATGAGTATGGCATCGCAGCATCAGGGGAGAATCAGGTGAGCTGAAATCCCAGCTGCTGCAGAATAAAAAAAAAGTTTTTTTTGTCCCAGGAGGGGACGCTGCGGGATCGTCCCCAAGAGATCTACAGGTCAGGGTATTCCTACCCTGCCAATTTCTCTTTTTATATGTCTTTCTATGGGACTCAGCTGAAGCTGAGACCCAAGATAACTGCCAGCCTTTCCTGGTTGAAGTTCTGGCAGTCTAACGGATTTCACCACTGGGCTGTTACATCCTCAGATGATCAGTGTCCCTATATATGCAAATTAGTTTTTTCCTTAATTTCTCAATAACTACTGAATGGATTTACACTAAATCATAACATCGTGCTTCTAAGAACCCATATATACCTTTCTGTCGGATTTGGTGTAATTCCGTTCAGCGGATAAGTCTGTATATGTGTCAAAAATACCTATGGGAAATTGCATCTGGAGTAAGTGTTTTTGGACCCCTCGTTTTTCTCTGTCCCCTGCTTGACCGATCAACCCAAAACTTTCAACCGAGTAGATGAAGTGAGTGGCAATCTAGTTTTGAAAATGTTGTGAAAATTCATCAAATAGCACCAAAGTTATTGGCAAAAGAAAAACACTTTTTCTATGAAAAGAACTCCTCCTTGAAACGTCTACCTGCTTCTGTCAGTTCTGTCAAGTCTGACAGCTCTGGCAGGGATAGAGTCTCTTCCTCAGAGGTCAGATCTTCCCCATCAGAGTCAGATTCCTCCTACATCTCTGGAATTCCCTGAGCTGGCTCACCACACCCAGTGCCCTTGTTCTTGGATGCCTGGCCCTTTGTTCTAGGGTCAAGGCATCCAGCCCTTCACCTCTGGATAGTCTATGACCTGGTCAAAGCACATATTAATTCAGGGAGCTCCAATATTCACATATGAAGCATTCTCTCCACCACTGACCACTCAGAGGCTTCAGGATCATGGCCCAGTAAACACTGGACTGGGAGTACAGCAGTCACAGCTACCTTCATAGGACCCGTGACACCTCCCCATTCCAAATCTACCGTAGTCTTGGGATGGAGTTTGGTACTGCTGTATGCATAGGTCGCATGGTGAAACTCACCAGGTAACAACCTCAACCCATAGTCCCTTTGACTTTAGGCCTCTGCCTCTACTTATCCATATTTGGAGGTAGGGCAGCTAGGGTTGTAATATCCATCCCACCCACGAACACTAAGGTTTCCTCTGCCACTTCCCTACCCCTCTTTGGGGCACTATCCACCCTCACACTTATACGAGAAATCCCTAAGGATGGCCCACTAGTGGGGAGCTTCTTTGTGCAGACAGCATCTACAGTCTTGTACCCTGGCTGATTAGAGTCAAAGCATTTTCCCACCTTTGAGGGATCAAAGAACCTGCCACTCTTTCCCTGATACTCTATCCCTTAGAATTTGGGTTGGCTTGGGCCCCCCTCCTTGATCAGGGTTTTGTTGCTCTTTTGAGGACTCCTTCGGTTTTTGACCTTCTTTTCCCAGGGCTTTCCCCTGGGGAGACCTGCCCCCCTTCTTTTGATCACCATCCTGGTGCTGATTGGATACCCGAGTTCTAATCCACTCATCAGCTGATTACCCCAGCTCTCTGGGGTGTGTCAGCTTATAGTCCACTAGCTACTGGTGTAACTTCTCATCAGCACAATGATTCAAAATGTGTTCCTTCAACAGCAAACTATACAATCCCTCATATATGTTCACTTTGTTACCAACAATCTATCCTTTCAGTGTGGTCACTTGCTGGGTGTCTCGTACTTTCACTCTGTACCGCTTTGCAGTCAGATCAAACTTTTTTCTTAAGCATTGCCTCATGTGAGAGTAAGATTTTTCCTCATTCCCCTTCAGGGTTAGGAGCCTATCCCCCACCAGCTACGCTAATCAGTTCCCAAAACAGTGAACCCTAATGCTGCGGGCTGACCCCCACATCTCTAGGGGCCTTTCAAATGTAGTCAGCCTTTTGTCAATGTCATCCCCCTCTGTGTACCTAGGTCCTATACACTTGGGAAGCTATTGTCAAACCCACCCACTGGACATCTCATCTTCAATTTTACTGCCATTATTTCTTCTTGCTTTCTTCTCCCACTTCTCCCTAGCTAATTCTAGATTCTCCCTCTCTAAGGCAATGGAAGCAAGCTGGGCCTCAAGCTGCCTTTCTGCAAGGGACAGCAGTGGTTTCTGTGTGTGGGGTCCTGCCCACCTCCCACCATCTGGAATTATGTACTTACTACTGGAAGCAACAGAGGAGGCATCATTCTCACCCTCCTGGATGATGCTGGGAGAGTCATCCCTCCCCTCCTATCTCTTCAGATGCCCTAGTCTAGGTCTTCAGAGACTTAAGCAACGTGCTATCCTAATCTTGTTGGATGCAGCTCCGTAAGACTATATTGTGTCCTAAGCTCTGCCATCTAGTCAGTTTAACTAGGTCCAGCTCAATGGTATTCCTAGTATTGGGTCACAGCAACTATCAATCAGACTTAGATCAGTTTTGGAAAAATCAAAACAATTGATTAAAAATCAGTTTAGTCTAAATTAAAAAAATTCTAAACTAAAAAGTTTTGTTCTAAGACAATTTAGAGGATTTTGAAAATCCTAATGCACTTTACTGTGAGGTGCACCTTTAAACAAAAGTCTGTATCCCAACGCTGCCACCAAATGTTGTAAAGTGGATTATTAGTAGTAGGAAATATGCATCTACCACTGGCAATAAGGACACTAACATAGTCTGGGGCTCAGTACAGATCTCAATAGATTATTATCCTGCTCAACCCTGGGTAGCGTGATTGCAAGCAGGCAGGCTCAACTTAGAAGACAGATTTCCAAAGCATTTGAAAATACCAATTCAGTAAATAATTAAGACCCAACACACAATACAAATCCAACACTAATTTATAAATATAGGAAATATGTTTAATTTTAAAATGACATCAGAATGACGAAAATCTATTATAGGGTACTGAAGATATGAATTTATAAACATTTAACACTGTATAGCACTTAGAAACTTATAGTTCCACTCTGACATATCTGGTCATGCTTGACTAGGACAAGGTCAAGGTTTCAGGCCAACCGCGTTGGAGCCTCACTCGGATACCCCTCACAGTAGTCCTCAGTCCAAATTTTTACTTTGGACTTCGAAACGTTCTTGGAGCTTTTTGTTCTGGGGTCCCTCAATGCTCTTCAGCAGTCCAGATTCGGTGAGGCTTCATTGGCTTACTTTTCAGGGAGCTCCCAGTCAAGCTCTAGAAGTCGGACCTCTGAAACTTTTCAGCAAGACAAACCAGCAGGTTAGGCTTCCTGGGGTTTGAAGGTGGCTCCTCTCACATATGTATTCCATGTCTCCAAGGTCAAGCAGGAGAGCACCCCTGTCCAATGAGGTGCAGGACAACACCCCAGAGCATGACCACTTCTTCCAAAGTGTGGCATAACCCTCTTTCAGAAAGCACGATTCCTCCAAAATTCGGTATTGCTGAAATCTCAGCGAAGGAGCAAGAACTAGTTAAACCAAACTCCAGTATGGCTCATTTCATTAGCTCTCCTCCCACAACCACCTGCTGATTCCTTCCTTAAGCCTTCCAACTCGTTGGGTCAAAGGAGATGTGGATAGATGAACCAGGCACTCCCTGCCTGTCAGACTCCTCCTTTGAAGCTTCATGCTTTAGAACCCCCGCTCTGACATTCCTGTGTAGCAGAGGTCTCTCCTACCGATAGCCTCTCCCTGGGTCAGCCACTGATCACTTCATCAAAGCAGCGTGGCTAATGCTGTTAACTGTGACCAATCTGGGAAGACCAATGGAAGGCTCAATTTTGACAGACAAGAATATTTCCTAATTCTTTTCTGTATACTTTAGGAAAAATTCAGCAATGGCATATTGTTGGATTTATCAATACCATCCTCCTAAGACCTTGAATACCTAATTTCAAGCAATAGTTGTGCATTTTTATAATATTGCTATGTTATCCTATAGTGCTAGGTATCTACAATGGGAAAAATTGAATGGGCAATTTCTTCATCACCAGGGCACATATAACATCTTTTATAAAGGCCCTGCTTATAGTTACGTAACAACCCCCCCGTCCCCAGTCACCTAGGGGAGACGTTAGAGGTCCAGAATATGCAGCAATATTGTAGTAGATCCTCACTCCATAGTGCTCCTAGCATCAAAGTTGATTGGAGAGAGATGTACTTTACTACAAGGGGTAAAGTGAAGGGTGCAATCTCTCTATCCATAGGCATATAAAACATATTTTATAAGGGCCCACCTTATAATGACACAAAGCTCCCACCCCAGGGACACCAAGGGGAGACCCTAGGAGTACCCAAAATGCTACCATATTGTACGTTAGCACTTTTTGAGTGCCCCTACCACAAAACTCGAGTTTGGGGACAATTTACAGTTAAACGCAGTGCTGCAACACAGGGCTGTTTTTAAAATGACCTCAAGCTCTCAGTAGTGCACACATGCAAGTACAGATTGGGCAGAAAGTCCATTATGAAGACTTTGAACATGGAAGTAGCACATTTACTACAGCTCCTAGTCATGCAGAGCAAAACAAATCCTTATTTGTGGGAATATATGCTTCTTCACTTGTCTTGGGGCTTATAAAACCTCAGAGAGATGTTTTGACTGAAGTTGTGCATCCTGCAGCCTTATTCCCATTAACCCTAATAGCCATTGAACTGAATTATACAAGATATGACAAAGACCTCAAAGCAATCAAAAAAGGTTTGCTTACTGGCGCCATCATCTGGAGGGGAACTGGCATAATCTTCAGATATAAAATAAAAAGTTTATTGCTCAAACAGATCAAAAGTGATGAAAAGCATGGCTACTTGTGTTCATACACAGTGGAAGGCCCTTCAGAAAGGTTAACCGACTGTCTTCCATTTGCTGATTTCTGCATTCGGTTGTCGAACTGTTACTAATGAGGTGAAATCTTTGCCAAGACATGTGTAAAAACTATTAAATAAAGTGTGCAGGAATATGATGCACATTTTTCATTTACTTGCTGCATAATTTTGTCAATTCTACCACATCATTTGGTGCTCCCTTGCCACATACGTTCAGTGACCCTGCTTATAGACAAAGGAAAGGCATGGAAAAGCTGATATATTATCTCTACAATTGGAAGCTAAAAAAAATTAATTAATACAGTGAAAATACTATTGTTGTCTTATGACTTCTGTTGTGGGACATCCTTCCCTCCAGAGTTTGGTCCTGCTATCCATATTTATTCATGTAAGGGCAGAACTACATTATATGGAGGTGAGAGAATTGTTATCAAAGTCTACTAATTGGGTTCTGCAAATCCTCACACATTGGTTCCGCTTCATCAGTACCAAATAGGCTTTCTGGAATCTTCCTGTTCCCTTCTCATGGTGAGACTCAGTGGCCCCTGTCATGCCACTTTCAGCTCAAAATGGAGGGGGGTTGGAGAAGATAGGGAAATAGTTCTTCTTTTCCTGATAGAAGATGGTGACTAAGATGTGTCAGATATAGGAGTGATCACATCATACTGCTGGACAGCAACTCAAATTCCTGATCTGTTTAGGCAGACAAATGCTTCCCACTGATGCATTTCCTGGGAAGACTTAGTGTACTGGGACAATTCCATTCCAGAATCATTGGTCGTTGACATTATATTTTAGTCTAATGGAAAAAGCTGGCTGTGCTTCTGTCTCTAATTTTTGCCCAACAGTTCAGTGTATTTCCATTCTCAATGTTCTCTGCTTATGTTGCATGAGAAGCTCAGAACTTGATGACTAAGTAAACTGAGTAGTACTCAATCTGGAACAAGATGCCTCTGCTGCTATGGAATGTTTTGAAGACCTGGCTTTATCCCTGCACCATAGCCCACTATGATTTATTTCTAACATGTTATGAAGTGGTTTTGCTGTCTTTGAATGTATAGCTTCAAGGTACCTCTGGGTGATTGTTGCCCTTTACCAACACTGAAATAATATAAATATCATAAGTACCACACTAACTGCACAGTACTGTTGGTGCGGCCTATGCCTTGTCTGGCTTGGCCATTCTTTTTTAGTTGAATTACAAGAGAACTCCTTCTCACATGCCACAGTTAACCATAGTTGTTCATTGTTGTTGATTGGTGGTGCACTGTGTTGCCAGTCACTGCTGGAGGTTGCAAAAAGTTGGGTCTGTGATAATGATTTAACTGGACTATATTTGAAGAAGTACAGAGAAGCCTTGTCACTGAACAATGGTCCAAAGTCCTTTTGGAACAAAAATTAGAGGCGGGTATACAAATTGGGTACATGTTGGAGGGGCCTTAATGACAGCATCCATTGGCTCAGCTAGGGATAATGCATTCTAATGTTATACTCCTTTAGCTGTACAGATATTCAACACCTAGCAGACACCAAATACCTGGCTATTCACAGAGAGCACATTTTGTGACTGGACAGACCCTCTGGCTGGGCTTTATCATTTTGAAAGCAAAGCTCCACTCAGATAACAATGCGAACACCTCAAAAGTTCATGAAGGGGGTGTAGAACATATAGAATAATAATACATGATTTAGAAGCACAGTATTGATTTGAGACCTTCACACACAGTGAGGTTGATTGAAGAGAAAAGATGTGTCCTTGGCGTGATTTACGATCATATGATCAGTGAATGACCTGTAACATTGATGTGATTAAGTCACATGCGCTCTTCACTCGTGGACAAATACAGATTCTTTACGGGAGACTGCTGTATTCAAGAATTACAGGACTCCATTTAGGTGGTTCTGCTGGGCGATGCCTAGGAATAGCAAGTAGGACTGTCTCTTGTCCCTCTCTTGTGTTTTTTCTTAACCTGAGACCACGGGCTCATTTGCAATGATAGAGCAAATCATTCTGTGTCTCATCTCCTATGTAGTGTATGATGGGGGTACTGTCTGCCTGTAATATTCCATGCGGTGACTTTAGCTCATTTCTAAAGTAGGTTTAACCACATACTGGCAATGTAGATGTATGCTTTGTTCTTGAAAGTCCATCTAATTCTAATCTTCAGGCCTGCCTCAATAGAAAATAAACAGTAGTTTGACACCTTAAGGTTGACACTTGTATGTTCCACTGAGCATTAGTGAGTGTCAACATGATGTGTCAAAATTATATGTAGTTAGAACATTGGGTTCCTTCACAGGTTGATGAACACTTAGGGGCCCATTAGGATGGCTGGCGGATTGCCCCCGCCAGGCTGGCGGTAGCCACCACCATCCTGGCTGGGGCAATCCACGCACCATCCGCACCTAAATTCCCCCCACAATATTAGGATAGCGGGGGGACCGCGGCGGACGGAAAGACCGTCTGCCGCTTTTCCACCCCGGTCGCCTTGCGGCCGGGACGGAAAAGGTTTAATATGGTGGCGGTGTCAGCTTGACACCGCCAGCCATATTACAATGGGCCCAATCTGATGCCTTTCCGTGGCGAAAGACATGCGGTCTTCACTTCGGGGGCCACCGGCGGGCCCCCAGAGTGAAGGCAAGGTGCGAGGTGCACATGGGGGGTACCTGTGGTACCCCCCAGCATTTGCATGAACAAAGCGGCAGGCACCGCGCGGTGCCTGCCCTTTGTGTATGCAAATGCATACATGCATTTTTAACATTGTGGCGGGCGGTGCTGAGAGCACCGCCCTCCACAATGTTAAAAATGAGGGATGCGCCCGCCACTGTGGCGGGCGCATCTTAATCCCCACCACGGGACCCCTGCCCCTATGGCGAACGGTCCCAACCCCCGGGAGGATGGCGGGTGGGCAAAGTCTGCCCGCCATCCTAATGACCCCTCTAGAATGCTACACAAAAAGTTATTTACAGAGTGTGTATTGGATCACATTAAACAAAGTAATAGAACTTGGTATGAGAAATACTGCATAACATTATCTATTTCCATAGTTTTGGACACTTGGTAATACTCATTCCATATGAAATGTAGCAAGCTGAAGGTTAATAGGTATGTAATTGGATGTGTGTATAGACAGTGTGTATGAGTGGCCTACACATGAACAGGCTACGAGCATTTCTACTGTGTTGCTCATCAGAAAAAGCTAAAGCAATCAGTACAGTCCTAATGAAAGCTGGATGAACCTTTGTGGTTGAGCGTGACTGCTGAAATAAGTGGACCAGTGAATGTCAAAGCTACTACAGTCTCCCTACATATCCTGTACTGTTTTAATTCACCAAAGATGCCCTATGATAAAGGTGGTTAAGGCTCTTCTTCAGGCTTTTTAAAATTATTCCCAGATCCCCATGTAAATCATTATGACTACCATCAAAGGGCTCCCTGCAAAAATGCAGTTGGTCCTCCTAGCAATCTTGGATGTGCCGGGCTTAGAACTCAATGATGAAGCATACCACACTTTAGTCTGGTTGAGAGTTCTTTTAAAAAAGAAGGACTACATTTTGCACTACTGTAAGTAAAGAACGTGATGTAGAGTCCAAGCAGAGGGCCTCTTCCTAGTCATTTGAATTAGTCATTTGGGGCCATATGTATCAAGCCTTTTTCATGCTCGCAAATGGGCCGATTCTCAGAATATGAATGCGGAAGACCTATTCTCCCAAGCTGACACCCTCTCAAATATAATATCCTTGATTTGGTGTTTGAACAGACTATCGAAAAAAAATTATTGTGATACAAAAATATTGTATCAAGAATATTGGGATATCAAAAATATAATTAACAGGAATATCGAAGGTAAAAATGCAATTTTATTGTTGTTTCGTTAATATCATTGCAAATAATACAGATGTAGTGTGTTTTATTGCATCTGTTCTTTTTATATTTGTGTTTTTAGTAAGGTATATTTTTTTGTTATCAAATTGTTGAAAGTTGTACATTTAGTTGTTTTTATATATGTAAATAATTGTTTAATACCTTTTTTTGGAAGAGAGATAATAGATTTGTAGGGGCTAAGTGTAGAGAGATTTAAAATATATATATTTTAAATTGTATGTTGTTAATTTCGGGAAAAATAATAACGGAGATTATTTTTTAAAAATGTGTTTTATATTATTAATCTGTCATTTTACAAATGTTATTTTAATTGTAATGAAAAAAAATATATATTTATATATATATATATATATATATACATACATATATATATATATGTTCTTTTTTAAATTACAAAAAAAATATATATATACCAACATTTTTATGAAACTTGTGATTTTGTTGTAAAATTTTAAAAGTTTGCAAAAAATTGTTTAACTTGTAGAATATTTCAGTTATTCATAATTGTATTATAAATTATATTGTATATCTATAAAATCAGAAATATGTTTCACATATGTTTATGTTTTATTATTTTTAAATTTTGAATAATAATTTATTATTTTATGATTTAGAGTTTACAAATGTTAGAAAACATAGTGGGAAATATTTTCACTATTAATAATTATAAACATACTTTTACATTTTAATATTTAAATGTGTATATATAGCTTTGTAGTTTAGGGTATTATTTTCGATAATTTGGTCATTTATTTTACAGTAAATAAAAATGGGACTGAGTATGCAATAATAATTGTGTAGTTAAAATGTTTAATATGTATTACCTTGTTTAAAATGATTTATATTGAAGTGCATGGCATAAAACTCACCACATTACTGTCAAACCTCTTTTTCAAATTGCCTTAGAGTGTACCGGGATTGTTAAATGTCTTCTTTTAGTGACCATTACTCTCCCTAAATTGGTATAGATTGGAGTGGGAACAGTAAATTATGCCATCGTTGTAGTGTCCAACACCTTTTCCCACCATAGTTGTACTGGAGTGGGAATAATAGATGTAATCCCTTTAGCGTACAACACAATTTTCAAATTGGCTTAGCGTGGTGTGGGAATAATAAATGTATCTCCTTTAGTGTCCAACACCTACCTCAAATTTGTTTAGATTGGAGTGGGAAATATTAATGTATCACCTTTATTGCCCAGCAACTTTCTCAAATTGGTTTAAATTGGAGTTACAATAGTTAATGTAACCGCTTTTAATGAGTTTAGTGCACAGGGTTACTCCTTCACAAACGGATATACCATCTGACGTATTATAATTCCATTATATCCTATGAAATTTGTAATACAGTGGACGAGATATCTATCATGTTTGTGACGGAGTATCCCATCCACCAAACTCATAATCAGTCCCTAAGTGTCTAACATCTTCCTCAAACCGAGTTTTATTGGAGTGGAAATGGTAAATGTAACTCCTTTGATGTCTAACTGTTTTCCCAAATTGATTTACATTTGTGTGGGTATAGTAGATGTCTCCCCTTTTGTGTCCAATGCCTTCCCCAAATTGGTTCAGTGGGAGTAATAAAGGTAACCTCTTTGGTGTCCAACATTTTCCCCAAATTGGTTTAGATTGGAGTGGGAATAGTAAATGTTACCCCTTTAGTGGCCAAAGTCTTCCCCATATTGGTTTCAATTGGAATGGAAAAAGTAAATGTCACCTCTTCAGCGTACAACACCTTCCCCAAATTGGTTTATATTGGAGTGTGAATAGTAAATCTAACCCCTTTAGTGTTCAACACTTTCTCAAAATTGGTTTACATTGCAGTGGGAATAGGAACTGTAACCCTGTTAGTTTCTAACACCTTCCCCCAGCGACTGGAGTGGAAATAATAAATGTCCCTTTATTGACTATCAAGTTTTAACTTTTATTTGTATATGGCAGAAATAGTTTGTGTTATTTTATTCCTATTGTTACTCATTAGAACTAAAAATAAAACAATAATTAGGTGCATGTTTGTTTCCAGTATTATTATCAATGACATTGTTTTATGTAATAAAGACAAGTCACACATTTTTATATTTTTTCCTTTTTTTTCAAATGTTATTAATTATATATTTTGACAAGTTTAATTGTATTAATTGCATGTCTAAAACAAACATTGCTATAAAGGTAAGTAAATTCAACATGTATTTTTATTAATGAAAACAGTTGTAAATTATATACACATAGTATGTTATGTTATGCATCATGAACTTTTATTTTACATTATTTACCAGTTTATTAACATTTCTTAACTTTTTAATATATATTTTCAATGTTATTTGATCATATGTGTTTAAGTATATATTAGTATATATTAGAGAACTGTACATAGTTATACCATTTATATTTAAATAATTTTAAGATAACATATTTGGGTTTTACGAGTTTAATAGTTCCCATTTATTTCCTTTTTTTTTTTTTTTTTTTTTTTTTTTTATTTGCATCAAATGGGCACCCAAAGCAACTCGACCATAAAACACTTCAATTTACAAAAAATATAAAGTAATTCTCAATAGCTACAGTAAGCAATTATAGAACATTACATAGGCCACAGTAAATGAAAAGGTCATACAAACATAAATTTGAAGAAGAAAATTATTAAGACATAAATGAACCCCAAATTCTATCAATTTTTCGTTTGGCCTGTAGACCCCTTGAATCCGCAATAGCAGTCTCCATATTATATGTTTCCTTAACTAGGCTCCACCATTCCAAAACTATTGGTGGTTTTTTTTTAATCCAGGCTCTAGCAATAGTTAATCTTGCACATGTAATTAAGATATTCAACAGATCTCTGAACGCACTGTTACCTACATTAATGCCCACCAACACATCAGTATATGAGAATGAAATGGATTGCTCAAGTCTATCAGCAATCACCTTAATTATTCCTTCCCAATATTTACTAAGACGTGGGCAAGAAAAAAACATGTGGGTAATATCCGCGCCACTCAGGTCACATTTAGGGCATTTCGTGCGATCAGAATAATTATTATTCGTTGCCCATTTAAGGATCCTCTCAGGAGTATGGTATAATTGACAAACAGTTTTAAACATTTGCAGTTTTAAACTAGAAGAATGAACAGATAAATTTAGACTATTAAGAGATGTAGTAATTAGATCTGTTGGTACAGTCAAAGCCAATTTTCTATTCCATTTCTCAGTTAAATTTATGACATCGCTAATCCTGAGGTCAGAAAATAGCTTGTATCCTAAGCTAATCATAGATTTGTCTACATCTCTGTAAATACAATCCCATAACTCGGAATCTAAAGCCATAGTGAGTTCTAGTTTCTTCACAAAAAAGTCTTTAATCTGATAACATTTAAACCTTGCCAGTTCGGTTAAATTATAACAGTGTTTCATTTTATCAAATGCCATAAAACCCTGATGGTCATATAAATCTCCCAAAAATCTAATACCAGAATCTGACAATAATCGACAGGTTGGATCATGAAAAATTAAAGGAAAACCAGGATTGCCCCATAGAGGTGTTTTACAATGTAAAGAAGAAGTATTGCATTTAGCCATAATAGATCGCCAAATACTCACAGTATCACGTATAGTCTTGAATTTAACCCTTTTGAAGTAGTTAGGGTCATTCAGCCTATAGAGAAACATATTAGCATCCGGTCCTAGTAGGAACCTATGAAAATACAGACATTTATCAATGACTGTCAAACTACGTAACCGAATCAGAAACGCTGACCAATAATAGAATTTGAAGTCCGGGAGCGCCAGTCCCCCTTGACTAAAGGGGAGTTTGAGTGATGATACGGCGCGTCGGGCTTTTTTATATCCCCATACAAAGCTGCTAATAATACCTTCTAATCTAAGAAAAAAAGAATTGTTAACCCGTAAGGGAATCGCTCGGAACAAATATAAAAACTTAGGCAAAATTTTCATCTTAATTAAATTTATCCGGCCAATCATACTAATTGGCAATTTATGCCATTTCTTAAGTTGCATAGCGGTCTCTTTTAATAGAGGTTCATAGTTTAATGCTATAATAGAGTCAATATCAGAAGAGATTTTGACGCCTAGATAGGTTGCGGCGCAGCACGTTCCAGAGATAGGGGCAGCTGACTGATAATTCATAACAACTTGAGTTTTTGTAGTATTAAGTCTGTAGCCAGAGACAGAACCGTATATACCTGCTTCTATTATAATGCCTTTCATAGTTTTAGGGACATCTGGTGAAAAAACTGCGATGTCGTCAGCGTATACAGTAATATCTAATTTATTTGAGCCATTAATAAAAGGGCAAATTAAAGCTTGGCGTTGAAGTGCGACTTAAAAAGGTTCTATCCCTAAAGCAAAAAGCAGGGGTGATAAAGGGCACCCCTGTCTTGTCCCCCTTTTAATTGGAAACATAGTAGAGCATTTCCCCATATACGAGATCTTACCCATGGGGTTATCGTATATCGATTGAATCCATCGTAAAAGTTGACCATTGATGCCAAATGCCTGTAAAACTGCCCACAAGAAACCCCACCCCACCCGGTCAAATGCTTTTTCTGCATCTAATAAGATCATACCGAGGGGGGCGGGTTTAGTCCGTGCAGCATCAAAGGCAGATATGGCCATATTGATATGCGCCGTAGTGTCTCGCTTTGAAATAAAACCATGTTGTTGGGGAGAGACAAGCTGGGACATGAGTGGCGCTAACCTAGTAGCCAGTATTTTTGCAAAAATTTTCGCATCACTATTGATGAGTGAAATTGGCCTATATGATCCTCTCTCTTGAGGTACCTTGCCTTTTTTTAAAAAGAAAATAATTTGTGTTAAGTTCCAAGATCTGGGTGCTTGTTGCCCTCTACCTTTAGCACAAATCACGTCAGTAAATAATGGTATCAGTTCCTCAATACAGTGTTTATAAAGTTCCAAAGGAATAAGATCTTCCCCTACAGCTTTACCCATCGCTAAAGATTTGATGGCATCCCTGATTTCTATCGCTGTAATGTCGGCCGCTAATTGAGCAGATTGTTCCGGCTTTAAGTTTTTGACTTTATTTAAGTTTAGATAATTATTAATGCTATCATCTGAGATAGCAACTTCTGGTGTATATAAAGCTTGATAGAAAGAAGCAAATTGTTGTAAAATCGACTTTGAGTCACAAAATAATTGATTATTATCCCCTTTAATTTCTTTAACCATATTTTGAGATCGATCTTCAGCAACTTTGTAAGCCAATAGTTTACCACTTTTATCACCATTTTCATACTGATCTTGTTGATATTTTTTTAATTTGTTAATACTTTTACCCCTAAGAAGATCTTTCAATACAGCTTTAAGCTCAATTAGTTTGAAATTTAGTTCATCTAAGTTTAAAGCGCCATTACAAATGGCGTCAGATATTTGAAGTTCGATATCACGGATTTCAGTAAGCCTTCGCTCATTTAAATTTCGAAGTTCTTTATTTTGTCGCCAAATGTATTGTTGAGTGAATCCACGTATACTTGCTTTGCAAGAGTCCCATACTATCCAGGGTAAGCTGGATTGTGTGTTTATATCAATAAACTCTTTTATGTGCTCTTTAAGTTGAATTACAAACACCATATCAGAAAACAAATATCGAGGAAATGAGAAAAAACGAGGGGCAAACTCTTCAGTTGCTAATACAAATGTTAAAGAAATCGGGTTATGATCCGAGGTTACCCTTGGGTGTATAGCCATTGAACAGTTGCCAAGAATCAAGTCTGAAGCCCATATCATATCTATGCGTGAGCATACCTTATGCGCAGCAGAGTAGAATGTGTAGCCAGCTATTTCAGGATTTAAACATCTCCATACATCTTTTAGAAGATGTATAACTGCTAAGTCCAGAATTGCAGCTCTAGTTTTCCTCATTCTCTGAAAAGAGTTTTTCCTAGTAATGTCCAAATTGTAATTCATTATACAATTAAAATCACCCAGCACAATATATTCCCCCTCCCAACCAAGTAATTCCATATTAATCTGATCAAAAATTATAGGCTCATCTTGATTCGATGCATAAACTCCGCATATTGTATATTTACGGCTTTCAAGTTTTATCTGTACTATCGCCCATCTGCCAGCTTTATCAGTTAATGTCTTGATTATCTCACATCTTAATCCTTTATGTTTTAGGATCGCTACCCCCCGAATTGAAGCGTTGAAGTCAGTACAAACTAAAGTATCGTATCCTAGTTGTTTAAACAAATGTTTATCTTTATAAGCAATATGGGTTTCAGTAAGAACCACTATTTGAGGGTTATACATCCTAAGCTCCTCATATACAAGACGCCGCTTTATTTTATTATTTAAACCTGACACGTTCCAGGTTAGGAATTTTATTAGATGCATTTCAATTTATGTATATCGCTATCTATATGACCTATATAATAAATCATAACAGCCTTATAATTCCACTTAATTTTTTTATCATTGTTGTGTCCTTTGATGCATTTTTTACCCCTTTCCATTTCTACCCCTTGCCCACCCCACACTGTGCTCCACCCTCCCCCCACCCCACAATTACCTGCAGGTCCCCCCCTAAATTCGGCTGCCGCTATAATGGCAACCAGCTAGCGGTATTAACTGCCTGTAGGGTCCGGGCACACAAAAATCACAAGAAAGACCGTGCTTAAAGACATCAGTGGCCAATATACGATAGGAAGAGCATAACATTAGTCAATATCGGCTTCATTTTTCCAGTCTCCACTTAGCAATAGCAGATTCAACCTCGTTCTCTTCCAGAAAAAAATAAGAGCGACCATTTCTAAGTACTTTCAGTTTTGCTGGTTCTTGCAAAAAAGCTTGGTAGCCCATCTCCTTAATTGGATCGATAAATTGCTTCAATTTCCAGCGACGTTCCAAAGAAAGTTTACTTAAGTCAGATCGAACAAAAAATTTAACTGAGTCACTAGTAACTGGATTATTTGGTCGAGCTTTTATTGATATGGCTTGTCGGAGCAGATAGTTACCTAGACAGATCAGAATTGGACGAGGAGGTGTATCGCTCTTGTTCCTTTGAAATAAGGGAAGCCGATGGGCGCGTTGGATCTGGGAGTCCCAATCCCAATCTGCTAAATCAGGAAAAGCCTTCTGAAACAGTCGGACAATAAATGCCCTAGGATCAGCTCCCTCGACTCCCTCCGCAATACCAAAAACGCGTAGGTTTTGTCTCCGTTGTCTATTTTCTAAATTTTCTATTTTAGCCTGCATCTGAAGAAGTTGAGAAGAATGTTTATTTACAGCAATCTCTGACCGGTGTGATTTTTCCTCTGTTAGAACCACTCTCTGCTGTAATTCCTCCACCTCTTGGGATACAGCTCCCAGTTTACATGACAGTTCTTGCAAAGAAGCCTGAGTTTTATTGCTGTCTTCCCTCATCTGTTGATAATGAATCTTGGCTTCTTGTTTCTGTTCATTAAGTAACTGTAATATTGTCTGAAATGAAGCGGACACTTCCCCTTGAATGGTCCAATCAGTTGATAGAATAGGCGGTTGAGCCGATCCTTCTGAATTATTCTCTTTAGTTAATTCTATCACTGGAGCCAATGCATTGCCCCCTTTTGATGCTTTTCCTATGCTTGTTGTATCCTCTACTGAGGTGCTATTGTTAGATGAGAGTGACATAGTATCATGCAGAGTTATTAGTGGAGAAGAGGAAAATTCCTCTAGTGCTTTGTGACCAGAGCCATAGGAAAGTAGTTCCTGCCTTTCCGTTGTAAGAGCCTCCCCTTCAGCTTCTGCAGTCTGGCCATTAGTGGATATTACATTCGGTCGTTGGCTAGAACCAATTGGTCCTGGTACGTTGATCACTGCTATAGAGGAGTTAGCATCATTGCTTATCATACTTCCATCAGTGGGACTGTTACCTGATAATCTCAGTGCCATTGATTTAACACCGCCCTTAGCTTGCACCCATTGTCTGATAGGGCTGTTTTCTACCATAGCTTTCAAAGTGTTTGGTTTGGGTTTGCTAATAGCCTTTTTAGTTTTATTCTTAGTTTTTCCTCTAAGTTTTTTGAAATTTGTAGTTTTATCTTTAATCAATCCTGAGGGCGTGTTATTCCCGTGTTCGTAAAGATCAAGATACTCCTCATCCGTCTCAATACTTTCGGCATTGTCACCACCTTCAGCCCCTATTTCAGCTGTGTTAGCAATTAAGACAGTAGGCAGGTTATTAGGTAATACTTGAATAATTGGTGCATTTTCCATACTGAAAGAATCAGGCTGTGTTGGGGCTGTGCCAGTATCATTTATTAAACAATTATCTTGGCTAATCAAAACAGGAGAGCCCGTATTGGCCTCAGCAGTGAAGACTGTAGCAACCCTGGAAATTGTAGCAGTGTCCTGAATGGCCTGGTTATTTACATCAACATCGTTGCACGTGGATTCAAGCAGCACTGACTGAACACCCACCTTTAATAACATCGTGTCAGCTTTTACGCCTCCCACAAGTACCCCCGGCTTCTCTTGCCTACCAGAAGTTTGTTTGCTCACCTCCAGCGTAGTAGTCAATAAATTATTAGCAGGCTCCCCCAGAGAGGCTGTATTGCTGGAGTTAGAAGTCGTTGAGAGTGTCACTGGCATTTGTTTCCCCATTCCTGCTGTAGTCCGAGTGGTCCTTGCAGGGGGTTTCGGTGCCATCACTACACACTCTGTCTCCGTCGGCGTAGAGGAGAATTGACGATAGATCCGCAGACCAAGCCAGCTGACCGCCGACCAGCCCCTTGAGGTCTCAGGGGTCAGACGCGGTAATCGAGCGGAGCGCAGCAGGCTCCGTACTCGGCTCTTAATCAGCCGAAATTTAAACATTCAAATTGTTCCGCCGTTTCCCAGGATCTCCAAGATGTGCTTAAGTCTCAGCCCCAGCACAGTTTCCAAGAGCGGCTTTTATTTCACGGCCGCCGTCACTTGCACCGCTCTGATGTAAAGTATAGCCCTGAAGACGCGGATGCAGCTCACCGTCGGCCGTGGCTTCAGCGTTTCAGCGTTTCAGGTAGGCAGCATGCAACACTCTCGGCACCCATATGAAGTCCTTGTATCCTTGCAGCCACACAAGTTTGCGGTAGAATCTACAATAAAGCCTGTTGCCGGACATAGCATAAACACGGCTTAGACAGCAGAGTCATTAGCCCGGACCCAAGCAGCGTTCCCCCGCTTGGCGGTGTCAATCCGCCATCTTGGACCAGTTCCCATTTATTTCCATGGGGAAGTAGTCTTCTTTTTTATTTTCATTTAGTGCCCATTTTCTTTACTGTTTCCTTGTATTTTGTAATCTATTTGTGTTATTTTTAGTCTATTTTCCTGGTACCAGGTTGTGGTAAGGTGCTGCTGTTTATCTGATCAGGTAAGTCCTGAGTTTAAGGATTCTTTTAAGGGTTTTGAGCGTAGGGAGAATTTCGACCAAAGGCTTGAAGGTAGTTATAGAGTTCTTTGTGGGTTTATTGTATAATTAGGTGTATTACTGTTCTTGTCTATTAATAGTTTGTAGGTTTAAATTTTTGTATACTATGTTAGTAATGTTTTTTAATTAAGTTATTTTAGTTATGTTTTGATCATTCACTATATACGTGTTTTTGGGAGTGTGATATGTTTTTTGCAGCTGGGTTATTTTTTTATGTTACATTGGTCAACAATCTTGTGCTCTGGCCCTTGGGAGCTTACTTTTTTTTTTAGGAAATCGTTTTTGGTTTATAGTAAACAAGAGCGTTTGTATTGGATTAGTTCATTTTTCATTTCGTTTGGTCTTTTTCGATAATATTTTTTCAATTTTTGGTGGATGAATATTTTTTAATACTTAAATACAGAACGATCTGCATCTACAGAACCGAAAGGGTGGGAAATGTAATGTTAAAATGTTTGTGTTAATATGATGTGAATGTTGTGTGGAAATATTTAGTATATATACTAAATATAATATTAATTTTTGAAAATAAAAAAGGTTTAATTTGTTGGTACAGAATTATCATAGATGTTGAGGATTCTGATTGGTTACTATTTATTTTATAATGTGCTGCAAGCAATCACTTCTGAGTGATCTATCCCTCTGTTATTTATGAAGAGTTTGACTTTAAATTGTAGCATATTGTGCATTCTTTTGGTTTCTTTGCTAAGTTTAAGAGCAATTTGGGTAACCAATTAATCCATTCTTAAATGTCGGTAGGTTTGCTCTTTATGTAATAGTTCCATAAATTTGAAAAATGGAGGTTGGTTTCTGCATAATGTGGATCGGAAGGCATTGTCCTATCCTTACGCTGTATTGTTTGTTTTGGCTTCCTGTGCCAAGGTGCTGTCATAGACATACTGCCATGGAAATTGGAGGGTTGCTTGCCATCCGTGTTTGCCAAACCAAGGGGCTGATTACGATAGCGGGGGGACAAAGTCCGCCCGCCATCGTTGCTGCAAAATGGACTGTCCACGATAGGTGCGCCAGTCCCGCAAAACGAATTATGATGCGCCCGCCACAGTGGCGGGCGCATCCTGTATATTTACATTGCGGCGGGTGTCAGCACCGGCCACAATGTAAAAATACAAGTTTTGCATGTGTATGTACAACGTGGCAGGCAGTGTGTGGTGCCTGCCACCTTGTACCTGCATATGCAGGGGTGTACCGTAGGTACCCCCATGTGCAGCACCCCACCCCCCAGGGGCCCGCAACGGGCCCCGAAGGCATTCTCCACCTGTCTTTTTGCTGCAAGAACTCTGCCGCAACAGACAGGCATCATAATGCCCATGGCGGTGTCTGCACGTCACCGCATCCATTACCGCATGGTACCTGGTCACGCAAGGCGGGCGGAAAAGGCCCGCCTTGCAGGACCACGGCGGACGGTCTTTCCATCCACCGCGGTACCTTTCCCATTCCCACCGCCATCCTAATTTGGCAGTGGGAATATTCAGGCTGAGGACCGCCGGCGGACTTCCCACCATCGTAATCGGCCCCTAAGTGTCTTTGAATAAGTCCTTTAGTGGGCTAAGTTTGTCTTCACTTTGTTGGTAGAATAGACTTTCTATTAGTAGATTGTTATGGTTGGTTACCTCTATGGCAGGGACATAGACTAGGGCTAAAAGCAATTTGATTTCAAAGGCAATTTCGCTGCTTTTAGAATAATTCTACTCTTAGGGCCCGATTACGATGCCGGACGGAAAAGCCTTCCGTCCTCTATGGTGTAGTATAAATACCTCCTCCATGACCCGCGGCATTTCGGTTGGTCAAATCAGGATGCAATGTGGGCAAAATCAGACCGCCACGGCCAGATGACACAAAACACCATCCACCATGGTCGGGTAAGCTGCAAATCCTACCGTGGTTGTCTGGGAAAGCTGTTGAAAGCCTGGAAAGGCCCCTCCTGCCTCGGTATGATATATAATTACAATGAGAATGCGGAGCTGGCAGACCGATTACTGCGTCCGACTACCACGCAGGCACATAGGCCAAATGAATGGCAGACGCAACCAACTTCACAACAATGCCCGAGGTGTGCCTGTACTCCCTGCTGCCCTCAATCACAACACACACGCCACAATGATACACCCAACTTGCTCTTGGTAAGGAAAGACATGTGCAGCATGGAAGAGACATCTGGAGGTCACCAAACATGTGGACACACCCACATACCACAGTATAAAATCAACCCCTTCCGGGACCAACATCCTTCGCCCACCACAAGCTGAGACAGAGAGACAGGACACCATTGAATCACACTGCACAACATCACACACACCTATCTCCACACAACACTCTCACCCACACACCTCACACCCATCACATCTCTCCAACACCAACTTGCACCCTGCACCCTTCATACAGTTGCACCATGCACCCTGATAAAAAGCACAAATTCAGAGTTGAAAGTGATGGCAAACGAGACAATCATAGATAGAACTACATTTGTATGGGAACCTAGTCCAACACACCAAGTTACCATACAAATGTGTGGATACACAGGAAACACAGCAAAGTCAAGGCTGTAGGGACCACCCTACTCAATGTGCATTACATCAGAATGCAGTGGCTCCACGCCAAGGACGGCTCAATCGTCAGGCTCAGGGTACCATGTGGCGGCACAGAGAACTGGTGGTTGCCCTACCATGACAACACTAACCTTCACTGAATGGGAGAAGAAGGTGCCTGCCATAATGCATCCAGAGAGTCTCACATGAATGTAGGGGGGACTGGAGGTGGGTATGTACCAACAAAATGATCACATCACACTACATTGCACTGTTGTGCTCAGCCAGTGAGCTCCACTTGCCTTCTCACATCAAACTCATGTGGAATGCATGCTTTGAATATGAATGGATCACAAGGACAGCATTTCCTTAATCAGCTCCACCTCACAGATAGCTGGTCAGCTCATGCACCATGGCCTCCCTCCCAAACAGCATGGCTTACCCTTCCCATCCCACAACCATGTTATCCATCATACTGGGGAGTGGTTGTTGAGACCTGACAGCAAGACCACAACTCCCACAAGGCCCTCTGTGTCCCCTCACAAACAGCATAGAACCAAATGACCCTCACATCCTGCATTTGGTAGCCAACTCTGGAAACCCCCATTAGTTTGTTAGGCCTTGCACATACAGCTAATACCATTGAGAGGCCACGTGATTTACAGTGTCATTGACAAAGTCACATTGATTAGGAAAAAGGGGACCCTTATTTAATTGAATAGACTAGCTATACATAGGGAAGAAACACGGTATGGAAGATTGTATAGCTCAGTCAGTCATCAAGTTGACAAGAAGAACTACTAACAGGTCGTCATATGAATAATTCTATCATCCCATATGCAAATAACTGTACATAAAGGATAAGTATGCCACATAGATTGAGTATCTTTATATAAATCTTTTTTATTAACTATACTTGTAAAAGTTTTCTCATTCTTGGTATATTTCTCAAAATTATATACATTGGGTGACAGTTCATAAAACACAGAACAATAGGAACCGAGACAGTTGATGGAGGCAATGGCGGTAGAGAAACAAAGTCACAAGCAACTGGAAAGCAGAATACAAGAACGTGACCACAAAAAGCCAATTCGCAAGTCCCAATGCCTCAAAGCAGAAAGACTCGGGTCAACACAACATATTACTCTGTCAGCCCTCACAAACAACAAGAGGTAAGTACAAAAAGCACAACACAAATCAGGAAGTTGTGGCATAGTTGTCAGATACACATCAAAAATTCCCAAAATGTCCAAGCATTAACTGAATTGAATGAGCAACAAGTTTGCTCCAGAGGAATTATCTTTGTAAATACGATATCTTTCCATTTGAAATTGGCCCTTTAACCATGTCACATCGCTTACGTGAAATATAGGTACCCAGGGTATAAGTGGGATGAAAAAACTGGGGGGGTCTCTCAAAGAGGCATGGCCAATGTAATTAAGGGTGTGGCTTAAAAACCTTAGCCATAAATCTGTGCTTAGCATATTGATCTACCCAACTTGAATTTTTCTGTCACTACCATTGCACCTAGATATATGATACAACAAGTTACATGATACCTACTACAAAGCCGGTCTACTGGCTTTGCCAATGTTTGTCAGTTGCATACGATAAAGAGGCAGCAAATATTGCTTGCATCTAACATTGAAAAAGCTTCCAATTAAAGACCTGGTGACACCACAACAATGTTGCTGCTCCTGAGTCTCCTAAGGAGTCAATTCCAAAGACAAAATGAATCCTTAAAGATTTTCACTTCCCCACAACGCTCACCTGGCATGTTGTTGTGCTGTAACTTTTCCACTAGTGAGAAGTGGGGAGTGTGACCATGCGCACATCGATGTGCCTGCTGTCAATGCATTCCAGCAAAAAGAATGGACCGCCTGTAAGAGGGCACAAAACAGAGCCCGATAGAGACCTGTACTGAGGTCACCTTAAATAAATGATGGTGCCCAGCACTGGTGAGACCCGGCCTACTTAAAGCCCTATATGTACCTCAAAGCCATGTGCAACTGATGATAAACTGACATGAATGCCTAGTAATGCCAAGGTAAAAGTCAGTGTTACAGCAAATAAATGATGGATGGAATGCTGACAATGCAAACATTCTCCCCCAGTCAAATGATCTGGGTTAAATCCATCTTTTGACCACTACGCTACCCCAGTTTGGACTCAGCCATATGCAAATCAGTCTTGACCCTGCTCCTCATGGGAACAGTCCTGACCGAACTGCCAATCCAGGTACTCCGTGGCCTGGAGACAAGCATCCTAGGACCAGTTTCGGGCTTTTAGCCCTCATCAGCCAGGATAGCTTGACTCCAGTGGCATGGAGAGCACGGGACCCACGTCTAGGCATACCTGTGCTACTCGGGGTGCCTAATGCAAAAAGAACAATTGATGGACAGATTGCAGAACAATGTCATACATTTACCCCAGTACAGAGATCTGGGCCGAAATCCATCGTTTTTTTGCTCACCATGCCATTCCAGTTTGGGCCCAGCCATATGCAAATCAATCTGGACCCGGCACCCAATGGGAACATTCCATCCCAAACTGCTAGGCCAGGTCCTCCCTGGACTGTAAACAAGCATAATAGGACCAGTTTCGGGTTTTCAGCCCTCATCAGCCAAGATAGCTTGACTCCAGTGGCATGGAGAGCACAGGACCCACGTCTGGGAATACCCATGCCACTCGGGGTGACAAATGCAAAAAGAACAATTGATGGATAGAATGCACAACAATGTTGTATATTCACCCCAGTACCAAGATCTGGGCCTAAATCCATTGGTTTTTTGCTCACACATGGGCAAGGCGTAAAGCCGAAATGCGTCATTTTTCCAGCCGTTAAAGACATTATGCAGCTTACTGGAGTGTCCGAATACTTTCTGTAACAAACGGAGGATTTTGGAATGAATATATATATATCAGGACTTGGTCCCTTCTCAGTGTCTAAGGAGTAACGTTGTATAAGACTCTCAACGAACCCACTGATGCAGCTGATGGCATTTGATGAAGAGTTGTGATACTCGAAACGCGTTATGCCTTATTCTTTTAAATAAAAGCATTTTGACAAGTATTGCTTGTGTGGCCTGGAGTACGTCGCGATTGCAGCGTGTTTCCGTGATGATTTAACAGGAGTGCTTGACAACACTTCAAACCGGGACCAGATCCGTGTGGGAGAGGCGCTCTGTTGTCGGAGGAGTTACAGAAGCGTGGAGCTTAATTAGAGTGCCCCCCGGCTGCGAAAATTCAAGGAACAAAGTTTCGATGGAAGGGACACCGAGTGAGGCCCGCCTCAACTAAGGAAATTGATTTTGAAGCAGCTAGGGTTTGCGGAGGAACTTTCCGAAGCACAGCATACTTGTTCTTATGGCACGGAAAGAAATAAGCTGCACAGTGGTTGTGAGACTGTATTTGCACACCGTAACCGAGGTAAGGAACTTTCCGTCTAAAGGCACATGGTGCACTCGGTCTACGGTGTAAAAAGTGTGGTTTTGCCAAGATCGACATTGGGAATCCAGTGATGTAAACTGAGGACAGTCAAAGTGAATTCTGGGAAGTGTAGTCCCACATATGAATGCTGAAGCCTACGAAGAACTTTTACAGCAAAGGACACCTATATAATTGACTATTTGGGGGTTACTATAAACCTGAATGAAGTAATGGTACTCACCTTTGCAGTTTCATGGGTAAAATGCCATTTAGAACTTTAAAAACTTATGAAGAGAGAACTGTCCCCTTTAATTCTGGAAGTATCAGGACTTGGTCCCTTCTCAGTGTCTAAGGAGTTACGTTGTATAAGACTCTCAACGAACTCACTGATGCAGCTGATGGCATTTGATGAAGAGTTGTGATACTCGAAACGCGTTATGCCTTATTCTTTTAAATAAAAGCATTTTGACAAGTATTGCTTGTGTGGCCTGGAGTACGTCGCGATTGCAGCGTGTTTCCGTGATGATATATATATATATATATATATATATATATATATATATATATATATATATATATATATATATTTTCACTGAAAAAAACATAGGTTTCAGGGCTTATATAGATAGGCCTGAAACCTATGGTTTTTTCAGTGAATTCGCAAGGTTTTTTAAATGCTAATTCCTAACTATATAAGGCCTGAAACCTATGTTTTTTTCATTGAATTCGCAAGGTTTTTTAAATGCTAATTCTATTAGCGGATAACGTTTTTATATATTAAAACATTTTTTAAATCTCAAATGCCTGCTTTGCTAACAGAGTTTTTAAGCACAGGCTCTTTTGTCTCTGGTGGCCATCTTGGGAGACTGCATATCAGAATTTTTTTACTGAAATATAAGAGGATTTGAGAAGTCACTCAAAATGTGCCCTAATTTTTCTTTCTTCAGCACTAATCATAATTTCTACGGCAAAATGAACCCCCTCATTTTGTTCCTTTGTAAATTAAATGTTTTAAGTGTTAACACTTTATTCCAATCAAGATGACTTCAGGTGTGCCATACTTTTATCATAAGTAAGACTGTTAGCGCTCTAGTTGTTCTTTAGAACACTCTGGGACATTCTGTCATTGGGCTATAGTGGGGCTATATCTGGCTGATATTTGGGCTACATTTGTTTTTTTTTGTCTCTGGTGGCCATCTTTGGGCTACATTGGGCTACATTGGACTACATTTGGGCCCTACCATATATATAGCCCAATGTAGCCCGATATATTGGCATCTGTCACTCGGCCAAAAACCTAATAGCCTCCTTCCTTGCCAATAGAACGCAGGCGGTCATCCTAGGACCCTTTCAATCAGCACAACTCTCCGCCCCCTGTGGTGTCCCTCAAGGCTCATCCCTTAGTCCGACACTTTTCAACATCTATGTGTCGGACCTAGCTAAGACCATCAAAGCTCATGGGATGAGCCTTACCTCGTACGCCGACGACACCCAACTAGTGTTGGCGATCAAGGGTGACGGAGAGCAAGTAGCTGAAAAATTTAAGAAAGGGCTCCTAGACATAGGAGACTGGATGGAAACCAATTGCTTAAAGCTAAACTCAGAGAAAACTGAGGTGCTCATTTTCGGTCCATTGTCCCCAGCCTGGTCCACCAGTTGGTGGCCAGAGACCTTTGGTACCCCTCCCACACCGACCTCGAAGGTCAGGAATCTGGGGGTTATCTTCGATGATGGACTGAATTTCATGGATCATGCCAATAAGACAGCATCCACAGCGCACCTAAAACTAAAAATGATTCTCAAAATTCGTCCTTTTCTACCCGAATCTGCGATTAAGACACTGGTCTCGGCTCTTGTTCTCTCATCCCTGGATTACTGTAACGGTTTATTTCTCAACGCGCAATCTCGAGTCACCACAAAACTTCAAACTATACAGAATGCAGCAGCCCGTCTCATTACCGGCAAAACAAAGTTCGAACCTATTGCCCAAAACATAAAAGACCTTCACTGGCTGACTGTACAAAAAAGGATCCACTTCAAGGCTCTCTGTATAGTCTTCAAATCAGTTAATAATCAAGGACCATATTTTTTGAGAGACAAATTGCAACTTTACAAACCGACAAGAGCTTTACGCTCAGCCACTCTTAATCAACTGTCTGTCCCACGCACCAAAACAGTGTCCTGGGGAGACTGTCGCTTTCTGGTGGCGGCCCCCAGACTTTGGAACACCTTGCCTCTTAACATCAGACGAAGTACTACGCTGTTTCAGTTTCGTAAACTCCTGAAAACCTGGCTGTTCTCTCATTAACCATGTTCAACTTTCATTCTGTTCATTCTTCTCTCCTACTTCTTCAATAATGGTTTTCAGCGCCTTGACGCCTAAGGGTATAAGTAGCGCTTTACGAGTGTCAAAAATAAAAATAAAATAAAATAAATAAATAAATATATATTTTTTCAAAGTTAATTTTCGTAAAAACCACTGGAGCACATATCTTGAGACATAGCAAAGGCACATCGGGCTACCAGTCCCTACAATTTTGCCAAGTTTGGTGGAAAACCATTCAGCCGTTCGGGCTAAAAGTGAGTCCAACCGCCCTATGGAAATTAACATGGGGAAAACACGTTTTGGGACCCCCCTTTTATCTCGGCCCCCGCTTGACGAATCCCCCCCAAACTTTCAGGGAAGGACCGGAGCGCCGCGAGGCAAAGTTAAGGAAAATTTCAGGAAGATTCCTCAACCGGTGCCAAAGTTATTCCCAATAGAATGTTGCGATTTCCCTATGGAAAACAATCCTAACTATATATACCTACTGGCTATCGCCAGTAGGTAATATATATATATATTCACTGAAAAAACCATAGGTTATACACCATATATAGTTAGGAATTAGCATTTAAAAAACCTTATTTTACTCACACAAAACCATTGAAATTCCATATATAGTTAGTTGTACTAACTATATATCGCGCACCCGCAATCCACTGCTGATCATGTCACATATTACATCATTCATGACATGGTCAGTGACATCACTGATGACATCACTGATGACATCTCAAATGACATCACTGATGACATCACTGATGACATCTCAAATGACATCACTGATGACATCACTGATGACATCTCATTTGACATTACTGATCACATCACTGATGACATCATTCATGTGATAATACGATGAAGCTCTTCAGACTCTAATATAACCTTAGATACACTCAGTGTAAACAGACACTCACAGACTGTCACTCATCCATGGAGTTACTCACACACCTAGTCAGTCATGCAAAGAATCAATCACACCTCCATTTCCTCAACTATACAGTTATACACACCTTACTTATTCAAACATATACTAACACATATTTACTCTCTTATACAATCCCTGATACAAGTTCACAATGATCCATACAGCCACTCACACATTCACTGGCTCTTTTGCACAGTTATTTATATATGTCAACCCTCACATGTACTGTGTTTTACATATGTACTTACTTTGACATGTAGCACTGAGATATCCATTCACTCACCAATACACTCATGCACACAGTCAACCGCCCATACAGCTGTTTCCACATGCACTTTTGAACCCATACATCTAGTGAATCAACTGCTCACACATCTATGCACAGAGTCATACACCTCCCAGCCACCCATACACACTCTCAGTCTCCCATACAAATACTTGGGCAACCAATCAATAACCCATATAGTTAATCATATAGCTAATGATCAACACATGCAGCAGTTTATAGAACAACAGACATAATGATGCACAAATTGAGACAGTTTAGTCACTAACCCATGCACTCAGTGAGACACATTTAATCACTCACTCATACAGTCAGTCATGCACCTACTAAATCCTTCATCCAGACATTTATACATCCACTCATTCTTAAATATGTAAGACATATTTTAACTTTACAGAAAAATACAGTCACTGGATGTTGTCATCAGTGATGTCATCAGTGATGTCATTTGAGATGTCATCAGTGATGTCATCAGTGATGTCATTTGAGATGTCATCAGTGATGTCATCAGTGATGTCACTGACCATGTCATGAATGATGTAATATGTGACATGATCAGCAGTGGATTGCGGGTGCGCGATATATAGTTAGTACAACTAACTATATATGGAATTTCAATGGTTTTGTGTGAGTAAAATAAGGTTTTTTAAATGCTAATTCCTAACTATATATGGTGTATAACCTATGGTTTTTTCAGTGAATTTTCAAGGTTTTGTAAATGCTAATTCCTAACTATATATGGTCTATAACCTATGGTTTTTTCAGTGAATTTCATTGGTTTTTTAAAAGCTAATATCTATAGCTGTAAAATGTATTCTTCTTTAAATCCAAAAATATATTTGATATGTTTATTAATAATTTTTTTTAAAATATTTTTTTTGTTTCGCTCCCGGTCCGCGAACCGGAAAGCTTTCCGTTAGCTCAAATTGATGCTGCGACCCGGTCCGCGAACCGGTAAACATTCCGTTTGCGCAACTGCCGCTTTAGAAATCAACATCGTGACGCGTCGCGAAAGCGCGACGTATCGCGTTGCCGCGTAATGCGTCTTATGACGTACCGCGTTAGCGCACCCGGAAGTGCCCCGGGGCGCGGACCGAGGCGCGAAACGCAGCTCCCCGGAAGCGATCCGCGGCGCGTCGCGAAAGCGCGACGTATCGCGTTGCCGCGTAATGCGTCTTGTGACGTAGCGCGTTAGCGCACCCGGAAGTGCTCCGGGGCGCGGACCGAGGCGCGAAGCGCAGCGACCCGAAAGCTATCCGGGGCGCGTTCCGCAGCGCGTAACATGAGCGTGAGAGGTCATGTGACTTGTTAATAAAAGTTTTCATTGGTTCATTTCACTTTTGGTTTCATAATCATGTAAGGCTAGGTCAGGTGACCTAAAAATAACACTTTTCATTGGTTGAGAACTATTGTTTTTCCCAAATGATGAAAACCCCTCCTTCTTTCCTCACTCTGACTTTCATCATTGTGAGAGGAAGACCTTTATTAATACTTCAGAAATGGCTTCAGTAGTTGCTTCAGCTGGTGCACCCCCACCACCACCTCCACCTCCTCATGGGAAGAGAGGACCACCTCCCCAGGTCATGACCAACACAGAGGAGGAAGAGGAAGAAATGGAGGAAGAGGAGAGAGAAGAACCACAGTTCTTGGAAGAGGTGCCCCGGGTTTCCCATAGGAAAGCCAGTTTCATCTGGCAGTTTTATTCAATCCCTCCAGGCCAAAAAAAAGTGAATGCGAGGTATGTCACCTGCCTCATCTGCAAAGATAAATTATCAAGAGGGACTGATAAGAAGTATAGTTATGGGAACTATACCATGCATAGGCACATGACCAGGAAGCATCCACTGACGCCTTGCTGACTTTGTTCTTACCCGTTTGGGATTGACCTGCCATCAAACCTACTTCTTGCGGAACCCGCTCCGCGTGTGGAGTGCTTGTCTGCTGCATTTTGAAGGGGAAGCCGAGGGAAGTACTTTAACGGGGCTGCGAGCGAGTGCGAGAGCTCATCTGGGACTGCATTTCCCAGGAGCGCCCGCCTGCCCTGAGCAGCTACACCTGGGCCGCTCTCCCCGACCCCTCCTACCCTTCCACCGAGCCCTTATAATCTGCTCTCGCTGAGACGGCGAGTGGAACGCCTTGCTGACTTTGTTCTTACCCGTTTGGGATTGACCTGCCATCAAACCTACTTCTTGCGGAACCCGCTCCGCGGGTCCCGCTGCGTGTGGAGTGCTTGTCTGCTGCATTTTGAAGGGGAAGCCGAGGGAAGTACTTTAACGGGGCTGCGAGCGAGTGCGAGAGCTCATCTGGGACTGCATTTCCCAGGAGCGCCCGCCTGCCCTGAGCAGCTACACCTGGGCCGCTCTCCCCGACCCCTCCTACCCTTCCACCGAGCCCTTATAATCTGCTCTCACTGAGACGGCGAGTGGGACGCCTTGCTGACTTTGTTCTTACCCGTTACTATACCATGCATAGGCACATGACCAGGAAGCATCCACTGACGCCTTGCTGACTTTGTTCTTACCCGTTTGGGATTGACCTGCCATCAAACCTACTTCTTGCGGAACCCGCTCCGCGGGTCCCGCTGCGTGTGGAGTGCTTGTCTGCTGCATTTTGAAGGGGAAGCCGAGGGAAGTACTTTAACGGGGCTGCGAGCGAGTGCGAGAGCTCATCTGGGACTGCATTTCCCAGGAGCGCCCGCCTGCCCTGAGCAGCTACACCTGGGCCGCTCTCCCCGACCCCTCTTACCCTTCCACCGAGCCCTTATAATCTGCTCTCGCTGAGACGGCGAGTGGGACGCCTTGCTGACTTTGTTCTTACCCGTTTGGGATTGACCTGCCATCAAACCTACTTCTTGCGGAGCCCGCTCCGCGGGTCCCGCTGCGTGTGGAGTGCTGGTCTGCTGCATTTTGAAGGGGAAGCCGAGGGAAGTACTTTAACGGGGCTGCGAGCGAGTGCGAGAGCTCATCTGGGACTGCATTTCCCAGGAGCGCCCGCCTGCCCTGAGCAGCTACACCTGGTCCGCTCTCCCCGACCCCTCCTACCCTTCCACCGAGCCCTTATAATCTGCTCTCGCTGAGACGGCGAGTGGGACGCCTTGCTGACTTTGTTCTTACCCGTTTGGGATTGACCTGCCATCAAACCTACTTCTTGCGGAACCCGCTCCGCGGGTCCCGCTGCATGTGGAGTGCTTGTCTGCTGCATTTTGAAGGGGAAGCCGAGGGAAGTACTTTAACGGGGCTGCGAGCGAGTGCGAGAGCTCATCTGGGACTGCATTTCCCAGGAGCGCCCGCCTGCCCTGAGCAGCTCCCTGACCCCTCCTACCCCTTCCATCTATTGTGTGCATACTCTATATTAAGCCACTAGTACTCCCGCAGTGCGGGAGAGCGCGCGGGAGAAGCCCGGGACAAGGGCGGGACCGTCTGTGGCCGTCAGTGGCCGAAGGTGGCTGGGCTGGGACACCCCACCAACATCTATTGTTCTGGATTTTGCTGTAAACCCATTACTAAGATTTGTACCCGGATTTGTTAGTACTGTGCTAAGTAGCAGTGGTGATTGATATATGGCTTGTTCCACAAACAATTCCACCTTGCTGTCTTCTATGGGCGAGGTGGAGACGGCCGTCATGGGCCCCCTAGATACATATTTCAAACGCCTGCCCCAGGATATTGATAGGGAGATTGCGTTGTCAGAAAGACGGGCTGGGCGCAGGCTGTCGATTGAGCTCATGAAAACCCCCCTTGAGAAACACCAGGGCCTAAGTTTTCCTTCACTGGTTACCCCGTTATCATCTATTGTACTACCAGTTTCACAGGATGCATCGTATGACTTATCTGTATCTAATGAGCTACTGGGTACCAGTACTATAGACATAGTAGTCACTACTTTACCCACAGAGCACGTAAATGCTTCTATCCAACCATCGAGTGGGCAAAATGCAACATTAAAAGCCTGTGTCCAAGCACATGCTATTAAATCTAAACCCTGCCCAAAAAGGAAAAGGGTTACAACTACCAAAAAATGTCAAGCCCTAAACCCTGCAAGGAAGCTTAGGAAGTTAACCACCAAAACACCGCTAACCCATGTCCCTGTAGTGAATTCCATTGGAGTAACAATGGGGGAAGGAGTAGTTGTTCCAGTAGTTGCAGACACCTCAATGATGCCCCCCACGACACCTGTGTCATCAGGAATAGACCCTACCACTATAGCATCCCCTGGGCAATTAACAACCAATCCAGAATATCTTTTGGGGATGGAAAAACTAATACGTTCCCTCTTAAATCCCTTTGAGGCTAGACTTAAAAAGCTAGCAGAACAACTGGATCATCTAGAGCAGGCTAGCCTGGATAATTTTTTTTCTATAAAAACTTTAATTAAGTCTTGCAATAAAATGGGAGAGAATGGGACAAACCACCAGACAGTCGAGCGTGATCCAGGTGCCACGGTGGTTGACTTGTTACCTCTAATTGTGAGTGGTGCATCTACCCAGCGGAATAATGGGCAGAGCAGTAAGAACATTGTTGTATCCTCGACTACTGTAAATAACACCAATTGCGGGAAGACTAAGATCAATAGCAATAGCACTGCACTTAAAGGTAGTAAAGATATCTTAAAAAACTCTGCCACTACCGTTAACAAAAATAGTCTACCCTTACCATCTACTCCAGAATTAAGACATGGCTTAACGTCAGGTATAGACAAAACACAATGTAGAAATGGTGTTGGAGCAAATGTGCCGCTTGCCTCCCAGACAGCAAGCAGGGGTGGTCTTGTAAGGGATAGAAATATCATAGCTGATGGAAATAATGTTATTATAGCATTGGAAAATGTTGTCCCATCAAGCCTTGTTGTCCCTGAACGTTGCCAACCGATATTACACGTGACTAAACCCCAGACTAGGATTCCCCCGATACAACTCACCCCAGATTCCTACCCCTATGTGGCTATTCTCACCAATGTCCCACCCTTACTGGAAGGTCAAAGAGAAAGCTATGAAATGTTAAAAAATAAAGCCATGCATTGGCTACGGGTCAATAGACCCCTGCCAGGGGGAGTGGACGGTCTGATCATCGGGGTTAGAAGGGTCAACTGGAGTGGGAACACCTTGAAAAAGCAGGGGGGTGAGTGCATCATAATTAACTTCCAAGACCCAAGGGTAGTGGGGCTAATTACGAGACCGGGTTGGAATATTAGTATTGGTGGGATTGGTGTTGTGGATTTGACCTTTTTCTACCCTAGACCGGTGCCCACTTACCCTGGGGGGAGCAATGAGTCATTGAGAACTAGTCTGCCTTCCTGGGTAGAGGTCAGCTCTCTCCCTGCTCCTATCCCACGACCAAATGACGGTTATAACCAGGTATATAACTCCTATAGTGGGCCAGGGCATATGAGGTGGGGATGTTGACGGAAACCAACTGAACTCATTGATTTTGGTGGGAAAAGGGACAGGGGAAGTATCCTGGAGGCAACACTGCCACCCAATGGGGATGTAACGTGTAATTTAGATGAAGTGGCCCCTGACAGGGAATTTGTAAACATGAGGGGGGGCACTATGGCACGTCCGGAAGATTGGGGGGGCGAATCCAGACTCCCATCAAGTATTGATATAAATGATGACAAAGATGTTAATTGTGTAGACATTGTGTTAGGTGAGGGCGGTGATTGTGAGATCTTGACTAAATTACCGGCCAGGGTTGCTGCTGAAGGGGGGACCAGTAAAGGAGATACCACGGGGAGGTTTCTCTCATGGAATATAGCAGGCTTGGCCTCTAGATTGTTGTCACAACAATGGATAGATTTTGTCAATGGGTTTGAAATTTGCCTATTTCAAGAGACGTGGGCTTGTGATCCAATTTACCTGCCAGGTTATTTAAATTTTTGTATACCAGCGAGTAGAGGCCCCAGGGGTAGACCCATGGGAGGTCTAACAGCTTGGATCAAACAGAATTCAAAAGTTAAAATAAAAGTGATTGACCTAGGCTGTAAGGATATACAATTACTAAGGTTATCATTAGGACAGGGGGGTGTGATAGATATCTATAACATTTATGCTAGGGGTATAAGTGTTGGGAATTCACCCACCCTAGAAGCTCTATCCACCTTCCTCGAATCACAGTCACTTGGAAATAGAGTGGTCGTGGCTGGCGACCTCAACAGGACCTTTGAGCCCTTAGAAATTACAGATCACCCGATAGGACAAGAGGAAGATGCCCAATGGGGTGTCCCAAATCTAAACCTTACACCTGTGAAGCGGTGGACTAAAGATGTATTGTTGTTGAATGCGTTATGCTTGGAATATGGTTTGAGGGCCCTTAATGGCAGGACAAAAAGTGACCAAGGAGGAAATTGCACATTCGACAATGGCCATAATAAAAGTAGGATTGACTATGTCATCTGTAGTCTCGAGTTATGGTCTGGCGTGGGCGACATGGAAATCAAGGGGAGATTAGAAAGCGATCATAATCCCCTTAGTGTCACCCATTCATGGTGGAGGGCCGCGCCTGCCAATACTGAGCCATGTTGCGAGATCGTACCGGTTATGGCCAACGACTTAAGAAGGGTGAGGTGGCCAAACGTGCTGGCCAATTTGGCCATCTTGGATCACATTAACTTGGAGGTGGATAACGCTATCGCCGCCATGGAAACAGTAAATCCTGTAACACCGGGTTCCTCTCTAATAACAGACATACATGACACATTCTTCTCTTTGATAAAACCGCATTTTACCAAACTAGTTAAGGCAAATAGAAAAGCACCCATCAAATTGGCGAGGTGGTTTAATAAGCAGTGCAGGTTAACTAGACTAGAGTTGGGCCGGGCAATCAAAAGCAGAGATAAGGCCTTGATTAGCACTGCTAGGAAACAATACAATGATAATATCCGCAAGGCTAAGAAGCAGTGGGACGAGGAGCATTGGGAGGAGTTACTTGAGGCTTCTGGGCTAAAAGATTCCAGACTTTTCTGGGGAATCGTGAAATGGGGTAGAGGAGGTACCCCTAACAACCCAGACAACAATGTCAACGAGGCATCGTGGGTAGAGTACTTCAAACCCCAGTATGCGGAGAATAGGGACACAATGGCCATAGAACCTATCCCAGTGGTATTTTGCAAGGGAGATTTATTCTCAAACAAAGAAGCTGAACTTGTAATTTTATCACTGCAGGGGGGGAAAGCCCCGGGGTTAGATGGAATTCCCTCAGATATATTCAAACACGATAAGGTTCGGTGGGCAAGATATGTGACTGTGCTGGGAAATGCCCTTGCCAAAGGGGCAAAAATTCCTGATGTATGGAAGGGGGCAATAATAATACCGATCTTTAAGAAAGGCGATCGGTCGCTCCCGGCAAACTATAGACCGATAAGTTTGCTGGCCACTATCCAAAAAGTGGTGGGGAAGATGGTGGTCGACAAACTTATGGCCTGGGTAGATGAGAATAATGCCTTATCCCCCTACCAGGCAGGATTTAGGCGGGCAACCAGCACGGTAGACCAAATTTTTCGCTTCACTATGCTACGGTGGGGGACTGTACTCCTTGGCGAAGGCAGCCTTTATGTAGCATTTGTAGATCTGAGGGCTGCCTTCGATCTGGTGCCTAGGAGTAAGCTGTGGGTTGTCCTGAGTAAGATAGGGGTCCCACTCGAGCTGCTAACATTAATAATGCGTCTCCACGAAAGCAATTTTGCTAAAGTCCAGTGGGGGAGGAACGGGGAATCTACCACCAATTTCCCAGTTGACCGGGGGGTACGGCAGGGATGTGCCATGGCACCCCTGCTGTTCTCCTTGTTCATTAATGGTATAGTGGATAGGATGCTGGATGCGAGGGTAGACGCACCTTCACTAGCGGGCATCAGGGTCCCGATCCTGATGTTCGCTGATGATACCCTGATCGTGTCCAAAACCCCGGCAGGACTCCAGCGAGCCTTGAACATATTTGATATGTTTTGTAAAGAACGAGGTCTCGAAGTTAATGTAAATAAAACAAAGCTGATGGTCTTCGGGAAAAGGCGCCAATCCCAACCCAGGGTATCTCTGAACAACATCAAACTAGAGGTAGTAAATGTTTTTACATACCTAGGGGTGGAGATATCAAGTAAATTTGGTTGGTCGAGACATATTGAGAAGGCGGCACTGAAACACCAGCAGATTTCAGGAGCACTCCGGGTAGAACAAGCAAAATCCAAAACTAGGCCTATTAAACCGGTTCTCATGGTCTACGATGCAAAAGCCCTGGGTGCAGCCCTTTATGGGGCTGAAGTTTGGGGCTTTGAGAGGCTTACTACCCTCCAAAGATCTGAGAACAGGTTCTTGAGAGGGATAACTAGTCTCCCCCAAAGCACCCCACTAATACCGCTTGGCCTGGATCTAGGAAGGAGATTGCTCAGTGATCGTGCCCGACTAAGGCCTATCCTCTACTGGAGACGGCTATGGACGACCCCAGAAATTAGACACTATGCTGAGGGGTTCGCAGCCCTAGTTAAATCAGATGTCTTCCACAAAATTGCATGGCTAAAGATGCTCAGGGACGTCCTTGCTGAGCTTGGTCTCTCCAAGCTCTGGGAAAATCCCCACGGGGAAGTTTTCCCCAGTAAAACCATCATAAAAACCATATATTGGGATCACATTGAACAGAAGCTTTGGAGGAGCGCAACCTCAGAATCTATGGGGGGTAGATTTATGGAAATTAAAACGAGACCTGCCCTAGAACTGTATTGGGACATTATAACTGTTCCGTTAGACAGGAAATTATTTTTCCAGTTAAGGGCAGGTTCCCTCCCCCTGAGGTCATTGACGGCCAGTTGGAGAACTGGTAGTAGCTCGTGTTGCCCGGCATGTGGCGCCCCCAACGAAAGTATCGCACATTTCCTATTTTTGTGTGAGGCCTATGTAAACCCGAGAAAATCCTGGCTGGCACCTGTTTGTAGAAATCTTGGCGTGCTAAGTGGTGTCGAGGGGTTGAGAATTATTTGCACCTCCACCGAAAGGTCCATTGTAGTAGGAACTGCAAAATACCTGGGGTGGGCATGGTCCATAAGGCGGAGGGCTTTATCTCCCAATATGCTTTGAAATTTTATCTCGAGAGAACTATGAATTTTAACTATGCTGCTAACATGTATGTTAAGAGTTTTGACTGAATCATTTTGGGCATGGCCCGTAATGCGGAGGATCTTGCACTTTAACATGCATTTAGTCCCAGTACCTTTTGAGAAAGCTTATATTAACTATTATTGTTAAATATTTTATCTGTGTGAATTATGAATTTTAATTGTAATTTGCTGTTAATGCATGTCGAGAGTCTTAAATGTATAAATTTACATGTGTGTGCTTTTATGAGTGTACAACTCGAATAAAGCTTTTTAATATAAATAAGCATCCACTTAATTACAGCCGGGCGGAAATACGGGATTTGGAAGAAAATCCAACATCAACTCCTGTGGCCAGATCAAGATCGTCAATATCGTTGACACCAGCAGAGGCACGGGAAACTGTGCCAAACATACAAGAGAATTTTGGCCACATGAAACATACTTGTATGCACTGTGGTGCGTTGATAGCATGTGGTAATATGAGTATAAATGCTATCAACCTGGCTTATGAACATCATAATTGCCCTAACCGCCCCCAGTAATTTTTTTTTGCTCCTGTTGAGCCCTTTTCAATGCCTGCTTTTTGTTGTTCCCCCCCACCAAAAAAACCAAAAAAAATATAAAATCGTTCAAAAAATACAAAAAAAACAAAAAATGTTCAAAAAATAAAAAAAATATAAAACAACAAAAATATTTTAAAAAAAGTTCTTTTCAGAACTACCTCCCCTTTCAAAAAAAATTGCTAGAATGTTTAGCACTCTGGCAAGCTCTATTTCTTTTGGTTCGCTTCCCGGTTAGCTTCCCGGTACGCGGACCGGGAGCTAACCAAAAAATTTTTAAAAAAAAGAGTAAGTATAAGGCAAGTAAACAGAGAGTGATGTTAAAAGAAAGACAGCTATAGGGAGTAAAGAAGAGATACTGTTTAATAGATCTATTTACCGAAGAAAAGACGGAAGAGGGTATAATTGTGAAAAACAAAATAGATAAGGAAGTGAAAGAAAAAAAAGAGAGTATAACATTAACAAAGAAGAGTTTCTTGGAGAATGTGAGTGAATGTTCAAAATAAGATTAAAACATGGGGAATAACAGAGAGAAAAAATAGAAAACAGAAAACAAAAAATAACAGAAAAAGATTAATTGAAACAGCAAAGAAATGTAAGTAACATAGAGCCATATCATCAACATAGGCAATAAAAGTTTTGCAGCTTTTATTGGCAGAAATGTGTCGCTAAAGCCGCTTTTGCGGCAGAAAACTGCCGCTAAAACCACTTTTGCACCAGTTTTCTGCCAATAAAAACAGCAATAATTTTATTGGCTGTGTTCATAATATGCCCCTTAGTGTGCTTCAACTACACAGAGAAAGCATTATGAACAAATAGTGATAGAGTGATCAGTCAAAGACACTAAGAGTAATAGAGACGGAGTGAGTGAACAAGAGTGAGGAACTATGAGAAGAGAGGGACTGAGAAAAAGAGTGGAAGGAGTTGAGTAAGTAGGTAATAGAGAAAGGAATGAGGGAAGTAGCAAAGGCAGGAAACTGAGGGTTAAAGAAATGAAGCAGTGGGACTAATAGAAGTTAAATGTGATAGAAATGTAACGAAAAGAGTACAAAACATTTACCTTATAATTGTCGTTAAATTACTCACTTTTTGTTTTTATACTTTCAATCTGTGAAAGAGAGAACAAACATTTGAAAAATATTAAAATATGTATTTAAAAATTACAAAAGACAAGGGAAAAGATTGAAGGACAAACAGTTTTTCAACAACTTTGACACTTACAGAAGCTTCTGCTTCTCCAGGCCCCCTACACAGTCCTAAAGATATACATTTTAAACTAACAGTATCTTGATGCAGATGAAGTGAGGCCTATCTTAAAACATGGTGCATCTTTTGCATTGCTGTTGTCTCAGAAAAGTGTCGCAAGACACTAAAATTTTAAATGATTGCTTCAGGATGCCAATAAGATGTGTCCTATCCAGAGGTTTGTTTGAGGTGAGGCCTACTCAGGGTTGCAGATGAAATTTCGAGTTGTTGAAGAGAATAGAGGACATAATACATGTGAAGGTCTACCAATGAAGTGAGTCATGTCCACTGCACTCTTGAACAAAGGCCAAACCTCCTCTGTTTCCCTGGACAGACCTAAACTTGATCTGCACAATGTGATTCGTAATGATAGGAAACACAGGTGATGTAATTGAAATACGTGCAATTTCTTTTGCTCATTTCACAATCACATCACTTGTGTTTCCTTTGCTTAGGTATCTCATTGTGCAGATGTAGTCCAGCATATGAAAGAGTACGCAGAAGTGCATTACTGCATGCAACAACTTTGACACTTACAGAAGCCTCACCTTCTCCATGCCTCCTACACAGTTCTACATATACATCATAAATGCAAACAGTACAGAATTAATTATACATGTTAAATGGTTTATTTTTGCTGTTCTCAGAATGTATCAAAATTCACTAAAAACAGTGACTTGAAGGTATTCATCATATAACAGCGGGGAAAAAAAACACAATCAAAATGATTGTGTTTAAAAAACCCATACAACATAGCAAATCAGAATTCAGAACTCCTTAAAGTTAACTTACTTTCCATGACGTCAAAGGATGTCCTATGAACAGCTTACACTCTGTTGTGCTGTTATTACTTTCAGCCCGCCACTTTCTGAAAGAAAACCTCCATCGTTTTTAAAAACATGTTACATGCAATAAATGACTTCTTGCTCTTTACCACAAGTTTCCACAAAGCCAAATCTTGTCAGAGCCATTTATAACTCTTGGATTTCTTGTAAGCCAATCCCGTCATTTGGCATTTCTGCAACTTTCAGAATTAAAATGTTGAAGATCATTTTCACAATCCTGGAATAGTAATATCTTCCCCTTCTTGCTCAGTCATGTTCTACATTTCCTATGACACTGATACTGCTTACTATGAAGCAGACTTACACTACCTCTATGACTACTACAATTATTTAATTCTCTACATCACTTTTAATCACAAAGCAATGTAAAACAGTAGACAGCATTGCAGACTTACATTCCTTCTACTCTATGTTTTGATTGGCTGCTTCAATTAGCTTATAAAAAGAAATAGTTTTTCTGAACTCATTCAAAGTGCACTTATTTCTCCATGACGTCCAGTCTTATGGATAGAAGTTATGTCTCTGAACTACACTTATCCTCAAGGCCAAATCGTGTAGGAGCCATTAGAACTTCTTGAAATTCCACAGAGCACATCCCGAGATTCTTTCCCTAAAATTTTGGTTTTAAAAACACCAGGTAAGAGTTTTTAAGGTCATACGGCAATTTGTTTTTGAAAATTAAAACAGAATCATTGCAAAATGACCAGCCATTTCTAGACTTTAAATAAGCTGTGTAATGTCCTGATGTTATTGAAGGACCGTCATGATATATAATTGCTGCAGTTACAAAAGTCCTTCCTGATATTGACAACTGCGAAGCCACAACATTTTTAATTAAAGTTGTCAATTTTGTTCCATCAGGCCTACATCGTTGGAACATTAAAATGACATACTGGCCATATGTTCGTATAAATAATGTGGACATCATTTCAGATTTACATTGGCTACACTCCATGTTGTGATCAGCTGCTTTTACTAGCTTATTAAAGGAGTCTGATTTACTGTCTGGCAAAGTTAAATATATAAATCTTTCTGAGTCTACACTAGTAGTACTTGATACCATACAGTTCTCGCAGTCATGCTGCCATTGATAAGAAAGCCCAAACAGCTGATCTACATCTACACCTTCAGCATGCAATACATCAAGCATATACATTAAAAACTCCTGACAATCTTGCTGAATATTTTGAGAGAATTGTGTTTGGCCTGAACATCTGCCTAACAGATTTCGAATTTCAGACACACTTTCTATGTTTGTTCTATCAGTGCTACATTTCTCTAACACAGAATTTAACAAACTGCAAAATCTTTGATCAGAATTGACCACAATCTCTTCTTTTACATTTTCTAGAGAAAACAAAACATTAACCACTACATTAGCATAGCAGTTGACACCAGAACTGTTTTCAAATTGAAAACCAACAACATCTTCAACAGAATTCTTTTTGTTTCTGCTTATAATTTCAGGTTCATCGACTTTTCGTCTTTTTGCTACAACCTCCCCAGTATTGGTTACATTTCTTCGTTTCCGGCCTACCACACGTTTCTCAAACAAAGGATATTGAGGCAAATGTGGCGCATACTCTCTTCTTAACCTATTGTATTCCTTAACACAATCTAGATCCGCACAAATGCTTGTGACATCACACTCAATCAAGTACAATCCCGATAAAGTTCTAACTCGTGACAATGCCACATATGCCATACCCTCCTTGAACACAGAACTGCCAATATTCACCAATGCACTGTCTACACTTAAACCTTGCGATTTATGGATTGTCACCGCATATGCCAAGCAAACAGGAAACTGCTTACGGCGAACATATAAGTCTTTTACAAGCAAAAATCTAGCAGAGCAACGACCAATTAGCTGTACTTCCTCAATGCCATCAAATTTAATTTTTAAAAATTCAATCCCATCTCTATTTCTGTATTTTACAAAATCAACAACATTACCCATTGATCCATTTACCAGACCTCTTTCAACATGTAAATTCCTTCTTAAAATTATACGGCAGTTCAAGCACACATTCAGAGTCTTTTCAAAACCTGCAGTTTTAGATATACTCTTCTCTAATGAATCCAATTTTGTTTTCAGATTCTCAGACAAAATAATTGTTGATCCCATATGCTCTACTCTGTCAATAGCTTCCAGTTTCACAATCTCTTGCTTTTCTAAATGCAACATTTTGTTGTTGAATTTGGCACATTCTGCAAGAGTTGGCATCAAACATATTCCAGATTTCTTCTCAGTAATTTTCTGAAAAATATTCTCAGGCACAACATCTTGTTCTGGATATAAATTTGACAGTAATCGTGCATGTAAAGCTTCTTTCCCATGCTCGGTCACTTTTCCAATTCTAACATCTTGTAGAATAGTCTTGTAAACTTCAACCTTCGCCTGACGCATATTTTCATGCAGTTCAGCATAATTGAAGTTTAACCATATATTGACGTTGCCAATGCTGCCTAGGCACTTCCTGGTATCTTCATGCGTGAGCATTTTGAACACAGGTTGCCCTTTCACTGGTGTCAGCTGCAGAAGATCTCCGAAAACAATGATGTGTTTGCCACCAAATAACACATCATACTCTGTTTTGAGAACTTCTTGCATTCTCAAATGCACAAAGGCAAGCATGACATTGGAAACCATGCTTACTTTGTCAATGATAAGAAGTTTCATTTTCCTCAAGATTCTTGAAACTTCAAAACAAGCATCTCCAGATAGCTTGTGATATTGTAATTTGTTGTCATGCTCCACTGACAGCATCAGTAAACGATGTAAAGTAATCCCTTTAATGTTATGTGCTGCCAGTCCAGTTGGAGCGGTGACAACACAAGACAGCGATGACTCTGTCCTTTCCTGCAAATAGCATGAAATTGCTTTAATGAGGAAACTTTTTCCAGTTCCCGCTTCTCCACTCACGTACAGTCGGACAGGCTTCAACGACGTACATGAGCACTCTTTCTTGTCATGACTTAATCCATGATCAATTTGCATGGTAACTATGTCATATATTTTCCTCTGCTCAACGTTGAGTTGTCTTTCCAACTCTTCTAAGTTAATCGCATCCTCCTGAGCATGTGCCATGGCTCTTTCCACTTCATTCATAGCAGTGGCAGCTTCATTTTCGATAACAGGTCCTCCTAGTGGATCCTGACTCAATGAAGCAGAACTCTGACTGTCCTGAGAACTGTCTCTGGCAATCTCGGCTGCAATCATTGCTTCCTGCTCAATTTCCGCCTTCAACATTTGTACATATTTGGGAAAAGCAGGACATTCTATGGTCTCCTTGGCGGCATTGAAAGAGTCTTCGTAACAGAGAAAATCTCCAAGCAGTTCCTCTTCTGCACGCCAAGGCTTGAAAAGTTGCAAAAGTGCTAAATAGAAAAACTCCTTTTTTTCAGGAGATTCGCCACTCAATTTTCGATGGTTTACCAAGTGGCATTTTCTTTGCTTGACCAGACATCCCTCACTTCCTATTACAGCATACACTCCTTTCTCAGTATCTTCTTTGATGTTCCTCTTGAATATGTAATTTTGAAGAACCTCATACAGACAAACGTTCTCGAGGTGAATACTTCGATTTGGATAATATGTATCCAACATGTTGGTCTTCAAAATGTCGGTACTGTTTGGCTCCTTTTCCGCCAAATACTCAATTTCCCGCACAGGTTTGAGAACTCGATTACGCGTTGCAGCAAGACCAAGACTCGCCCAAATGATACTCCTGGACTTGGCATAGAGACTTGCTGAAGACAACCGGTCAGAACATTCGTACGCTCCGATTTCTCGATGCGACAACATCTTCAGACTGAAACTGTACAACTTCTTGCTGAGGCTCTTTTCATGGGAAATGTCCTCCCACATATCCTTCAATTCTGTCTTCTCTTTTTTGGTGATGTAAGACGTCACATACCGAACCACAGCCATACAGTTATCAGCCACAAACTGTATATCCATGTTAGCATTCCACATGGACAAAATCACCGGGTTGTAGTCGTTGATGTACTTGGACTCTTCGTTCCTCTTCAAATTGTATGTGTTTTTAGGTGATTTCTTCATCACATTATGTCGCAGCGAAGACATCAAACTGTTTACTCTTCCTTTAGAAATCACCGGTCGTGGAAAACCGAAACGACATTTGGTGTAGAACTTGTCCTTGTTTCGGAATTTACGACAACAGTACTTTCCACATCGATGGCTTTGGAAACGCAGAACTTTTTCTCTTAGGCTTTTCTTCTCCTTTGCGTTTGGAACAGCACACGTAGAATACTGTTGTATAAAACTCATCACTGAGTCTTCTGGATCCGTTCCAAATTTAGGTGCATCCTTGATCCACAGCAACATATGTATATGAGGAGCACCTCTTGCTTGGTACTCCTTTCTCCAGAAGAAATCCAACACCTCTCCAAGAGGTGGATTCTTCTTATTCATGATGAAAGACATCATAGCTTCAAATCTATGATTGAAGTACCTACATACATTGACTGGATCCAAAGAGCACAGTTCTCCGGGTGTCTTGAATTCGATGTTTTCTACGTTAGCATTTGCCTCTCGTAGAAATTCAAGTAAGTCTTCCCAGCCATACTCGGCACAGCTCAGAGTGAGGAACCATGTGGAAGTACCTAAGTTCCTCAGCATACATTTTAAATCACCATGACGACGGTACCAGTACTCATTAGTACCACGCTGACACGCCATGAGATTAATCAGGTGAGATTTCAAAATACTGTCTTGGACATTGACTTTATCCATAAAGTCACTTGCCGAGATGTTTTGCATGTGTATACCACTTTTCAAGATGTGGTTCACTGCATATGACAGTCCAGACAGATCGCTTTCAAACAGGAGATGAAACAAATAAGGAATGCATTGTCGAAACCTAGCATCTCCTGCATACAATCGCAAAGTCCGGTATTCAGAAGCAGGAATTTGATGAGGTCGCTCATCATATCTTCCTCCCTGACCTGTTGGAAAAAGCTGTGGGAAACACCGAGCTTCCAAACTTTCCTCCCAAACACTAATGGGACTCCCTTTGGCTTGTTTCATTTGAAACAACTCAATAGCATTCCCCATGACTTCCTTGGAATGCAAAGGATGAACACTATAATGTTCATATATTTCTTCACTAGTAGAAGTTTCTACTTTCTCAATTTGACCAGCACACAAATCGCTATCCTCTTCCTCACTTACTTCCTCTTCTGCAACATATACATTCTTATAGTATTTATTATTTTTTTTCAAATACAATGTTGCCTTTTTAACTTTCCTAACATCTACTAAATCTTGCCATATTTTCTTATTCTTTGTCGGAACCCCATTAACTAAGATAACCAGAGGTTCCTCGTCCACTTTTTCTACTCCAATTGTGTTAATGTTTTTCTTCAAATCTAGAGGCAAATAAACAACTCTTCCCTTTAATCCTCTCTGTAAATCTGATGGAGGCAATTTCCCTGTCTTTGGCTCCATTCTTACAATAGCCTGAAAGGGATGGATACTTTGAATCAAAATAGATTCATAAGTATTTAAATCCTTAAATTCAGAAGGAATCTCAACCAATTCCAGATTATTATGAACTGCTCTAGCAGGCATCTGGTTTTGATTTAATTTGCAACAACAATAAGTACACACACGTTGATCCAATCCCAAATCAAAACAATTTTCTACCATCAAGTATGTTGCGAAATCCTTCCATTCACTATTATTTTCCCTTTCACTTTTTGCATATAAATCCACTAACTTAGTCTGATTCTTATAATAAGTGCGTCGACAACACACACAAGTGAAATTTGGCCTCTCACTTGATTTGACCTGAAACGTGGCAATTTCCCTCTGGAAATTATCTGTACTGGAAACCTGTACACTATCTTCCACATTACCCGCTTCTTCTTGGTCAATTTCAACATTCTCCTCTTTACTTCCAAAGTAACAAAACTCAATTTCTTCACATATATTCTTCACATCTATTTCAGAACCATGCAAAAGAGCAGCACATAATTTTTTAAGCATAATTGCTGGACTCTTAGCATAATACAACATTCTAACTAATTTCCTCACTTTATTATGATGCACTGCTAGCATCCTGAAATGATGAAAAACACTCTGGCATACTCTCCTGGAAAGACAAGCCAGTGAATGACCATGCAAACCTGTCACTTCTCTCACTCTGCAAGGATCTAATTCTTGCAACAACCTTATTTTCTGCTTCAAACTTTTCTTATTAAATGACCGTACAAAATCACAAAGCAAATTGATGGAATCCTGTCGCACACTGCAAATACTACTACACTTCCAGGTGTACACAGGACCCTTAGCACGTCTTCCTAAAACCTCATTACCTAACACCTCTTCTGCCTCTGTTGTCACAAGTTTTTCTTTTTCAACTGGACAACCATCTTTCACTTCATAAGCACGACCACTGGTGTCAACTGCATGCACCAAATCATTATCCTGGAAATAACTCTCCTCGTTAAAAAATGCCTCACAGCTTGAACTATGCATCCATTCTCCAGAAAAAACTTCACAAAAATTACTACGATTAACTATTCTCTTCCATCTACTATTTCTTTTGAAATCATAAATTGCCTTGTTTAGCTTCCTAATTCTATTGATTATCAAAATAAATAACTTACGTTTAATTTCAAATGCCTGATCAATAACTTTCTCAACTTTTTTTTTTCTCTTATAAAAAACCACTTTCTGTTGACCTTTCTTAATATTTTTTAACAAATTGCCAATTATCCTGTTGCGGAACATACGTTTACGAATGTCCCTAAACTGTTGTTTCCTTCTACTATCATGCACAGAGTTATCTCTTGCTCTAGCAGTAACATTTTTGATTGGCCTTTCCTTTCCATTTGAATTGCTTCTCTTTTTCTGGACTGAAACATTTTCTGTAGTAATATTTTTTTTACTGCAAATATTTCTTATGAATGTTTTTGTACTCTTACCCGGTGCTTTCTTGTTGACTTGACAAATCTTTTTGTTAGAGGACTGCTGCTTTTTTTCAATCACCTGCTGTCTTTGACGTTTTGCAGCCTTTCTCAGTCTTTCTTTCGTTGGCATGGTGAAATGTTGAAATGATCTGCAGTTGAATCTGTGGTAAAATATATTAAAAAATGTTATTAACCACTATTACCCAACAGTACATCAATAACAGTAATCAAAAACTTAAAACACTACTTTACATTTTTACATATAAGATTTTTTAGTGCATGGCAATTTTAGAATACAGAAATAGCAGAAAAGAAATGGAATTTATATTCATGTTACCTGTGCTATCTTATATGTGAATCTGATCTAATTTTATGAGCATATTTTAATATTTTATTGAAGACACTACACATAACCTGTTTTTGAAGGTGTCTTTATTTTTAAATTAAACGGTTTACATTTTTACTTTTTATTTATTATAAATTTTAAAAATAAATGTTTATAGTTCCATAGCATCAAGCAGGTCAGCTTCCCACCCTATGTCATATAATTCGGACAAATCTGCATCCTCATCACGTTCTTCTTCATCCTCAGGATTTAAATCATCCAAGGGATCAACATCCACTGATGTTTCAATTACAAGTTCAATGATGAGGTCAAAATCAACTGATTGCAGATTATCGCTCATGTTGATGTTGTCTTTATCTTTAAAGAAAGATAACAACAATGAGATGTTGCAGAGTAAGAGACAAATCTCAGAGATTATAATAGTAAAATTGTTTAACAAGAGTAACATTTTGCAGCTATTATTTAGCCATGTCCAGCGATGCTGAGCAGGTGAAGCCTATGTCTAATTTTTCAGTGAACAGGACTCATCTCTTCTTAACCTTGGATAAGCCTCACCGACTCTGTGTCCCCTGCACATACTTAAATGTAAAGGGGCAGATTTATGTTAAATGGCACATCCCCAGGCATGCACCAGTTAACGTGCACCGCTGCTCTGCCACCCATGGTGTGCCGCATTTACAATCAGATAGGAGAAAGCTGCGTCAAAACTCTGCGCCTGCTTTAAGCAGGCATAGGTCTTGACGCAACATTGTGGAGATGGGGCACCCCTGAGCCTTGCTGGAGCTGCATCGCACTTGCGATACAACTCCAGCAATGCGCCACCTTTACAGCACAGATACGTCACGCATCTGTGCCATTTTTGCCCCATGCTGCGCCGCATTGTAAATGCAGCACACCATGGGTGGCGGAACAGCGGCGCAGGATGACTGGCACATCCCTGGTGATGCGCCAGTCATCATAAATCTATCCCTAAGCTTCTTATCTTGTTACAAATGAACCGCCATATGTATCATCAAACTATTTTGCATTTCCTAAATAGCGAATTTTAAGGAATAAATAGCAATTCTTTACCATTCCTAATTTGCAATGAGCAAATTGCTAATTGCAAATTACCCATTCATTTCCATGGGCTAGGAGGCTCATAGGAATGAAGGTGCAATTTGCGATTAGCAATTAGCTCATCGCAAATTAGGAATTTTTCCAAGGGTGCAGGGGTGTCTCAAGAACACCCTGCTGCACCCCTGAAAAAGAAATTTGGGGGCATATGGCGCACATACATGCCCTAAGGGCATGTATTGGCGTCATATGGCACCTTTTGTTTTTTCGGAAAAAAAGCTTTTTGAAAAGAATTCGCAAATTACCACCAACTAGAAGTTGGTGGTAGTTTCCAAATCCTTAATGTCATTTTTTATATATTTTTTGTTTGATACATTGCATTTAAGGAATCGCAAAATTTGCAAATCCTTCAGTGCAATCGCAAAATAAGGAATAGCAAATATTGCTATTCCTTATTTTGCATCAAACTTGTTTGATACATACCATTTGTCTAATTAGCATTCGCAAAGGCCGAAATTCGCAGAATTTTGATCTTTGCGAATGCTAATTAGCTTGATACATATGGCCCCAAGTGAGGCCTGTCTTGCAACATGGTGCATCTTTTGCATCACTGCTGCATCGGTTTCATGTGGCACGTTTTTTTTACACCATGACACATCTGCCTAAATGCATCAATTTGTAATTTTGTCGCCTCATAGCAAATCTTTTGCACCGCCGCTGCATCATAAAAGTGACGCACAGTGGCGCAAAAGAGGCATACACCTATCATAAATCTGTCCCTAGCATTTAAAATGATTAATCCAGGATGACGATAAGGTGTGGCCTATCCAGAGGTTTGTTTAAGGTGAGGCCTACTCAGGATTGCAGATTAAAGTTACGCTTGATGAAGAATACAGAGGAGATAATACATGTAAAGGCCTACCAATGAAGTAAGTAATGTCCACTTTATTGCGCCAGTCATCATAAATGTATCCCTAAGCTTCTTATCTTGTTACAGATGAACCGCCATATGTATCATCATCAAACTATTTTGCATTTCCTAAATAGCGAATTTTAAGGAATAAATAGCAATTCTTTACCATTCCTAATTTGCAATGAGCAAATTGCTAATTGCAAATTACCCATTCATTTCCATGGGCTAGGAGGCTCATAGGAATGAAGGTGCAATTTGCGATTAGCAATTAGCTCATCGCAAATTAGGAATTTTTTCAAGGGTGCAGGGGTGTCTCAAGAACACCCTGCTGCACCCCTGAAAAAGAAATTTGGGGGCATATGGCACAAATACATGCCCTAAGGGCATGTATTGGCGTCATATGGCACCTTTTGTTTTTTGGAAAAAAAGCTTTTTGAAAAGAATTCGCAAATTACCACAAACTAGAAGTTGGTGGTAGTTTCCAAATCCTTAATGTCATTTTTTACATATTTTTTGTTTGATACATTGCATTTAAGGAATCGCAAAATTTGCAAATCCTTCAGTGCAATCGCAAAATAAGGAATAGCAAATTTTGAATTAAGGACATTTTAAGTCATTTCCACATGTGCAGTGTTTTCAAATTTTGATTTGAAAATCGTTTTTAGGGAAAAGGAATGGTTTGTAAATTTATGACAAGGACATAATGGTGTATGCTTCTTTATAAGGCATTTCACTGTCTCTGAGGTCATTTTTCCCATATTACATTATAAGACCTTTCCCCATGGAGCACATTCCTTGTAAATATGCTCCCACCTGTGCATGGTGAATTTAGATTTTGACTGTTTGAGTCACATAGCCATGTTAAAAGTGACCCAAAAAATTGCAAAGGCTTTAAAAAAACACTTTCATGTGTCTTAAGGACATTTTAAGTCATTTCCCCATGGGCAGTGTTTTGTAAGTGGCGCAAAAGAGGCATACACCTATCATAAATCTGTCCCTAGCATTTTAAATGTTTAATTCATGATGACGATAAGGTGTGGCCTATCCAGAGGTTTGTTTAAGGTGAGGCCTACTCAGGATTGCAGATTAAAGTTACGCTTGATGAAGAATACAGAGGAGATAATACATGTAAAGCTCTACCAATGAAGTAAGTGATGTCCACTTCATTGCGCCAGTCATCATAAATGTATCCCTAAGCTTCTTATCTTGTTAGAGATCAACCGCCATATGTATCATCAAACTATTTTGCATTTCCAAAATAGCGAATTTTAAGGAATAAATAGCGATTCTTTACAATTCCTAATTTGCGATGAGCAAATTGCTAATTGCAAATTACCCATTCATTTCCATGGGCCAGGATGCCCATAGGAATTAAGGTGCAATTTGCGATTAGCAATTAGCTCATCGCAAATTAGGAATTTTTCCAAAGGTGCAGGGGTGTCTCAAGAACACCCTGCTGCACCCCTGAAAAAGACATTTGGGGGCATATGGCGCACATAAATTTTAACAACATTCCTTTACCTCAAAAACGATTTTCAAGTCATAATTTGAAAACACTGCCCACAGGGAAATGACTTAAAATGTCCTTAAGACACATGAAAGTGTTTTTTGAAAGCCTTTGCAATTTTTTTGGGTCACTTTTAACATGGTTATGTAACTCAAACAGTCAAAATCTAAATTTACCATGCACAAGTGTAACCATATTTACAAGGAATGTGCCCCACGGAGAAAGGTCTTTTAATGTAATATGGGAAAAATGACATCAAATGTCCTTAAGACACATAAAAGCGTTTTTTGATTGCCTTTGCAGCATGTTTGTATCACTTTTAACATGGCTATGTAACACAAACATTCAAAATCTAAATTTGCCATGCACAGGTGGGAGCATATTTACAAGCAATTTGCGCCACAGAGAAAGGTCTTACATTGAAATGGGAAAAATAACATCAGAGACAGTCAATTGCCTTATAAAGAAGCATACACCATTATGTCCTTGTCATAAATTTAAAAACAATTCCTTTTCCCCAAAAACGATTTTCAAATCATAATTTCAAAACACTGCACATGGGAAAATTACTTAAAATGTCCTTAAGACACATAAAAGCGTTTTTTGATTGCCTTTGCAGCATGTTTGTATCACTTTTAACATGGCTATGTAACACAAACATTCAAAATCTAAATTTGCCATGCACAGGTGGGAGCATATTTACAAGCAATTTGCGCCACAGAGAAAGGTCTTACATTATAATGGGAAAAATAACATCAGAGACAGTCAATTGCATTATAAAGAAGCATACACCATTATGTCCTTGTCAGAAATATTATAACCATTCATTTTCCTCAAAAACGATTTTCAAGTCATAATTTGAAAAGACTCCACAGCTCCTATGCAGAAAAACACCCTGTCAGTACTAATACTTCACATTTTCTCCAATTACATTTTCTCAAAGAAACAAAATCTATTTGTAAAACACTTGAGACAAAGCAACATTTGAAAAACACAACTTTCTTCATAATTTTCTCCTTAAAGCACACTATTCTCTATCTAAATTAAAGAAATATTTTCTCACCTTAGCAAATACTTTGAGTTTGAAAACAGTCTCAGAAACACACCAATTTGTCTTCAGCAGAGCAAAAGGTATGCACTCCAGAGTCTGCAGCTATCAAAAGCACAGAAATGCTGTAATTCTTCACACATATCTCTCATGTCACCCAATCAAAACTCTTCCCTCACTTTTTTTCAAATGAAAACCCTTCCCCCCTCTGCCATTTCATGCCTTTTCTGCATGGCAACCACCTCTTGGAAGACCTCTGGTGTTTGCAAGTTCACACAACAATGTTGCAATTGAACTCTGAACTCTCAGTGCACCTGCGTATCCACTGCAATCTTTCATTTAATGATTTTTTATTGACCATTCAAAATGCATCTTTCAAAGAACTCATCCATGCACCCTAACTTTCTGTTTTCAGCAATCAAAATCCACCAATCACTGTTACTGCTTCATTAACACAGAAACTCCACAGTTTTTTTCATTTTAAACTCTCATTTTTTCAACTGCCATTTCATTGCCACACTTCATCTGACTGCACCAGAACCTTCTCTCACCATGTTTTCTGTCTGGATTGTTGGACATAGTTATATCCACTGGGCTCACAGGTATGCTAAGAACAGAAATTTACCTAACCTCAATTTACAAGATGTGGAAATTAAGTGGTTTGGCCACAGAGGATTAAAATGTCACCAATTGATACCATTGGTGAAAACCTTTATGCATTTGCCAAAACCTGACCTGTTAATTGTGCACTGTGGAGGTAATGATTTGGGCACTTTGACTGGGGTAGGTCTGGAAATGCTTTTAAAGGACACCTTTGAGCAATTGATGGCACTTTTTCCTCAAACTGCCTTGGTATATTCAAATATATGCCAAAGACAGAAATGGAGGTGGTCAAACCAATTTTGTCCACAAATTGAGAAGTCGAGGAAGCATGTAAACAAATCTGTTTCAGCTTACATGAGAGACCATGGAATGGGCTCCATGTACAACAATAACTTGCGTTACTACATGCAAGATATCTACAGAGGAGATGGAGTTCACTTCTCAGATGAGGGCAACAGAATTTTCATTCTGAATTTAAGACTGTGCATTGGTACCTACTTATAAGTACCTAAATGTACCATAAACCCAAAAGCTCTTCTCAGAGCTACCCTACATCTGATCACTCACAATTAATATTTTACTCTAACATTTTTCACTAATTTTCAACAAAGTACGCTCCCTGGGGCGCTACCCGGTACGCGAACCGGGAGCTAACCTCGCGAAATTTTTTAAAAAAATGTTTTTTTTTCGCACATATCAGCCTCCTCAGCCACCCTCAGAAAACCTAGGGGGTCAAAATAAGTCTACCGTGCCCCCTTCTACCCATTCTGAACATTATTTGCCCTCCATCTTGTATCTTAATTCGACCGAAACACAAAATGGTGGACTCCCGTAACGCTTAAGGTTCGCGAACCGGGGCGCTCAACAGTTCGCGTACCGGGTCGCTCCCTGGGAAGCGCACCATCAAAAAAGGTGGGAAAGTAGTTTACAGAAAAGCGACTGGAGACAATTTCACCAAATATAGATTAGCTCATACTACATACCAATCCCTACCATTTTCACAAATTTGATTGGAATTCCATTTAGCCATTTAGCCTGTAGACCTCTCTAAATACCCTGAGGTAAATTACTTCTCAAAACACATCTGAAGTGTTGGAATTGACAACCAATTAAAATGTTACTTTCATTTTCTACTTTTTTTACCTGACATTTGATTGGTTATGTACCTGAATATATATAAAGAAAGAGAGAGAAACACAGCCATTTTGACTACTACTTCCTGAATTACATTGCAAGATCATTTTCACTCACAACTTAAACTTGTTTTTAGAAGGTGAGATATTATTTTATAAATTTGAAAACATTTTCAGATAGTTATATACTATCCCTCTGTAAGAGTTAGACATTGAGAAAGGCTTCTTTATTATAATTATGGATTGATTTAGGTTTCTGTGGTATAATTATGAATTTACTTAGGCTTCTTCACAGGCACTTTTTAATAGTACTACTTCACGCCTGAAACCATGCAGTGCCCATAGATTACTTCTCTGTTATAAACTCACAAGTACCTGTCTGAACTTAAACCCAACAGTGCCCTATCACTACTGATATATTTATTTTTTATGCAAATTACAGCAATAAAATGGAAGGTGAGCAGAATGTTTCCTTCGAAATTGTTCTGGACAGCAACAATGAACAAGTTATGGAACCCATTGATGACTTAGAATTCATGGATGAGTCACAGGACTATGAATTACTTCAATGTGTAGAATCTGTCGATCATTTACTCCATTATGATGACGGTCAAATGTGGGAACTTATGTTCACTCAACAAGAGGACATATCGGACAGTCAAATGCTAGACGTTCTATTAAATTTTGAAAAACAATCTGAAAAATAAAATTGTATGTAAAATAAAAAAATTGTTTGAGTCTTTAATCATTTTTATATGTAATTCATAAACTAGTTAAATGTTAGAAATGTTATTAAATTTTGAAACACAATCACAATAATAAATAATTGCTTAAAAAATAAAAAAATTAAAAAATAATCAACAAAACCAACAATCAATTAACATACAGTATTTGAAAAGTCTATCATTCATTTTTCATTATAGTACGCTGCCCAGAACGCTTCCCGGTTCGCGAACCGGGCGCTACCCCGCGGGGCCCTTTTAAAGCCTCCACATTAAACCTAGGGGGTCAGGGAGGATATACTATGCCCCCTTATGGTCATTTCCCCCTTTGTTTTGGCCTCCTCTTGTCTCTCAATCCTACCGAGAGACAAGATGGCGGCCGCTCCGGACTGTTTAGAATGTTGACAGACACCGGAGAGCCAATCAGCTTCGCTACGCGAAGTTCCGTTACGCGTAAAGTCCGCGAACCGGAGCGCTGCCCGGTCCGCTGTTACAGATATATATCTTTTTTGACCATTAATTTCTCAAAATCCACTGAAGCACATATATTGAGACCTAGCAAAGGCACAACGGGCTACCAGTCCCTACAATTTTGGCAAGTTTCGTGCAAATCCATTCAGCCGTTCGGGCTAAAAGTGAGGCCAACCGCCCTATGGAAAACTCAATGTTAAAAACACGTTTTGGGACCCCCCTTTTTTCTCGGCCCCCCCTTGACGACCCCCCCCAAATTTCCAAAGGCTGCTCAGAAACAAAATGTTCCATTTTCCAGAAAGTTTCAGCCAATTCCGTCCACAAACGCCAAAGTTATTAGACATAGAGTTTTCAAAAATCCCATAGGGAAAAAATCCTAACTATATATACCTACTGGCGACCGCCAGTAGGTAATATATATATATATATATATATATATATATATATATATATATATATATATATATATATATATATATATATATATATATATATATTCCAACTGACATCGCTCCAGCAATTGGAGATTCCCCACGCGCTGTCAGATTTCACCATTTATTGCTGGACAGACTGACTTGACCCAGAGTGCACTGATGCACACGCCCATGGGGGGCGTGACTATAATAACTATCGCAGGTGCAGAAAAGTTTTGAAGGTATGCTGTTCACCACAAGCCTTGCCAGTGATCAAGGGGCAATCCAGAAACGCGTATGGCAAAAGGGAGAATGGGCGCTGGGGCCACATTGCGTGTGGTATCTTCAATTGCGGGAGCAATGTCAGAAGATACCTCACTGCTGCAAGGCGGGTCCTAGCGCTGTCGTGATTACAGAGCTACCGAGGAGCGATGTCACCAGCTGGTAAAGGCGCAAGTAATGCAGCACACAGCTGCGGGACAATCAGTGCCCCAAGAGATAGCTGGATAAATTAATATTTGGGCTGTAGTTTAAATGTTTCTAGTTTATACTTTTTTTTCATGATAAATGTGTATGAAACTTTTTTGTTTTCTTTTTAAGCAATTGTTTCATGTCAAAAGAGTTTTTTAAATATATTTTTTAGTGATTATTTAGGTATTTTGTTGATATTATGATCATTGATATTGCAAATTGTTTTGACATAGATTTTTAATCAAAGGTAACAACATTTTTATAGCCAATATTTTTGTTCTTGCTATAGTTACAAATTGATATTTTTAATAATGATATTTTCATTCTCAATATTTGTGCTTTCACTAGTTAAGTATAGGAAGTCAATATTTTTGTGATATTTAATTTGATATTTTTATGTTTTGATACTGTATGCTTTGATGTTATGTCAGTGACTCCCTCAATATCATTCAACCACTTGAAACAAAGGGCAACAAAAATTACATTAATCTCCTCATCGTATTACAACAGCCAAGGTTCAAACTTCAAACCTGATTTAGATCTTGACGGTCCAACTGACACCCCCTTTGCGGCAGTCCCAAGTACTCAATGGTCTTTTGCCCTCCATATTTAGAAACATGCAGCCCTTCTCACCGTCCACGCGAACAGAATGTTTCCTGCTGCCACTGCAGCACACCATGGCCAAGGACAATGGGTTCCCGCAGAACAGATTTAGATTTCACAGTTGTGCTAGCGGTCTCCTAGCGGCTGTTCCCTGATGGAGAGAGTATGTCGTAGTACACACTGCACAATGTAACATCACTGTGGCTGTTGTATGGATGCTAGTTCAACACACCTGATGTCTATTGGCCAAATGGAATCACCTGCATACACCTGTATAAAACACACCCCAATTCAGACCAAAATCCTTTGCCACTCCACTGCACAACAACAGTTTCTAGCAGAGCTTTTGCCAGTCATGTGAGGCTATTTTGTTCCTTTGCCCCGTTTATTTTCCTTTATCTTCTTTCCTTTATTACCTTGTGAGGGGGGCATTTGCAGAGCCTGACGCCGCCGTGAGGGAAACGGCACCAGGCGAACTCACCAGCGGACTCCCGCTCCCAGCAGCCCCGAAGAGGGCGTGACACAGCTCCACGCGCCCGGAGGCGCCATAAGAGCACCGAGCGCCGAGCGCTCTTAGGGGGCATTTGCAGAGCCTGACGCCGCTGTGAGGGAAACGGCACCAGGCGAACTCACTAGCGGACTCCCGCTCCCAGCAGCCCCGGAGAGGGCGTGACACAGCTCCACGCGCCCGGAGGCGCCATAAGAGCACCGAGAGCCTCCCGCCCCGCGGGACGCGCGCGGGACGCGCCGGGCTGAGCCCGGGCAGAGGGCGGGCCATGTGTGGCCATCAGGGGCCAGCAGAGGCCGGGTCGGGCCACCCCCCTGGGCTGCAGGATGGGGAAGCGCAAATTGCCCACCAAGGAAGGGGAAGGTAAGATGGCCAAGGTGCCACGAAAATCAGAAACTATCATTTCTTACTTAACTTCTGCTGTGGGGGCATTAAACGACCAAATTGCCACCGTAGAGAAGGAATTGAGACTTGACTCTCGCACTGATTCTATGCCCATTCAAAACGTTGAGACATCCCCTAGTAGGGCACCCTCCTTTCCTCTAGAACCAGACATTATTGTGGTTAACCAGCCTCAAGGTGCCCAAGATCATCTGACCTCCGAAAACACCTCCCAGAGAGTCAGCCCAAAGGGGCCTAGAACCTACAATGATAACAGAAAAATGACCAGTAAGGGCAACAAAAGGAATAAAACCCCAAATCAGGCTAAAGGGAGCATGGCCAACACATCGAACCAAGGGCTTCCAATAAATGTTTTGGAATTGATGGAGGAACTTATTGAATCCCATTTGGAGCCTATTCTTGTGAACATTGGCAAGGACATTGTGGACTCCCTGAATCTCCGTGTTGCAAATATAGTCAAGAAATGTGAAAATATTGACAAATTCTTGAAGGATGTAAGGTCTCATCTTACAGTTCCCACTGATGTCAATGCCATATGGGTTAACCAAACCAAGGCGACTAGTCAGGTTATGGAGACAGAGCCCCCTTTGGGTGAGGATAGGCAGACTATCCCGGGAGTTTCTAGACATCAGGATAAGAGGCCAGATTCCACATCGGGGGTACAACGACAACTGTTACTTGATGAGGCTATACATTCAAGCTCCCCACACAAAGACCGACATACTCCTACTTACCGTATTCAAAAACTACCCACACTACATCTTCCCCCACAAGCTGCTCCGTTAGTGGTGATACTGTCAGGTATTCCATCCCTTAAAAATGGGGTTGTAGAAACTGAGAAAGAACTCCTGGACAGAATTAAAAGGTGGTGCTCACAGTTTAGTAGTGGGAGCATTGATATCGCTTCAAGCATTATTACGGCTAGACGGGTTGAGTGGGTGGGGAAACGGAAAAAGACCATTCCAGGAGATTGTGTAGTTGTCAATTTTAACAGACCAAATATAGGGGACACTCTGCTATGGGATGGTTCAGACTTGGATGGACAGGGCATCAGGCCACTTTCTCTGGGTTATTTCTATACCCCACCCAATTTTCTACAATCTGTAGCACCTCGGCCTTTAGTCCCTATGACTCACTGTCTCAATCTGAATGTTAACAACACCATACGTTATTCCTATCAATCTCAACAGGCATCATTGAGGGCAGTAAAAACAGTTATGATTGACAAGATCAGCACAGTCTCTAATCCTGAATTAATATTAACAAATAGATTCTCTGCCTTATCGAGTCTGGATATAAATGATTGAGAACTATCCATAGAAACTGACAACACGCTCAACATTGTCCCAGATAATCAACTGCTTCCCCATTCCTCGTTCAAAATAATAAGTTGGAACGTGGCGGGGCTGGGTAAAAAAGTAAAAGACGATAGATGGTTACACTTCGTAGCACAACACGAGCTCATCGCTTTTCAAGAGACTTGGGATACAAGTGATCATTTTTATTTGGATGGTTACTGTAGTTTTCAGGTCAAGGCCACGCCTAGCCAGGGAGGAAGACCTAAAGGTGGTTTATGTATCTTAACCTCACTTAGACTTTCAGGCTCATTTACAAATTTGGGGTTCCTTTCAGCAAACTTACAAGGACTAGAATAGAGTCGTCCCAAATCCCCTAAGATTTTAATTCTGAACTTCTATAACGCGCCAGAGAAAGATACACAAAATTTGCACTAAATACACTGGCTTCTTTTTTAGAATATTACAAGTCAACACAAAACGCTATATTCGATATAATCTTAATGGGAGATTTTAATATTCACCCTTGTGTTTGGAATTGTCTGGCCAAACACAACATAGGCCCACCTGGCTCAATCTCCACACACTTCGAACACTCGCCTCAAGGCGAGTTGCTAGAAGAACTTCTTGCAAATAGTAACCTTTATGAAATAGAGGGGAGTGGAGGGGAGGAAAGGGCCCCGACCTATGTAGGTAGAGAGGCTGAGACTGTAATTGATTATATTTTTGTCTCCCCTGGTGTAGCTCAGGTGTGCACCTCCACTGAGGTCATCATCTCGGTCTTTAGTGACCACAATCCTTTGATTTTGACCATATATAGGGGGGAGGACACAGACAATCAAAAGACAAACGAGGAGTGTAATTCCCTAAAGATCAGGGGAGGAGGCTTAATTGGGCTAAGGTGGTACCAGACACTTTTATTAAGGACTTAGAGCACAAAGTTAAAGAGGACATGGCAGTTTGCCTGGATAATCTGGCAGATGGGAAAGAGGTCATAAATTCCTTCACCACCATTTGCACTCAAGTGAGACTTGACCTGAAATGTAATAAGAAGAGGGATGGTCCAGACCAACCAAGATGGTTTGATGAGCTGTGCTCAAAAGCCCATAAAGAACTAATGTACGCTTTAAAACAAAAACCAAGAAACAGGGAAATGGTGGCCGTACTTAGAAAAAAATACAAACTCACTATGGCTAACCGTAAAAAATGTATAAAAGAGGAGGCATGGGAAAACCTCATGTCAACTGACGTAATGAAAGATAGTTCTACATTTTGGGCCGTAATCAACCACCCTTACTTTTCTGGCACGAAAAATGGGTCGCCCACTTAGTGCAGAAGAGTTTACATCAATGGTGGACCCTACAGAAAATGGCGTAGAACCCCTTTTGCGATTCAAGGAAGCGGAGGTACAAAAGGCCATCGTAGAAATGACAAAAAATAAGGCCCCGGGTCCAGACGGTGTGCCCGCAGACCTATATAGGACACCCCTGGAGTTTTGGACTAAGATACTTACGAACGTCTTCAACTCCACAATAACTTCAGGGTTCCCCTCATCTTGGGCAACATCATCTATAATACCTGTCTTTAAAAGAGGACTAAGATCTGACCCTGCCTGTTACAGGCCGATCTCGCTGATTGACTCTGCCGTCAAAATCTTGGGCAGAGTCATTCTGCAGAGATTAGGCGAACATCTGGAAGAGAGGAGGGTCCTTTCCGAATTACAATATGGGTTCAGGGCCAAAAGGGGCACTCTCGATCAATGCCTCAACCTCCACATGTTAATTAGCAAATACACCTTGGCTAAGGAGGGTCTATTATACATGGACTTCATGGACTTATCATCGGCCTTCGATCTAGTCAATCGTGCCAAACTCTGGGCAATTCTAATCAACATAGGGATTGACCCCCCTTTGGTAAACTACCTAGCAGCTCTGCATCAAGACCTGAGGGCCACTATTGAACAAACAGTGAGGGTAGAACCACTACTTTTTTTAGATCAAAACGAGGAGTAAGGCAGGGGTGCATCTTGGCACCCCTCCTATTCACCCTATATATAAATTCCCTCGAAACATCCTTGAAAGGGTCTACTCCTGACGTCCCACGCGTGGGGGAGTACATGGTGCCGGTACTCCTCTACGCGGATGACGCGGTACTGCTTGCCCGTACTGGGGTAGGGCTGCAGAGACTCTTGGATGATTTTGGTGTTTTTATGTCCTCCCTGGATCTACAGATAAATAATAGAAAATCGCATGTCATGGTTGCAGGCAAACGTTCTAAAACTGTTAAGCTTGGAAAGTATCTATGCAACGGTGAAGACATTTCCAGGGTCCCGGTTTTCACCTATCTAGGCGTCCTATTTGACGAAAAGGGCACTTGGAGGCCACAATAAATTGCTAAAGGCCTAGCTGTCACCATAACAACTTCCGCTCTACTGAGATTTGCTAAACGTTTGGGATCACGCCCAGTAGAAGCACTGCTGGCAGTTTATAAATCAAAAAGCCTTTCAATAGCAAGGTATGGTGCCTCTATATGGGGGTATCTGCCACAAGATAAACTCCAGGTGGCGGAAAACAAGTTTCTTAGATCCCTTTTAGTAGTACCTCAATCAACCCCAGTACGACCAGTCCACACCGAGGTGGGTCTTGGCTACATAAGTGACCAAATACAGCTGGCACCTCTGACCTGCTGGGCAAAGACCTGGCTGAATCCCGACATTAGTCTAAATCATTCCATCCTTAAAGACTGTATGGCACTGGATAAAGTCAACATAATCCCATGGTTGGCCTATATCAAAAACATCTTTTTTAAACTGGGGAGGCCAGAACTATACCTTGCCCCGAGTACCATCAAGAAGGGTGACGTACTCTGGATCAAGAACAATTTTCTGGAACGTGTGGAGATGGAATGGGAGGAAATAGAGGTCCAAAAAACGGGTGTTAGGGCTAATTATATACTTCAGACCACCCCTAAATTGGAATCCTATTTGATTATCGTGACTAGGCCTTACCATCGTAACCTCCTTGTGAGATTCAGACTTAATATCATCCAGTATTCCTTGGGGAATTACCCAGTATGGGGAAAATCTGATACATCTACCCCCTGTAGCTGTGATAATTTCTCTGAACAGACACTGATGCACTTTATTATGTTTTGCGGCCACTATGATGAATGTAGGAAACTGTTTTTAATACCTATTTTGAGAGAAGCAGGGTTTACACAAGTTCGTCCCGCTCTCCGTTACCTACAACTTCTGAGTAGCATCAGAGTAATATTTGGGGTCGCAAGCTTTTTGGTTGCTGCTATGCGTATTAAGTCTAGAAAACTGAAGTTGAACAGTCCTTGACATGTGCTAATAACTACTATTTGTTAGTATAAATATGAAATGCCCTAATTAATGTAAATATATGAATTGTTTTTATGAAATTTTTTAATATATGAACTGTTGATTTTACATGTGATGGAACTGCTTTTATGATTTTAATTAATCGAATAAAGCTTGCATTGACTTGATTACCTTGTGGTTCATTTTTTCATTCAATCATATTTCTTTGCACAATGCTAGGCCCCAAAAGTCCAAGTTTTACTGAGGGAGAATTGTCAGTCATAGTGGATGAAATCAAAAGACTCGAACCACAATTGTTTGGAGCACAAGTCCAAAATACACCTCTATCTCTGAAAAGGCAAATGTGGGCCATAATTGTTGACAGAGGGAATGCTTTAGCTAACAACCTGTGCACAGAGGAAAACATTAGGAAGAGGCGGAATGATCTGAAGGAGAGGGTGCGTCCCCTGGCCTCTAAGTGTCAAATGGAGGGCCTGAGGACTGATGGTAGTTCTCCCAGACTCCTGTTACAACTCATGCCCTGGGTGGAGAAGGTCTTGCAGATCCTTCATCCTGAAGGCTTGACAGGAATACCTGGTGGAATGAAATCTGGTGTGTTGCACTTTGCTAGGTCTCACTGAACCTAAATATCATGTTTGTACTCAACTCAGCAGTTGCCAATGTGTTATGCAGATATTTTCATTAGATAGAAACCTCAAAATATCAGTATCAGATCATTTGGATTGTTTGTGTGAATGTATTGGGTTTCATCCAAGAAAACAGGTGTCAGTCTCCATTACATGTGTTATAACACCAAATAACCCATTACACATATGTGTGTCATTTTGCATGTGTTGGTCCCATTTCAACTGCATAATTTCAACAGTTATGTTCCACTAACCATTTTGCATGTATGGGGAAGTTGTCTTTGAAATGACTACAACCACCATGATGCCATGTTTCTGTTTTGTCAAATGACTATTGCCGTGTCATATTGCTCATTATCCCTTGTCTAACAGATTTCAACATATGGTAAAGCGTCTTTGTAGTGATCAATCCCTATCCAATGCTCTTTTCTGAAAAGGGTTTGAGTTGTTTTCTGAATGTTGGACTGTTCTACTCAATCAATTGAATTGATGTCATGAGTTACTCAAATCAAACTGCGCTGACCCAAAAATTGTAAGGAATGAAAATTACTATGCTAAATATAAGTGAAAGTTTCAAAAATTGACTATACGCTGTTTACATGACAAATGCCAAACATCAATCCAAGTTGTGCAAATGTCTGTTTTGAAGTCAGATAGGCAGTGTGTCAATTACAAATTTCACCTCTCCACTGTGCTGAGTTGAATGGTTGAAAGATGTTAGCAATCCTTCCTAATCACTTCAAACATTTCAAGACATCTTATTACTTGCATATTTGAAGTTGTACTGTTTGAAATTGCTAAAAGTTTGAGTAATATGTTCAATATCACTGAAAGCTATAACTATGATAATCTCTACCTTATTTAATTCTAGGTGTCTACATAGTTGTTTCTTTAAAAAGATTGGGATGTACGATGCACACTTTTCCTAATAAAAATGTTCCCAAATTCTCAATAGGTCCAACTGCCAGACCACGTGGCCAGAAATCTGTCACTAAAGAGACCACCACTCCAGTCCAGGATCAAGCCTTCAGTGAGGACAACACTCCTGGTAATCTGGATAACGAGGAGTATCCTGCTCCATCTGGTCAGCATGGCTGCTCCAGTGAGTGTCACTGGGCCCACATCAAAACCTTCCACCCCAGTTGTAACACCTCTGCTGACCAAAGCCTCAACTTCCTGCATTCTTACCACAGTAACATCGATCTTGTGCCCCCACCAGTGTTGGGTAATGTTGAGACCACATCACCACCAACTCCAGCTTACCCAGGATCCAGTTGGATGAACCAGGGGCACACGGAATTGGGGTTAGGGGATGTGGGCGGGATTCTGTGAGCAAGCACAGTGAGGCCACTGAGGTCACTCCCACCCAGGCCACCAAAGGCTTAGGGCCTAATTACGAAGGCAGGCAGACTTAAGTCGGCCCAACACCATCCTGGTCCTGGGACTGACTGACTAATTAGGATGCAACCGAACACTGTTCAGTTGCATTCTTACATTTCCCTTTGGGAGCATGCTTTAGGGCTGTAAACTGCCCATAATACATGCTCCCATAGGCAAATGGGAGGTGCTGTTCAACCCTGCTACTGTGGCAGGCACCTCAAGGGGGGCACTATAGGCGACCCCTCAGCCAACAGGCGGAGGCCGCACACACAGAGAGGCCCAGCTGGGGGCCCTCAAACATGCTCTCCGACAGGCATGTCGGACGGCTAGCTTGGAAGCCATGCCGGAAACCATGCATCGTAAACCCAAGGTCGGAAAGGCTCACCCCTTGGGATTGCGAACTGGTTCCAACTGGCGGACAGGCTTCTTGAGTCTCAATTCTGACTGGCTGATACATAAATAGGCAAAAATCAAAATAGGGAGTGAAGAGGTAGTGCTTAAAAAGCGCTGGGGTGGATACACCCTCCTCCAGTCAATGGTATATTCAAACAACAAGATCCACCTCTAACACTTTTTCCTGTGAGCCAAGATATGACAGGCATACAGAGTATTTGTTACAATACCCCTCACACACCAAAAGGTCCCTTGGTGTCATGCTTCATCATCGGGGCCTTCCCGCCCCGCTGCGGGACGGGGCGTACTACGACTAGCGACTACGCTGGAGCACTCAGATATTGTAAGTGCTATGTGAGGTGTATTGTTGTGAGTGTAAGTAGGGTCAAAAAGTGATAGAAAAAGTGAGGTTAAAAGAATACCTGGCCTTTTGAAAACAAAAAATTATTTATTACTCATAGGCTGGTATTGTTAAAAATTGGTGTGGCAGAGAAAAACACAGCTTGTCAATGAGCTAGTTCGCCAGATGGTGTCAACATGTTTCGAGGCTGCCTGCCTCTTCGTCAGATCCCTCTATCACTCACTAATGTTGCCATCAATGTGTGTTATGTGTATATACAGGTGAAACTGATATTTTAATACCTATGTGGTATGCGATAAATTTACAGTTTATAGAGCCCTAACAGTATTACTGATTCATGGGCTGAAATAAGTTGGAGACAATGCCCCATGAGCCGATCAGGAATGAGGGGTAAATGAAACTTCCATTCAACCTCGAGTTCTCCTCGCATCCTCCCTTGTCCGCGGCTTCCGTGATGTGATACATAAATAGCCAGTCTGAATTGAAACTGACAATGGGGGTCAGAAAGCCACCGACCAAAGGCCCCTCCATCGTAATCTGCCCCTTAGTCTTGGGAGCCTATCATCAGTCCCAAGACATGATGGGCCAGGTACTCAATGAACTCCGTGTGATGAAGCAGTTGTAGAGGGAGCTCAATTATCAGATGGAGGCTCACAATTTAAATAGGGGCTCCCTGAATAGGTTGTGGCAGGACATTTACACCCATATGTGCAGGGCTTTCTAAGCACCATCTACCCATTCCTGTGGTCCTACAACATCTGGCCCATCTACATCTGCCACAGGACGGGAGGCCCTACTACTGGAAGAACCACCCACAGACACCCTGGACACTGCAACTATAGATACCCTTCTCACCCGCAGAAGGGGACATCCATTCAAATATGAGGAGGTAAGGATGGCAAGATCTCTGCCACCACCAGCAAGAAGCCCCAACCCTAATTTCCTCCAGTGTGTGACTAGAATTTACTCTATGGATTTTTGCTGGACACATTTACCTTTCTGATACCAGTCGTATTTTACTCACTGGACCGCAAACAATTTTTGCTCTTCAACTAATGTGTCATTCACCATGATTGACTACTTCACTTTTTGGTTTGCTTTTTCGTTTTCACCCTGTTTAATTTCTCCATGTTTACTTCAAAAAATTCACAACTCATAGACTGGTGTTGTATATCTTAATTCTATCAATGCATTTATTTTCGTTCATTATAACTTAACAATGACAAATATCAAAGTATTGTGTAAAACAGAGAATTAGCAAGTAGGTAATGTTTTTCTCAAGTTCCAAGCCATGATTCCTAAAATAATATACCATTAACCGCATGCGCGCTAGCGGGTTTTCCCGCTGCGCGCTGCGATTCGCAAAAACCCTCGTAACGTGACAAGGTCAGCTCGTCACACGCGCAGCGCAGGTAACGCCCATGACGGGCTGACCTTGTCACGCGCGTCGGAGGGGTTAAATCATCTACTACTATATTTATTTCATTTGACCAATAATTGTCTGCCAGCATTTTCTCTAACATAACAATCCATACATGACACTAACACTCAGTGCCAGTTTTTACATTTCCAGTTCCAGATCTTGCCAACATGAAAGAACGGGATATAGTCAAAACAATAAGATTAAATAGGCACAGTATCATTGACCTGGCATCAGCTTGAGCCAGATATCCTGGTTCATGTGAGGAAACCTACATCAATAACAACAATAGACAAAAACATTGCTGTAATACATTTTTTAGACACAGGATCATCCCAAACCACACTTCCAGTATCTGGTGGAATGCCATAACCAAGTTTCAGTGATGTGTCACAAGAAGTATCTCCTACAATGATGAGACACATCAACATCTGCATACACTTTACACACTGTAAGGTTTTCGTCAATGTGGTTTGAGCTATTGATGGCAGACATATTGCCTTATGCCAAAACCCGACATAGAGCAAGTCCATTGTTATCTTCAAATCTACCATTCAATCACAGTGCAAGTTGCCTTGGTACACGATTTGTACACTCATAAGTCTGTCCCTGTCTTTCCTAGGATCAACCCATGTTGCCTCTGTACTTCAAAACAGCAAAATATACCTGCAAATGTCACATTTCTGCAATGCCCACATTGATGATAACATGATGAATGAACCTAAAACTTATAAAATCAGAAAGATTGCCAATCAAAAACAGCATAATAGACAAATTACAAGGGGCGGGAGCTTGCTTGACTCCAAGGGAGCTCTGTCAGTCGGCATACTAATTTTTAATAGTACTGGTTCCCCCCCGCTGCCAATTTCACTGATTGGTTCTTCCTCCAACACCTGTTCATGAGGAGCAGGACGGATCTGCAAAAGAACACCTCCTCTGCAGGGCTGGGGAGACATACGCAATGTATTCCTTGTCTGCGCATGCGGTAGCGGTGGAGGCACTGTGCCTGTCTCATACTTGCTTGAAATGGATGGGCAGCAGTGTGGGGATGCCTGTGCCCCTTCAGACAGATCTGATGTAACTCTTGTTGCTGAAGATAGCGGTGATCGGGGACTCGGGCTACGCTTGGGTGGGTCGGCCCGGGGTCTGGCATATTCACTGAGGCTCCCAGAAAGCGGAGGCCCACTGTTGTGGTGTGGCCTGGCATCCCTGCTCCCTGAGTCTGATCGAATGTGGGGAGCTGTTCCTCGAGAAAGGCACAGTGGCCTGTTAATCACCCAATTTGAATGAGAAGCCTGCTGTGCCACTAAACATATGCACTTTGCCTAGGCAATGGACCCTCTCCCTTTTTGTTGTGCATCTTAACTTGGGGCCACTGCAGAGCATACACACCCTGGTTGAGAGCAAAGTTGGTGGAGACCACAACAAGGGCAGAGGGTGGATGTCATTAGGCACAGCCACTTTGCTGGGGGATTTTACCTTGTGGTGGTCTGTCCCTTGCGCCATATTACAGCACATTGCCTGGAGTCACTAGACTACAATATATAAATCCCTACTGACTTTCTCTCCCAATGTTATTGCAAAATGTGAAAAAAAACATATGTCTCCAAGGGACAGTTGATAGTGACACCTACAGATAAGTGGAACCTATGTCGCTTGGGGTTGCATCAAAACAAATCATGCTGGTGGGAAAATCTGAGAGAAAACACTGCAATGGTACTACACATTGGAAGCTCCCCTTGTGTTGGTGGCCAGAATGGGTAAAATGGATAGATCTCAGTACAAGTTCTATATGAATCCTGCAAGACCCTTAGGCTCCACAACACTGAAATTTCAGATACTGGATCCACTGAGATATCTATGGATGTGACTTAAAATAAATACTGACCATGCAACATAGCTTGGCCAAGACAGACAGGAAGATTGATTTACTCTCTTTCAGAATGGAAAGGGTGAATAAGAGGCTTGATAAACATGCAGAGCGGTTGGATACTCCTTGAGAGCCGAATCTCAAATGCGGAGGGCAGTGAACTTGATGGAACATACAAAAATAGATAAGCTGCTTTCTACACTGATTGCCAAAATAGATGATTTTAGAAGAAACAACATAAGACATAGCTGAATCGACCAAGATTGATAACATGGAGTGCTATGTGGAACGTATCGTTATAGAACTGTTGGGCATTGACACTTTTTCAGATATGTTTGGACTGGAATGTGCTTACTACCGCTCTCTTGTACCATGTCTGGTAACGGGAGCCATGCCCCATCCCAAAATTGTGGGACTCTGAAATTACAAGGATCAAGAGGCTAGGCCCACAAACTGAAAACTCTACCTCACAAGGGCCTGAATTATCTCTCGATCCCAATTTCATGAAACACGTACAGGAAGCCAAATGCTTCTTTATACCTGGAAAAGTTAAACTACCAGTACCGCAAAAGGAATCCTGCATGACTTCAAGTGATGTCTGCCGGGAAAGCATTCTTTTTCACTGATCCTAAACAGCTATTACAGTTCATCAAGAGGAGGGGGTATCAGTAGCCAACATAGCTCTTCGAAAATGATCTCCGATGGCAGAGATGATACATCAGATACAGAGCCTGCTACTATTTGTTAAATACTTTAGTGATACTGTGCCGGGTGGTCCATGGCCCCTAGCTACACCAGGCCCGTCATTTATTGTTGGATTGGCTCATGAACGTAGATGCTGGGTGGCCTGGTTCTTGTGGGGGTGTCGGGATCTTCCTTTTCCTGGAGATACTTGCATCTGGGCACTGGTAAGTCCTCTCCAAGTTATTATTGTGCTATTTTTTATATTGCCTCTTTGTCCAAGTAATGTGGACTACTTATACGTTATTACATAGACGTTACGATCTTCCTTTATTCTCTGCATTATATGAGTGCCTCCTCATATGCTATGTTGTCATGGAGACTATGTTGAATTATGTAATTTTAGTTTCAATATGGGCACTTCCAACACTCTACTTGAGGTATGGGGTGGGCTGGCCGACAAGGGTATCTAGAGCTGGTAACATCCGACCCCAGGTGTGTGCCACCTATAGTTGTGTGTCAGTTTTTTTTTTTGGGCTGGTTGATGGAAAGGGTTGAGGAGGGATATATAAAGTCTTTGTTTGGTGGGATACTTCATAGAGTGTATGGGATTTTTGTTGTGCATGTTTACCATTTGATATGAATGGGAAATTGCTTTATGTACTGTATGGCTGGGTGCTTTCTAGCTGAAGTTATGTGATTACTGATAATAAATTAGGCAAAGACAGGCTTGTCTCCCCTTTGATTATATTCATCACGTGGAACGTTAAAGGCCTTGGTGATAGTAGGAAAATATGTAAGATAGTGGCGTACCTTAAGAGACACAAGTTCTACATGGCAGTCTCACAAGAGACGTACTTAGCCTCGGGAAGTGGTGTCTTGTCACAACTGAGAATGCAGGGCATTTGCTATGCCTCTGGCATCACCTCTCATACTCAGGAAGAATTATATGGGCAGCCCTTGGCTCAGGTGTCTGATTACAAGAGGTATGTGTTTATCCAGGCGGTAGGTATGTGGTAGTCTATTGCCATAAAGAGGACTTGCTGTTTTGCTTGTTAGGGTATATGAACCTAATCACGAAGATCTGCAATTTTAATATTCACTTAATGCCCTTGTGCCCCAGTGGGGGGACTTGTCGCAGATTGGGGGAGGCAACTTTAATTTTGTTTTGCATCCAGAAAGGGATCCCTCGAAGGACCCACTTGTTGCCCCTCTGCTGCGACATGAGCTATCTTAGACATCGAGGATAGGGACTTTCTTATACATATTTGGAGACAAAGGTCACCGGCTAACATTGGCATTATGCACTATTCCTTAATTCATGACATTTAGACACGTCTAGACTTTTGATTGGTATCACAAGGTTTAGCCCCTCGGATTTACAGATATGAACCGCTCCCATGAACCTACTCAGATCACTCACCAGTGATACTGGAGATAGTACTTCAGACATGAAGGAGCACTTCCTTCACTTGCTGTTTCCCCCCTTTTCATTGCTGGATCCGGTCTTCAAAGCTGAGATTGTCCAAGCCATTGTGGAATACTTTCACAACACTATTGGTAGAATCAAAAGCTTTACAACAGTATGGGAGGCCTTCAAAGTTTATATTAGAGGCATCACAATTTCCAAACATGCTGGCATCCTCAGAACACTTAGAGGTCATTTATCACGCCTTGAAAGGGAAATCTATGAATCGGAGAGGGAAAAGTTGACCACAGCTGATAACTGTTTACTGGGTGAAATTAAAGCTAAGATAGTAGCATTTTATGATGTAGCCAAAAGTGAGGTCAAACATCTAGATAAATACGCTACAGCATGCACACCTAGGCAAGGTGAACGTCCAGGGGTCACTCAAGAAACACTGATGGGACCTAAAAGAGAAGCTAAGGTTGTATTGGAAATGCTAGCCTCAAAGGGACAACCACTAAGAAATCAAAGCAGGTCGCTGGCCTTTTCCGCAAATATTATGCAGACATATACAGCTTGCACTTTCCACATGATGAAAATGCAACCACTGATTAACTGGCGCATACAGCCATGACATGGCTCACCAATGAACACAGGGAGCACTTGATGGCACAAATACAACCAGCAGAGTTGCATGCTGCTCTTAAAACCATGCAGCCAGGTAAGACGCCAGGTACAGGCAGCCAAACCGTGGCCTTTTGCAAGGCCTACCAAGACGTGTAAAAATAACATTCAATAGTTCTCTTCGAAGAAATGGTCAAGACAGGCATTATGCCCCCCCTCTATGCAGGAAGCCCTAATAGTAACTCTCCTGAAGCCTGGCAAGCAATCCAATCTTTGTTCCTCATATAGGCCTCTGTCACTAATAATCATAGATAGCAAGCTTTACACTAAGGCACTAGCCAATTGACTGCCCTCTAACGGTGCACCCAGAGTAATCTGGCTTTGTTACAGTCATAGTATTGCATACAACTTAAGAACACTTTTCAGCACCATTCAACGCGTAGCTCCAGCGATCCGGGTGGCCGCTTTTTTCCTTGATGCCGAAAAGGCATTCAACTCTGTTGAATTGAGTTTTATGTTGGTGGTCCTCCGCTGCATTGGGGTGCAAGAGGTGGTCATGCGCCTTATCACAGTGTTATACACTAAGCCTACAACCTGGATTTCTTTGGGTGGTGTATAGGAATCACCAGAAGTACCATCAAGGTTGGACATTATCGCCCTTCCTCTACACATTAGTTGCAGAGCCTCTGGCATGTGCACTGCACAAGTACCATGGCCATATAGAGTTGAGATTTCTACATTACAATCTTATCTCAGCATATGCTGATGTGATACACTGTTACGTAGTCATAGGCCAGAGACCAATATTCAGTGTGTACTTAGAGAGGTTGTGCAAACTGGGAGCCTACATATAAACTGAGATAAATCAATCATATTTCTGCTCACCCAGTAACTACACCTACGAAAATGAAATATTTGTTACAGTGGACGGTGGATTAAGTGTGTTATCTTGGAATACAAGTTCATACTGATCCAGCAATAGTCCTTGTTGATAATTATGGGAAGGCAATACAAAAAATAATGGATGATGTAGAACAGTGGATTAAACTACCACTTTCCTTAATGGGAACTATACCCATTATGAAGATGATAGTACTCCCCAGATTTCTAATTTTATTTCAACATTTCCCAATGTCACTACCACGAACTGTGTTTGACAAATTGCGATTCTTGATGATAAGATTGACTTAGGCTGTAAAGCAGTCAAGACTGAAGCACGGGGTCCTCACCTTGTTGTTTGACATCGGGGGTCAGGGAACCCCAGGTCTTGAGATCTATTACAGAGCGGCTCAGGGTATGTTCGCACACTACTGGAGCCATGGTCTGCATGGTCTTCCACACCTGTATTTTGATAGAGATGCTGCAGACCCCAATTCGCTCCCTCAGATTTTATTCCACAATCCGCTCGTGTGTCAGAAGCTGCTGTTTCCCTGACCTACATTGCTGCGTTTTGCCTGCCTTTTATCTGGAGCCTGTGAAGCAGTTTTAATCTGCAAATATCGTCGCTGGAATCTTGCCAACTCAGCTTGTGGCCGCAGAGGAGTGAGAGGCGCCGGCCCCGGGACTGCGAGGACCAGCATTCAACACCTCCCAGCTGGTCCTCTTCCCGCGTGAGCCGCGCCCCCTCCCAGTGCCACGCCCCCAGCCAGCTTGTTAACTTCTCGCGGCCCCCGCTCCGCGGGTGCCGCTCGTGTGTCAGAAGCTGCTGTTTCCCTGACCTACATTGCTGCGTTTTGCCTGCCTTTTATCTGGAGCCTGTGAAGCAGTTTTAATCAGCAAATATCGTCGCTGGAATCTTGCCAACTCAGCTTGTGGCCGCAGAGGAGTGAGAGGCGCCGGCCCCGGGACTGCGAGGACCAGCATTCAACACCTCCCAGCTGGTCCTCTTCCCGCGTGAGCCGCGCCCCCTCCCAGTGCCACGCCCCCAGCCAGCTTGTTAACTTCTCGCGGCCCCCGCTCCGCGGGAGCCGCTCGTGTGTCAGAAGCTGCTGTTTCCCTGACCTACATTGCTGCGTTTTGCCTGCCTTTTATCTGGAGCCTGTGAAGCGGTTTTAATCTGCCAATATCGTCGCTGGAATCTTGCCAACTCAGCTTGTGGCCGCAGAGGAGTGAGAGGCGCCGGCCCCGGGACTGCGAGGACCAGCATTCAACACCTCCCAGCTGGTCCTCTTCCCGTGTGAGCCGCGCCCCCTCCCAGTGCCACGCCCTAACAATTAGCCACATCAATACTATTTAAACAAGTCCTGTTACGCGCATCACGGGACGCGCGCGGGTCGAAGCCCGGGGCGAAGCCCGGGCAAAGGGCGGGCCGTCTGTGGCCGTCCGGGGACGGACAAGGACGGGACGGGCCATTCTACTTACATCTATTGCACAAATCCCATAATCATCGAGACTCCTCAACAGTTTGATCCTCTCCGGTATTCAACTAATCTCAGAAATCTGTAATAATAGAAAATTAAAATCCTGACGAAACTTGATACTAAGTGATAATATCAATCCGAATAAGTTGAGATATGGGTTTTAAAAAATTGCGTTCACGCACAATTTTCATGAAAAGAATGGGTACTGAGAACGCAGTGCGGAAATCTTCAGATAAAGCGATAAAACAAGGCCGATTAACTTACACTCCGGCAATTAGCACATATTTCTCTGCCCTTACAAATAAAGAAGAACCTGCAGCACAAATTTCGGAAAAGGATATTATTCTCAATTTATCAGAAACTACAGGGGCAGTAGAAGATACCTTAACGAAACTCCAAGCTCAACTAGAATCACCTTTTCTAGACTCTGTGTTAAGCCAAAAACTAATATGCACTCCAAAAGTCCTTCAATCCTCGGATCAAGAGGCAATTCATCTTAAAACCTCAACTCCTACAAAATGCTGCATGAGTTTATCGTTACTAGAGGAATCGCGTACTAATAATAAATTAAATCTAACGAACCAAAAGTCAGAGCTTAGGTTAAGCAATAGTCCTTTAAAAAATCGTTCTCTCAAGCTCCTTCACTCGACTCCTCATTGGACCCTTTCAATTTCAAAAATGATAATCCCATTAATACAGTTACACCTATGTCAAAGGCCCTCTTTTCGCTCCAAGAAATTTTGGAATCTGTTTTATCCTTTCTGGGAAACATCTTGGAAAATTCTGACCAGACCTTGGATGTGCAAATAGGCATATTAAAATATCTAGTTGAAGAAAAAAGGAAAAATAAATTACCCGAAACAGAGAAAAGTAATTCGAAATTAAAAATCAAACAGACGTCTTCAAATACAAATAACAACGGTAAGGAGGAATTAAAACAGGATTTCGGTACGCAGACGTCGGAGATCCAAACAAAACTAAACCAAAAATTGGACAAACAAGACGATTCAGTAATATATTCTATAAAAAATTTATTCAAAGAAAAACACCAACAAAAAAATCAATATCCTATTTTCTCAAAAAGAGGTACAATAAATAAACAAAATAATGAGTCTGAATCAGATGACCAGAACAAATGCACCAATAAAACATCAAATAAGGAAAATGGAGAAATAATTGTGAATAAAAAAACAGAAAATGATCAAAAAGGAGGAAAAAGAAAGAGGAAAAAACCAACTAGAAGGATTCAAAAAAAGAATACTCGCAAACTAAAATTCCAAAAACCTACAATCATCCATAAATCACAAGAGAAACAATCTGATGATAACATAAAGTCTCAACCTTGTGAAAAACAGGAAACCGGAAACAGAAATCATGAAGATAATAAGCAAGTACTGGATCCAAGTGCACAGGAGTACCTCCCGCTCGGAACATCAATACAAACATGCCAAAGAAACATAAAATCTAATGATGAAATCGTCAGGTACAGACAAAAGGGCGAAGAGTCCCAATCTAAAACCCTACAATTCGAGGAACTTTTTCCCGCCGACTCAGCTCCGCTTAATAGAGGAAGGATTGTTAATCTTCTACAACACATAAGGCCCTTACAATCTCTGACCAGCAATGAACTTGACTTAGTGATCTTTCCTAAAAAAGATAACACTAAATTAGTGACGGTAACATTCTGGTCACCAGTTATACCAGGGATCATTCTTAACGAAAAGGAGATATTACATAAACATGGATATGACGGAGTTGAAAAAGAGGATCCATTAGTAAATAAAAATCCTATATGGTATAATGACCAAATACGATCACTCTCCGACTCTCACGCCAAAAAACTCCATAGAAATGGAAATGTTAAAGAAGATCTAGGTATACTGTATTCGGGAACAACCTGTTTCGGGAAAGACATCCTAAAAATTCAGGTGGATAATGGACAAAGGGCTGTATGGTGCTATGACCCAAAAGAAAACGAATATAAGAACAGTATAAAATCTTGCTCCTGGGTCTCGGAGACCTTAATTAATCACAAAGTCACAACCACTCTACGTCATCCTGTTTAGCACTGGATTAAACATCATATCCTGGAATATCGCTGGCAGAACAATGAACAAAATGTCTGAAGTTTCGTTCAACCGGCCTGATATCCTGTTTTTACAAGAAACCTGGGCGACTGACCCCTTTTTTGAAAAAGGCTACTACGTCTATAACATTCCAGCAATACCCGCCAAACGTGGTCACGCAAAAGGTGGATTGGCTATTTTACTGAGGGAAGAATATTCGTGGATGCAGGAAATAGTGGATACAAAGCTAGACAATTTACAGTGCATTAAAATCTCCTTAAAAATACATAGTACAGTTGCCGAAAAGGCAATTTTGCTCTTTAACGTATATGCCCCTCCAGGCAAAAAACTAGACATCTTATTTCTAAAAATTATGGAAAATATTATGAAAATAATTGAAGACCAACATTATCTGCCTTACTTAATAGTGGGAGATTTCAATGGGAAAATATCCAATTCCGAAATCAACAGGTGGACAAAATTGTTTATAGAAGAATCAATGGAACTAACGGTCCCAAATTTTCCGAAAGGAATATCAACCGACAAAAGAGGCAAACTGTTATTATCATCACTGCCAAATCTAAATGGGGTAATTCTGAATGGCAATGTGGAAGGAGACATCCCGGCAAAATACACCAGGTGGGGTAAGGGGTCACTCTCCATTATCGACTATATCATTAGTAGTATGGATCTACTGGAAACAAGTATAAATCTGAATATCAAGTTTACTCTTGAGAGTGATCACGCTCAACTACACCTAACCACAGACTGGATACCTAAATCTACTCCAGCCTGTCATATCATCTATCATAAAAGTACTATAATGACAAAAAGTGTAGAGAGACGCATATTCTGGAACTCTTCGACGCTGGATAAAATCTCTGCATTAATTGATCACTCACAATTTCTAGCAAAAAGATACTCGGACAACCCAATAGAAAATTTTGACCTTATTATCAAGGATATCAAAATTTTTATTTTAAATGAGATACAACACAGAACAGCAGGAAAAAACGAGAGGAAAAATAAAGTCAAAAATAATACTCAGAATTCGGGTTTAAAGAAAAAGCTCAACAAACTTATTCAAGCTCAATACCTGAATTCCTCTCTATCAACAAAAAAGGAAATAAATAAACTAAAAAATCGAGTGAGACGTGAGAACCAAAGTCATAAAAAAGCAACACAGGACCAAAATTGGGTCAATCTACAAATAGCAGCTAAAAAATGCAATCAGCGTAAATACTGGTTATTAATTGCAAAATTAACAGGAACAAAAAAGATACTTCAATCTAAACCGGTCCCACCTAATGATTGGGAAACTTACTTGACAGATCTTTATAAAGCAAACTTATCAAAACCTGATGAAAAGAACGAGGAATATAATAAAGAAAAAGCTTATCGACCAATAATCAAAACTACAGCAATTTCTGTTGAAATTAACATCCGTAAAGCAAGAAGCACAGGCGCCTCCGGCCCTGATCAGATCCCGATCAAGGTTTTGCAAGCAGACCCAAAGGAGTGGAGTCAGCTGCTATGTCCCCTATTCAACCACATTTTTAAAATCGGCCAAGTGCCTAAATCATGGCAGGGGAGCATCATTATCCCCATACATAAAAAGGGGAGCAGGACCCAAGCAGGAAACTATAGACAAATAGCTCTTATGGACGCGGCAGGAAAAATATTTGCAGCAGAAGTTTTATATCACTTGAAAGAATGGGCTTTTTCGCTGGGTCTGATACCAATGTTTCAAGCGGGCTTCAGGCCGAAACACTCTGTTATAGATAACATTGCGATTATTCAGGCCACTCTAGATAAATACGTAATTCGAAAAACACAGGTTGTATATGCAGCATTCATCGATTTTTCCACGGCGTTCGACCGTGTTGATCGCCCAACACTATGGAAAAAACTAAGGAAGCTTGGAATTCAAGAACAACTGTTGCAAACCATAGTAAACCTTCACACTAATACTTGGTGTCAAGTCCAAATGGGGGGAGAAAAAGGCCTAACAAAAATAATTAAAACTGATAACGGTCTGAAGCAAGGGTGCCTTTTAGCCCCGATGCTATTCTCCCTATATCTAAGCGACCTGCCACATCACTTGCAACAGGGCACCAGCTTGTCGCCTAAAATCGCTAAACAAAACATACATGCATTGCTTTATGCTGATGACATAGTGCTGTTAGACTTAACACCTTTCGGACTACAAAGATCCTTGGATATTTTGCATATATACTCCAAAGAGAACTTTTTAATTCCAAACATAAACAAAACAAAAGTTGTAGCTTTCTCGGGGAGGAAACACAGCGCGAAATACAGCTGGAGCCTTGGAGGAGAAAAGATCGAAGAGGTTAATGAATATCCTTATCTTGGCAGGATCCTTTCGAAGAATCTAACAAATACAAACCAGATAATAAAACTTCAAAGGAAATCCGAAATACATGCTATAGCCCTCTCAAGACTCTATAGCGCCACTGGCAATAGGCATTTTTCCTCAATGCTAAAAATTTACAGAGTAAAAATACCGCCTGTATTATCTTATGCAACAGAGTATATTCCAATAAAGCAATGGGGCTTTATGGACCGCAAAGAAGGAAAAATCTTAAGAAGGATCATGAAGGTCTCAGACTCTGTACCTGTTCAAGCACTGAGACTAGAATTATCCATCACAAGCGCTTACGCTACAGCTGTGGCCAATGTAATTAGGTGGGCTTACAACCTATTGCATGCTAAAGAGGATACTCTAAGATGTTTGCTGAAAAAAGAGACCTTTGGGCTTGAAGCAAAAAAACAAACCTTTCAAGAGAATATGATTATTGCATTCCAAATGGCAAAAATCAGTTCAGATATTCTGCTCACCTGGACGCCAGCGCAAATGAAACTTTTCCTAAAATGTTTCACTCCAAAACTGAGCTATGATCTGGACATCGAACATTGTATTAAATTATCTACTTATAAACCCTTTGCACATTCACCTGAATACAAACAAATCCAGCCGTACACTGGGTTTACCTTGACGCATGGCGCAAGGAGGGTGATCACTATGCTTCGATTGGGCATTCTACCTGTATTAGCATTTACATCGAGATGGCTACCTGGAGGATCATCAAAATGTACACTGTTCGAAGGGGGTGTTCAGAATGTTGAGCACTTATTATTTGTATGTCCTAATCCTAAAGTAACCATAGCTCGTGCAAGATATATAGACCCAATCTATCGCTCATGCAGAATAACAACGGTGAGAGAACTTTTGATATTGTGTAAGCAGCCCCCGTATGAATTTGTATGCTATAATTTTTATACATTTTTAAAGTCTTTTCTTCTTCTATATTAAAATACAATTTTGAAATTTGTAAATATTGAATTTGCAAATATGTATACTTTGTGGTCCTCTGTCGAGTACCAATACAAATAAACTTTTTGACTTGACTTGACTTGACTTGACTTATTCCACAATCCGTTGTGCTCTTATAGTGTATTCGACTCCTTAAATGTGACAGTGCAGGCCTGGTGCAGTCTCTTGGAAAGACATGCTGTCTCCACATCTATACTCACCACACATACCATTGGAATGGGGCTCCTGAATTCCATGGGTTGAGAACGAGGCACAGTACAAGCCATACATTCTATAGGGATCACCACTATGGGAGATTTCGTTTGGGCTGGCAGGGTGTGCACCTGGGCTTGGATACAGTAGAGTGAGGACTTATCGGAGACTCTTACTCACTTTTATTACAATAGAGCCAGACACACATTACATGACTTGCTGGGGGATGATATGCTAGAACCCCTTGAAATACCAGTCATGTCCACTTTGCTGCAAGTAGATGTTCCGACTAAATTAATAACAAGATTGTATGCAACAGGCAGGAAGCATGCATACCCCTGCTGACGAAGGCAAGCCTCGACTGGCAAGGAGATTTTGGCAGGAATATGAGTGATAAACAATGGCAATATTGTTGTTCCGTGGTGAAGACTGTCTCTCTTAATGGATGGCATAGAATGATATATTTTAAATGTATTCATTAAAGCAGACTACATGCCAGAGCATCTTCATCAACACGGATTATGTGACTCCTCGAACTGCCAGAGGTGTAACAAGAGCAGCGCTGCATTTGCACACATTGCATGATCTTGTTCTGGGATATCTGAATTCCTGTGTAAAGTTTTTGGTGAGTTGGAGGCTATCACTGGTACGTCATTAGGGATAGGTCTGATGCTGATGTTGCTGCGCTATGATGGGGAGGTGGTCAAAGGGGTCCAAAGGCTGGTTGCCATTGTCCTACTGCTGGCATTGTCGCCGAGTGGAAAAGTGATGGCATCGGGACTACTACCATCACTCAATGCAGAGTGAGTAACTCCCTCACAAAGTCGCCACAAGAATTATTAGGGTCCTTATCAGACTTAACTATTTGTTAAGGAGATGGTAGAAGCAGAGAATGGGACTGAAGAGAAATCTAGACATACCTAAGCTACGATTTGTTCTTCTCAAGCATTACTATACTAATAATACACAGATGTGCTTTCATATGTAACAGAACAAAGTTGTACTTTTAAAACTGTTTATTATTATACAACTCTAACATTTAGTATTTGGTTAATCTAGACGGTATGTTGTTTATATCATCACACTGTTATTTGGAGTGTTGGAGGTTGAGACACTAACCTCAATGAACATTATTCAGCTTTTTTAAATGCATTGCTTACAATGTCTAACATTGTAATTGTAACAAATGCTCACTGTGAACCTAGCAGCCTTGTATGTTCTTTGTACTCACTTTTCATAAATAAAATAAAAAAACAATATTTTAAAAAACACATTACAATGTCAACTTTTGGAGGACACGTGTTCCCTAAACAATCAGAGATAAACAATCTACCTGAACACAGCAGCCAATATGTCTAAACTTGTATCAACCAACCCCTTTGACCTGAATTTCCCTTTCAAACAAATATCACCACATACTTCTCTCATCATCAAATCGACAGTTGGTGTTACTGTGCAATTAATAACATGTAAAGATATATTTACACTCATGAGAAGAATTTGTCAATGACATTTTGATGTAAGTGAACTCCTTCCTCTTCGCCGTTTAATCTTCATCTGGCATATTTATGAACCTTGCCTTGTGGCTTTTCGTGGTCTCCATCCTGTTGTAGAGCATGCAGCAGGCCATAATGGTTTTGCACACCGTATCGGGTGAATAGACGAGAACTCCACCAGTTTTATCCAGACAATGACATCTTGCCTATACAAGCCCAAAAGCCCAATCCATTGTTCACCGTATTGCTCCATGGGGCTCATGGAAGCGGACTACTCCTGGCGTTGTTGAATTCCTCAGTGGTACCAACAATCATGGTCAGTTCGGATAAGCAGGGTCTCTTAAATAGAAGACAAAAAAATGCCCTAACATGTAATACAATTTCAGATCGTTCAACTAGAAATTCCCCAAACAATATTAAGAAAGATTGTGCTGACTGAGAACCCAGGCCCTCTCGGGTCCAAGCTGAGACATTTGCAGGGGTATGGAACTGTTGTGTAGTACAAAGGAATCATGGGCAGAGCAGGAGGGAATGGCCATAGACGCTTGTGATGTACAAATCTGGTAAGCAGACAACTTGCTTGTTGATTTTATCTGATTCCGGTAGAACTGTTCTCTGGCATGTCGTGGCACGAAGGCAAAATATGTGCCATCAATTGCACCAACCACATGTGGTAGACGACCCAAACCACAAAAGTCCTCCTTCACATTGGCTAAATCCTGCTGCTGTGAAAACTGGGTGAAGCTGTTGATGTGTTTCATTGTTCAAGATATAACTTCTTTTGCACACCAATGAAAATTGGTTGTGAAATTTCACCAGATACTGCCACAGTGTATTGGATGGATCCTGTGGCCACAAAATGAAGTACTTCTATGAGTTTGACAAATGATTCTCCTTTTCTACAGCAACATATTTGATAATTCACACTAAAGTCATATATTTCTACAAAATATATATGGTTTTACTACATATTTCAATAAAACATTTGCTTGTTGCCCTTTCTTCATCACATCTGACATTTATAGATTAAATTGAAAGTAAAAAAAAATGTGTAATAATACATTTCAAATGCATTATTTACACAACCACTGTTTTTTAAACTGAGATGTAAACAACACTGCACAAATATCACATTTCAACACAGTTACACAATAGATATAAATGCTATTTTTTTTTAAGATTGTTGATCAAAGTTTGAATATGTAAACAAACTAGGCCCATTGTGAGTGGTGGTGATGCACTTAACAGTCACAAACATACTATTTTGAAATTCTATGGTGAAGGGTGCCTGATCACACAGATAGGACATTTGGAATCAGACGGCCCCAAAGGAAGATGACCGTGTATTTGCGGGTAAACTTCATGATGGGCACAGCCTTAGGCTAATGATGGTGAAAGTAACGTACGAAGACCAATGGCTGTCTCCGTCTCCGACGATGAATGTGTATGTCACATACATGTACGCAGCAGTTGTAAAAAGAGTTCAATTGCCTCCTAAAATTGGTGCCATCAAGACCTCCTTTACTTTTGCTGCTGTTCCTTACCTCTGGGAGCAAAAATGGCTGGTCAGAAAAAGTGAGATGGCCCTTGCCTCCTTTCTGGAGGAGCTGGATTTTCTGGCACAGGAGGTCCTAATACTGCATGTCCAGCTCTATGGCTAACCAGAGGAACAGGCACATATCTGAAATCTGGGAATCTGTATAACGTTTCCATTAACACAGGCTACAATGTCCATTAGAGTTCCTGAGAGAAGTGCAGTTACTGAATTGTTATGTTATGTTATATTTAATTTATAAAGCGCACAGCTACTCGAAGTGTCCCGGCGCTTGTTCCAGACGTTAAACTGCACACAGATCAGAAGCTAAAAAAGAAATGTTTTAATTTTTTTTTTTAAAGCTGAGGGTCCTCCATGCCCCGGAGTGCCAACAGTAGCATATTCCAAGCCAAGCTGGCTTTTCGAACAAAAGAGCTCCCGCCGTCATATTATTTTGTTCCTTACGGAGGACAATGATGTCGGGGACCTTAAAACACTTTATAATGTGAAAAAACAATAGTATTCGTATGCATTGTGTGTTTAAAGCTCTAGATTCTAATTGGTGTGTATGTAGAGTTATATCTATTTGACTTTTTGAATTACATGTGCTACATTTCAAACTCACATAATGGAAATTAGACAATACTTTATATACTCTCCACAACTGTACATCGTTTCGTTTTTTTACAAACCATATGTACATGTACGCAGCAGTTGGAAAAAGAGTTAATTTGCCTCCTAAAACTAGTGCCATCAAGACCTCCTTCACTTTTGCTGCTGCTACCTCTGGGAGCAAAAACCAGAGGAACAGGTACATGTATGAAATGTATATAGGAATCTGAATGACTGGTATTTTTCCATTAACAGAGTGAAATGTAGTTAGTTATGTGATGTGTCATATCATTTTGTTGTTTACACAGGACAATGATATTGGGGATTTGTAGGCACTTTACAATGTGAAAAAACAACATTAGTATGTGTTGTGTGTTTAAAGCCCTATACCCAATTGTGGTGTATGTAGAGATATATCTAAGTATATGTCTGGATTATATGTGATATTCTGAAAACTCACATAATAGAAATGAGACAATACATTTTGTACTCTCTACAACTGTACCTAAAAATGGTTCTGTACAAACCAAATAAAAATTATTTTAGCTATTTGTATTGTCCCACAAATCACTCACCCTATATCAGGGCTCTCCAAACAGTTGTATGGGAGCCAGGGCCGGTCCTAGGATTTCTGGGGCCCTGGGCAGAAGGGGAATGTGAGAGGCCCCCCTAATTTGCCTATGGCATGATATCACATTAATACTATTCATTGACTATTAATCCTGTGGCGTTGTTGAAGTGATTTTGCATGAATTAACTTTACTGATGCAATATTGAGAGAAATATAAATAATTGCACTGATAAAATAAGTTGGAATATTTTAAAAGTATATTAAGTGGAAATACATTATATTATTTAATCTAATTGTTAAATCATTAAACTATAAGATCATATATACATGCTCAATGGCAAATCTGCCCTGTTATCCAATGTCACTTACATCCCAAGGCTATGAACCCCTTCTTTAATTGGCAAACAAAACTACATATCCCAGAATGCAAATGATTTTTCACTAATTAAAATGTCACACGAGAACACCGAAAACCTGGAAGTGGCACACATAGGCAGACTAAAAATCTTTCCCTGGCCTCTCACACATTCTGTAGCCATGCCAGACCGAAAGTGGAGGCCCTCACTCTCTGCCTGTGGCAGCCTGGTCTAGTGGTAAGAGGACCAGCGGAATTCACATCTCTCCTGGGCTTCGCAGCACAATACCATAACTGCGAGGCCTAGGGCTGAAGTGCCTCTCTCCTTGTAACAGAGCCATGGTATACCCCTGCAATCCCCACGGTAGGGGGCTCTCTCTTGGGCCTTGCAGCAATTGTGACCAAGGCAACAAATGAGGCACCCTCATGAGCAGTAGACACTGTGGCTGCTGTCTCCTCCACCCCGCCCGAATCTTCTGTGCAGGGTGATAATCGTCACCCCCACACAGAGGAACCAGTGAGGCCCGGTGCCCCATAAATCCACAGCCCGTCAGAGCTGCTCGACGCTGGAGGAGATTATGTACATGTATTTATATAGCGCAAATCACCGTCCCGGTATCTAAGCGCTTGCTTAGGGAACCCGTCCTGGTATTCCCCTGTGAGATACCCCGGCAGGGTATCCACAAGGTGAAAGCCAGGCATCCCGCCGCGAGGGGCGTAGTGGAGATTAAGCAAGCTATTGCCCAGAGTCGCAGAGTGTGACCCTGTGAGTTGAGTAGGCACCGGAGCGAGAATTATCCAGTCCGTGGAATTTTTTTTTTTGAGCCCGAGACCCGCCGAGGCGGGGAATCGAACCTTGCTCCATGGCCGATCTCAGCTTCCGGGTCTGCCGCCTCTAACCACTGAGCCACGCTTCTCCATTGTTCTCTGCATGACTGCATCTTTTGACTGTGTATCTATGTGATGTTCGTCTTTTGTGAAAGGAGCACAATTGAACCAACTGGGGTGACGCACTTAAAACAATGATTGGTTAAAGGAAGGCCTTGGACTGGTACATGGTGTCTCAGGACATCGGCTCATCTGGTGTCCATATTCTTATTGTAAGAGCTAAATTGATTTTATTAACCCCAGACCCGCAGACGTGTCTCCTTAAAAGGTTGTATATTGCACGCCAGGTGTGCGGACGTGACAAAAACATAATTTTTTTTGCAAGAAGACGTCAGAATGGGAAGAACGATGGGGGCTAGAGAGCCCCCCGGGGGCCCGAGGGGAGATAAGAGGGTCCAGCGTGACTCAGCAAAATGTGACACCCTGGGTGGGGCTTGGCCGCCGGCCATAGGTGTCTGAAACATTTTAAGTATAATAAATATATACGATAATTGAAGCAGGTCTCTTACCTTAACGTACAAAACTCAGTCTCAACGAGGAGGAGGCCGGGGCCCCTACGACGACTCCTGCCTGCAGCCCTGCCCACGCGGCCCGATCCGTTCATCCGAGTAGTGACTGACTGCTCATGGCGTGTGCACATGCTGAGTGCGTCACACTGAGCGGGGGCTGGCCATAAAATCATGTCCAGGGCCGTCATTGGTAGCGCTTTCGCGCGCTACCAGATTGACGGCCCTGGGACCCACTGTCACCCACATCATCATGTCAGCAAGGCCGGCGTCACGTCACCACCACTAAGGCACCGCCAAGCTAGGTGGTGGGGTGCGTGCAGGCGTCACGGTCAGGTTTGCGTGCGTGCGCACTGCGCAGACAGTGTTCAGTTCCCTCTGCTCCTTCCCTGCCTTAGTTATTGCCTGCTGCGGCCCGGCACCTGCGCGAGCGCGAAGAGAGTGCTGTGCGCACTGCGCATCGCTTTTCCCCATGACATGATTATTTATTCCATTAATCCCGCAACTGCGGGGCCGGCGGCGGGGCCCCCCTGAGCGCGAGGCCCTGGGCAGCTGCCCATACCGCCCATGGCTAGGACCGGCCCTGATGGGAGCTACCAGTAGCTCCCAGACCCCTTCAGAGTAACACACAGACTTGAGGTCATTTATTAGATGGGTACTAGGTCGTGTTTGCATGTGAAGGTTAGGGGAAGGCTGTGTTCATATGAAATCACAATTATCGGCTGTAGATAACAAGACCTGCCAATGTTCAGTGTTCAGTTAGAATTATGGGCTAATCTGGGGCTGAGTGACAGAGACAAACAACTGAAGCCTCTGTCAAAACATATATCCTTGCCAGGCCACATTTTGAGGTGTGCTTAAAAGTATGCCCCTGAATGTTTTTAAATGGGGATAATTAAAAGGGGGAGTTACCTAACTCCTGTAGCTAACAATTCATTTGATTTTCCTCCCATTTCAAAGTGTGTCATGTCCAAACTACAGCCTCCTTAGTCTCAGTGGCCACTATTCACCGTGCCATACGAATTTATGTTTAGCCTTCAGTAGGTCACAATCTTCTGCACTGATCAGAGGTAGGTCTCAGAATATGCAGGTACCCCCTGAGCTAGATGATATCACATGCCTGGATTGGTGATCTTAGACCATGACATGGGATTAGGGTAGTCAACAGGTCACTACAAGATGTTGGTTTTGGTCAGCACATGAAAATACACATGTTGTATGCTAACTTCATTGGTCATGCTAGTGATAGGTGTAGAAAAATTTTGTCAGATCAATACAGACAAACAAAAAGTCCCCCAAAGAAACGTCTTTCATTTTTTGTAACTATAAAGGTTAATGCCCATCAGAAGCAGGGTATTTGGAACGCCATCACCAGGAACATACATTGCTGAAATAGGTGGGAAGACGTTCAATGCTGTACAAGAAGGTCAACTGAAGTCCAGCTCGTGCAGTCCTCACAACACAGGAAGCGAGTTTGCTGCACCTTGACCCCACCTAATGGCTTACATTCTTGCAGTGGCCTATTTGGAGCTTGATGGTCAGTTGAGGGCCAAACAGCAGAAACTAGAGGGCACGCTTTTATCACAGTTTCACATGTTACATAACAAATACTTTGCTAAAGCCAGGGTTTTCCAATCAACATCAAGGGTGAACCATGTCCAATATACAAGGTTCTTGAAGGAGTAAGTTTTGCACATTGTGTATGATTATGTGTTTTTTCTTTTAAATTGTTGGAAATTATCCCACTTGATTCCTGATCACAACTAGAGGACTGTTTTGAGCTGACACATGGCTGCCTAGCCTACACATATACATCATGTTCTTTGATGTCATGAGGAACAGATGTACTAAACCGGCCAATAGTAAGTATTGTGTCAGGTGTGATGCTTCTTCACTGTTGTGGATGATGCAATGGTAGGCCTAATAAATGTAACATGGTATACTAGGCACTTATGTCAAACTGGTATGTTGGAATTCTACTCAAACAAGAGGGAGCATGAGTGAGAATTTCATCCAAAATGACATGTGGCATCAGAATGTATGGCTATATATTTTTTTGCTGCAAAATTTTTTCTTTTGGCCATTAAACCATATATATTATCTTTATTAATAGTTTTGTATATGTCATCATTACACATCTGGTAAGGTTATAAGAAGCACCAAAATCGAGGTCACAAAAAGATAAAATAGAATACAATTGCAGTCAAAATTATATCCAAAGACATACATCACATCTTACTCTAAGTTCATAATATATATAGTGCAAAAGGCTGGACAAAGTGCAAATGCAATTTTAACCAACTAAGAATCACCAGCTAGCTTTGTCTCCCCCCATGTTTCCCCGGCTATATATGCTGTCACTTAACAATAACAAATGATCTAACCCAGCCATTTGTTTATTCTTTCTGAGAATGCTACCATTCATCAAGAGGGCACCAAAACCTTCAGCCATTTCATTTAGCCCCTCTCCCCTTATGGTTAGAAAGTGCAGTCTCTAAATTAAATTTAGAAAAATCCTCCCTTGCCACTGTTGGAAGGATGGTGCCTGTGGATCCAACCACACTGAGACAATGCAGATCTGAAACACCACCATCACGATGACCACCAAGGACTACCCTCTCATCAATTCCAAATCTAGGCTCACCCACAGTACCATTGATCGAGGAGTTAGATCCTGATTAATATTAAATATATTTCCTAAGAATTTAGAAATTTGCTTTCTCAATGTGAATAATACATGGCATGTGCCAATCATGTGAACTAGATCTGCTGCATAAATGCTGCATTGTGGGCAGTTGATCACCTCCATCCCCCCCATTTGTAGATTTTTGCTGGGGTAAAATATAAGTCAAAGATTGTCTAAAAGAAAGTCCAGTATACCAAGATCATCGGGTACCGTTCCATATATCGTACATAGAGTAAAAGAGCCTTTTCCTTAATGCCATTCCATAATAAACCACCGCCGAAATCTTTCCACTTTACTGCGCACATAATCACCCAAAACCTCTCTGAGCTAAGATTACTACCCCTGTAGTTGTAGAATCTTGGGTGGTATTGTCAATTAGCTTAAACCCCAGTTCCTCTAGGCCGCAAATGTTTATTGTTGCAGTACGAATCTTAGCCATTCGTTTGTTGCACCTTTAACCGAATAGCATACTATTCCCTTATCCTGCATAGTTCTTTTTGAAGCAAACACAAGGAGATGATGGACAGAGTGCTGCCGGGCCGACGACGCCTTAAATGGCAGAAACCGGTCCCCGGAAGCTTGTTTCCTTCCCAGTATAAGAATTGGCTCGGTAGTTTGGTTTGCCCTGTTCCCATCATGCACTGGGACAGGAACAGACTAATTTGCATATAGCCAAGTTCTGAGCTGGGATGGTGCAGTGAGCTAAAAAACGGTGATGGATCAAGCCCTGATCTTTGGACTGGGTAAGAGTGGTCTGCTTAATTCAGGCATTCTGTTCATCACCACCCCCTTTTCTGAATCATTTTGTCCACCATAAGCGTGGAAGGGTATACTCAGATGTGAGTCCCTTGCTCATTGCACCATCAGGATTCAAGCAAGCCGGGCCGACGACGCCTGAAATGGCAGAAACCGGTCCCCGGAAGCTTGTTTCCTTCCCAGTATAAGAATTGGCTTGGTAGTTTGGTTTGCCCTGTTCCCATCATGCACTGGGACAGGAACAGACTGATTTGCATATAGCCAAGTTCTGAGCTGGGATGGTGCAGTGAGCTAAAAAGCGGTGATGGATCAAGCCCTGATCTTTGGACTGGGTAAGAGTGGTCTGCTTAATTCAGGCACTCTGTTCATCACCACCCCCTTTTCTGAATCATTTTGTCCACCATAAGCATGGAAGGGTGTACTCAGATGTGAGTCCCTTGCTCATTGCACCATCAGGATTCAAGCAAGCCGGGCCGACGACGCCTGAAATGGCAGAAACCGGTCGCCGGAAGCTTGTTTCCTTCCCAGTATTAGAATTGGCTTGGTAGTTTGGTTTGCCCTGTTCCCATCATGCACTGGGACAGGAACAGACTAATTTGCATATAGCCAAGTTCTGAGCTGGGAAGGTGCAGTGAGCTAAAAAACGGTGATGGATCAAGCCCTGATCTTTGGACTGGGTAAGAGTGGTCTGCTTAATTCAGGCACTCTGTTCATCACCACCCCCTTTTCTGAATCATTTTGTCCACCATAAGCGTGGAAGGGTATACTCAGATGTGAGTCCCTTGCTCATTGCACCATCAGGATTCAAGCAAGCCGGGCCGACGATGCCTGAAATGGCAGAAACCGGTCCCCGGAAGCTTGTTTCCTTCCCAGTATAAGAATTGGCTTGGTAGTTTGGTTTGCCCTGTTCCCATCATGCACTGGGACAGGAACAGACTAATTTGCATATAGCCAAGTTCTGAGCTGGAATGGTGCAGTGAGCTAAAAAACGGTGATGGATCAAGCCCTGATCTTTGGACTGGGTAAGAGTGGTCTGCTTAATTCAGGCACTCTGTTCATCACCACCCCCTTTTCTGAATAATTTTTTCCACCATAAGCGTGGAAGGGTATACTCAGATGTGAGTCCCTTGCTCATTGCACCATCAGGATTCAAGCAAGCCGGGCCGACGACGCCTGAAATGGCAGAAACCGGTCCCCGGAAGCTTGTTTCCTTCCCAGTATAAGAATTGGCTTGGTAGTTTGGTTTGCCCTGTTCCCATCATGCACTGGGACAGGAACAGACTAATTTGCATATAGCCAAGTTCTGAGCTGGGATGGTGCAGTGAGCTAAAAAACGGTGATGGATCAAGCCCTGATCTTTGGACTAGGTAAGAGTGGTCTGCTTAATTCAGGCACTCTGTTCATCACCACCCCCTTTTCTGAATCGGGGTAAAATATAAGTCAAAGATTGTCTAAAAGAAAGTCCAGTATACCAAGATCATCGGGTACCGTTCCATATATGATACATAGAGTAAAAGAGCCTTTTCCTTAATGCCATTCCATAATAAACCACCGCCGAAATCTTTCCACTTTACTGCGCACATAATCACCCAAAACCTCTCTGAGCTAAGATTACTACCCCTGTAGTTGTAGAATCTTGGGTGGTATTGTCAATTAGCTTTAACCCCAGTTCCTCTAGGCCGCAAATGTTTATTGTTGCAGTACGAATCTTAGCCATTCGTTTGTTGCACCTTTAACCGAATAGCATACTATTCCCTTATCCTGCATAGTTCTTTTTGAAGCAAACACAAGGAGATGATGGACAGAGTGCTGAAACTTTTCAGACACTCACCTCCAGTCGCAGATCTGGTTTGAATCCATGATCAATCTTTAGCTCACTTAGCCACCTCAGTTTAGACCCATCTATATGCAAATCAGTCTTGACCCTGTGCCTCATGGGAATAGTCCAGCCCGACCTGCCAAGCCGGGTCTTCTCTGAACCGAAAACAAGCATCCTGGTACAGGTAAGAGGGGTTCAGGTGGGGGTTTTTTAGGCAGTGGGAAGGGTTGAGGGCAGTTTCTAGGGGTGGGGGTACGTGTTAATTTTTAGAGGGTGTGAGGGGTTCAGGGTAGTTTTTCAGGGGTGGGGGGTTCATGTTAGTTTTTAAAGGGTGGGTGGGGTTCAGGTAGTTTTTAGGGGGTGGGAGGGGTTCGGTTAGTTTTTAGGGGGTTGGAGGGGTTAGTGTTAGTTTTAAGGGTTGCAAGTGGTTTGGGTTAGTTTTTAGTGGGTAGGGTTTTGGGGTAGTCTCTTGGACTTTGGGGGATGTATTTAGGGCTGAGGGGGAGAGGGGGGTGTTTACCAAGCCCTCTTGGCTTGTTTATACTGAAGACCCAGGGTTCACGGGCAGGGCAGTAGAAAATAAATCAGTTATTGCCTCTTGTGAAACCATTCATGTTTTTTCTTTACATTCTGTAATCTGTGCACTGGTAGTTGCAGCCCCCCCGCTATGTTTGCTCCAGTTTTGTGGCGAGTTCCACTGCTACCTCTGCCTCGATATTGATTCACGTGGTTGGATTCCCCTGCTATGCTCACTGTACTTACTGTTGCACGGGAGCCAGAGCCCTCCATCTTATCACAGGCCATTTTAGCATTTTTCGGTGCCATTACCACTCCATTCACACACCCTGCTAGCACACTAATTCCGGTGTGGATTCTCCAGGAGCAGAGGCCTTGCTGGATGGAGGCAGACAGAAAAACTTGCCCAGCAGACAAAACGCTAGTGGTCTTAAAATCAATGATCACGGTGCGTCCATTCAGACAATCCAGGTCCACAGTTAGAGAAGGACTCCATTCTCCCCCGTCACCACCAGGGATCGAGAGGTCAGGTAGGATCCAGCACACGTGCCACTACTTATGGCTATATTTTGGAATGAAAACACGCCCAAATTGTGTTTTGTATCAGAAATACTGCTCCGTACATGTTAAAAGTGACCGATTTACATGCTGCCTTACTGCTTCACAAATGTGTGTGTAAGCCAGTCTGTTTGTGGACAAATAATTGTGATAGGCATACAATGAGTACATATTAGTAACAGAATAACACATACCCAAAACTATTTCCTATTGTGTTTTGTCATGTCCAGATGATAAATCAATGATGGAGAATAATGGGAAACTTAAAGGGATTTTGGAAGATGGAATGTTCCGTCATATGTAGTATACCATTAGGAAAACTCAGAACCAGGCACAACTTATGACTCATTAGGCAAATGTAGAAATGCATCAAGTTGTAAAATGTTGCATATTGTGATTTACATTTGACTCTTTGATGTATAACATGTGGGAGACAACCTTTACAACGCAACTTTTACTACGCAGTGCCATTACGACGCAACTTTTACAACGTAAACAATTACAACGCATTGTGCTGGGGGGCGCTCTAGGATAGGGAATAGGTTTAATTTACTATCCAACACCTTCCCTACTATCCACGGGGACTGGAGTTGGAATAGTAAATTAAACTATTCACTATCCAGCGCCCCAAAGCACTATGCGTTGTAATGGTATGCGTTGTAAAAGTTGCGTCGTAATGGCATGCGTTGTGAAAGTATGCGTTGTGATGTCATACATCCATGACATGTATATAAGAATCAGTGTATGTACTAAGTACTGTGATATTGAACCAATTTTACCTAACGTGAAAGGTAGCATATTTTTTAAAACAATTTCACAATTTCACATTGGTACTATAAACTTCAAATAACTAGAAATATTCAGGAGTCAAATGTGAAAATGCTTTTTGCTCTGTACTGAAGTGTATTAGATATGTATCAATGCCTATGTATTCACTTATGCTGTAGAAGTCATTTGTCAATCCACCCAAATATATTTTTGCTAATGTCTTCTAGAGCACAGTTATTTACACAGTTGTGATACATTGATAAGCTACTTCTGTAAAGAATCAATGTAATAGTTTTAACATTTTACATATACTTTAGTTACTTGCAGTAAGTGTTATCATTGTGACATGCCTAAACAAAGGAAAGAGTCTTTCAGTTCATTCAACTATTGGTACAACATTGCAGTGTTTGTCGACAAACATTGATTCATATTTAAGTTTCTGAGAATTAAAATCATACAGATTTTTGGGGTCTTGTGAAGACACTGTACAAAGATATTTTTGGTTGGTATCCATTTTGCTTGCGTAAGTTCACTATTTTGAACAACAGAGCCCAACAATTCAGAGGTGTTGAACAGTTCCTGGACAGACATTAAATTGTTAAGAATGACCAGGCTCCTTAGACTACAAGACTATCTCTTATTATCTTTTAGTTTTTGGTCTATGTGGGGATTTGTAGTCTTCTACATAACCCTCAATCAACATCAACTTATGACAAATTTAATTTAAAACCCTTTTAACTTTGTTGACAGTTTTAACCCCTTCGCTTCTAGGCCTTTTCCCCTCCTGTGCTAAGCCTTTTTTTGGCGATTTGGGGTAGTGCGCGCTTAGGCCCCTGTAACATTTTGACCACATAAGGTATCCACGCCAAATTTGCGTCCTTTTCTTCCAACATCATGTAGATTATAAAGGTACCCAGGGTTTTTGGATTCCCTTGGAGGAAATCAAGCAAAATACAGTCAAAGTTTTTTTTTTTCAGAAAAATGGGAAAAACGGGGTGCAAATGAAAGCCTCAGGGTTTTTCCCTGCAAATGTTATCAAAAAAGGGTTTGTGGAGCTGAAATCTCAATTTTCTCAGCTTTTAGGGAATGGCAGTCTTTTGTCAGAGAACCAACATTTTTCACACAGTTTTGGCATTTTTCTGGGACATAGCCTATTCTTGCTATTTTTAGAGCTTTCAACCTCCTTCCAGTTAATGGTTGAAATGAGTTTGAAAGCAACAATGGATCCTAGAAAGCTATACATTTTCGAAAAGTAGACAACATTCTGATTTTAAAAAGGGGTCATTTGTCTAAATCCATGAAGGTTTCTTTATAGAAACTAACAATTAAATATAGGAATAATTGAAAATTAGTTGAAAAAAACAGCCTTTTGTCTCAACGTTTTTACCTGTAACTTCTTTTAATTTTGACAGCTCTTTGGGAGCAATATACCGTTACATTAATTTGACCTTCCTGGTTGTGGGGATATATAGGACTTGTAGTTTCACCAAGAACCCGACGAACCCAGAGCCAAAAACTGAGCAGCAACTTGCAGTGGTATTTTATTATTTACCGGGTATAGAGCACTTATTCTTGGAAAATGTATACATGGAAAAATCGGTATGAAAGACACCTATGTATATCTGAATTGGGTACAAATTATAGAGTTTAGAAACAGTATATATTTGCAATTTTTCAAAATTGGGAATACTCATACTAGAATGAGAATTATTGGTCATTTTTCAAAATGATTTTTTTTTACACAATATCTTTCATTGGGAAGGGAGAAATGCATGAAAACTCAATAGGTAATAACAGTTGATTTACAAATATGAATTACCCTAAGTCTCCCAATAAAAATGGTACCTCACTTGCCTGGGTCTGCCTTGTGCCTGCGACAGGAAACGCTGCAAAATGCAACGTGGTCAAACCTCAATTTCGCAGTCAAAACTGGCCCTTTTTTGGCAAAGTGCCTACCTGTAGTTTTTTAACCCTAGCTCTGCCGGAACCTAGAGAAACCTAGCAAACCTATACATCTTTGAAAACTAGACACCCAGGGGAATTCATGATGTGGTGACTCGATTGCCTACCACCAGGTTCTGTTACCCAGAATCCCTTGCAAAGCAAATAAATTGACAACAAAAACGCATTTTCCTCACATTTCTGTGGTGGAAAGTTCTGGAATCTGCGTGGATCAACAAATTTCCACCCACCCCGCGTTTCCCCAGGTCTCCCAAAAAAAATGGTACCTCACTTGCCTGGGTCTGCCTAGTGCCTGCGACAGGAAACAGCGCAAAACGCAACGTGGTCGCACCTCAATTTCGCAGTGAAAACGGGCCCTTTTTTGGCAAGTGCCTACCTTTCGTATTTGAACCCTAGCTATGCCGGCACCTATGGAAAACCTAGTAAACCTATGCATTTTTGAAAACTAGACACCCAGGGGAATTCATGATGGTGTGACTTGACTGCCTTGCATGGATCCACCAACATTCCTTTACCCAGAATCCCTTGCAAACCTCAATTTTAGCTGAAAAAAATCAGTTTTTTCACACATTTCTGTGTGGGAAAGCGTGGCATCACTGAGCTCACACAAATTTCCTCCCACCCAGCGTTCCCCCAGGTCTCCCAATAAAAATGGTACCTCACTTGCGTGGGTAGGCATAGTGGCTGCAACAGGAAAAAGCCAAATTCGTACGGTGGAGACTTAAAAATAACCTATAGCAAAACTACCTTATTTTTGGGGAGGGGCACCTGAGTATTTGGCCCGGGGCTTTGCAGCCAACTTTGGAAACTACCAAACCCAAACAGTTCTGAAAACTAGACACCCGGGGAAGTCGAGGGAGGTATGGCATGCTTGGGTTGCCCAACGTTTTCCTACCCAGAATTCACTGCAAACCTTAAAATTAGGTTAAAAAAACACTTTTCCATACATTTTTGCATGGGATCTCTGTGCCGGCACAAATGTCCTACCAGGCAGTGTTCCCCTTGTTCTCTCGAGTAAAATGATACCTCACATGTATGGGTGGGCCAAAGGCCTGTGACTAGGATGACCCCAAAACAGTAGAATTCTTGGTGTTTTCTTGTAAATACCGAATTCTACAATATTTTAAAAATACATTTTTGGCCTGATCTGCTTTGGCCCACCCACACAAGTGACCTATCATTTTACTCGGGAGAACAAGGGGAACGCTGGGTGGTAGGACATTGGTGCCGGCATGGAGAAGCCATGCAAAAATTTTTGTAAAGGTGTTTTTTTAACCTTATTTTAAGGTTTGCAGGGAATTTTGGGTAGGAAAACCTTGGGGGGCCCACGCATGCCATACCTCTCTGAACTCCACCGGGTGTCTAGTTTTCAGAACTGTTTGGGTTTGGTACTTTACATTAGATGGCCGCCAAGCCTGGGGCAAAAAACACAGGTGCCCCCCCCCCCACAAAATAAGGTAGATTTGCTGTAGGTAATTTTTAAGTCTCCACCGTACGATTTGTGCCTTTTCCAGTTGCAGACACTATGCCTACCCACGCAAATGAGGTACCATTTTCAACGGGAGAACAGGGGGAACGCTGGGTGGGAGGATATTTGAGAATCCACGGAGATTCCACAACTTCACCACATAGAAATGTGAGAAAAAAGCTATTTGTTTTACAAAAATTGAGCTTTGCAGTGGATTCTGGGTAGGATAATGATGAGGGACCCATGCAAGCCATACTTCACTGGAGTCCCCCGGGTGTCTAGTTTCCAGAAATGTGTGGGTTAGATAGGTTTCCCTAGATGGCCGCCGAGCCCCGGGCCAAAAACTCATGAGAACCCCCTTGCAAAACCAAATTGTTTTGACTGAATTAAGTTTTCAATTCGAGAGCGTGAGATTCTTTGGACAATATTGCATGGAAATTGTGACAGACATTTTCAAGTTTGCATGACATTGTGGATAAAAAAAAACCCTTAGAATTCCCAAGAAAGACATGACCATATACTCCCATGGTTTAACAATAATATCTACATTTAGTAAGTTATTTATAGCTGTAATGTACACCTCAACAGAGTTACTCAAAAGTCAAACATTCCAGCACGGCTATCTATTCCTCAAAGACACACACATACAGGTTGGATTTGGCATGAGGGCGAGTGATGGTTCAGTACATAAAATTTTATTAACAAGATATTTCAACGAAATGAAATGCTCTGTCAATAAATAAATGCATAAAAACCGAACCAGTGACTCGCAACTCGTGAGCTGTAAAGCCACGACAAGGCATCAACCATTTTACAGGCCATTCACGCACCTTTCATACCCGATACACACCAGACCATTGACACCATCCGGAAGGAAAAGCAACACATTACAACATTCACGAAAAAGGACAAGGTACACCCAACTGCAGAATGAGAAAAAAGACAAATATTACTGCACAGCCATCTAATCCGCAAGCACACACACATACTGGTTGGATTTGGCACGAGGGTGAGTGATGATTCAGTACATACAATTGTATTCGCAAGTTATTTCACAAAAATGAAATGCACTGCAAATAATTGAAGTATGAGAAACTGAACCACTGACTCACAGCTTGTGAGCTGTAAAGCCACGTCAAGGCACCAACCTCTTTACAGGCCATTCATAAACCTTTCATACGTGCGACACATACAAAACATTCACAACGCCAGCCGCGGAACCATCACATTACAACACTCACACCAGCAGACAGCGCCATTCAAGGGCCCTTCACTTTCACACGCCCACATTCCTGACACTGCAACTACACAAAATGATGGACTGCGTGGAGTGTCACTCAACTAGCAGTGTGTGTAGTGACCAACAGAAAGTAACTACTCACACACCGCCAGCCGAGCGCCAGTCCACCCACACCACCATCCAAGCACCAGGCCATGCACACAGCCAGCCAAGCACCACTCCGCGCACACTGACAGCCAAGTACCACTCCGCGCACACCACCAGCCAAGTGCCACTCTACGCACACCACCAGCCAAGCGCCACTCCACACACACCGCCAGCCAAATACCACTCCATGCACACCTCCAGCCAAACACCACTCCATGCACACCGCCAGCCAAGTGTCACTCCACGCACACTGCCAGCCAAGCACCACTCCACGCACACCTCCAGCCAAGCACCACTCCGTGCACACCGACAGCCAAGTACCACTCCACGCACACCACCAGCCAAGTGCCACTCCACGCACACCACCAGCCAAGTGCCACTTCACGCACACCACCAGCCAAGCACCACTCCACGCACAAGGCCAGAAAAGCGCCACTCGACACACACCGCCAGCCAAATACCACTCCACGCACACCTCCAGCCAAAAACCACTCTGCGCACACCGCCAGCCAAGCGTCACTCGACGCACACCGCCAGCCAAGCACCACTCCACGCACACCTCCAGCCAAAAGCCACTCCATGCACACCGCCAGCCAAGCACCACTCCGTGCACACCGACAGCCAAGTACCACTCCGTGCACACCACCAGCCAAGTGCCACTCTATGCACACCACCAGCCAAGCACCACTCCACGCACACGGCCAGCCAAGCGCCACTCCACACACACCGCCAGCCAAATACCACTCCATGCACACCTCCAGCCAAACACCACTCCACGCACACCGCCAGCCAAGCGTCACTCCACGCACACCGCCATCCAAGCACCACTCCACGCACACCTCCAGCCAAGCACCACTCCGCGCACACCGACAGCCAAGTACCACTACACGCACACCACCAGCCAAGTGCCACTCCACGCACACCACCAGCCAAGTGCCACTTCATGCACACCACCAGCCAAGTGCCACTTCATGCACACCACCAGCCAAGCACCACTCCATGCACAAGGCCAGAAAAGCGCCACTCGACACACACCGTCAGCCAAATACCACTCCACGCACACCTCCAGCCAAACACCACTCCGCGCACACTGCCAGCCAAGCGTCACTCCACGCACACCGCCAGCCAAGCACCACTCCACGCACACCTCCAGCCAAAAGCCACTCCACGCACACCGACAGCCAAGCGCCACTGCACGCACACCGCCAGCCAAGCACCACTTGGTGATGTACTCTCATCATGGATGGTACTCAGCATGTACACATCTCTCCTGTCCACAAATTTCACAGCTAGTAGTTCGCCACAACGTAAGGAACTGCACTGACCCCTTGCAAACAAGCTCCTTTGGAAAACCTTTGCGGTTAGAGCGGATTGTGCCACATGCAAAAGTGTCCACTTTAAACAATTCCTTAAACAATTGCACAGCAGTGTAGAAGTTATCAAGGTACACATGGTGGCCTCTGTTTAACAGTCTTCTAGCAAGATCCCACACAATTTTCTTTGACACTCCAAAAGTGGACGGACAACCAGGGGGGTCAATAGTGGAATCTCTACCAGTGTACACACGAAAATTAAAAACATACCCTGTCTTACTCTCAGACAACATATAGAGTTTAATTCCATGGCGTGCCCTCTTGCTAGGGATGTACTGCCTAAAAACCAAACGACCGTTGAACAAAACCAAAGACTCATCAATAGAAATTTCTTTCCCAGGAATGTAAATCTCTGAAAATCGATCAACAAAGTGATCAAGAATAGGCCAAATCTTAAAAAGACGGTCACAGTCAGGGTAACTACGTGGCAACGCAAAAGAATTATCCACAAAATGCAACATGCGTAGCAAAAGTAAATACCGATCACGAGTCATAACAGCTGGAAATATGGCTGTTGCCATCAAGGGACTGGTAGACCAATATGAAGCCAGGTTCGGCTTCATTAACAACCCCATCAATAAAGTAAATCCCAAAAACTTCTTCAGCTCTTCCAGATTTGTGGGAGTCCACCGGGTAGCTCTAGAGTGGGACCTAAGTTTGTCACTGTTGACCCTCAAAAACTGCTCAGCATACAAATTAGTCTGCTCAACAATCTCACCCAAAAACACATCATCCATAAATAACTGAAAATACTGTATAGGCAAAAAGTTTTCACAATCTACTCTACACCCTGCATCACCGCTAAAGGCAGGCAACACCGGCTGCACCATGTTAGGATCAACCCAGAGTCCAACACTTCCAGTAGGAAGACTAGCAGCCTCAGGCTGAAATCCAGCTGCCTCTTGCACCATCGGCACAGCAGTGTCCTCCTCTAACACAGGCCCTTCATCTGCACTGAGAGTACCTTCACCATCTGATGATTCCATGTGGAGAGAAAACTCACTGCCAGAATCTTCCCCTCCCTCCTCTCCCTCAGACGCACTGTCAATGTCATAATCCGGCTCAGAGGAAGACTCAAGAAGCATACCAACCACCTGCTGAGCAGTCATTCTATGGCTAGCCATAATGATTACTAATAAAAGTAAATTGTCACACAAGTCAACAACAACAACAGCAATCACTATGTAAAATAAACAATGAACAAAATTCGCCTTCATCAAAAATACCTATACACTGCAAAACAAAACCACTCACTTGCCTGAAGCAGCTAAACTCAACACCACGTACTCTGCACAGACACAGTATGGACCAACAATATCCCACTAAAAAAGAAAGAGAAAACAAAAATACACATAAGACAATGCAAAACTCATCACAAAGAATTTCATGCTCAAAACAGTAAGTAAATGCCACTATGACACCACTTACAAAAACAAATTACATACATTACAATATAACTCATTTGGAGTACTTACAACAAAAATAATTTTTCTTACCTAAAAAATGCAACTACACAAAACTGCAGAACAACCACTGTCAAAACTACACTAGATTTAAAAAGAAAAATTAGATTCACATATTCAAAAAAGCACCAGTCCACCTGCCAGGCTCAGGGGTAGGTAGGCCTAACAGTATAAAATCAAAAGGGGAGCAACCCTTGCCCATGAGGCCACCCCCCACCAAAACAAAAATTTAAAAAACGCTGGTGTCCAGTGGCTTCTGCCCTCATTCTGCTACTCTACAACTCTAAGAGGCATTAAAGGCCACAATCATCCTCCCACAAAGGGGGATGACCCATGTCCAAGGGGCAGATCCCCAGCATAAAAATAAACCCTGGTGCCCTAGTGACCCATAAAAAACCCAGCAAAACTGCCCTTCAAGACAACACCAAAAGGGGGATGATGGACGGAGCCCTTGAGCAAATCTAACACTCACCCCGAGTCAACTGATCTTGGTTTAATCCATCATCATTATTTAGCTCAATTCACCAACCCAGGTTAGACATGACCAAATGCAAATCAGACTGACCCTTTGCACTTTGATTGCCCTAAGTTGGCAGAGGTGGGTCCCCTGCTCACTTTGCCACTGGACTCAAGCTAACCTGGCTGATAATGGCTGATTAGCCAGTAACCAGTCCCATTATGGATGATTCCGGGCCAGGTAAGATATGGCTTGGCAGTTGGGCTGGACTGCTCCCATGAAGCATAGGGTCAGAATAATTTGCATATGGCCATGTCTGAACTGGGGTGCTGGAGTGAGCTACACCAGCTAAAACCTAACATCATGGGCAAAATATATGCACCAAAAAAAGGGAGTGACCCTTGCCCAAGGGGCCACTCCCCACTAGATTTACTCAATTGGCACAGTCTGTCACATACATTTAAAAAAATTAAAATCTGCCCCCTAGGGGAGCAAACAAAGCAGAAAGGATGGCCCCAAAAGGGTAGCGACCCTTACCTAAGGGGTCACTACCCAAAACAAAAAATCAAAAAATGTGGGTGTCCTAAAATGGCCCCCAAGGGGAGAAACCCTTGCCCAAGGGGCCACTCCCCAGCATATCCTAAAATTTAAAATAAATTTGACCCCCAGGGGGGTAGACAAGGCCTTCATAATTGCCCCCCAAAGGGGAGCGACCCTTGTCCAAGGGGTCACTCCCCAAAACAAAAACAAAAAATGTGGGCTTCCTAAAATGGCCCCAAGGGGAGTGACCCTTGCCAAAGGGGCTAATCCCCAGCACATCCTAAAATAAAATTAAATTTGGCCCCCCCGGGACCAGGCAAAGCCTTTTTACTTGCCCCCAAAAGAGGAGCGACCCTTGTCCAAGGGGTCGCTCCCCAAAACAAACAAAACATAATAGGCCTCGCAAAATGGCCCCCAAATGAGAGTGACCATTGCCCAAGGGGCCACTCCCTTACGCATTGCCAAAATTGTTTAAAATAATAATCTGCCCCCCCCCCCCCGGGGGGCAGACAAAGCCAAATTAAGTGTCACCAAAAGGGGGAGCGACCCTTGCCCAAGGGGCCGCTCCCCCAGCAAACAATCCTTGGCTACTCGATAAAAAAAAATTCCCTGGTGTCTAGTGGGCATTCTTGCTCGACGATCGCACGATCGTGCAGCAGGAATGCAGAAAGAGACATTGAGGGAAAGGAAAACCCTTTCCTTTCCCACGATGACTCTTTAGTTTCAATCCCCCCCTCCTCAGCCCCAAAACTCACCTCTTTCTCCTCCGACGCGCAGGAAGCAAATGGCTTCCCTGTGCGTCGGAGGAGAAAGGGAACCTACAATGACGTCAGCGCGCCTCGCGCGCAGACGTCATTGATGACGCGGGGGCGGGGGGAGGCTGGGGAAGGTCTTCTTCTTCCTCCCCCGTACAAACGAAATACATCGGGCACCCGCGCAGGAGCACTGGCGCTCCCCCCGTGGGTGGGGCTCATGACGAGCTCGTCATGAGCACCCGAGCACTGTATGCCATGACGAGCTCAGCTTGTCATGAGCATACAAGGGGTTAAAGAAACATAGGACTCACACAGCATATGCTCATCAGAATCCTCTTTCTTACAGTCTCATACACACGACTGTTGTGAAAAAAATGTGAGAAGGCAAAATGACCCCTCACAGGCGCACCACCAACAGGGTAACTGGCACCTACTCACCAGATCAGCCCATTTTCTCATCATTGGTGGTCATTTTGCCCAAAGAAAAAGTGTCCAAAAAGAAAATTAAAATGTGTAAAGGTGCATGCGGTGGTAGTAAGTGGGGCACTTCGTTCGTTATCGCAGGAATTGTTCCTCTATTGAGGGGTACATTGAACAATCACAGGAACTGAGTGGAAAAACTGCAAAATAGAAATTACCCTGACAAAATCATAAAACATGATAGAAAAAGAGCATTGAATACCCCACGGAGTGCACTTTTAGAGAGGAATGTAAAAACAAAAGATGAATGTGTACCCGTGGTCATGACATTTGACCGCCTGAGTACTAAGATTCGACAATCAATTCGTAAACATTGGGCCTTACTGTCGAATAATGACTTCAAGATGCCTCCCCCGAGATTTGCGCTCAAGAGATCTAGCAATCTTAAGGATAAGTTGGTGCACACCCGGACACCAGCAGTACAAAATACGAATGAGAGTACCATTCCCAAGGGCCATTTTCCGTGCGGAACATGCTCGGTGTGTTCTCTTATGAAGAAAACCACGAGTGTGTTGTTGTCATCTGGACGAATATGGTTTCTTTCCCATTTCAGTTAATGCAACACCACTAATGTGGTGTATAGGCTACAGTGTGAGTGTGGCTTGTACTATATTGGTCTTACCACGAGAAAGATCAAAACAAGGGACCAAGAACTTCTGAGCACAATAAAGGCAGGCAAATTAACAACGAAACTGGTGCAGTATTGTCATAGAACTAAACACAGCTTCATGTGGGTAGTGCTTAAAAAAGTGATTGGCACTCCACAAAATATTGACAAGATCCTTTTTTCGAAAGAAGCTCATTGGATCTATAAAGAGAAAACCGACCAAGTGGGATTAAATTAAATGATTGAGTAGAATAGTGTTGGCTGATTGTTATACTGCGGTCCTTGTAGTCTACCCATCATTTATATACATGTATTTCTTCCCTCTTTGGGGTCAATGATTTGATTATGTCTCTCGGTAGCACTTTAGAGCATCACTGTGGTTTTCAATGAATCACAAACAGCATCTGAGTACCTCTTGTGGCAATATTTGCAGTAGTGGGGGAAATAATTGCCGTGCAGTAAGAAACAAGTGGGGCGAGAGATTATAATATATACGACACTTAGTATTATGGAGTTAACAGCAGAATGGTGCCTGTTTATGTATCTTCCCTTTGTTTTTGGATTGTGGTTTCACCTTTTTTTGGGGGCTCCCCAAAAAATTAGAAATTAATGAGGATAAAACGCTCGAAAATGGAAATGTGGTGGCAAGTTTCTTCAATTTTCAGCTGCGCTATGGTACCTGGCAAAATAAGGAAGAAAAAGACTTGAGTCATAAAGAGTGCGCAATAGTAGCTTCATAAAAGGTTGATTTGTGCATTGACATTAGATTTTCTCTAAAAAGTAAGAACGCGAGAGAATTTTTTTTAAAAATTTACACTGGTTGTGAAATAAAGCTGTTCTATTCCCCTTTTTATATACAAAAGAAATAACAGGTCTATAAGTGAATTGTTGCAGGCAGAATGTCTGTTTCCTATGTCAACTAAAGATGGACAGTTTATTTTGCCTAATAAACGTTTGTTAAGACGAAGCTCGTTGGGTGTTTCCCAATCTAAAATGGCAATAGTAATCACGCGAGATTATGTGAGGGGCCGCATTAGCTGAAACATAAACTGAGCCGGCGTGTGCTGATACGTTAAGTAGGAGACAACATGCTCCGTGAGGCCTTGGTCAGTAAGGTTGGCTGGAGACCGGGTTTGATGCATATTGCAGTGCAGGTAAAATTGTTCTCTATACGCCTAACGGATACGAGGGCGACTAGAGGTTGTAACCCTTGCAATATTTAAACGCACCTACTAGGCACTTTGGTAGACCACGGTTGCAGTAAAATTCGGAAGTATGTCTGACATAATGAGAGACTTGCTGTGAGTACATTCTTGGGCGGCATTATTCAAATGCAATATATCTGCTCTTTTTGATAAGGTACCAGGCTTTTTTGTGGACAATGCGGTATAGAAAAAACTTTGGAACAACAACTAGATGAGATTTGAGTGCTGAAACATGGCGTAGAAAAAATGTTGGTGGCATTCTACAGCACTAGTCTAAAGCATCAGAAGTCTATAGGGACACGAGATGTGTCTAGATGCAGGGTGTGAGACACCCGTGGGGACTACACTTGTATGAGAGTATTAAACAGTTTGTATCTGTTTTTTAGATACATGTAACGACTGAAGGACTGAATCGGAAAGGAGGACTCACATGGGGAGTACGTTTTTCATTCATTTTTTGGTATACCTCTAAGCTGGTAGGAAACACTGTGGCTTATTGAGGGTAAATATGTCCAAGATAATGCGCATGGACTAGAGAGAGTTGATATAGAAGGTGTGACGAGCAAAATGCTTAACAGTGTGTCTATCTCTATTTTTGTTTTTGTTGACAGTTTTTTAGAATGATGTGTCCAACCTAGGTGCTGTAGCGTAAAGTCTGGCCCTGAAGAATCTGCCCCAAAAAAAAGAAAGGCAGTGAAACATGTTGGCATCATTAATGGTATGCAAATAGCATCCTACTTGGCTTTTATCCTTGATTCGGGTTCACTTGGTAAAAAATAAAGTTGTTGCGAGTTTGAGTGAATCCTGTCAATTTTAAATCACTTATTACCACCCCATGCACCTTTACACATTTTTATTTTCTTTTTGGACACTTTTTCATTAGGCAAAATGACCACCAATGATGAGAAAATGGGCTGATCTGGTGAGTACCTACCAGTTACCCTGTTGGTGGTGCGCCCGTGAGGGGTAATTTTGCCTTCTCATATTTTTATCACAACAGTCGTGTGTATGAGACTGTAAGAAAGAAGATTCTGATGAGCATATGCTGTGTGAGTCCTATGTTTCTTTAAAACTGTCAACAAAGTTAAAAGGGTTTTAATGTAATATAAATGAAATTTGTCATAAGTTGATGTGAATGAGGGTTATGTAGAAGACTACAAATCCCCACATAGACCATAAACTAAAAGATAATAAGAGATAGTCTTGTGGTCTAAGGAGCCTGGTCATTGTTGTGTGATGATTTTTGAGTGGAGGGCGACCAGTGCTCTTTTTTTCCCTCTATGCTCCTTTTTAGAATGCACATTAAATTGATAAGAGACAAGATAATACATGATATAGGAGCTATCATGGGGAATGACAAAACTATGACCAAATGGTTTGAGAAAATGTTGTTTACATGTATGTGCTTATGCTAATGCTGAACGACAGTTTAAGAGCCTTGAAGCAGGTAAAATGTGAACAATTGGAAATTGATTAGTGATCAAAGTTCATGATCAGTACTGTTTACACAGATTCAATAAAACTGTTATATATGTAATTTCAGCGTCATCAGAAGCAGGCGGAGAAGACATTTAACAAGGTGGCGGGGAAGCTGCTGTGCCCTGTGGTTCCGATGCATGACACCACTGACACCGAGGGACCAAGTAGCACAGAGGGTGAGGGGACTACAATGGAGGATGTAAGCTCCACAACATTCTCTTCAGGAGCCTCATCAAGCGAGCACTCCCTAATTGTGGTGGACCTGACAGGAAGTTTACAAACTGCATCAGTGTCTGCCACCCAGAGTACCATCTCTACCATCCCTCGCCCCCCTTCAGTTGGCCAAACCCACCCCATAAAAGGGGTGCCATCTCCTTTGCACCAGGGACTTTCCCCCTTGTCCCAGTCCTCCCAGCTGCACTAACAGGGGAAGCTAATGGCCTCCTCTGGAACATCTCTGTAGGCCAGAATGCTCTACTGAATTCCATCCAGGGGCTTAGCGGCCAATTGCAGCAAATGGTAGCCTACCTGGAAGTCATTCACAGTACTATGTCTGGCCTAAAGAGGTCTTGTCAAGGTATAACCTCAAAGCTGACCACAACACCTCAACCAACCCAACTTGTGCCCCATCTCCCACCCCTTCCACATCAAAATTCCCTATTTGCAGACCTGTCCCAAGCATGCTCACACCTTTGCACGCACCAACTCACGCAGACACAAGCAGGACATCCACACAGAAACACAAACAGCACAAAACACACAGGCCACATCCAAACATACAGACACCACACCAACATGCACCATCCCACCTACTGATGTCAGAAACCTAGAAGTTCAGCGCAAGGTCTGAGGGGCAAGAAGCAAGGTGGGAGCAGCTCTGAGGGGCCCAAGCAGGCTCTGTTTAGGTTCTGCTTTCCCCCCATGGTGACTTTCAGCTTTGGCGGGGGCCTCTGTAAGCAGTCACCAGTGGAGCAATTATGACCTCTGCAACAGTAGGAGCAGTACGAGAGCTCCAAGGCTCCACAGCATCCCCTCCTGCCCAGCCCGTTTTTTGCTCGACAACGCGGATGTTTGCTGCTGCGAGTGCTTGGAGATGGAGTTTCAATTTGCCCTGACCCACGAATAAGGAGTTAAAAAGTAGTGACATTTTTGCCCTTTTCATTCCGACAACCAAGCGTACCTCTGGACCTCTAAGTGGGCGCCCTTATTTATTTGAGTACCCTTGTCCTGATGAAGCCATAAGAGACAACTGGCGGAAACGCCACCGCGACTGCGTCAACACCATTGTGATAAGGAGTCCCCATAAATTTCCATTGTTTGTTTGATTTCATGCGCCCTGATAAATATATTTTGTTAAGAGAATCTATATCTCAGGCGCTGCAAGGATTTCCTTTTTTGATTTGTATCACTCTAAGTTAGGAGTGGATATTGTGAGAAGTTTATTTTTATTTTTGTAGGGTACACTGTTGTATATGTAGTGTATATATTGGAAATGTGAGATGTATATATATTGTATGCATTATGATTTAATATAACCTTGTTCTTGTGTGCCACCCTGTCCTGTGACACGTATACATGTCCTTATAACTTGTGAAATTTGATTTGATTGCAAATATTTGTAAATAACAGGATAATTAAATATATCTTGTTTAAGAATTATATGCTGAATTGATCCCTTAGTACCACTTTTTTCTACTGTTTCATCTTTTTGATGTCCCTTGCTCAGGTATGGGAGGGTGATTTGGGCAGAACCCCTTTATAATTTTCTAGTACTCTGCAACAGTAGGAGCAGTACGAGAGCTCCAAGGCTCCACAGCATCCCCTCCTGCCCAGCCCGTTAACCCCTCTTACCTGTCGGCCTACTGCACTCTTAACCTCCAGTTAAGGCAGGAGGCAGACTGCCAATAATTTTCCAGCATTAAGTAAGAGTTGGAACAAAATAGTTGGGCTCCCTTACTCCACTTTCAGCTGTCACCAGTGGTAGTGTGCCGGCTCAGGTTTAGACTGCAGGCCTCCTAGGGGTACAGAGGCGACAGGCATTATGTCAGTGCTGCTTGTGCCTCAGGGACAGGGGGCTACTTCCTGCACACATACTTTTCACTCCTTTCTGGGCATTGCAAAAATATCTGGAAAGAAGATGATGTCAGCTGTGGGGCAGAGGATAGAAAAGGAGTGGAAGAGCAGGGAGTCCTTGGGTGTGGCATATGAGGCCGGGTACTTTTTATAAGATGCCATCAAGGTGTTTGTGCTCTGGCCGTTTAATCTCAACTTCTGGTGAAACTGCTTCTTCCCTTAGTTCTTCTAAACTTTAAAAAAACCAAAAGAAAATATTTGACGTATGAAGTCACAATCTCATTTGTCTCTCCTGAAGTCTCACTCCTCAATGCTGTCTTTGTTCTCAAGAAGGAGAGTGGGCAGGAACTAAGGAATTGTAAATGGCTTAAGGCACACATAAAGAAGACAATGGAAGTTTAGTTATGGCCTTGTCCTAGGGCATCTTTTTAAGTCAGGACAGTAGATTTGACCATATTCCAGCTGTAGCTGTTCCTCCAAGTCAGCCCAATAAATTACGATGTCCATTGGATGCAGGGGAAGAAATGGACATAGAGGCTGTTCCTGCGAAGAACATTGTTGGCACCAAGATTGAGTCTGAGCTCGGTCTCAAGGGGTCAAAGGTTCCCTCTGGTGGCCAAGATGCTGTCTTTGTGCTGAAAAGTGTGCACTTAAGGGGACCTTTGGATGACCCATGGTGGACTCTGTGTTGATTTGTGTAATGAGGACTATCATGTACCGGAGGACTATTTTCTGATAGACATTGCCGCTCTTACAGAGGAGATTCAGACCATAGAAGCCAATCTAAAACCACCTATTGCCTCAGACTTGATCCTGAGCCCGCCTTTATATAGCCTACGTAGTTGTCCACCATTGCCTGCTTTTGTAGTATTGGCAGCTTGTATTTATGCAGTGCTGTGTGAGTTAATGTAGTGCTAATATTCTGGCAGATTAAACTGTTTGAATGTACCTAGAGAGTTAGAGAATGTTATGTTTTGAAACTTTCTGTTGGCTGTTGAACTGTTACTGGAGGAGGCAATGCACCCTGCGTGCTCCACTACCGTGTAGCCTGTAACAATAAATCTACAAAAGCAATGCTTTGACTCATTGTACTTACTACAGACTTCTGATGATGATCTAGCCAGATGGTGGAGCCTGCATGTCTTGCTGGATAAAGGTGAAACTGCCTGTTTTGCTGTTTTGGAACTCTTCTTATTCTGTTCATTGTGTGACCTTCACTGGGACTGCTGCTCCGGTGCGGCTACTACATCTATAGTCCCTGCAACAGTCTCTTCCGTCAACTTTGTGCCGCCTTTTCATGCAGCGGACATGTGGTGTTAAAACTCTGGTGGCTGTGTAGTTTGCCCCAAGTGATGTTGAGCACATTCTGCAACTGTCATCTTGGGTGGGTTAGGCCTGGGCGGTAAATTTTGTTCCGCTTGCAGAATTTTAGATATTTTGACATTTTTGTGTTCCGCAGAGAGCCCAAAAATGTAAAAAGTTTCGCAATTTGCCACGAAAATGGAAGTATTTTCTTGTTTGCACTTTAAAAATGCGTTCTTGCACGCACTGTAGCGACTTACCGGGTCCCTGCATTCGCCGACAAGTTCTCCTATCCGTTCGCGTGCGCCACGAGATGTTGGAATGATGGTAGCCGGTCACGCTATCCCGTGAGGGCTTGTGATAATGAACACGTCATTCGACCCGGAACAGGAAATAAGCATCGCGAACAAGATGACCGCACCCATTAGCGAGAGAGATAAATTTCCCTGCGAACACGCAAAAACACATCGCAAACGGGCGGGAAAAGCATCCTTAGCATGTTCACGAAAGTTCCCCGTGCTCGCCGAGATTTTGAGCAATTTCGTGATAATTTGCTAAAGTCAATTTTGCAAATTCCGCCCACCCCTAGGAACTCGCCGTGCGTGCTTATACTCAACGACATCATTTGTGAGAAGTTCAAAGATTTGCCAGCAGTTTGAACCCTATGCGGTCATGTATGACGCTGCTGCAGGCCATCTACACGTTGCCATATGGGAGAACAGCTGGTCAAAGTCAGCTGTCCTGTACTCCCGCTACCTTTGGCAAAAATGTTGGCCCTGACGTACAACCGTTTTTTGCGGTCGCAAAAGCAAAGTCAACCCATTTGTGACCGCAAATAATGGTGGCGGTAGTACAAACGCTATTTTGTGGAGTCACTGACTCGCAAAAAAGCGCTTGCGACTTGCTATTAGGAAGCGGCGTTCCAAGGGTGTCTCTTCCTAATAGCGACTCTAACACCAATGTACTATTATTTTGCAATCGCATTTGCGGTTGCAAAACACTTGCAATTTACCACCTACTTCAAGTAGGGGGTAAACCACTCGCAAACAAGAAGGGGTCCACAGGGGGCATCTTTCCCTTTGTGAATGGGTGCAAAATTATTTTTTAAGAGCAGGAAGTGGTCCCAGGGACCACTGCATGTCCTTAAAAAATGAAACTGAAAAGTTTCATTTTTTCTTTTTTAAATGCATTCTGTTTTCCTTTAAGGAAACCTGGTTGCTTTTAAAAAAAAAACAGTCACAGGCATGGTAGTCTGCTGACCCCAGCAGGCCACCATCCCTGTCAGCGCTAGCCATTCCCAATGGGGTTGCAAATTGCACATGCCTCATGAATATTCATGAGGCATGCAATTTGCGACCCCATTGGGAATCACAAACAGTATTTGAGACACTGTTGTACATTAAGTTTATTGAGTTGCAAAATGTGAGTCACAATTCTGCCCAATTTGTGAGTTTGCTAAGCCGAATGGCTGTACATCTGGCCCTTTAATCCCTCAACGTATTGATGCAAGTGGACCTTTGTGCCAGAGGTGCTTTTTGTATGCAAGGTGATATGCACACCTTTTCCACCTATGTCCAACTAGGTGACTTATTTTATCTCTTTCATTTTCGCACCATTCATCAGTGCATTAACGGTGATGCAAACACCTACACTTCAGGGTGACTTACTATTTTCAGCATTCATATTGTGTACAGCCATAACTCTTTTTGCCATATTTTCTGTGCTTTTGTGCTGTTAATAGTTTTTTTAATGGTACAACTCCTGCGCACACTCTTGGTGCTGTGCAAATGTACCGATTTAGTTGAAGTACTCATTTAATTTACCTCAAGCCAGACTCTGTCACATAGGCAATTCAAGAACTGTTTTTTTGGTGCATCATAATTGTTGAAGTTAATGTACTTTTAGTTTGTTGTGTGATCAGTGTCATAGTGTCAATTTTACCACATAGTATTTTATTAGTATTTTATGCTCTAGTGTGTATCACCATAATACGCTCTGTACCATGTGTGCTATGCAGGCTGTTAATTTACCGGCTGCCTTTCTGGACAACCCAGGAGAACCATCGGTCAGGTGGCAAATTAGGCATGGTGCCGTTGAAACTTATCTGGGAGCTATTGGGGTGAGAGACAGCTGTTGCTGCCTGACTGTTCTCCTGTGTTGTATGAGGGTTTAAGAATTGAACTGTGGAGATACCTCAAAGCCGAAATGGTGTTCAAAGGTAGGAAGATCAGGGGAAAGATTTATGTGGAAGTAAGATGCCTACACATCCTAGGTAGGACTGGGAGGAGTTCGAAGAGTTCTGCTACGCGCAACTCCATGCAGTGGCCAAAAAACTGTGCTGCGTCGAGTTCAACAAGCCGCAGAGTGTGTTAGGTCATGCCGTTCGCAGTGATTTTTAGCACCAGGTGTTTGCCCCGCGCTGGAAAATCATCATGAATGGCACTATGCACAGCACAAGCAGGCACTGCTTCTTTCTGCCACCCGAGTAGATATTCTACTTGAGTGGCAGCTTCCTCAACGCAAATGGAAGGTTTCTCAATGGAGCAGACGTGGCCATCGTGACCACCCACATTAAGAAATCTCACCAGCAGGTGGTCTGCAGTAAGATTTTCCTTTCTCGCATTGGCCAACTTAATGTTGGCAAGCAAGGAAAAAAACTCTGCTACTTGAAGTGGGACGGAGCATTTATGGAACTCCACATGCTCTGCAGAGTGCGGAGTGGGAAAAACTCTGCCAGTGTAGTGGAATTTCACGTCCAGGCCTAATAATAGGGTGATTTCACCTAGGGCTCCTCGGTATGATTTTAAGACCTGGAGCCAGGGAGCCAGTTCTGCTATTTGACTCTTGATGATGTTAGGCAAAAATGGAAGGATACATTTCCCATTGTTTTTTGTGATGAGTTAGGTGAAATGAAAGGTTTCAAGCAAAACAATCATTATGAAAGAAGGCGCTGTCCTTATCAATCCTATGAGACCCCCTCTAAGGATACATAAGAGGTCAGTGAGAAGAGGGGAAATAGAACACAACAGGAAAAAAGTCTCTCTCTTGACCTATATTTCTTTTAACTGATTTAGCACAAATTCAAAAGGTGGGCTAACTATCAATTAACAACAACATGCTATGATAATTTACAAAATATATTTTTATTTTTATTTTTATTTCATTTCTTTGATCATTTTTTTCTTTTTCTTTTTTAGATACTATACAAAAGCAACTCTACACATTATTATTATCCAAAAGATTATATAGTCACATATCAATGGAGAGTCACAAAAGAGCAATACATTATGAGTAACCCCAGGTAGAGAGACAAAAAACAACCTATCAACAACCTCTCATTCGTACAAATCTCTTACACTCCCTACACACCATGCTCATCCTTTCAGACATCTGGAAAAAAAACAACAAAAGATGGTATAATAGTCTTAGTGACCAAATACAATAACTGCATATAGCAGGATCTGAAAAGCATTGGTCGACGCGTCTCGGTGGCTTGTAATGGAATAGGACGCCACCTTCCTCAGGACCTGCCGTATATCAGATCATAAAAGGTCGCTCAACCTGGGGGAGGAAAAACCTGCAAAGGTATAGGTACATTAAGAATATAGCCCACCATATTTATATATTTATAAAATATTATGTTGATTGGACCACAATACTGTATATCCTGAGTAAGTTTCTTATAATTACTTTCACTTTGACGTCATGTTAAAAAAACACAGTCTGTGTCAATCATACTGTGCTAACCACCAACACCACGTAACAGTGTACTCATCTCACCCCTACTTACTAAGGGCTTACGATGAGTCAACAAGTAACCAACAGAACCTATTACCACCACAAGTTTGTCATTTTAAAAAAGACAGAGTGCTAACAACAACACTTCTACATTGTGACCAACTATCCAGAGATCAATTACCATGCATTAGGACAAGGATTTCTGTTTTAGGACTTACTGCTGATTCTTCTACACTGACACTTAATTGGTAGACTTCACTGTGCCAAGTGTGTTTTAAAGGTTTCGGCCTTCTGTCAAAAAATGAACAAGAGACAAATCAAAAGATCACCTATCTCCAGATGCCTAATCTCCAGATGGCCCATTTACTACCTGATCGACTCCAATTAAAATCTACTCCTTACCTCGAACAAATCGAAGGAGTTGTGTGACAACTTCTAACGAAAAATGCTCCAATATTAAGACCTGCTGTCATGTATGAAAAATTCAAAGGGAGTTGCTATCACAAAGGGACTATCCATTTACCAGCATGACAAAGCATGAGGGTGCTTTCAATGTATTAAGTGATATATTCACAGCAGTGGTACCTTTTTTTAAAAGCGAAATTAGGTTATGCGTTTACTCCCCCTAGTTGTACACGTAGCGCATCACTTTTGGCAGTATAAATACTCTGTAGCTGAGAACAAATAAAAGGGAATTGCCATCACTAAGATGGAGTCTATTGCCCACAATGGGGTAGCACGATGGTACTCTAATCATGCTGATTGAAATATTCACAACAAAGGTACCTTTTATAACGACGTACGGTTTTGCACTCACTCCTCTTAAAATTGACTGTCATATGTCAATTTCGGGCAATGATTATTTCTCTATGAGCCCTGGTATCTTTTTCTCAGCGCTGTAAGAGAAATCAATAATATCCATCGTCCATATCTCATTAAATTGATGCATAAAAAGACTTCCAAAGCCTACACTCTATCAGACCTACGTCCAGTAACAGACACCTACTGAATTATACAATGCCATAGGCGGGAAAATCTACCAATAATACTTTCTCTCTGGTCCTAGTGATCCCCCTCCCTTCTTAATACAAGGATGCCAGTGTCCTATTTTCCTCACTAATATACATGTGCATCAATGCTTCTGCCAGTGGTCATACACATCTCTACTAACCAACACATCTACAACCACAACGGTGTATTTTGACTGGCCGCCCCTTCATGTTGGGGAAAAGTAATACCCTTAAACCAGTTGACCCAGGTTAACCCTGCTGCATTACAGTCAATGCCAGCCAGATAGGGTTGGGAGCAACTTTGACACGAAAGGTAGGAGCAGTTAAAATTATCTTGGTGTTTGCCCCAACAGTGTGTAGGGATGCAGAAATGCACTACTGTGCAATTGAAAAAGAGCTCTTGGCATGCTTGTGGGCCATAGAAAAAGTTTACTCTTCTGTATGGGGTAGACTTTTCTTGTTGCATACTGACAACTAGCCTCTGGTCAGCGTTCAGGGAAGTGGTGTGTGTAAGTGTTGCACCCACTATGCTTTTGCAGTATCATTTTGATGTAACCCATATTCAGGAGGTAAGAATGGGAGGGCAGATGTTTTCCCAATTCCAACTTGAGGTCAATGAACATGACGAAATTCCCTTCAGTGACCTTATAGATGAAGATTGTGAGGATTGTTTGGTTGTGGCTTTAGAGATACTAGAAGTCTAAATGTGTTTGGAAAAGGATTAGTTAACTGCATTTAATAACAACCTTGTTCTACAACAAGTGTGTGAACTGGTCAAGACCGGCTGCCTAGAGAAAGAGTCTTATCTCCCCTACTGCAACCTTACTGTAAGCTTGAGAGTGAGATTTCCTTGGAAGATGGTTTGCTTTTGCGGTCAGATAAATGTATTCCTCCTCATACTTTCAGAAATGTGATCACTTGGGGCTGACCCTAACCAAACGTTTGTGTTCCGACGACCTTCTGGTGGCTAAGCATGGACACTGAGACTGATGAGGAATTGGCAAATTGGTGTGTGTGGTGCAGCTGACAAGAGTCTCAATGTGATGATGCCTTGCCTCATGCCTATTGAGTGTCTTGCGGGCTGTGGGAAGCTAGGCATTGATGTTAGGAGCCTTATGACTTTCAACCTGTAGGTTCCAGGTTAAGTCTACTGCTCATGGACTATGTCTCTAGATGGCCAGAGATCAGGATGGTGAGAGAACCCACTGTCAACAGTATAGTAATGTTTCTTGAAGAAGTCTGAATGAGGGGAGAATTCCCCAAAGTTCCTGTATCAGGCAATAGCACACAAATCGTGAGTTGCATGTTTTTCTTTAATCCTGTGGGACTACTCACCTCAAATGTTCTCTATAGCACCCACAAATACACTGACTTGTTCAGAGGATGAACCAGGTAGGTGGAGAGTGTATGAAGTGGGCTAAAATTGTTAACGATTATGTGGCAAATGTTTTTAGCAGCACAATATGGTTCTACAGAACTACTCCCCATTCACCCAAAAATGTAACTTCTTTCAAACTTCTCGGATGAAGAAGGGTAAACAATAGTTTCAGACCTGGTTGGATGATAAAAAGGCTGAAATCGGATTCTTATGTAAGTATTTGATATCCATGGTTAAGGAAAATATGCTTTTGCAGATGGCAGAGGGAACTGGTGAACTGGGGGGGGTGGTGAGCAGAGGGGTGGTGGTGAATGGGGGAGGGGGGTACCCATGGTACTCCCCTGCATTTCCATGCACTAAGTGGCCACATAGTGCAGGTAAATGCAATACATGCCTTTTTGGCATTGCGGCAGTTGCTGCAGCCAGCAGCACCCACCGCAATGTTAAATTGCTGGATGCGACTTCCACGGTGACAGTTGCATCGTAATGTGGAGTGCGGAATGGCCTCATGACAGGCGGGCGATCCCAATCCCCGCTACGATGGCGGGTGGACTGAAGTCCACCCGACATCGTAATCACCCCCAGAGTCCCAGCTTCTTTCCCAGGTACAATCCTTCAGAGCTCAGAACTACCAAATCGATGCTGGTACATCAGCGTAACCATTTTTCTTCATAGCCAAACCCTTAATTTAATAGTCAAAGCCCAGGCTTCTCTATCGATTGATTTAATATCCGAGACAGCTGAGTTTCTGCCCCCTCTGCTTATGTTACTTGTCCAGCCCATGAAGGCTCTGTCTTTGAGGCTAAGATCTCATATGTTTTGGTATGTTATAATATTTGTATAGCGCATGGCTGCCCCCGCATTCAGGCTCATAAAAGCCGGAAGGCCAGAATTTTGTTCATCCTTCTGTGGTACAACTCAGGCAGGCTCGCAACAACACTAGCAGTGCTATATGCATCTTTGATTCCGTTAAATGAGCATTTTAGGACGAGTGGGACATTAAATGCAAAATGAAGCTTCCACTTTACCAATCATCAACGATAAAGAGAGAATGCAAGAGACATTTAAAGCTCAAGAAATTACACTAATTTGATTAAGACACAACCTTCTAAAAGTATTTTTGGAATACTGAATGTAGATTATGTCTGGTGTAGATTCTGAATATTCTTTGAAAATCGGCACATCAAATGCACCTCTTCACCTTTTTTTCTACTTGGAAGCTAATGGTGGGGAATAAATGTGCTGTCGGCATTTCTGTCTCCTATATGGTTCACTCGACTGTTCTGTAAGTGAAAAGGTGAGGAGTAACCGAGAAAAGGTGATATATTGTCTGGTATTCTGAGAAATCTGCTAAGGAAGTGTGTGACTAATGCAAATTAATTCACTACACACATGCATACTTAGATGTCTATTTGTGTCTTGATAACTGACACAGATTGCTTTGCTCCTCAAACGTGAACATTTCAAACCAACTTTGAAAGGTTCTCTGATGATGTATAGGTTTATTTCAACTTTTACCTTGAAATTTCTGCCTCAAAGTCTTATCTTTCCACTACTCTTTCTTCCTGTGGACATTAAACTACAAATAAGAGAGGAGGAGGAGTGAGACGTGTGGTGGCTAATATTTCCTTTTAAAAATGTAGGAGGAATAATTCTTTCAGACTTTATCTTTCCTGATTCAAGCTTCTTTACCACACTGGGAAGAGCCAGTTTCTGACACTACATTTCTTTGACTTCAAGCTAAAAAGCTGAAAAGTAACCTGCACATCAGTTGGTTTCACCAGCCACCCTTATGCTGATAAAAGATACTTTTACTGTGAGCAATAACACTGTATGCTTTTCAGTCATTCCAGTACAATTCCCATCAGCGTTTTCTGTAGATCTATTGGAATGTGTTTATCTGATAGTTTATGTGACACAGTCGACTCACGAAGGATGCAAAGGTCAATGCACTGTGAGGTGTAATGACTGCCGGTCTGCGGTGAGACAGTCGTAGCGCAGTGTCTGCTTAGTAAAGGGGACATGGATGCATTCCAGATACATAGGTTCCGGACAAATGCAACAGCACTGTTGGCGCTGCACTTTGGCCTCGCGTAATAAGATTGTATTGGATTGTGCTTGTACGGTGTTCCCCAGTCATTTGCATCTAGGAAACAAATGTTTCCATTTTTAGGTCCAGCGCTGTCACCAGCTAGGCTTATTGTTGTGGACTTGCCTCTGAAGTGGGACAGGAGATGGGCAAGCTCAGGGGGATTGGGGATTTAAGCAGGTGCACCCGCACGTAGAGCCACGCAGTGTGCATGCCCCACTTTCCGGGCGGGGTGGGCTTCCGTAGGACTTCTTTCGGCGGGGTGCACTCCTTCACGCGGGCTGCAACACGTGGGGCTCCCTCAGCTCACAGGAGCCCGGACCCTCCCGCGCGCTCCATCCCCGGCCATGTTCCAGGCAAGGTTGGCAGCACGCATGCTCAGTACGTAAGCGTGTGTGCACGAGTAGCTATTGTGCCACGCGCTTTCAGTTTACCTCCCCGCCCGCTTGTTTACAATACCGATCGCGAAAGCTTGTTAGGAAAGGCTTTGCTTTATAATTGCGGTCAATAAAATGCCGGTATATAATGCACTCAGTAAGTTCAGCACAGAAAAAAATGTATATCTGAAAGATGGTGGGTGTACCTCTATCACCCACTGATAGTAACAAAGATTGAAATGAAACTGAAATGCACAGCTCTCAATGGGGCATGGGGGCAGCTCGCTGGGCGCTGCACGGGTCCCCGCGGAGCTCCGGGAGTGGCTTGAAGTGCTCTTTTGGAAGTACAAGTCACGTGGCCCGCCTCCAACTTGTGAGGGTACATTCAGCTATACACCTACCGCCACCCTGTTGGGCTTCGAAATTGCAGCTTCCCGGGCATACACAGAACTCCAAGGTCGCCGCATTAACCCACCCTACAATTTTACTGGAATTGGAACCTTTAACCTCGTCGGCTTGCACAGAGCTCTAGAGTCGGCGCATTAACCTACCGAGATTGGAAGAGGTGATCCGCTGAGTACACATAGAGCTCCATTGCCTCACCGCGCTCTCTTAGAGGGACCTAGAACTAACCCACACACGCGTTCCTACAGATCGTGAAGTAACTGTTATGGGGAGGCGCATGCTCCCCAAACGTAGTCTCTTTTACACCCGGGCTCCCCGGTTTAACCGCTGTGCCCTCTTTTGGGTGGCCGTAGTCACCTTCTCCACCCTCCTCCTGGGGCACTATTACACCGCAGAGGACCGCCAACCTCAAAGTAGGGGAACCAGTTTCAAGTCTCGGTGGGGTCGCTAAACATCCTGTAATTATATATAAAATTACAACAAGCACAAATTTCAAATGTTATCGACCTTTGGAGGATGAACATCTATTCGACCATACCACCTAATTCCCCTTCACCCACCCAGCTCTAGAGTCAACGAAAATCGGTTCCTACTCCTTGAAATTTATTGCAGCAGGATAGGTTTTTCAGGGGGAGGGGAGGCAAAATTATGTAACCAATACAATGGGCTCACGGTTCGCTCAATTTGTTAAAGAGATATGGGGGCTGGAGCCTTGGTGGTGGTGTTTAGGAATAGAGGCAGTGCATTATCTAATACAAATGTCTCAGTAAGCTCTACCTCGCGGGCATTTTCTGACTCGGGTTTAGTGAGAACTTCCTGTGACAAAGGGTCCTTGACGCCGCCCCTCTGTGGGCAAAAAGGAGGTTTTCCAACAGTGTACCACAGTTCCGGTAAACTTCTGCAGTCAGGCCTATATGTATTTAATTCTAAAACATACACAACCAAGCTATCAACAACGGGGGTCACGCACTGGAATGCGGTCATATGGCCAAGATCTCACAACCTGTCAACTGTAGGCAGACAATGACCAGGCAGGGGAGGCGGATTCCCATCAATGAGAGATCTGCTACCTTCACTGCCAGAACCATCAAGGAGAGATCTGCTACCTTCACTCCCAGATCCAAGAACAGTAGCTTCCAGGAGTCTGATATTTACACAGAAGCTGTGTGTGGTTAAAAAAGATAGGGTGAGGAATACGCGTTTGTAGGTGTACGTGTAAAAGAGAGGAAATGACAAAAATCTGAGAGAGAGAAGCAGTCTTATCAAAGGTACAGAGAAAGGGGCCGTCTCTCCCATTCAGACATCACCCATGTACTTCTGTACGTAAATGTGCATCTCGGTCTGTGTGTTTCTGTCGGCCTGCTTGAGAACGCATGGCATGCATGTGTCTACTGGGTGATGATGGGTGAATGCAAATGTGGTGCGGGGGGAGTGCGTGGGCCTTTATCTGTATGCCTTGTCTGGGTATGTGTGTTTATCGGCATGCGTGCCTGTGTGAGCATTAGTGTGCTTGCCTCTGTGTGCCTTTTGTGTAGATTCATGTGTGTAAGTCTTTTGTAGTTTGGTGTCTATACATATGTGTGTGGTTTGGAGTTTATGGATGCTGTGAGTTTGTCTTGATGCATGTGGTTCGGGGTGTGTGGCTGGTGTGTACGTTTTAGCGGTCCATTTTGTGTGGGTGTTTGTAAGGACTAGTGTATAGTTGTTGTGCTTTGGAGAGTTTGATATGTGTTGTGGTTCAGTGTATGGGAGGTTGTGTGCGATTTAGCGTGTGACTGTGCGGCTGGTGCACTGGTGCTGTTTGGTGTGTGTGTATTGTTCAGAGTGTGGGAGAGTTGTGTTTTAGAGTGTGTTGGTGGGGGTGCTCATGTGCAGTTTGGTGTGTGCGTTATGTTCAGCGTGTGGGAGGTTGTGTGTGGTTTAGGGTGTATGCGAGATGAGAGAACTATTGAGCGACAGAGTGGTGCCCCCTCCAGACTTGAAATTTAGACTATGACAAGGAGGCCCTTCTATTCACCAGATATCCTTCGATAAACCACTGCAAAGCCTGATCAAGGATACCAAGCACTATGGATATTCCACTAAAATGTAACACACTACCTGCTTCTTTCCAGCCCCACTGGCAGCATTTACTAGTCTGTTCCTGGGGTAAAAGGACTGAGCAGCTGTGATTCAATGCAGTTACTGTTGATCAGAGACTGTAGGAGCAGGCGCTTTTCACTAGATCTATCCTTCTTGGCTTTTCTGGGATCGAATGATGTCACATGGTTGATGACCGAGCACAACCCAAAGGGAATGCCTATGAATTTGTACACAGGTAGTTCTGGGGCAGATGAAGCTCACACTTTGCATCCCCGGTCTACTTTGACCTTACGTCCCTCACCCTAAACTAAATGTTAACAGTAACTCCCCACACATTCTAAACAGATCAACCCAATCACTTTGGTTCTAAGTCCTCGCTCCCCTGTCCTCTCTCCTTTGTAGGTCTCACCCTCTCCCCTTTCAAGAGAAATCACATGAGGCTTTTTGTTCACCTAGCGAAGCGCCTCCTTCCCCAGAACGGACTCTACATCACTGGATTTACAAATTTTAACACTATTTCCTTTTGACATTATAATCATTTTAATACATGTTGACAAAACATATACAAAAAAAGAACAATGTCATTTACAAGGCCATTTACTCAAAACAATGTCACTGCGAGACCTATTGCATTGTAAATGCTTGTTGAGATTGTTGCTTTTGTAGTTGTCATGCTGTTTTTCCACTTGCCAGCTGGTCCAAACATAAGTGTAAAAATGCACCATGCAATCCAATGTGATCTATAAATGTTATATTAGAGGTGAATTGTTTTATTATAGCTCTGACCACCACTCTTAAGTCATTTCTAAAAGCTTCACATACTGGTATTATTTGTACTCAAGTTAAAGGCTCTAAAGTTGAGTACAGCTGAGATTCGATCAGTGACCTACACATCACAGATGAAGTTAGCCGAATCCCACTGACCCATGCCGCCAACCTGTCCTGTGGAATTGCATGAGCATTGGTGCAATCTGATGTAATTTCGATCCAGGACAAAACAGGTGTAGATAACCACAGGATGGGTGCATAACTATATCTGTGTGTGAAGATGTAAAAAAATTATTGCTAGCTTCTGTTGCTGAAAAAGTGTTTTTCATGAAGTGAGTGAAGATTCTTATGGATTCCGCTAGTGATCATTCTCAATGTAATTCATGACGAACAAACTCTCTAGGTTTTCTAGCGCTGGGTCTAAAATCTAGCACTAAAACTTCCACAGCATCACATTATAAGAGATTCTTTCGAAGCAGGATTTTGGCTAAACAATGAACAGTGTATTCAGTAGTGTGGCTGGCCGAAAAATGTATGCAAAATATGTCTAAGTATAACAAGCAACATGCTCAAAAAAGACAGTTGATGGGCAAGCAATCAAAAATTGTAATGGTATTTGGCCACAATATCGGGAAACAAATATTGTGATTCAGAAATATTATGTCAAGAATATCATGATTTCAGAAATATAATTGACAGGACTATCAAAGGTAAAAATATAATTTTTAACATTACTTTTAATATCGTAACCAATATTGATGTAGAACATATTGCTGTATGTAGTACATTGTACTGTGTTTGATTGTACGTATGTGTTAATTTTTGGGGAGTTTATAGTTAGATAATTCATTAATTATGAAATTGAAGACATTTGTATTTCTAGTTGAATTAATGTATATTAATAAGGGTTATATATGTTTTTTAGTAGCAAGATATTGGGTTTTAATGAGATATGGGTGAGGAGATATTTCAAAGTGTTTTTTTCAAACTAAAATGTATAGTAATAATTGTGAAGAATTGCAAATACATATTTTACAATGTTCCAATGTATTTTGTTACTTTGTTTTTAATAAATTGTAATTTATTACTACTTAAAATATATACTTATGTTATTACGTGTATATTATATCTGTTTAATGAAACAAATTATTAAAATAATGTACATAATAAAAATATTTTAAAAAGTATGTATTGAAGAAAAATAACTAGAAATTATTTTACATAGAATTTATTAACTTTCAAAATGTTCTGGGAAATTCATTTTCTGTTATAGAATGATTTAATTACTTTAATATGTCCATTTGAATATTAAATATAACATATTCAATATATTAACTGTAAACAAGCGTTTACAATATAAATAGTGTAAATTTTTTATATAAACTTTAAAAAATGTTATTAATACAAATAATTTGTATTTATTTTGTTTTACCATTATAACTTTATTTTAAATGTACATTTTTGTTTTTAAATAAAATATTGATTTCAATAAATTGTTTTTAATTCCATCATTGTTAATTTCGATTCATGATTTTATATCTATTTATGATAGAAAGTTAATTAAGTTCATTATAATTTGTATTTTTTTTTATATTTTATGTCTAAATATGTATATATATAAGTCTGAAGTTTTGTGTATTGTGCTTTTAGATTTAGGGCCTCAATACGAAGGAGATCAGATGAGCATCGAACTGCCATTTTTTTGTCACGAGATTGCCCGTCAAGGAGTCGGAGGTCCCGGCAGACCAATTGCGATACGACCGCCATGCAGGTGGTCGTAAAATGCTTTTTACTATTGCGAATTATGCAGTAGCCCAGTTAAAGGTCCGCTGTACCATGTGGTGCCTGCCACAAGGTGCATGGATGTTTGGGGGCACAACATGTGCCCCCACTGGCCACTTAGCAGTGGGCCGCAGTGGGACAGTGGCCCTACTGGGAGCCCCCAAAGTTCCTTTCCAACAGCTTCTCATGATGGTGGGACCGCCATGAAAAGGCTGTCAGAAACTGACATCCTAATCCGTATGGCGTTACCTCAGCCTTCATTGTAGGGATTATGCTTCGACCTCCACCCCAAAGGGCTTCATGAGCCTGTCGGAGGTGGCAGTCTTTCCCCCACCCAAATCGCTCTGACCACCGGTATTGTAATCCGCCAGTCGGACTGATACACTGATGTTGGGTGGACCCCAACCGATGGCCTGTCGGTGGTGATTTGCCCAACATTGTAATCAGGCCCTAAATGTTATTGCATTGTATAGTTACAAAATTGTGTGTGAGTATGGAGTATGGAGGATTGTGTATATAAAGGGCCTTATTACGATGTTGGGGAGACGCGTCACAGAAACGGGACCCACCGACCTGCAGTCAGCAGTCCCGATCGGGGGGTGGTGTCCATGCATAAAGGCATCAGTTAGGGAAAGAGTTTTTCCTCTCCCTTGATGTCTCCTTGCAGGGCATTCCTGCAGCATAATCAAGCATGGGGTTGTCAAGGCACCAGGTATATTTTTTGTAAATGGAAGTGACTCCTTGGGCAAGGTGTCATTTCCAAATGGGGCATTTAGTAATGGACATTTTCTGCCCCACCACTAGCACCAGAGATTTATAATGACTGTGCATGTTTGTGAATGGGTTGATCCCTTGGGCAAGGATCGCCTCTGAATTATTCGTTATACTTGTGGGCATTTCTGTCCCCTGAGGGTGGATCAGACCTATTTGATTTGAATGCCCATCTGACCCACTAGAACCAGGGATATGTATATACTTATGTTTTGGGGTGGCCCCTTGGGTAATGGTCACCCCTATTGGTGCTAATACGTTTTTAAGTTACTTTTGGCCATTTTCTGCCCTATTTTGAGTCCTCTCTGCCCGGGGGGGGGGGGATAGGTGCAGACAATCCACTAGCACCTTGGATAAGGGTTGCCTCAATGGGATGGGGCATCAGTTATTATTTTCTTTTTGGCTGTTTTTTTGTCCCCCTTGGTGGCAGATTGGCCATTTGGGTATTGACATAACGGCATAGCGTGTTGTAATGTCAATTGCTTTATTTCTTATAAATTGTGATTGGAATGTTTTATTTCTCCTTTTTATTCTAGTTCAAGGCTGTTGCTCTTTTGCCTGATGTTCAAGGTTGCGTTTTTGTCACTTCTGCAGTTTGTGTACTTGCATGTGTTTAATAGGAAAATGGTGTTTGGGCTATTGAATTTTATTTCCCTGCATGAATGTGTTTTTGTAAATGGTGTAATAATAGCAGTATGTTAACGTTCTGTTTTATTGAGTGTGGAAATCTTTTGCATTTGTGCTCGATGTGTGTTTTGTTGTCTTGTGAGTAATTGGTTTGGTTTTTTCTTTCTAGTGGGATTATGCTGTTTTTTGCTGTGTCTCCACAAAGCTGGTGCTGGTGAGTTGAGCTGACTCTGGCAAGGGAGTCATATAGATTTTCAGTACATCGATCTTTGTAATAAAGCCATAGTTTGTTTATTACTTAGCTAAATTAGAGATTTGCAGGGGTTACTGGGAAGAAAAATGTTGGGGGATCCATACCTCACTGGATATGCCTGGGAGTCCAGTTTCAGAAATGTCTATGTTAGGTAGTTTTACATAGATGACGGCTGAGCCCAGGAGCAAAAATGCAGATGCCCCACCTACAAAACCAGGCTGCTTTGTGATAGCTAATTGTTTAAGTCTACACAATACGTTTTGGGCCCTTTTCTGCTGCGGGTACTTGGTTCACCCACACAAGTGAGGTACCACTTTTTTCTGGAGAATTAGAAGAACACTGGATGATAGGGAATTTGTGTCACAACCAATGATCACACAACTTTTCCACACAGAAATGTGTGCACATTTAGATTTTTCAGCTAAATTTGAGGTTTGCTTGGGATTCTGGGTGGGAAAACGTTAGGGGATCCACACAAGCTGCACCTCTTAGGACTCCAGTGGCTGTCTAGTTTTCAAAAAAGGTCTGTGTTATGTAGGGTTCCCTAGATGGCCCCCGAGCCTGGGTCTAAAAAAGAAGGTGACTCCCTTGCAAAAGCAGTTTGTTTTATGATAGATGATTTTGATGTCTTCACAATACGTTTTGGGCCCTTCCTTGCCACGGGTACATTTTTATTGGGAGATGCGGGGGAATGCTGAGTGGGTGGAAGTTTGTGGCTCTCCACAGATTCCAGAACTGTTCATCACAGATATGTGAGGAAAATGTTTGTTTTATTCCAAAGTTTGAGGATTGCAAGGAATTCTGGGTAACAGATTCTGGTGAGAGCAACATAAGGGAGCCCATCCTGGAGTCCCCAGGATGTCTAGTTTTAAAAATGTACAGGATTGCTCGGTTTCCCCAGGTGCTCTCTGGGCTAGGGTCTAAAATCCACAGCTGGACACATTGCAAAATACGGTCCTATTTTACTGGAAAAATGTGATGTGCCCACGTTGCATTTTAACCCGTTTCCTGTCATAGGCACTAAGCCTACCCACTCAAATGAGGTACCACTTTTAATCGGAGATGTGGAGGAATGCTGGGTGGGTGGACGTTTGTGGCTCCCTACAGATTCCAGAACTTTACATCACATTATTGTGAGGAAAAAGGTGTTTTGTTTGTTTACAAAGTTTGAGGTTTGTAGGGGATTCTGGGATTCCCAGGATGGCTACTTTTCAAAACTGTACAGGTTGGCTAGCTTTCCCTAGGTGGCGGCTGTGCTAGGGTCTAAAATCTACAGCTAGGCACATTGCGAAAAATGGGTCTATTTTTACAGGAAGAATGTGATGTGCCAATGTTGCATTTAGGGCTGTTTCCTGCTGCGAGCACTAGGTCTATCCACACAAGTGATGTAGCATTTTTATTGGGAGACTTAGGGGAATGCTGGGTGAGTGGAGGTTTGTGGCTCCCCACAGATTCCAGAACTTTCCATCACACAAATGTGAGGAAAATGTGTTTTTTGACCAAGTTTGAGGTTTGCACGGGATTCTGGATAGCAGAACCTGGTGAGAGCAAAACATGTCACCCTATGCATGATTCTCCTCTGTGGCTAGTATAAAAAAAAGGACAGGTTTGCTAGCTTTCCACAGGTGCTGGCTGAGCTAGGGTTCAAAATCCACAGCTAGGCACATTGCGAAAAAAACAATCACTTTACTGGAAAAATGTGATGTGCCCACGTTGCACTTTAGGCGATTTTCTGTTGCGAATACTAGGTCTACTGACACAAGTGAGGTACCATTCTTATTGGGAGACTTTGAGAAATGCTGGATGGGTGGAAGTGTGTGGCTTGCTACAGATTCAAGAACTTTCCATCACAGAAATGAGAGGAAAATGTGTTTTTTTTTACAACGTTTGAGGTTTGCAAGGGATTCTGGGTAGCAGAACCTTTCGAGAACCACACAAGTCACCCTATCCTTAATTCTCCAGGATGTCTAGTTTTAAAAAATGTACAGGTTTGCTAGGTTTCCCCAGGGCCGGTTAGGCTAGGGTCCAAAAACCACAGCTAGGCACATTGCAAGAAAAGGATCAGTTTTCACTGGAAAAAATGTTATGCGCTCACGTTGCATTTATAGCCGTTTCCTGGCACAGGCATTCGGCCTACCCACACAAATGAGATACCATTTTTATCAGTAGACTTCCGGGAACACAGAATTGTAGAACACATGTTATTACCAACTGAATTTCGATTAATTTCTGCCTTTCACATGTAAGACACTTTCTTTTTTTTTTTTTTTTTTTAAACCTTTATTGTACAGAAGGCGCTCACAGATACGGGCCTACAACCCACCGGGCCGGCCACCACAATAAAGAGACATACGAGGCAATACAGGAGTGACAACAGGATTTCTAAATAGCTCACATGAAGGCAAAGGCAACAAGTCTTCGAGCCGCCATCACGGACAGGATAAGAGTAGGTTAATTTTATGATAGAAAAAAAAAAAAAAAGGGTTTCGCAGGATAATGACAATCTGCAAGGTCCAGAGGGCCGCGGTGGGCCGTGAGCAAGCCGAAGTTTCGAATACAGGAAAAGACCAAAAGAACAGTCACATTTTGGCAAAGGCAGAACGTGAGTCCCACATCAATAACAATCACAATCGCTGCTCAACGCCCTCCCACCGCTACCATGGCATATAATAGTAAAACAGCGAAAAGTACGCTTACAAAACTAAAAGCCCTCCGTTACAACAACCCAGGAGAGGAGAAGAAAAATGGGGGGGGGAAGGGAAAACAAGGGAGAAGGACATCAGAAAAAAGAGGGAGAAAGTGAGGGCGCAGCGTCAGTGCACGCCCCCCACGGCTAACAAAGCACCCAATACTAATTCGGCACAAGGGACTAGTGGCAACAGGAGAAATGCATGCGTAGTAAACCGTGACAGCAGACATACCAAAAGGGCCACGCCAGCACAAACACCCCGGGGGGCGACGTGCCGATACCGCGCCACGAAATAAGGGGATACAGAAGAGCCATAGAACCAAAAAAAGGAACAAGGGAAGATACAATAAAACAGACCCCCCCACCACCCCGCACAGCCCACCCTGCACCCCTGCAGAAGGCTATGGCCTACCCCCCAGCAGCGTGCCTGTCGCCCTAATTAGAACCCGAAATATAGAAGAAATATGGAAAGAAAGAATCACTTAGATAAAAAAGGGGGGGGAAGGGAAAACAGGGAAAAAACAGCAGCGGGAGAGGAGCCACAGAAACAAAACCCCTTCAGCTCCCACCCCCCCGCCCAAAAATACTCAGAGCCCACGAGAAGATAGTAAACACACGGATAAGCTCCAGGAACGTAAAGAAGTATCAAACATACTCATACAATTATAAACGGATCACCCAACCATACCACAAAATAACAGTCCACAGAGGCAAGATCAGCTCAACCCTGTCCTCGTTTTTGCCAAACTGTAGCAGTCCAACGAACCAGGAACCAGATCACAAGGAGCCGGAGGTGAATAACAGGGAGTCGAATCAAAAATACACTCAAGTCATAGCCATCGCGATCCGCATGATCCAAAAAGTACAGTAACCACCTCAGGCAACACAGGCACAGTTCCGATGAGAACACGGAGAAAGCCGGTCCAGCGGCACAGTCACAGGATCTTCGTTCGGCCATGTGAGGCAAAAGAGGAAAAGGAGACCCATCGAGGTCGGTCCAGACGGGATCCGGCCAGCGAACCTCCAGAGCAGAAGGAGGCACAGGATGAAGAAGGGCAGCAGACTTCCGTATATCCACACCAACAGCAGCCTCCAGGTCCACGACCCCAAGGAAAGTTCCAGCAGCACACAACAGAGATGAAGCCGCACAAACCGGGGGGGCCCAGCAGTCCCAGCCAAGGGACCTCTCTCCAGGATAGCGATGGGTGCGGTCATGGGCGCCCCCCAGGAGCGCAGGGCGGCGAGGACGTCGCCAAGTGTAGGCTCACCTTTGCAGTATTCAGAAGGCGTGCCGTGCGGCGGACCCGCATCGCCAGTTCCAGCAAGGCCGAGAGTCATGGGGCCGGCCGCCATCTTAGAAGCCCGGCGGGGCCGCTGCGAACACTGACCCCCGCCTGGATACTGGCAGCCACCAGCCGAGGTGCCACCAGGGCAGGAAGGGAGGCCACCAGAAGAAGGCGATGCGCCGGCACCCCACACGCCGCCGGCACCGTTCTCCGAGCCCGGGCGGAGGACCTCAAAATGGCCGGGCCGGAGAACAAAGGGGAGACGAGCCAGATGCATGGTTAACCCCGTCCATGGAAGGCAGCGCCCCAACACCAGGCCGCAGGACCGCCGGACCAGGCCCGGGGGCCGCAATCGGTCTATTAGCACATCGGCCTCTCCGACCGACTCCACACCACCACCAAGGGCCGGCCACCGCGCCCCGCCCAGCCCGGGCGCCGCCAAGGAGCGCCAGGCCCGGCCGCTCCGGAGGCCCCGAAGCAGACAGGGGCGTAACTCAGGATCCGTGACACCCAGGAACCACCGGAGCAAACGGTAAGTGCCTGTGAGGTATCGTCGTTCCACTGCACATCGTAGAATACTTCCCGGGGCAGGATAAAGTACAGGATAGTTGTTGTAGACAGGAGAGTGAACGGAGCCGAGCTAAAACGCGGCCATCTCGGACGCGAGCTTGGCTCCTCCCCCAAGACACTTTCTTAAAAAGAAGCCTTTTTGAAAATGACCTCTAATTCACATGCTAGCTTGGGTACCCACAACTTTAGAAAGTGCATGGAAAAATAAAATATGGGGCGGGAACATTGATCTGAATATTGAAGAGCATGACCTCATAACTGGTATGGTGTGATGACCTCTCCTCGTCTTTTGACCAATCAAATTGAGGGAATACACACATTTGCAACATTGAGGGTGGTACACTGCCCTGGAAAATGGTATAACTAAGGTAGGCTTAGCTAGTTAGATTGTCCGACTTGTCCGAATAGCTGACCTGTCACTGACCCAACGCACTCAATAGGCGATTGAGAGCAGAGGTGCTGGTGGAGCACTCTGTCAGAAGATTCGGGAGTAGAGGTGCTGGCTGAGCAATCTGTCAGAAGATTCGATAACCCAATCGGGGTTCTGGGTAGGAAATCAATGACCCAATCGGGGTTCCTGAGGGAGAAGATTTGCTAACCCAATCGGGGTCCGACTGTTAGCTGCAGAGAGGGGTGTGATGCTGGCATTGCACTTTAGCTGTGGGTGCTGTTCCTGACCTGTGGTGGTCTTGCCCTGATCCAATTTGGTCCGTACTTATCCTGATTCTGGTCTGCACCTGTTCTACCCTGTTGGCACCTGCACTATCGGGGGTCCTGTCCTTTATCCCAGCCCGTGGCCAGGGATGGTCTTCACAACATTCTAGGTAAATATAAAAGTTGCGTGGGTATGTCATTGTGCTGTTTCCCTCTTCTTACCCTTCCTATAATTCAATGCTTAAAGAACGTTTCATGATACTTTCACATTATCTTGCTTTGATTTTATTCTTATTTGATCAAGTGCAAATGTTTATTTACTACCTTCTTTCTTGCTAACTCCCTTGATCCCTTAGAACTCTAGGTATTGGTGATTAGGATTGGTACGTCAAGGTATAGGTCCTAAAAGGATAAATTAATCACTGGTTAAGCATAGGTTTACCTGTTCAAAGTGTGTATGTTTTTATGGGCCCAGGTGAGTATGGTAAAATTCTGGGCAGGTGAACCTGCGCTCTATTAGAATTCTTTTGGTAGCAGTAAGATGGTTAGGGTTTAGTTAAGATAGGTAGTTAGTCTGTATTGATCATTTTTGAAAAGTGCATTGATTTTATGTATTAACCAAAACCTGTTTGTATTGTTCTATGTTTGTTTTGGAATCCCCGGTGGCAGAATAGCGGGTGGTAAATCGAAGGCAATGAGGTCCCTTGCCTAAGGAAGTAAGTGCATGGTTAGGTAAAGCTGGAAGAACTGATTAGGGAATTTCTGTATAAATGTATGAATAAATGGTAGCAAAAGAGTTTGCTGGTGAAACTTTGGCCTCATATCACCTAGAAAGGAGGGAGTAACAGGTTCTCTCATGCTTGTGTGAAGAGTAGGCAGAAGGGATCTACTTGCAGTGTATGAAGAGTAAGCAGAAGGGACCTGCTCCCAGTGACAGAAATTATTCTTTCCTTTGAATTTAGTCCCTTAGGCACAGTGGCGAATGTTTTCACGTTGTTAATTAATGAATATTGCATTTAAAAGTGAAAAGAAATAAGTTCTCGTTTTACCTTGCAAGAAGAGAGTCAGTTGTGGAGCTGCGCTGACGTCACCCAGAGCTGCGCTGGTATTGGTTGAGACAGCGGGTGTGTAGCTGAGGTAATTGTAAAGGAGGGGTTACTGCAGGAGCATGGGAAATTGTCTCACGAGAAAAGCTGTGCAATCATTGGTCAAAAGTTATTGAAATTCAAATAACTGATTGGTTTTGAAAATAAGAAATGCGCTGGTATTGGTGAAGCATTTAGTAAACAATTGAGTGTAGCTGCATATTACATTTGTTGGTGCAATTTATATGTGGCATTTAGATCCAACAGTTATAGGAAATAGATCAGATAGGAGGTACTTAGGTTTTGCGCAAGAGCAGTACATAAGGGAAATACCTTACAACATGTACGGAGGAGAGAGAAAAATGCCACTATTTAAAAGAGTTAAGAATTTCTTTAAAAAGGACAAAACGATTAAACTAGAGAAAGGATTATTATACCTCCACCAAATACGCCCGCATCATACATGATGGTAGAAAGGGGCTACCACACCTGTGTGTGGTTAGAGAATTGGACAGAGTACACAAAAGATGATGGTGTTTTGGCATTTCCAGAACATAGTACCTTTAATGGTAGAGTTTTGTACAATTTGAGAACACGCATGAATGAATTAGATCCCAGACGAAGCATTAGAGAAATGGAAGACTGAGGCTTTCGAGCGAGATAGACCCAGAAGCGACAGAAATTGGAGTACATTTTATCCCAGATTTCCAAAAGAGACAAGAGATAAACAAATGAAGAAATGGAGACAGTCTATGTTAGTAGAAGGATTATATCCTGTACAGACTTTAGAAGAAGCGCCAGGAAGCAAATGCACAGAGAAAACAAAACATTTAATTATTGGTGGTGAACCAGATGATGACCATTTGTTAATGAAAAGTCCCCCACCATGCCACGATGAAGCAAATAGAGTTAACCTTAGTGCCCCGTGCTTAAAACCACCTTTGGTTCCGCAAGTAGTGCATGAAACTTTGTTAGAAAAGGTGTTACAGGAGAGGAAACGAGAAGCCATAAATAAACAGAGAAGTGAATTAATTCAGAAAATCTCACAGTTAAATATGAGTCCTGAAGCCTTGACCATTCGGGTAACCATAGGTCCCGTTGTTTCATTATATGGAGAAAAACAGTCCTGTCCCAAACTTCCTGTACTGACTACACCTGCAGTGCAACCTAGAGTTGAATTAGAAGAAATGATGGCTGGAAATGTGGGTTTAGAAAGGTTAAACATTCTCAATGAGGGTGAATTGTTGTTTATATGTCGAAGTATTACTCGCAATACTAACAGTTCATGAAAAGTTAATGAGTTTGGCTTCTGAAATGGGAATTGATATTGGAAAATCTAAAGTTTTACAGAAACCTTACAGAGTTGAATTTTCTGACAAAGATTTAGAAAACATGAATGTGTCAGGACGTAAAGTGCAGATCAAGGAGTTACTATCGTTGTTGCAAAAGTGGGGTGATTTAGACAAATGGAAAGCTAGATGGGCAAAGAAAACGGAGGAGGCCCAAGCGAAAAATACTGCAAATGAATATTTATTAAAAGAACCAGAAAAAGTGGAAAGGTTGTGCCCAATGAGAGAAGTGCCAGGAGGAGATTATGTGCATGTCCCATGGTCGCACAGGATATTTTGCCATTTACGAACGATTTCCTGAAACTCAGAGAGAAACCTGTAGAATGGTACAGACAGGTTGAAAGATTTGTAAATGTCTCAAAAATGCTGCTAAAAGTTTTAGATGGGTTATTTGACATTGTTGTTCCTGTGGATCTATAGACGGAATGTAAGACCACGGTTGATTGGCCTAATGTTGAGTACCCTAAATACATGAAGACAGGAGCCCCGTCAGATGAGGTTATGAAAAAATATAATCATGTAATACTGTACTTGAAAGGAAAAGTACCCCCAAAGGAAACTGACTGGACAAGAATAGACAGAACTACCCAAAATAAAGATAAATCAGTACTTGCATATTATGAACGCCATTTACAGGTATTCAAGGAGTACAGTGGTTTGGAAAGCATTGACACGAAAGACATGACCCATTTTATTTATTGCTTTGTGTCAGGGTTGAAACCAGAAATTTTGCAAATGATTAAAGATCATAAAATCTGCTGGCAGGCTAAGCTGGTAGCTGAAATACTTAAGTATGCAAAATATTGTGGGGATTAAATTGACAATAAACAAAAGAATTTAAAAGAAAAGGTAATGTGGGCACAAGTAAAATTAGCAGAGCAACAGGAACTTCAGTTAAATCAATTGAAAAATATTCAGAATCAAGGAGATGGAAATGGAGGTAAACCAAGAGGTAGAATGAACAGAGAGGAGGACAAGAATAAATTTCCCTGTCATGGGTGCGGACAAATGGGGCATTGGAGGAACGAGTCTAAAGCTGTGTTGAGTAACAATGTACAAAACGATAATTTGAATCCACAGACGCAGAATGGGGTGTCAAGGAAGCCACAGCAACATGTAATACAGAACCAGTTACCACTTGCGCCTATGGCAGATTCTGGGGGCCAAGCAAATTTCAAGGTGGATACCACAAATTGGAAGAGAAGTGGAAGGAGAGACGCAGTGACATCACAATTTCTTTTGAGTGACGCATTTTATGAGGTAGATAGTTACTGACGGTGCCTGAGAGGGGAGGATGAGGAGTGCGTACTTGGTGCATCCTTGCCGGTACATCAGTCAGGTCCATACAATGAATGAAAAGTTGAGGGAAATGAAGTTACCTTTTTGTTGGATACTGGCCCTACCCGTTCTATTGTGAGAACAGCAGACGTTCCAAACCTACCCCTCTCGGGAGAAGCGATCCAAGTAGTGGGCATTTCTAATAAACAAATTAGTACCCCTGTTACAGAACCTGTGGAGATCAGAATAAGGAATTTTTAAGAAATGCACAAATTTGTGGTGTGGGACTCAAGTCCAGTGAACCTATTAGGTAGGGACTTGCTGTGCAAAATGAATTGCACAATCTTTTTCACCCCAAGTGGTGTTGAAATTCGATCCCCAGATGAAGATGGAGTTTATAAGTTAATGTTGGCCAAACAAGAAACAGAAATTAAAAAGATGCTAGTGGAAGACCTCCCAAAAGAATTACAGAAACACAGGCTTTAGTCCCCATGAAATACTCATGGGAAGAGCAATGAGGCAGGCATGGGTACCAGGACACAAGCTGATAAATGTATCTGATGAATTAGTGCTCGAGTACTACAAAGAACTGGCTGACCAAGTGTGTTCTTTCTCTCACCAGGTTGGGGAAGACGCTGTGGTCAGACAATAAACTCCAGCACATGACCTGAATCCAGGTGACTGGGTAGTGATAAAGGAACATACTCGAGAATCTTGCCTAGCACCAAGGTGGGGAAAGCCACATCAAGTGATATTGGTTACTGCCATAGTTGTAAAGTGCAGGGGAATTCCGAACTGGATCCACGCGAGTCACACCAAGAGAGTGACAGAACCTGATGAAGTAGAGGCTGAAGGTTGCGCAGCTGAGGGGTCTCAAGAAGTTGATCCCGAAGTAGTTGATGAAGAACAACTGAGCACCAGTCAGGATGAATCAATTCCAGTTGACATACCTGCAGAGTATGTGAGAAACAAAAGCCAAACATATCTAGATAGACAGAGTGATAGTGAGGATGATTCAGGAATAGTGAATGTACCGATTACAGAAATCCAAGTCAAAAGTAATTTTGAGGAGGACCAGATAAGGAAAGATCGGTGTACTCAGACATTTGAAACTCCAGCCAGTACTCCAGAGTCTGAGGAGGAAAGGATAGGTATTAGGGCGAAAGCTAAGGCAGAAGACAATCAAGAAATCCAAAGACCTGAGCAGGACCAGATAGGTGTAGAAAAACGTGTTGAGGAAGAAGAAGGCGAACAAAGTCAAAGTCAAAGTCAAGTACAGCAAATACCTGATTAAGGCCAGATTAGTATCCAGGCAGAAGAAATAAAGATAAGACCTGGACCAAGCCAGATAGAGAGGAAATCAGAAGTTGACAGAGAACAAGTAGTGCCACAACTGAAAGAAAATAAAAGAGCATCTGAAGAAAGTCAAAGCACAGTGCCAGCTAAAAGACTCAGAAAGGGGGATAAGTGGCCCGGCTTTGTCAAAAGACTGAAATTTCGCCTTCAACAATAAATGAAGAACCAGAGCAAGTAAATGAAATATCAAGCCAAGCTGGACGGTCCACAGAGCAACCCAGAAGGAGAAGTCAACGTATGAAAAGACTGAATAACAAGTCTAAAGGACCTGAGTGGACCAATCGTCATACTTGAAGATTTCGAACATCTAGAATTGAGTGATGACAAACTGATTGTTGATCAGACTGACGGAGAAGTGAGACCAACTTGTGAAAATAATCACAGGTTAAAGTCTGTGGAAAAGTTACAAAGAGGGGATAAAATATCCTTAGTCAAGAAATGGCTGATTATAATGTTAATGGAAGATCGTAAAGATCACATGTAGTATAGTAATAGTAGATATAGTATGGTTTGGATTGACATTAGCTATGCCTTACCTAATGAGCAAAGAAATGCAGAATAACACTAATATACCTGAGCAAGTATGTTCACCTAAGACAATAGATATACATACACATGAGAATGCAGTTAGTCTTAAGCAACCTGGAATAGATTTAGAAGCACCAGAGGAGGGAGACTTACATTATAGAAGAGCTAGAAATAGAACTCATTTAAATGTATTTGCTAATTTGTTAGTACATTATGTAGAAGCTATGGAAATCAGTGACTGCTACATGTGCATGAAGTTGCCCACATCATTAGCTGAAGGGGCCACTTACCATCACTTACCACTGACCTATGGTATTTCATGTACCATTTTAGCTAGTCTGTTTTATAGCACTGGAAAATTACAATAATATTATTCTAATTTTGATGTAATCTTTTCTGAAGTTCCTTTACGTAGAAATGTAAATGGTATTTCTAGTACTAGAGACTCTACACACTATATGGGAGATTATTTTCTAACAGTAGGATCAATAGATATGGCTAAAGCTCACAAGGAAATCTAACATGCATATTACAAGAGAAAGAAAAGATGTTTTTAGATTTAGTCGAGAAAAGGAGACAGGATTTCCATAGAACGGCCATAAGCGAAAGATTCCTAAATGGGCTGAGAATAAAGAGTTTACCTCTAATGTCAAGACTCAAGCTGCTATGTTGCTAGATTTTGAGAAGAAAGGGAAACTCTGTCTCCATAGAGAGAAAACTGATTATTATAGCAATATATTCATTAGTTCCAGTGAATGTAAACACAATTTCAAAGTTATTGGGGGTTGGGGTTTCAAAGATGGAACTGAACCAGTATTCCCTGGAATTTATTACATTTGTGGGAGCGAGCCCTATTTTAAATTGCCTGATCATTGGTACAGGAGTTGCTATTTTGGAATAGTATTCCCAAAAGTGTACCACGTGGAGAACATCACTGGAAGCAATTAAAAAACGAATGGATTTACTCGTAGTAAAAGAGCATCCTTTGCTGAAATTGTAGGTGACATATTTAGTGCAATAATACCTTCAGTGGGAGTGGTTCTGAACACTCAAAGATTCTGCAAATTGTCAACAGTGGTAAATCTCTTATCGACTGACACTGCTAGTGGATTTTATGATGATCAATACCGAATTAGTTGCGGTAAGATCAATGGTTTTACAAAATCGACTTGCTCTTGACATATTATTGGCAAAAGAGATCGGGGCCTGTAGAATGCTGAAGAAGCAACATTGTTGCTCTTACATTCCAGACGAAAGGGTAGAAATTAAAAGGGACGCGAGAAATATTACTAATTTGAGTGAAGAATTGAAACCACTGGAGGTTGACAGTGCATGGAAGAGACTAATTAGTTGTCTCTCCGCAATAGGTAGTTGGTTCACTAACGTAGGAAAAGTTTTGTAGGTAAAATACTGATGCCAATGGTAGGAGTAGCACTACTGATTTATGGGAAAATAATTTGTTGCAAATGTCGCCAAAATAAAAAGACATATTAAGTAAATCAGAAAGGAAAGAAAAACTTCAGTGAAATTGAGCTTGAAGAATTAAATGGGGACTTGAATAAAAGAATGAAAAAAACTTCCACATGAATAATGGGGAAAAGCCTAAAAGAGTGTTTGAAGAAATAGAAATGAGTAAATGTTGAAAGTTGTCATCTGTTTCTGTAATATGTGATGTAATGTGTCATTCCTATGAAATGGTCATGTAGTTGTGAGACCAAGTCAAGGCCTTGGTACAATGTGGACCTTGCTCACATGCGCAAGGGATGCGAGAAGCTGGAGCAGATCTTGAGAAGGGATTTCTGCACTGTAGCTAAGGACATCTATAGGGCAGCAAGTAAAAAATACCATAAAGCCATATATCAGGCCCGAGCAGCTTTTCTCTCTGACCAGATACGCGAAAGCACTAATCCCGCAAAGAGCGTGCTTACCATACTTACCAGTCTGCAATCTCAGCATAATGCTGCTGGGTCCACTATCAACTCTAATAGAAGTGTGAGGAGCTGGCCACCTCTTTTTTTTTTTTTTTTTAATATCCTCATTTGCGTGCATAGCTCCAATCTGTCCAATCCGGAATATGCCACAGAGATGAGAAAACCGGCTGTGTTTCAGTACCAACTCAGCGTTAGCTGGGAGGGAGATCTTAGTTGGAGAGAGTGGAAGCCACATCCCATCAGTACATTCGCACAGACCTGGAGATTCCCATTTGGGGCTGTTCGTTGGAAGATAGTGCCCGTGAAACCGTAGCCCCATTTGTTCCTTATTAAAGAGCAATGGTTGGCAATGCTCGCAATAATCATAGGACTCCTGGGGAAAAAAAAAAACCCCAGGCTCAATATGACCGTGCCAACTGTGCCCAAAAAGCTCTTCTACTTGGATTTCCACCTCTAGCTAGGTCGAGTTTGGAGATCTGGAGTACCGAGGTTCGCCATTCATGAATTGTGGGAGGCTGTGCATCCTTCCAATGTCTACAGATCTCTCTACGTGCTGCCAAAATAGAGTAGAATATGAGGTTGGAAGCAGCATTACGTACTTTATTCTTCAGGCCAAAAATGACAAGAACAAGATCTATAGAAAGGTGAGTGCCCAATGCCGAAGATAAATCATTTCCTATTAACTCCCAATATGTTGTTATTTCTGGGCATTCGTAGAACATATGAATATCAGATGCGGCAACCATTCGGCATCTTGGGCACGAGACCGGGCCTGTCGAAGAAAATTTTGACAGTCTCAACGGGGAATAATAGGCCCTGTGAATTGTGAAGATATGATTCCGACGAAGCCAAGCTGGCTTCACCAGATCCCACAGAACCTCACACGAAGCCAGCCAAAGCTTCTCCAAATCCACATCCGGCAATCCGTCAGCCCATAGTGTAGCTGGGAGGCAAAATTGGCCATCTAATTCCTCTATAATCTTCTTGTACCACAAAGATATTTCTTTTTTTGCAGGGGGACTATCTAGCAGACACGTTACTAAATCGCTACTGGCTCCTATAGGCAGACTACTGCTGCGGGATGTCTGTGTGTTGTATGCATGGGACCAGCTTGAAATTTGTATAAATTTAAATCTAGACAAACTTGGCCCTACCTTGTTTATTAAGTAGTCCCAAGGAAGTAGTGAACCGTCCATAAACAGATCACCCCAGGTGTTGATGCCGGCCGCTCTTAATGGTTGGGTTAATGTGTCTTCTGTCCAAGCTGGGGGAGATGGCAAGTCCCATATTGGAGCTCTCTCTGGATAGTAACCTAATTTAATTGCCTGCCTCATTCTATACCATGTGGAAGCTATCCCCTTTAAGGTCTTTAGTTTTATTTATTTTTTTAATTTTGGGTCTCCGAATTTGAACAAAAAACTGCTCTGTCCAATTCCCTCGCAGTTCAGTAACATAGAGAACATTTGGCCTACCCCTGTAGCTGCTGGTATTTTTAGCAACATTCGGGTGTGTGAGAGCTGAAAAGCCCATGCATAGATCTGAAGATCCGGCCCCGCTAACCCTCCCTTCTCTCTGCGGCGTCGTATTTTCTTCCAAGAAATTCTTGGATTTTTACTGTTCCAAATGAAGGTTGAAATCGCGCTTTGAAGTTTAGAAATTAATTTGGGATCAAAAAAGAGTGGGATTGAATCAAATAAGAAAGAAACCTTTGGCAGAATACACATTTTTACTAAATTAACCTTACCTAGGATAGTGAGTGGAAGATGTGACCAATCCCTCATATTTTTACGACACTGTGCTGCTATTGAAGAAAAGTTTAAGGAGGCGATCCGATCAATGTCTTTAACTATGTTTACCCCCAAGTAACGTAATTGAGGTCTAGATGACTCGTTAAAAGTAGTTAAGACTCTGTTCCAGGCCACCTCTTTTGTTAAAAAGGTAGTGGATATCTACAGCTCCTTTCCGACTATGCACAGCAATGCGCCGGTGGCACTGTGCTGTCAGCAGCGTAATATTTTCCACTCTTTTCCCCCGATTTCGGTGGATCAGATACGATCGCTGTGCGGTAGGATTAAATCAGGCTCTCCCGCCGACTCTCTTAAACCTGACCAATTCAAGAAGGTATTGCCTACCATCTTACCCTCTCTGATTTAGGTTATTAATAATTCCTTTAGTACTGCTATTGTGCCCAGAGTATGGAAACAGGCCAAAGTGATTCCTTTTCTTAAAAAGCCGGCTCTTGATCCCACTAAAGCAGAAAATTATCGGCCCATCTCGCTGCTACCTTGGATAGCCAAGATTACTGAGGCGTACGTGAACTCCCTCTTGACAGACTATCTCACTCGTAATAACATACTGGACCCCTCTCAAAATGGCTTTAGACCCGGCCACAGCACGGAGTCTGCGCTTCTGGCTGTGACGGAACAACTCTGGTTGGCCATGAAGGGGGGAAAACTTTGGCACTGATCCTGTTGGACTTAAGTGTAGCGCTTGATACAGTATCGCATGACATCCTGCTGCATCGCCTGGAGTAGGTAGGAATTACGGGTGAGGCCCTGGGGTGGCTTGCCTCATTCCTTCATGAGAGGTCTTTCTCAGTATCAGTCCCCCTGTTTATGTCCAGTGAACACGGCATCAAGCAAGGGGTGCCACAGGGCTCCTACCTTAGTCCCCTACTATTCAATATTTATGTTCTACCTTTGGCGGCTGTAGCCTTGAGTAGGGGCTTGACCATGGTCTCATATGCTGATGACACTCAATTAGTGGGTGCACTCTCTAATAAGACCGAGCAAGATGCCCTTAAGTTTCAGGGCGATCTTGCGGTAGTGGCCGAGTGGATGACTGCTAACTGCCTCCGACTTAATTCCAGCAAGTCGGAGGTTTTGGTGGTCGGTAGAGACCATGGTCTGTGGAGTAACCTCTGGTGGCCAGCTAGCCTGGGCACGCCCCCTCCCCCCAAGCAAGTGGTTAAGAACCTGGGGGTTTGGTTGGACTCATCTTTAAACTGTCAAGTCCAAACCAAAAAAATAGCAGGTACGTGTTTTGGACTTTTACGAGGGCTTAAGCCACTGATGGGCCTCTTTGATGCCTCTATACGTCAGGTTATTATCCAAACTATGGTCCTGTCCAGACTGGATTACTCGTGCTCTCTCTATTTGGGGGCCAATAAAGCAGAGGTTCAGATGCTGCAAAGGGTACAAAATGCTGCAGTCAGAACACTTCTAGGCCTGCGCAAGTTCTGCTCTGTGTCCAGTGCCATTCGCCGCCTCCATTGGCTTCCGGTGGCCAGGCGCATTGAATTCAAGGCTCTGTGTATCTCTTTCAAGGTCTTGAAATTGGCCGCCCTCCTATTTTGGCTAATCTCCTCTCACCGTATGCTCCTGCACGTTCCCTTCGGTCAGGGGGCCAACATTTGGTAGTGGTCCCCCGGATCCGTAGAGTGCGGGCTGGTGGTCGCACTTTTCGCTATAGAGCTGCGGCACTCTGGAACACACTACCTGTGCAGATTCATGGCTTAGAGAACTACCTGGAATTTAGGAAGGCCATCAAGACTCTGCTCTTCCCCACTAACTAGCTGGTGTCACTCTGCAATCTGTCAGTCTTTCCTTCTGCGCTGGGATGCCAATTTGCTGGGGCAGCTGTCGCGCTATTTAAAACACCATGACATAACATAACATAAAGTATACAATATCATCAAAGAGGGGATTGATGGAGCAAAATTTTACTCGTGAAAAGACTTGCTTGTAATCGTCCCTCTCTAAATATACTGTAATACACTAATAAACATATTTCGTCTTGTTAACCCCTCCCATGATCATGACGAGCTCAGCTCGTCATGAGCCACGGTTCTCGTGTGCTCATGATGAGCTGAGCTCGTCATGACTGTTAGAACGTTCACACACGGGGCTAATTCCCCTGCTGTGCTGGGCGTTCTAAGGAACGGGCGTTGTCATGACGAGCTCAGCTTGTCATGAGCACACGAGAAACGTGGCTCATGACGAGCTCAGCTCGTCATGAGCACTGGGGCGCTGTGCGGCCCCCGCCTCCCCCCAGCACAGAGGGGGAATCGGCCCCCCAGCAAAGGGGTTAACAATGCAAAACACGACATTTCTAGTAAGCTGGGGAATCTTGCATGTGTGCTTTTACTAACCGTATCTCGATTAACCCAAAATGGCCCGGTCAATGCGGGAACTTTTCTGCACATGTGCCTGTCATACTCCCGTGACATGACGTATTCTTAAGCTTGGTGGGAAAACTTTGCTTCTGCGTACTAGAACTAAAGATGGCTGCTCTATGTTCTCATGCGCTAAATGCTTGCATTGCTGCTTTTACTAAGTTGTTCGTTCTGCATAATCTCTAATGCTGTAGTTAAAGTAAAGTAATGGGAATAGAGTAGAGATAAGTGGTATACACTGCATTCATTTATTATTTGTTCTAAAACTGTTTTTCTTTGACTTTGCTATTAGCTCTTGTTCAGACCAATCAGGAATAATGTTGCTCCATCTTGGGTCCTGAAACTGAGCATGCGCCGAATTTACCCGAGTCTACAAGCCATGGCATTGAATTCCTGCCAACTCCTGACTTGCTGGAAGATGCTCATAGGAACCTTACCTTCTGACCCTTTGGAAGGAAGCTGAACAAATTGTTATATTACATTGTAATTCTTATTGATACATTCACTGCAGGGTGATGACCTCTCCTCGTCTTTTGACCAATCAAATTGAGGGAATACACACATTTGCAACATTGGGGGGTGGTACACTGCCCTGGAAAATGGTATACCTAAGGTAGGCTTAGCTAGTTAGATTGTCCGACTTGTCAGAATAGCTGACCTGTCACTGACCCAACCCACTCAATAGGCGATCGCGAGCCGAGGTGCTGGCGGAGCACTCTGTCAGAAGATTCTGGAGCATAGATGTTGGCGGAGCAATCTGTCAGAAGATTCGATAACCCAATCGGGGTTCTGGGAAGGAGATCGATGACCCAATGGGGGTTCCTGAGGGAGGAGATTCGCTAACCCAATCGGGGTCGAACTGTTAGCTTCAGAGAGGGGTGTGACGCTGGCGTTGCACTGTGGTGCAAACCAGCTGTGGGTGCCGGTCCTGACCTGCGGTGGTCTTGTCCTGATCCAATTTGGTCCTTATTTATCCTGATTCCGGTCTGCACCTGTTCTACCCTATTGGCACCTGCACTATCGGGGATCCTGTCCTTTATCCAAGCCCTTGGCCAAGGATGGTCTTCACACCATCTAAGAAAATATAAAAGTTGCGTGGATATGTCATTCTGCTGTTTCCCTCTTCTTACCCTTCCTATATCAATGCTTAAAGAACGTTTCATGATACTTTCACATTATCTTGCTTTGATTTTATTCTTATTTGATCGAGCTCTGATTAATTTAGTATGGACATTGATATTTAAAGAAATAATTTAGATAAAGCATTTAAATCTTTCCAGAGTCTGTGGTTATTTTATGAGTGCAAATGTTTATTTACTACCTATTTTCTTGCTAACTCCCTTGATCCCTTAGGACTCTAGGTATCGGTGACTAGGATTGGTAAATCAAGGTATAGGTCCTAAAAGGTTAAATTAATCGCTGGTTAAGCATAGGTTTACCTGTTCAAAGTGTGTATGTTTTTATGGGCCCAGGTGAGTATGGTAAAATTCTGGGCAGGTGAACCCGCGCTCCATCACTGCTTCTAAACTCTATATTTTATTCCCATTTCGGAAATACATAGGTGTCCTTGATACCTACTTTTCACTTCTATATTTTACCAAATGAATTGCTATATACCCGCACACAATGAAAACCCATTGCAAATAGCAGCTCAGTTTTTGGCTATGGGTCCCTCGGGTTCTGGGTGAACCTACAAGTCCCACATATCAGCACTCTTAGAAGAAGTCATAAACAAGAGAGGCGGCCCCTCACGTCAAAGGAACAGGCACTCCTGAACAGTAGGAAAAACTGCTTCCTCTTGGGATCGGAACATATCACGACACAGTTAAAATCACCTTTTAACCTGCCTTATTCACTTACATCTACAATCAGTACATTAATCATACACATAGAAATATCACATCATAGTCTTTACTTAAAAGTTATACATTTCATTTGTACATGAAGGAAAATTCCACCTGACATCATTATGAGGGCCTTTGTTGTTGTTACATATATATATATGGCGGAGTGCTTTCAAATGCAATAAAGAAAATCAGCACTTACTTGGGTGCACTCTCGTGTGTTCGATAATAGGAGCGGAAGAGCTAGGATTCTTCATATATATATTGGTGCTGAGTTTTGATATTTCTGAGAGCACACTTTACTTTGCAATTTCGAGTTTGATATATATATATATATATATATATTCACTGAAAAAACCTTAGGTTTAACACTCGTTATAGTTAGGAATTAGCTTTTAAAAAACCTTTGAAATTCACTGAAAAAAACATAGGTTTCACATCAGTTATAGTTAGCTGAACATTTTACTCATACAAAACCATTGAAATTCCCACATTATAGTTAGTTGGACTCACTATAACTCGCGCGCCCGCAATCCACTGCTGATGATGTCACATATTACATCATTCATGACATGGTCGGTGACATCACTGATGACATCACTGATGACATCATCCAGTGACTGTGTGTTTCTGTAAAGTTTAAATATGTTTTACATATTCAAGAATGAGTGGGTGTATAAGTGTCTGGATGAAGGATTTAGTTGGTGCGTGACTGACTGTATTAGTGAGTGATTAAATGTGTCTTACTGAATGCATGGGTTAGTAACTAAACTGTCTGAATGTGTGCATCAGTATGTAGCTATATGAGTGGCTATATGGGTTATTGATTGGTTGCCCCAGTATTTGTGTGTGAGGCTGAGTGTGTGTGTGGGTGCCTGGGAGGTGTGTGACTTTGTGCATAGATGTGTGAGCAGTTGATTCACTTGGTGTATGAGTTCAAGACTGCATGTTGAAACAATTGTATGGGCGGTTGACTGTGTACATGGGTGTGTTGGTGAGTGAATGGATATCTCAGTGCTACATGTCCAAGTAAGTACATATGTAAAATATAGTGCTTGAGAGAGTTGGCATATGTAAATGACATGGGAGCCTGTGATTGCGTAAGTGGCTGTATGGATCAATGTATACTTGTATCAGTGATTGTAAAAGAGAGTAGGTATGTGTTAGTATATGTTTCAATAATTAAGGTTTAGTGTGTATAACTGTGTAGATGAGGAAATAGGACTGTGATTGATTCTTTGCATAATTGACTAGGTGTGTGAGTAAGTCCGTGGATGAGTGGCAGTGTGTCAGTGTCTGTATAGGTGTATAAATGGATATGATAGTGTTGTATTGACGAGTGACTGTATGTATGAGTGATTGTAGGGGTGAATGAGTGGATGTGTGTGTTGTCTTAGGAATCAGTAAGTTCGTATGTAGTAACTGATATTGGTGTGCCAATGGTTTCAAGAATGGTAGTCTGTATCAAAGGTTAGATTAGAGTGTGAGGAGGTGCATCGTATTATCGCATGAACGATGTCATCAGTGGTCATCAGTGAAGTCATTTGAGATGTCATCAGTGATGCCATCAGTGATGTCATTTGAGATGTCATCAGTGATGTCATCAGTGATGTCACCGACCATGTCATGAATGATGTAATATGTGACATCATCACCAGTGGATTGCGGGCGCGCGAGTTATAGTGAGTCCAACTAACTATAACGTGGGAATTTCAATGGTTTTGTATGAGTAAAATGTTCAGCTAACTATAACTGGTGTGAAAGCTATGGTTTTTTCAGTGAATTTCAAAGGTTTTTTAAATGCTAATTCCTAACTATAACGAGTGTTAAACCTATGGTTTTTTCAGTGAATTTCAAAGGTTTTTTAAAAGCTGATTCCTTACTATAACGAGGTTGTAACCTACAGTTGTTAAAGTGAATTATTAAGTTTTTTTATTAGCTATTTTTTATAGCTATTAATTATTATAATTTTTATAAAGTTATTTAAATAATATATATTTTTCTAAAATTTATTTTTTAATGTATTTTTCCTGTGTTTTTTTAATCATTTTACCCCAGAGCGCTCAGGCTACGCGAACCCGTAAACGCACCCGTAAACGTAGCGAGATCGCTATTCCCGCTTGAGAAACAAAATATAATTATGTATTTAAAGTAAATAATAATGCAAGACATTCAGTGGCATACTCATAAAAGTACTAATTTTCATTTTTAATATTCATATTTCACCTTTAAACGCATTTAATAAAATCTAGCAAAACGTCATTCTGACGCGCCGCGTAAGCGCCCCCGGAAGCGTTCTCGGAAGCGCCTACGTACATGCTACATAAGCGCCCGCGTAAGAGCCCCGGGACACGTAGCGTAAGCGCGCGTCAAGCCATGTGACCTCAAAACAACACTTTTGATTGGTTAATAACAGTTTTTTTTCACAAGTAGGGAAACACCCCACCCATTTCCATCACAACCTCTTTGCTTTTGCTGAGACAACACCTCTGGTTTGTTCCTGCAAAAACAAAACTTCTACTATCATGTCTGGTTCCCAGAACCCTTCCCAGGAGCAGTCCTCAGACTCTTCCGATGGATTCCTGCCTGAGGTCCCCCCACAGAGAAAAGTGAAGGACCAATTCATTTCGAAAAAAAATCTTTTCCAGAGGGGGAGAAGAAATGCAATGCAGCAAAAGTCACGTGTAAAATTTGTGACACTGTACTCTCTCGTGGAGATCCCACCCGGAAATATAGTTTTGGAAATGCAACATTAATAAGGCATGTGGAAAGGAGGCACCCGATTAATTTTGCATGGGAGAGCACCAGAGCCCTGGCTCGCAATCTACCACAAGAAGGCCCCTCCACTTCCGCCGGAGCTTCCACATCATCAGGGAGAGGAAGACCAGAACTGATGATTCCAAATATTCAACCTGTTTTTGGTGACATTACCATTCGGTGTAAGCAGTGTGACCAACTGCTCTGTAATGGGGAGCAGAGCATTCAAATAATTGTGAGAACCAGGGAAAATCAACGCTGCGCCACTCTGCCCTAATTTTTCCCCCTTTTTTTTGCTCCAGTTGAGCAGTTTGGCATTCCCTAGTTTTATTTTTGGTCTAAAAAAATACATTTTTTTTTTAAAACGTTCGGAAAAACTAGAAAAAAATAAAAAACTAAAAAAGAAGAAAAAACCCAGTTATTTTTAGAACTACATCCAATTTTCCAAAAAGAGCTATATTCTTTACAAATTCTCAAGGAGTGAGTGAAGTGGAGTACGGTGAGAAAGGAAAGGAAAATAAGTGAGGGAGCGAAGGACGGGAAGAGAGGGGAAGGGAAGTGAAGCAGGGGGACTGAAAGAAGGTGAGTGTGGAAGGTGAGTGAGGAGAAGGGGAGTGAACATGGGGAATGAGGATAAGTGAGGAAAGCGGAGTAAGGGAATGGGGGTGAGGAAGGGTAAGAGAAGAGCAGTAAGGTTGAGGAAAGAGTGGTGATAGAGGGTGGATAAAGCAAGTGAGCGTGAGACAAGGAGAGTGAGGGAGTGAGGAGACAGAGAGAGTGAAGGAAAGAGTGAGAGAAGGGGACTGAGTGAGGTAGCATAGAAAGGTAAGTGAGGGAGTGTGGGAGAGTTAAAGGGAGTAAGCATGAGGGAAGGGGACTGAGAGAGTGAGGGGACGGAGGTAGTGAGGCTAAGAGAGAGGAAGTGAAGGAAGGAGAATGAGGATGTGACAGGACAGAGGGAGTGAGAGAAGGACTGAGTGAAGTGGAGTAAGGTAAGTGAGCGAAGGAAGGGAAATAGAGGGGAAGAGGACTGAAGCATAGGTACTGAGAGAAGGTGAGTGGGGGACGAAAGTAAAGGGAAGGGGAGAGAAGGATGGTAAATGTGGGGTAGTGAGGGAACCGGAGTAAGGGAACGGGGGTGAGGGAAGGTGAGAGAAGGGCAGTGAGGTTGGGGAAAGATGGGTGAAAGAGCGTGGATAAAAGTGAGTGAGGGTAAGACAAGGGGGCTGAGGGAGTGAGGACATAGAGGTAGTGAAGGAAAGAGTGACAGAAAGGGACTGAGTGAGGGAGCAAAGAAAGGTAAGTGAGGGAGTGTGGGTGAGTTATAGGGAGTAAGTGTGACGGAAGAGGAGTAAGAGAGCGAAGGGACGGAGAGAGTGAGGCTAAGAGATAGGGAGTGAGGGAAGGGGAGTGAGGAAGAAAGAGGACAGAGGGAGTGAGAGAAGGAGTTAGTGAAGTGGAATAAGGTGCGTAAGGGAAGGGGAATGAGTGAAGAAGCGAAGGAAGGGAAGAGAGGAGAAGGGAAGTAAAGCAGGGGTCTGAAAGAAGGTGAGTGTGGGAGGGGAGTGAGGGAAAGGGGAGTAAACATGGGGAATGAGAATAAGTAAGGGAAGCCGAGTAAGGGAACGGGGGTGAGGGTGGTCTTTCTTTTTCAACTGGCACAGTACCCAAAAAATGGAAACAAGCGATTGTGCTCCCACTCCAAAAAAAACCTAATCTAAGCTGGGAGCGGTTAGACAATCTCCGGCCCATCTCCCTTTTTCCATACTTGGCCAAGGTGGCAGAAAAGGTGGCCAATCGCCAACTTATGACTTTTGTGGAGGAAGCCAACCTTCTTCATCCCACCCAATTTGGTTTTCGGGCACGACACTCTACGGAGTCTGCGATGCTTCTAGCCACCGAAACCATTAGGCAAGGGGTAGATGAGGGGCATACTATGGCTCTTGTCCTACTCGACCTAAGTGCCGCATTCGACACTGTAGCACATTCCACCTTGCTACAGTGTCTCAACAGTGGTGGAGTGAAGGGGATGGCACTCAGTTGGATGCAGTCCTTTCTGACTGAGAGGGGTTTTCAGGTTAAACAGGGAGAACACTACTCTCGGGTGTTCAATCTCGATCAAGGGGTCCCTCAGGGCTCAGCCCTCAGCCCCACCCTGTTTAACCTTTACGCCTCCCCTGTAGCCACCATTGTTGAAAGATACGGCATCCAACTGGTATCTTACGCCGACGACACACAACTGGTCATCTCTCTATCACGGGCACCCGAAATTGCGGCACTCAACTTCAGTGCTTGCATGCAGGAGCTTGCCTCCTGGATGTCTAACAACTGCCTGAAGTTGAACGGCTCCAAAACGGAAGTGCTTGTGATGGGGGGGGGCCCTTCTGTGTGGACCTCGGCATGGTGGCCGGACTGCCTCGGACCTAATCCCGTACCAGGTCAACAGGCTAAAAACCTGGGGGTTCTATTTGATTCTGACCTGTCTTTTACTCCTCAAGTAAACAGAGTGGTTGGAATCTGTTTCGGGATACTTAAAAGCCTACGCAAAGTGCTTGATATGCTTCCAGTGGATGCCAGACAAACGCTTGTGCATGCCTTGGTCACATCGAGACTTGATTATGCCAACCTACTTTACCTGGGTATCACAGCCAAAAATCTCAATCGTCTCCAGGTACTGCAAAATGCCACAGCCCGCCTGGTGCTGAGGCTTCCCAGGAGAGCACCCTCCAAAGCTGCGCTAAGGTCCCTTCACTGGCTTCCAATCCGTGAAAGGATTACTTTCAAAGCTCTATGCACGTGCCATCGCATCTTTGGAGGTAGGGCACCCAGTCCTCTGAACAGCCTTATCACCCCTTACAGACCAGAGCGGATGCTCAGATCCTCTGGCACGGGTCTGGCTGTTGTCCCCAAAATACACAAAGCTCGAATGGGGGGCAGATCATTCCGGCTTCTTGCAGCCAAGAGTTGGAATATGCTACCCTCCGAACTACGGCTTGAACCCTCTGAGACCAAATTCCGTAGAGCCCTTAAGACCCATCTCTTCCGTCAAGCATTGATGTAAACTCTTGTCTTCTCTTCTCATCTGTATACTCTCAGCGCGGGGACACGCCGGTGCGCGTAACCATGCGCTTTATAAATCTCCTAAATAAATAAATAAATAAATAAATAAAGGCGAGTGATTGTAAGACAAGGGGACTGAGGGAGTGAGGATATAGAGGTAGTGAAGGAAAGAGTGAGAGAAAAGGACTGATTAAGGGAGCAAAGAAAGGTAAGTGAGGGAGTGTGGGTGAGTTATAGGGAGTGAGCGTGACGGAAGAGGAGTGAGAGAGTGAGGTTAAGAGTGAGAGAGTGAGGGAAGAGGAGTGAGGATGTGAGGGGACAGAAGGAGTGAAAGAAGGAGTGAGTGAAGTGGAGTAAGGTGAGTAAGGGAAGAGGAATTAGTGAGGGAGCAAAGAAAAGGAAAGAAGGGAAGGGGAGTGAAGTACAGTGACTGACAGCTGGAAAGTGGTGGATGGGAGAGAGGGAAAGGGCAGTGAAGAAATGGGGAATGAGGATAAGTGAGGGAAGTGGAATAAGGGAAGGGAGGTGAGGGAGGGTGAGAGAAGGGCAGTGAGGGTGAGTTAAGAGGAGTGATAGAGGGTGGAATAAGGTGAGTGAGCATGAGACAAGGGGAGTATAATATATATTTCATAATACAAAATACAAAATAACTTGTACAACATGTTATATGGTTTATTTTTGCTGTTCTCAGAATATATGGAATTTCACTTAAAACAGTGACTTCAATACTACTCATCATATGACAGCGGGCAAAAAAAACCACAATCAAAAAGATTGTGTTTAAAAAACCCATACAACGTTTCAATAAATAATGTAAAATTTAGAAAAAACATATCTTAACTCACTTTTGAGCCACGTACTTTTCCACGCGGCCAAATAGTATATGGAAAGTCCTTTTCTTTGGAAATTACTCAATAGTATTCCTAAACTTCCATTTACCCGAGTTTCTGAAAGAAAAGCTCCAACATCTTTTACATTATGAAACAATAGTTATAGTTCCACCTCTGGCTTACTTATGATTAACATTTCCTATAATACTCATATCACTCACTATGTGATACACTTACACTACTTCTATGACAACTACAAGTTTTTTATTATCTTGATCACTTTCACTTACAAAGTAATTTTGAACAGCAGACTAAGTTTTATTAACTGCTCCAATCTTCATAGGCCAATTACCTTTCCTAAAATTTTGGTTGTAAGAACACTAGGTAAGAATTTGGTAAGTCAAAAGGCAAACGTTGTTTGAAAGTCAATTGAGTATTATTAAAATTAGTCCAGCCTTTTCGACATTTTAAATAAGCTGTGTAATGTCCTGATGTTGTCGAAGGACCTTCATGGAAAATAATTGCTGCAGTTGCAAAGGTTCTTCCTGAAATTGATAATTGAGAAGCCACAAAATGTTTAATTAAAGTTGTCAATTTAGTTCCATCAGGTCTACATCATTGGAACATTAAAATTGCAAACTGTCCATATCTTTGTATAAATAATGTTGATAGCATTGCAGATTTACATTGAGTACAGACCATGTTTTGATTTGCTTCTCTAACTAGATTATTCAAAGACACTGATTTGCAGTCTGGTAAAGTCAAATATATAAATCTTTCAGTGTCTATTGTAGTAGTACTTGAAAAGGAGCAATTGTCGCAGTTATGCTGCCATTTATAAGAAAGGCCAAAAAGATTTTCTACATCTACACCTTCATCTTGCAATACAACAAGCATATACATTAGAAATTCCTGACAATCTTGCTGAATATTCTGTGAAAATTGATTTAGACCAGAACATATGTCTAAAACATTTCGAATTTCAGAAACACTTTGTAATTTTGTTCTATCACTGCTACATTTCTCAAACACAGAATTCAACAAACAACAAAATCTTTGATCACGATTTTCAACAATCTGTTCTTGTACAGTTGGGAGAAAAAAAACATTTACCACTACATTAGCATAGCAGTTGACACCAGAACTGTTTTCAAACTGAAATCCAACAACATCTTTAACTGAATCCTTTTCCTTTCTGCTTACAATTACTGGTTCATCTACTTTTTTTCTTTTTGCTACAACTTCACTACAATTTTTCTCATTTCTTCTTTTTCCTCCTACTACACGCTTTTCAAATAGAGGATATTGAGGTAAATTTGGAGCATACTCTCTTCTTAACCTATTATATTATTTTACACAATTTAGATCTGCACTAATCTTTGTCTCATCAAAATCAATCAAAAACAATCCAGATAAAGTTCTGACTCGAGATAAAGCAACATATGCCATACCCTCCTTGAACACAGAACTTCCAATATTCACCAAAGCACTGTCTACACTTAAACCTTGAGATTTATGAATAGTCACTGCATATGCCAAAGAAACAGGAAACAGTTTTCGGCAGACATATAAATCTTTCACAAGCAAAAATCGAGCAGAACAACGACTGATTTGTTGTACTTCTTCAATACCATCAAATTTATTTTTTATAAATTCAATTCCATCTGTATTTCAGTAATTCACAAAATCAACAACATGACCCATTGCTCCATTTACTAAACCTCTTTCCACATGTAAATTACGTCGTAAAATTATACGACAATTTAAAGATGCATACAGTCTTTTCCAAACCAGCAGTTTTAGATATTGTCTTCTCTAAAAAATCCAATTTTGATTTCAACTTTTCTGACAAAATAATAGTTGCTCCTTCATGCTCTATTTTATAAATAGCTTCCAGTTTCACAATCTCTTGATTTCCTAACTTTAACATTTTGTTGTTGAAGATTGAACATTCTTGCAGAGTTGGCATCAAGCATATGACAGATTTGTTTTCAGGACTTTTCTTAAAAATATTCTCTGGGAGAATGTTTTCGTTTGGAAACACATTTTAAATTAATCGTGCATGTAAAGCTTCTTTGCCATGCTCACTTACTTTTCCAATTCTTGCATCTTGTAGAATATTTGTATAATCGTCATCCTTTGCCTGTCGCATATTTTGACGCAGTTCTGCATATTTGAAATATAACCATATGTTAACATTTCCCCTGCTTCCTAGGCACTTCCGGGTATCTTCATGTGTAAGCATTTTAAACACTGGTTGTCCTTTCACTGGAGTTAGCTGCAGTAGATCTCCAAAAACAATGATGTGTTTGCCTCCAAAGAACACATCATACTCTGTTTTAAGAATTTATTGCATTCTTAAATGCACAAAAGCAAGCATTACATTTGATACCATGCTTACTTCATCAATGATAAGAAGTTTCATTTTCTTTAGGACTCTCGAAACTTCACAACAAGCTTCTCCAGATAGCTTGTGGTATTGTAATTTGTTATCATGCTCTACTGGCAGCATTCAATAAGCGATGTAAAGTAATCCCTTTAATGTTATGTGCTGCCAACCCAGTTGGAGCGGTAACAACACGATGACTCCGTTCTTTTCTGCAGATAAGTTGCAATTGCTTTAATCAGAAAACTTTTTCCAGTTACTGCTTCTCCACTCACGTACAGTCGGACAGGTATAAATGAAGAACATGAGCACTCTTTTTTCTCATGAGATAAACCATGCTCAATCTGTTCTGTGACTTCGTCATATATTTGTCACTGCTCAACGTTTAGTTATTTTTCCAAATCTTCTAAGTTAACTACATCCTCCTGAGCTTGTTCCATGGCTCTTTCCACTTCATCCATGGCAGTGGCTGCTTCATTTTGGATAATTGGTCCTCCTAGTGGATCCTGACTCAATGAAGCAGAACTCTTACTGTCTTGAGAACTGTCTCTAGCAATCTCTGCTTCAGTTGTAGCTTCTTACTTTATTTCCTCGTTCAACATTTGCAGATAATTTGAAAAAACAGGACATTCTATGGTATCCTTGGTTGCATTGAACGAATCTTCATAACTAAGAAAATCTCCAAGTAGTTCCTCTTCTGTATGTCATGGCTTAAAGAGTTGCAAAAGAGCTAAATAGTAAAATTCCCTTTTGTCTGGAGATTCACAACTCAATTTTCAATGATTAATCAAATGGCCTTTTCTTTGTTTCACCAGACAGCCTTCACATCCAATTACAGCATATACACCTTTATTGATATCTTCTGTGATGTTCCTCTTAAAAGTATAGGTTTGCAGGACTTCATAGAGACAAACGTTCTCAAGATGACTACTTCTATTTGGATAGTATGTCTCCAACATGTTTGTCTTCAAAATATCTGTACTGTTTGGTTCTTTCTCCGCCAAATACTCTATTTCTTGTACAGATTTCAGAACTCGGTTTCATGTTGCAACAAGACCTAGACTCACCCAAATGATTGTTCTAGATTTGACATATAGACTTGCTGATGATAACCGATCAGAATATTCATATGCTCCAATTTCTCGATGCGACAACATCTTCAGACTGTAACTGTATAATTTCTTACTTAGACTCTTTTCATGTAAAATTTCCTCCCACATTTCCTTCAGTTCAGTCTTTTCTGATTTTGTGATGTAAGACGTCACATATCGAGCCACAGCAATAGAGTTGTCAGCAATATATGGAATATCCATGTTAGCATTCCACATGGACAAAATCACTGGGTTGTAGTCATTTATGTATTTGGACTCTTCATTTCTTCTTAGGTTGTATGTATTTTTCGGTGATTTTCTTGTCACAGTATGTCACAGAGAAGACATAAAATTGCTCACTCTTCCTTTCGATGTTACTGGACGTGGAAATGCAAAATGACATTTTGTGTAGAACTTGTCCTTGGATTTGTATTTTCTATGACAGTATTTTCCACAACGATGGGTTTGAAAGCGTAAAACTTGATGTCCTAAATTGTTTTCTTCTATACTTTTCGGAACAGCACATGTAGAATACTGTTCAATGAAACCCATCAATTTCTCATCTGAATCTGTTCCAAATTTGGGTGCATCTTTGATCCATAACAGCATATGTATGTGAGGAGCACCTCTTGCTTGATACTCCTTTCTCCAAAAGAAATCCAAAACCTCTCCAAGCGGAGGATTTCTTTTGTATGTGATAAAAGAAATCATAGCTTCAAACCTATGATTGAAATACCTGCATACATTAACTGGATCCAAAGAGCACAGTTCTCCAGGTGTCTTGTATTCAATATTTTCAATGTTTTTATTTGCCTCCAGTAGAAATTGAAGTAAGTCTTCCCAAGCATACTCAGCACAGCTAAGAGTGAGGAACCATGTAGGAGTTCCTAAGTTTCTTAGCATACATTGCAATTCCCCATGACGACGGTACCAATACTCGTTAGTACCACGCTGACATGCCATTAGATTAATTAGCTGAGATTCCAAAACACTGTCTTGCAGTTTGACTCTATCAATAAAGTCCCTTGCAGAAACATTTTGCAGATGTACTCCACTTTTCAGTATATGGTTCACTGCCTAAGAAAGTCCAGACAAGTCACTCTCAAACAGTAGATGGAACAAATATGGAATGCATTGACGAAACCTTGGATCTTTTGCATATAATCTTAAAGTCCGGTATTCAGATGCAGGAATTTGAACAGGTCGGTCGTCATATCGTCCACCTTGGCCTGTTGGAAATAACTGTGGTAAACAACGAGCTTCCAAACTTTCTTCCCATACACTAATGGGACTTCCTTTAGCTTCTTTCATTTGAAACAAGTCAATAGCAATCCCAATTACTTCTTTGGAATGCAATGGATGAACACTATAATGTTCATAAATTTCTTCACTTCTAGACACATCAACTTTTTCAATTTGCCCAGCTGAGAAATCACTGTCCTCTTCTACAGTTGTTTCCTCTTCTCCAACATATACATTTTGGTAGTACTGATTGTTTTTTACCAAATACAACGTTGCCTTTTTGACTTTCCTAACATCCAATAATTCTTGCCAGATTTCCTTACTCTTTGTCGGAACACCATTAACTAGAATAACCAGACGTTCCTCTTCTACTTTTTCTACACCAATTGTATCAATATTTTTCTTAAAATCTAGAGGAAAATAATCAACTCTTCCCTTTAATCCTCTCTGTAAATCTGAAGGAGGCTATTTCCCTGTCTTAGGCTCCATGCAAACAATAGCCTGAAAAGGATGCACACATTGAATCATAATAGACTCATACGTATTTAAATCCATCAATTCAGAAGGAATGTCTACCAACTCCAGATTATTATGAACAGCTCTAGCAGGCATTCTGTTTTCATTTAATTTATTATAACAATATTTACAAATACGTTGATCAGAACCCAAAACAAAACAATTTTCTACCAACAAATAAGTTGCAAAATCCTTCCACTCATCATTATTTTCCATTTCACTTTTTACATATAAATCAACTAATCTAGTCTGATTCTTATAATGAGTTCGTCGACAACACACACAAATAAAATTAGGCCTTTCACTTGCATTCACCTTAAACTTTGTAATTTCATGTTCAAATTGTTCTGTACTTGAAATCTGTACATTCTCTTCCACATTACCTTCTATTACTGTATTAGTTTCTGCACTGTCCTCTTTTTCACCAAAGTAACAAAACTCAATTTCTTCACAAATGTTCTTCACATCTAGTTCAGTTCCATGCAAAAGAGCACTGTTTAACTGTTTTAGCTTAAGTGCTCGACTTTTTGCATAATACAACCTTCTCACTAATTTCCTCACTTTATTATGATGCACTGCTAACATCCTAAAATGGTGAAAAACACTCTGACATACTTTTCTTGAAAGACAAGCCAGTGAATGCCCATGCAAACCTGTTTTTTCTCTCACACTACAAGGATCTAACTCTAGCAAAATCTTCATCTTTTGTTTTAGACTTTTCTAAGTATATATCCGTAAGAAACTGAGAAACAAATACATTGAATCCTGTCGCACACTACAAAAACTACTACAATAACAAGTATACACTGGAGCCTTAGGACATCGCTCTAAAACTTCATCAGCTGTATTTCTAGGCACAATTTCACCTCATATGCTCGACCACTGGTGTCAACTCCATGCACCAAATCATTATCCTGAAAGTAACTTTCTTCATTAAAAAATTTGTCCGATTAATTACTCGTTTCCACTTACATTTTGATTTGAAACACTGATTACCTTATCTAGTGTACGAATTCTATTGATTACTAAACCATATAATTTATTTTTCACTGTAAATGCCTGATCCACAATCTTCACTCTGCTTCTTTTTTCTTGTAAAAAGCACTCTTCTTGTAATACATCTTTACATTTTTTTAATAAATTTAATACAATTCTGTTATAAAACATTTGTCTACGAATGTCAATAAATTGATTTCTCCGTCTATTGCTATAGAGAATATCATCTCCTTCTACAGCTCTAACATTTTTTGAGGGGCACAGTTTTTTCTTTGTATTTGGAATTGTTTGTTTTTTCTTTGAAAGAACATCTTTTTTTTTACATTTCATTAACTTCCTTAAAATGTCCTTTGTTTGCTTACCAGGAGCATTCTTTTTTTTCACTGAAGATTGTGTTTTTGATGAATCTTCTGTCATATAGCTACTGTATATCTTTATAATGCGCTAAGTTAGCATAGGCACATTACATGTTTAAACGCCATTTTCCTCTTGCTGCTTCTGCACACGACACCTAATTGTTGATTTAGCTTTCAACCTAGTAGTTCGTTGTGGTTTACATGAGAATAATATGTTATTACTCTGATATCAGCTTTGCTTAATAAACTATGTCTGTACAGAGAGTGCTGAAGTTTCAGGAACAACATGATACTGAATTGTTATGAGGTCTGATCTTCGCACCTTCATAGACATAACATAAGTGCAGCTTCTGCCAACTTTGGGCATTAGGCGGGTTTTATATTGCTTTGCTTGAAGCACACAAACACACTTGATGCTGTTCGCATGCAGAGAGAGCTGGTGTATGCTGATGTGACCTCTTCATTCTAGGATCCTGAGGTATGGGCCCGCCCTAATTAAAACCCAAAGAGACCTTCTTAGCTATTAATATAATATGTGTGTTAGGGAGGGTGAGAAATAAGTGTTGTTAACTCTTATTCATTACAGCATGTTAACATGCTGTCACCATTTGCTTTCTATGGACTAGTAACTATGCTGATGACTTTGCTTCTGATAATATGTTTCCTTGTATTATCTAAGATACTGCGCCTGAGAAGACGGCATTAGTAAATAAATATTTCAAATGTTCACGTGTCCTCATTTACTCCACGTTCTGGTTTGAAATGATTGTATAACGAAAGAGTGCCCATGTGTTCCACGTAACCTGAGGTATTGTAAGCTCATGTTCTGGTTTGTCTAAACATTGGGAGTTTGTTATGACCAAAGAGACACTGTAGCTAGCTCGGTAAGGGGTTTGTTGGGTACTGAGGTGAGTTTTGGGTCACCCTAATTCGCTAAGGTTCCAATCCTCTGTGCACAGTTCTGTGGGAGAACAGAAACCCTGCTACATGGCGCCCATACGTTGGTGGACTTATATTATGACACTCGAGTAGTATATCGTTCAAACCTTAACCCCTTCACTGTCGTTTCCGGAAAACGGTGGTGTCGGTGAAACCTACCTATTTTTTGAAATAGGTCTTTTCAAGCTTGATTCTATCTAAAACGGTTTCTTTTGAATTACTACCCAGTTGTGCTACAAAGTTTCCTTTGTTTTTTCAGTAGTTCCGGAGCAATCATGGCGCAGGCTGTGGCCATCCCGCAGCATAGTCGCATTGCGGTGCGCAACCATTTACCAATATGCCTATTCCCTGCTGATGAGAGGTAACAACCTCGAAACACGTGTCCAGGGATGGCCAACGCGACACTGATTTTTGCTCAAGACCCTGGCAGAGGTGCACCCGCTGATGCTTATTTCATGGACCACAATGCTTTGGGGTAACACGCTGGTAGGACAAGCAGTGTGCGACCAATTGGACTTTCTTTTATATTCAGGCTCCCTTGAGCTGGTGGGGCTGACCAGCCCGGGTTACGCTCCTGCGTGCCACGAGCGGTACCGGACCTGAGAATATTTTTTGGCAGCCTACGCAGCACCCCTACATATATGCCTATTCCCTGCTGACGAGAGGTAACAACCTCGAAACACGTGTCCAGGGATGGCCAACGCGACACTGATTTTTGCTCAAGACCCTGGCAGAGGTGCACCCGCTGATGCTTATTTCATGGACCACAATGCTTTGGGGTAACACGCTGGTAGGACAAGCAGTGTGCGACCAATTGGACTTTCTTTTATATTCAGGCTCCCTTGAGCTGGTGGGGCTGACGAGCCCGGGTTACGCACCTGCGTGCCACGAGCGGTACCAGACCTGAGAATATTTTTTGGCAGCCTACGCAGCACCCCTACATATATGCCTATTCCCTGCTGACGAGAGGTAACAACCTCGAAACACGTGTCCAGGGATGGCCAACGCGACACTGATTTTTGCTCAAGACCCTGGCAGAGGTGCACCCGCTGATGCTTATTTCATGGACCACAATGCTTTGGGGTAACACGCTGGTAGGACAAGCAGTGTGCGACCAATTGGACTTTCTTTTATATTCAGGCTCCCTTGAGCTGGTGGGGCTGACGAGCCCGGGTTACGCACCTGCGTGCCACGAGCGGTACCGGACCTGAGAATATTTTTTGGCAGCCTACGCAGCACCCCTACATATATGCCTATTCCCTGCTGACGAGAGGTAACAACCTCGAAACACGTGTCCAGGGATGGCCAACGCGACACTGATTTTTGCTCAAGACCCTGGCAGAGGTGCACCCGCTGATGCTTATTTCATGGACCACAATGCTTTGGGGTAACACGCTGGTAGGACAAGCAGTGTGCGACCAATTGTACTTTCTTTTATATTCAGGCTCCCTTGAGCTGGTGGGGCTGACGAGCCCGGGTTACGCACCTGCGTGCCACGAGCGGTACCGGACCTGAGAATATTTTTTGGCAGCCTACGCAGCACCCCTACATATATGCCTATTCCCTGCTGACGAGAGGTAACAACCTCGAAACACGTGTCCAGGGATGGCCAACGCGACACTGATTTTTGCTCAAGACCCTGGCAGAGGTGCACCCGCTGATGCTTATTTCATGGACCACAATGCTTTGGGGTAACACGCTGGTAGGACAAGCAGTGTGCGACCAATTGGACTTTCTTTTATATTCAGGCTCCCTTGAGCTGGTGGGGCTGACGAGCCCGGGTTACGCACCTGCGTGCCACGAGCGGTACCGGACCTGAGAATATTTTTTGGCAGCCTATGCAGCACCCCTACATATATGCCTATTCCCTGCTGACGATAGGTAACAACCTCGAAACACGTGTCCAGGGATGGCCAACGCGACACTGATTTTTGCTCAAGACCCTGGCAGAGGTGCACCCGCTGATGCTTATTTCATGGACCACAATGCTTTGGGGTAACGCGCTGGTAGGACAAGCAGTGTGCGACCAATTGGACTTTCTTTTATATTCAGGCTCCCTTGAGCTGGTGGGGCTGACGAGCCCGGGTTACGCACCTGCGTGCCACGAGCGGTACCGGACCTGAGAATATTTTTTGGCAGCCTACGCAGCACCCCTACATATATGCCTATTCCCTGCTGACGAGAGGTAACAACCTCGAAACATGTGTCCAGGGATGGCCAACGCGACACTGATTTTTGCTCAAGACCCTGGCAGAGGTGCACCCGCTGATGCTTATTTCATGGACCACAATGCTTTGGGGTAACACGCTGGTAGAACAAGCAGTGTGCGACCAATTGGACTTTCTTTTATATTCAGGCTCCCTTGAGCTGGTGGGGCTGACGAGCCCGGGTTACGCACCTGCGTGCCACGAGCGGTACCGGACCTGAGAATATTTTTTGGCAGCCTACGCAGCACCCCTACATATATGCCTATTCCCTGCTGACGAGAGGTAACAACCTCGAAACACGTGTCCAGGGATGGCCAACGCGACACTGATTTTTGCTCAAGACCCTGGCAGACCAATTGGACTTACCATTTACAGGCTTACCAAGTCCCGTTATATGGCTTGGCTGTGATTTTGGTGGTGTGTGCAGATCCGGCTTACCCATTCGAACTGTTTTATTCGTGGGTAACGTTTCCGGAAGTGGACGCTAATTCTACTACATGTTGTCTCGATTGCCGTGATTCGTGCATTAGTGCAATACATAGGTTGTCATCTCCCGGGAGGTCCCCCGGGGGGGTCCGGCCATTCAAACGGAACATGGCGGTTTAAGACTCAATCCGGTTATGGTCAATTCGGTTTTTGGTAAGCGACCCGATGATAAAGATGATTTCCCTTTCTGGCTTGCCGAGAAATTTGACCAACTGGAGGCTGTGTTTCTGAATTCTACTTCTGCTGATAAACATAGAATGTTGACGATTACTTTGCCTAAGGATTTAACTCCTGAACTCATTGACTGTGAAAGTTGGGGGAAGTCTTTTGCGGCCGTTTATACGAGGTGTTTCGGCACCCCGTCTATGTCCGTACTGCCTACGATCGTTAAGCGTGTTCAGGATGATCACGGACCGGAAGCAGCGGTTGAATTGGGTATGCGCCTGTGTGGTTCTTTTGAGATTGTTAGCGATCTCATCCTCTCCAATATAAAGGGAGATGCGGTGAACTTTCAGGTGTCGAATGCTTTGGCTGTTCTGCCCGATGCCGAAAAACCCCGACAGTTAGAGAAGATTGTTGTGGCCGCATATAAAACTATAGGTCGCACAAGTAAAGGTCTGAAATATTTTCCTATCAAGGAGAAAAAACAACCACAAGGGCAGCCTGCTACGGCAGATGTCCAGCCCAAGTCCAAAAAACAAAATTGGCCTCATCGGCCTGAAGACCGGTGGAGGAGGAGGCGGTAGGGGACGTGGTGGACAACAGGGACGTGGCCAGTCCCGCCAGACTGATGGCGCAGCGAAGCAGGAGGATTCTACGCCGAAACGACCGCAGTTTGCGAAAAAGAAAGTCGCAGCCTTAACAGCGCATCGATATGCCACAGATAGTGAGAACGCGGCTTCGGAATCTGACGTGGGCTCTGACCTTGCTGGACAGCGCGGCGGAGATTACCATAGTGAGAGAGGCGCTGCGTCCACTATTGAGGGTGACAGCGACTGATGTCTACGTTGTAATAGAAACAGCCGATACTAGACTTGCTCCCCCTGAAAGACTTTATGAAATTGTCCTGTTAATTGAAGGTGACATACAGCGTACCGTCAAAGGGGTATTTCGGGAAAATATTTCCTCTACGTATGATATTTTGCTTTCGGAGGCTGACTGGCCCCCACCTTTTGTGCTCGCGGCGCCGCGAGGGGAGGAGGTGATCCTCCCCAGTTTCGCGAACACTGTCTCGAAAGAGCATGCGCAGCATTTTGCAGAAGATTGGGCTCGGGCTCTCGCACCGGCTCTGTACCGTAACCAATGTGGTTGGGATAAATTGTCCCCTTGCCACGAAATTCCGTTGTGGTCTCAGCCGCAGCCTCAACCTCAATATCCCATTCGACGTGAAGCCAAAGCTTCAGTCGCGGAAATCCTTGAACAATTGGAATATCAGGGAGTTAGTGAAACGTGTGTGTCACAGATGAATAA